>NC_073695.1:103906254-105234960 GCF_029784165.1 Wyeomyia smithii
AGCCTCACGGTCGATAACATTTTGCGTCACGGGGTTGGCTGCTTCAAGAACCCCCTGATTCAAGATGTAAAGATACTGGATGTCAAGCAATTGCATTCAGTATACATCGAAGAAGGGAAGAAGAAATTCTTCCCTTCGGATTCCTTCCGTGTAACATTCGCCGGATCCGCACTGCCGAACTACATCTCTTTGGACAGGGTTCGTCTGCCTGTACGCCTGTTCGTACCGCGGGTCATGCATTGCCAAAACTGCAAGCAGTTAGGTCATACAGCCACCTACTGCTGCAACAAGGCACGCTGCAGCAAGTGCGGAGGCAATCATGCTGAGACCGCTTGCAGTGAGAATACTGAAAAGTGTCTTTACTGCGAGGGAACTCGGCATGACCATTCGGCGTGTCCCGCGTACAAACAGCGCGAGGAAAAAATCAAGCGTTCCCTCAAGGAACGATCAAAGCGCTCTTTTGCAGATCTGCTTAAGAGGGCTGAGCCACCCTCGACAGGAAACATCTTTTCCTTTCTGCCAACCGATGAGGGTACATCTGACGATCCCGTCGAAGGGTGTTCTTATGCCATGCCAGAAGGATCTAGGAAGAGGAGATTGATCAACTCTCCTAATCTTTCTCGCAAAGGTCGCAAGATAACCCCTAGCGGAATGACCAATAAGCCAACACAAAAAGCAAGCGGTGAAGAAAAACCGAAGCAAGTACCTCCCGGATTTAATTTTAAATCAAGCCAGGAGTTCCCACCGCTTCCTGGGGCACCAAAAACCCCTCGTGCACCCATTTCTCGATCAGAAGTTAAAAAAGATACAGGGTTCGTAAAATTTTCTGATATTGTGGAATGGATATTTAAAACATTCAACATACCAGATCCCCTACAAAATATTCTCCTTGCCCTTCTTCCTACAGTGAAAACCTTTTTAAAGCAACTAGCAGCAACTTGGCTCCTCATTTCAGCTATCATATCTTTCGATGACTAATACGACGAAAGAGGTTAGGAATTTTCTCACTGTATTACAGTGGAATTGCAGAAGTATCGTCCCCAAATTCGATCTATTTTCTCATTTGATAAATACATACAATTGTGACGCATTTGCGCTCTGTGAAACCTTTCTCAATTCAAACGATCAACTCAATTTCTACGATTTTAACATTATTCGTCGAGATCGAGACTCACACGGTGGAGGGGTACTTTTAGGGATTTAAAAGTGCTATTCCTTCTTCAGAATCGACCTCCCCTCGATCTCGAATATTGAAGTCGTTGCCATTCAAACGAATATGAATGGAAAAGATCTACGCCTTGTTTCGTTATATATCCCTCCATCCGCGCGGATTGAACAGAGGCATCTCACTAATATAGCAGAGTTGCTTCCCGCGCCTTTTTTGATATTGGGAGATTTTAATTCTCACTGTTCGCTATGAGGGCCGCTGTACGACGACAACCGATCTTCTTTAATCTGTAACTTAATCGACGACTTCAATATGACACTTTTGAATACTGGGGAAGCGACACGTGTACCTAATCCTCCAGCACGTGAAAGCGTGCTTGACCTATCGCTTTGCTCGACATCACTAGCGTTAGATTGCCGGTGGAAAGTAATCAACGATCCCCACGGTAGTGATCACCTACCAATCGTTATCTCAATTGCTAATGGGTCAACTCCAACGGATCCAATCAATATTGCGTATGACCTCACACGTAACATTGATTGGAAGTCTTATGAGACCAAAATATCGCAAAGAATCGAGGCCCACGTGGAACTTCCTCCGGAGGAAGAATACGCGTTCCTTTCTCGCTTGATCATCGACGCCGCGACTCAAGCTCAGACGAAACCGATACCCGGGGTAACGATTAGACGGCGTCCTCCCTCCAAGTGGTGGGACAAAGAGTGCTCAGACCTGTACGCGCGAAGGTCCTCGGTGTATTTGGCCTTCCGAGAACAAGGCACTATCGATTTGCTCCGAAAGTACGATGTACTGGATAGACAGATGAAGAGCTTGATAAAAGCAAAAAAAACGTGGATACTGGCGGCGGTTTGTAAACGCGTTGTCGAGGGAAACAGCGATGAGCACTCTTTGGGATACCGCCAGATGCATGCGGAATCGTAACGTTCGAATGAGTCCGAGGAGTATTCAGATCGCTGGATACTCGATTTCTCCAAAAAGGTCTGTCCGGACTCTGTCCCCGAACAGAAGACCTTTCGCGACGCGTTTTTAGTAACTACGGAAGAGCCTCCATTTTCGATGTTGGAATTTTCAATGGCTCTCCTCTCGTGCAACAATAAAGCTCCAGGGTTGGATAGAATTAAATTGAACTTGTTTAAGAATCTACCCGACTCTGCAAAAAGACGCTTGTTGAACTTGTTCAACAAGTTCCTTGAGCTAAGCATTGTTCCACACGACTGGAGGGAGGTAAAAGTCATTGCTATTCAAAACCCCGGAAAACCCGCCTCTGATCACAATTCTTATAGGCCGATTGCTATGCTCTCTTGCCTCCGGAAATTAATGGAGAAAACGATCCTCTTACGGTTAGACAAATGGGTCGAAACAAATGGTTTACTTTCAGATAATCACTTTGGCTTTCGCCGGGGCAAAGGAACGAACGACTGCCTAGCGTTGCTTTCTACCGAAATTCAACTCGCCTTTGCTCGAAAAGAGCAAATGGCTTCTGCATTCTTGGACATTAAGGGGGCTTTTGACTCTGTCTCTGTTGAAGTTTTAACCGAGAAACTTCATTCGCAGGGACTTTCACCAAATTTGAATAATTTTTTGCTCAATTTGTTGTCAGAAAAGCATATGTATTTCACACATGGTGATTCGACAACTTCCCGAATTAGTTACATGGGTCTACCCCAGGGCTCATGTTTAAGCCCTCTCTTATATAACTTTTACGTCAATGACATCGATAAATGTCTTGCAAATTCATGCACGCTACGGCAACTTGCAGACGATATCGTTGTATCCATTACTGGAAGCGAGGCTAACGATCTGCAAGGACCATTGCAAGATACCTTAGATAATTTGTCTGAATGGGCTCTTAAGCTGGGTATTGAATTCCCTCCGGAGAAAACTGAGCTGGTCGTTTTTTTCTAGGAAGCATAACCCAGCTCAGCTGCAGCTCTTACTAACGGGTAAAACAATCACTCAGGTTTTAGTCGCTAAATATCTCGGGGTCTGGTTCGACTCTTAATGCACCTGAGCTTGCCATATTAGGTATCTGACACGAAAATGCCAACAGAGGATTAATTTTCTTCGTACGATTACCGGAACCTGGTGGGGAGCCCACCCAGGAGACCTTCTAAGGCTTTACCAAACAACGATATTGTCTGTAATTGAGTACGGGTGTTTCTGCTTCCGCTCCGCAGCAAACACACATTTGATCAAACTGGAACGAATACAATATCGTTGTTTGCGTATTGCCTTAGGTTGCATGCAGTCGACCCATACAATGAGTCTTGAAGTGCTAGAGGGTATTCTTCCGTTGAAACGTCGTTTTTGGAACCTCTCTTACCGGTTGCTAATTCGATGCACAGTTATGAACCCATTAGTAATTGAAAATTTCGAGAGGTTGGTCGACCTTCAATCTCAATCCAGATTTATGACTTTATATTTTGAATATATGGCTCAAGATATTAATCCTTCTTCATGCGATTCCTCCAATGTCGCACATTTAGATACTTCTAATAATGCTATATTCTTCGACACCACCATGAAACAAGACATTTCTGGTATCCCGGATCAATTGCGACCCCAAGAGATCCCTAAGATTTTTTCCAATAAGTTTAAACATGTTAGTTGTGGTAAAAGGTTTTACACTGACGGATCTAATCTAGATGAGTCCACTGGCTTCGGTGTTTTCCACGAAAATTTTACCGCCTCCCACAAACTCGATGCTCCTGCTTCCGTGTACGTCGCAGAACTTGCTGCCATTCAGTACTCTCTTGGGATCATCGAAACCCTGCCCATAGACCACTACTTCATCTTCACAGACAGTCTCAGTGCCATTGAGGCTCTGCGATCGATGAAGACTGTGAAGCACACCCCGTATTTCCTGGGGAAAATACGGCTGTTTTTAAGTGCTTTCACAGATAAAAATTACCGGGTTACCTTAGCGTGGGTCCCTTCTCATTGTTCCATTCCGGGCAATGAAAAGGCTGACGCTTTAGCTAAGGTGGGTGTTATTGATGGCGATATTTATGTAAGACCAATTGCTTATGATGTATTTTATAGCATTTTGCGTCAAAAACACTCAACAGTTGGCAATCATCATGGAACTCAGATGAACTGGGACGGTGGCTACATTCCATTTTTCCTAAGGTATCGACGAAAGCATGGTTCAAGGGGTTGGATGTAGGTCGGGACTTCATTCGCGTGATGTCCAGACGTATGTCCAATCACTATATGTTAAACACGCATCTCTTTCGTATAAAGCTTGTAGACAGTAATCACTGCGTTTGTGACGATAGCTACCATGACATCGAGCATGTTGTTTGGTCGTGTACCGAATACTGTGGTGTTAGGTCCGAGCTTATAGATTCCCTCCGGGCTCGAGGAAAACAACCGAACGTACCCGTTAGAGATATTCTGGGAAGCGGTAATCTCCAGTACATGACACAGCTATACGGGTTTATAAAAAATGCTGGCATTAAAATTTGATTTCTTTTATCTATTTGCAAGAATACAATTTCTGTCACAAACTGAAAGAGAATGATACACCCGGCTGGAGACACTAAAACGAAGACTCGGCATCTCTATGTTTACGCAGACACCTCAGACCAAAACTGCTCAAATAGAACATCACTGGTTAGCCACGTACAAATGAATAAAATCTGTAATATAAAATAGTTAAAAACAAAATTGTAACACCCCTCCTCTCACCTTAAATCCCCACTAGCTCGTAGTCGGCCGCGAGATATAGAAAATGTGCCTCCCTCTTTTCCCTGCTAATTAAGAATTTAAAAAAAATGTACTTGGCTCAGTTAAACATAAATTGTATCGTGCCGTGTCAAATAAACTATTTAAAAACTTACCTATAATAGTCCGGGGGGTTAATGAAGAAATAGAGAACAAATCTTTTGGCTAAAGATGTCATTTTGTGCTATTGGTTCAATTTTTTAGAGCACGACTCATTTTTGAGAAGCTATTGAAAATGCTTTTTTGGGAAGGGTTTGATGATTACAAATATTTTCAGGGCCAGAACGATTTGTTTGATCGGTATGACGTTTTCTATAAAGTTGTAGATAATGTTTTTGTCTCTCTGATAAAACATACACTTTAAAATATTTTTTTTTTAAATTAAAAGAAAAATTTAAAATTATCGTCAAGTTCTTCCTATAATCGTCCGGGGGGTTAATGAAGACATAGAGAACAAATCTTTTGCAGGAAGCTGCTCTGCATTATGAAGAACCATCATGCAAAAAATTAACGCTCTAAGGCATTATTTACCCCCCCCCCCCCTACGCGATAGTAGGAAAAACCTGACGATAATACAGTCGATATCTATCTAAAGCTGATTTTTAAAAAATCTATTTTTTTAAAGACTACAAAAGATTATTTAAACAATGCAACCAAAAAAAAAATTGAGTTTATTTTTTTTTTCGGAAAGACAAAATTAATATCTACAACTTTATTGAAGACGTCATACCGATCAAACAAACCGTTCGTCATCAAAACCTTCCCAAAAAAGCAATAGCTTCTCAAAAATGAGTCGTGCTCTAATGAATTAAACCAATAGCACAAAATGACATCTTTTGCCTTTAGAAACATCTATGATAGATTATGATATATGGAGCTAGTAGGGTTATAACATGTGCATCCACTTGGTCTCAGTAGACAGGTTACTACGTTGATCGCGCGGTGTACGTTGAATATTTTAAAACTCAGCTTGGAAAATAGGTTCAATTGATGGGTTAACACTGATGCTCACTCATTTTTTTCTTGCATCTTATAGCATTTTTTCTCAGCTTTGCCAATGCTGGTCTCAGATCGAAAATCGGTAGTTGCGAACACGGTCAAAATTGCATTGTTCTGATATAATCCAAGATGGCGGCCAAATTCAAGATGGCGGCCTAAATTCTGATTACTTCAAATGAAAGCACTATCTTTCCTCTTTACAAAAAAGTGCTACTTGTAGTACTCTACATTACGAATTTAAGAGATATAGCTCAAATAATACAACAAGAATTGCTAAAATTTCAACCATTCTGAAAACTGTTTCGCCCCTTGGTGACCAAGAGGTCAACAAATTCGATCAAACAAAAATGGCATTATCATTTTTTCTCTTTTTCTAATAATTATGTGCATTTATATCGAATTTGAAAGACATTGTGCACCTAGTGGCCTAGTTTCAGCGAGAATTGCTCATTATCGAAATAGACAACTTTGTAGAAGACACAAAAAAAGATAGCTTCTATACAGACCGAGTAATTGAGATGAAATGTTAAGAAAATTTATCATTTTGAATTTCATATTAGCATAAACATCATATCAAGAAGACTTGCATCTGAGGATCGATCCCATACAAAAGACAAATGTCAAATCAAGCAGCGCACTCCATCTATTGAAGTATATAAGTGAACAGCATTGTCGCGTTAGATACGTGTAATAATTTTTATGTGATTTTAGTGGATTGTTTGTTAGGGTTGGAAAATACTCAATTTTTTATGTCACATACGTATGCAAAGTTTATTAAAATCAAAAATGATCGAATGATTTTTTTGTTCATTTTTTCAGCACATTTGGCATAGAAACGCTCTCTGGTAAAAATATGTATAGAAAAATCAATAGAAATTATTTTTAGCTTTGTTATACCGTTTTGACTCAAACTTAGAACAGTCTCAAACTTCGAACACTTTGGAATAAAAATCACATTATTATAGCTAGAGTAATCAAAAGTATGATTATTATATACCATTTCGTTCCTCGGAATGTCTTTTACCAAGGGATGTATAGCTCTTCACTGTAGGACCACTTCCAGGGAACCAGCAGGCGTTGAAAAAAGTGACAGTCAGTGTTGAGACGGTGTGCCTATCTATCTCTTAGTGATTACATTGAAGTGTTCGGAATTTGAATCGAAGCCGAGTTCTAAATTTCCGTTAATTTAATAAACAAAATATGTTTTATTCTATATAAGTAGCACTTAATTGCAACAAAAATAAATTAACCAACATGTTGAACCTTTAAGATCGACGAGAAAACTCATTTTTAGTTGTTTTTTTAGTGCAAGAAGTTACATCATAGCTTAAGTGTTCGAAATTTGATGCAGTACGGTAATTGCCTTTAGGTCACTTTTGCAATCATGTTTAGGTGAGTAATATATAGAAACCGCACTTTTCATTACTATGGATAACCATAACAGAAAAAAGAATGGTTTCTGGTGAAGGATTACGATGTTGGCCTTTGGGACACTCTCGTGATTCGGAGAATCTCAAAAGATCTTAATGCTATTAGTAGCTCTAAAAGTTATAAACAGCTGTCCTTATTACTAGGGTTGTTGATATTTTATCGATATTTGATATTATCGATATTTGCTCGTCACAATATCAATATTTTTGACCGATATTGGCGCATTTGATATTATCGATATTTCGATATTGCGACTCGATATTGCTGTCCGATATTCTCGGTTGCCATCAGGGGAGTGCTACCGGCAAAATTTTGCCTACCGATCATAAATTCATCATGGCATCAAAATTAAATTTAAAATGCTTACACACAATATAAGATATTCATTGAAAGTGCACATTATACTGAAAACAAACGTTAAGCAGGGTGACACCCAAAACTCGAAATTAAATTCCCGGTTTTTCCCGGTTCGTTCAAATATTTTTCCCGGTTATTTGTACTTCAGAATTCTGCATTTTTTCATACAGTTAAGGGTTAAAAAAGCGTGACTGTCGATTTACATCCCATTATCGAATTACATTCTAATACAGTCACTTTTTAAGCGTGTTCAGGCTTGTTTTAATCCAGAGATATTGTTGCAGAAATTCGAAAAATGCGACGGACGTCATCTTTCTCAAGAGGATAACGTTTGCGGTAAAAAAAAATGGTACCCCGCCACGTCAAAAACAGACATCGTGCGGCACTTTGTAGACGCCTGGTATGCCGTTCCGGCATCTACAATATCTTGACACAATTGGACAATGATCAAAGCAAATCGCGATGTGACAGTGGTGATGGACGACGAGACCTATCTAACCCTAGATGACAACGATTAGTAGGGCACTTTGTATTTTACCTCCCCTACGAAGAAAGTGAGCACCGAGCTGAAGTATATTTCACACACCAAGTTCCCCAAGAAGGTGCGGCTGTGGCTGACAATCAGCGAGAAAGGGATGTCAAAGTTGCTCTTCTTTTGCTCCGGGCTGGCCGTGAACGAGGAAATTTCCAGTACGAAGTGCCTGCCAGAAGTTGCGTCGTTTATCAAGAAATACCATAAGGGCAAAGACACGGTTTTCTGGCCAGATTTGGCGTCGGCCCACTACTCGAAGCGATCTTTGGAGGTGACGGAGAATTTCTGGGCAAACTTGAAGCGCAAGATCTATTCCAACAGTTTTGTCGCGAAAACGGAGGAGGAATTAATAAAAAACACAGAAAAAGCTTGAAAACAAGCCTGCACGCAGGTTTTCGTCCACCATGGACAATGTTCCGGTTAACTGCCGGAAGGCCGCTCGCAGGGGCGTAGAATTTTTAAAACTTATAAACAACGCATATAATACTCATTACCGGGGACTCCTAGGCCAAATTAAGTTTGTAGGAACCGTTTTTACCTCAACCACCGAAGATTCAATATATAAAAGAATTACACTTAAACACATTAGCTTCAAGAGCACGGGCCGTGGCATTCTTCTTTCTGGCTTCTTCATCTTGATCTGAATTCTCCTTCTTCTTTGTCTTCAACAATTCAATATATCGGTTATGTGAAACGCGAGCGTAATAGATTAACGACTTGGTGATATCAATTTCGTCTCCACCACCGGCATCCTGTACTGCATCGTAAACCAATCGCTGGATCAAAATCTCCTTAATAAACACGGTCAAGTTAGGACGTTTCTTGCCTAAATCAGCTATCAGATCTCTACAGAAAGTATCAAGGCGTTTTTCACTACGGCGGTAGGAAGTCAGCAATGTCTCCGTCGAATGCATACCCAACAGTTGCGAGTATTCTTGGCGAAATCTGTCAACTACAGTTCCCGCGAGATTATCTTCGTGAACCATTTGCTCTAGGCAAAACTCGAGCCGTTTGACTGCTACTTCCGGGGAGCTTACCGTGGTCAAGTTAGTTTCCAAGAGAAAGATGAATAAAAACAGAACTGATATAAGCACTGTGAGAAATGAGTTGAATATACTGGCAGCCGGGGTGAGATTGTGCCATCCAGCCCGTGACCTGTCAGCCATCTCTTCCGGGTCAGAAGACCAGTCTTTCTTGGTCGTTTTCGAGAAAACTTATTCAAGGAATTTTAGTGATCGCCATGAGATAGCTGACAATCTCACCCCGGCTTGTAATATTCAGTGAAACTCCCGGTTTTTTCCCCGGTTCCAAACAATTCCAGGTTTTTTCCCGGTTTTCTCGGTTGGGTGGCCACCCTGGTTAAGGCTTGGTTTTCCATTGATAAATATATTTATTCGAAAATAGGTCAATAGAAATTAAAGGACGTTTTCTCTATTTCAGCTATTTTAGGGCAAACCAACTAAAAAGTAGGTACCAGAATTGTTGGTATTAGAATCAATAAGTGCTAGATGGAAAATGTAAGCAGTTCGACAGAAATATGGCTGCCATATTTCTTTTTTTATTGACAGCATGTATAGAGCGAATTTTCAGAAATTTGGGTGTGGAACTTCTCGGGGTAGTTACCACCACATTAAACCGATCAAATGCGATGCCTTGGTGTTACATTGGGATGGCAGGATCGATGAATTTCAGTAAAGAATCGGTGTTACATAAGCGATAACATGAATGTTCAGGTAGGATGCTTCAGTAACTGGCTGCTGATTAGTCAATGGATCAGTGAGGATTAGGAGACGCGGCTCACGAAACGTCGGTTTAATCTGATTGGAAAATGCACCTTGCGTAAAGCGATCAGCAATCGGCCCGCTGTCCTAACGGACGAGATAAAATAGCAAACACTTCGCCGGAATATGCAATACTAAAGCAGGTATTAGACGACGAAAATATTTGCTATTTTTGGTACGATTTTTATTTGCACAAAATAAAATCTGTATTAAAAAATAGCAAATATTTGCTTCGTCTAATACCTGCTTAAGGCATGAAACATGCTGAACACCAACGCGACCGATCGGGTGAGATTCTCGCCGTAGGTTAATGAACAACTCTCCTCACGGCTGTTTATTAACCTTCGGCAAGATCTCGCCCGATCGCTCACGTCGGCGTTCAGCTTGTTTCAGGCCTAACTTGCCTTTAGGTCACTTTTGCAATCATGTTTAGGTGAGTAATATATAGAAACCGCACTTTTCATTACTATGGATAACCATAACAGAAAAAAGAATGGTTTCTGGTGAAGGATTACGATGTTGGCCTTTGGGACACTCTCGTGATTCGGAGAATCTCAAAAGATCTTAATGCTATTAGTAGCTCTAAAAGTTATAAACAGCTGTCCTTATTACTAGGGTTGTTGATATTTTATCGATATTTGATATTATCGATATTTGCTCGTCACAATATCAATATTTTTGACCGATATTGGCGCATTTGATATTATCGATATTTCGATATTGCGACTCGATATTGCTGTCCGATATTCTCGGTTGCCATCAGGGGAGTGCTACCGGCAAAATTTTGCCTACCGATCATAAATTCATCATGGCATCAAAATTAAATTTAAAATGCTTACACACAATATAAGATATTCATTGAAAGTGCACATTATACTGAAAACAAACGTTAAGCAGGGTGACACCCAAAACTCGAAATTAAATTCCCGGTTTTTCCCGGTTCGTTCAAATATTTTTCCCGGTTATTTGTACTTCAGAATTCTGCATTTTTTCATACAGTTAAGGGTTAAAAAAGCGTGACTGTCGATTTACATCCCATTATCGAATTACATTCTAATACAGTCACTTTTTAAGCGTGTTCAGGCTTGTTTTAATCCAGAGATATTGTTGCAGAAATTCGAAAAATGCGACGGACGTCATCTTTCTCAAGAGGATAACGTTTGCGGTAAAAAAAAATGGTACCCCGCCACGTCAAAAACAGACATCGTGCGGCACTTTGTAGACGCCTGGTATGCCGTTCCGGCATCTACAATATCTTGACACAATTGGACAATGATCAAAGCAAATCGCGATGTGACAGTGGTGATGGACGACGAGACCTATCTAACCCTAGATGACAACGATTAGTAGGGCACTTTGTATTTTACCTCCCCTACGAAGAAAGTGAGCACCGAGCTGAAGTATATTTCACACACCAAGTTCCCCAAGAAGGTGCGGCTGTGGCTGACAATCAGCGAGAAAGGGATGTCAAAGTTGCTCTTCTTTTGCTCCGGGCTGGCCGTGAACGAGGAAATTTCCAGTACGAAGTGCCTGCCAGAAGTTGCGTCGTTTATCAAGAAATACCATAAGGGCAAAGACACGGTTTTCTGGCCAGATTTGGCGTCGGCCCACTACTCGAAGCGATCTTTGGAGGTGACGGAGAATTTCTGGGCAAACTTGAAGCGCAAGATCTATTCCAACAGTTTTGTCGCGAAAACGGAGGAGGAATTAATAAAAAACACAGAAAAAGCTTGAAAACAAGCCTGCACGCAGGTTTTCGTCCACCATGGACAATGTTCCGGTTAACTGCCGGAAGGCCGCTCGCAGGGGCGTAGAATTTTTAAAACTTATAAACAACGCATATAATACTCATTACCGGGGACTCCTAGGCCAAATTAAGTTTGTAGGAACCGTTTTTACCTCAACCACCGAAGATTCAATATATAAAAGAATTACACTTAAACACATTAGCTTCAAGAGCACGGGCCGTGGCATTCTTCTTTCTGGCTTCTTCATCTTGATCTGAATTCTCCTTCTTCTTTGTCTTCAACAATTCAATATATCGGTTATGTGAAACGCGAGCGTAATAGATTAACGACTTGGTGATATCAATTTCGTCTCCACCACCGGCATCCTGTACTGCATCGTAAACCAATCGCTGGATCAAAATCTCCTTAATAAACACGGTCAAGTTAGGACGTTTCTTGCCTAAATCAGCTATCAGATCTCTACAGAAAGTATCAAGGCGTTTTTCACTACGGCGGTAGGAAGTCAGCAATGTCTCCGTCGAATGCATACCCAACAGTTGCGAGTATTCTTGGCGAAATCTGTCAACTACAGTTCCCGCGAGATTATCTTCGTGAACCATTTGCTCTAGGCAAAACTCGAGCCGTTTGACTGCTACTTCCGGGGAGCTTACCGTGGTCAAGTTAGTTTCCAAGAGAAAGATGAATAAAAACAGAACTGATATAAGCACTGTGAGAAATGAGTTGAATATACTGGCAGCCGGGGTGAGATTGTGCCATCCAGCCCGTGACCTGTCAGCCATCTCTTCCGGGTCAGAAGACCAGTCTTTCTTGGTCGTTTTCGAGAAAACTTATTCAAGGAATTTTAGTGATCGCCATGAGATAGCTGACAATCTCACCCCGGCTTGTAATATTCAGTGAAACTCCCGGTTTTTTCCCCGGTTCCAAACAATTCCAGGTTTTTTCCCGGTTTTCTCGGTTGGGTGGCCACCCTGGTTAAGGCTTGGTTTTCCATTGATAAATATATTTATTCGAAAATAGGTCAATAGAAATTAAAGGACGTTTTCTCTATTTCAGCTATTTTAGGGCAAACCAACTAAAAAGTAGGTACCAGAATTGTTGGTATTAGAATCAATAAGTGCTAGATGGAAAATGTAAGCAGTTCGACAGAAATATGGCTGCCATATTTCTTTTTTTATTGACAGCATGTATAGAGCGAATTTTCAGAAATTTGGGTGTGGAACTTCTCGGGGTAGTTACCACCACATTAAACCGATCAAATGCGATGCCTTGGTGTTACATTGGGATGGCAGGATCGATGAATTTCAGTAAAGAATCGGTGTTACATAAGCGATAACATGAATGTTCAGGTAGGATGCTTCAGTAACTGGCTGCTGATTAGTCAATGGATCAGTGAGGATTAGGAGACGCGGCTCACGAAACGTCGGTTTAATCTGATTGGAAAATGCACCTTGCGTAAAGCGATCAGCAATCGGCCCGCTGTCCTAACGGACGAGATAAAATAGCAAACACTTCGCCGGAATATGCAATACTAAAGCAGGTATTAGACGACGAAAATATTTGCTATTTTTGGTACGATTTTTATTTGCACAAAATAAAATCTGTATTAAAAAATAGCAAATATTTGCTTCGTCTAATACCTGCTTAAGGCATGAAACATGCTGAACACCAACGCGACCGATCGGGTGAGATTCTCGCCGTAGGTTAATGAACAACTCTCCTCACGGCTGTTTATTAACCTTCGGCAAGATCTCGCCCGATCGCTCACGTCGGCGTTCAGCTTGTTTCAGGCCTAACTAAAATCCAAACAAAAAATATATAAAGGAAAATATCGATAAAATATCGATATCGACACGTAATATCGATTTCAATATCGATGCCGCTTTTAATATCGATAAAACGAATATCGATATTTTATTTTTAATATCGACAACCCTACTTATTACATCAAAGCGTTCAATCGGTAAAATATTGTAGTTTTGATTTTTGTCCCGTGTAACAAAATTCCATTATTCAACGAGTCGTCCGGCAAGTCACGTCTCCAGAGGTGCTTTGGCACGAAAACAGCGAAACTGAAAAAAAACTAAAAACCTAATTTGGTTTTGAATATTCGGTTATCGCTGCTGATTTCCATATTGAAACAAAATATATATGTATTTTACATTTCTTCTATTTTGGTAATTGGGCTTTGAAAAAATATTTTACAAACTAAAAAACTGTTGTACTAGTAGTAAGCTAGTATGCACAAGCACAAGATTGGTACGATCATACCGTGTCTTGTTTAATTCGTCCCAATGAGAACTCAATATTTTTGCTTTTATCGTACAAGCGATGACGTTTTCCATATTAATGAGTTTGATTGAATTTAAATCAGTTTGTAACTTAATCATGTAAATCTGGTTGTTTTATCATTGATGTGCAATCAAACTACTCACCATATTTGTCACTAACCCCATCTAGGACTCCGTTGGTGGTGCGTCTGGTCTTCCGGATTGGTTGCCCGAAAATGGAGAAGTTGCCAAGATCGAGTTGTTTCACAAACAGAAAGTACACTTTGCCCTGTTCGAGTTCGTCACGCACTATGCCCCTCTCACGATATATTTCCCGGAGGATGTCGCACTCGCTAAAGTTCCGATAGGAAAACTGCAGTCGCACATTGTTTGGCAGGTAGAACTTGGTGTGCTTTTTGTAGACAGCCACAATTTCGAAAGTCACTGAAAAGTTGGCTCGTCGGTCGCTGCTCATGGATTTCACTTTACCCTCGAATACGATAGGTACCTCGGAAGCTAGACTGGCTGGATCCCGAGCCGAACAGTAACGGCGAGTTGGTCCAGGTCCACCTCCTGCTCCTCCCGAGCGTCGAAATGGCTGCTGGGTTAGGTGTGAACCGCTATGGGAGCCAATTGTGCCTGGACGCGCCGAGTCACGTCGGTTGCGATTTGCAAGGGTCAAAGCGTCTGAAGTAGATCCCCTTAACTGCATGCGATGGGCAAGTCGCCGTGCTCGTTTTTGGTTCATACGCAGCCGCCATTGGAACTGCAGTTGTACCTCCGCTTGTGAGGCACTTTCAACGCTAATACTAGTACTACTACTGGTGCTATTGATACTACTACTGCTACTGTTGTTACTGCTGTTGTTTTTGGGACTATCATGGTTTGCAGTGGATTGACTTAGGCTAGCTGGCAGTTTCGGCAGTTGCTGCTGCTCTTGTTGCTGATGTTGATACTGACGTTGGTGATCTTTCAAGTGCATGGGATTTATCAGCTGTTTATTGGCCGTTTCCACAAGCACACGATTAGCGTAATTAATTGGACGATAGCTCGAAAGATCTGCCACTTGAACTGGCGGCCGTCGGCGATCGCTGCTGATGGCAGCTTTGGTAAAGTGTGAAGTGGTTTCGGACGTCGACCGCGGACTAGTCGATTTTGGTGTGAATGGCCATCGTGGAGGGCGCCACTGGTGCGGACTCGTGGAATCCACTAACTCACTAGTATCACTTTTGGGACTTGCTGCCGCCACCCGAATGCGGTTTCCGTTGGGAAACAGCTTCGATATACTATTTATACTACCACTATTACTACTGCTGATGCTGCTACTACTACCATCATCAATGACACTACTGCTACTGGCGTACGATGAGGCTGTTGCCAAGTGCATCGTGGCGGCACTTTCACACCGACAGAATATCCACACGAGAATTGCTAGCCATAAGTACATTAAATATTTAATGGGACTCCATTTGCGCAAGTACATGGCGTCCGGTGTTAGAGGGGCCGGGATGGTTGCCTAGGCCCTAAGCACCAACCGCTTCTAGAAGGAACGGGGCCCAAACCGTTTTAATTTCCACTGCCGCCACTACTATATTACTGGCTCTGTTGGTGACGAGATTCCCTGTTTAAATGCAGTTTCCTTTCGAAAGTCTGCACTAAGGTTGGGTGCCAAATGCGCCCAACGCAGGGGAATGCACTCCAAATTCTGCTCGTCAAATTCTCTAGGGAGCCTCACGGTATCGATTGGCTCGAATTTTCAATATTAATTTAAATTTTTTCGTCGATCGGTACTGATGAATGACAAGTATTTTCTTCATGATTTTTCCGGGCGCGGAACGTGCGTCGAACAAAAATAATCAATCAGCAATCAAATGGTAAGCAACTAAATACTTGATTTTTCTCTTTTTCACTTCATCTGCGCTTTTAATCACTTACGTGGGGGAACAGAAAACCTTCGCAGATTCAAACATCAAACAATCACTTTTCATATTTTTGAAGACACTAAATTGAACTAAGGACTGACGTTAGTTGAATTACATTACTTTTTGCAGGGAAGTGATGATTTAGATCTGCAAAAAGAAAAAGAAAAAACAAATATTTATTAGAGTGAATGAATCCTATTTATAGAATAGAATTAGGTTAAGTTCACGCAAAAGTATGTTTTGATGCATACCAATCCGCTTGGCAATTGATAGTTTCGAGGAAATTTAGCGCCAACGCATGCCCGCCTTCCTCCGCAGCATGCAGCAAGATTTTATTTATCATAACATGTCGGTTTGGATTGTCCGAAGCAGCGGTTTTAGAGCAAGCTTCGGCGAACCAGTTTTGGCTGAGTATTCTTATTTTACCGCTGCTATTCTTGAATGAATGAAGTCCGAATCACAATCATCAGTGGCGTACGTGTTTTTATTTTCATCCACTTTCTAGTCTTTGCCATTTCCCGAGTGGGTGTTTCAATGTTTGTGCCAAGCAAATGTGTTACGAGAAGTAACGTAATGCAGGAGCGAAACTATTAAAATTGCGGTAATATCCGTTCAATTCCACGAATGATGCGCAACGAAAATTAATCATCGCAAAATTGTTTATTTTTTGTATCATTTCTGTTTGAAGGTCGTATTCGTCTTTTTTTTTCAATTACCACTCAGCAACTACAAATCGACTATTGCAATCAATAATGAACTTATGTTCAAACTTACAACATTTTGGAAAAAATCTGAACTTATCGATTTACAATGGTTGACCGGGAGTTTTTCGAACTCTTCTGGAAAGTGAACTTGGCACCAAAGGTCAGATCAAGAACGCTTCAACTCATCCGAGCGAACGATACTCTGGTGTGGTTGAGAGTGCAGCCCGATTCTATTACCGCGTTCTTGTTTATAGTATTGGCTACTTGTTTGTTTGGATTGTTGAGTGGTTGCATTTGCATATGCATGAACAACCGGGTCGTTTTCCGCGAGAAATGATACTGTGTTTGCACAGTAAAATTTCTTCACGAAAATAGGGTGATTCATCACGTACGGCCCTTCTCCATTTATTTTTGGATTGGACAACGCGGATAATTACCCACAGTCCAAAAATAACGGCTTACTGTACATTACATACGATGCGACTAATTGTGCTTAGTGAGATTCTTGTTTGACTTCAGTGTTTTAAATTAGAAAATGATCTGGACAATAGCTAGCGGCCGGCGTCAGTCGATTCGGGAAAATAAACGCCTCTGCTAGCATAATATAATGAACCACAAGCATGTCATTTCCTCGGTGGGTGGAAGTTGCTGTACCTCTGGGCAACATTTCTCGCAGAGTAGAACACACCGCGGGTCCCTCGCGTGCAAAAGACAGTGGCATTGACGACGAATGGTTGCAATAAATTAATTGGGACGGAATTATTCTGCTTCGCTGTACTCGGCAACAAGTGCTATAAAATTTCCAAATTCGTCAACACACTTGGTGACATTGTGAGCCGAACAGGCTGCTGCTCCCGTGGCGATGTTTGTGTTGAAAGTTTGGAGCGCAAATCCATTCTCACCAGAGCACTACAGTATGTAGAAATATGTATAAACTCTAGCCGGCAAAAAGAAGAATCAATTGAAAACTTTTTAATGGGGATAATAATAATCGATTTGGAATGACGCCTCCAAATAACAAATTTTGAATGAATTTTAATCTAATGAACGACAATGGCTGATAGTGGCCGCAATTAACTAGTGGGTAGTTTCCGGATTCTGATTGAGGTGCAATTGCACTCGAAACATGATATAAAATTTATTCAGGACAATCACAGTTGTCAAGTACGAAAAATAAGTAAAGAAAAAAGGTGTTCACAGCCGCAATTATAAAATTAATTTGAAAAAACCATTTCAGCAAGCATTTTTGGTGTAACAGGATGGAAAACTTTAAAGTATTACAACGTTAAGCTTTCAAACTTTCTGCGATATTAACTGTTTTTGTTTCAATGCCAATGAATTATATTGAAGCCCTTATGAGCATGCATTAAAAAAAATTGTTTCACCATTACCTTCGATTTTATACGGTTTGGAAGAAGTTTTTATTCACCTAAATGAGCATGCACTTTTCATTTGAAAATCGGAATAATGTATGTTTTGCCCAATTGCGTCGAATACAAATTTAGCGCGTTTTACCCTTTTTCTTTCGAATCTTCACCATTTCAGAAACTGCCAGTGCTGGTCGCTGGATTACGTTCAGTGACGTGAATGTACAGGGTAAGAAAAAATTATCCGTGTTCAATATTTTAGTCATAACTTTGTTCTTTCAATATCAAACAACAACATATTTATACAAAATGTAGATACATTAGCATGGTTTGTAATATTTACATCACGGACTCGAAATGTCCACTCTTGGCTTCAAAGCACGCCTTCAATCGTTTAGGGAAATTATCGACGATGGGCGATAGTTCTTCTACAGATATGGCATCCCTGGCTTAGATTTAGACCTGGGAGGGAGGAACGGATACGAAGCTGTGTGAGTGTCAAAATGAACCAGAATGAGCTGTCATTGACTGTCAATTTGAACAAAGGGAAAAAAGCATTTTTTTGCTATGAGCATTGTTATAACTGAAAGGTAAAAAATATTCATCGCAAACGGTTTTTGTATTTATTGTCGTTTTGGAAAATATTTTGGATTATTTTCACGTAAAATAATAAATTTCATAAGCTTTCAGCAATAATCATGTTAGCGTACTTCGATAATTAAACTTGCGCTTTTCTGGATTTAAGGCTCTGGTAACATTTTCACACTTCATCACAGTCGAATGTTGTTTCTCGTTTCACAAAATAGTGAGATGCAGGATTGTAAAATTTTTGCAACTACACGAAACCTCGAAAAATCTGCCTCACAGGTTAAGCTCTCGCACACATTTTTAAAAAATCTGCGTGCGCAAATATATATAAACTCAAAATTCCGAAGAAACTTTTATACAACGGCAAATCGAAAAAAACACAGCCTCAAAAATTTGTGTTTCACAGACAAATTTGCAAATTCAGTATTCCTAATATTACTTAAAACTTCGTTTGAGTCATGCATGCGTTACAGCAAAAAGATAGTTACACGCTATCAAAAAACGACGCATGTGCGTGTTCTCTGTTCTGAGTGTAGTATCCGTTTCTCCCTCCCAGGTTTAGACTAGCTTTCAAATGAACCAATGATTTGTGCGGTTTAGTACAGACTCTGGATCCAAGAATAGACCAAAACGAATAGTCCATTGGATTTAAATCAGGAGAGTTTGAAGGCCATTCATCTTTAAGTAAATATCTCGGAAAAAGTCTGCTACAGAGTTCCAGTGTTTTTTTCGCTCCATGCGATGAAGCTCAATCTTCTTGCAATGTACTGCTTTTACCCATGCTGAGCAACCTTAAGCTGAACAGCTAGAGCCCTTGGTCTCCCCGGGACCGCCGTTAGGCATTACTTCAGGGAGAGGGCCAGTCGTGCTTTTTGCACTTACCTCTACGGGTAGCAGAGCAGCCTATACAGGCCAGTTAGTTAATCGCTAACTAACTGGGGCACATCGGTGGTTTCCCGTCGATTGGTGCCCTGCAAAATACTAACGATCTGTGATGCGGCCTTGATGACCGCATCCCAGATTTCCTTATTTTTGCACATCCTACGCACAATGTTCTCTGGCGTGGTGTCCGTCCCACTTATTGCCAGCGTTTCGTACCGTATCCAGTCGAAACGCGGACATATGGAGAACACATGCTCCACATTTTCTTCCGCACCCGTACATGCGGGGCACATAGGGGACTCGGCGTACCCGAACCTATGCAGGACTGCCTAAAGCAGCCATGGCCTGACAGGATCTGTGTCAGATAGCAGGTTACTTCCCCATGGCGCCTATTAATCCAGCATGCTAGCTGTGGAATGAGTCGGTGTGTCCATCTACCTTTCGTAGTGTTGGACCACTCCCGCTGCCACCTGGCCATTGAAGATGACCGTATGGTGTTGCTTATACCCTTCGTGTCGCGTTGGTCGAAGCACTCTACATCCTCTTTGACGATGATGCTGATGGGCATCATGCCAGCCAAGACGCAAGCCGCCTCGTACGACACTGTTCGGTATGCGCACGCGACCCTTAGGCACATTAGCCTGTACGTACTCTCGAGTTTGCCGCGATGGCACGAGGTACTCAATACCTTGGACCACACTGGTCCTCCATACCTGAGTATGGACGTAGTCACGCTAGCAAGGACTTTGCGCCTGCTGCTACGGACCGCCGAGCTGTTTGCCATCATGCGAGATAGCGCCGCCACAGCCATGGAAGCTTTCTTGCAGGTATAATCGACGTGGCTCCCGAACGTGAGCTTGTCGTCGATCATAACCCCCAGAAGCTTCAGGGAAGCTTTTGAGGCGATAGTGCATGCACCAGCACTGATCGATGCCTCCTGCTCCGACTTTCTGTTATTTACAACAATAACTTCAGTCTTATGGTGCGCTAGCTCCAGTTTCCTGGAGTGCATCCAGTCTTCTGTCGTGACGTTTTTCTGCCATTTTACAAAACGCGTCTAATCGCGGTAACTATTGCCAACAGAATGACGAACACAAAATCTCTCAGACCCATCAAACCCACGAGAGAATTTTATTTCATCTACCCTTCTCTTTTGCACTGCTATTGAGGAGCAAAACCCGCGCAAATCAATTACTCGTGCGAGCGAGACACGAACTCTCCGAATTTCTCTCTAATTGCCGATCAATCCCGAATCACTCGCTTCATCTTCATCTTTTTTTTCTTGACTCTAGCTGGTAGCGAAAGAGCAATTCTGTTTCCAACCGTACCTTGCATTACGGTTGCCAACTTTTTTCTTCAGGTAGAGAATATTGCGGATTGCGTTTCTGTATAGATGGTTGCCAAATGTTCATTAGATAATAACTCAGTAATGCCTGCACTGGAAAATATCACTTTGTAAGTGTGACAGAAATTTAATAAGGACAATAGACTTAACAACTACATCTTCCACTACGCGTATGGATAGCGCGGCCTTTTACTCCACCTCTCTAATTGACTCGCCATAGACCTCAAGAGTTATATCGCCGGCGAAGCCCACGATCACCACCCCTGCAGGGAGTGTTAGTTTTAACACGCCGTCATACATGACATTCTACAGTGACGGACCCAGGATGGAATCTTGCGGTACACCTGCGGTAGCTGGGACGTTTTTCTGACCCTCGTTTGTGTTATACACTAACACTCGATTCTAAAAGTAGTTACCCAGAATCTTGTACAGCGGCGTCGGCACTCTGAGGCTCTGTAGCGCTAAGGCTATGGAGTCCCAGCTGGCACTGTTAAACACGTTCTTCACGTCGAGCGTGACGATCGCGCAATAACGAATGCCCCTCCTTTTGCGTTGGATTGCAACCTCAGCCGTTCTGGTGACGGAGAGAATTGCATCCACCGTGGACCTACCTTTTCGAAAACCGAACTGGTTGCTTGATAGACCGTTCTCACTTTCTGTATATTTCACCAGTCTATTTAGGATTACCCTCTCAAGCACCTTGCCCGCCGTGTCCAGCAGGCAGATTGGTCTGTATGCCGATGGGTCACCTGGTGGTTTCCCAGCCTTCGGCAACAGCACCAGCCTCTGGCGCTTCCACACGTCCGGGAAGAGGCAGTCGTCAAGGTATTTCTGCATGACCGCCTTGAACAACCCGGGGGCTTCTTTGATGGCCGTCTTGATGGCCAAGTTCGGGATTCCATCTGATCCCGGTGCCTTGCCTATCTTCAGGGAGTTTGCGATCTCGATCAATTCATCTTCTGTGACTCTTACCGCATCGTCTGCCTCTGCACGGCTGCCGTCACTCACGGTTGGTGGTGGCTCGTCAGCCGGAGGCCAGGGACTTGGTTCGTCGCTTGGGAAGAGGCCCTGAATGATCGTTTCTAGCATCGCTGGTGATTGTTCAGCCACCTCTAGTCTTAGTCATAACGATCTGTCACGGGTTCGAATTGGCACTGGCACATAGTCGCTCGAAACAGGCTCGTTTACTGGCTCTGATTGCGCTCTTAAGCGTTGCCTTAGCGCAGCGGTTCTCAACCTTTTTTTGTCCGCGTACCCCTTGGCGATAATTTCTATGTCGATTGTACCCCCTGGCTTGGAATGTTCTCATAGAGTGAGAGAGAGTAGAGATAGATTATGTTGTGGAAGTCTAGTCAGGTTTCAAATTGAACTATGGTTTGTTTGATTGCCACTACAGTCATGTTTCAAGAGCAAGATTGAATAACACATGATGGCTTAGTCCGCCATTACTGAATTTTCTTTCGCGTACCCCCTGAAGGCTTTCGAGTACCCCCAGGGGTACGCGTACCCCAGGTTGAGAACCGCTGTCTTAGCGGATCAGAATGCGGCACCGCGTTCCGCTCTTTGCTCGTCGGAAGGCGCGCGTTGCATCCTCCGTCTTGCACGGAGGCATGCACTGCGTAGGCCTGCTATCGTTTCGCTCCACCAGTATGTCGTTGGTCTACCCTCTCTAGGTGGACGAGACCTAGGCATCGTGGCGTTGCACGCCCATGACAGTATCGAATTTAGATGGTCCACACCCGGGAGTGGTTCGCCCCTTTAGTGCTTTCATCTAATTGCCTGCCCAAAAACATCTGCATCGAAATGCAATGTTTTCCAGCCGTAGAAGAATGGAATATTGGCCCTACTCGCTGCTTGCTTCCGCACGCCTACCTCATAGCGGACCGGTTGGTCGTCGCTATTCGTGTAGCTGTCGTCTACCCTTCAGTTCGTGATCAGTCCCGGGCTGCAGAACGTCACATCGATAATCGATTCTGCACCATTCCTACTGTAGGTGCATTTCGTGCCAACGTTAGCCAAGTCTAAGTTGAGCTTTGCCAAAGCTTCCAACAAGACCTGGCCCCTCTGGTTTGTACAGTGACTTCCCAACTCGACAGCCCAAGCGTCGAAGTCACCCGCAAGCACCAACGGCCATAGGCCCGTCAGTTCCACGGTTGCTTGATCGACCATCTGTGCGAACGTTTCGGTAGACCAACTTGGCGGAGCATAGCAACTGCAGTAGAATACTCCATCCACTTTGGCTATAACGTACCCTCACTGGAGGTCGACACAATCTCCTGAACCAGGGACCTGCCTGTCGTGCAAATGGCCGTCTTCCCAGGCTTGTCCGATACCCAGTTACCGTTTCCGTTTGGGATGCGGTATGGGTCCGAGACGGTGGCCACGTCCGACAACGACTCAGCAGCTGCTTGGTGTAGCAACTGCTGCGCCGCATAGCAGTGGTTCAGGTTTAATTGCATCACCCTCAGGCCTGCGGCTTAGTAGCAGGTTTTTAAGCTAGAGAGTCATTACAGGAGTGCGGGCTCGGATTTGAACCTCCTCGCCTAGCACTTCCTGGGCCGCCTTTTTATAGACACAGCCCTTTCCCTTTGCCTCTTCGCGGAGTTCGAGGATCATCTCGCCGGTGCGCGACCGACGAATTGCAATGTACATTTAGTTTTACCAAAATGTACACGTGCCCAAGGTGCAACTGTGTCGGTTAAAAACTTTTACCGGTAGCCGTAATTCCCGCCCAAACCATCATCGAAACTGGATGATGTGATTTAGCTACGCTTAGAAGAGCCTTTAGGCAAAAGATGACGGTCATTTTGGTGGTTATGAAATTGCTCCACAGTGAACATTTTCTCATCGGTGAATGAAATTGTGCGATGGCGTCCATCAATAAATTCTTTAAACAGAATCTTCAATTTTCGGTACCGATTTTCTTTCATCCTGTCATTTAGGTAAGGATTTTTTGAAAATTTGTAACAACGTAATTCTTGTAAAAAAGATGACACCCCGTTAAGCATACAGACGCGAGGCATACGGACGCGAGGCATAGTACGCTAGGCATAATGAACGGCAGGCATATGGACACGAGGCATATGGACGCGAGGCCGAATGGACGCGAGGCCGAATGGACGCGAGGCCGAATGGACACAAGGCCAAGGGGAAGTGATGCGGAATATGTTTTTATCGTCATCATCATCACAGCTCTCTTTCAATAACATGTATTTCGCTTCAAAGTGTCATTTGGAAAGCAATACACTCGCGGCCTTCGGCCGACTCGCTGTTCGAGCGAATGCTGTCCTTACTCGCTACCGCTCGTTCGGACTTAACTAAGGGAAGAAAACTCTGTTTGAGTAGACCTAGCAAACTAGTAGATCAGTCGTTTGGATGCGAGAGGCCGCCGCTTTCGAGAGCGGATCGGCGGCCGGCTCGGACTGCGGAAACCACGGCGGCTCAGTGCCGCCTCTTATTTTGCCCTCGATTATGCGTCTTCGCCGCATGATTTCAAGAAAAGTATTATACCCAACTTAAACTCTTTAGGAATATATTAACACCTGAACTTCATAATTGGATCTCATGCGATCGTACAACATCGCATTCGGCCTCGCGTCCATTCGGCCTTGCGTCCGTTCGGCCTTGCGTCCATTTGGCCTCGCGTCCGTTATGCCTTTTGGCAGTATGCCTCGTATCCATTATGCCTCACATCCTAGCATTTTTTTTTTTGTGTGGACCCCACTGCTACCAGTAGTTGTTTGATCAATTGTGGCATTGTCCGGACGTTTTTGCTGTTTGCACATTTCTGTTTTTTTTTTACCATTTTGCAGTGGTACTTATTGAGAAGTAACCTGCTCTGTGTTATAGTGCTTTTTGTCTTCTCTTTCAGACTTAACAACCTACTACCTTCCTTATCGACCTTATCATATCCTTCTGCAGGCTATCACTCTAAAAGCATATAACGTGCTATAGTCTATGATAGGAGGGAAGTTATAGTACTTTTTGTCTTCTCATTCAGATTTAGTAACCTACTTTCTTCCTTATCGATTCTATCATATCCTCCTGCAAGCTATTACTCTAACAGCGAAGACGTGCTATAGTCTATGATTTTATCGAAGCTTTAGACGAGAGGTTATTAAATCTGGAGAGAAGATTTTGTGTGGAAGAGCCTGAGAATAAACCCATACTTAAAGTCCTTTTTGTGAACGAATTGTTTGGTTCTACTAAGATTCGACCCTATCACCATTCGCTTGTCAAAGCGGACTCTGTAACCTTGCGGCTACGAAGCTCGACACATCTTAGCATACTATGCCTAACATCCATATGCCTCGTGTCCCGTCCCCGTAAAAATGGTTCGTACTGATTTCGGGTCAATTTTAATTGATTTTGCCATTTTTCGAATTGAACTTCTAGAATCACGGTTAATCCAGTGACGAATAATTATCGGGTTCCCAGGGATCCTAGCGGTTCTTTTTCTGCCTCTTCCTGAGCGGTCTTCTAAATTTCACAGCGCATTATATCGTTTTATAGACATTTTCAACATACTAGCGATACTTACTGGACGCTTTCCTTGTTTATAAAACTCGATTACCGTATAGCGTAATGGACTTGACTTCATAATGACACTTAATGCACATTGTTTCTAAGAAGCTTTCGTGGTTTTGTTTACACATGTTGTTGCCAAAAAACTTGGCAATAAATATTTTGCAAAGGTGCTAGAACGTAGGTTTTCATGTCAAATTTTGAAATCAAACTTGCACCTTTCGCGTTTCTTGAGATAGTATCAAGAAACTGAAATTCTTGGAAATTCAGGAATAAATATGGATTTAGTTTTGTGCTTTTTCTTGCTGTAATTTCCAGGCGATTTCCAGAAAAAAATAGGAATATTTGGAAATATATCTGTACAGCTCATAACAATTACAAAGGCGCTTTTAATTATTGTATTGTAATTATTTACTTAGCAAGGCCTTTAAGGATTCGATCAAAAAGATTTTAATTGCAAATCTACAGCGATCACATCAAATTTAGACTTTTTGTCTATACTTTTTAACCATTCAAGTATTTTGAGGTGGCTTTAGGCCAAATGTGAAACAATTTTCTGGCATCTGAAATATTTGGATGGCTTTCTATTTAATTATTATTCTACTTTCGACCTCCAACCTTTTTTGTATTTTCTTATTTTCAGAATAGTTTTCAGATGATTCCGTTTAACTCCTATCTCACGTCTATTGTTTTCTCTCACAAATTTTGAATTTTTTCTATTTTTTTTCGCTTAAAAAAATTTAAAAAAATCGTTATAGGACCAAATCATTATCAGCATTTGTTAACAAATCATTGTTTCTCATGTCAGGGGCGGCAAACACCTTTTATGCCACGAGTTGATAGTGGAGGGATCACTCTAGCCTTATGAACAAAAACCACGCTTGGGAAAGTTACTTAGGTTGAACCATTACCAAAATAAAAAGACGCTCCGGAAAAACGATAAAAGCAGATAGTACCTTTTGAAATGTTTATCTAGAAATGCAGAATCTCACCAGCTAACCCTAAGCGGCAGCCCTGTCACGCGACTAGGAATTAGCTGCCGTAGTAAGGCAGAATGCCAAAAAATAAAACACTACGAACACTCAGAAAGGAATTACGAATCAGAAAAACCGGCAATCGGCGACGAAAAGAGGACGACAACTGGAAGCTGATGCTTAGGATCAGCTAGAACCCTGCCATTTCGACCGACATCGTTGCGTTCCAGGAGCTTTGCCGGAAAAGAGATAAGGGATGGAAGATTTACCTGAGTGGCGGCACCACCAACGAGTTGGTTACCGACTTTATAGAGCAATTCTCGCTGAACTAGGCCACTAGGTGCACCATATAAAGTCGTGATATAAAGTCAACTTGCTGTCATTTCTTACTTGTTTACCACTTGTTTACCGTTGCAGGAGTAACGCGACGTCGCACAGTGCGTAGACCAATAGACAAAAGTATTTGTACAAGTTTCTGACGTCTCTGACACGCGTAGTACGTGGAAACGGATGCAAAGGTCAGTGCGTAAAAACAAAAAAGATTGAGATTGGCGTTTGAAGTTTACCCACTATTACACAAAAATGAGTAACGTATAATTAAAATATGAAATGGATTGCATCGATGAAGGTTTATATAATCTATTTCTTTTCAGTTTAGAATGAAATGGGTTTACTGTGATGAAAAGAAAAGAAATTCGATTTCGAAACGTAACCTTGTCTCTACAACAAGATACATGTAAATATGTACGTGTATTACTCTGGTAATTAAATATATATTAATAACGACAAAATATTCAGAATTTTTATTTCGTTATATTTGTATATGAGTCACTTTTGCAAGTAAATGGAAGTGAGTAATATACAGAAACTGCAGTTTTCATTATTTTACACCACTTCCACCAAAATTAAATGGTTTCTGGAATAGGATCAATAAGTTGTTGTTTGGGACACTTGTGCGATTCAGTAAATCTTATAAGACCTTTATGCGATTAGTAGCTTTAAAGGGAATGAACAACTTCCTCTATTACATCAATGTGTTTAATCGACAAAATTATGCAGTTTTGACTTTGTCCCTTGTTACCATACATTCGATGCACTGTGCGTCGTAGTAAAGTTGTTTACGAGAGGTGAGGGACCCTGCGACATACTCCCGTGGTTAAAACCTCACGAAGTGGAGCGGAATTCCATCCATACCGCCATCCGTCGGTATTGGGAAACAGGCTCGGTCAATAACCGCGCGAGATTCGGGCGACCACGTTCGGCAAGGACTCCAGCAGCCATCATGGTGGTGAGGGAGTGGGTTCATTGAAAAATGAACCTCTCGATCTGGGAGACAGCTTCTGACCTGGGTGTGTCGATTAGGACTGCCCACACCACCATGACAAAGGATTTGGGATACAAGCCGCACAAGAAACGCAAGGTTCACGAGGTAACGAAAGTTACAACGAAGAAAAGGCTGAACAGAACCAAACACTTCAGGACCTCTACGGGAAGAATTATTATGTCTTTCAATTGGACAGTGCACCGGCCCACGCGACGAATAACGCGTAAAACGTGGTTTTAGTAGAATTTGACTGTTTTTGTCGATACTTTGTGGCTTCCCAGCTTCCCGGACCTTAATCACCATGACGAGATGCCGATGGACCAGGTGCGTGCCGCGTTCTTTTGGGAAACGTTTCAAGCTCGTCATACAGCACAGAGGGTAGGGGCTCCCAAATAATATGTCGTGAAGGTCCTTAATAAACATTGCTTCAATAAAAATTGACTTAGGAAAGAATATCTTATATTTTCATGTTTTAAGACATTTGAACTCTGTTTCTGTAATTTCAGCGAATAAACCGGTGGAAAAACACTTCAAACATGTGGAACAGATAATGAAAACGGGCACAAGCCTTGGCAGTCGTTAATCGTGCTGCCAAAACTCTTTCAAATTTGATCAATTTCAAAACATGATACACTGCTAGTTCGATCGGATCAGACAAAACAAAGACGAAAGCGTCAAGATAATGTTTTTTTTTTAACTAATGTTTGTTTTGGATATAAGCTGGAAATCCAACGTCCGTTAGTCTGTGAGTAAACCACACAAGCTGCGTCTCCTCCCTCGCAAATGGGTGGTTGGTATGATGATGATAACTTGAGATCGTACCGACTCTACTATGTTCATTTGTCTCTGAGCGATTCGATCAAAATTGTCGTCGCCTGGCAGGAGAGAGTTTTTAATATATGCAGTGCTGACCGTATTCTATTTTCTTTTCGCTTTCTCACTTCTGCTCGTGGTGGCCTCGTTCAGGAAATAATCAGAAAATCTCGTGTGCAGCTGCTGTGAATAGCACCACCCATCACCATCGAGATCGCCAGTCCGGTCGGTGGCACCCGTTGACGGCAGATTGGCTGCCGTGGATGGATCATGACACACAAGAGCAGATCGAGGATTTTTTGCTATCGTAACAAATTAATTAAATTATCTTTTGACTTCGTTTCAATAAATTAACCTGTGTGAAAAAATGGTCAAGAGTGTCTACGACCACCGAAAGGTAATATCAAGAGCTGAATTTGCCAAATATTGGATTTGACAGATTTATGAAGTGCGAGCAAAATTTCGCCTTACCGTAAAGTTGTTTTGTCTATTGCTGGACACGTTTCCTTGAGTAGTAGTTGAATATGAAAATATGCATATGAAACTGTGTAATTTCACAAATGAGCAACTCTTCCGACAGAAAACACATTTGAGACCCCTTACCATCCATGGAAGCGTAAACACGCATCATGATCGCATGAAAGTTACATTCCAACCCCACGAAAAAGGACAAGCAATTTACAACTAGGTAACCGAAATTTAAACACAACATTAACGTAGCCGTGGATCCTTCCCGGTTTCGGTTTGAATAAAGTTTTCGAGGTTTCCGTTTCTATGTTGTCTCTTCCTCGGTTCAACTTGATGCTAACCACTTGAGCGGTACATACAGAGTATATCTGTAGCAGCGCACGCTAGCTACAACCGTAACTAATCCTGACCCGAAGTGGTGTTTGTTTATTTTGTTACAAACGCTGCTCACTCAGCTGGCGGAGTGGAACTGACATGTTCATGTTTTCGTCTCTCATCATCACACCGATGTAATGTCAAGTTGGAATACTGCTGGTTTGTTATTTATTTTTCAGGATCGATCCTTAGCCGTAACATAACTGACTTTTGCACCGTGTTTTCGTGCACACTAGTCGTAAAGAAAACGGAAATTAAACATAGATTCACTCTCTTGCGAAACGAGAATTTCATGAGAGAAGTTGAACAACTAAAACCTTATTCAAAACCTTTCTGGAAGCTTTCGAAGGTTCTTTAGAAACCTTCGAAGCCAATCCCAGTCCTCAAAGATGGTGATTGCATTTTTCTAACGAATGAACAAAAATCTCAAAAACTTGCTCAGCAGTTTGAGAGTGTGCATAACTCCAATTTGAACGTAGTAAGTTCTATTGAAAGTGAAGTAAACCAAAAATATGATCAAATCACCACCCAAGAATTTCTTTCTGAAGAGGTATTGGAAACAAACTTGAATGAGGTGCGAACTATTCTCAAAAAATTCAAAAACATGAAAGCACCAGGAGATGATGGGATTTTCTATATCCTCATCAAAAGACTTCCCGAAAACTCTTTAAATTTCTTGGTAAAAATTTTTAACAGATGCTTTGCATTAGCACATTTTCTTACGAAATGGAAAAATGCCAAAGTCACTTCAATTTTAAAACCCGAAAAGAATCCAGCTGAGCCATCAAGTTATCGACCAATTAGTTTACTTTCCTCTATTAGCAAACTTTTTGAAAGAATAATTCTCAATAGAATGATAACACATATTAATGAGAACTCAATTTTTGCAAATGAGCAGTTTGGTTTTCGCCATGGGCATTCCACTACTCATCAGTTACTTAGAGTAACAAATATGATTCGAACTAATAAATCTGAAGGCTATTCGACTGGAGCAGCTCTACTAGATATAGAAAAGGCATTCGACAGTGTTTGGCATAAAGGCTTAATAGCTAAAATGTCAAATTTCAGTTTTCCGCTTTACCTTACAAAAATGATACAAAGTTATTTAACTAACCGCACTCTTCAGGTTAACTATCTAAATGGTAAATCTAATAGATTGCCTGTTAGAGCTGGTGTGCCTCAGGGGAGTATCTTGGGCCCAATCTTATATAACATTTTTACTTCTGATCTTCTTGATTTACCATCAGGTTGTGAGAAATCTCTGTTTTGTGACGATACGAGCATTTCCGCAAAAGGAAAATTTATGATAAGAATCTTACTTTCAAGGAGCACATTGAAAATATCCAGTCAAAGTGCAATAAATATATCAAATGTTTATATCCTCTTATCAACAGGAATTCTAGACTTTGTCTCAAAAATAAACTGATAATTTACGTTACCAAACACACTAGGCCCCCGCCTCATATAATAGTGTTGAAATGTCACCATTTGTGGCAGAACACACAATAATAATTCTGAACAGATATTAGTACATAAATAAATCATTACAAACATTCCCCCCCCCTATTTAAAAAAAAAAGCATCAAACCAAATTACCTACCTAAAGTCGTAAAGAAAATTATTTTTTTTCTACTCGAGAAATGAAATATTTCCTTTTTTTCTACCTTCGATAACTTTGTTTTGACTCTCATTGAAATCCTCATTTCTATCATATTTATTTTCCGGCGGCCTGATTCCGCCACTTGTTTTGTGCCGATCGCCAACTTCCGGAATGTGAGGCCACCCTGAAGCCATCTCAACGTTGGGATATGAATCAGGGTTACCAGCATGGTTGGCGGAAGCGTTACCAACTACGCTAGTCCGACGCTCAACAAAATACATTCACCAGTGTCTAATATACACTATAGTTATACTATTATCTTCAATTAAACTATTATTATTACACAGTGCAACAAAAATTGACCTTTTTTCTGCCTTGGCTTCTATATATATATATATATATATATATATATATATATATATATAAATATATATATATATATATATATATATATATATATATATATATATATATATATATATATATATATATATATATATATATATATATATATATATATATTAGGGTGGGTCGACTTAAAAATCGCTTAGGCACATATGATTTTCGGATTTTAGGGATCAAAATAAGATACTTTTCTCAAGAAACCATACCTCTAAAATGAATTCTGAAAAAATCCTGTTTTGACCCATTTAGAGTGACCCAATCGAGTCCAAATGTATGACCGACCCCCATTAACTTTGGAGGGCTGACCCACCCATGCTAGTGTTACCCCCCTGGGACCCCCCTAGGGGGTCTCCCATACAAAAATATAAAAAAATATCAAAAAATCACCATTTTTGGCACTTTATATGACAAAAATCAGTGAAATGGCTATTATTTTTCCGCACAAATGAAGTTTCTAGGAAAAAAATGTTTTTTTTTGTTTTTGGATTTTTGTTTTCTCTTTAAAAATTTATTCGATCAGAACATAGGAAAGAAACTAAAAAATTATTGTTTGAAGTCTTTTTTGATTTCAACACTGGGCAATTTCGCACGGCTCTATAATGTCGCCTCCATAACAGCCTCTACATTTTCCGATATTACTCGTTTGGAAACGCTAGCTAGCAGTTGAACGTGTTAATTCGTTCCTTGTATATGTAATGGGATATGCGGATCAGTAAATGGTGAATCATCTTCATTTAAATATGCTATCAATGTTTCATACGGAATGATTCGCGTGAATTTTATCAGTCAAATCGATCATTTTCGTGTAATCGAAGCAATGTAAGTTTATATAGTTCCGATGGGTCTTCAACATTGTCTCGATATCGTAAAATTTTCTTGATAGCAGAGTCGCGCACCTCTTTCCTACAAACAACATTGATAGCAAGATATTTTCCGAATGTGCAAAATATGGATTATTTTTAATTACATGATTGACAACAGTGCGTAAATTTGGCTCCAGGAATTGTGCCCAAGTAATGTACTTGAAAAATAATACACTACCGTACACGACAGAGCTGTAATACTTGATATTAAAATACATTGGCACATAAACCTTAATTATAAATTCAACCAGAATTCTTAAATTTTTAGGTGGTTTTTTCATTGTCACATATAATCGTAATAATCTAGCGGCCTTGGTGAGCCAGCGAGAATGTACAATTTTCCCTGGTTTTATGTTAGCCAGATCCACAGAAACCACGCCATTAGAAATTGCATGTGCCATGTAGTATAAGTACTGCGAATCGGTGGAATATTCGTGCTGTTCTGCAACAGGAGGCATATTTTCCAACGCAATTCTCTGAAAGTCGCTCACCACCTAAAAATATATAATAATTAAATAAATTTATTATGATTTCACCATTCAAAATGTTAGAAAATTATAATAAATGAGTGATAGCAATGACTTACCGGAAGAGCTTCAGAATTTTCAATTTGCTTGCTTAGTTTCCCGGTTGTTGATGTTGGTCCAGTGGTGGATGATTTATCCAAAACCCCAAACAAATGTCGAAACGGAAGTTCGTTGAAGTGTAGAAGGCAAACAAACCAATTCAATGGTCTTTTTAGCAGCAATTCGAATCTTCGTATAATTCCACCGTGTGTGCCAGTGTTTGTTGGCTCACCGCCAGTGCATATGCCAATCAATGCATCCAGAGATATGTTTTTATCGTTGAAAAATTCATTCAATTTTGTTGTTTTGTATTCAGCACTTTCCTCTACCAGTCTTGCGTAACCAATCAATCGAGAATTCGGTTCTCTCAAAATAACAAGGTGAGGTTCTTTTACCATCCTACTATGATACTTACCATCAATTTTTTCTCTCGTATAAGTATCATCTTTTCTGCCGTCGAATGAAAACGCTATTAAACTGGAATCATCAAACCTTTTGCGGAGCACTATTCGTCTGCATTTCTCTCTTTCTCTACGAACTTTCGATTTATCCATGATGAAAGGTTCGCCATGCTGATTTTTCATTTCAAAATCTTTGAAAAGACTGGTTGCCAATGCTGACGCTACTCAATCAGACACACCAAATCTGTCACACATCAAGGCAAAGTTAAAACAATCGTATCTTTCTGTGTATTGTGAACTTGTGCTTCTATTCATAACATCTTCATCAACCGTCATCGGTACGTCTACGTATGTTGTATCATCGGGATCTTCGTATGTTGGCATTGTTGGCATTGATGACGATGTCCCTTGCTCTTCAATTTCCATCAGAAATGCATCAATTGTTAGTCTTCTCTGTTTATGTTGATCGTGCATAAACTCTTTGAGGCGTTCTGGAACCAAACCGTAGTTACATTGAGCTGCCGTCAAATCGCATTTACATGCTCCAATATAAAAAATTTCGTTCAGAGTACCGGTAAACACTAAAAGGTCTCTATTCGTCTTCTTAATTTCGGCTTGGTATTTGTCAACCAATCTATTCAATTTAACAGCAACATATTTTTTTGAAATTATTTCCATACCAAGTTTTTCCCAAATTCCAACCAACCTATCTGTTACGTGATTAGAGAATTGTTTATAAGAAAACTTTTTTTGTTCTGTTTTTGCACGTTCGCTTAAGTAAAAATAATATCTCAAGATATCCAGAACGGTTGGTAAATTAATATCATTCAATTCAGAAGACACACCAAAAACAGCAACATCATGCTTGGGTATATGACTCATTGGGTTTTCGATAGCTGATGATGTTGTTGCTATTTCATCTTGCGGGTTCATTGTAAACTAAAAAAAATATATTTTGACTTTAACAATTTTCACTTTCACTTTCAGGTTTTTATTTTAGGTGTTGACTCTTTGGCGGACGATGTAGAATGATTTATGTTGACGTTTTTATCCCATACGAAACCTACACTAGTTCTACACAGAGTGAATAGATAGAGTGACGCAGAGAGAAATTCAGTCAAAACAGCAACACGGTTTTTTATGTATCCACCAAAATATTTTTCTGGCAGCCCCTTTTTGCTCAAGTTCCAGTTGACTTTAACGGAGTGTTGTTATTGTCAGAGTGAAAAGATAGTTGATGTATTTAAATTTAAAACAAGTTCGTTTGATAAAGTTTGATAGAGATAGATAAAATGAAGTGCGTTTTGTGTAATAACAAAAAACAGTAAGGAATGTGAGTTTTTTTCGGTTCCCGAAGAATCCGATTGTGAGGAAACAGTGGATGGATTTTTGTTGCCTCCCGGCAGACTATTTCATTGACGAAAACACCCGACTTTGCAGTGTTCGTTTGGTTTTTCTGGTTTCAGACTCTGCGTCACTCTTTTTATTCACTCTGGTTCTACAGTGTGCGTGGGAACAGTGGAAACGGAGCGTCCGTGCGTGGTAGCCGTTGTGGTAGCATACCAGCGGTGCTCGCCTGACTGGTCGAAATAAAAATATTACATATGATGTAACAGAGTGATATACGATTTTATGTTCAAAAGGACGCCAACTGCAAACGCCATCTGCAATGAGAATGGCTCAGAAATATGTGTAATTGTGTATGTATGCGCTGAAGACTCAGGACCGGATCCCATGCGAAGCAGGAGAAAACAAAAATCCAAAAACAAAAAAAACATTTTTTTCCTAGAAACTTCATTTGTGCGGAAAAATAATAGCCATTTCACTGATTTTTGTCATATAAAGTGCCAAAAATGGTGATTTTTTGATATTTTTTTATATTTTTGTATGGGAGACCCCCTAGGGGGGTCCCAGGGGGGTAACACTAGCATGGGTGGGTCGGCCCTCCAAAGTTAGTGGGGGTCGGTCATACATTTGGACTCGATTGGGGCACTCAAAATGGGTCAAAACAGGATTTTTTGAATTTGACCTTTTGGGTACCTACACGTTAGTACAAGGGTCATCAGAATTCATTTTAGAGGTATGGTTTTTTGAGCAAAGTATCTTATTTTGATCCCTAGAATCCGAAAATCATATGTGCCTAAGCGATTTTTTTTATCCCCTACAAATCGAACCGCCCTAATATATATATATATATATATATATATATATATATATATATATATATATATATATATATATATATATATATATATATATATATATATATATATAAATAGATATATATAGATATATATAGATATATATATATATATATATATATATATATATATATATATATATATATATATATATATATATATATATATATATATATATATATATATATATATATATATATATATATATATATATATATATATATATATATATATATATATATATATATATATATATATATATATATATATATATATATATATATATATATATATATATATATATATATATATATATATATATATATATATATATATATATATATAGATATATATATATATATATATATATATATATATATATATATATATATATATATATATATATATATTTTTTTTTTATTTTTTTTTTTTGTGTATTTTTATGCAAAACTAAATTTCCCCGAGTTTTAACATATTTCAACTTAAGGGGCAACAATGGCGCTATTTTGAATTTTTGAGAAACCGGTAATTTTTGTATTAGTTTGCTTTGTGAAATATACTAAAACTATGCCAAACCTGGTTTCGTAGAATCACCGTTTTGAGCTCAGTTTTTGTCCGATTTAAGATATGTTTTTTCAAAAGATGGGTAAAAAGATGCTAATATGTGGACAAACTCTCATAATTTTGATATTTGGCCTCAAAACAAAATGGCGCCGAAAAAAACACAAAAATTACCGGTTTCTCAAAAATTCAAAATGGCGCCATTGTTGCCCCTTAAGTTGAAATATGTTCAAACTCGGGGAAATTTAGTTTAGGGTTGAAAGATGCTAATATGTGGACAAACTCTCATAATTTTGATATTTGGCCTCAAAACAAAATGGCGCCGAAAAAAACACAAAAATTACCGGTTTCTCAAAAATTCAAAATGGCGCCATTGTTGCCCCTTAAGTTGAAATATGTTCAAACTCTGGGAAATTTATTTCCGCATCAAACTTCATCAAAAAATTATACATAGAAGCCAAGGCAAAAAAATTGTTGCACTGTGTTATTAAATAAACAGAACGCCAGTAAATCCAAAAGAACGCTGTGATAAAAAAAATCCTTTTAACATAGTATTAGCAAATGGATTCATACTTTTGAGAATAAAAAAATGACAAAGCGAATTAAGTTTAACTACAATATCGATTATTGCGCCCGATGAAACTGCAAAATTCATTAGTGAGATAAATCACGAAGGTTCTGATCACCCAGGGTTTTGAAACTGGTATTGGCGTTGGCAAAAGTCTCTTCAGCAGCAAATATTAAATAAAAATGTTTCGAACAAAACGTAAACTATAGTAATTTTCCCAATTTTTGGTTTCTAAACATATTTCATGTAACGTCACCCAAATTAAAACCCTGCCTACCTCCTACGTCACATATCGTTCGGATTTTCTTAAAGCCATCTTCTCTATATAAGCGTTGAGTACTGCATGGAAGCCCCTGTCTCCAAGGTGCTCATATTGATTGGAAATATTAAACTGCTATGATTTTTTTTTCAGTAATTTTCATGGTGAAAATCAGAAACTTTCGTTTTATTCTATCTTTTTATCCCAGTCAATAACTTTTGAACCAACTAAACTGAAATGATCACAGTAACTTTTCGAATACCAAAAACAGCAGAAAATGAAAATTCTTTTCATAATATCAAAATTCACACTATTCACGGTTAGCATATCAGTACATGCAATGTTTACTGTTATATTTATGAAACTAATGTTAAACAAGCGAATTTTAGTGCAGTACGTAACGGAACCTGCTACACAACGGTTTGGCTTTAATGCTTGTAATAAAGTGTTACGAACATTGGCGAACAATTGCTAGTGTATAGTTATGAAGCACATAAAAACAACATTAAATCAAATTAAAATTCAGAACTCGATCGTGCATCTTGCATGTCATTGTGAAATTTAACCATGAATGAGTTTGTTTGAGCGAGAGAGTGCTAGAGAGAGATAGAGAGGAAAAGCGAGATCAAACACCCAGGGCGAGAACACAGACAGACTGATCGACAAACAGACAAAGATAGTGAGGGAGAGAGAGAGAGGGAGGTCGATGTTCTGCAAAGTTGGGTTTGCGTATACGATGATTTTTTTTTTCGACGGTCGTCGATTTTCGGTGTGGTTTCATGCTCCGTTTGCTACGACGATGCCGGTACATACACACAATTTGACCATTTTCGGTTCCCCTGGTAATTCGGGAAGTTCGCTTGTGGAGGTCAGAAGGTGCAGGCGAAGGGGCACTCAAAACTCTCCATGCATGCAATGGAGCTGCTCGGGTGTAGTATACCGGCACCGTGCACACAGTAGTTGTTGTTTTATATGGGTCCAGCCACAACCGTTCGGCCTGATCTGGTTGGTGTGTGCGTGACAAAGGAAACGTCTCAATAAAGTTAATTAATCTCGTACACATATATGTATCATTTCTGGGCGCAAATTAATTAATAGCTTAATTAATTTAGCAACTAATTGCTGCTGCGGGATTGCCGGTTTCGCGCAGTTTCGCCCGGCTTTTTTTTGTTGAGAGCTGCCCTGAACGTGGGCTGTTTCATGACAAGGCTCCTCGCCGAATTTTGCCAGTTTTCTGATAAGTGCAATAAACTCAAATGAGGTTCTATTTTTAATCCTCGGAGAATATGGGGTAATATTATGGGTATTCATGTCGAGCTCGTAAACAAATACCACCTCCATTGACGAGTAATGGAAGATACACAGTTTACGGCTGGGTATTCGTATACGAGCTCGATGTGAAGACCCCTATTATTGCTGCGCCTCGGCACCGTCAATCATGGAGGTGCACGATACAATGTAAACTCGACCGCGAAAAAATAGATTATCCAGAGACGATTTCTCTAGTCTAACGCCTATTATCGTATGGTTTGCAAGTCTTGCTTACATACAGCTTTAAACATTCTTTTTATTGATTAATTACGGAAAAATCAGATTAAGCTGAAGTACATAAAAGTGCTAATTGCCTATACGCTCACACAAGTGAACTCTCCTCGCGTTCCCCACGGTGATGGCGGCATTTCAACTACGGGAACATCTCCGGTCAAGTGTACACAGTGTCTGCAGTTTAGCTCAAACACCAAACGGCCAGTCAACGCCAGTCGTCGTTAAAGATAAATTATGAATTTCGATCATGACAGTGTGATAAAATAACTAGTATTCTCGGACTCCCACCCACCGATCATCGGTATTTAGCATGTACCGCGTGTAGTTAGCCGATAGCTCAAATGACCGCCAAGGAGGGAGGTAGAGCCGCATTTGTGGCACCATCACTCCGCTTAGTTTCGATGTCTCGAGATGGATGCTTCATAAGCTGGAGGTAGGAAAAGTGTAAAATGACGGGTAAATGATTTGTTATTGTATTTTGCATTCGTACAATTATTTTATTGGCAAGGGATTAAATTGTTTAAAATCATGATTTCTAGCACATAGCACATAGCGAAAACCTTTGAGGAATCCACCGAATGGTGACCTTAGGTCTAATGTTTCTGAAAATTATAGTAGCAAAGCAAAATCCTAGCAGTCAAAATTTGACTTTTAGTTTATTAGATACTGACTGCGCATCCAACTATTAGTGTATGAACAATTGTGGTGCTTGTACTACTAATTTAGTAAGACGTCGTACACAAATTACGTAACACTAAAAATCTAGATTTCAGACCCCCTCCCCCCATTGAGCATTGTGATGGGATCGAGCCTTTCTCATGTGGACGTTACTAATTTTTGAAATAGATTGGCATATATTAGTTCTTAAAATATTTTTTCAAAATCTGATGGTCTCTATGCTCTTCAATTTTTTCTCTTAATGATGGTATTGAAAAACAACTCTTTCTCAATATTCTTCGCAATCTAGGAGACAACTGTGTCTAATATTTACAACTAACACCGTCATTCAGTGACATGACCAGTGACAATGATAGTACTAGACATTTGTGTTCTTAATCCGAAGACTTTTATATTAGAGTAAGTTTATGTTATACTTAGGCCGTTACAAATTTTATTTTCATTTTATGTCACCCCCTCCTCTTTAATAGTCTTGAATATTGGAAGGGGAAGAAAAAAAAAGCTCAAACCGTTTTGTTCATTTCATTGGTTTTCTGACAGCATAAAGCTTAATTTAGCAACAAACAAGTCAGGTGACAGCGAAAGTGTCGTCGAAAGGCGAGCGAAACAAATAATAATAATAATAAAGTGTTATTTTTCCACATTTATTTGAGAGAAAGTTACAAACGTCATAACTTGCACACAAACTTTGATCAAAGATATTTCTTTTTTTTCGTCTCGGTGTTTTTTTTTTATTTTTTGCCACCCCCTCTGCTAATTTTGATAACCTTGGGCATAAAAAGAATTCGAAATTTCTATCAGCCTTATTGGTAATAGTAATAAGTTGAATGAATTTTATTAAATTCAACATATAAAAAATTGCAACAAACTTTGTTTTATTTTACGAGAGTCTTTCATACTACACGCAAAAGGAACTATAAAAGAAAGATTTTTACATTGCTAGCATTATTGCATTCGAGAATGATCGCAAGAATCGATTTTCTTGTTTGAATGAATCATTGGATTTTCTTGTTTTAATATGTTTATATCAATAGCCTTCACCAATACTTTTTGAAGATATCGGAAGTCACCATCTTGAATTTCAAAATGTCGTCTGGAGTCGATTTCCTATCTAAATGAGATTCTTCATTCCCGCTTCCCGGGAAATCCATTCCCGTGAATATTGCAAACCCTAATCGAGCCTCTTTCTATCCTACCAATATTGCCAAATTACAATTCCCTGGATTGAGAAGGACTCATTTTGTCGAGAGGAAGGAGTCGTGTCGAAACCTCGTTCCTCCTGCCAACATAACGCCGCGTCATAATCGCAATTCCCTGAAGAGGCTCTTAAATGCTATACCTCTGGTCAGTTTGTTTTTTAAGCATTGTCATCGAAACCTCGTTGCTCCAGCCCAACTCGCGCTGTATTTACAACCCTGGAGAGAACTATTATACGTTATTCAGAATAATTTTATTATATAAGGGAATGTTTTTTTTGTTAGATGGAATGTCAACAGGAGTACTGCAGAATTCAGATTGAAGGAAGGATATGTGGTGGAGAGCCTGTGAATAAACCCATGTTACAGTCCTCCTTTGACAACCAAATTGCCTGATTCTATTAAGATTCGAACCCACGACCACCCGCTAAGCAAAGCGTACTCTGTAACCTTGCGGCTACGGAGCTCCCTTACGATGATCAAGTTAGGTGTTGAGGAGTTTACAAATATCACAGGAGGAGTTTCAAATATTTCCTAAACACGACAAGACGACATCCTAACGTACCATCTGAGTTGATGTATTTTCTTGATCGGGTTGGTTTACATGGGAGATTTTTTGGTAACGTTATTTGCGCGTGTTTTCTAACCTGTACTTTGAAACATTATTTAAGTAAAACAGTTCACTGATATTATCTATATTCCAATTCAAGTTGTGAATAAATATGTCATGTTACATATGGGGCCGTTCCTAAACCACGTGGTCATATTTTGATCGCTTTTTATACCCCCTGTACCCCCCCCCCCGTGGTCTTTCGTGGTCTTTTGGCAACCCCCCCCCCCCTGCCATGCGATTTTAACCACGTGGTCTTTTCTTTTGTCAAGTGCCAAAAATTCTCTTAAATTTTTCACATTTTTATTATTAAACTTTCAGTACATTCGATATTTCTAAAATGCAAAAGCTTCATTCTTGACTTGGTGGCAACAATAAATTATAAGTCAGGAAAAAAGACCACGTGGTCATTTCGTTAACCCCCCCACCTCCGTGCGTGGTCTTTCGTGGTCTTTTGACAAACCCCCCCCGTCCCCCTCTTCATGACCACGTGGTTTAGGGACGGCCCCTATAGTATTGAGTTTGGAGCATTAGGTTCTAGAAATCTCCAGTAATTTCACATACAAACATTCCCAGTTTTGGCTAAATCTCAGCCCCATGGCCTAATCTCATCCCGGCAGACGGTGCAGCATGTTTTTACGTATAGGGTAACGGGGGTATTTTGACCAGCTTTGGGAAATGAAGGCACAATGTATTAAAAACAAACACAATTTTTCAACATAAATACTTACTCTATTATACCATTTTTAAGAGCTTAGTGTCTATTTTAACATACATCGTTCAACAATGGAATATATTGAAAAATATTCTAGAAATATCAAAATTTCTACGAGGTATTAAAAACATATTTTTGTCCACCACATTTTTATTTTGGCCCACCTCTATATTTAGAGCCGTGTATGGAAATATTTCGGACTAACTATATTTAAGATCATCAACGGTATTTTTAAAGCACAAATAGTAGGTTTGAGGAGGACATCCTTTTACTGTGAATTTTTGTAAATTTTAGGCATCTAAAAATGAAAAGATTGGGTTTGAATGCGGTTTGACAGGCATTCTCAGCAAACTGCATATCGTTGAATGTGATAAATTAAGGAGTAATTACCTGTAAATTGTCACAAGCTGCTTCTTGTTTAGCGCGCAATGGCCGAATGGCTGTTAAAACTTGGCATGGCCAAAATATGTTCGCTTTAGAAAAAGACAAACATATTTCGGCCATGCCTTAAACTACTATTTTAACTTTTGCCAACTTGTTAGAGTATACAAACTGTTTCTATGATATTTTATTGATGTTACTACGAGTTGTTTCAAAAACATACATATTTGTTACATTTGCTTCCGGACGTTGACTTGTATATTACCACTTCCTCTTGACTTTAGGTTGACTCAGCCATGACTTAGAATATGTATCAACTAATTCCAAAATAATGCTAACTAGAGTCAATTTTTTGCCGAAAATTATAGTGTAGTATGATTCTAAGGTTGTTATTTCAATGATGCATGCATAGTTTTTTTATATTTATTGAATTTTTCAGATAAAATGCGTAAAATGTTAACGGGTGGGTCAAAATATGCATGTGGGCCAAAATACCCCCGTTACCCTAAATCATGCGTTTCGCGGCAGCTTTCTATGACGACATCACATTTTTACAAATTCCTGAAGCGCAACAAACTTTGATTAAACTGATTCCCGCAAAACATAAATAAGCTGTCGTGAAACTCCTCCACATTGAAAATGATTTGGAAGACGATGAATGAACATTTTTGTCATCTTTGTCAAACATCTTTGTTGTATATCATGAATCATGATCAATAAGTTTAGAATGTGTATGTGTGTGAAAAGAGATATGTATAAATGATTTTATACATGACAATAAACCACGCTCCAAACAATTAAACCTCAGGAAGTGTGAGGTTGGTTTGAATCAGTGACCGGACCCACTAAAATCCCTCCTGTCTCCAGCCCATAATACTCCCGGGAATGATCGCTAAGTATTGCTTCGGGGAGCGGCTTTTATGCTTTGTGCAACCTCCTGGCTCTATCAAGTCTCTTAGCTAATTAGCTAACTAACCTGGAGACTGGCAGTTAGCTAACACTGGCGTGTTGGTGGTCAACCTGTCGCCTGCTTTGCAACTCCAGGGCTATTTGAGAGGCGGCTGCACAATACGCCCTCCAGATGTTCGGATCTTCACACATCCTCTGAACTAGGCTGTCCGGAGTAGTGTCTGGCCCGCTGACATGCTCAGCAGTCTCTTCCGCATCCACGCACTCGGGGCACATGGGGGACCCCGCATGCCCGAACCTGGATAGGTACTGCCTGAAGCAACCATGACCTGACAGGATCTGTGTCAGGTGGAAGTCAAACATCACAATTCCGGATACCATCGGAATAAGTCGGTGCTGGAAATTCGAGATAGTGCTGCAGCAGCCGATGAAGCCCTCTTGCAAGCATAGTTGACGTGACTCTTATATGTGAGCTTATCGTCAGTCTCCGACTCTGACCACCGCCTGTTGCTCTGATTTGCGGTTATTCACAACCGTGACCTCCATCTTATGGTGCGCTAACTCCAGTTTCCTGGAGTGCATCCAGTCTTCGACCTTGCGTATCACAACTCCTACAGGAAACTTGAGTTTCAACCCTCGTAATAAATGACATTCCACAACACCGATCCCAGGATAGAACCTTGCGGAACTCCTGCGGTAATTGGGACGCACTTCTGACAGTCCTCCGTGTTGTAAACAAGTACTCGGTTCTGGAGATAGTTTTCCAGAATCTTGTACAGCGACACCAATACATGGATGCTCCTGAGCGCAAGCGCTATGGAGTCCCAACTGGCGCTATTGAACGGAATGCGTGACGATTGCGCAATAGCGTATGCCCCTTCTCTTAATACTGATCTAGGGACACCAGATCGCTCAGACTTGAACTTGAGTAGCAAAAAGAAATTAACTTTTAAAATTGAGCGACTTAGATGAAATAGTAATCTAAAAAATACATGTTGTAAATGAATGTACTCTCTCCCAGCTGGTCTCAAGGTACGATGCTGGCTTAACAAGCCAGTCGTCGTAGGTTCGAGTCTCGCCTCGGGAGAGACTGTTAGTGTCAGTAGGATCGTAGCGCAAGCCCCGCAATTGTCATGTAAACTTAACAGTTGGTTGCGAAGTCGATATATTCCGAAGTCGAAGTTCCGATATGGAATGTAGCACGTACTGCTTTGCTTTAAATGAATGTACAAGGAATCCTGCCAAAAAATTTTCTTGAAAATACCAAAGCTCCTTGACTTGAATTCAAGAAGATAGAAATTATCCCGTTCTGAATCAAACTTCGAACAGTCTCAAACTTTAAACACTTTACATTAAAAATCGAATTATCATAGTTGGTGTAATAAAAAGGATGATTATTATATACCATTTCGTTTATTGGAATGTCCTCCACTCAGTGATATATAGCTCTTTACTGTAGGGTCTCCTCCAAGGAATCAGCAGGTGTTGAAAAAAGTGACAGTCAGTATCAAGACGGTTTGCCTATCTATCTCTTAGCGATTACGTTGAAGTGTTCGGAATTTAAATCAAAGCCGATTTCTGAATTCTCCTTGTTTTCAAGTAGAAAACGTGTTTAAATCTATGTAAATATCACTTTTTTGCAACAAAAATAAAATAACCAACATGCTGAACTTTTAAGATCGATAAGAAAATTCATTTTTCGTTAATTTTTTAGTGCAAGAAGTTACGTCATAGCTTAAGTGTTCGAAATTTTATGCAGTACGGTATTCCATTTTAAAAAGGATTTCTAGATGAGGAAGCAAACCAGATCAAAACATGATGTGCAAAATGGTAAATCGTATACACTAAGGTCGCTTTTTACGCGGGTTTTTTACGCAGATTCCGGGATTTGCGCGGATTCCGGAATTTACGCGGTTTTTTTACGCGGCACATATCCCCCGCGTAAAAAGCGACCTTAGTGTATAGTTGATCAACTTCGCGTGGCACTTGAGACCTCTCATGAACTTAAAAAGTTATTGGGCATTTTTTCTCCAGAACAAAGTGATTTAGATCAGTATAAACTGATCACTGGACCAAACATTAAAGATAGACACAATCATTCGAACAACTTTGCTGAAGACATTAATATTCTATGACTTGAATTTGAAAAGTTATAGGGTTCAACAATTTTCATGATCCACCCCAGAGTGCTTGTCCGTTTATCAACGGGTCGTAAGTTAGGGTCCTGGGTGGAGTCGCTTTCTCGGAGATTTGCACAACAAAAACTGCAAATTGTTGATAATTCGTTTCATGACGATTCGAAAGATTTAACATATCTGAAGTGAAACATACGTACTCAATTCCTAGTTATAATCATATACTGAAATTTTTGGTTTATGAATAATGAAAATAATCATATCTCGTTAACGGTTAATCCTACAATTTCAATGTTTTTGGACAACTTTATGTCAATTGATGATATAAACAACTCTTCCGAAGAAACAAAAAAGCTAGCACCATTTATTCAGAAGATAGATATCAGCACCATCTGTAGGAAGAAAATTAAAGCTGCCTGAATACATTTTTCATAAAGATATTTTTCTGCTGAACAACATTGCCAAAGACATGAACACTGTGAAACAACCGTTAAGGAGTTATGAGGTTTTGTCGCACCAATGGACCAATTTGCCCCATTCTGTGAGATGGGACAAATTTGCACGGTTATCGAGGAGCAAGTTTTCACGTTCGTAAACTGCAAATTCAACCTCCCCCCCTTCCCTTGCCTACGCATATAAGTTAGAGCAAAACTAATATATTTGGTCGCGTTTCGTGAAATATCTGACTATCTAAATGAGGTAAAGTTGAAATATATTTTCAGTTAAAAAGCAATAAACATGTTAAGTTTTAAACAAAGTGAACTATTTACGCGAAGAACGGAACTTCAATGATTAATGGAAAATAAACTATATTCAAATACTAATGATGTTTAAAATGAAAGTCACATTACAATAAAATTCAATAGCGATCAACTAGAACAACTAGTTTTTTCGTTCGACACTAAGAAAGATGAAATCGATCTATCTTCAAAAAAACGAGGTTGGGGAGCTTGTGTAACACACACGCAGACAGAAAATACTGAAATTATCGAACCAAATCGACCTTGTTGCACCTCCCTTAGAGTTCTTTTCTTACTAGTAACCATTGAATGGTTAGACGTAGTTATTTAAGTACTCAGTAACTTCGAATAAATATTCTAAAAGATCTCAAGAAGTAGCTCAGGTACGAGGGTTTATACATTTAGTCGCATGGAACCGTGAGATGTATCAAAGGAGCATGATCCTTCGCATGGAACCGTGAAATATTAAGTAGCAGAGTTAGAACACGGTCATAGGAGCGATGAAGACGAGCCCCGTAGTGGACGGCCAATACAGTAAGGTCTATTTTTACGCAGTTTTTTAGGCGGGTTGCTTTCCTCCTTTACTCAAAAACGGTACAAGATATCGACCTCATTTCAATCACGTTTTCCGTTTTAGGCCACTAGTGATCATATATCAGTTTTCAAAAAAACCTACAGTTTTTGGTGTAAATACTCAAAATTTAAAATATTGCATTTTGGTCTCTAGATTGGCCACTATCATATTCAAACGAGGTTTAAACGTTTTAGGACGGTTTTCTATGTTATATTTGCAACTCAAAAAAGTCGTTTATTACGCGGGCACATACAAATTTGGAACGTATCCCCCGCATAAAAAATGACTTTAGTGTATTATCGAAGACAGTATTGATCGTACTCAAACATCGGAGCTGTATAAGCACACTCTGGTAAATTTCTTAAATCCGCCCTCACGGCTCCGGTGTTTGAGTACGAGCAATACTCTTTTCAACAAAGTTGTAGTACTACTTGAGGACTTCAAGTTCGTCGTACTAAATTGTTCAAAAATATGCTCATTAAGTTTGCTGTAGGCTTGCGAAAAAAATGTGCGTGAGTGATAATTTACATCATCGACGGTAAATGCTTTGCGAACATACGGGAGCATTTGAACAAAGAAACTAACAATAACCGCATTTGATGAACTAGTTTGCATATACGGCCCAAATCGCTGAATTAAACTTTAAATTAAAAGTTAGTTTCTGTTTCCGCAAAGAGGACACAAACATAAAGTATTCTTTAAATTCTACTATATAACACTGTTATCAGTAAACTTGAAAAACATTACCTTTCTGAAAAATATAAAAACTACTCAACGTCATGTTTATTGTCATGTTTTAATGTTTTGATTTTCTATTCCAAGTTCAATGCATCAGTTGAACAAATTGGCAGGAAATATCTTAATACGGAATTTGAATAGTAAGCCTTCAGTTTATTACAAGATTTGTTCCAATTTGCTCCTTTAGAATTGTAGTAAAAAGTAATTTTGGGTAATAATTCATAAGTATTTTTTTTATAGAAAAGGCCCTAGAATATGTCATCAACTGAATAGAAACCGAAAACCGCAACCGGGTTTGATCGACATGCCAGAATATAGCAATGGAAAATAACAGCACGGTCGGTCGCGCGACAGTACCCTTAAACTGATTGGCCCGAGCAGAGGATTTTCGTTCACATTGCATCAAGATCAAGTCGGCAGGAAGGTAGGCCACGTTGTCAGATAGATAAAGGTACCTGAACACATAAACACGCCACATCGTTTCTGGTAAACATCGTAACCAATTTTCATCACTTGCCATCCCATCTCACGCTCTCTTTCTCTCTCTCTCTTTCTCGGTCAATGCAGCGCTTTTCGGTTCTTCAAACTCTGCGCACTGTCTAGCGCTCGACGGTGTTCTCTAAAGACGGTTGAGATGCGCAAAGAAAATCATCGTCATCCTGTGAAGCTTCTTCATCCATATAGACTTTTCCCGCGCCACAGCTTGACTTGATCTCACGCAAACGCGTGGTATGGCAGCCGTCGTCGACCGCTTTTCCCGTGCGTCTCAAGGTGTACTTTATATCCTGTATGCAAACGTGTGTGTCTCGTCTGTACATAGAGCGCCCGCCGTCGATTGCCACCGCCGCTGTTGGCTGTTGGCACTTTGGCACCCACTGGGAGGACGAACCGATCAACCGAGGAGATCCGAGCGACCGACCGACCGACCGACAGACCGACCGGACGACGGGGTGATCTATATTTACTCTTTCGGCTTGAGTCGTGATGAGTTTTTCATCTTAGACTTTTTAGCACGGCTCTTGATCGTCTGTCTGTGCGTTCCGCACGCCCCCACTTGCTGCTCGGCTGCATGGTCACACCGCGTCACGCAACGGTTTCCCCGTGTCCCTTCCTGGCCAAGATAAAGGGAAAAACTCCCATGTGCGTGCACAATTTTGCCGACTGCAGTTATTTCGAGTCTGGGGGTATTGTTGAGATTGAAATAATAATCAAAACAACTACTTTGTTTTCTCGTGCTGATAAATCTATACAAACAATTCAGCTAGACTGGTAAACTGCGAATATCTGGTAGAGGATTTTTAATGTATGTCGGAGTAAGGCGCCGATCGTGCAAACCAGTTGTCGTATGTTGAAATCCAGGTCAGTTAACATTGATTTTGGACTGTAGAATAGTGTGGACATCGCTCAGCAATTGGCACAGTAAGAAATAATCTGTTGTCCTTAACATTTGTCATATGTCATATAAAACACATGAACCTATGAATAAATCATACCATACCTGAAGTTTTGTTTGTGGATATGCAAGATTCATAATGTATATTATTAAAAAAGTCTTTGCTGTTGAATATAAATTTGAAAAAAAAAGGCACGATAATTGGTTTAAATATATAATGTAACCTTAGAATTAGCCTGTACCGTAAAACGGGGTGAATAGGATCTAAACTTGTGTACTTGAAAAATGTTTTTACTAGTCTTTGATAAGACTCTAAAATCAAGTAAAACAATTTTTTCGGATAGTTCAATAGTTAACAAGTCCTTCAAACTCATTTATGGGTTAGAAGCACAACTGTTAGTTAGTTGAAAAATTACAAAATAAAGGCTCGAGTTCAGAGCGTTACCGAATACCGAAAAACTTTGCTTATGAAAGCTATTTTGTTCTACTTTTAGCTTCTTCGTGTGCTGTACTGGGTCGGTAGTAATGCATTCCAAGATTTTACAGTAAATTTGAGAATTGCCTTAAGTTACTTATCAAGCTTTCAGTTATGTTTCATGGAAAACTCCCGGTTCGCAAATTGGCGGGGCGAATAGAAACAATGCCATAGCGAATATTTGTATACAAAAACAAGTAGTTTTGAAAAATGCAATCATATTTTGTATGTAAAATGATACCTGAAACGTGTTTTGTACATTCTCAGCCTATCTTGGTCAGGACTTACAAGCAAAAAGGTTCAAAAACGTACAAAAAACTAAATCCACTATGCTTGATGAAAACTGCAAAAATGTTACGTACAAAAAAAGTGTCCCTTTATCAAGCGGCCACGAAATATGAAATCAACTTCCTCAGCTACCATCAGAACCCTATCTAGCAGACAACCAACAATCGAATTGTTGTTTATCGCATAACATACAGGGTGAGGAATAATTATCCGTGTTCTTTGTTTCAGTGTATAACTAAGATTTGACAGATGTTGAAATGAGCTTACCTATGCAATTTTTAACCTTGGCTATGTGTAATCAAACCACGAAATTTCTTTTGAAACAGTATGCAATAAGTGTCGTAATGAAGTCATGTCCATTACGCAGTGCGGTGATCGAGTTGTATAAAAAAGAAAAGCGTCCAGTAAGTATCGCTAGTATATTAAAAATGCTTATACAAACCATTAAAGACGCTATAAAACGATATAATGAGCTGGGAAATTTAGAGGACCGTTCAGGAAGAGGCAGAAAAAGAACCGTTAGGACCCCTGGGAATCGGATAATTATTCGTCACCGGATTAACCGTGATTATAGAAAGTCAATTCGATAAATGACAAAATCAATAAAAATCGACCCGAAATCTGTACGAATTATTCTTTACAAGGATTTAGGATACGTTGTTATAAATTTTCAAAAACCTAAATGACAGAATGAAAGGAAATCGTTACGAAAAATCGAAGGTTCTGTTGAAAGAATTTATCGATGGACACCATCGCACAATTTTATTCACCGATGAGAAAATATTCACTGTGGAGCAATTTCATAACCTCCAAAATGACCGTCAGCTTTTGCCTAAAGGCTCTTCTAAGCGTATTAACGTAGCGCGATCACATCATTTAGTTTCGGTGATGATTTGGGCGGGAATTACGGCTACCGGTAAAAAAGTGTAAAAATCAATCAATTTGTTTACTAAACGCTTTTAACCGACACAGTGGTACCTTGGGCACGTGTACATTTCGGTAAAACTAAATGGATATTACAACGAGATTGGGCTCCATTGCATGGAGCGAAAAAAACACTGGAACTCTGTAGCAGACTTTTCCCGAAATATTTAACTAAAGATGAATGGCCTTGAAGGCCTCCTCATTTAAATCCAATGGACTATTCCGTTTGGTCTATTCTTGAATCCAGAGTCTGTACTAAACCGCACAAATCATTGGATCATTTGAAAGATACTCTAACCAAAGCCTGGGATGCCATATCTGTGGAAGAACTATCGTCCATCGTCGATAATTTCCCTAAACGATTGAAGGCGTGCGTTGAAGCCAAGAGAGGACATTTCGAGTCCGTGATGTAACTATTATGAACCATGCTAATGTATCTACATTTTGTATAAATATGTTGTTGTTTTATATTGAAAGAATGAAGTAATGAATAAAACATTGAACACGGATAATTTTTTCTCACCCTGTAAACAGTAAGATACCAATGAAAATCGATTTTCCGAATTTCGTTTAGCGATAGGAAACTTTTGAGTTTCGTCTTATGAAAAAAGTCTCCATGCTAAATGCCAGCTCAATCAAGCAACAGCCTATTTCACAGGAGCAGGTATTTTCACAAACTTCATCACCACAGACAGACAAACATTCGATGCAACCTTCCGTTGTATTGTATGAAATAATATAATTTCCCGACATTCCTTCATCGGAATAGACTGCAGATACTAAACACCTTGTTTCCCGTGGGAAAACCAACGATGACAAGTAGGCAACTATAGGCTACAAGGACAAAGCCGAAAACTAAAACGGTAAAAAAGAACAGAGAGAAAAATCGGAAACGAGAATGGTTACTCTTCGGGGTTTCAGTAATCGAATTAAAGTAGAATTTGATTGATAAAATTAACCTTGCTACAGACTTCATTACTGACGGCCGTTATTTTCTCCGCATGTACGGGAACTTATGTATTACTAGTCCCTGGTAAAGGTCTAAAAGATTAACGTGACCTTCGCAATTGGACTTCTGGAAGTTGTGCCACAAGACGGTCAAAGTTTTTTCTTTTTAATCGGGGAAAAAATAGGACAGCACCAGACCTCGAAGTTTTATGCATTTCTAGGAAAATTATTTTCAAAAACAAATCATCGATTTTTACAATAACTACTAACATTAACTACTGTTTGTGTCATTTTTCGTTGGTCAAATAATTAAAATTTTGGCCATCGCGAAGCTCCACAAGCCGAAATCCGATTGAGCTGAAATTTTACATGAAGTGTGTGTACCTCTGAGCGAAATTCGAAGGTCAAATTTTTTTCCATACATTTCTTTGGCACACTGATAAACAGCCATGTAATATTAGAAAACAAAAATCAAAGCACTGGGGGAGGGGTTTGAATCCTAAACCTAGCTCGCTTGACAACGACATTTTCTTGAAGGTAAGCCGCTTTTGAATTGCAACTAATACCAAGTCATTTCAAATCATAAAGCTAATAGTGTGCAACATTTTGAAAACATGTTTTTTTCGAAATATTTGCAATTTAAGTGTAAAGAAAGGTGTTGCTGTCCAAAAAAAAATCGATGTTGAAAAAGTCAAAGTGTTCAGCCCTAAGTTGAAAGATAATGTTATTTATAGCATTTTTGTAGAACATTTCGACATTCTAAAACAATGTTTTCAGGTTTTCCAAACGTGATTTAAGAAAACTGACTTTTGCAAGCTACAAAATCACTCTTTTGCACATTTTTCAATTCTGCTCGATTCCCATATTTTTCCATATATTTTTTTTATTTTTGTGAGGTTGTTTATGAATATGTTTCATGGTTTAGGTTAGTATCGCATTCAATTATTTGACTCAGAGCCTATTGAAGATCGCGGGAAAGTGAATTTTTCTTATAAATTTTAGATAAAACCCTTCAAAACACATAAGAAATATTTTTTTGATCGAGAACTAAAATATGTACTGCAAAGCGGGATTCAAGACGAAAATTTACATAAAAGAGATGATATCTTATCGGAGGGCTGAGATATTGGCGATTATACATGTGATGGAAAACTATGCATTTTTACAAAAATGTTGATTATAGCCATAAGGTGCATTTGTTTTCTGAACTTTGTTTTTTTTATCTCCCAAAATAAAACAGTTATTTGACATATTTGCCAAACGCATAGTTTTCAATCTATACCTATAAAAATGCAGTCCGGTCTGTCTGTCTGTCTGTCTGTCTGTGTGTCTGTGTGTCTGTGTGTCTGTCGGTCTGTCTGTCTATCTGTCTGTCTGTCTGTCTGATCCATATAGGCTCGGAAACTACCGAACCGATCGACGTGAAAATTTGTATGTAGGGGTTCTAGGGGCCGAGAAAGGTTCCTATGATGGTTTGAGATCTCTCCCTCTTCCGGAAAGGAGGGGTCCCATACAAACGAAATACAAATTTCTGCACATCTCAAAAACTAACCAAGCAAATGGAACCAAATTTGGCATGTGGATGTTTTTAGGAGTAACAAATATGTCCATATTGGTTCGACACCCTCCCTCTTCGGTAAGGGAGGGGTTCCATACAAATGAAACACAAATTCCTCCACATCTCGAGAACTAACCGAGCAAATAGAACCAAATTTGGTAGGTGGATGTTTTTAGGGGTAACAAATATATCCATAATGGTTTGACACCCCTCCTTCTTCTACAAGGGAGGGGTCCCATACAAATGAAACACGATTTTCGCACAGCTCGAGAACCAATCAACCAAATATAACCAAATTTGGTATGAGAATGTTTTTAGAGGTAACAAATATGTCCATAATGGTTTGACTCCCCTCCCTTATCTGTGAGGGAGGGGTCCCATACAAATGAAACACAAATTTCTGCCTATCGCGAGAATCACCCAACTAAATGGAACCAAATTTGGCAGGTTAATGTTTTTAGGGGCAACAAATATTTCCATAATGGTTTGAAACCCCCTCCCCTCTTCTATGAGGGAGGGGTCCCATACAAATGAAACCCAAATTTCGCACAGCTCGAGAACCAATCAAGCAAATATAACCAAATTTGGCAAGTGAATGTTTTTAGGTGTAACAAACATGTCCATAATGTTTCGACACCCTTCCTTCTTCTGCCATATCTCAGAATACCATTTCGAAATCTAAGATGGCGACTTCCGGTGTCTGAAAAACAGCGGCAAATGACCAAATACCACCCAAAATGGGTATTTCCGGAATTGTTATGATGCACTGAAGCCACAACTCGACCTCAGACAACATTTCGAATCGTAAGATGGCGACTTCCGGTGTCTGGAAGACAGCCGAAAATGACCAAATACCACCCAATATGAGTGTTTTTTTAAACAGAATGACGCTCAGAGGCCAAAAACTGTCCCCTAATGCAATTTTGAAATTCAAGATGGCGACTTGGGGTTTCTAAAAAACAGCGACAAATGACCAAATACCACCCAATATGGGAGTTTCTGGAATTGTTATGACGCACTGAAGCCACAAATTAACCTCAGACAACATTTTGAATTGTAAGATGGCGACTTCCGGTGTCTGGAAAACAGCCGAAAATGACCAAATACCACCCAATATGAGTGTTTCTTTAACCAGAATGACGCATGGAGGCCAGAAATTGTCTCCAAATGCCATTTTGAAATCTATAATGGCGACTTCCGGTTCCCGAAAAACAGCGGCATATGATCAGATACCACCCAATATGGGTATTTCTGGAATTGTTATAATGCACTGAAGCCACAAATCGATCGATCGACCTCAGACAACATTTTGAGTTGTAAGATGGCGACTTCCGGTGTCTGAATCCTTCTGACGGCGCACAGTGGTTCGCCCATTGGCGATTAAATGGATCAGTTATAGAGAATGCAGAATGCAGAAAAGCTGTTTTTGTTGGCCTATTTTATGAACAGCTTACTTCTGAGCACGAGATAAGGGAAGGTGTTTAACACTTGCAAAATCAACTTAAACAGACGTGTTTTTTACTTTGTGTGCATATCCGCTATAGAACAAATTCAATTGCTTCATCTGTTTATTTTCATCATGAGCCTTCAGAAAACAGGTTTGTTTTGCTATTGCGGAGTTGTTTGGATAGGTAAGTGCTGAACTGTGTTATATTTAGTCGTAAGGGGAAACGTAGTAATAAAGTCAGAGAGCACCACTCATACTTAAATTCATGTAAACTTTTCAATGTGTTCCGCGCGAGATACTATCTCCAAATTACCACCAAACGAAAGATTTAGGACATAAAAAAGATTTCTTGAAGGTTCCAGCTGCATAAATTTGCATCTTAGTCGATGACAAGCGGCTAAAGAAGGTTACTTATCGTTTGAATTTCATACTATTTACATAGTTTCTTAGAAGGGTTGTGGTTGTGGTGTGGTCTAGCTTAAATTTACAAATTTGTTCTTAAACATTTGTCCATATTCGAATTTTGATATTTGCTGTTGAAATACGGGAGTTTCCTGCAGAAATATCAAATTTTTTTGAAGTTATTCCAGAAGAATAACGTAAAAAAAGAAAAACCAAACTTTGATCGCTTTGAGGGTTGATTCAACGAAACCAGAATGTGCTTAAGTTTTGCATAGGGACTTTTTTCGAGAAGGCAAAACTTTTGAAAGCTGCCGTATTTTGAAATTCAATGGTCAAACTTTTCCCTATATTCGATTGATACCCTATTATGCATGCATGATAATGGCAATGCCAGAAAATTTAAACAAGTTGCATGGCAGTCCCAGAAAAGTTTGTTATAGTCGAAAAACACCTAACTCTGTCGATTTCAGTAGTTTTCAAGAGCAATACTGTAAAAAAAAATATTTATAACCGCCCTCGCCATACAATTATTATTGATAGTGTTGGCAGAAATGCTGATTTTCACCGTTCAATTCGACATACCTACTCAATTACGAACAGCTCTAGCTTTGGAAGTTATAAAACGTATGGTTTAGGCCATTTTGGACTCTCTAGAATGAAAAATGCCAAATAGAAGGTTTTCCCATACAAATCTTCATACAAATTTGAAATTCAATGCGCCAAGCGGAGACAAAACCAATCGACTTCCGATTAATTTAGGATTGTTCGGGGTTTCAAGTAGAAAAGAAAAAGCTTGGTTCTGGCTTCGTGCTATAAGTTTCGAGGCTGGTATTCTGTGGTAATGATGTTTCTACCGTAGCCTCACGTAAGTGGTTGAGGCTCCATGGCGTGATTTTAATGCTTATCGATAACAAACTCGATTTCCGTGGCATTTGTTTTGTTACATTGTAACCGACACGATCTCCTAGATGGTCTCGAGGTACGATGCTGGCCAAACAAGCCAGTCGTCGTAGATTTGAGTCTCGGCTCGGGAGAGACTGTTAGTGTCAGTAGGATCGTAGCGCTAGCCCCCCAATTGTCCTGTACACTGAATGGTCGGCTGCGAAGTCTGTATATAAATAAACAGAAGGTCGAGTTTTGAAACGGAATGTAGCCCCAAGGCTTTGCTTTTTGCTTTAAACCGACACGAATCACAAATTATTAAGGGTTCAATAAAAGCATTTATGAGATTATTATCATAACTTTTTGCACTGTAACAAATGTTTCCATAAGCATCAAAGTGACAATTGTTTAAGACACAAGTAAATTTTCATCATTGTTGAAAAAGAAATACCTTAACAACAGTCGCGATGTAACAACTTACATGAATATTCAAACAGGTTAACCTTTATTACAGAAAAAGTATTCAGTAACCGTGTTTGAATGTCGAGTTTTCAAATATCAATGTCACTTTCCGCCGAACTTTTTAATGGTGAAGTACATTTTGTCATAAATTTCATCAACATCACTGTAAGTAAAACAGTCATACATGGTGTAATTGCTTGGTGATTTGAATTGTGAACGTTATAATATGGAAAACAAATTTTTATATAATTTAACCTTGGAATTAACACTATTAGTTCACTTTTATGTATTCATAAATTTAATGAGAAAAAAAAATTCGAACTGTGTTATATAAAATAACTTGAAGCGATTTATTTTTAATTAAGTCCGAATTAAAAACACACCAGAAACGAACGTTGACTTCAAATTAGATCAAAACAAAAAACGATCCTTACTTGTATTCCGAGCTGCTGCAAAAAAAAAACTGTCACTCAGCGGGCGAACTTCTCAGTAGCCGCAAAACGAGTGCAAGTTTCGTTTGACGGCGCGTCGGCTGAATCAAATTTTCTACACGTTGTCAGTTTTTCCTGCTGCAATTTGCCGCCACCTCACGAGTTGGTACGCTGCTTTGCTTCCACACCAGCGGTACGGGGTTTCGATGGTTCTTCTAATGACGGCTATGACGGGATGATGACGATGGGTATCCCCGATTTATTTTCCCCCGCCACAGACCACCACTGTTACCACTGCTTTTATTTCTCACTCGCAAAAAAAAGAAAAGAACCACAGCTTCGGCGGTTTCTGCTGATACACTTTCCTTACTTACACACACATCCACACACACAAATTGCTTTCAAAATGTGTCTGATTCCGCGATAAATAGCCCTCTCGCCGAAACGGCCGCCAAGCCGTGTCTGATACGTGCGATTATTTAAGACGTTCAGGCAAGATTTATAATTTGTGTACTTTCTTTCGAGGGAAACTGTCTCGGACATAGAGCCGACCCTCACTCACTCACTCATTTGGTCACTGCGCTGACTAACTGACTGACTAGCAGGCAACTGGTAGTGACTCATTTCACGGTTACTTTCGAGCGACTTTTCCGCGGTTTTCCGCCACTTGATGGCACTCTGGCAGTTACCAAAATTATCTCTGCACATCTGAATACTTCGGGGACACTCCTTGCTGCAGATTCTCACTCCACAGAATGAATGGTAAAATTTCAACGATTTTTGACACGCGAAAAATTCACGTTTTCCACAAGAAAGCACGCTAGTCGGTCCAGTTAACGAAAATTGTGACACATCTGGTTACTGTTTTCCCTATACGGAGCCGCAAGGTAACGAGACGATTTCGGTTCTATCAGAATTGTTATATGTGGTTTTAAACTTGAATACTATGCCACAAAAACTTATATAATGACGAAATAAGTTGCAGGCTGCGCTTCCTTCTGATGGATTGAGTGAAGGCTCCCCAAGAGGATGTCCAAAGGGTAAACGGGGGATTTTCACCGGTGGGCGTTGGACCACAAAAACGGTGATCACGTTCAACACACCGCCCGCCACCGCTAGAATACGACAATCCTCTAGTTACCCCTGTTCACTTTGCTCTGCATGAAAAAGCGTGCACGACACCTCAGCGATCGCCACTCGTTACACACCTCCGCACACAAAACTTTCCACCTGCATGCACGCACGGTGCTTAGCCTTTTTTTACTTCTTCACTCGCCTATGGCTTGTTGAAAAGATTTTTCTTCTTGATCGATGATGATCAGTCGGTTAGAATTTCGCAAGGAAAAGTGCTTTGTGCTAGCAAGCAATGGGCAAACTTCTCACATTCGTCGTCGTGGTTCACTGTCGACTGAAACAAATCTTCATACGGCACAGTGTCGCGAGAAGCCGGTGCTCCTCAAGGTAACAATCTCGGGAGGTGGTGAAAAATCTCGTTTCACACAAACATATGCCGAAAAACGCACCTCAACAAATCTCTCGCCGATGCTCATCAAGAATACGATTTTCCGTCTATCAGCCCAACAGCATCTGCTCGCAGCGAGAACACAATAACTCGGAACGTTAGTTTGGTGGAAAATTGCGTTTTCACTTGCGATCACTTTGGCGGACGAATCTAAACTAACCGAACGGATGGCGTGCTACTACACACATGGGTCTTCTGCTCCGGCTTCTGGTCTGCTTCGAGCTCTGACTCCGCGATGCGGCTGCACGAAACAAACTTCAATGCGAACACCCCTCACCATAGTCGGTTTCGCCGCCGACAGCACTGACGGATTGCTCTTTGCCCGCCCGTCTCGGACGGTATACGGACTGACTATGTATACGCATCGCATCTGTGCACGAAGAAGCCGCAATGGATATACGGCATACTAGGTATAGGTAGTATTGCAGTGTGGAAGAATAACGGCCGGCAGCACATGGCTGGTAGGTAGAGCTCGGTTGGTTGGTTGGGTTGGAAAAACTGCTGCGATAGAGATGCGATGCGATGCGGCTACCGGGGGAACTCGCACGCTGCACGCGCCACGCCATGCCGCGATGCTTCCGAAACCGGGTGGTACGCCGTTATTTTTGTGTCACTCACTCACTTCGCACTACTCTCTCGCTGATTGTGCGCGCCATGTGCGTGGCAGTGTTGCCTGATCGGTTTGAATGATACGCAAAAGTTAAAAAAAGCTAGATAATTTAAAAGGATTAATTTATTTCTAAATATTCCCTTATGAAAAAGACACTTGTACGGAATGCATATTTTAGAGTGTATTCGAATAAAAATCAGATAGTTGTAATCATTTTTTATCATAAAAACATGGAAAAAATCATAATTTAACTGAATGAGCATCATGTGATGACATAAAATGTTTTCAATTGTATTTTAAAAGGTAATGGTACATAGCGACGTGTCGATTATATCACTATCAAAAAAAAAAATAACACCCATATTGGGTGTTATTCGATCATTTTCGGCTGTTTCCCAGGAACCGGAAGTCGCCAACCTAGAATCCAAAATGGGGTCTGTGGTCGATTTCAGCTGCTGTGTATCATTCTAGATCCGGAGATATTCATGTTAGACAGCAATCGGCCATTTTTGGCTGTTTTCCAGAAACCAGAAGTTACCATCCTACATTTCATAATGGTGTCTGAGGTCAATTTTTAGCTTCTTGCAACATTCTGGCTTCAGAAATACTCATATTGGGTGGTACTTGGTCACTTTGGGCTGTTTTTCAGAAACCGAAAGTCGTCATTTTGGACTTTAAAATTGCCTGTGAAATCAATTTCTGTCGTCTGGGCGTAATTCTGGTTCCGAAAACATTCATATTGAATGGTATTTGGTCATTTCTGGCTGTTTGCCAGACACCGGAAGTCACCATATTGAAATTCAAGGTTTTGTCTGTGATCAATTTTTAGCTTCTGTGCATCGTTCTGGTTCCGGAGATACTCATATTTAATGGAAATCGTCCATTTCAGGCTGTTTTCCAGAAACCGGAAGTTGCCATCTTACAATTCGAAATGTTGTCTGAAGTCGATTTGTGGTTCCAGTGCATCATTACGGTTCCGGAAATACCCATATTGGGTGGTATTTGGTCCGCTGTTTTTCCGAAACCGAAAGTCGCCATTTTGGATTTCATAATGGAATTCGAAGACAATTGCGATCGATTTTAGCTCCTGTGTAGCATTCTAGATCCGGATATCGGCCATTTCTGGCCATTTCTGGCTGTTTTCCAGAAACCGGAAGTTGCCATCTTACAATCCAAAATGTTGCCTGAGGTCGATTATGGAACAAATTTGTTACCACTAAAAACATTCACCTGCCAAATATGGTTCCATTTAGTTGGTTAGCTCTCGAGATGTGCAGAAATTTGTGTATCATTTGTATGAAACCCCTCCCTTCCAGAAGAGGGAGGGGTGTCAAACCATTATGGACATATTTGTTACCCCTAAAAACATTCACATGCTAAATTTGGTTCCATTTACTCGGTTAGTTCTCGAGATGTGCAGAAATTTGTGTTTCATTTGTATGGAACCCCTCACTTCCAGAAAATGGAGGGGCGTCCAACTATTATGGACATACTTGGTACCTCTTAAAACATCCACATGCCAAATTTGGTTTCATTTGCTTGTTTTGTTCTTGAGTTGCACAGAAATTTATGTTTCATTTGTAAGGGACCTCTCCCTTCCAGAAAAGGGAGGAATAGGAACCTTTATCGGCACCAATCGATCAGTTCGGTAGTTTTCGAGCCTATATGGATCAGACAGACAGACAGACAGACAAACAGACCGGACTGCATATTTACATGTATAGATTACAACATCAATATTCTAGAACCTAAAGAGTGAATATACATTTATTGGATTGAAGCGTTCATGTAAATCTATTTAAGCAAATAAAAACTTGAATGAGAAAGGTTGGGTTTGACCGCTAGGTGGATTAATTTAGGTTTCTTATGTATAAATGACCAGTGCTGATAAAAGTCATTTTCTCCAGCAAAATTCTTAGAAAATTACAGCCAATCATTTTCAATTTTCACTTCCAATGATCGCAGCACTCTTTCAGATACACTAGACTTTCGTCCTAGTAACGTGCTGTTATACTCAGATGAAATAGATCGCGCGCATCGTTCACGGTAACGGAATAGAATTTGACGACAAATCCAACCAAATGATCTTCACTTCAAAGCGAAAAAGAAAAACAACCAGTCCACTCAATAAAAATGAACCTCACCGAAACACTTTTTCACTGACACTGACCGATGCCTTAACAATCTTCGTTAACTGATAAACTGATTTTGTTGTATTGCTTCCATCGCATGAAATATAATGAGGTGTTTTGACAGTTCACTTCCATGCAAAAAGCGGGAAGGGAGAACTCTGAAAGGATTGTGAAAGAATAACGTTTATGGATGCTATTTTTCACTTTCACTCAAAAGTGTTAACAAATATCAACCCTGAAAATGACCTAGTCGATGTTTTACGGTCAACAAGTACTTAATTGTCTAAATTGTTTATTAACTTAACCATTATTTTTAAACAAATCGAAGCAAAATACAAAATTAAACAAAAACAAAAAGTTCTTCAAAGTTCTATTCATGGAGTGCCTTTTTATGGCTTTTCACGAATTTTTCTTAAGGACAATATATGAGCTAAATCTAAATTGTTTAGCTCATATATTCAATTGCAGTTTTGCGGGAGTTTTGTTCGATAAATTTTAGTGGGTTAATATATTCAACATAACCACTGCATGTATCTGCTTCCATCGGTTCATCTTTATCTAACTAGTTATTGGAATCGCTTTTATATGAAGTGTCCAATTGTCCATTGGCAATATTGACAATTTGACTGTCAAAAGTTGTGTGTGACAAGCTCGTTCTTCTTGCAGCTCCAGTATAGAGTGTCCTTCCCAGGACGTCCCGGGATGAAATTTTCCGGGAATTTTTTTATTCAGATTTCATTCAGATCCTGAAAATTATTTTCTGTTATAGAAATGATTGGTAAATCGAGTTAAAATTTAAGACTCTTTCGAAATTGTGTACTCTTCGGTGCAATGTTGTCTATGAATATGCTCCTGAGAATGCTAATGCAATGTATTTGGGAAAATTTTGACCTTTGACTCTATCGAATATCAGGAAGCGGAGCCTAAAAATAAGTCCGTTATCTGTTTTTAGTATTTTTTCTTCGAAGCGTTTTTCTCCCTCAAATGAGGTAATGTTTCACGGAGCGTTATTTTGAAATACAAGCCAGATTCGTCACAGTTGTAAATTGGATCGCAATTCAAGCTATGGTCCGTTAGATATGTGAAGAACTCTTCTTTGAAAGCATCGATTGCCTGGAAATTTGTTGACAACATAAATCCAGGAGAAATTATCAATCTGTATGTTTATTTAAGAATTGATTGTGCGAACTATTTCAACAAATGTTAAAGTTCGTATTAAAAAGGTTATATCTAGATTGATTAACTCGTGTATTTATAATATTTTTCATATTTTAAAAGCATGAAAAAATCGAAATACTTGGCGTGATAAATTTGAGAGTGATTAAAACGAAACGTGAAAAAAAGGACCGTGATTTAATCGACACCTCACTGTACATAATTTATTTGCATGTTGAAGTGTATTAGTTACAATTTTAAAACCATTATTTACTTATTATTTTGGACGTAGAACTACGAAGGATCTATAGGAATGTAGAATGAAATTCGAAAATCAGAAAGGGGACGAAATCAGGTCCAATTTCAAATGCTTATCAATCGGTTAGTTTTTTAACGAGTTTTCTTGGTTTGCACATCAATTGATTGTAAAATAAATTACGCATTCGCCCAACTGCAGAAATTGTAACGAACTATTTCTTTTTTAATAGTCATTTTCTATTTACTTAGTTGAAACTTTGCACAGATGCTCTTATGAAGCCAAAATATAATTTTTCTTATGGGTTCTCGTAAAAATGGTATTGATGATTACAACTTTTTTAGAATCAGAACGGTTTGTTTGATCGGTGTGACAATTTTGGCAAAGTTATAGATCGCAAGGTTAAAGTAGAATTACGACAGCCTGTCTTATGTCAATATTTTTTTTTGCAAAAGGTTCGGGGTTAATTAATTTAATGGTGTGAATCGGTAAATTTCAGAGATAATTCTCTTTAAAATAACTTGATTGAAAAACATGGGAAAAATCCTTGAAACCGACTAAGCTATAATCATTGGAATTACGGTTCTTCAATTTGTACCCCCATATTGCCCTAAGACGTAATTCTACGCCAAAAATATACATCGCAAAACTTTTTTTTTCAGCAAAACATATGAAAAACAATTAAATTAATTATGTATTAAAAACAAGTTTTTTCAAAATAAATTTATTTTTTTATAAAATTTTTTCATGATTTGAGTCTTGTGTCTCAAACAAGAAAGTAAAAAAATCATAAACAAAAGAAAAAAAATCCAGCACCATCAGCAAAATTGCAGACAGTAATTTTGTCCTTCCATGAAAAAAAGAAGAAAAAACTATTATTATTGTAATTGTAATTGTGTAGTATAGAAGGAGGCCTAGGGCCAGGTCTCCAGTGTATACACCGTCCATGCTATACTAGTAGAATAGTGGAGATGGAACAATAAAGCGATCAGGCGGATCAAAATAGTATTGTCCAACTTACTGATTTGAGACAGAACGACAATACTAGATTTTTGCACGAATCATTGTAATTGAGCATGATATCGTGCAACCCTCAAGCACTTCCACTATCTCATTTCGAGTAAATCACTAGCCATACATAATAAGACATTGGTTGGGATGCACTTCTAATGCATTTAAAAAATTTGATAAAAATAATAATGATATTAAAATAACAATAATAATAATAATAATGTCTGACTCATTATTGTATAGAAGAAGAGAAAAGAGAAAAAAGGTTATAATAAATAATGGTACACTAAGGCCTCTGCCAGGCCGAACGCCAACGCGAGCGATCGGGCGAAACTCCTGCCGTAGGCCAATGAACAGCTCTACCTATGGCTGTTTATTTACCCGCGGCAAGAATCCCGACCGACCGCCCGGGTCAACATCCAGCATGACCGAGGCCTAATGTCTCCCCTTACGCCGTTTTTCTACGCGTTTTTACGCGGATTTCGGAATTTATGTGTTTTTACGTGGTATTCCCTGCATATAGAAAGACTTCAATAATGTCAGTATGAAATCAACAAAATATATTTTGTATATTTTTATGGACTCAACAACTCAAAACTCACAGTTTCGAGTAAACCATTTTTGAAAACTTTTTTCATTTCCGTGAAAACTTTAAATTTTAAGACTTCCTGTTTTAGTTGAACCTGTTCAGGTCGATAATGAGCAAGTTATACGAGTTGTAATCTCATTTTGTGGTCTTTTTAGAATATTTTAAATTTAAGCTATAAAGACACATCTCCTTAAAACTTTATATTTTTTGTGAATTTTGAAACGGGTCTTTGCGAGATAAAATTTAATCGTATTTAGCATCGTTTGCCATTGAAAACTCAAAATTGCATAATTTTAAGCCGCGCCAACACCGAATCTAACCGACGATTTATTTCTAAGGAAAAGTAGAAAAAAAGAAAGACAATATAGAAAGAAAAAAAAGAGAAGAAAAAGAAAAAAAGCGAAAAACAAAAACAACAAAACGGTGGTTTGGTCCACGTGTGAGATCCATTCTTCAAAACTAGCCTTTTGTAAAATAAAAGCATATTTCAATAAGTAGAAGAATTCTCCCACATAGGAGATAGCCAAGAGAAGTCATAATAGGAAAAAGGAAAAGTAATAGATGGCCAACTCTCTTCATCTCCCACTCCCATCCGCCACCCAGGAGTACGCGCCCTATAGGCTAACCACCAAGCCCAGGAAAGAAGAAAAAACTATTATTATTATTTCAAAAAGTTCCAAATATGTTTTTTTCTTTTCACTATGATCAGAGGATGTAATTTTTCTTTTTTGGCATTAATTTCTTTTTGGTAAAAATTTTGATTACTTTATTTCTCATTTCTCCATGATCAGACAATCATTACTGTTTAGCTAATCTGTTGCGGTTTTTATAAAAATAAATAAAACTTTTCAAATATGAGCTGTTTAGGGTAAATTATTTTATTTTTTTATATTCATTGTTTTAAAAAATTGGTTCTACGTTTCGTTTTTTCCGAGAAGACTTAATTATTCTTAACGATCAAACAAATTGTTTTGGGTCTCTAAAAACTTTTGTAATAATCGAAACCCTTTTTGCATAAACCCTTTTCACAAATTAGTCGCGATTCAAAAAAAAATTCTAATAGCACAAAATGACATCTTTAGCTTATATGCAAAATTTCAACTAGATCAAAAATAGTCGATTAGAATACTTGCTATGCAAAAACCGCGTATCTCAAAAAATTGTACCAAGAACCAAGTTAGTTGAAAAATCGCCGTGAGGAACCGCGTTTTTAGAAAAATAAAATCGTCGTAAAAATAACCGGCATAATATATAAAATATCCAAGCGTCTTGCGAAACTAAGAAAATGACAAAACTTGAAATAAGGTGGAGCTACTTATAACATAGACATTAGAGTGGCCATATTTGATATGGCCGTTTTTGAAACTATCGATCTTAATGAGCGCCGGGCTGAAAAAGTTTACTTTTGACCTCTACAATAAGCCACGAAAATTTGAAGTTCATCGGAGTTTAAGGAGCATAAAAATTGTATGGAGTTTTTTCTTTTTTTTAACATATATCTCTCGATAAACTTATTCAAATACACTTGTATTTTCATAAAACAGTAATATTCTCACCCTAATTTAAGTTTAAAAAAATTTATAACTTTTGGTGTTTGTTAAAAAGTTCATATTTTGAATGAGGTGTGTATTTTTTCGGTATAAATCAATAACATGCAATATAAACTGAAATTCGTCTTAATTATGTGTTGATGCAACACGGTTAGAATTTTTCATAAATTTAACATTAAGTATTGAAACCAAAAATGGCCGACTTCCAGCCACCATTTTAAATTTTCGAAGGCCAAAGACTCGGTCATCTGTGAAAACGCTATTTCATGTTTGCTGCGGTGAAGCAAACATTAAATGGCGTTTTCACAGGGAATGCATTATCAATTTCCGAGTCTTGTGCTTCTAAAAATTCGAAGTGGTGATTCGAAATTGGCTTTTTGTGGTTTCAATACCGTTTCACCTGAAGGAACATTCGCTTTTAATCGCCTGATCATTTTTTGTTTAATTTCAAACGGGATATCAGGCCAATCCAACTTATTCTGGGCTTAAATACTACAAGCGATTCTTTATCTTTTCAGTTACAGCGTCTGAGACAGCTGTCAATTTCGGCATAAGCGAAAGAATCACGTAGAGAATTCATAACTTGATTAATACATTAGACAGCACTCGCACATCCGAAAAACACCTGAATGTGAAGTTTGACTACCAACAGGGACATGTCTTGAATGCAACTTATGCTCATGTTTCATAGAAAATACTAATAATATTACTAAAAGTGTACACTGAAATAGTGAATGTCTGAAAAATGGTAAGATTTAACGCAAAACGAACAAAATTTTTAGGGGAAAAAAATCACGTGTTTACTCATACAGGTATATGTTCTGTTTAAAAATTCATTTCGATTCAAATTTCAAATTCAATTTGATTCAAGTTCCGAATCGGAATGTAGTACAAAGGCTTTGATTTGCTAATAGCCACAAAGAAAGAACAATTTTTGTTTTTTTAACCAGATTGTGGGTTTGGAAATCCAAGCGTTTGTTTGTGTAGCAGAGCTGTCAGAAGATTTCAGAATGCTACACGTAAAAGTTCAAGCTTACATCGTCCGATGAGTCCTCTCAAAACGCACATTAAATGCTCTGGCTATGCACAACAAACGTGTCAAAAGGATAACGCAACAGTTGCATATGTACAATATACACAAAATCGTGATGTTTCGGTAGACTTCGGTTTTGGGCAAATGATCAGTTTTGGGGCGCTCAAAAAACCGCTGGTAACTTTCACGAGTCGGTGCGTATCAAAGGCTCGTTCATCTCTAATCACCGTCAGCAACCGAAACAGCCAATAGCGAGCCTTGTTGCAACAGAATTTGCAAACGCTGATGTCTAACGTGGAACCGAATGCCTATGAATAAAACCAGAGTCGTCGTTAAATGCAAAATGTTTTCAACAAATCCAATGTTTTTTTTAATTGTTATTGATTCGATGATGTTTTTTAATGACCGGATTCGTGATAGTGGATCGATCAGTTCATATTTGCGTTAACCTAGTCATTACCAAAAACATCAGTATTGATTACTGCTTGCACTGCTATAACGATAGCAGCATTCTGTAAAATTTTACCAATACCAGTACGAATCATCATAGCAATACTAGCACCGGTCAATACTTCAAAATGTTTGCGCGTACAGATAAACACAGATGGACAGCTATCGCTGCAAAACTTTGTGCAATGTTTTAGTGTATTGTTAGTATACATTTTTCCTGTAAAAAATCGGTCTTTCAAAATAAATGCTACGTCGATTTTATTCCAACCCCTTCTCCCCCCCCCAACCCTTGTCGCAGATTGTCACAAAACGATGATATCTCCCCTCTCCCCATGAATACTACGTCATTTAAGTATGGTCCCTTAATGAGATTCAAATAATTTTTTATGTTACCCAAGGAGGTCTTTTCGCCAGGGAAAACGGGTCAGGCAAACATTTTTGAAAATAAGCTCCACCCTACTCAAGAGGAAATCTGCGAGAATAGGGCTTGCCATAAAAGTAGCCCGTCGGATGTTTGTGCTGCGGTGGTGATTGATGGGAGCTAAAGTGACGGACAGCAGCAGCAAACAGGAACTACTACGGGTTGCGTAACCCATTGTGATCCCTCAACAAAATCTGACCACTATAAGCTGATGATTCCCCCGATGGCCCTCCATGGCCGTGAAGCAAAGACAGTGGAAAAAGTTGATCGGAGAGGGCGTATACTTGGTGTTTTTGAACGCAAGATTTCGCGTTCAATTCTGGGCGGAAAACTGAAAAATGGTGTTAAGCACAGACGCTTGAACCATGAAGTGTACCAGGCATACAACCAGCGATATCAAGGGTGAAACACGATAGGCTTCAGCGGGCTGGGCATGTAGACGGCTGAAAAAAACCGACCAACAAAGGCTATATTTAGCAGGAATCCCGATAGAACCCGTCGACTTTGGAGTAGATCCTGCATTCGTTGTATGTATCACCCTAAAAGTAACTAGTATAACAGTAAACAGTTCAATTGTCTGTGCAATCCCAAATTTGACAAATAAAACAACATTTTTATAAAATTTTACTGTAATTGATACAGTGAAGTGAAAACATTTCTGCAGCCACTTTGGGTTAATTAGTTGCTAGTTGATGCTTTAAAAAATCATAAGGGTTGTATTGAATATGTTTGAGATTTTGTGCAAAACAAGAGTTGAAGTGCTCCGAACTTACATATAACACTAAACAGAAATGAAGCAAACACTATAAAACGCAAACAAGTTTCAACAGGCAGAGTGCACGCATATTAAAATAACATTTTACTTTTAATTCTAGCGCAAAACAAGAAAATATTAGACCTCCAATAATTTGTTGGTTGTCCTTATAATAATAATTATTTTTCAATTTCATATCGGATATAATGTTGATCGCATTTGTGTGCTGCTCCAACAGAAGGGATTTAAGGCCATTTTCTGATAACAAAGTTGAAAGCTGTTTTCACACTGAAAATTTGACAGCCCATATATTTTGGATGCCAGCATCCCAAAATATTTGAGTGTTGCCCAAATACGGCAACTTTTCATCAGAGAAAGTGCCGGCTAATATATCTACTACTACTGGTGCTGCACAAAGGCAGCTTTTTACTAGAGGAAGTGCCGCTGCATCAGCTAGCCCTTCTGCTATCGCTGCTGATATCACTGCTACTGTTGTTGCTATCCGCTAGCCCAGCTGCTGCTGCTATCCGCTACCACTGCTGCTGCTAACTAAGGATTGTTGTAGTCGTTGTTTGGAACCAATATTACCAGTTTCGGTTGAAACAGGTTCCGAATTACTAGGTCTATAATTCTGTTGGCTGGTAAACGGCTGGATAATACGTACCATCGGGGTCAAGTGCGCCTACTGAAATAAAATAGACCCCACATGTGGTCCTTAGCCTCTTATCCAGCCACTCCTATCCCGACCTCCACGCGGTGCCGGCTGGGATACGAGCAACCAAGGGAAGATCGGATAACCAACCCCGGTGGGAACTTGGTCGTATGCTGACAGGGAAGAAGGGCTCTTCGAATTTCCGAGCGTCTGACCTCCATGTTAGGAGCGGCTCAAAACGGCGTCTGTACTCCAGGTTAGGGGCAGCCGATTACCGTCCTCGTGCCAACGTGAGACTCTAAATAGTGTTGTGCACGATGGTCCTCCGGCGAGACAGAGGGTTGGTGCGCAGGCCTTACAAGCCGCCACCGTAAAATACTCACAAGTAATGAACGAGGAACAAAGAAATTCGGACTGGAACAATCGGCACAGACCCATGCGACGAAAACGGACTAACGATTGGAAACTCGAACTGCCGATTTCTCAATTTCCAAGGAAGCACTCGAATGCTTTCCGAAGTATTGAAATCCCGCAGATTCGACGTCGTAACGCTGCAGGAGGTGTGCTGGAAGGGCTCAATGGTACATAAGTTCCGGGATGGTCATGCCATCTACCAGAGCTGCGGCAACACGCATGAGCTGGGGACAGCTTTTAGAGTGATGGGCGAGATGCGGAAACGCGTGATTGGGTGATGGCCAATCAGCCCTAGAATGTGCAGGTTGAGAATCAAGGGCCGTTTCTTCAACATCAGCATCATAAACGTGCACAGCCCTCACCTCGGAAGCAGTGCTTTGTAAAGGATCGCAAGTTGACTGTTAAAACACGAATGCGATCGCTTTCCGCAGTCAACTTGTCTGCTCGGCATAGTACAGCGATCGCCCGGAGAAAGAGCAGTCTAAGTGGACTTGAACATTTTTTTTAGTTCCTAGGTGGCGGTCATTCGCTATGGCAGCGCTCGTTTATTTCTTTCAATCTTTCATTATGTATACGTTCAAGGTACAAAGTGAATAGGGCAGTTGGTACCATTTCTACAGCTTCGCTGAGTTGCGGGCCAGGAAGATACGCAGCGCAGGCCGCGCCAGTATGTTTTTAGCCTCACAGTAGAAGAAATCATATGTTTTTAGCCTCACAGTAGAAGAAATCATATTTTCTAATCAATATTTTGTACCGTAAAACGGGGTATCATTGATCAGCGGGGTAACATTGATCAGTTTTACGTTCGTATTCATTGACATGTTTTCCAAATCCGTTATCTAATTTTCTCAATCAACTAGAAAAAAAATTATGGTAATTTATTACATTTATAATTAATTAATTTATATATGTTGAGAAAGTCCAGTGTTATGCTCTAACCAGACATCATCCTGGTCTACGCCAGGATGTTGTCTTGGCTAGAGCATAAAACGTAAGAGGCTAGAGCTGGCCTATTGATACTTCCGTTGTTGGAAAGGCCTTGCATATATGATCAACATACGTTTTCTGAACACAAACATTTTACAACGATTGCTGACTTACAAAATACTTTTGGCACATTTCGCAACGTTTAGGGGTACTGGGGGTAAGCCCGGAACTGAGGGTAAGACCGTCACCCCTAGGATATTACTAGAAAACGCTAATTAACTGTGTTTTGGAATATGTGAAGTGTTGGTATTTATTATTTTAGACATTTTAAGACACATCGAAGCCACCGTGAAACGTCAAACGTCAAAATAATATACAAAACATACGCAACTGCAGCCGATGCGTAAACGAATGTAAATTTTCGTGAGTGGAACTTAAGCTTTTATTCATTTGAAAAGACTAAAATATTTTTCCGTTGCTCTACAATTTGTTGCCTGTATTGTTAGCAATCACAGGAATTCGATCTGAGGTAAATTGAAGCGATAAATTTGTAGGAATACTCTTTTTAAAAAAAATTGTGCTGTCGGGGTAACACCGTCACCCAGTGAGTGGGGTAAGCCCGACATGGTCTGAGGCTAGTTGGATGTTACCGACACATATTTCGCATCTATTACCGATGTCTCGCTGATAAATTAATTAATTAATTGAATGATTCCAAGGGTTTTTAGAGGTGTCAAATGTACTGAATCAAGTTACAAAGCTGGCGGCTTTCCCGGTGGTATATATTTGAAATATGCTCCGGTGTGATCATTGTGATCCTGGCTTCGATGAAACTAGTAAATAATATTTTTTTTTTTTTTTTATTCTCGTTTATTTTCCGTCGGTTTAGTTCCGCCACTGTTGTGGCCAATCACCGACGCCCAGGGAGGCGACTCCACACCCAGGATCCTAACTCACGACCCGTTTATTAACGGACCGGCGCCAACGGCTTTACTTCCTCATGCGATGGAAGGCGTGATCCCAGAGATTTTTCGCCTCAGAAAATCTCCCGGTGTCGGCTAGGATTGAATCTAGACCAGTTGGGTTGGTTGTGAGTGGATCACGCCACCTCACAACCATCGACACCTATGTCGGCGGTGGGATTCGAACCCAGGCGTCGAGCGTGGTTGACGGAGACGTTACCAACCACACTAGGCCCCCGCTCATTAGTAAATAATATGATTTAAAGTGTCACATGATAGGCTTGCCGAGTATCAAATTCTTTCATTGTTTATACATGATGTTCACCGGAACTTGTTCCGGCAATCTCCCCAGAACCAGCTAACCGTCAACAACCAAATTCAACAGTAACATACAGAAATGTGAGATCTCTCATTCGGCGGTTTCCGAATTCAAATTGGTTCAGTTAATTCGATTAAATTCATAAACAAACTTAGGTGCCGGTGTTACCCCCAAGGGGTGCCGGTTTCACCCGCACTGATTGCTAAACGTCGTTTTGATCTAAGTTTCAAAACTTCACTATTCTTTGTAAAATAACAGTTTGAAAGTACTGAAAACCTTCATATCTTGTAGAAAACAATCTGGGCAATCATTCTGTGAAAGAAATTTAACAATATTTGCCATCAAGTGCTACTGAAGAATCAGTTTCCTTAGGGGGCCGGGCTTACCCCCACTACCCCTACGTTTTTCATCATCGAAAGGTGAAATTACATATGGCATAAAAATGACTCGCAGTAGGCCGCGGCTAGGTGCAAGGACAGGACTATCCTCCGCAATGAGAGCAGTCAAGGAGAACGTGATGTCAATCCGGAAAGCGTCTCTAAGCATGTTATCAAAGCAATATCTAACATTTTTAGTTCAAAAAAGTTTCAAAACAATTCAAAATTGACACCGATCAAAGTTACCCCAAATAAGGAAACAACGACGAAAAACAAATGTTTTAATGTTCAAGATTTTCGAAGGGCTTCAAAAACTAACTTCTCAAGTTCTAACAATAACAATATCGTACGCTAGCCTGGGGGCTAATGCGGTCTCGATCAACTATATTAGTTGAGAGAATTCGTTATCGATATTGTTTTCGGCACATTTTGTATGTTGTAGGATAAGTACAACGATACACCGTGCCCCAGTGCTGAGTTGAGAAAATTTCCAGCTCGAAAAGTTCCTCGACCTGATCGGGAATCGAACCCGATATCACAACCGTGTGGGAGAGCTAGCCGACCGACACCGCTAGCCACAGAACCACGGGGACCACTTCTCAAGTTCTAAGGATGCCAATACTGGTACTAAAAATATGAAAACTGTAATTTCAGTTGTAAAATATATAAATACACAGGGGTCTTTTTTTACGCGGTTGGTTTTACCGCGTTGAAAAAATCCGCGTATAAAAAACCGCGTAATTTTAAAAAAATTGCTTAAAAACTCCATTCAATAATAAGATCCGATTAAAATAATGGCACGTAAGTAAATATAAACTTGAAAAATGATATAAAAATGGTAACGAAACACACAAAATAAGTTTTTAGTGCTTCTAAAATGAAAATTCATTGAAGAACATGACAATGACTTTTTTATAATAATTTTGCTACATGTTTAAGCTTTCGTTTCTTAAACGGAAGTAAATCGCAACGACCCTGACTCGTATCGTTGTTAAATTATTAATGTATTTATGTTTCTTCTTCCCGAATTAACGGAAATTGCCTATTTTTTGATAATAACAGCAAATATATTAAAAATATGCATTATTGAGACTAATAAAACAGAATATCTTATTGTCATGAACCATACGATTGATTTTTACTTTATTGGGTTTACTTATACTGAACTTATTTCGCGTAAAAATAATCGTCACTGTGCTACAGCGATTCAGAACTTCTGAAGTGACCTAGTGTAGGTTGTGGGTCTTGTTGAGTATAACATTCGCTTATACGAGAAATTTTACAAACACCCTTAAAATCTGAAGTTAGGGTCAAAATACGGTTTTTTGGACCTCAGCGCATATAATATTTTTTAACTCAGTCATTTATCAACCGATTTTTAATATTTAAGCAGTTTTAGAAAGGAGCTAAATAGAGCTTTCAAAATATTTACAGGTTTTCACTAATATCAATAGAACATGTTGAGTTATTTGAGTTTAAATATAGGTTTTCAGATTTTTTCACGCAGGTTTTCGACTTAATTTGAAATTTGCCGTTTTTTTAAGAAACATACCACAAATATACTATAATTTTGAAAGCATATTCAATTCCGAATCAAAAAAAAGTATTTCGGTGAAAATCGGTTGATATTTGGCTAAGTTATATATATTTTTTCAGAAAACCAGTATTTTTGGCTTCTATCGCACAATTATTTCACGGAGCTACAAATGATAAAAAATGCAAGAACTTTTGATGTGACTTAGTGTGGGTTATATAAGATCAATGATCTAATTAATCAGCCAATATAGGCTTTTACTTAGTATAAGTCGGGTCTTCTTCAATCAGTTATTAAAAACTATATTTAGATTTATTCTTTCTAATTGTCTCCGTACGTACTCGTTCATGGCTCGAAGCAGAAAGCTCTTATATTCGGTCTTTTCATGCTATCATTTATCGAAAACGAGAAGTCTCTCGCATCGATTGGTTTTAGTAAAATTTCTTATTTTTACATGCCTAATTTAAATAACTAAACTATCAGTATACAACAGGTTATAGTTTAAGTCATGTGTTACTTGCGCGTTTACTTTAAGTTTTTCAAAAAACCCCAAAAATTATAAGTTAAGGTCAAAACCCTGCTTTTTACCTTAGCTTACATTTTTATGTTTAATTCGGCTATTTTCCAACCATTTTTTTATATTTTGGCTGTTTTGGATAGGCGAAAAATAAAAACTTTGAAAAATATAAATATGTTTAAAGAGTTTACCTATATGTGATGAATAGTTTTAAAATAAATAAGCTGATTCATAAATAATAAAATAAGATGATTTATATTTTTTTTTTCAAATTTTACCTATATGTGATAAATAGTATGTTACACTCAAGGTTATAGGTCTAACCTACACTAGGTCACTTCAGAAGTTCTTGCATTTTTTTTTTCATTTGTAGCACAGTGTAATCCGCGTTATGTCAAAAAACCACGTACAAATAATCCGCGTTATTGTTAAAATCGCATATAAAAAAACCACATAAAAAAACCCGCGTAAAAAAGACCCCAGCGTACTCACGAAAAAGTGAAAAAACTGATCAATGTTACCCCGTTTTACGGTATATACCTACCTATTTATGTTGTTGCGAGCACGAGTGGTTGATTTTTCTTTAAATGCTATTAATCAATTTACTTTGATTATTGAATTTCATGGATTCAACTGCACTAATGCAGTGCAGAGCATGCAACAAAACAAGACGATCAAAAGAATTGGAATTTTGTATTAAAACGTAATTGAATTTGGATACGATGGCCATGTAGCATGTACCACTTTCACTCTATGAAAAAACAACGGATACAAACGTTGCGAGCTATTTATTTAAAATATATATATTTAAAACTTATTCCAACCACAAATCGTATTTTTTACAACAATGCGAATGTTAAGCATCATTTCGGAATTCTCTCGCTACGCCTCAAACGTAAGAATGCTTTAGACTGTTTGACTGTTTTTTCGGTCGATCATGAACATAAACGAAAAACGGAATGGTAATGCAGACAGAACATTGTACGAAGTTTCCCGAACGGCCTTGAATACCGAGGCCGTGCTCCTTTTGCGGAAACAACGCACGCAGCCCGTTGCATATTCGTGAATGTTGAAGACTGATTGACTGTTTTTTCGGTCGATCATGAACGCAAACGAAAAGTGGTATGTGAATGCCGGCAGACGATTTTATGACGGACATGAAAGGCAAAGCGGCGGTCCTTTTGCGGAAGCAAACGTTGCCCGCAGCTCGTTCCACATTCGCTCTGCTTTAAACCGTTCTTTGAAATTGAACATGCTGCAGATACAAGTTGCAAATGAGCGAAGGATCGCACAAAAAGGAAAGCATGTAACTGAACGAGAAAACGTTCAAGCGTCTTTTTAGAAAAGGATTTTTCAAAGCTCTGCTCGGAAGTACCGAAGACGACAAAGATGAATTCTACGCGCAGTTGGAGCGTGAGTACGACCGCTGCCCAAAACATAATATCAAGATCGTCTTCGGGGATTTCAACGCTCAGGTCGGCCAGGAGGAGGAATACAAACCGGTGATTGGAAGGTTCAGCGCGCACCAGCTGACCAACGAAATGGGCCTAAGACTCATCGACTTTGCCGCCTCCAAGAACATGGCCGTGCGTAGTTTCTGCTGCCAGCACAACACCCTACTCAAGTACACCAGGAGGTCACCAAATCAGACAGAAACACAGATCGACCACGTTCTGATTGACTGTCGGCACTTCTCAGACATCATCGACGTGCGATCCTATAGGAGCGCTGACGTCGACTCGGACCACTACCTGGTGATGGTTAAGATGCGCCCAAAACTCTCCGTTGTAAACAACATTCGGTACCGATGCCCGCCTCGGTTAGATCTCGCGCAACTGAAGTAGCCCAATGTCGCCGAAAACTACGCGCATTCGCTCAAAGCTGCGCTGCCGGAAGAGGAACAGCTGGAGGAAGCTCCTCTCGAGGACTGTTGGAACACCATCAGAACAGCCATCAACAGCGTAGCGAAGAACGTCATCGTGCATGTGGGACGAACTTAACGCAAAGAGTGGTTCGACGATGAATGTAGGAGGGTGATAGATTAGGAGAACGCTGCGCGGGCGGCGAAGATGCACATTGCCACTCGTCAGAACGTGAGAAGACATAGACAGAAGAAGATGCAGCGAACCCAAATCTTCCGGGAGAAAAGGCGCCGCCTGGAGGAGGAGGAGTTTGCAGAGCTTGAACAGCTGCATCATTCTCAGGAAACGCGAAAGTTTTATCAGAAGCTCAACGCATCCCGCAAAGGCTTTGTGCCGCGAGCCGAAATGTACCGGGATAAAGATGGAAGTATTCTGACGGATGATCGTGAGGTGACCGAAAGGTGGAAGCAGCACTTTGACGAACACCTGAATGGCGCCCAGGCAGGAGACCATGGCGGCGGACAAAGCGATCCCGCTGGTGCGACAAACGTAGAAGACGTGCCAAACCCAAAGATAGGCGAAGTTAAGGATGCCATCAAGCAGCTAAAAACAATGAATCGGCTGGCAAGGATGGCCTCGGAGCGGAGCGTATAAAGATGGGCCCGGAAAAGCTGGCCATTTGCTTGCACCGGCTGATTGCAAGAATTTGGGATACAGAACAGCTACCGGAGGAGTGGAAGGATGGAGTTATCTGTCCCATCTATAAGAAAGGCGACAAACTGTACTGTGGGAACTACCGTGTGATCACCGTACTGAATGCCGCCTACAAAGTGCTTTCCCAAATCATTTTCCGCCGCCTTTAACCCCGTCGTGGAAGGACGGTCTACGACGGACCAAATCTTCACTATACGGCAATTCCTCCAGAAATGCCTTGAATACAGAACCCCCACGCACCACCTATTTATTGACTTTAAAGCCACGTATGACACTATCGACCGAAAAGAGCTATGGAAGGTCATGGATGAAAACGGCTTTTCGGGAAAGCTGATTAGACTAATAAAGGCTACGGTGGATGGGACGCAGTGCTGTGTGTGGATTTCGGGTGGATTGTCGGGTCCATTCGAATCCCGCTTCGACAGGGTGATGGTCTCTCTTGCCTGCTATTCAATGTTGCGCTACAGGGTGTAATGAATCGAGTGGACGCCAACACGCGGGGTACGATTTTCAACAAATCCAGTCAATTCGTTTGCTTTGCTGATGACATGGACATTGTCGGCAGAACAACCGCGGCGGTGGCAGAACAGTACACCAGACTGAAACGCGAAGCAGCGAGGATTGGGTTGCAGATAAATGCGTCTAAAACGAAGTTAATGCTACCCGGCGGAACCGAAGCCGACCGACATCGTTTAGGCAGTAGCATTACGATCGACGGCGATGAGTTCGAGGTAGTCGACGAATTTGTCTATCTTGGCTCACTGGTAACCGAGGACAATGATACCAGCCGTGAGATCCGGAAGCGTATTATCAGCGGAAGTCGTGCCTACTATGGGCTCCACAAAAAATTGTGGTCGAACAGACTAAGCCCCCGTACGGAGTGTAACCTGTACAAAACGCTCATAAGACCGGTTGTTCTCTACGGTCATGAAACGTGGACAATGCTCGAGGAGGACCTGCGAGTGCTCGGAGTTTTCGAACGACGGGTACTAAGGACGATTTTTGGCGACGTGCAGGAGAACGGAATATGGAGGCGAAGGATGAACCATAAGCTCGCACAACTCTACGGCAAACCCAGTATTCAAAAGGTGGCCAAAGCTGGACGGATACGCTGGGCAGGGCACGTTGCAAGAATGCCGGACAACTACCCTGCGAAGATGGTGTTTGCTTCGAATCCGGCAGGAAGAAGACGACCAGGGGCGCAGCGAGCAAGATGGGTAGACCAGGTGGAGCGAGATCTGGTGGAGAGTACAAGATGTCCCAGGGATTGGAGAGCAGCAGCCAATAATCGAGTGAATTGGAGAAACTTTGTTTATCAGGCTATGTTATGACTGAATGCCAAATAAATAAATAAAAATAATTCTGTTGACTGTGCTTGGGAAAGCAATCATATCGTCCCCATAATGCTAGAACTAGATAACTCGAAAATTGACATTTTGAGAAAAACGAGTTTGAAGATTTGATCAATGTTGGGGATGACGATACGACTACTAAATACATCAAAAGTGGTATTTTAAAATTTTATCAATGCCCTGAATCATTCAAATATCTGTCCAGATATTTTTTCAATGTCAGTGGGTGATTCGAGGAAGAGAAAATTCAAAAAATTAAAAATTAACCCGAGTTATCTAGTTATAGCATGCAAAACCATATGTTTTTTACTAGGAATTTTCGAGTTATCTAGTTCTAGCATTTGTATGAGCAGAAAAAATGCTCAAAACTAATGCTTTTTTATAGTCTCATTTATCTAAACAGTCTTGTGTTGTTTATACAAACAATTATGTCACGTGTTAACAATAAAAATTATACTGTGAGTTCGGTTTTGTTCTAAAAATCTTCATCCTCTTCACAGATGATCGTCGTTGGCCTCATCGTACACCACATATTCTAATTCAATTCACCAAATATTCTAATAAAAATATTTGAAAAAAGCTTCGAGAGCTGGAGGTTATAAATCAAAAAGAGACTTAAGGTCATTATATTTTTCTGTTGAAATCGGTATTGATGGACAATAGAATTACTGTATTGGACTCTATAATACTCTTATGCTTTGCTTGTTGAAACCACCGTGACAAATTTCTTCCTGGCTCAGATTTCATGAAAAGCATCCATGTCATTTCAGGCCACAAAACGACATATTCGCAGAAGTTTTTTTATGGGTAGTCATATTTTGTTTAATCAATCGTCCGTTTCTTGCGACACTGGCTCAACTTGAAATTGTACATTCTTGAGTTTTTGATGGCAAACGATGCCAGAAAAATATTGTTGAGTTTCATCCCACGAAACCCCGTTTAAAAATTTACAAAAAAGTCAGAGTTATGTATAGATGTGCCTTTGTAGCTTAATTCGAAACTTCGCCAGAAAAGTAATAGAAATAAGGCTTTAACTTGTACAACGTGCTTATAATATGTGTATGATAAACCCTAACATGTTTAATGGGAATGGTAAATCTTAAAATTTGCAGTTATCTTAGGAATTAAAAAATTTTCGAAGCTAATTTTCAAATGCGTTTTTCTCGAGACTATGCATTTTGAGTGGTAACAATGTTGCACAAAAACTGAAAAAAGAAAAGAAAATGTATTGTGTCAAGGCATGAATCGAGTTAGATTTGTCATCGTTTTTTCGCGTTACGATCTATTTGTTGGAATATTCTGTCATAGCCATGAAAAAGTCAACGAAGAGCCGAGTTATCTAGTTTTAGCACAAAACACAGTTGTTCTACGTTGAGATATGTAGTTTTGTAATTGATAAATAACATTTTTTCTTGTTATCGAATTTCAACGAGTTTTAGATATGTTATAGACCTCGACACGATAAGTATGATGGCATACTTAACTCAAAATCAACAAATTTCGAGTTATCTAGTTCTAGCATTAAAGGGACGATATAACAATCACACATAGGTTGAATTTTGCGTTTTGACAAGGCTTGACAATATTCAATAGTACAATAGTTAGAATGATAAAATTATAGTTTTCTGCATTTGGAAAGATTTTTAAAAGATTTTCCAATCGATTGCTGCAAGAATAAAGGATATCCATCGAAAACAAACCGATTTATTAGCATTTGAAATTGGACATATTTTTCACTTTTTCCGGTTTTAGATTTTCATTTTACATCCCTATGTAGCTGAACTTTCTGAGAGACGTAGCTCTACGTCAGTCAAGAGTCAACAGTCAACAGTCAAGAAATTATAAACAGTTTCTAATTCTATAAGTTCGATCTCAGGTCATGTAGTCACGGAAACACAGCTGTTAATTCTTACTACAAAAAAAAAATGTTACTATAATGAAGTAAGAATGTTATAAAGCTGTATTTAATTTTATATTCACGTTTTAAGACTAAAAGACCACTTTACCCATCCAACCATCCTTTCTTCTTTCCGTAGGTGCCCAAAACATGTTTGCATTGTACCTATCATCACTTCGTTATTCTAAACAGCCAAAAATCGCCACAGTCTATTCGCATATTCCCCACCAGAGTGGCAATGGCAATACTGCTGTGAACAAAGCTTGTGCCACCATCCGGAACGCGATAGTCGAATTGGTCTTTTGTGAGTGACCGCAGCAGCATATCGGACGTCGCCACAGTTTTGCCTCGGTTTGGCTCGTTATAGTTGTAACACACAGACCCAGAGCGGTAGCAGCGCATGAGCATGAGTATGAAGCATAGAACAATCCGTCACGACGCAATGAGTTGAGTTCCCTTGTTCCGTCCTCTTTAGATTAAACAATTAGAGCGGCGATGATGATAGTTTTTTTTCTTTTTTTCCTTTATTGAATCTACAGGGATGAACTAGAACATGACCATTTCACACGAACTCCTTGCTAACTTTTTTCTCATTCGCACAGTGATGATTAAGTTTATTGTAATCAAATTTTTTTCATTTGTGTTTCTAAGGAAGTCAATTGCAATCCATATCTCTTTTTCACGCTGATGTACTCAGAGTAAGTACTACCAGTTGTAAACATTAATAGAATCTAAACTCCCGGTAGACAACAAACATTACCGTCTGGCGCCTTGATTATACATACATACATATTTATAGCGATACATACGGACAGTGTGAATTTGAGAAAAAAGTCAAGACATGCTAATTTTCAAAACGCACGCCATAAATTGAGCTCAAATTTATTTATTTAGATAGCGTCGATGCTTTTCCGTGTGCAAAATAAAAAAAAACTACCCATTTTGCAAACGATCCACAGCATCTAATCGGTGCTTTTTGGGCGACCCATAACCAAATGCTCTGGTCATAGATTTACAACCGGGTAATCCCCACCTGTTCACTCTCTTATCCAAGTACCGCCACACAATGGGCGATAGCTGCTTTGTTGCGAATTCGAGCAAAAACATTGAAGTTCATTATTTGTACGAAAAGTTAGTTAAATTTTCCAACAGTGCGTAACCATACTGGCGCATGTTTGATATCGCGAGAGCATCCTATCCTCGCATCGCGAGACGCTTTCCACTACAGTTTCTAAATTTCACTTTAGTCCCTGCGTTGCGTGCTTCCACCATACGGCAAGCAGCCTTCTGGGAGGAAAATGAAAAACAGTTTGTTTGTGCAGATTGCGAAGTTCCATGATGAGTTCTCGCAAAAACGTGATGAGGCAGGCCTGCCGACCAGCCGAACAAATTATACAACTTTTTACCTCTGCACTATACACATCGAACCGATGAGGTAAACGTGGTAGGATGTGTCCAAGGGAGAGTGAAAACCGGCGGCGATCGACGCCAGCCAGATTCGTACGGCGCCTTCGGCGCGGTGCAGATGCTGGCGTGCCTCCTTTGAAGCTGCGACGACCGGCGGTACTGCGGGAAATTTTTGCAAGCCAATACCCAGAGAATAGAAATCTCCGTCCAGTATCCCCTCGGACGACCCTTCCATCCTCGAACCGAAAAACCGTCTAAACAGGGTATAGGTGAGAAAAACGAGATCGGAAAATATTACGCTTGTGTTCAATAGTTCGCGGAAAAGCGAATCGAAACAAACCGGCGAGAAGAAACACGTGACGCCTGTAGTTCACCTTTGGCAAAATGTTTTCTTTTCTAAGAAGTGTACTACGCGAAGAGTAGATTGTTCACGGAATTTGCTTTTGCTTTACTGGGATTTGTTTTCATACTGAAGCGTTTATTTTATCTCCAACTACGCATCCGCATGCAAATCCTAGACTGCGCCAAAGCTCGTGCAATGTTTAAATTGTACGCTGAAAGTGTCATGAACTCAGCATTTATGTAAATAGGTATCAAAACTCAATGAACTACATTTGATTGTCTGAAATAAAATTTACAAATGGAGATTGAACAAGCGCAATCTACTGTCAAGCGGTACGGTTGCTAACCGGCATGTTGCTCATCAAATTATGGTCCTTTCCCAGTGGAAATGGAAATTCCCGATCATGTCGATAACCTTGTGGTGTCCTTTGAACCAGACGCTTCCATCCGTTTCGTGGGCCCGCCGCTGCTGTCGCGCGTACGTCAATACGAAGAAAAGCGAATGTACTCAGCATATTTTCCGTCACAATTTACTACTCCCGGGTATACATTTCACTATTATACCATAAAGTCTCTAATAAATATACATTATCATACATACGAAATCAGCTACGACAGACGGCTGGCGTTTGTCGGTTGGGTGGCTGGCGGAGAAACAGCGTGCTAAAAGTTTTTGTGGGCCGGCCCCGACAAGCCCATCAAGCCGGTTAATACTATTATCCTAAAGCGGGCTGGTTAGGAATCATCTGGGCCCATCCGGTTAATCGAAAAGGATGGTCAGGTCGGCTGAAACCGGTTGAATAATTTCCAGTTGCATGCAGGCTCTGTATCTAACCGACTTCTGAAGTGTTTCTTCGTGTGATCTGACGTAACAGGTATCATAAAAAAAACAACAACCGTGAAAATTGGCTTTTCAAACGAAACCGAATCACAGTGGGGCGATTCCATACAAAGGCTGGCCAAGCAAAAAAAGTGTCGATAAATGCGACAAAAACTTAGTATTTACATAATTTAGAGGCGCTGAACACGAATTTGGCATCCAATTTTTGTTTGGGGCCGTCCATAAAGCACGAAACCCAATTTTTATTATTTTTGGCCCTTTTTTCCTTTTATATAGAATTATATGATCTTTGACCAAAAGTAGTGCCACCGGGCGTCCTCCCCATTGAAAAAATAACGTAATTTATGGACGACCCCTCGAACAAAACAAATTTTGCCTAATATATATATTTTTTTAAATAAACTAAAACAACACAAGTAATACAAACTAATTACAAATTGAAAAAGTCATCATCATTATCATTATCATCTTCCGCTGTGATCGCTTGAATCTTGTGTTGAATTGTTTCCAGAAATTTTGAAGTTCATTATACTTATCAGCAGGAAACATGTCTTTCACTGCAATTTTCATTTCTTCTAGTGATTCATGTATAACACCATGAATTGACAACTTACTAGACATTGAATTAGGTGGTGCTGCTGAAGTTGAAGGCTCCAGATTAAAATTCAACGAATTTATGAATTTGAAATCCAAGACACAGGAATGACACAAAGTTCTAAATGAATACGAAAAGATGCGGAGGGCGACGACTGTTTATTGTTTTTTTTCTCATAAATCAAAATGTGTGCTTTACTTTTGTATGCAAACGAGTGCGAAGCAAAAGCAATCTTCAAACGGGCTATTGTTAGCCGGAGTTTGATGGTATGAATTTGCTGCTAGTATTTGACACTTCAATCAGTTTAGCGAATTTCATGATCATAAATTGAAAAGGGCTGAATGTTTTTAATATTGTTTTAAATTTGCAGAAAGTGATAAAGTTTGACATAATTAAAATTTCATGTAGATTTGTTTACTGTTTTCTTGTTTAACACTTATTTTATAACTTTTCATTGATAAATTTTGTGATTTTAGCCCAAATTTCTATTTCATTTTCACGGATTGAGTACTATATCATAAATTTTCATTAATGGGGTATCATGGTTATGATTAAAATTCATCCTGGATGAAATTTCAACTTCAAAAATTAAAACTAAAAAAATCTGCTATCGCTTTTTTCACTAAAGTGACAATTTGCGCAGTTTTGCGCTACAGCGGACAGTATGCATTTGAAAGCTTACGTTTTTACCTAAATTTTGAATGTAGTCACAACCGTGGCAAACTGCGGCTACTAAACTTTTAAGTTACTTTTCTACAAAAAATCACGTTTTTTTTTAAATTTTTTTAGTGTCAGGCCTACTATAACCAAATTTTACAATATCTAATGAAAAGCGTTGGTTTTGCACAATATTTACAACAACTTTTCCCTTGACGTCAAAAAAATCCAAGCTATCATTGTAGCTACAGAGCGTTTCAAAGTAATGTACTTCTTTTCAAAAAAAAGCCAAAAAACGTCAGTTCGCCAAGTTTTGAAAAGTCATAAAAAATTCAGGTTTCATGATATTGCACCCAATTTTTGGATTTAGACACTCGAATGTTATAGCAATAATGGAAAAATATTATGAAACAGCTAACGAAAAATTTTTTATTTGGCTGATGGCTAGCGATTCCCCACTGTGCGAATGTGCTGGTGGAATTCGGTTAAATTTATCATAACCGTAATTTTGTTTTGACAAACGACCGCATCTTATTTCTAGTTTGCCAATTTTTTTTTTGCTCAAATGAATCGGCATTTTTAACCCGATTTTTTGTATTTTACTTCATGTGCACGCAGAAATAGGATGGTGTGAAACCTCATCAATGCTGTGCGAAGTTCGTACCATTTGTGATTAATTTTAGAATATTTATAATTTTTGAGAAGCGAAATTTTCGAGCGAAATTGGATAAAATCTTCTGCCAATAGGAAGAACAAAATAATTGATTAAAGTTTTGAAGCATAATAAATCCAAATAACCATTTGGATTTCCCCCAGTTTTAGATAATAGGGGGAATAGGGGCATAATGAGCACCCTAACTTGGTTGCTGATTTAAGCATGGAAAATGACAAATGTTTTAAGCTGTCTTCAGTGCAAAACTTGAAATAACTATCTATAATTAAAGATACACTTTTCACAAATTAAAAAGTTTATCGTATAATGGTGAAAAACACAATTTAGATTCAAGCATCAAAAACTAGCAATCAGTCGATGTGTGGGGCACAATGAGCACCCCACTGGGGCATAATTAGCACCCACGGGGTATAATGAGCACTCTTATATAACATATCTTGAAACTGTGTAGAAATACAACTTATAGGCCAACGTTTGTCGCAAGATGCCGCGATACTTGGCGGCTTGTTTCGTGAATGTCCCGTCGCGCCTTTTGGTGGCCAATTCTGCCTGCAGTCCCTTTTTCTGGCCGATTCGGTCTCAAAGATTTTCTAATATATGTTCGCATCATCACTGTAAACAAACACTGACTATGAAAACAGACAAACTCACATGTCTACTGAACTGAATTTCAGGTAAGTTTATGTTACAAGGTGTGCTCATTTCACCCCACCTAAAGGTGACCATTTCGCCCCTATCGAATTAGTTGAAGTTAACATGAGATTTTAACACTAATTATAATTATAATACTTGATTGAGCCATTTAAACGACCGTAAAAGCTTATTTTGTAGTGCGCAATAATAATAATTTTTACAACATCCGGGAACCAAGTTGATTTTTTCAATATATTTCCATATTTTAAACAGACAAATCACTTTTGTTCTACATAAAGATATACTGTAGTAATGACGGAAGAGTTTCACATACAAGTTTGTATTAAAAAATGCGTAGTTTCGCATAAAAGAGGGGTGCCCATTAGAGATGTTCGGGTACGGGTATTTTTACCCGAAACCCGTACCTGACCCGTACCCGACGGGTTCGGGTCGGGTTTCGGGTAGGGTTTGCAATATTCCCGCAAATTGATTTCCCGGGAAACGGGAATAAAAAATCTCATTTCCCGGGAATTCCATTTCATTATCAATTCGAATGAAAAACGAATTACAAAACAAAATTTATTCAAGTTTATATCAGAGCCTCTTCGCTAATTTTTATCAAATATATTTACTGTGCCATTACACGATGCGAATTATTTTTAAAAAATAAACTGCATAATCAATCTAGTTTTCATTGGCTTAACAAACCCTTTTGTAATTGGTATCACCATTGATTAGAGAGTAGGATTCCATGTAAGAATTTTGATTGTTCAACTAGAACGTTATTTAGCCTCTCGGTAGTTTTCTTTGAAAGACCGAGACAAACTGGAAGGAAATGATAGAATAATTAATAATCTGTTCAATATGACGCTGACTGAGTTATTATTAAATTATTTATTTCTGGTCGCATTGATTCGCGGGTTTGAAATTTTCTCAATCGATTTAATTTAAAAAGAAAAAATCACTATTCGCTCAGTAGTAAACTAACTGTCAAAGAATGAGATCGGACGAAGAAAATATTTGCCTAATTTTTCGTTTACTGAAGAAGACAGCAAATATTTTCGACAAATAACCGAAGCAAATAAATTGATAGTACTCGGCAAGTAAATATTGACCGTCATTTCAAAGAAATATTTACTTCGTATAATGCCCCTTTTAAAGCTGCTATACACTTTAACGACCTTAGTTCCCTGTTTTGATAGTATATAAAATTTTATTGCAAAATTGTATGGGAAATTATATTGAATCTTGCGAAATTTTTTGAAGAGCTCGGGAATCCCGGGATCCCGGGAATCAATATTTCTGTTCCCGGGATCCGGGAATCCCGGGAAAATGTAATTCCCGGGAAATCGTTCCCGGGATTGCAAACCCTAGCTTCGGGTAACGTAAAAAAATATTTTACGGGTTCGGGTCGGGTATGGGTAATTTAAAATCCAAGGCCTCGGGTGCGGGTCGGGTACGGGTTTGAAAAATTCTCAATTGGTCGGGCACGGGTCGGGTACGGGTAATTTGATTTTTGTGCATTATGAGAATTTAATTTTTAACATTTCAAACCTAGGTGTTTTCTTAGTGTCGGTAATCGGAAAGATCGAACAAGAAATTGCCCATTCTCACTCAACGAAGGATCGGCCAATACCTATTCTGACAGTTGTCGGCAGTGTTTCTAATGTGAAAGTCAATAGTTCTTCCTGCAACCGTTTTGAGTTAAATGGAATTTTTGCCAGGCTTTGTTCATATCTGTGAGGAAAACCGCGGAGCATTGCACAGTAAGGCAACTTAATACAAAGGCTGGTTAAGTAAAAAAAAGTGTGGATAAATGCGACAAAAATATGGTATTTACTTAATTTTGGGGTGCTGAACTCCAATCTCATTTCATTTTTTTTTGGGCCGTCCATAAAACACGTGACCTAATTATCAATGATTTTGGCACTTCTCCCCTTACTTTTTTATTAAATAGAATTATATCTTCAACCACAAGCAACGCGAATTTTTTTTTAATTAAAACAAAATAGGTAATACAAACTAACTACGAATCAACTGTTTCGTTGACACCAAAAAAATCCAAGCTATCATTGAAACTGTTTCAAAGTAATGTATGCCAAACTTCGAAAAGTCATAAAAAAACAGATCTCATGACATTGCACCCACATTTTGGATTTAAGCACTTGAATGCTATAGCAATAAAGGAAAAATATTATGAAACAGCTGACGTAAAAAAATTTCAGGCGGATGGCCACTGATTCCCCACTGTGCATTGCGATGTTTGGTACGAAGCAAATATGTATATGAGATTTGACAGCGATAGCATAGTCTTGGTTTGCACTGTGACCAGGGATGTACAGAAAAATCTGTGTTATACCGATTTTTAGATTGTACTAAAGACTGTACTAAAAAATTACAGGTTTTTGGCAAATGCAAATGAATTATTAAATTATTCTCAAGTTATAAACAATATTAACTTTGACTTTATTATAATATTAAGATTTCAGGTTGCTGCGATGTTCACATAAAACTCGTTTTTAACTAGACCAGACATGCACTTTTCATAGTGGACCTCTTCCTTATAGTGGACCATCCGCCTGGAACTCTGGGTTCATTAACATTCGTTCACATTCACACTCGGTTTTGTCTAACTCCGGCCATCATCTCGAGAAACCACATATGACAATTAGTGCATATAACGTGCGAGGTATTTTGAAAAAAAAAAAAAAATCCAGGACGGGTCGGGTTCAAGCAATTTCGGGTTTTTTTTCTTTCGGGTACGGGTCGGGTACGGGTAGTTGGAATAGATATTTTTCGGGTTCGAGTCGGGTACGGGTATTTTAAACAAACCAGACTACGGGTTCAGGTCGAGTACGGGTTTGAAAATTTTCGATTAGTCGGGTACGGGTCGGGTACGGGTAACAAATTTCCCATACCCGACCATCTCTAGTGCCCATTTCACCCCGTGTGCTCATTATGCCCCTAATCACCCTACATAGAATTTTATGCGACAAAACACGAAGCAAAGCAAAGTAAAGCCTTGGGGCTATATGCCGTATCAGAACACGATCTCCTGTTTTTTATACACAGATTTCGCAGTCAAACTGTTAGTATACAGGATAATTGCGGGGCTAGCGCTACGATCCCACTGACTTCCATAATCTCTCCCGAATCGAACATACGGCGACTGGGTTTTTTAGGCCAGCATCATACCTCAAGACTAGTGCTGGGACTATCCGGATCAATATATTCGGATATCCGACCTCGAATATCCGATAAATATCCAAAATCTGGATCAACCGGATATCCGGATATTATCCGACAGGATATCCGGATTTTCGGATAGTCGGATATCCGGATACTATATCCGAACATAGTTTAATGAGAATTATGTAAATAAATACTTACGAGGGGATGGGGGATTGTGGAAAAAGCCATGTTTCGCGTTACTTTTCATTCGAACGTGCCTAAAAGATAGAAAATAAATCCGGATAGTATATCTGGATATCCGACTATTCGATTATCCGTATCCGGATACCCGGCCATCCGAATAGTTTTCGTTTACACATCCGTGATCCGAGCTTCGGATAACCGGCTCACGAATATATCCGGTTAAAAGTCCCAGCACTACTCAAGACCAGCAAGAAGATTGCAATGCATTAGGTTTCAATTCGTGGCTCTTAACTGTACTCAATGCAAACATCTAGGTACCGCTTAGTTAACCGCAAGATTTTACACCAATTCAATTCTTAAGTTAAAATGTTTGTTTTGATCGTAACGTAACTTGCTGGTTAGGTCACCTCGATATTCCATTAAATGGCATGTAACAATTAGGTCAGGGGCTTCTAAATCGTGTTCCGTGGAGCACTTGTGCTCCGCGAAGTAGTTGCAAGCGCTTCGCAGTGTTTTTAATAAATACAAAAACCAGTCGCAGAAAACAGATTCTGTCAGTTTTTTACATCTTTCACTCGGTTTCATCGTATGACGAAAACGTCACTTCGTTAAACTCTGTCGTAGCTAGTGCCTATCCAGACCATCCGGATCAAAATATCCGGATATCCGGCATCGGATATCCGAGAAATATCTAAAATCCGGAACAACCGGATTTCCGGATATTATCCGACAGAATATCTGGATTTTCGGATAGTTGGGTATCCGGATTTTATATCCGAACATGGTTTAAAGAGACTTATGTAAATAATTACTTACGAGGGGATGGGGGATTGTGAAAAAAGCCATTTTTCGTGTTACGTTTTATTTGACCGTGTTTCAAAAGACAGAAAAAAATTATGGATATCCGGATAGTAAATATCCGGATACCCGAATATGCAACTATTCGATTATCCGTATTCAGATATCCGAGTATCCGGAAAGTATTCGTTTACCCATCCGTGATCCGAACTTCGGATAACCGGATCTCGAGTATATCCGGTTGAAAGTCCCAGCACTAGTCGTAGTCACTGTAGCAGACGTGGTATTTAAAGCTCGTTCCCGCAATAGGATCTACCGCTCGTAACCCACGTTAGCCCGACTTTGGCAACCGCACTTCTTGGATGTGACCAACTTCCACCTTTACATTCTGCACGCGTAGAGCTGGTTTGACTTGAGTTCCAATGCTCCAAGTATCGAGTTTCTTATTAGCCTAGTTTCGATTCGTATTTATTTCTGAATTATTCGTAGCAGGATGCTTTCAGCATATTATCCTACTAGGGCCGCCACCTTGGATATCTGAAGCTGGATTCATGCCGCATTCCAGAGGTCAGTAGCCCGCTCTGAATAAGACGCAGTTATACATCGCATAACATGGGAAAATAGACCATTAAGAAAACCCTTCTGAGTTTGTTTTTCACCAAAATTCTCACTAGAGTTAGGCCCGTTTTTCGCTAAGGTTACTTGTGTTTCAGTCAGAACCCCAAAGAGTTTGAGGACGTTCTCGCTAGCGGTGACAGGTCGCAGCAGGACCTTGATTCGGCATCGTTACGGCATACACAGCCCACCATAGTCTCCCGATTTTCACCGTTTGAACGATGGGTGGTTCTCCCAGCAGCTGATGCAACTCATTGTTCATACACCTACACCACGATCCATCTTCCATCTGCACGGCACAGATCCAGCACCTTCCGTCCGAAACCGCCAAAGGCGCGTTGAACCTCCACAAACGTGGTCCAGGTTTCATGGCCGTCTGATCAGTGTTTTGTAGATGGTCAATAGGGTGGGGAATGGTTTTATGGAAAAAATGAAACTCGATAGCAGAAAGCCAGAACCAAGTTTCTTTTGTTCTATATGGGGCCCCAAACAATCCTAAATTCATCGGAAGTCGATTGGGTTTGTCTCCGCTTGGCGCATTGCATTTCAAATTTATATGGAGATTTGTATGGAAAAACCAACTTTTTTGCATTCTCCATTCTAAAGAGCTCAAAATGGCTCGAACCATAGGTTTCATGACTTCAAATGGTAGGTTTTTTGATGCCTAACAACTTGGCCGGAGACACTAAAGAGCTAGGCTGTCCCAAAAAAATGCAAGAGCTGTTCAAAGTTGAGTATGTCGAAATTTATGTTGCGAATCATTTTTTCTGCCAACACTGCCAGTGTACCGGCGTCGATTCGTCGATTGGGTTTGTCTCCGCTTGGCGCATTGCATTTCAAATTTATATTGAGATTTGTATGGAAAAACCAACTTTTTTGCATTCTCCATTCTAAAGAGCTCAAAATGGCTCAAACCATAGGTTTCATGACTTCAAATGGGAGGTTTTTTGATGCCTAACAACTTGGCCGAAGACACTAAAGAGCTAGGCGGTCCCAAAAAAATGCAAGAGCAGTTCAAAGTTGAGTATGTCGAAATTTATGTTGCGAATCATTTTTTCTGCCAACACTGCCAGTGTACCGGCGTCAGTCAGATTTCCATCAGAAGTAACCTCTGGAACACGTTGTAGATTCTACCTACGTCTAGAACATTGACCCAAATTTGTTTGCTTGGTCCAGCTGAGTGTATAAACTCGTTGCGACAGGTTATTTCTGATGGGAATTCTACTGACGCCGATACATTGGTAATGTTGGCAGAAAACAATATTTTCTGCATTCAAATCGACATACTCAACTTTGAACAACTGTAGCTCTTCTTAGGGACATCGTAGCTCTTCAGTGCCTTCGGCAAAGTTGTTAGGCATCTAAAATACTATACTTTAACATAATGTAGTGCATTATCAGATCATTATTGAGCACACAAATTTGAAATGCAATGCGCCAAGCGGAGACAAAACCAACCAACTTCCGGTAAGTTTGGAGTTGCTTGGGGCCCCAAAAGGAACCAAAAAAAACTTGGTTCTGGAAAATCGATCACTTTTCCCCACCCTAATGGTCAACTGCGTGCGGCCGCAGATTTTATTCGAGCGGAGCGTCCTCCGGAGTCCAAAGTAGGCACGATTTCCTGCCTTAAGACGTCGACGAATTGCTTTGCTGGTGTCGTTGTCAGCAGTCACCAGTGAACACAGGTACACTAACTCCTCTACCATCTCGATTTCATAACCGCTAATCTGAGTTCGTGGAGGAAGGTTGATACTGTCTTCGCTGAAACCTCTTCCTCTCTAGTACTTAGTCTTCGACGCGTTTATTGTCGGTCCAATTTGTTCGGCTTCAGCCTTCAGTCTGATGTACTTCTCCGTCATTTTCTCAAGGGTTCGTGCTACGATGTCGATGTCATCAGGGAAGTGAAACAGCTGACCGTCCTGAATATCGTGCCATTCGTGTCGATAGCCGCCCTACGTATTACCCCTTCCACAGGGGTATTGAATAACAAGCACGAAAATCCATCACATTGCCGTAACCCTCGTCGAGATTTAGAGAAACTCGAGAGTTTCCCTGAAAACCGCACTACGCACATCACCATCGTTGACTTGAAAAACCGTATCAGTTCATCCGGAAAACCGTAATCGTGCCTTATCTGCCATAGTTGATCTCGATCGATTGTATCGTACGCCGATTTAAAGTCAAAGAACAAATGGTGTGTTAACACGTTACATTCACGGAATATCTGTAGAACCTACCATACCGTGAATGCTTGGTCCGTGGTGCCGTGGGCACCCATAATCCTTCCTTGTATTGCCCCACGAACGTCCTCGCAAGCGGTGATAGTCGACGGCTCAGAATTTGAGAGAGTACCTTGTAGGCGGCACTCAGCAGCGTGATTGCACGGTAGTTGAAGCAATACAACTTGTCGCCCTTTTTGTTGAAGGGGCACACTATACCCTCCATCCACTTCTCTGGTACTGTGTTTCAACAGCTTGATAGGGATTTGGGGGGTGTTTCAACAGCTTGATAGGGAGTTGACACTCCAGCTGCTTTTGTATTTTTCAGCCGACCGATCCCCTCTTTAAGCTTCTGGAAGTCAGGGGCTGGAATTCTGTCGTCATCTGCGCGTACACCGAGCTCTACTACCGCTTCGTTGTCGTCCTATGTCACATTGCCCTTAAGGTGCTTCCAGCTTCCAATCACCTCACACTTGTTCGTGAGAAGATTGCCGTCCAGTTTGTGGGAACTGTTCAGCTTCTCGTAAAACTTTCGTGTGTCATTCGCACGGTATAATTCCTCCATCGTCTCGCGATTTCGATGTTCCTGCTGGTACTTCTTCTTCCGTAAGACCGAGTTTTGCCTGTTCCGTGCGCGTCGATGGCGCTCCACGTTCACCCTCGTTCGGTGTTGCAGTATTCTTGCTCGTGCTGCATTCTTCTCTTCCACTAACTGTTTATACCCGTCGTCAAACCAGTCCAGTTTTTTCCTGTTCGGAGTTATTGTGTTGAGTGCCGCTGCAGCACTACTACCTACGGCTAATCGAATGTCCCTCCAGCTATCTTCAAGAGTAGCTGCGTCAAGCTGCTTTTCGGTTGATAATGCTACTTCCAGCTGCAGTGCGTACTCCCGTGCAACTTCGGCGTCCCCTAGTTGCCCGATGTTTAGTCGCGGTGGACGACTTTGACGCGTGTTTCTCACCGTCGATCGTTTTGAGCGCAGGCATACTGCAACGAGGTAATGGTCTGAATCTATATTTGCACTGCGGTAGGTGTGATCGATGACCTCTGAGAATAATTTACCGACGATTAGAACGTGGTCGATTTGGTTCTCCACTTGTAGTTCAGGTGATCTCCAGGTGCACTGTGGATGTCAATGCAGGGGAAAAAGGTACCTCTGACTGCCAAACCGCGAGAGCCTGCAAAGCTCACTCATCTATTCTATTCGGCCCGATCACCGATCTGTACATTGCCTTCCGTTCTATTTGAGCGTTCATATCACCGATGACAATCTTAACATCCCGTTGTGAACTGCTATCATACACCTGCACCAACTGCTTCATAGAACGCTTTTTTCTCGTCGTCGGGGCTTCCTTCGTTTGGGCAGTGCACGTTGATAATGCTGTAGTAGAATAACAGGCATTCAATTCTCTACGTGCACATCCTCGCATTGACTTGTCACCCAATGACGCTTTGACGCATCTTACCCAATACTAAAGCCGGTTCCTAGCTCGTTGAGAACACAGCTGTGGTAAAAGGTGGCCTCTCGATGCGCGCTTTTCCATACACAAATTACGTGGCGCATGAAGAGTTGAGAGAGGAATTGAGTTTGCGTTCCACAGTTACGTAACTATGATGTATGCCCAAAAATAAAAATTGAGAGGGGGCAGGCTTTTCAGCGTTACGTAATTTTCGAGGCGCAGCTTGGTCACGACCGACCGTTGAACGGAAGCCACATCGATTTTTCGGATGCAGCTTTTGATCACGTTGTGTTCTCGGCCTTCCAATTAACCTTGTACACCGTGGAACTCAATAAACCAAAACAATCTTCGATAGGACGACAATGAGGCAGATTTCTCGGGCTTCGGTCGTTTGGCACGTATGGTGTTTTTTGGCTTTCAGGTAACCTTAGCGTTTTCTTGGGGTAGTGCGATGATGCCTTGTCCGGCTAAAGGAAATATCCTGCATCCGAGTGATGCTTTCGAATGAAAGGAATCAGTATTCTCTGTAAACACTCTTTCTGGTACACTTACTGATTAACTCTAATACTAAACAATATTTATAAAGATTTATAGTGACTTTACCGAAGCCCGAGCTTGGGCATTAGACCGCTTGGTTTAAACCATAGTTCCGAAATTACCTTATCGGATATTGCGAGGTACAAAATAACCTTAGATTCAAAATTGTGCTAAAACTTGTACATCACTTTTAACGGAGTAGTGGATTTGTCTTTAGTGTAAAATCGGTCGTCTCCGGGCATTTCGGGCTTCGATAAAGGAAAGTGTCATCATCTAGAGTGAAAGACTTTCCGCCGTATCTCACGGTTTGAATTTGATCGTAAGTTTACTATGGGGATCTGTTTTTTTTTTCACACACTACTTTCTACTTCTTTAAAGTCTTACAGAAGTATGACTTCGAGCAACGAAACCTTCCGGCCTCCTTCCAGAAATCTATTTGTTGAATCTGTTGTGCAGGGAGTGAAGTGTTTTGTTATTCATTATCTCCATAAGACGGTCGCCTCTTCTCTTTCGGATTATTGCCATGGAACCTAGGCTACGGTATACATTATCAGTCTAAAATTGGAAGAATTGTGCAATACGGATTCATGTTTTCCTGCGAATATTATTGTTCTCATAGAAAAGTGTTAGAACCATTCTCATTTTCAAGTGGACATCCGTTAGCATAACATCAAGTGATGTGGAGACGTATTGTGGATTCAATACACTCAACATGCTGAAGAAGACAACATGTCGTAGTCAACATACATATCTGCGGACGAGTAAATCTAATAGGGGCAAATTAGTTTCCCGCGGTTAACACGCTTAAGTTAGTGAGAAACGAATTTACAGAAAGGAAAAATGTATCATATGCGGAACTTCAAATCAGTTCGGTTTCCATAAAGCGTTTCAACATGGCTGGCATTCGCTTGCAAGAAAGCAAATGGTTGTATTTCATGATGTGATTTCAAGAGTCATATGAAGGCTTCCAAATCATCAACATTTCTATACTATATGCTCTTGTCACATTTTCCCTACTCCATGTGCATTCGACAAACAATCTAATAGACGTACACCGGATGAATGAGAGATGGAAAAAGTGCAAAGTATACGCATGTGTTGTTATTTAAGCGTGTTGAATTGCTATTTAATTAACAAATTTGTTACAAAAAGGAGAAATTCTCGTTATTGCTTTTAAAGTAACAATAACAAATTTTGCGTCTTTTACGTCGATAACGACCTGTATGAAAGTTAAATAAAAAATTCACATACACAATGCGCTCTATAATAAAGGTCTAAGAAAACATTGTTGTTTATGTAATAAAACCGTTACAAATTTCACTTTCCGCTTTCAAAAATGTTGAAAACTGCAAGAGGAAGATAAAAATCAATTTATTTTGTAAATATTATTGTTTTTTTGGCAGCTAATATGCTTAGTTTAACAACAAAGAAAACTAGTGACAGTGTGAATGTCCACAAAAGGCATACGTAATGATTAATAATAATAATAATGAGTTATTTTTCAACATTCAATTACATTCAAGTTACAAACTCGTCACTTTCATACAAGTTTTTATGAAAAATATGACTTTTTTCTTCTCGGTGTTAGGCCGTTACAAATTTTATTTTAATTATATGTCACCCCCCTTCAAAAATCTTGAATATTGGAAGGGGAATAAAAAGTTCAAACCGTTTTGTTCATTTCATTGGTTTTCCGACAGCATAAATGCTTAATTTAGCAACAAACAAGTCAGGTGACAGCGAGAGTGTCATCGAAAGGCAAGCGAAATAAATGCTAATAATAATAAAGTGTTATTTTTCAACATTTATTTGAGTGCAAATTACAAACGTCATAACTTGCACACAAACTTTGATCAAAGATATTTCTTTTTTTTCGTCTCTGTGTTATTTATTTTTAGCAAAAATAAATAATCAAAGGGGTGGCCCCTTTGCTAACTTTGATAACCTTGGACATAAAAACTATTCAAAATTTGTATCAGCCCAAATTCCTATTTAAAATACATGGCGATACAAAGCAAACAAGAGAGGAATGTACAATTTGGAATTACAATTTACAAAAATTTGAGAATGACAAAACTTATACAAAAAAGTTTATACAGTAGCAAATGATGCGTGAAATGTGGTTTTACTGACTTTCAGTTTAAAGAAGAAAATAGAAAATTTTTTTACTCTAAGGTTTTTTCTTCAATCTAACTCGCTGTTATGTTTTTATTTGCCATCCTTCTCTAGTAAATAGATAAATATCATTTTATTACCTTTGGCTTATAATCTTACTATAAATCTCAATAATTTCATGACGAAAAGTTACGAAAAGTTTAAAAGAGCTTTTGAGTTCGGTTGTCAAGAGCTCCTCTTGAGCTCTTTTGCCGGTCTCCCCATTTGTATCATCATCAACATTTGATTTTCTTCGAAAATGGGAAACAGCTTGTGGAAATATACTAGTTTCATCTACTCTTATTCAAAAAACTGAAAGAAAATGGAAGTTTTTTTTTTTCAACTATAAGGCCGTTACAAATTACACTTTATAAACTACCGTATGACTTTTGTGATATTTTTTTATTAAAAAACCTCGTATGCAATACAAGACTCCACGAATACCGTGAATGTTATTCATGCAACCTTGTATAGTAAATAACATATCGGGTGGCAACTGATCGAAATTTTTCAGAGCGAAATCTGTTTTTTTAGATAGCCAAACATAGTTCTCACAGCGCTCGAGATGCTTAAAAATCTGCTGACGCGTCCGCGAAAAATGGGAAAAACAAAATATACGATCGTGAGAAAAATATGTTTACGTCGATATCGTGTGCCGCTTTCGCCTGTTTAGCAAAACGGCTCGACACGCGTGTAACAAACAGGCTACCGATGCCGCCGGAACGCGTACGGTTGTAAGTCTGCCGGAAAATCGTGTCTGCTACTCCAGCAAATCATCAGACGATTGTCACCCGGCGACGGCGGCGTCCTTTTTGGCCCGTACGGTAGCTTTACACTCCGTTTTTTTTCTATACAACGACGCGTGGCGACGGAGGCAGATAAATAGACAAATAGTACTGATTGTCAAACGAGATGGAAAATGGTGGCGGTAAATGAAAAGTGCGGATGATAATCCTAAGATGGTGTTTTGCTAAATAAATTCTGTTTTGACAATGTGAGACTAATAAAAACAAATCCGAGTTATTTGTTAGTCTGCCGCTTGATGATGGCAATATGTTTACATGTTATTTGTCCCAGAAGTACATTAGAGTTACTTTACTGTTGCTCCTTCCCCGACCATTTGCTAGCAAAAGAATACGATTCCCATACTCATCGGGCTTGGCTAATCGTAAACCGGTAATGTAATTCACCGACAGTCTTGATACCGAAATACTGAAAGACGTCTGTTCTAAGCGATCTACATATTGATAAACGAATTGATTATGGTCACATTTGGGTAGAGTTATCGATTGACGAAATTCAACGACTGTGCTAAAATTCAGTTCGGTTCCTTAATCGAACTTAGTTTTTCATTTCGTGAAATCAATTCTAAATGATTTCCCCTCTCCAACAGCTTCAGATTCAATCAATAACGGCTCGGTGTCTAAAAGTCTGACTGCTTTATTTATTTATTATCTTTACGAGCATAAACAACGCAGCCAGGAGTTTTTTCTTCGTCGATTTATGAATTCGGTAATATTGCCGCAGCACAGAAGTCACACAGACGAGTGTTCTTCTTAAAAGCATTCGATTTGGCATAGTCCTCGGCTAGTGGTTTTCCGCAAAGTGTAGGTGCGAAAGGCTCGAGGAGGTTGAAGCGTGCGACGAATCTTAGTGGGGTCAATTCTCGATACACTCCAAGAAGCAGCGGTCGAACGATGAGGTCTGCTTGCTTATGCAAAAATCGATGGAGACATAGTGGGGTGGGGATGGAAAGAGGCGCACCGTAATATACGATTATGTGCAGAAAAAGATGAAAATGTTTGTTTTATTTTCTTCCAGAGCATTGGATTTATAAAGCTATTGCTCTCGGATGAAAATTCGTATATAAAAGAGCAAGATATGTGTAAACAGGCATCGGGAAAAATTATCAAGCGCGTGCGAAACCGACCGCCAGACACGGCATTCAAACAGTTGTCTCACCATTACTCAATGCTGTTGGTAATAAAATGATTTATTTATGAACACGAAGCAGGCTAGCGTTCAATTTCGCGAATATTTCTTTCAACCAAGGTTACACGAAGGATTGGCATAATTTCCCGAAGAATTTATATGCAAGATTTTTTTTTTCAATTTCACTCATGTAGTTAGTTGTCACTAATTTCACACAAAATATATTTATTATTGCTTGGATTTCCGGCTCATCAGTCTTTAAAGACTGATGAGCCGAAAATCCAAGCAATAATAGATACACGTCACAGTCGATAGCATTCACATTACAAAATATATTTATAAATGTCGTTCTTAGCTCCTCGAAGAAACACCGTTTACCAATGAAGACTGCCCATCCAGCTGTTGCGATGCAAAATATCTAGTTCCCAGAAACCTTACCTTACCTAGTAGGCTAGAGCCGGGGTGGTTCGTGCTGTATCAGGTATGTAGTCGTCTCCATTCCACTCGGTTCTGGGCTGCATGGTGCCATACTCCCAGGCGTCTTATCACTCGTAGGTCACTTTCAATCTTATTAAGCCATCGTGCACGCTGTGTTCCTCTGTTTCTGGTGCCGGAGGGGTTACTGAAAAGAATTGTTTTAACCGTGTTGTCATCCGGCATCCTTGCGACGTGTCCGGCCCATCGCAATCTGTTAACTTTGACCAGATGTGCTATACCACAATAGATCGAAAAATGGTCGCAATGGTTTAGTCGTCTACAAGGGAAAAAAGCCAGATGTGCAATGGGGGTCTCTCCTAGTTTCTCCATCTACGCCATTCTCCGTCTTCAGTCTGTACTCCACCGTAGATGGTTCGCAGCACCTTCCGTTCGAAAACTCCAAGGGCGCTGAGGTTTCTAAGAGCAGTGTTCTCGCCTCTAGCCCATAGAGAACCACCGGTGTAACTAGTGTTTTGTACAGCTTCAGCTTCGTACGAAGGCACACTCGATTGGATCTCACCGTCTTACGAAGTGCAAAGTAGACATGATTTCTCGCTTGAATGCATCTCCGCTCCTTGCTGGTGTTGTTGTCAACGGTCACCAGCGATCTTAATTTCACGAACTCCTTAAGCTCATCGCCGTCTACGATGATCCGTGGTGGGCGGCTGACACTGTTCTCCTTGGAGCCTCTTCCCTTCATATACTTTGTTTTCGACGCATTGATCAGCACTCCAATACCTTTAGCTTTCGCTTTTAGTCTGGTGTAGGTTTCCTCCACCGTCGCAAAGTTTAGTGCTAGGATGTTGAAGTCATCAACCAAGCTTTTAAGCTGAACCCGCTTGTGAAAGTCGTACCACTCGAGCCAATGCCCGCTTTCGTATAACATCTTCGAGGGCGATGTTAAAAAGCAAACAGGAAAGTCCCTCACCTTGTTTCAATCCTCGGTATGACTCCAAGGGACTCGTGAGTATCCCCGAAACACGCACGTAACACATCACACGATTCATGGTAGCTTTGACCAGCCTCGTCAGTTTATCCGAGAAATTATCCTCGTTCTTCTGCATGATCTGCCATAGCTGTTCTCGATCCACTGTATCTGTGCTGCCTTAAGGTCGATGAAAATGTGATGCGTGGACACGTTGTACTCACGACTGATCTGGTCCGTGGTTTCGCGGGCTCCCATGAAACCTGGCTGGTGCTGCCCCCGAGCCTCCTGGTTGAAGGTGTTAGACGTTGGAACTTGGGAGAATATTTTTGATGAGCGTAATGCCACAATAGTTGCAGCACTCCAGCTTATCGCCCTTCTTATAGATGGAGCAGTCGACTCCCTACATCTACTTTTGCGGCAGTTTTCCCTCTTTCCAGATCTTGGAAATGACCCAGTGCAGTGCTCTAGCAAGTGTTTCTTTACCATGTTTGTAGAGTTCACGCGGCAGGCCGTCATTGCCGGCGGTGACTTTGTTGTTCTTCGTCCTCCCAATCTTTCGCTAAATTTCGTGTTCCAGTTCCGCTTCTCTTTGTTACATCGCCATTCAGATGTTCCTCGAAGTGCTGCTTTCACCTGTCGACCACCTCGCTATCGTTCGTGATGAGATTACCTTCCACATCTTTGCAAAAGTCGGCTCGCGGTACACAGTCTTTATGGGATTGGTAAAGCTTTCGCGTATCATAAGCAGTGAATAGCTCTTCTAGCACTTCATAGTCACGATACTCCTGCTGGCGCTTTTTACGTCTCAGAATCGTGGTCATGTCGTTCCTTGCCCGTCTGTTCTTGACCTGGTTCTCTCTTGTCCTTACCCTTAGATAATTCACCCAGGTCCGGCTTTTCTCTGTCATCGCTGCCTCGCATTCCTCATCATACCTCTGTTTCAAGTGTCATCGTCGCGGATTCCCTGATGGCCCTGCGGATCATGATCCAGCCGTCCTCGAAAGAAGCTGCGGCAAACTCTTCTGCTGTGGGTAGTGCCGCTTCAAGCTGTTGCTCGTAGACTTCGGCAGCATACGGGTACCGGAGCTGCTTGATGTTGAGCCACGGGGATCGGCTCTGTCGTGACTGAAAAACAGTCGACAGTTTTGAGCGCTTACAAACCGTCACTGAGTAGTGGTCCGAGTCAATGTCCGCACCTAGGTAGGTGCCTGTGTTGGTCAAACCGTCCTTCGATGAGCACATAGTAAATTTGGTTTGTTGTTCGTTGGTCAGGTGGTTTCCAAGCGGCTTTGTGGATGTCCTTGCGAGGGAAGAATGTACTTCGGACTACCAATACACGGGAATCTGCAAAGTTTACACATCTTTGGCCGTTGTTGCTCGTCTCGGTGTGCAGACTTTCGTGTCCATTCACCGGTTTATACAGGTCTTCCTTTCCGGTCTCATATCCTCGATGACGATCTTGATGTCTTGTTGCAAGCAGCTGTCGTAGACGTCCTCCAGTTGGACGCAGAAGGTTTCCTTTTCAACATCGGGTCTGCCTTCATGCGGGCAGTGCACATTGATGATGAAGTAATTGTAGAACCGGTCTTTAATTCTCAATACACACATTCTGGCGCTGATCGCCTGCCACTTGATCACACATCTTTGCCTACTGGATAGTCTTGTGGCCCCTACTGTATAGTCTTGTGGCGGGGCTGCCGTCTCGGATATGGCTGATCACCCTACTGGATAGTCTTGTGGCGGGGCTGCCGTCTCGTATATGGCTGATGAGACACCGCGTTTCTTACTTCAGCTGCTCCTCTGGAGTACAGACGCTGTTTGGGCCGTTCCTCCTGGAGAACAGGCACACCGGGTTTTTGGCTAGTGTAACGGCTCCCCCTCCTTTCGTGAAGAATAACCTGCAGGGTTCCATCACGAATCTTATGATGCAAGTATATTTTTAGTCACGGGCACAGCCTTCTGCTGCGTTTAAGTCAGGTGAAACGTTTGGTTTCCTTGACAGAGGATCGCGAGCGGTTCTATTAACATGCTATGTAAGGATGCTACGCAAGAAATTCCTTGACAAAGAACCGCCAGGTTTTATCAACAGGTTATGCAACCCGCGGCATACCACTTTGCACAACCTTCTTCTGTGGCACAGCCAGGTAAACTCAATCGGATAAACATTTTATTGTAAACAAAACAGAAGCCGCCGGTTCAACGATGTGAAGGTTCTCTCATGCGTTTCATCGTTTATGTGGTACTAGATTATAAGATGAGAATTTAGTTAGGTAAATGGTAAACAGAGAGTGGAGAAAGCCTCTGAGTTACCTATAGAACATATTTAATAGCATGGGGCAAAGTGATCGATTTTCCTGAACCAAGTTTTTTTTATTCCATTTGAGGTCCCAAACAATCCTCAACTCACCGGACGTCCATTTAAATTTGTATGGAAATATCAACTCCCCCCCAACTTGACAGATTCTTTTAGTTTCGCGTACCCACTTACAAATCGTAGGTGTCGCTACCGTACACAAACAATGGGATCGTCCGGTTTTGGCGAAACAACTTTTTTGCAAAAGAAAATAAATTTTTGTAAAAGTACGCCTCACTCAACATTTGATTTGGACGTAATATCAATTGTTATGAGATGGTACAATAATTTATTAAATAATTCAATAAATTTGAAGGAATATAAAAACTAAAAATAGAGAGCGAGAGAGAAATAGGGAAAAGAGAGAAATTATGATCATTGCATGTCTGTTACCTACTTCGATATATGTAGTATGCGTGTTATAAACGTCGGTAATCACAATAGGCGATTTTTTTTCCTCCGTGTGGACTCATCACTGCGACCAGAGACATTTTGATCTATTGTGATATTGCCCAGGTGTTTTCTGTACTCCGCTGACTTTCATCCTAACGCTGCAATAGGTGTATTCTTCTGACATTGGGTCAGAGAAGCCTGATGGAATTAGTTTGCACATTTCTAAAATGTTTCAGATACATACAAACTTTTCTAGGAGCTGTGAATGACCAAATCTAATAAATAACTCGTCCGAAGGAAACCCTTGAGAAACCTCAAAAATTTATGTTATTGTATATAGTTATACAAAATTTAACCATGTTTGTTACTGTAAATACAAGAGAGCTCCGTAGCCGCAAGGTTACAGAGTCCGCTTTGGTAAGCGTGTGGTCGTGGGTTCTAATCTTAGTAGAATCAGGCCATTAGGTTGTCAAAGGACTTTAAGTATGGGTTTATTCTCAGGCTCCCCACCACGTACCCTCCCCTCAATCTGGATTCTACAGTACCCTTGTTGACTCTTCTTTTAACAAAAATAAGTCCCTATTATAATAAATTTGGTGTTAGTAACATATGAAGTTCTCTCCAGGGAATTGTAACTAGGCGATATTGTTAGGATGGACAGAGGCTCGGTATAGTAGAGCAGTAAGCTTGAAACGGAAAGGTAATTACACACAAGCACTGATATGAATGATAAGCGTATCACTTACTTCATTAGTGTTACTGCTAATAATATGAAGTGCGGAGTACAGAAAACACCTGGGCAATATCACAATAGATCTAAGCACTGGTCGCAGTGATGAGTCCACACAGAAAAAAAAATACTGTAAATACATCAAATTGACATAAACATCATTAACCAGAAAAATAAATAAACATTGTTTTTACTATTTTTAAAAATACAATAGGGAGGTTATTATGTATCTGAAAAGCAGATTTGCGAGCACTTTTCCCATACATTTAGAGGTCACTAACAACATTTTGCATGGTTGATCTATTGTCGGCGATGGATCCATCAACAAAATACATTTTCTGTTCTCGCCGCATGCTACACGGTGCTCCTTTAAGAGAGTGTTTCGGGAGATTTATTTTTTCCTTTTCTAACCATCTTTCCCATTTTAACAGTTGCCATCTAGCGTTGTATCAACAACCGTGAACCATCACAATTAAAATTTCACAATAAAAGAATATAATTCCCATGTGTGCATTACGCCCATTTCAAAAACTATACACGCATATATCTGATCTCACAGAACCAGAGAACCAACAGAAACGGGGTACATTAAGTTTAAATGGGAGCTGTCAAGATGCCCCCGGGTTGGAAAATATGTATGAAAGAAACTACTTTTTTTGTATTTCCCTTTTTTGTGAGCTCAGTAATACTTTAATAATGCACTACATTACGTTAAAGTATAGTAATTTAGATGCTTAACAACTTTGTCGAAGACACTGACGAACTAGGATATCCCTAAAAAATGTTATGACTTTTCAAAGTTAAGTATGTCGAATTGAATGTAGAAAATACTGTCAACACTTCATACACAACGTTCGTCAGACAAAGCTCGGTCTCGGTCAGTCTCTCCTTTCACCTGCTGCTTTGGCATCCTCGTCGACAGCACACATCCAGCGCATGCGAGGTCTGCCTCGAAGTAGTCGGCCTCTATCCGGCTCTCTGCTAAATATTATCTTCGCCGGTCACTCATCCGCCATTCGTGCTACGTGGCCAGCCAACTGTAACCTGCCGTGTTTCATCAGCTTGACAATACCAGCGTGTTTGTATACTTCGTACAGCTCATGCGCCTGTGGCACACCCCATTTTCTAGTTTGCCTCCAAGTATTGATCGCAGGAGTCTACGCTCGAAGACCCCAAGCGCTCGTCGATCGGCCTCCTTCCACGTCCACGATTCATGTCCGTAGAGCGCCACCAGGAGGATCTGAGTCCTATATAGCGCAAGTTTCGTACGGATCTGTAGGATACGGGACTTAAGCTGGCTACGCAATCCGTAATAGGCCTTCCACAATCCGTCTCTTCTCCTCGCGGCTTCGTCGACCACTTCGAAAGTATCCCCATTCATCTACACCGCAGCACCAGCACCCGCCGAACCACCACGCTCTCTGCCAGCCACCATGTACTTTGTTTTGACAGTGTTTATGGTGTGTCCAATTCTCGCAGCTTCCCTTCTCGGGAGCTGTAAAAGCCTCATCAACTGCTCTACGGTTAACACAATTATATCGATGTCGTCCGCGAAGCCCAGAAGCATGTGGGACTTCGTGATGATGGTGCCGCCCCTCTGCACACCTGCCCTTCGTATTGCACCTTCTAAAGCTATATTGAACAGCAAGTTCGAGAGCCCGTCACCTTGCTTCAGACCATCTAACGTCACAAACGCGTCCGAAAATTCGCCCGCTGTGCTGACGGATGATGTGAAACCGTCAAGTTCGTAACAGTTCAATTCGTTTCGTTGGAAAACCATGCTCTAGCATAATTTGCCACAGCTCGTTGCGTTTCACTGTATCGTACGCCGCCTTAAAATCAATCAACAAACCATCACGCAAAAAACTTGAGCTCTAGGTTATCATTTACCAGATAATAAGACAAACCTGACAACAAAAAGAACTGATATCCTATAGAATAAATATGTCAATTTTTCAACCGACTTGCTATGTAACGTGTCATCCATTACGGCAATGAGGTTCAGATTCATTAATAATGTCTAGAAACTTGCTCTACAGGCTTTTAGATTTCTTTAAGTTGATTGTTAATTTTTTAGTTCATGTTATCTAACACCTAACTTGCACTACAAATAATTTTAAATGCCATCCATATCTTGCGTTCAGTCTCAAGGTCCACGCGCATTGTAAGTAAGGGTCATGCACATCATCCTAATCTGGTGATGGCTGGCTATTCTAAAACCAGTATCCCCGGGTATCATATGATTTGCGAATTGCTTTTATTATTTTTTTCTCTTACAGTTTCCTTTGGAGGTCGACATCCCAGAAGTAAGTAACTGAAGATGGCTCACTTCCAAATTCGTGCCACCAACACACGCTTCTCTTGTACGTGCGAGTGCGCAACAACCGCTTCACTAGGGATACCACCGGAGAGCGGACAACCTTAGCAGAGCCGTGTTGGCCAGAGGCGAGTATTCGTACGGTTACAAACCGTGCGAAAAAGTACGAGTCCGGTATGCAGACGCATTGCATATATAAGTGCGAGTATGCCAAATAGGGTAGGATGAGGCTGCCTGCCTCACCACGCCACATGGTAGAGCGAGATTTCTCCCGCCCGATATGCTTTCCGGTGGAAAGCCATCATTGCGCCGTGGTGTGGTGCAAAATGCAAAACTGCACCGCGTCGTCACTTCGTCGGTTTCTCGGTAGCTGCGGCGCTTCTGATGTGATAATACTGTCCTTTTTTGGGGGCGGCAGAGCTGCGCCCGGATTGGCTGGTTTCGACATTTTTTTTGGGCACAAAATGTATGTCGCCAATAAAACTTGCTAAGTTTATTACGCTAAAACTGTTCATCCGAATCGACTGCAAAACAACAGTTGATCAAAGGTATTTGCAAAGATCACCAACCTGTCATTGACCGCAAGCTGGTGTAAAAACCCTACTAATTAAATCCAAATTGTCTTGTGACCTTCCCTTATCACTGAATAACGGGTATATAGTAAGCTGAATAAATCTATCGAATGACTACCACGTTTAGCGCTAATCAAGCAATTAGAATTAAATGGCCATTAATAAAATTTTCGAATCAAAACCGAAACGCTCGATTGTTCTTTATTTGGTTAGGCCAACTCGCTAACATTCGATATATCTGCAGCAACTGTTGACCAATCCGCAAGCATTAGCGCTTACAGTAGCTAACTTATGAATGTGCAGCGATGCCAACATGTTTAGTGGAGTTCTTAGACCTATGACATTGCATTGAATTTGTATGTGACAATTTTTCAGTTCCGTTTCCATTTCGAACCCACGATTATCCCATAATGTCATATGAGACTTTGGGTCATGGATAGATAACGTTTTTTTTAGGCCTGGGTTAGTGTTATCAACCGTTTCAATTAGCAAGAAAACAGTAAATACCGATTACACGTACTTCGATATTACAATGGTTCAAACTTTGAATAATATAACTATACTGATCATTGTGCCATGTTTAATTGTTACTTTTTTATTCAAATTTCTGTTCTAATTTTTTTCCCTGTTTTCCTCACTTTCTGGCAGCTCTGATTATCGTCTCACGCAGCGTCCAATGGTTTAGAGGGCAGCGAGTTGCTGGCAATGGATCTTGCATTTTGCTGGCCGCTTATGATGCCGCCGTAAAACAAAACCAACAAGCTGTCGATGCAATTGCCAATTTTGGCGCATGCTACAAAAGGATAAATATTTTTACCGCTCATATGTTGTTTGTTTTGCTTTATTGCTTCGCATCATCGAAGCGGCTGGAAAACTCACTCTCGCGCGCGCACCGTGCGTCTACATTTTGCTCCTCTCTGTGCAACGGCGGAGATAGGCAGACACTTACCGTATACACATTTCTCCCACAAGATGCACTCGAATAATAATAAGAAATCATATGAGCTCGCGAATGCAGGCGAACAGCGGCAAGGCATTTTACTCAACTGTGGCAACATAAATAGTTGACTGCGGGAAAAGTGCAACTTCGAGGACCAAATTGGGGCAGAGCAGCAACTTTGTCTCATCTTCACACGCTGCTTTTTATACGATGCTTTTTTCCATATGTAATGCAACTCGCTTCCTCACTGCGCCAGAAGATCAAAATCGCCTACGCGGAGAGGACTAATGCCACACAGAAAATTTTCTCGTCCGTTATTTTTCGTCCTTTACGTTTCCTGCTCATGGGTGAAATTTCTTTATTTACATTGACTAATTTTTGTTTGATTACTTTATTTATTTTGGTATTTTAGTTTTAAAAAATAAAACCACCGCTATGTTTTTGTTATTTGTTTTAGTTTTGTTAGACTATACTTTACGTACGAAAATTGAACCAAAAGGTTGAACTAGATCCCATTCGACTTATCTAAACGAATTATTGACTTAGGTATACGTTTCCTGTAATAGGTAAATGATTACGATTCATGCAAATGAAAATAAACTTGCTGAAAAGAAATCAGCACCAGCTTTCGGTTTTATTTTGCAGAAAATTTAACAGCTTTGAAAAAAAATTCAACTAGTCAGAGAAATGCATATCTGCTACTTTTTTGTTTGAATGATTTAAATTGCTTCCATTGCATCTTAGAATCAAAAGAAATATTTTTCTCCGAAAATGAATGTGGGATATTACTAATTTGTTGCATTACTTTGACAGTTACAATTAATTACAATCATGACGCGCTATATATTAAAATTGCTCAAATAAATATCTGCTTTGTAAATACAAATCTGATGAAGTAGATTCTATTGAAATACGCAAAATTAAAATGATTACTTCCTCAATGATTACTTCTTCAACTGAGTATAAATTGTTAGATATAGTCGGCAAATAATTGAAAGGCGAATTATTATAATAATGTCAGCATCGTGACCAGCTGGGGGCTACATTAAGCAGAATTGAAACATTCATATATAATAATTGATGAACAATACAATAACATAAATGAATAAAATTGATGTGTTATAAGCCAACCAATTATAAAACTGACTTTTTCAATTATTTAATTTAATTTAAAGTATTGAGGGGAACTTGGAGCCTCAAGGTTTCCGTTCTGACAAGCGAATTTTCAAACTCCTCCCAGACTTCCTCCCATCCCCTAACGTGAGCCTTCCCTAATTCCCAAAAAATCCTGTCCTGGTAGTTATAATTGACGATACTTGGCAGGGTAATTAACGAGGCTCGGTAAAGAAAAGCAGTAGAGTCTATGTATAGGCGTGTCCTGCCTATAATCGCATACCAGTCCCATATGGTCGGTGTTAAGTCAGACCGGACCAAGTGACATTTTGATCATTTCGAGAAAAACGAGTTTGAAGTTTGTTGCTCTGAGAATTTCGAAGTTTTCAATATTTTTGCGCAGTTTTGATGTTATAAGTTGGAGTAACTCTCTAACTGTATCATGCAATGTGACAATTGAAAAAAAAGGAGTGCCGTGATCTCAAAAAGGACAGGTTTGTAACTGATTAAATGTACTTGGTCTACTCTGATTGAATCAAAGAAGAATCATTAATGACTTGGTCCATTATGACTGAACAATTGAACAAATAATTTTAGTCCATTGATCGTCGAACAGTCATAAAGTTTTTAATCCACATGGTTAGCTTCTGCGACATCAACAATTATTGAAAATTGTTTGAATAAACTTTAAACTGTGTTTGTTTCAACAAATCAATGGTAGGAGCGGAATGTTTTAATGGAACAAAAATATGGTTAATTCACTCAATTAAGTTATTCGTAATCATCCACTTTCTCTGCAACTTTGGCAAAAATTGTCGTATAATTGATAATGGACTGGATGGTTTCCTCGTGTTTTGGTTCTGGAATTTCTGTCACGTTTGGATGTAGTGCTTCAAGGACAGCTCCATGAAAAGTTGGCACAGGTTCTCCATTATTGATTAGAAAATAATATTGAATAGATATGGACAACATGCTTTACACTCTTGAATGTCAATCGAGTCAGCTTCTTCTTGTATTAATATGAAAGGTCTTCTCTAAACAATCGCTTGTGTTGCCTTTAGCTTCGTGATTTCATTCAGGCATAAATCTAATTAGCTTGCATAAAACAGTAACAAACATACACTTACCACCTATTTCAACCTCCTGAGGATATAATTCATTGGTAAAATCATCAAGTTTTATGTCAGTATTACTACTGTAACTTGAACTTCTTTCTGAAATTGTGGAATGTTGGTCACCCACACAAATGACTAACGTTTCTCATTTACGTGTTCAATCAGAGTGGACCATGTACATTTTCCTTATTTACTGGTAAAGTATATTTTTTTGACTAACGGGCAAAGAAACATTCCGATAAGTTGCCTGATAGTGTTGAAATTCATTTATGTTGACTTCAAACCGATGCTGTGAATTCAGATAATTTCAGGTTTTTTCCGCTTAACACATGGTTCACTTTGTCTGCACACTATAAGGCATGATATCAGGTCATGTTAGTGACAGCAATAAACGGTCCAAAATCACATTCAAAACCACGGCAGTGCGTGAAACTTCACAGATTCCGATGGGGGGTGAGTAAAAGAGTTCTCTAATACAAAGAAATCCGGAAAAACGCTTGAAAATTCTTCCGTTCGTACGTTTTTATCAATAGCTGACCGAAGGCAGTCTCCTCGAAAATAAACACTTGGTCCATTCTGACTGAACACTGTAATCGCTTTTCATTGGTCATGCAGACAAAAATTATGCTGTTATTTCTGCTGTTTTAGAGATAAATAAAATCTGATTGTTGTGTGATGTAGCTTAAGAAAATCTTAATCCAATACTATCGCTAACTCGTTTTTTCCAATTTTGCGACTTGGTCCGGTCTGACTTAACACCGACCATATGGATTTCTATCGTTTTTGAGTTAAATATCAGAATCCATCTATTTCTTGCTTTACTATCGATTGAGGAAACAAAAAAGTCTGTTTTATTTGGAAAAAGTCAGTAAAAAATGTGAGGTCAAATTGTCCCATCTTAAAAATAAACGCATATCAGTCCCACCAAATGTTTTTTCTGAGTATGGCCATATTTTTTTCTTCAATCCATATAACAAATATTTGGTGCTGTTTTTCAAGCATTTTGCTGTTTAAAAATCATCAAATAATTACTAAACGCAAGGTTGTTTTAAATTAATTCCACTCAAAAATTAATTTTAAATAGACACTGAAACTGCAACTTTTTTTGAAACTTCGTTCCTGAAAGCTTATTGGTTTCGTCAATCAGAAGGATGATAGCCTTGAGCAATGCTGCTTTCTGCAAGGAGTTTATTTCGTGGATGATCTGTTCACTTCAAGTGATCATTCAAGTTGAAATTGTCAAAACTCAGATGAAATCGTTTTCAGTTGCTTAGCTAAAAACAGCTTGTACCTCTAATCATCGCCGTCGTCTCCCGTCAAGTCACTGTTGTAATGAAATTGGAAACTTCCTTTTCTCAATACCACTTTTCCAATATGCTCAATGCACGGTCTAATCCGGAATAATTTTTTTCAGCACGTATTGCGAAACACTGAAGACATAAGAAGGAAATTATTCAATAGCTTATCCAAGACTTCAACCTTATATTTTGCTTTTCCAACAACGACCTTAAAGTCGGGGTAAGTAATGGATGGACGTCTCCGTCATTCTCCATGCAGCATATTTGGAAGCAGTCTGCGGCCATAAACGTCTGCCCATATTCAAAATACTTGAGAAAAATATGACTCCTCTTACACCGAGCGGTTGAAAGTGAGACTGGTATGCGATTATTTTACTACTCGATGGCCTAAATAATCGCATATCAGTCTCTTCCTCATTTTTCATTGTTTTTTCCGCGAAAAAGGCAATTCTTCAATTAAGAAGTTATGATTAAGGTCTATTTTATTATATTATGTCGAACAAGCTTATCGGCAGCGTCAAAGTTATTCGAAATAATCGTCAGTGATGTGATCCGTAGCCAGTCTATAAGCTACTTCTCTAATGATCAGCACGGTTTCATGCCTGGGAGATCTGTTACCACGAATTTGTTGGATTTCACCAGTACCTGTATTACTGCAATGGAGAACAAAACTCAAGTGGATGTCATCTACACACCTGAACTTCGTGTTAAAGCTGACTCCAGTGTATCTTCGAGTTTCTGCAATTCATCCGGAGTGCCCCAAGGCAGCAACTTAGGTCCGTTGTTGTTTACGTTTTTTTAAACGACGTTGCTTCGAAATTGCGTCTGGGTTGCAAACTCATTTACGCTGATGACTTGAAAATATATTTGGTGATTCGTTCAATTGCAGACTGCCACTGTTTGCAAAATCAGCTGAATCTGAATCAGCTGATTGACGTTCCATCGCTCAAAAAAAACCAATTATATTTAATTTAGCATTAGCGGGACTTCACTCCGAAGGGTTGAGAAAATGAATGACTTGGGAGTCGTTCTGGACCCAATACTGTCATTCAACAACCACTACATCTCGATAATTGCCAAGGCCAATCGACAACTTGGTTTCATTTCAAAAGTTGCCAAAGGCTTCAATGATCCATACTGTTTGAAGTCCTTGTATTGTGCGTTGGTGAGACCAATTCTGGAGACCGCTTGCATTGTCTGGAATCCTGTTGATTTGTGCTGGATCGATAGAATTGAAGGCGTTCAGCGAAGATTTATTCGACTGGCCTTACGTCACCTTCCATGGCGAAATCCTCTAGCTCTTCCTGAATATGAAAACGGATGCAATTTTTTAAACATGGACACACCTGAAAAAAGGCGTAAAATTCAACAGGCATTGTTCGTTGCGAAGTTGCTCAATGGAGAAGTTAACTCCCCTCGACTACTTTCCATGCTGGATTTTCGTGTGGCTAACGTCCTCTCCGGTACCGGACACTGCTGCAGGAAAGATTCCACCGTACTGCCTATGCATATGATGCGGCGATACCCACGATGATTCGGACTTTCATGCTTGTAGAGGATCACTACGACTTCAGTGAAACTTCTAGTCGTTTTAGAAATAAGATTTCACGTTCGACAATTTTGTAAATTTTTATTTATTTATTAAGACACTACCCATGTCAGATGAAATACAGACAAATACAAATACAAATAATGAAAAAATAAGAATGACACACCCTAAATAAGTGAAATACCCAAAACAAGAAAAATATCTTCTAGCGCTGTTTTCTCAACTCGATGATTTTCCAAATGGGACTGATATGCGATTATAGGCAGTGTAGGGGACGATACTTTTTTTCCTGTGTGGACTCAGCACTGCGACCAGAGATTTGATCTATTGTGATATGGGGACCATACTTAAATGTCGTAGCATTCATGAGGGGAGGGGGGATATCATCATTTTGTGCAAACTGTGACATGGAAAGAGGCGTTGGATTAGAATCGATGTAGCATTTATTTTAAAAGACCGATTTTCCACAGGAAAAATGTATAGTAAAAATACACTTGAACATTGCACAAAGTTTTGCAGCGAGAGCTGTCAAAATCTTTTTATCTGTGGAATTCTGAAATCTTTTGAATGTTTTGCTACATAAACAATCGCTTGGATTTCCAAACACTCAATCTGTTTTGAAAACAAAAATCGTAGTTTCTTTGTGACTTTTAATAGTAAAAATTACAAGATACTCGTTTCTTTTCAAAGCAGCTAAGTGCAGGGAATAGTTTTTTTGCGAATTCCGGTAAAATTTCTGTGTTTTCTATAGACTTAGATCACGTGAAATTGTATAAACATCTTTCCTTTTCGTACCAAAACACAATCCCTACGAAGCAGAAGACTTTAATCCAGAGCGAAGTTTACATCATTTGAAATGCTGTCACAAGTTTATGAGTGATAAATAAATTCGTTTAGACATGGTGACTTTTTCAAGTATTTTTTTGTATATATGTTACCACTTGTATTTTTGTATGTTTCTCTTAGAACCGGAGGGGGGGGGGGCAGGCTTGTCTTTTCTCCTCAGAAAATCGCCAGAGTGCAGAAGAAAATCTTGCACTGCGAAGACAACTGTTCTCACACTAAAAAGCATATCAACGCCCTGTTCCTGAGAACGAAATATTTCTCTTGCAGGACAATGAACTATGGTGAACTCTCTCACACGACCCACAAGTAGGCCACTGCAACATCCTAGGTTCGGCCGCTCCTACCTGGTTGAGCGAATCCGGAGTACACGCAACCATCGACCTGTTCTTCTCAAATATGGACAACATCACCGACCCGGTTGTTCACCAAGAACTCAGCTTGGACCACTTCCCAGTAGTAGTTGAAGTTGGATTCTCTGCTAACTGACTCCAAGTCTCTCGGCGTAACTACCATCGAGTCCAGCGATGCGTGGACAACGCAATTGACTACGGCGTCAAGCTGGAGTCCTCAGAGAACATCGACCAGTGTCTTCAGTCCATCGATGAGGCGTTATCCCAGGACCGGGATCTACGTGTATCGGCTTCCAGTCTGGTGAGTAACTCTTTGAACCTAGACAACACAACCAAACAATATATTCAACTCCGTAATACTATAAGACGACAGTACCAGCGCTCTGGCCTGTCTCACCTTAAGACCAACATCAATCGTCTCAACAAAATTATCAAAGCCATGCTAGTGGATCTAAGAAACAAACATTTTTCTCAACATCTTTGCTCCCTCCCAGTCCGTGGAAAGGCGTTCTGGAGACTTACCAAAATTTTGAAAACCAAACCGAGACCTATTCCCCCTATATCACCCCCAACACCAATCCCCGGTCATTTCCTTCTAACACCGTCTGAAAAGCCAATGCACTTTTTTTTTTTTTTAAACTCTAATATTTATTTAGGCCCAACCGCAAAGCATAACGGGGCCGAATATCTTTTGGAGTAGGGAAAAGCCAGCTTGAGTAGAGCCTGTATCCCGACTGCTCCTCCTCAAACAGGCATAAAAACCCTCTCATCTTTTCTCTTTTATAAATACAATTTAAAAATACATATCATTTAAACCTACGGCTAACAATAACAATAATAAATAAAGTTCTTCTCTGTATGAGTAAATATCAATTCTCAATACTATTCGTTAAGGTGTGATGGTTCCTTATATCTTTAGAAATCAAAACTTATATCTATGTTTGGTGGATCATGTCTCTCAGAAAGAAGCGATGATTCATGTGTCTCTAAAAAGATCAATAAAAGAAAAAAAAGGAACAGAATTAGTGTGAAACTTTTTGATGGAGGTTGTGTTGGAAAAATAAGAAGAAGAAGCAAGGAGATAATCAAATTCGATACTTGATATCTCTTAAAAAGTCATAAATAGGTATTACAAGCGCTGGGTTGCGGCTAGCAAGCGCATCCCGTACTTGCATTGTAAATGTCACTTTCTGTTTTCGGAGAGAATCAATAAGCTTGGTCCTTGCTCTGTGGTACTTAGGGCATACGAAGACTATATGATCTATATCTTCGTTCCCCTCCACATTCGCACAGATTACTATCGACTAAGTTTATTCGATAAAGGTGTGCGTTTGCAACATAGTGATTGGACATTAGGCGCGAAATAACTCGAATGAAATCTCGAGTTAAATCTAACCCTTTGAACCAAGCTTTTGTAGACACTTTGGGCGAAATCGAGTGCATCCATCGCCCAAGATCGTCTTTATCCCATTTTTCCTGCCAGTTTGCCAGGGCCAGTTGTCGAGGCAGGTGAAAATACTCGGTATAGATGATCGGTCTATCAAATATATCTCCTTCTATGGCACCCCTTTTCGCTAATAAATCAGCTTCTTCATTGCCTGGGATTGAGCAATGAGAGGGGACCCACACAAAGCAGATAATGAAAGACCGATCAACCAGCACTTCTAATATCCGTCTAATTTCCGGAAGGAAATAGGACGGGTGCTTGACCGGTTTAATCGATCGGAGAGCTTCGATAGAACTGAGGCTGTCCGAGAAGATGAAATAATTGCCTGGTGTCTTGAGCTCGATAATTCGCAGCGAATTGTGTATGGCAGCTAATTCAGCTACATATATAGAGCAAGGCTGTGCCAGTTTGCGGGATATGTGATGATCTGTGTTAAAAACGCCATATCCGGATTGTCCATTCATCACAGATCCGTCCGTGAAAAAGGAGTTCTGTTCTGGGAGGTGGCCGAATTTCGCCGAAAATATTAATGGCACAACTGTTGGTTTAAGGTGTTCGGGAATTCCATGGATTTCTAGTTTCATCGTCAAGTCAAATACAACAGAAGAATTGTTGAGCGATGTTGAAATCCCACGGGATGGAGCAACAACCGAAGGGTTTATCTCCATGGTCATGAACCGCTGGTATACTGACATACAGGGTTTCTGAACAACTTCCAAACACCTCTCATAGTTCTCGATTATCATTGGGTTTGCTATCTCCGATCTGATGAGGAAACGAAGAGCCAACTCGAATAGCCTCTCTTTGAGTGGTAGTACTCCCGCAATGACCTCTAGAGACATGGTATGTGTCGATTGCATGCAGCCTAGAGCGATACGCAAACAACGGTATTGTATCCTCTCTAGCTTCAGCATGTGTGAGGCTGCGACTCCTCTGAAGCATATGCTGCCGTATTCTATTACGGGCAGAATAGTGGTTTGGTAGAGTCGTATTAAATCCTCTGGATGCGCTCCCCATGATGTTCCTGTTAACATCCGAAGAAAATTAATTCTCGGTTGGCATCTTTGCTTCAGGTAATTGATATGTTTTTCCCATGTGCACTTAGAGTCATACCATACTCCTAGATACTTGAAGCTAGGTGACTGAGTGATGGGTATTCCGGACAGAACTAGCTCGAAGCGAGGTGGTGGTCGCTTTTTTGAAAAGACTACCATCTCCGTTTTTTCAAGCGAGAATTCGATTTCAAGACAACTGGCCCAACCGGTCAAATTATCTAGCGTATTTTGCAGGCTGTTTTTCATGTCTACAGCTAGAGTCGCCGTGACTGATACAACGCAGTCGTCAGCTAACTGGCGCATTGTACAGCCGTCCGTCAAGCATGTGTCGATGTCACTGATGTAGAAGTTGTACAACAGCGGACTCAGACAAGAGCCTTGGGGGAGACCCATGTAGCTTGTTCGTGTTATTGTTGAAGAACCGTGGTTGAAAAGTAAATGCTTTTCAGACAGCAGGTTGATCAAAAAGTTTGTTAATATAGGGGAGAATCCTCTCTGATGCAGTTTCTCGGAAAGAATTTCGATTGAAACTGAATCAAATGCGCCTGTGATATCCAGGAAAATCGAGGTCATTTGTTGTTTGCTGCCAAGAGCCATTTCCGCTTCTGTGGCTAGCAATGCCAGGCAATCGTTAGGGCCCTTGCCCCTACGAAAGCCGAACTGAGTCTCTGATAGTTGGTTAGTTGTTTCTGCCCAGTTGTCAAGTCTACGCAGGATCATTTTTTCAAGCAATTTGCGTATGCATGAGAGCATCGCAATCGGCCTGTACGAGCGGTGATCTGCGGCAGGTTTGTCTGGCTTTTTGATTGCGATAATCTTAACCTGTCTCCAAGCTTCCGGAATCATATTGTTCCTGATAAGCTTATTAAACAGTTTAAGAAATCGTAGCTTGGCCGAGTCCGGCAGGTTTTTCATCAAATTAAATTTGATCCTGTCCGGTCCTGGAGCCTTATTCTTGCAAGACGCGAGGGCAATTGAAAACTCCAACATGGTAAATTCTGGTTCTTCAATAGCCGTTGTATCGCTGAATTTTTGCTGTGATGGGACAGCGTCTGGGCATACCTTTTTCGCGAAATCATAGATCCAACGTTCAGAGTATTCATTAGCCTCATTACTGTCGGACCTATTGCGTATTTTTCGAGCCGTATTCCAGAGATAGCTCATAGAAGCATTTCTGGGTAACGTGCTTATGAAATTTTGCCAGTATGATCTTTTTTTCAGTTTGTGTAGCTTAGACTGTTTTATTTCAAGCTCCCTAAACTGATCATAAAGCTCAATTGAGCCACCATTCCTGAATGCTAAGTATGATGCTTTCAGAGCTTTTTTCATCTCGGTGCAATCTTTGTCCCACCATTGTTTGTTGGGACGAATTTTCAACTTGTTCTCAGGGGCGGGCCTCGTCTGAGATTGCAACGCGCTATCTAGCACTAATGTTGCAAGGAAGTTGTATTCGTCAGATGGGGAAAGCTCTTCGTTTGTTTCGAGACCCTGGGATATTATGTTCGAGAATTTTTCCCAATCAATATTCCGGGTAAGATCATACTCTACTTCGACTGTGGTAGCAGAATGGAGCCTGTTCATAATCGAAATACTGATTGGCAAATGGTCGCTACCGTGGGGATCTTGAATAATCTCCCATTTGCAGTCCAAAGCTATTGAGGAGGAGCACATCGACAAGTCTAATGTGCTCTCTCGTATTGGAGGCCTTGCTATTCTCGTAGCTAACCCAGGTATGTTCAATAAGGTCAGATCGAAGTCGTCTAACAAACTTTCAATGAGAACAGCACGGCTGTCATCCCTGGGTGCTCCCCACGCCGTACCGTGAGAGTTGAAATCTCCCAGGATAAGGCGTGGAGTCGGAAGAAGTTCAGCTATTTGTGTCAGCTGCAACCGATTAATAGTAGCTCTAGGCGGAATGTAGACTGATGCAACAGTGAGGCCCTCACCAGCAATTGTTATATGGCAAGCAACAATTTCTATACCGTCAATTGCTGGGAGAGGAATACGGAAGAATGTGTAGCATTTTTTGATACCAAGGAGCACTCCGCCATAAGAGTTTCCTCAGTCTAAACGGATGATATTGAAGTCTGGTACGGCTAGTGTCGTATCAGTTGATAACCATGTTTCAGATAGCGCGAAAAAATCGCATTTGCTATCGTGAACCAGAAGTTTAAATTTATCTAATTTGGGGATCAAACTTCTACAGTTCCATTGTATGATCTTTGTTGTCGATTCGTCACTTCTGTTGTCTAATTTAGACATCGAAGGATACGAACGCGAGGAGGGGCCATTTGGTGCTTAGTTGCTTACCCAACATGCAGATTGTTGGAAGCCAAGCCGAGATCATACTTTTAAGAGTATCGGATAAACCAAAAGTGGTAAATATCCATTCAACGATCATTTTGAATGAGATACGTCCATCAGTGGTCTGTATTTCAGGTTCCGATGACTGTTTTTTGGCGGAAGCAGATTGTTTTCCTGGTAGTTTGGGAAACTCTTTATCGAAATTGTTACCCTCAGGATTAAGCTTGAATCCTGGAGGTGACGGCTTAGCAATATTTTGCTTAGGAGGACCACTTGGGGTATCTGTATGCGTTTTCTTCTGCTCTTTTCTAGGGAGCTTGGGGGAAGATACGCTTGGTCGTTTCCGCACGGCCCCGCTTGACGGAAGAGGTTGATATACCTCTTCATCATCATTGGGATCGTCATGTTCCAAGCTGGAATACGGATTTTCCTGATGCTGTAAGGCAGTCTTTAGCATCTGTGCAAATGACTGCTTACAGCGTTGTTTCGTCGATTTTTTCAACGCTTCTGAGCGCAATTTATATGTTGGGCACGCTTCTATTTTATGTGGTTCACCTCCACATAGACAGCATTTTACGTGCTGTTCGCTACAAGTGTGGTTAATCTCGGAGATTTCACCACACTTGGAGCATTTAGATTTCTTATTGCAGTGGGTTTTCGTGTGCCCTAACTGCAAACAGTTCGTACACGTCATGACTTTCGGAAAAAAAAGTCTTACGGGTAGTCGAAGCTTGCGAAGCTCGACAAAATCCGGGAGTACTTTTCCCTCAAAAGTTACTCTAAACGAGTCGTTTGGGGAATATTTGCCCGTATTGTCCTTGGAATACATTCTCCTGCATTCAAGGATCTTGATTTCAGGAAGGGATGGATTTTTGAAACATCCAACACCTTTCATAATATCTTCTTCAGTGAGGTCAGCCTCTGTGATAACACCTTCTATTTCAACAACGCGTGCCGGTATATAAACGCGGTACTCGATGTTGAAATTTGGATCCTGGACGACAGCATTTGCTGTCGAGGATCAGAAAAGGTTGCCTTCAGCTTGTCCGTTTTGACTTTAAAAATCTCAGTCAAGCTGGTGTAATCTTTCTTCAGAGTTTTGCATATCTGCATAACTCTGAGAGGTTTATTTTTGGGTCGGAAAAACACGACCCAACGAAGACCGGGTTGGTTCACCTGGTACTGTTTGACCCGTATTGGCACATCATTAGTGGATGGGACTATCGGGGCAGTTTTACGGGGCCTTTTACGCTTCTTTACTACATCAAAGAAAGCGTTGTTGTCATTTATGGGAAGCTCGGCAAAGTCCATCCCGGACTCTTCACCCTCTGAGGAGGATGAAAGGTCCGGTGGGGTAGCCAGACCCCCAACCGCCATTCAACGGCTGCGCAATGTATCAAGTATAAGAATATGTAATATACTAATGTATACAAGGTAAAAAAAAATGAATATATGTATTATAAAAAGAATGCAAGATAGATCAGTTATGTATATACACAAGTGGGAAAGAGAATAAATAAAAAGTGTCACTTATCTTTGTATGTAGTTGTAATCAGCACTAGCGGGAGTTACAACGACTGCAAAACGGCGCCGCCGATTTTCTCCTCTGTCAACGCACGCGCCAAAAACTAGCACGACACCTTCCAGCACAGTTGCGATGTGGCACCGTCTGAGAAACGGCGTCACCGCCTCCTTTCCCTCGCCGGAGCTCCGATCAAATCGCCCTGTTCTGCTGGGAGAAGAAGCAAACCGAAAAACAAGCGCTGCACCTTCCAGCACACGCGCCAAAAGCAAGCACTTCACCACTACCACACACTGTTCTTCACCAGCGAGCGCTAGAAAGAACGGTAAATTAATTTAAGCGAACTGCGGAGCGCACAAGAAAATGAACTTTCCTCTTCGGCTGCCGAATAAGCAATGTGAAGCCAATGCACTTGGTCAGCATTTTGTCAACTCCCACAATTTGGGTCATGCCATGGTAAGCCCGCACGAGCTTGCCGTCCAGGAAGTAATAACTAGAGTCGCCGGTCTTCCCTCAGTCATTCCCAATGAATCTGAAACATCTGGTGTTGAGGTGATAGCTGCCATCAAGCGCATCAAGAACATGAAGGCCGCCGGTTACAATGAGGTCCTCAACCTTGAGTTGAAAAGCTTGAGTCGAGAATTTTTCGAGCACCTGGCAGCGATCTGTAATAAGTGTCTGGAGCTCAGCTACTTTTCATCTCGCTGGAAGTTAGCTAAAGTGATGCCCAACCACAAACCCGGTAAGGACCGTACCAAAGCTAATCACTATCGTCCCATCAGTCTATTATCGTGCATCTCGAAGTTGTTCGAAAAGTTGATTCTCAGTCGTTTACTGTTTACTGTTTCGCAAACCAGAATAACATCTTCCTTCCAGAACAGTTCGGGTTTAGGCAGGGTCACTCCACCGTTCACCAAATCATTAGAGTTACTCAGCACTTAAGGCGGAACAAGTCCGTTAGTAAAACATCTGCCATGGCATTGTTGGACATCGAAAAGGCATTCGATAATGTCTGGCATGATGGCCTGGTGTTAAGGCTGCAGCGATTCAACTTCCCGATCTTCCTCGTGAAGATCATCAAGAATTATCTGTCGAACAGATCATTCCAGATCTTCCTCAACAACACTCCCTCTGATACGTTTGACGTAGATGCTGGGATTTCACAGGGTAGCATTCTTGGTCCTATCCTGTTCAACAAATTTACCTCAGATGCGCCTCCCCGTCCGGGTGGTAGCATCCTGTCTATGTTTGCAGATGACACTGAAAACTGTTACCAAGTGCAACATACTGACCAAATCTCCCTATTCTCTCATTAATAGAAAATCCACCTTTCCCCTTACCAACAAGCTTGCCGTTTACAAGCAAATAATTTGACGGGTCATAGAGTACGCTTTACCTGTCTGGGAGGTCTGGCTAAAACCCACCATCTTAAACTTCAGATTGTTCAAAATAAAATATTGCGTATGATCCTAAACTCCCCTCCGAAGACACGAAACTCTGAGATCCATCGCCTGGCTGGTCTTCAGGTGCTGGAGGAACGGAGAACAACACCCTTGACTAAGTTCAGAGAGTCCTGCACCAGTTAACCTCCCCAGATCATTCATGAGCTGGTACCTTAGTTTTAAGTTATTGATTCGTGGTTAGGTAGGTTATCAAAATTAATTTTTCAATTAAAAGCAAGTCCTATAGAAGATGAACTGTAACATTCTACACTAATAGTGCAAGTCTACAGAACTAAGTAACCAGCAAACCACAAAACGAAGATGCAGAGCCTTGAAGGCTAAACAATTATTATGTAAACCATATGTAACCATATAAAAATATAAATAAATGTACTTTAAGCAAAACGTGCAGTTTTTAGTATTTGTTTTAACCATCACTTTGTAAGCATCAGCAGTAGGAAGCAGAAGAGAAATAAAACGGTTTGGGATGCAGGTATTCAAAATCAATGGGTCTTCAAATTTTCAGTGCAGAAACAGCTTTCAACTGTGTTATCAGAAAAATGCCTTATCCCCTCTGTTGGGGTAGCACACAGATTCGATCATCATTATATCCGATATGAAAGTGCCTCCCCAGCTGGTCTCGAGGTACGATGCTGGCCTAACAAGCTAGTCATCGTAGGCTCGAGTCTTGACTCGGGAGAGACTTTTAGTGTCAGTAGGATCGTAGCGCTAGCCCCGCAATTGTCCTGTACACTTAACGGTTGGCTTCGAAGTCTGTGGAGAGTAAACAGAAGGTCAAGTTCCGAATCGGAATGTAGCACCAAGGCTTTGCTTTGTTTTATAAGGACAACAAACAAATTATTGAAGATTGAATAATTTCTCGTTTTGCGCTATAATTAAAAGAAAAAATTTAAACGTCATGCACTATGATTGACGACACTTGTTTGCGTTGTATAGTTCTTTTCAGTGCTTCTAAGAGATAATTGATTGACGCTTACTCCTTTAACTCGTTCCACCGAATACGGTCCATTTTGCTACAGCAAGAATTCTTCCGAGACCGAACACGCATAAAGATAGAAAATGAGAAAAGAATGAAAAATTCTCCTTCCTCTTCTCTACAGTTGTTCTTACCTTTCGGTTTGATTCATCTTTCTTCATCATTCTAAAATTCTCATTCTGCCTAATTCTATTGTTCCTAAGGTTTCCTTGTTTCAATAGGTTTTATTTATCTCAATTTACTTTGTCATTTTTTCGAACTTCCAATTATTAATTATAAACTAGCTATCCCGACAAACTTGGTTCCGCCCATTTTTTTAAATTTAAATGATTTGGAATTGATATCACCTACATCCAAAGATTTAAATTCCGGTTTGTTTATAATCTGCAAATGCTTAACGAATCGGACGTTCAAACTCAAAAGAAAATCATTTGAAATGATTGGTTTTATCGGAATGAGAAAAGTTTTCAGATTTTGTTCATTACCTCGATTCTAAAAATACTCATATTGGATGACATTCGGTCATTTTTCAGCTGTTCTCCAGAAAAAGAAATATTGGATTTCAAAATGGCGTGTGGAGTCAATTTCTGGTCTCTGACCATCAGTCTGATACAGGAAATACCTATATTGAGTGGTATTCAGTCAATACTATATTTAGTCACTTGCGGCTGTTTTCTAGACACCGGAAGCCGACATTTCGAATTTCAAAATGACATGTGAAGATAATTTCTAATCTCTGGGCATCATTCTGGTTCCGGATATACCCATGTTGGGTGGTATTCGGTCACTTTCGGATATTTTTCAGATACCAGAAGTCGCCATCTTGGAATTAAAAATTGTATATGAGGTTGATTTTTGGCTTCTGTGCCTTATCACAATTACGAAAATACCCATATTTGGTAGTATTTGGTCACTTTCAGCTGTTTTTCAGTCACTTCCTACTTCCAAATTAAGGAGGGGTGACAAACTATCATGCAAATATTTTCCACCCCCAAAAACCTTCACATGCTACATTTGGTTCCATTGGCTCGATTAGTTCTTAAGTTGTGCAGAAATTTATGTTTTATTTTTATGGGACCCCTTCTTTTCCCAAGAAAGAGGGGTGTCGAACCACCATGAGAATATTTTTTGCCCCCAAAAATTTCCTATACCAAATTGGGTTCCATTTGCTTGATTAATTCTAGAGCCATGCAAAAATTTGTGTGTCATTTGTCCCTTTCCAGAGAAGGAGGGGGTCATACTACCAGATAAACATTTCTTACCACCGAAAACCTCCACATGCCAAACTTGGTTCGGTTTACTTGATTAGTTTATGTGTTATGTAGAAATTTGTGTTTATTTGTATGGGACCCCCCCCCCCCCTCCCCAAATCTCCTAGGAAAGGGAGGGTAGTCGATCTACCACAGAATTATTTTTTGCTCTTGTGGGCCATCACCGGCCAAATTTGGTTCTATTTGCTTAATAAATCGCGAGGTATACAGATATTTATGTTTTGTTTGTTAAGAGCCCTCCCTTCCAGAGAAGGAAGGTGTCTCAAACTATCATAAGAACCTTCCCCGGCTCCAAAACCCGTACATACAAATTTTCATGTTGATCGGTTCAGTAGTTTCCAAGTCTATATGGATAAGACAGACAGACAGAACTCCATTTTTATATGTCTAGATTAGGGTAGGGAATCGTTATCTGGAAAAAACAAAATTTGATAGCAGAAGGCCAGAACCAAGTTTCTTTTGTTCTATTTGGGGCCCCAAACAATCCTAAATTTATCGGAAGTCGATTGGGTTTGTCTCCGCTTGGCGCATTGCATTTCAAATTTATATGGAGATTTGTATGGAAAAACCAATTTTTTTGCATTCTTCATTCTAAAGAGCTCAAAATGGCTCGAACCATAGGTTTCATGACTTTAAATGGGAGGTTTTTTGATGCCTAACAACTTGGCCGGAGACACTAAAAGCTAGGCTGTCCCAAAAAAATGCAAGAGCTGTTCAAAGTTGAGTATGTCGAAATTTATGTTGCGAATCATTTTTTCTGCCAACACTGCCAGTGTGCCGGCGTCGATTCGTCGATTGGGTTTGTCTCCGCTTGGCGCATTGCATTTCAAATTTATATGGAGATATGTATGGAAAAACCAACTTTTTTGCATTCTCCATTCTAAAGAGCTCAAAATGGCTCGAAACATAGGTTTCATGACTTCAAATGGTAGGTTTTTTGATGCCTAACAACTTGGCCGAAGACACTTAAGAGCTAGGGTGTGCCAAAAAAATACTAGAGCTATCCAAAGTTGAGTATGTCGAAATTTATGTTGCAAATCATTTTTTTTTTGCCAACACTGCCAGTGTACCGGCGTCAGTCAGATTGCCATCAGAAGTTACCTCTGAAACACGTTGTAGATTCTATTTACCCCTAGAATATTGACCTAAATTTGTTTGCTTGGTCCAGCTAAGTGTATAAACTCGTTACGACAGGTTAATTCTGATGGGAATCCTACTAACGCCGGTACATTGGTAATGTTGGCAGAAAACAAGATTTTCTGCATTTAAATCGACATACTCAACTTTGAACAGCTATAGCTCTTCTTATAGACATCCTAGCTCTTCAGTGTCTTCGGCAAAGTTGTTAGGCATCTAAAATACTATACTTTAACATAATGTATTGCATTATTAGAGTATTATTGAGCTCTCTAGAAAGGTAAATGCAAAAAAGTAGGTTTTCCCATATAAATTTTCATACAATTTGAAATGCAATGCGCCAAGCGGAGGCAAAACCAATCGACTTCAAGTAAGCTTAGGGTTGTATGGGACCCCAAAAGGAACCAAAAAAACTTGCTTCTGGAAAATCGATTATTTTTCCCCACCCTAGTATAGATAGATATTCTGATGTTATAACCTTTCTTGTTTATTTTCGTTTTTAATATTTTTGGTTTCAGAGAAACTAAAAGCAAACAAAATAAAAAAAATTGAAAAACTTTTGTGTTTTTTTTAACAATTTTATTCATTACTAGCTGACCCGGCAAACTTTGTCCCGCCTATTTTGGTGTTTAATTTAATAATATCAAACATTTCAAATTCATTGATTCCTTGCGATTTGTTTATATCGTTTGAAATGATTGGTTTTATTGGAATGACAACATCCTCGACTTTTGGCTTTAGTACATCCACTCTATTCCGGAAATATATTGAATGCATTTCAGTTATTTTCGTTGTTTTCCAGAAACTGAAAGTGGTCATCTTCGAATTCAAAATGGTGTCCGGGGTCAATGCTTGGCTTCTATACATCATTTCGATTACGAAAATATCCATATGTACTAGTATTCTGTTATTTTCGGCTGTTTCCCAGAAGTTGCCATTTTACAATTCAAACTGGTGTCTGAGGTCAATTTTTAGCTCTTTGCATCATTCTGGATCCGGTGATACTCATATTTGGTGGTATTCGGTCACTTCAGACTATTTTTCAGCAACCGTAAGTCGCCATCTTGGATTTTAAAATGGCATTTGGAGACAATTTCTGGCCCCTGAGCGTCATTCTGGTTAAAGAAACACTCAAATTGGGTCATTTTCGGCTGTTTTCCAGACACCGGAAGTCGCCATTTACAATTCAAAATATTGTCTGAGGTTGGTAGGTCGATTTGTGGCTTCAGTGCATCATAACAATTCCGGAAATACCCATGTTGGGTGGTATTTGGTCATTTGCCGCTATTTTTCAGAACTCGGAAGTCGCCATCTTAGATTTCGAAATGGTATTTGGAGACTTGCCAGAAGAAGGAACGGTGTCGAAACATTATGGGCATGTTTGTTACACCTAAAAACATTCACTTGCCAAATTTGGTTATATTTTCATGATTGACTCTCGAGCTGTGCGAAATTTGAGTTTCATTTGTATGGGACCCCTTCCTTATAGAAGAGGGAGGGGTTTCAAACCATCATGGATATATTTGTTACCCCTAAAACATCCACCTACTAAATTTGGTTCTATTTACTTGGTTAGTTTGTTTATTGTTTGTTTATTTGTTTGTTTATTTCTAAGTGCATCATCGGACATAAAGTCTTAATGAAAACAGGATATTCATTAAAAGTAACTAGAGTTAGATAATCTACGTTTAAAAATATGACTAGGCACACCAAAATTAAAAAGATGCTCGACACTCGTGAATGTTCTTACCCAAAAGGTAACAAGTTCATTATAACCATAGTTCGTGCGATGGAATTGGTTCAAAAGCATCGAAGAGGGCCTCAGCATGCGTTTAAATGCACGAAAATTCATCAATGACAGCAACTTCGGAGAATCCAGTTCAGCGTTTAGAATCTTGGCAATGCATACAGCCTGTTGTACTTTGCGGCGGTGCTCTAGAGTGTCAAGTCCAAGCAGGCGGCAACGATCCGGGTAGGGTGGCAGATTCGTAGGATCTCAGGGCCAATCGGATGAAACGTCTCTATATACGCTCAAGGCGCAGGTTCCATGAAAGCTGGTGCGGACTCCAAACCACACTTACGTTTTCTAGTAGGGGTCGTACAAGTGAGCAGTGTAAAGCTTTCAGACAATGGGGATCCTTGAAGTCACGTCCAAGTTTGCGATGAATCCTAATTGAGGACTTGCTTTCGAAACAGCCCTGCGCAGCACTTCTCCGTCGACAGCATAATCAAAAAGTATTGGCTTTTCAATGCGGTGGAAGGTTATCACTTCACATTTTGCAGTACTTAGAATTAGAGAGTTTAGTTTGCACCATGTCACAAAGGTATTTAAAAGTGATTGTAGACGATAACAATCCTCGATGGTGCGAATCGTCAAGTAAATTTTTAAATCATCGGCGTAAACTAATCTGCAACCAATCCCAAGTGCATCAGCAACGTCATTGAAGAAAATAATGAAAAGAAGCGGTCCTGGGTTACTACCCTGTGGTACGCCAGACTTGTTCGTGAACGCAGACGATACACCTGATCCAAGCTTAACTTGCAAAATTCTATTGCACAGGAATGATTCAAGCCATTTAACGAACCGTGATGAAGCACCAAGACGGGAAATTTTGTTCAACAGTATTCGATGATTAATTCGGTCGAAGGCAGCTTTGAGGTCAGTGTAAATAACGTCAACCTGTACGTTTCGTTCGAGTTCAGAAATGCAATTCGACGTGAAATCCATCAGATTTGTTTTTACAGATCGCCCAGGAACAAAACCTTGCTGGTCCGAAGGAATGTAGTTGCGTGTGCAATTCAATACAATAGAGCTTACAATGATCTCGAACAATTTAGACGCCGCTGACAGATTAGTTATTCCACGGTAGTTTTTGACATTTCGTTGATCACCACTTTAAAAAACCACTTTTAAAAACATATAGGAGTGCTTCCATACCTCAGGAAACTTCCCTTGAGCCAAAGATTGGGTGAAAATTGTGCAAAGTGGAGCAGCCAGAATATCAATACAACGGCACAAAAGAACGGCCGGTATTCCGTCGGGACCAACAGTGTACGAACATTTAAGTTTCTTAGCGGCGGTGGTAATCAAGTCATGCGTGACTTCAAAAATGTCAAGATCAACAAGGTCGGCTGGCACATTAGCCGCAGCACGCCAGTTCTCGAGATGTGCAGAAATTTGTGTTTCATCTGTATGGAACCCCTCCCTTTCAAAAGAGGGGGGTTCTCAAACCATCATAGAAACCTTTCTCGGCCCCTAAAACCCCTACATACAAATTTTCACGTCGATCGGTTCGGTGGTTTCCGAGCCTATATGGATCAGACAGACAGACAGATCGGACTGCATTTTTATAGGTATAGATTTGCTTTCCTGGTTTAAATTTTTCGAAAAATCAACAAATTGAATATAAAGACCAGGATAAGACACGTGAAAAAGACCCCACAACGGCATTTACTAAACAATAAGAATGATTTATCGTCGACCGTTTTGTTTTCAGATGGCGATGCTTTGGGACTTCTATAGTTGATGAGTATGATAATGCTCAAATCTGGTCAATGATAAACAGCGAATTTTACAATAATTCCTTGTAGTTTTTTGGTCCCGTTCTCACATTACATCATTGTTAGAGCATTGTGATGTTTCTTCGTTAGTACATATTATACAGAAATAAGTATTACTGTTACGAACTAAAATAGTAAAAATAAAGAAAATAATATACTTATACCTATATCTTCGCCTATCCATCAAAATCCGTCTGTGTTTGGTAACAGATTACACCAAGCTCTGTCTTCTGTACGATGAAAAATACGACATTGCTTGTAATCGAAATCCCAATATATCAAGACCAGATGATAGTTCTTTCTATGAAACGAATTTTATGATCCACTCTGTTGCTAACTAGCAAACAATTCAGCTGTATCTCGGCGGCGGCATGTCATGAGCGCTGGAACAAGTGGGTGGTGCTGAAACGGTCGCAGGATTCTGAGTGCGTCGAGACGGGGTTTGTGTATGAACAGCGCGTGTAAACGACCCTACTGCGAAGATATTTGGCGCCACACGACGAACGGACGACGGCACAGAACATTGGCATTCTTTTCTTCTGCTCGCTACAGAGCTTCTCCCTAACCATTCCGAAAAGTTTTACACTGCTGAGTGCTAGCACACCGGGCAAGGAGAAGAGTCATACAGCTTGGACAATCAATTATATGATGCCACGTGGTCGTTACCGAATAAACCGAAGCTTCACCTATGGGAAATGTTAGTATGCGATTTAACAGAATAATAATCAACCCAAAATCGACCAATTATTATTAATAATTTCTGAGACGGACATTATCACAAGCCATCAATAAGATTGAAGTCGTTATTTGTTTTAGAACAAACAACACACTTTGCCTCCTCTTTCAAACGAACCTGCAAACGCCACATAGTAAGCTTGGCAGATTCCTGTAGAAAACGGTACTAAACTTTATGCTTTTTTGGTGGCTCGTGACTTACATCGAATGGCTTTTTACATTGTAACAGTTCATTGTCTCACTTGTCAGACAGCCAGCCAACCATCCAGACAACTGTCCCGGTCAATCGTTTCGTCTTAGAGGATAACATTCCCGCGGAAACGGAAAAGATGCGTGGCTTCGAACCGTCGTAGATTGCTACCATAGGAAGGGGTGGTGAGTGATTTGAGCTTCCTAACCTCCGACACACAGCGCCCATTTGTTTCTGAGAATTTCTGCTTGCGTTTTCTTCGTTTCGTTCGACGTTACGACCGTTGGCAGTTGTTCGTTTTTTTTTTACACAATATTTCCTGCTGAATATTTATTGTATCCTAGCCAGCGATAGTTGGCTGCAGCTTCCTCATAGGGTGATGCCGAATTTATCGCTCCAATTTTTCTGCAAATTTTCCACGTGTTGGTTCTCAAACCGGTTCCCACAACAAGGACAGTTATCCTAGCGTACGAAACATTTTGATGTTTTCCCGCTTTTCGCTTGCTCGGCGAATGATGGTAGAAATAAAAACTATCGATTCCATGGTGACCCTGCAGTCTAACGTGGCCTGACGGATGAGACAACATCATAATATCATGATTGTTACGATATGACTGTGGCCAACGACCTTATAATAGTATGGTGTGCTGATTTTATATAAATGAAATGAGTTTTTTTTATACTTGAAATGGTGCTTTTTAGGAATAAGCTTGAATATCTGATTCGACACCTAGTAAAGTTTTTTTCTAGTGACAATTACAATTTAACATGCAAATTATTATTTATTTTGTGGGTTGATAAGTTATTCTAAATTGAAGTGACTGCAAAAAATTGTATGTTCTCTCTTGACTAGACTAGATGTTCAAAAGAAATGTTGAGCTTTATTTGCACACACTCTTTTTCTCAGATATAATACAGCACCTGAATGACCAAGTAGTTAAAAGGTGCCTAATAAACGAAAAAAAAATAGATATAATACCTACCTCATTCACATGGAAGTTATGCTTTATTAATAAGGATAACTTTAACATCCTCATAATTCATCGAATGGAAAAACAACTTTAGGTCGGATAAAGGATTATGCTTTCACTAACCAATGATGTTGAACTTGCATGCCACAAGTTCCGTTATCCTTGTCGCTATAAAATTATCCTACCAATCAGGGCCATAAAGCGTCACATTGGACTTGCGAAGCTTTAAGCTTTGCAAGTAAATCGGGGGAACACGCGACAAGCTGTTCCATGCTTAGCGAGTTTGAGAGAGACGCGAGTAAGAATATAAACAAACCACTCAAGGTTGAAACTCAATTATTAGCGTTGCAGTAACCCGGGCAGGAGAGCATAACAAAATCATAACTCATCAATAACATATTTAGCTATGAGGACTTATCGTGTTATTCGAAAGATATTCACGGTTCAAATATGCATTTAAAATATCATACAATTTTGATGTCATATCTCGCAATGATATTAAGATATTTGAGTTGATTTTAAAATATTTCATTAAAAGTAAGTTTCTAAGTGAAAATTGTTCGTTATTGATTACTTATAATATAACAGTTATGCATTCAGTGTTCAATAAGTTGAAAATATCTGAATTGGTCATTTTCGTGATTCTTAATGCAAATTATTGGTTTGTTATTGGAATATCAAGCTTTGTTATTCATATTGTCTTAGAGGAACAATATTATGGTATAATTTTTTGTTATTTTTTGTTATTATAATAATGATATTTTCTCCTGCTCTGGAAGTTATCAATTGGGTTGTTTAGCTATTCACGGATTTCCGATTTTATATATATCATCTGAAAGTGTGTAATTTTCTGAGCGAAACGAGATTTTTTTAAACTTTATATCATTATCCCCAGCTGGTCTCGAGGTATGATGCTGGCCTAACAAGTCAGTTGTCGTAGGTTCGAGTCTTGTCTCGGGAGAGACTGTTAGTGTCAGTAGGATCGTAGCGCTAGCCCCGCAATTGTCCTGTACACTTAACGGTTGGCTGCGAAGTTTGTGTATAGTAAACAGAAGGTCAAGTTCCGAATCGGAATGTAGCACCAAGGCTTTGCTTTTTTTATCATTATCCTTCAATTTTTGAATGAAGAATAAAATTCGCTTTAAATCGCTACAATGACAGTTGATATTATGGGCGAACTGTCATTGTAGCAATTTCGAGCAGTTTTAAATCGCGATTTAAAAAGCGAAGAACCACGATAGAATTATTTTTAAATCATGTTATGCTTAGAAAATGCAGATCTTTCAGATAATATAAAACACTGATATAGCTAAACAACCCAATTGTGAAATAAGTTTGGTTATTCACCGTTACAGCAATTTGCTTTTTAGAAACGTCTTCGCGGTTTGATAGATTATGTTAACTAATGTTTAACGCTAGTTGGTTGGTGTCGAGCCATTGACATCCCTATACCGAGGAACATTGAATGATAATGAACTCATGTCCTAGTCTTGAACTTATTTGTGCCCGCTGTCAGCTGTCAGATAAATGTATATGAAAAGGCATGGCGGTATTATGCTATCTCGTTTTCACCACACACAGTAAGGTCTATTTTTACACAGTTTATTTTATAAGATTTTCTATAACGGTTTTCCAAATAACGCGGTTTTTACGTCGTTTTTTCCTCGCGTAAAACAGTTACAGTAAGTAAGAGTAACGGTAACAGATTACAGTAAGGTGTTTTTTACACAGTTACATTTTTGTACGATTTCTTTTGCGATGTTTTTTTAAATAACGCGTTTTTTACGCCGTTTTTTTTTTTCAAATAATTGGTAATGATGTACGTTAGCCCAGAGTCTATGTTTATAATATAGAGTCGCGCAAATATGAACCCAAGGAACCAAATCAGTGTCAAACAAGGGTACCAATTGAGCAATGTAAATAAACTAGGTGATAATGTTAGGAGTGGATGAAAAGTGTTGTAATTGAGTGCGATAAAGAATATGTGTTTTTCCGAAGTTTTAACTACACATTTTTAATCCAACATCAAACCTGTACACTCTGTACACTGGTGCAGTCACATTTAACAAAGCATCACCGGTGTAATCTTTCAAAACTGTGTACCTTGTGAAGAATTTCAAAAAACGATATTCGCTTATGCATGGTGAAAAACAGAACTGTATAGTTCTTGGCAACAAACGGCACAAAAACTATGTTGCCGAAACGATAGATTTCCTCTTTGCGCGACTCTATATACACATAGACTCTGCGTTAGCCAGGCCTATGAGAAGACGTCATCTTTTCGTGAGCCAAGGTAACTTGTGACATTATGGCCGGATGTAAGGCCTTGAATCAAGGTGCGATGTCAAACGTGAAAAATCTTACAAAGGCAAACAGCCTTGCCACTGATGACGATTCCTTCGTCCTGAAAAATAACGATCATTTTGAAATGTTGTTAATGCTGCTGGTGGCACTATTGCAAGCATGCACACTCATTAGCAAAGACAAAAACCATTTTTAGGAAAAACAGTTAGTAACTGTAAGCTCATATGGTGGCGCATTAGTGTAACGTTTCAAACAAGGCGAAGATTTTTCAGGATTTTTATTCGAAGAGGTACGTCTGTCTGGAGATACGAACGCACAAGTCGGACAAGAGGAGTTCTTTCGTCCCGGTATTGGTAGGGAAAGCCTTCACTCTACCACCAATGACAACGGCTTGAGGTTAGTGAACTTCGCTGCCATCTGTAGTACCCATTTTGCACATCTGAACATTCGGAAGCACACCTGGAAACACCCCAATGGAGGGGCCTGCTCCCAGATCGACCACATGCTGATCGACGGCCGGCACTTTCCAGACGTCATAGATGTGCGGTTCTTTCTAGGGCCAAACATCGACTCGGATCACTATCTCGTGGTAGGCAAGATTCGCGCCCGGTTATCCAATGTATTTAAATCGAGATCGGCGAGGAAGATACATGTGGACATCCAGAGGTTATCAGCGGAAGGAATTGCTGCAGAGTATACTCGGAAAGTTGATAGACGGATCGGTGAACCATCTGGAGTGGACCTGAACGAGCAGTGGAAGCACATCCATGATGCGGTCAGGGAAACAGCGCGAGAAGTGATATGCATGACAACGGGAACCACGCGTAGTGGGTGGTTCGATGCTGAGTGCTCAGAGCTGACGGAGGAGAAGAACCGAGCCTACGCCAACACGTTAGTAGCAGCTAATCGTGTAACGCGTCAGCTGCGGGAGAAATACCGGGAGGCAAGAGCTGCCGAAAAGAGGCTTCATCGCCGTAAGAAACGTGAGCACGATCGCGTCCTCGCGGAGGCGGAGAATTGCTTCACCAGGCACGACACGAGAAGCTTCTATAGAACGATCAAGGGAATCAGGAACCGGACTGTGCCAGTACCTGCCATGTGCAATGACAGGAAGGGGAACCTGATTACCGTTAAATTGCAGGAGGCCAGGCGTTGGAAGCAACATTTTGAAGTGGTATTGAACGGTGAGGAAGGTAGGAGAGTCGTCGAAAGGAACAAAATAGAAATTGGGAGGACGGACAAGCTGTGGACCCACCAACATTGGACGAGGTGAAGAATGCTTGCAAAGAGCTAAAGAACCACAAAGCCGCTGAGAAGGACGGCTTACCGGCCGAACTTTTCAAAGTTGGGAGCGAGCGGCTGTGTAGTGCAATTCACCAGATTATCCTAAGGGTATGGTCTGAGGAACAACTACCTACGGACTGGTTGGAAGGACACTTATGCCCTATCTACAAGAAGGGACATAAGCTCAACTGTAGTAATTATAGAGGCATAACCTTCCTCAATTCCGCTTACAAAATTCTCTCCCGTATCCTGTTCCAGCGACTGAGGCCGTTGCAGGAAGCCTTTGTTGGAGAATACCAATGCGGTTTTCGAGTGGGGCGATCTACAACGGACCAAATGTTCACCTTGAGACAGGTTCTCGACAAGTTACGAGAACACAACTTGCAGACGCATCATCTGTTCATAGACTTTAAGGCGGCGTACGACACAGTGAAACGCAACGAGCTTTGGCGAATAATGCTAGAACATGGTTTCCCAACAAAACTAATTAAACTGCTACGTGCGACGCTTGACGGTTTCACATCATGCGTCAGCACAGTGGGCGAATTTTCGGACGCGTTTGTGAAGTTGCATGATCTGAAGCAAGGTTACGGGCTCTCGAACTTGCTGTTCAACATAGCTTTGGAAGGTGCAATACGAAGGGCAGGCGTGCAGAGGAGCGGCACCATCATCACTAAGTCTCACATGCTTCTGGGCTTTGCGGACGACATTGATATAATTGGTGTTAACCGTAGAGCAGTTGAGAAGGCCCTTACGGCTCTCAAAAGGAAAGCTGCGAGAATTGGACTCACCATAAACACTGCCAAAACAAAGTACATGGTGGCTGGCAGAGAGCGTGGTAGTTCTACAGGTATTGGTGCTGCGGTGGAGATGGTTGGGGATATTTTTGAAGTGGTCGACGAATTTGTTTATTTTAGTACTCTCGTGGAATGTGACAACAAGGTGAGCCGCGAGGCGAAGAGGCGGATTGCGGTGGCGAATAGGGCTTATTACTATTAATAGAAATTTGCGGTCTATAGGACTCTGATCGTCCCGGTGGCGCTCTACAGACATGAGTCGTGGACGTGGAAGGAGGCCGATCGACGAGCGCATGGGGTCTTCGCGCGTAGAATCCTGCGATCAATACTCGGAGGCAAACTAGAGAACGGTGTGTGGCGCAGGCGCATGAATCACGAGCTGTACGAAGTATACAAACACGCTGATATTGTCAAGTTGATGAAACACGGCAGGATACAGTGGGCTGGCCATGTAGCACGGATGGCGGATGAGCGACCAGAAAAGATAATATTTTAGTAAAGAACCGGATAGAGGCCGACGACTTCGAGGCAGACCGCGCACGCGCTGGATGTGTGCTGTCGACGAAGATGCCAGAGCAGCGGGTGTAAGGGGAGACTGGAGAGTAGCAGCCCAAGACCGAGTTTTGTGGAGACGTATTCTGGATTCGGCATAAGATCTAAATAATCTGTCGCCATAAAAGTAAAGTAAGTACGTCTGTTTGTTTGCATATCGGCAATCGAAATCGTTTATAATAAGATTCGAACTCATAACCATTTGCTTGCCAAATCAGACTCTGTAACCTTGAGTCTGCGAGCTCCCGTCATGGCGGCTCGTGCTGGATTGGCAAAATACCTACTTAAGGCGTCATCCACAAATTACGCAAGAAATTTTGGTCCCCTTTTTGCCCCAGAATGAGACTTCGTAAAAGGTTCAACTATTAAAATCTCAACGGGAAATATTTCAAATGATCTCTATTTTTTTTTAGTTTTGTAAGTTTTTGTTTTTATTAAAAGCAAAGCCTTGGTGCTACATTCCGATTCGGAACTTGACCTTCTGTTTACTATACACAGACTTCGCAGCCAACGGTTGAGTGTACAGGACAATTGCGGGGCTAGCGCTACGATCCTACTGACACTAACAGTCTCCTCCAAGCCGAGACTCGAACCTACGACAACTGGCTTGTTAGGCCAGCATCGTACCTCGAGACCAGCTCGGGAGGTTTTTTTTTTGTTTTTATTATAAATTTTTAAATCTTACGTAAGATCAAAGATGACTAGAACAAGATTCTTGATACTTGCAGTATCCAGCGGACACGATTGTCGCTGCGCGTGAACCGAAGTCGAACTAACTTGTATACTGGTAATATGATGATGAAGGCAAGGTGGCGAAAGGTGAAGCAATTTTTATCAATACCCTTGTATGGTCCTGCCATCTAATTTTCAATATCCTTGCACGGTACGACCATCTAATTCATTATCCTTATATGGTGCTGCCATCTAGTTTTCATTTTCATCTGGCGGATTATGCACGACAAATTGTTTTTGCTAATAACCCATTTTTGTACCCATTTAAGTAATCAGATGGCAGCACTAACCGTTGTAAAGGTGTCTTATGCAAAATGTATGAAAAAACTGGAAGTAAGGTATCTTGTTCTGGTCATCTTTGGTAAGATATTCTCGAATCCCTGTCTCTCCTTCATAAGCCTTCGTAAGCTTGGATACCTCATCTCTCTCTCCAAAAAATAGAGAAAATTATTAAAAAAATAACATATTTCATATATATATAAAATAACATATTTCATATATATATATATATATATATATATATATATATATATATATATATATATATATATATATATATATATATATATATATATATATATATATATATATATATATATATATATATTTATTCTTGGACCTAGGTCACTAGTTACAAGAGGTCTTTAAAAAATAGTTTTTGGTATCAGTTCGATTAAACGCAGTTAAAAAAAAATAATAATTGCACTTGTTCCAACTGGGCGACCCCTTGTTCGCTAAGGAGTGAATAAGTTTTTGAAAAATGAAAATTAGATATTTTTATTAAGCTATTTTTCAAAGTTTTGCTCCAAAACCCTCTACAAACAGCACTTCATTATACAGAAAAAATTAGGACTGTCATCTTGAATTCAATCAGTAAAACGCGTTTTTGAACCAATTGGCAACCACCGATCCCTATTTTGAGATATCATTCAGTGTATGTTGCTTGGCGAGCAGCGCATGCTCCGATGTCAATCGCGCGGCAAGCGAGGATTTTCTCTCAGTATCTCAAAATTGTAACAAAAATGCGTTTTACTGATTAAATGGTACAAGATGGTAGCGAATTCAATATAGCGGCTACAAGTTTGAACACTTCATAAAAAGCCCTAAAGGTTTTTCTGTGTATTGAAGTGCCGTTTGTAGAGGTGTTTGAAGCAATATGTTGAATTATAGCTCGATAAAAAAATGTCCAATTTTCACTTTTCTGAAAACTTGTTCACCCGATAGCGAACGAAAAGTCCAGCTGGTACCAGCTATATTGAGGTTCAATTATTATTTTTGTATTGCATTTAATCGAACCTAACCTGGTTTCAGCGAGATTGCCAAATGTGCGAATATGGACATATTTTTATTATGTGAATGAATGATGAGAAAACTCCCTTGAAATGTGATTTGTTTCCGTCATTTCAAGTTTATTATTTGACCACATGATTTTGTTCTTATTTTACATTTAAATTTGAACTTAAGTACGTCTCACGATTATGACTTTATAGCGCATAGAACAGACATTCATGTTCAGCTTTAGTCAAATGTTACTTGCGCATTCACTTGAAGTTTTTTAAGTACCCCAAAAATTATTAGTTATGTTCAAAACCCTGTTTTTTACCTTAGCTCACATTTTGATGTTTAATTCAGTTATTTTTCAACCAGTATTTTATATTTTGGCTGTTTTGGAAAGGCGAAAAATAGAACTCTTGAAATAAATATATATGTCTAAAAAGTTTACCTATATGTGATGAATAGTTGTGAATAAAATAAAATGATATTTTTTTTCAAATTTTACCTATATGTGATGAATAGCTTCAAAATAAATAAAATAGTTTATGTTATATTTAAATTTTTCCAAATTTATTCGCAATTTTTTACACATTTTTCTAATGAACGAGCTTTAATTGCTGTAGAATTTGAAAAGTACATTTAGTGCCAAACGAAAACAATAATATGCATGGTGAATGGTGAACATGGTAGCTTGTGTACCACTAGTGTCAACATTAAAACGCTTTTTTGTGTGTGAAATCAAGTGCTTTAGGTGATCTAGTGCTAGTGATCCGACGGCCAAATTGGAAACCTAAGCGGATAAGTAGAAGTGTAGTTGCATGCTTTCGATTTATTCGTTTTTTATTGATTTAATTTGTGTCAGCGCCGATCAGCGCATCTATATCACATAGACGCTACGGCTGCTGGTTGAAACATTCATTGTTATATTTTTGCATTGTTCGTTGCCTTTAGCCTTTGCCGTTGCTGCTGAACGAGTCCGGCCGGCGGTTGTTTGTTTGTTTATTATGGACTGTGCAAAGTGTGGTAATGTAGTTCGTGTTAGCGACGATCCCGTAGTTTGAGTGGGCAAGTGCAATTCTCGATTTCATCGAGTTTGTACACCGCTCACTAAAATAGCGGCGAAAGTCGTTAACGATAATGAAAATATTGTTTTCAAATGTGCTTCATGTTTATCGGCCCAAGAAGACGGCGGGAAAGATGATGCTATGAGTAGTGAGCTGACGGAGATCAAGAGTGTATTGTCATCTTTGTCTCAGTTACAGATACTCAAAGCGGAATCGAAACCCAGATAAACAGCGCGATTGCTAACGGTATCGATAGTATTTTAAAATCGATCAGCAACTCTCTTCGTGAGAGTATGGCAAGCATTGAAGCCAATGTTGCCAGAAAGCTGGATGATTTTGAAATAAATGTTATTGGTAAAAATGATCGGGATAAACATGCTGCATGAGTAGAAAGAGGTCTTGAACTGAAAGAACGATTCACTCTGAGTCGGACTCTATTCCCAACAGAAAAAAATAATTTCGAATAAGCGGGACGAACCAATTGAAGACGTAGCTAAGCAAAATGACGAGGTTTTTGTTCCTGAAAATGCTTTGACATACGCGAACGTTTTAGCGGGGTCAAGTGGGAATGCAAATAAATTGAAGCGAGTGGAAAACCGTAAGACTCGGCCGGTCATTGTGATTAAACCAGTCGAGTCTTCTAAATCTAGTGAAGATACTAGAATTTTTTTGAAAAATAATTTAGATCTCAAAATACACAATATTAGAAACTTTAGAAACGGGAAAGCAGGTTCGATAATTGCTGAGTGTGCAACAGGGGATAACATTGAAGTCGTGAAAAAGGACATTGAAAGCAATTTAGGTGAAAAATATAATGCTGTTATTTCTACAACCGCTAAGCCTAAGTTGAAAATTGTGGGAATGAGTGATCAATATTCCCCCGAAGTCTTTATTGACTTGATAAAAAGTCAAAATGAAGACCTCGGTATCAATGAAGTCGAAGTTATTGCTCAATTTGTAAATTCAAGCTTCAAATATAATAAGTATAACACTATTATTGAAGTTGATAAGGACACTTTTAACCACTTGATGACTGCTGGTAAAGTAAACATTGGGTGGGATAGGTGTTCGATTCAAGAGGCCGTCAATGTTTTACGTTGCTTTAAATGTGGAGAATTTGATCATAAAAGCACAGAGTGTGTTAATCCTGAAACATGCTCCAAGTGTAGCGAACTACATAAGACATCGGAATGCTCATCGACTGATTTTAACTGCGTAAATTGTTTAAAATCTAAGAAAGAATTTCATTTGAACTTGGACGTAAAACATCCAGCATTTAGCACGCAGTGTCCGGTATATCGGAGACTGTTTGAAAAAAGAAAAAGCAACATGTTGTTAAGTAAATAGCAGCTGAAGCAAATGCAATGTGAGAGGAAGCGAGAGATAGTTTATCTAAATATTGCTGGTTTATCTACAAATTATGCCGCATTGCGGCATTTTGTGGAAACAACACGTCCGATGTTAGTATTGCTGGCTGAAACTCATATAGTAGAAGCTGATGCATTATCAATATAACATACCGGGTTACAAAGTTGCTTCTTGCCTTTCACACTCCAGACATACTGGAGGGGTTGCTATTTACGCCAAGCAATCTGTTAAATTCAACACTCGGTTAAACGAATGTGTTGAAAACAATTGGTTCCTGGGTATATCAGTTGAAAGAGGCATGACGATGGGAAATTTCGGAATTGTATACCATTCCCCCAGTTCAAGTGACCAGCGTTTTTTGGAAATTTTAGATAACTGGTGGGTGAGTTTTGTAGATTTAAATAAATTAAACGTTATCGCTGGTGACTTTAATATTAATTGGCTTAATGAACCAAATTCGAATCAATTAAAGCAATTAGCAGATTGTTTCAATTTGCGACAAACTGTTTGTCAATATACAAAAATTTCCAGACAATCTCGTACATTAATAGATCACGTGTTTTCAAATTTTGATAATGTTCATTCCTTTACAGAGGCCGATTACAAAATTACAGATCATGAGACAATTTTTGTTTTTATTGAGAATGACCAAAACCGTGATGATAAAGTAAAGATAAAGTGCTGGAACAGATATTCGAAACAAGCAGTGTTTCAACTTGTTTCGAGAAGCTTGGATTTTCAACCAGTAACTGGTGATTTGGACAATAAAGCAGCTGTTCTTACCAACACGCTGAGAGAATGTACCAATAGTTTAGTTTTAGGAAAACATGTAAACTTGCATAATGCAAACAGCTGGTACACTTTAGATCTTCTGCGTTTAAAACGAAAAAGAGATAAAAGGTACAAGCAGTTTTACAGAAGTAACAGTAACGATGATTGGTATAGGTACACCGCGGCGCGTAACATGTATTCACGTGCCTTGAAAAAGGCTCGGTGTGAATATATACAGCGGAAGATTGATCAACTTAAAAATAACAGCAAACAGTTATGGAAAATTTTAAAGAAACTAATGAAAAGTAAAGATTGTAGCCCGCAATCCATAACTTTTAATGGCTTAGAAGAACAATCGGCGCGAGTAATAGTAAATAAATTTAACAATTATTTCGTTAACAGTGTTCAATCGATAAATCAAAGCATTGATTTGGTCAATGAGCCGGACGAGATAATACAGCCGATCAATAAAAACTGTAGCTGTGATGGTTTTCATCCTATTACTTTTGCAGAGTTGAAAGATATTTGTTTTTCTTTGGAGAGATCGGCTGGTATCGACAATGTCAACGCAAAAGTAATACAAGATTGCTTTCATGTCATTCGACACGATCTGCTGGACCTTATTAATGAATCACTGCAAACAGGGCACGTGCCTGAAGTTTGGAAGGAATCACTTGTGGTTCCTATCCCCAAGATTACTGGGACGGATAAAGCTGAAGAGTTCCGTCCCATTAACATGTTGCACACATTAGAGAAAATATTAGAACTTGTTGTAAAAGGCCAGCTGATGGATTATTTAAATCGTAATGATTTGCTAATTCCAGAGCAATCAGGTTATCGAGAGGGGCACTCTTGTGAGTCTGCATTGAATCTGGTGTTAGCAAAATGGAAAGAAAAAATCGAGGCTAAAGAAACTATTCTTGCTGTATTTTTGGATCTAAAACGCGCTCTTGAAACAATTTCTAGGCCCTTATTGTTGCAAACATTGGAGCGCTTTGGTATCGTAGGGACAGCATATAAATGGTTTGGCAGCTATTTGTGTGCTAGAACTCAGAAGACTCGTTTTAATGATTTTGAATCGGATTCCATTGCTAATACACTTGGTGTACCGCAAGGAAGTGTTTTGGGGCCCATTTCTTTCATAATTTATATTAATGACATGAAGCGAGTTTTACGGTTTGGCGATATAAATTTATTTGCCGATGACACTGTTCTGTTCATTGCAGCGAAAAATCCAAACGATATTGTTGCTCTTTTGAATCAAGATTTACATTATCTGGCGAATTGGTTAAAGTTTAAACAGGTTAAATTGAATATTAGTAAAACACAGTACTTGATTATTTCTTCTGCCAACTCCAGACCAGACGTAAACATTGTAATTGATGGTGAGATTGATCGCGTAAATGAATTAAAGTATCTTGGAGTTATTATTGATGACAAATTAACTTTCAAGTCTCACATAGATAATGTCATCAAGAAAATGGCGAAAAAAGACGGTATTTTGTGCCGTTTTAAAAATGAATTGACTGTTAGTAGTAAAATTAGTCTTTATAAGTCAATCATTTCACCACATATAGATTTTTGTTCATCCATAATATTTCTTGCAAACAATACACAAATGTTGAGACTGCAGCGCTTACAAAATAAAGTAATGCGATTAATATTAAGATGTAATAGATACACTTCCTCGAGTTTTATGCTGGACGCATTGCAATGGCTTTCTGTGAAGCAAAGAGTATATTTTTTGACAATGGTGTTTCTATATAAGATTTTGAATAATATGCTGCCTCGCTATTTGTGTGATCGAATTGATATAGGAAGTGATTTTCATAGGTACAACACTAGAAACGCGGATGATGCTAGAACACCACATTTTTTATTCGGAAGATCACAGAACTCTCTGTTGTACAAAGGAATAAACTTTTTCAATTCGATGCCAAGACAAGTAAAACATTCAGCAACAATGGCGGAGTTTAAAAGGCTTTGTATTTCACACATAAGGTCTGTCTTGTAGACAGATTATAGGAATTTTTTGTAAATTAATGACGAAGATTGTAAAATTTAAACTTTTTTTTCTAATTTATTGGGTACATTAAGTTATTATGTTCATCGATGATGATGGATTTTTGTTTGAATATAGTTATATAATAATTAATATTAGAGTTGAAAAAATGTGTCGGCTACACATGTTCGAGCCACGCGCGCGTAGACTGACATAGACAATCTGAATATTGAGTACATCAGGTTTAAACCCCTGAAATTGAAACAAAAAGCATAACGGGTTGATAAGTTGCTTTTTGGGTTGCTGTCACCTTTATTTTCTTAATTTATTTGCTTTTACGATTTAAAAAAAGGGTTCGGAGAAAAAAAGTGAAAAGGCTTGGGTTTGACTGTGGACTGTAGAGCTCGTTATCGGGAATTATAGTGTCATAGGATCTCTCTCGTAGTTCTGGATCGTTATCCAGAACCAATTCTGATTAGTTAACGCTCCTAAATGTTAGGTTCAATTCCTAACCAAGTCCAGATAATTTTCGGGTTGGAAACGTTCTGGATGAGCCTTGGATCAATGTTATTGAAAAATCGTTTATTTTTTATTTATTTTCAAATTATTGGTATTCTTTTGAAGGGTTACTATGTCTGTATTAATAACCAGTCCGTTATTTGTTTGTCAACTGGTTACATTGTATGACTCTATGTAATATCTTACTTAGATAAATCGACCAGCTCAAACCGATGTAGGGGTATGAGGTGGGACCATCATCATCATCATAAGTGTAGTTTAAGAAAATTTGTTATAATTTGGCTGAGATATGACTTGATGTTTTCCACCATATACTTAGATTTCATCAAATCATTTCTCAGCATAATTATAACATATTTTCATTAACAACACCTATTGTTTTCGTTTGGTACTAAAAAGAACTTTCCAAATTTTACAGCAATTGAAGCTCCATTATTACAAAAATGTGTGAAAAATTGCGAATAAATTTGGAAAAATTTGAAAATATCATAAACCATCTTATTTATTTTGAAACTATTCATCACATATAGGTAAACTTTTTAGACATATTTATATGTTTCTAATGCACTATTTTTCGCCTTTCCAAAACAGCCAAAATATAAAAAATTGGTTGAAAAATATCCGTGTTAAACATAAAAATGTAAGCTAAGGTAAAAAACAGGGTTTTGAACATAACTTATAATTTTTGAAGTATTTGAAAAACTTCAAGTAAATGCGCAAGTAACATTTGACTAAAGCTAGAACCCACACTAAGTCACATCAAAAGTTCTTGCATTTTCCATCATTTGAAGCACCGTGAAATAAATGTGCGATAGAGGCCAAAAATTTTGGTTTTCTTTATAAAATATATAACTCAGTCAAATATCAACCGATTTTCATAAAACTGCTTTCATTTGATTCGGAATTGAATATACTTTCGAAATTATAGTGTATTTGTGGTATATTCCTTACAAAAATAGACGGCAAATTTGAAATTAAATTGAAAAATTGCGTGAGAAAGTCTATAAAATTAGATATAAACTCAAATAACTTAACATGTTTTATTGATATTAGAACAATCCTGTATATATTTTAAAAGCTCTATTTGTTCTCTTTTCAAAACTGCTTTAATATTGAAAATCGGTTGACAAATGACTGAGTTAAAAAATATTATATGCACTGAGGTCCAAAAAACCGTATTTTGGCCATAACTTCAGATTTTGGGGGTGTTTGGAAAATTTCTAGTATGAGCGAATGTTACACTCAACAAGACCTACAACCTACACTAGGTCACTTCAGAAGTTCTTGCATTTTTTTTTTTCATTTGTAGCACAGTGTAATGAACGTCTGTTCCCTGTATTTAAAGTATAGTGATACTTTTCATTTTTTCAGTTTATCGATTCAGACGTAAGAAGTTTCACTTGATCCTGGCTATGAGAAATGTAATGAAAAAGTACCGTTTACAAACGCATATCCAGCTTTCCACATGCGGTAATAGTGGATGGACTTGACTTTTAATGTAGGTTGTCAAACTAAAACTAGTTAGATAGATTTGACATTTAATAATACTAGTTCAATGGGACAATCTATTGAACTAGCAGTATTACAACCTCTATTATAGATTGTTGCACACACAAAATTATTCCACTTTTTCAACACTTACCAAAGGTTTGTCTGCAAGGTGTTAGATTTTTTTTTCAATTCACCGCGAAATTTAGCGACTTTGTTCTGTTAGGAGTGAAGCTGAATGAAATGAGTACCGTGAGCCGGGATGAGATTGTGCCAGTGGGGGTGAGATTGTTCCATACAAACCCAGGGGGAACTGTTCTCCTTGGAGAGCAGCTTGCCTGAGTGTCTGTTCCCCTAGTTAGGGGCGGCTCAAACAATGACTGATCCGGAGCGGACGGCTGAACTATGAAATGTGATGTCTCGCCAGTTACACCCAAGACGGCAGCCTACGACGTTGGCCTAAACCGGAGAAAATGAATTCTCGGCGGTTAATCCGACGACGAGCACTTCTTTCATGTACCACGTCTACTATAGTGGCGGCAACAGAGCGGTACGGGCGTAGGTTTCGTGCCACTAGGAAACCGAATGAAGCCTGTCATTAGATGGTGGCCTATTAATGACCGTCTATGCGTATTGAGGATCAAGAGCAAATTCTTCAATTACAGCTTTATCAACGTGTATGCGCCGACGAACGATGAAACTGACGACGTAAAGGAGGAGTTCTATGAGCTCCTTGAGAAAACGAATGAAGAGTGTCCACAGCAGGACATAAAGATCGTTATCGGAGATATCAATGCCCAAGTCGGACGAGAGGAGTTCCTTCGTCTCGTTATTGGTAGGGAAAATCCTCACTCGACCACCAACGACAACGACTTAATGTTAGTGATCTTCGCCGCGGCTAGAGGAATGGCCATTTACAAGTCTGAACATTCGAACACCTAAGACACCCCAATGGAGAGGCCTGCTCCCAGATCGACCACATGCTGATCGACGGCCGGCACTTTCAGACGCCATAGATGTGCGGTCTTTTCAAGGGCCAAACATCGACTCGGATCACTATCTCGTGGTAGGTAATATTCGCGCCCGGCTATCCAACGTATTCAAATCGAGATTGGTAAGGAAGATACGTTTGGTCTCACATCAAGCGTCAGGACAACTGGCGAATTCTCAGACGTGTTTGAGACGTTAGATGGTCTGAAGCAAGGTGACGGGCTCTCGAACCTGCTGTTCAACACAACTTTAGAAGATACAACACGAAGGGCGGGTGTGCAGAGGAGCGGCACCATCATCACGAAGCCTCACATGCTTCTGGGCTTCGCAGATGACATTGATATCCTTGGTGTTAACCGTAGAGCTGTTGGGGAGGCTGTTACGGCTCTCAGAAGGGTAGCTGCGATAATTGGACCATAAACACTGCCAAAAAACGAAGTGCATAGTGGCTGGCACAGAGCGTGGTAGTTCTGCGGGTTTTGGTGCTGCGGTGGAAATGGATGGGGATACTTTCGAATTGGTCGACGAATTTGTTTATCTTAGTACTCTCGTGACATGTGACAACGAGGTGAGCCGCGAGGTGAAGAGACCCTACAGATCCGTACGAAATTTGCGCTCTATAGGACTCTGATCCTCCTGGTGGTGTTCTACGGACATGAATCGTGGACATGGAAGGAGCCGATCGACGAGCACTTGGGGTCTTCGAGCGTAGAATTGCGACCAATACTCGGAGGCAAACTAGAAAATGGGGTGTGGCGCTGGTGCATGAATCACGAGCTGTACGAAGTATACAAACACGCTAATATTGTCAAGCTGATGAAACACGGCAGGTTACAGTTGACTGGCTACGTAGCACGGATGGCGGATGAGCGACCAGCAAAGATAATATTTAACAGCGAACCGGATAGAGGCCGACGACTTCGAGGCAGACCTCACAAGCGCTGGATGTGTGCTGTCGACGAGGAGGTGTAAGGGGAGACTGGAGAAGAGCAGCCCAAGACCTAGTTTCGTGGATGCATATCCTGGATTTGGCATAGGATCTTAACGATCTGTCGCCATAGTGTAAAAGTAAGTAAGTAGGTAGTTTGACAACGTACATTAAATGTCAAACTCATCCGCCATTACCACTCGAGGAAAGCTGGATAACCTTAAGTACCCTACCAGCCTGCTGTATGAAGAAAAACCAAACTCATTTCATGTTGGCAGTGCAGACGATCAGAGCGAAGCACTCACTGCTTTATTTCTGAATACCGTAAGCCAGGGTGAGATTGTGCCATACAAACCCATTGTTTGTCAGTAATTTCATGGCGATCACAAGATCAAACTTTCTTGAATAAGTTTCCTCGAATACTTAACGAAGAAAGACTAGTTGTTTAACCCGGGAGAGATGGCTGACGAGTCTAGGGTTTGATGGCACAATCTCACCCCGGCTGACGGTAGCCTCAAAAAATTTAAACCGTCAGTCATCACCATCCGCAACATTAGAAAGTAAACCATATTTCTCTTGAAGATTGTTTTTTTGCCGGACAACATAAAAGCTATCTCGATCGAGTCCGAATTTGGTACTATATACGATATTACTACTGTTTTTGTGCACAGTATCGACGCTTGATGAACAGCATCATTTGTTTAGAAATAATAGACCTATTAACGAACATCTTTTAAAAATCTGTAATGACCCTGAAAAAAGTTTGAAAACAATAAACTATAAAAAAGGTCCTACATAACAATTTGCGTAGCCTACATCAATAACGCACGGTCATGGCTCAGATGCAACTCTACTGATAGATTTCTCAATATTTTTGCTTATTGTTCTGCTACCTACAGAGCCGTAGCTACTCCGTTTTGCGTGGGGGGCAGAGAATTTTTATTTTAGAACACGTTATTTTTTGTAGAGTAAGCAGTTTAAAGCCGTTATGTGCTCGACAGAAAAAAGTACCTTTAGTGGTGTCCCGGAAGAATTTTCGTTTTTCCGAAAATCCGGTTTTCCGGGTTCATATTCCAAAAAAAAAAAACAAACAGTGAATATGCGTATAATTAAAAGTAAGCAGGGATATAAACTTTAGAATTTTTTTCTTGCAGTGGCCAGCTAGCTTGTTGCTAAAAACCATGAAGGAAAAAAATCTGCATATTTCAATGAGTTTGCAGAATTAAAAGAACAGGTTTACATAGTGTAATTGAGCTTCAGGGGACCAACTTTTACGCAGGCTCAGCCATTTTTACTATAACTGAGTAAAAGCTTCGTACATTTACTTCGTACGCCAATGAGATGTATGAAAAAAAGGTTTAAAAGTTTTGTTATCTCGAAGAAAGCCTCATGCTAAATTTCAGCTAAACCGGACTCTGGGAACACGTGTGATCGATGTTTCAACTTTTTGACTAATGAAAAAAAATGCACATCGATTTTTTTTTTATACCAAATGCCTTGAAAATTCATGAAACGTCGAATCTACGGTAATTAATCGGATTTTTTTTGGAAAAAATCAACTTTTTGGCGCTTAAAAATTTTTGAGCTGGGGCCAATGGAACAAATCGCTAGCTCTACCGCTAGCTGATGATTTTTTTTTTTTAAGACGAAACTTTTGAGCCCTATCACTAAACAAAATTTAGAAAATCTGTTTTCATTGGCACCCTAATACATAGGTTACGGCTGGGTATTTGTATTCGAGCTCGACGTGAAGACCGCTATTGATTAGCGAAACTGTGTATCTTCCACTTAATTTCTTCAAATGTTCAAATGTCTTGAGGGTGCGACCATATGCGATCGAAAAACTAAGGACAGAAGAGAGTTTTTAAAAGTTCTACTCTGAAGCAACATTGAAGAAATTACAGCGTTAGAAATCCAGCTTCGAGAGTCACCTCATTAAAAGCCAATGTCAACCAACGATACTGAGATATTCTATTCACGAAAAAATACTGATAAAATGGAGCGATTCGACCGTCAGCCTAAATTCTAAATTTTACGTAGGCATTGTTTGATCAGTGTTTATTATCAGACCGGATAGAGTGTGGAATGCCGAGTGCGTAGTCCGGTCAGACTACAGTTTTTATAGTCCGATTTTATTTCGGACCGAAACGGAACAGAGTTGTTTGGGCCAGGTAAGGGACTGGGTTATGCTTCCGAGATGTGAATAATTCCGGCCAAAATATATTGAACTGAACATGAACATGAATCACAAGAAGCAATTAAGATTTGAAAAAACTAGTATTGTGTGTCGTTTTTTCCCACGATATGCTCAATCTAAGAAATCAAGAAGTTAGGAATAGAAACTTCTGGAAAAATTTGTCTAATTTCACAGCCAAACTTGTTTTTCATTGTTCTAATGTAATCAAACATATAAAACTGTGATTGGTTCTTTCTCAAAAATGACACTTTGAAAAACTGATCTTTTCACTTCCAGACGCTGAACCGGACATCCGAAAGGGAAGTATGCGGATCGTCAGTTTCAACTTTGACGCGAATCAAGCTGGCTCACCAAAAGATTGAAAAATTTATCCTCTTTGGCATATGAGTTCGACCAAAAAACTGACTGATATCGTTACCATTGAAAAAATACTGGAGACTATTCAACAATGCTTATTGCTTATATTTCAGATTTTTCTTTTGGATTTTTTCACCTAATATCAATCACATACATGAGAAAATTGCGTGGTGGGGCAATGAAAACGCGTGGGGGGGGCTAAGCCCCCCCTAGGCCCTCCGGTAGCTACGGGCCTGGCTACCTATATCACTTCTGTATCAGCATGAATCGGAAGATTTTTGGTGGTATGAACCGGCGGTTATCGGTAGTACGAGTAGTCCAAGCAAAAATAACTGAATTGTATTTTGATCGAGCATGAAAAATAAAATACAAGTTTACTAATTTTACAAAACAGAAGAGTGTTGCTCTGGATCAGTTAAGCAGATAAACGGTGCACCTTTTTTTTTATCAGGGTACACCGAGTTAATGTTCTTGTTTTTCTCGATTGAGTTTCATCTAGCCCAGAAGAACACTCCCCCATCACGAGCATGTACTCAGTAGTGCGACTATTACAATGTGCAAATGAATTTTAATTCCCCACAAAATAGCATTATGTCCTCACTTCGAAAATGTTACACCTCCCTCCGGGTGCAGGTTAAATCAATTTTCCCACAGAGCTTGAGTTGACTCAACTCACCGCAGTGGAAAATTGTTACACAAACAAAGCCCTACCGAGCAAACGAAAATGTCGTCCTTCAAGCTGACAAACCAGACGGCTGCGGACAGGACCGAGCGATTTCGATGCGGACACTCGCGTTGCCTGTAACTTCTAGCGGCACCGGTTCGACTTTGCATTAACCAGAACATGGCCCACGGTGATTTTAGCGTAAATAGCATTACGCTTTTATACGTTTACCACCAGCGAAAGAGCACCCTGACGAAATTCTAATGTTTTCCAATTTAGCTCTATGAATACGTAATGAGACTGCATCATTTATCACAACAATGTACCAAAAACACGTTGTTCACAGCAGAAATCTGCGGCAACAAGGTTGTAGTGCTACTACTACTAGCCGGATTCCGGTCCCGATCGAAATGAAAAGTGTGTAGAAATTCCGCCCCGTTTTCTACGGCCCTCCAGCACGCGAGGGGCCAACCATATCTGGATTATGTACACCTCAAGCGAAATAATTCCCAAACGGGTCTTTCTGGCAAGTGTATCATAAAATAAGCCCCGCGGTGAGGAAAATATTTATGCAGATTGCCGCTCTATCAGTCAGCTAACCGGCGGAATCCTTCACCAAGCAAACCGAACCGAACCCTCACCCAAAAGGGGGAAAATTGTGCTTGCCAGCTGCCAGGCACGACGTTTTGCAATGATATCAAACGGCACTTTATAGTAGAGCGGAGATTTCATCCACACCTACCACTTCGTTGGGGACCAGTCATGGGAAAAGAGATTAAGCAATAATGCCCGATTTGGGTTCAAGTTTTTATTTTCACTTTTGATTCTAACTACCTATTTTGACCCACCTCGCATATGGAGGAAAAAATAGTTTGAACTTATCTTATGAGTATGATCAGTGAAGGTTAGTACTAATTAAAAATTTTGGATATAAACTTTAATTTTTATTATATTTGATTATTGCAACAATGTATATTTTGTCAAATCCCAAAAAAATTTTGAATCTTCTGCAGTTATACATACTATCCTTCATCATCCAAATGAATAACATGATTTTGATTAAAAATAAATAAACGGATATGTTTGACCGAATTCGACGAACTTTCCCATGAAACCATCACAAAGAAGATTCGATTGACACATGGCAAAATTGACTAATGTACTATAGAAAATGGTTCACGAACATTTTACAGCAAACTCTCTAGCTCTAAATGTCCGCTTCTTTTGAAACCATGAACATATTATTCCATCCCTTTTTTGGTTGTGAACCGTGTAAACAAAAGTCTCCGAACGGGGTGGCACTGATCCCAAGAAAACAACGATCCGGAAATAATCTAATTTAACAACTGTTTTGTCGCGGTTGCGATTTCCAAACAGAACTCACCGATGGATGCTGCGAGAGACGAACAGACGGATATATGAACGATAGACAGTAGCAAACCAACAGGCAAGGGATTCGAGAACTGCTGATATGCGAAAATCGTCATTCGTTTACCCCGTGCGATGATGCTGCATGCAATTCAATTAGGTTGTTTCCTTCATCCCCTGCCGATAAGCGAACTCAACACTGTAGCAGCGTGCAAATTTTTCACGGATCACGACCCCAAGTAGCATGTCAATCGATGGTGAAGTGCACTCTGTAGTATTTTGTTCAACAAAATTCCGGCTTTCTTTTTACATTCTGCGAGTGTTCCAGACGCATTTTGCTAATAATAAAAGCATTCGCAAGTTGGAAAAAAAAGTAAAATACAAACACTAATAATCTCCTACCCTCCCAGTTGGTCTCGAGGTACGATGCTGGCCTAACAAGCGAATCGTCGTATATTCGAGTCTCGGCTCGGGAGAGACTGTTAGTGTCAATAGGATCGTAGCTCTAGCCCCGCAATTGTCCTGTACACTTAACAGTTGGCTGCAAAGTCTGTGTATAATAAACAGAAGGTCGTGTTCTGAATCGAAATGCTTTGCTTTTAAAATACAAACATTAAACAAAAGACGAAAAAACAAAAAAAAACAATAAAAAGAAAACAATAAACAGTAACAAGTAAGCAGTAAACAGCAAAGAGTAAACAGTAAACAGTAAAAAATAAGAAAAAAACGACTATAAACTATAAACTATAAACTATAAACTATAAACTATAAACTATAAACTATAAACTATAAACTATAAACTATAAACTATAAACTATAAACTATAAACTATAAACTATAAACTATAAACTATAAACTATAAACTATAAACTATAAACTATAAACTATAAACTATAAACTATAAACTATAAACTATAAACTATAAACTATAAACTATAAACTATAAACTATAAACTATAAACTATAAACTATAAACTATAAACTATAAACTATAAACTATAAACTATAAACTATAAACTATAAACTATAAACTATAAACTATAAACTATAAACTATAAACTATAAACTATAAACTATAAACTATAAACTATAAACTATAAACTATAAACTATAAACTATAAACTATAAACTATAAACTATAAACTATAAACTATAAACTATAAACTATAAACTATAAACTATAAACTATAAACTATAAACTATAAACTATAAACTATAAACTATAAACTATAAACTATAAACTATAAACTATAAACTATAAACTATAAACTATAAACTATAAACTATAAACTATAAACTATAAACTATAAACTATAAACTATAAACTATAAACTATAAACTATAAACTATAAACTATAAACTATAAACTATAAACTATAAACTATAAACTATAAACTATAAACTATAAACTGTAAACTATAAACTATCAACTATCAACTATAAACTATCAACTATCAACTATCAACTATCAACTATCAACTATCAAATATCAACTATCAACCATCAACCATCAACTATCAACTATCAACTATCAACCATCAACTATCAACTATCAACTATCAACTATCAACCATCAACTATCAACTATCAACTATCAACTATCAACTATCAACTATAAACTATAAACTATAAACTGTCTGTCCACCAAGATGGTGCGGCTCAAAACAGCGTCTGATCTCCATGTTAGGAGCGGCTGAACAACGCCTGGTGTCAGCGTGGGACTCTAATCAGAGCTGACACGATGGCCCTCCGGCGAGACAGGGGGTTGGGGAAGGCCCAACAAGCCGCCCCGAAAAACACCTAATGTTGCAAATATCGAAGAAGTTAATACGGATCGAAACAATCGGCACAGACCTAGGCGACGAAATAAGGACTACGATTGGAAACTCGGTACATGGAACTGCAGATCGTTAGGCTTTCACGGCTGCGACAGGATCATATATGATGAACTAAATCCACGCAACTTCGAAATTGTAGCACTGCAGGAACTTTGCTGGTCGGGACAGAAGGTATGGAAAAGCGGACATCGAGAGGCTACCTTTTATCAGAGCTGTGGCACTATCAACGAGCTTGGGACGGGCTTTGTAGTGCTGGGTAGGATGCACCAACGCGTGATCGGGTGGCAGCCGATCAGTGCGAGGATGTGTAAGTTGAGAATTAAGGGCCGGTTCTTCAACTACAGCATCATCAACGTGCACTGCCCACACGAAGGAAGAGCCGACGATGAGAAAGAAGCGTTCTATGCGCAGCTGGAGCAGGTGTATGATAGCTGTCCGCAACGGGACGTTAAGATCGTCATCGGTGATATGAACGCTCAGATAGGACGGGAGCCAATGTACAGACCGGTGATAGGGCCGAATAGCCTGCACGCCGTATCAAATGATAACGGCCAACGATGTGTGAACTTTGCAGCCTCCCGCGGTATGGTAGTCAGAAGTACCTTCTTCCCCCGCAAAGACATCCACAAAGCCACCTGGAGATCACCTGACTTACAAGTGGAGAATCGACCACGTTCTAATCGATGGTAAATTCTTCTCTGACGTCATCAACGTTCGCACCTACCGCAGTGCGAATATTGATTCGGACCATTACCTTGTTGCAGTATGCATGCGCTCAAAACTTTCGACGGTGCGAAACACGCGTCAAAGCTGCCCACCGCGACCAAACATCGGGCAACTACGGGACGCCGAGGTTGCATGGGAGTACGCGCAGCAGCTGGAAGCAGCATTACCAACGGAAGAGCAGCTTGGCGCAGCTACTCTTGAAGATGGCTGGAGGGACATTCGATCAGCCATAGGTAGTACTGCTGTAGCGGCGCTTGGTACTATGCCTCCGAACAGGAGAAACGACTGATTTGACGACGAGTGCAAACAGTTAGTGGAAGAGAAGAATGCAGCACGAGCGAGAATTCTGCAACACCAAACGAGGGCGAACGTGGAGCGCCACCGACGCGCACGGAACAGGCAAAACTCGGTCCTACGTGTTGTGTTCTTAACTTTCAGATATTACAAAATACGTGTTTCATTATTGAAAGTCAAGCTTAGAATGAATCGAAAGTAACAGTTAAGCAGGTATTAGACGAAGCGAATATTTGCTATTTTTGGTACGATTTTTATTTGCACAAAATAAAATCCGTACCAAAAATAGCAAATATTTGCTTCGTGTAATACCTGCTTTAGTCTATGTATATTCCAAAGCAGTTGTTGCTGTGGTTAACTTATGATACATTGACTCCTATGATCCAACATCTCCCCCCTTAAGGTTTCATCATCCAATATGGCTTAAACCTCTCCGGAAGTTGAAAAGATCTGACACCGAGTATGTTTGCAATCATTCCATCCACTAGGCGCTGGAATGCACCTGGTGCTGATTTTACCCCAGGAGCAAGGCGATTGAATCGAAACAAACCACGATGCGTATTGATAGTAAGCAGTTTTTTTGATTCATCATCAACTTCGAGTTGCAAGTATGCATCAGAAAGATCAACGACGCTGAAGATGGTGCTGCCATTAAGCTGAGCAAAAATTTCTTCCGGGGTCGGTAGCGGATAATGGTTTGGTTCTAATGCATCATTGAGCCCCGTGGAATAATCTGCACAGATGCGAACTTTCCCATTAGGCTTGCGTACAGCAACGATTGGCGCAGCCCATTCCGAAAAATCGACTGGTTCAATGATGCCTAATGATTGCAACCGTGTAAGTTCAGCATTTACCAATGGTATTGTGTTGAAAGGAACTGGTCTTTTTGGACAGAAAATTGGTTTGGCATTCGATTTCAAAAATAGCTTCACCTTTATTTTCTTACAGTGTCCTAGTGTACCGTTGAAAACGTCTGCATGTTTTGCTCGAAAATCAGATATTTGTTTGTCGACCGTTTTGGTTTGTAACTGATTGCATATGGAATCGATAGGAATTGACCATAAACCAAATTGTTCGATCCAGTCAATGCCCATTAAGTTGAGGTTCGGAGCCGTAGTAACAAAGCATCTTCCTTGACAAGTTTTAGCGTTGATGCTGACTTCACACTGGAATTCACCAATCAATTTGAGTGGCTTGCCTGATGCATTGATAGCTTCAACCATTGTATTTTTGATTTCAGGTTTACCCAAAATATTCCAGGTTCGCTCCGAAATAACCGTGATGTCACTTGCGGTATCCAACTGCAGTTTAGTCGCTATACCGTTGATGAATGTTGGCACGAACTTCCGCTTGCTGGAGTGCTGAGCGATGTGATTCACAATATATATAACTCGGGATTCTGCTTTGCTTGATTTGTGTGATTTCTTTTTCTTTTCCCCTTGAACTTGAGTTGGTTTTGGTTTGGAAAAACAGCCATAGTATCCTTCCTTATGCCCAATACAATTACACTGTTTGCACAAATGATTTGAAAATGTGCAGTCCCGAACGTAGTGCATCTGACCGCATTGCCAACAAGGTGTGCGAGGTAGTTTATTATCCGATTTCGAAGACTGTTGCTGACGGAATTTCACCTGTTTTTCTTGCACTGCATGTACCGTTGGTTTTGAGCTTGACTGACGCTCAATCAAAGAAGTGTCGGCCTTGAGATTGACAAGTCGTTGATAATCGTCTATCAGATTTTGAAGGGACACGGGAGCTTCTACAGTTTCACCTTCAATCCGGGAGAGCAGTTTGGCCCGAATGTCCGCGTAGCAATGAGCCTTCATTCCGCAAACAAATACCAGACATTTGAATTGATCGATTTTAACGTTATTGAAATCGAAATCTTCGCAAGCACGGTTAACTTTTCCTCCGTAGCTAATAATGTCTTCTGCTTCTGACTTCACCAGCTGCAGACAGCCTCGGCAGGATATAGTTGACATACCGAGTGTGAGAAGGGGTATCCAACTTTCTCAACAGCAAACGAACTTTGGCAGCATCTTCTAGGTTCTTGGCGCCTGAATCGAAGAGATCCGCATATCGGCTATACCACTTGTCGAATGTGATCCCATTTTCTGCATCGAACGAAAATTCGCTGATGTTGGTAGCCAAGGACTCGAGCGTTTGTTTCGTGTTGCTAGGGGCTGGTGTTGCTAGCTTTTGAAGGAGCTCGGCCATTTGAAGAATTGCTTGCTGTAGTTCTGCTATTGGTTCTGGTTCTAGAATCCTCGTCGCCAAATTTCTGTTGTGTCTTTAACTATCAAATATAACAAAATACGTGTTTCTTTATTGAAAGTCAAGCTTAGAATGAATCGAAAGTAACAGTTAGTCTATGTATATTCCAAAGCAGTTGTTGCTGTGATTAACTTATGATACATTGACTCCTATGATCCAACACTACGGAAGAAGAAGCGCCAAGAAGAAGATCGAGATCGCGAGGCGATGGAGGAACTGTACCGTGCGAATGACACACGAAGGTTCTACGAGAAGCTGAACTGTTCCCGCAAAGGCAATGTGCCACAAGCCTACATGTGCAGGGACCTGGGCGGCAACCTTCTAACGAGCAAGTGTGAGGTGATTGACAGGTGGAAACAGTACTACGATGAGCTCCTTAATGGCGATGTAGCAGAGGACGACGATGGAGTGGTAGTAGATCTCGGTGTACGCGCAGATGACGACAGAATCTCAGCCCTTGACCTCCAGGAGGTTAGAGAGGAGATCGGCCGGCTGGAAAACAATAAAGCCGCTGGAGCTGACCAATTCCTTAGCGAGCTGTTGAAACACGGTGGTGAATCACTGGCTAAGACGCTACACTGGGTTATTTCCAAGATTTGGGAGGAGGAGGTAGTACCGGAGAAGTGGATGGAGGGTACAGTGTGCCCCATCTACAAAAAAGGCGACAAGTTGGATTGCTGCAACTACCGCGCAATCCCGTTGCTAAACGCCGCCTACAAGGTACTCTCTCAAATTCTGTGCCGTCGACTATCACCGTGGCACGACTTTTAGAAGGTCTGTTCAGCTCTTTGGCTTCGCCGATGACATTGATACTGTAGCACGAACCCTTGAAAAGATGACGGAGACGTACATCAGACTGAAGGCTGAAGCCGGACGAATTGGACTCAACCTCCCGCCACGAATTCATATTAGCGGTGATGAAATCGAGGTGATAGACGAGTTCGTGTACCTGGGCTCACTGGTGACTGCTGACAACGACACCAGCAGATAAATTCGTCGACGCCTTATGGCAGGAAATCGTGCCTACTTTGGACTCCGGAGGACGCTCCGCTCGAATAAAATCCGCCGCCGCACGAAGTTAACCATCTACAAAACACTGATCAGACCGGTAGTCCTCTACGGCCACGAAACCTGGACTATGCTCGTGGAGGACCAACGCGCCCTTGGAGTTTTCGAACGAAAGGTGTTGCGTACCATCTGTGGTAAACTGCAGATAGAAGATGGATCATGGCGGAGGCGGATGAACCACGAGTTGCATCAGCTGCTGGGAGAACCACTCATCGTTCAAACGGCGAAAATCGGGAGACTACGGTGGGCTGGGCATGTCGTTAGGATGTCGGACGACAACCCAGTGAAAATGGTTCTTGATAACAACCCGACTGGAACAAGGCGACGGGGCGCGCAGCGAGCAAGGTGGCTCGATCAAGTGGAAGACGATCTGCGGGGCCTCCGCAGACGCGAGCTGCAGCCATGGACCGAGTTGAATGGAGACGACTTCTTCGAACAGCAAGGGACACTTCGGCCTGGAGCTGACTGGTAAGGTAAGGTATAAACTTCAAACTTTAAACAATAAACTATTAACTATAAACTATAAACTATAAACTATAAACTATAAACTATAAACTATAAACTATAAACTATAAACTATAAACTATAAACTATAAACTATAAACTATAAACTATAAACTATAAACTATAAACTATAAACTATAAACTATAAACTATAAACTATAAACTATAAACTATAAACTATAAACTATAAACTATAAACTATAAACTATAAACTATAAACTATAAACTATAAACTATAAACTATAAACTATAAACTATAAACTATAAACTATAAACTATAAACTATAAACTATAAACTATAAACTATAAACTATAAACTATAAACTATAAACTATAAACTATAAACTATAAACTATAAACTATAAACTATAAACTATAAACTATAAACTATAAACTATAAACTATAAACTATAAACTATAAACTATAAACTATAAACTATAAACTATAAACTATAAACTATAAACTATAAACTATAAACTATAAACTATAAACTATAAACTATAAACTATAAACTATAAACTATAAACTATAAACTATAAACTATAAACTATAAACTATAAACTATAAACTATAAACTATAAACTATAAACTATAAACTATAAACTATAAACTATAAACTATAAACTATAAACTATAAACTATAAACTATAAACTATAAACTATAAACTATAAACTATAAACTATAAACTATAAACTATAAACTATAAACTATAAACTATAAACTATAAACTATAAACTATAAACTATAAACTATAAACTATAAACTATAAACTATAAACTATGAACTATAAACTATAAACTATAAACTATAAACTATAAACTATAAACTATAAACTATAAACTATAAACTATAAACTATAAACTATAAACTATAAACTATAAACTATAAACTATAAACTATAAACTATAAACTATAAACTATAAACTATAAACTATAAATTATAAACTATAAACTATAAACTATCAACTACCAACTACCAACTATCAACTATCAACTATCAACTATCAACTATCAACTATCAACTATCAACTATCAACTATCAACTATCAACTATCAACTATCAACTATCAACTATCAACTATCAACTATCAACTATCAACTATCAACTATCAACTATCAACTATCAACTATCAACTATCAACTATCAACTATCAACTATCAACTATCAACTATCAACTATCAACTATCAACTATCAACTATCAACTATCAACTATCAACTATCAACTAGCAACTAGCAACTAGCAACTAGCAACTAGCAACTAGCAACTAGCAACTAGCAACTAGCAACTAGCAACTAGCAACTAGCAACTAGCAACTAGCAACTAGCAACTAGCAACTAGCAACTAGCAACTAGCAACTAGCAACTAGCAACTAGCAACTAGCAACTAGCAACTAGCAACTAGCAACTAGCAACTAGCAACTAGCAACTAGCAACTAGCAACTAGCAACTAGCAACTAGCAACTAGCAACTAGCAACTAGCAACTAGCAACTAGCAACTAGCAACTATCAACTATCAACTATCAACTATCAACTATCAACTATCAACTATCAACTATCAACTATCAACTATCAACTATCAACTATAAACTATAAACTATAAACTGTAAACTATAAACTATAAACTATAAACTATAAACTATAAACTATAAACTATAAACTATAAACTATAAACTATAAACTATAAACTATAAACTATAAACTATAAACTATAAACTATAAACTATAAACTATAAACTATTAACTATTAACTATAAACTATAAGCTAGAAACTACAAACTACAAACTATAAGCTAGAAACTACAAACTATAAACCATAAACTATAAACTATAAACAATAAAAAGATTTGGCTGACTAGGTTCTGATGTAGATTCAGTGTAATACAAAACGCCACAGGATTGATATAAAATGCTGTTATCTATCGGTAAACCGCAAACTGACTGTGGAATGAATAAAAAAATGAAATCGAACTTCTATAATTAATCAAAGATTGCGATTTATTCAAAGAAGTTAATCAATATTAACACCTTTGGTTGCTACATTATTATTGTTTCTTTCCTCTTTTTTAAGGACCTGCCAAAGTTAATCAAGAAAATGTCGTTGCTTGTGAAAAAATTATGTTCAATTTTGTCCTTCACTTATTATTGAAATATTCCATCTTTAACCATCATTAACTATCCAAATTGCAGGGTAAATATATTCAAGCGATTACATCAAGCTACGTTTACCAATTGCAATTGTAACTCCTAACTACTTAGGTTCCTAAAAAACTCTCGTTTACTTTTAGAATATTACCAACATTTTTTAGATATTGCACTTTCAACTTTTAGGTATTCATTTTCAATAGCACCCATTTCCATGATGATTAATTCAAAACATTCAACCAAGCATTCATCATAGCTTATTGTCGATATATTTGACGTTGCTCTTGATTAAGAACTTCTATTTCACCCCTTTGCACGTAAAAAGTCATTTCCTTTTTTGTTGGCGAAAGGGGAAGTTACATTGTGAGTAAAAAGCATCCACACTAAACATTGTTGATGTTGACGTTAATTACCACATTGAGCAGTATTTTGATTTATTGTACAAAACAGTTTAAAGTAAAATACTGGTTCAAAAACTATGATGCCATTTGGTATCAAAGAATACCATTTGTAATGAAAAATCAATTTATAGTTGCTTCTAAACGTATTAATCATACAGAAATGAAATTTACTCGAACAAAGTCATCAACCAGAACGCCAAGTGCGGCACCGACGAGAAAGCGAATCGAATCAGTGCTCATGTGTCAGGAAAAATTAAATCTGCACCGCATCACTGGCAATCCTGAGAACCATCCACTTCATCCTCAATATGGTCCGGATTTCCGGACACAAAGACACTATACATACAAATCCTCTAATTCGATTTCTCATCCGCCTCGCCGATGCATCTCCCGGCGATTCTAATTGAATTTGGCTCGAATTTGCTCATCTCCCAGTTAAAAAGCGTAACAAAGTGTGTCTCATGCCATTATGGGGTCGCATTTTACATTCATCATCGTTATCCTGTTGTGATCCCTTGCTCATCGTAACCATTCCTCCGGACTCCGGACAAAAGGGACTATCAAACGGTACGGTAGTCGAAAAACATAATTTAGATTATTACGCGTGACCAACTTCGACAACAGCTCGCATATTTATATCCGCTATGGTCCGACCGAGTTTGGCAGTTTGGAATCACAGTCGCAGTTAACAACACCCCAACTATACCCCGGGAAGGACAGCGCACTGTGACTCGTCTTCGGAATCCATCTGTTTCGAATATGGTGCGAATAAAGCGCACCAAGGGAGTTGCCCTGATAACCATCTTTACTTGGCCGCAAATCCCACGAGATGCGATTTTCACCACACTCTAAGATGAAATCCTGTGGGATAAATTTTAAATGAACTTATCAGATATCGTAACGGATCACTTCAATTAGTGTCGTAACAGATTTTATTAGGATATTGTTTTTCATTTCATTGCTTTCATAGAAAATCAATGAAAAAGTAACTTTCTTGCAAAACTTTTTATCACTTCGAGTCATAATATCGGCTATAATTTCCTAATATTCTTGGTCAAATCTTCGGTTATAGGCTGAAATGTAGTGAATTAAAATATTTATTACCCAAGCCGCACATATTTTTGCAAAGAAGAAAACGTTACGCTCAATCCATCATTCGTAGATGCTAACATTTTGCATCCGTCGCTTCAAACCAGCTATTATGTAATTACAAAAGCGCAAAAGGTGCAGCCTATATAAAACCCATGGTTGTAATAATGGTTTAAGAATTATCAGCATATACATTAAGAATTAGTTAAAGAAACAAACAAAATTTGACTAATGTTCACTTTAATTCTCATTGCTCACCGGTGCTTGCAGGGCCGGGTTTAGGATTGTGGGGCCCGGAGGACAAGTACCGTATGGGGGGCCTTTTTGGGACTACGTCTTTGTTTTCTATACTGGGATGGGATGCATTCTGTAAAACTGGAAATGGAACTGGCAAATGTTGCGTCAGATTTCAAACGACAATAACAGCATAACCACATGAAGGATAACAATAACCAATGTGTTGTTGAATAGATAAAATATTGGACAATTTTGTAACACGCCAGTCATTACTATTTAACGGTTGTTGACACAGAGCCAAACCAAAACAAAGTGGCTTTTAACCACATCTGTTGATCCTTTAGAACACTGTAGATGTCACTAGTGTTCAGCCAACAATATCTCATTAACGCCATTTTCTAGCCATAAACCGTAACACTTAATAAATTAGTTTTTCGTCAACTGTATACCTACAAACAGTGTGAAGCGCAATTCGTTCCCTTTGTCACATTCCTCCATTCCATCCCTTACGTGGCGCCACCTTGTTGTGGCGTTAGTCCTCTCCGTAGGTATTTGAGACAATCACACTTTTTTTCATCACACAGGTCTTCAATTCGTGGTAGGTCTAATTCATCATCCACTGTGTAATGGAAATTATGCGCGTTGGTGCTGGAGTACCTGTCGATCTGGAGGTTATTATGGGGTATCTTGCTACAAAAATGTTGGAATCAGCGTGGACCGCTGCTAGAGGTAAAGATGTTCTACAGGAAGCGAAGCGGCGCGAAACGCGTCTATTTCGCATGAGAAATAATATCGACAAAAAATATAAAAGCGTTTCGCTTTCAGTAAATTATCAGTCTTATCAGTCTACGAGAATTATCCCGCATCATCGGCAGTTGGCAATTTACAATGACGAGGAATTAAACAAGCTTTAATAAGGCTTCACTATTTCTTGTGGAGGGTAGGTTTTTGAAAAATATTTCAGTATTGTTCAAGAGTGAGTATTCCAATGATTTTTAACAATATTAATGGTAATTTTAAATAGAAAAAATCACAGAAGAGTTGTGTGCAAAGCCACGACCGCGTGGTTGAAGTAGAATACTTTTACACAGCTCTACTTACGGCTGTACATTAACCTACGGCCGGGCGAAACGGTTCACGCCGCTTTTCGCGTTTAGCCTGGCAGAGGCCTAATGTGCACGGCCAACACAATAGAAAGGTGTTTTCACATTGAAAACTAGACACGGCTTTACTGGAGTAAGTGTTGGCAAATGCATCTACCGCTAATACCGCCGCTATCGTACGAAAGCGCTTCGTTTCATGTGGGGAATAATATCAACAACGAAAAATGATGCGCGTCTAAGCACACCCGAACTGTTTCGCCATGCCGCTTCCATTTACTTCCTTATAACATCCGCCTCATGGAAGTACCGGCTGCACCTACCGCTGAGGCTGTTACCATACTGCTACTGGTACCCAAAACTATTAACTCTTCAAATTAAGTGTTTTATTTGTCCTCAAAAGAACAACTGTTCAATTCCATATCGGATATAATGCAATCACAGCTCTGTAATATTACCGACAGTAATATTCTTCTGAACAAAATGATCCAACTTTTCCATTAGAGGAAGTGCCGGCTGATGTAGGGGTAAACAGGGTAAGACCGCCCTGCGGGGTAAGACCGCCCACCGTAGTTTTACTACCAAGTTATATAATAATTGAAAAATTTCTTTCTTAGTATAACTGCATAACATTTTGCACCCTTTTCTGCTTTGATAGTGCGCGAACGGTCACAGAAATAATCAACAACAACATTTCAGCTGGCAACCGGTCAATGCGCTAGTGTTATGCGGCAACGGGACTTAAGGCTTTTCTGTCTAAAAATCCAATGTTTTGTTTGTGAATGTACGTTTAATCGGTTGCCTGAATCTGTCTCCTTTCGGAAATATCGAAAGCCGTGAGGAATCTTGCAATTTTGACTACTTTTCGGTGAAATATGAAAATGTTCCTCTGGGGGTAAAGCCGCCCACTATACATGGGGTAAAACCGCCACGTATATAACTGTTTGTTGTTTTGCTTCGAGACCCAAATGCATCGACACTACAAAAGGAATGTTTAAAGCATCAGTAAAGCAATTTCAAGCCACATAAGACGATGTTAATCGACCATTTTTGATTTGGTTAAAGTTTCCTAATAAATTTAGTAAATTTTGAAGTAGAATTCTTCTCTCAGGAAGTTCGGCTACATAGGGATGTGAAATGAAAATCTAAAACCGAAAAAAGTGAAAAATATGTCCAATTTCAAATGCTAATAAATCGGTTAGTATTCGATGGATTTCCTTCGTTCTTGCAGCAATAGATTGGAAAATCTTCTAAGATTCTTCCCAAAATAAGATAATTGTAATTTTATTATTCACACTATTGTACTATTGAAAATAGTCAAGCCTTGTCAAAACGAAAAATTCGACCTCTGATTGGTCGTTATATGCTTGCTTCCCAAGCACGGTCGACAGGATCATATACCTTGCAATTGAAAACATGCTATTTGGCCTATATAAGAGCCTGTTTCAGCCGGAGCCGCTCATAATAGTTCTAGACAGCGACAACAGCAGTCGTCCTTCCTTAGCAGCAGCACTAGCTCTGTGGTTGGTCACCACGTCTCAGGAGCAGCGCGGTTTTTCTCAGCGTGTGTACAGCGACAACAGCAGTCGTCCTTCCTTTGCAGCAGCAATAGCCCTGTGGTTGGTCGGTTTTTCTCAGCGTGTGTCGCCAGACAGCCATTATTCCCCCCGTGTTGGGGCAGCATGAAGATTGCCATCAGGAAATCCAATTTTGGAAATCAAAATGCCTTTTCGAAGGCAAATAAACAAGTCATTGAAAGTTAATAATTTTTGTCAACGCGAGCAAGTATTCTGTGTTGCATCCTAGCAATTTAAATTTGTCGCACCCGTCTTATTTACTGAATGTGAAATAGCTTCCACAGTGTATGTTGTCCGTGTATCTTAATTCCCCCAATGTTAGGGCAGCTCAAAGGTTGTAATTAGCAACCGATTTTGAACAGCAAAATGCTTTTTTGAAGGCAAATAAAAAAATAATTGAAGGTTAATAATTTTCTGGCATCAACACAAGCAGACATTCTGTGCGGGATGCAATCAAATTCTGTTGTAGTTGTCTAATTTTTACTTTATTTAGTAAACTCCCCACTGTAGGGGCAGCGCAAAGGCTGCGATCAGCATAACCGACATTGAATAATAAATTGCCCTGTTAGAACGCATTCACAAAAGCAGTTAGTTCGACTATGCAGAGCTAATGTGAAGTCGATTCAATCAATCAGCATTAACAGAATTTTGTCGTCTCCCAGCTGCCAAGTTGCAACATGATGCAACACGCAACAGCGAGCAAACGAAATCGCTTGATGTTACAAACCGCAATATAATACGGGTTAAAACCGTTGCGTGTGTGAGAGCACCATCGATGTTTATTCGCTGGATACACTATCTACTGTCTACTGAACGCAATAATCTGCTTACATGCGACACGGGGACGGGAACATTTTCTTCAACGAAGCTGCGCAACACGACACAAAACATGTTATTTTGTTGCTTCAATGAGAGTGCTATCGGTCCGGCTCGACAAGAAATCATTTTTGTGCATCCGTGCTACGAAACTGAGGAAAATCTTTAGAAACTGAAAAAAGAGGTGGAGCTTATCAAATGATCGCTCTGAACCAGAATGAAGTCACACATATTTTTCAAGTTATATCATTCCACCACGTACGTAAAATAATTCATTCCTATTTTCATCCCTATATAAGAGCCTGTTTTAGTCGAAGCCGCTCATAGCAGTTCTGAACAGCGACGACAGCAGTCCTCCCTTAGCAGCAGCGGGAGCGAGCAGTGGGTACCATCGATAGCGGATGGCGGCCACAACTGTGGCATGGCTGCGAATAAGCGTAGCAGTTTCAGTGGATCTCACCATCGATAGCAGCAGGGCCAGCAGATGCAGGTACAGCGGATATCAATGGCGGCCACAACTGTGGCATGGCTACGGATAGCGTTGCAGTTGCTCAGCAGTTGGGCCAGCGTATAGCGGCCACAACTGTGGCATGGCTATGGATAGCGTAGCTGTTGCAGCGGGTATATCAGCATCGATAGTAGCAGGGTCAGCTGATGCAACGACACTCCCTTCACTAAAATGCTGTTTCAGTGTGGTAGCGGGAAGCATCAGCAGCAGGCTTGCATGAAGTGAATACATCAGCCACTTCCTCTAAGGCCTCTGCCATAGTAGACGCGAAAAGCGGCGTGAACCGATTCGCTCGGCCGTAGGTAAATGTGCAGCTCTACTGATGGCTGTACATTAACCTACAGCTGAGCGAATCGGTTCGCGTCGCTTTTCGCGTCTATTATGGCAGAGGCCTAATGGAAAAGTTGTATCAGTTTGTTCAGAAGAATATTATTGCCGGTAATATTACAGAGGTGCGATTGCGTAAATCCGATTTTGAATTGAACAATTGTTCTTTTGAGAACAAATAACACACTTATTTGAAGAGTTAATAGCTTTTGGTACCAATAGCAGTATAGTGACAGCCTCAGCGGTAGATGCAGATGCAGCCGGTACTTCCCTGAGGCCGATGTAAAGGTAAATGGGAGCAGCACGGCGAAACAGTTCGGGTTATGCTTAGACGCGCGTCATTTTTCGTTGTTGATATTCCCCACATGAAACGACGCGCTTTCGTATGATAGCGGTGGTATTAGCGGTAGATGCATTTGCCAACACTTCCTCCAGTAAAGCCGTGTCTAGTTTTCAATGTGAAAACACCTTTCTCATTGTGTTGACCGTGCGCCTTAGTCCTCACTATCAAGGTAACACAGAGATGTAAGATAAACACTACATCCTATGATAAATTGAACAATTGTTCTTATAAGGACAACAAATGAATTAATGAAGATTTAATTTTGAATTAGAATACTTCTCTCAGGAAGTTCGGCTACATAGGGATGTAAAATGTAAATCTAAAACTGAAAAAAGTGAGAAAAATTTCAAATGCTAATAAATCGGTTAGTTTTCGATGGATTTCCTTCGTTTTTGCAGCACTATTGTACTATTGAAAACTATTGAACTATTACTATTGAAAACTAACTATTGTACTATTGAAAACTCTTAAGCCTTGTCAAAACACAAAATTCGACCTCTGATTGGTCGTTATACCGCGCTTTCCCAAGCACGGTCGGCAGAGTTATGGACCTAGTAAATTGGGAATGCATCATTTGGCCTATATAAGAGCTTCATCAGATAATAAGCAAACATTTCATCGGATATTAAATTGAACAACTGAAATTTGAAGAACACAAATGATTATTTGAAGAGTTAATATTTTCTCGTTTTGCGCTATAATCCAAAGTTAATTATGTAGATGTAGATGAACATGCATACTCTGACTATTATTGCGTGTTTGCGTCGCTTAGTGTTTGGCTACGGTCATGCAGAACGCAAATAACGGCGCGATGCGATTCGGCAAGACGAAATCTGTTGAAATGTATAGCTCTACTTCGCCTTAAAAAGAGCTGTACATTTCACCACGGTAAGGCGAATCGCATCGCGCCGGCATTCGCGTTCTGCATAACCGTAGCCTTTGTTCCGTTCCCGTTTAATGATGTCGTATTAAATGTGCATATTACAATTCGGCAGCACTTCAACTTCTCATTTGCACAAAATTTAAAAATATCCAATGAACTTCATTCAAAATATCAGACAAAAAGAAATTACAATACTGCCAATGAACGGTCAACGTTTATTTACTAGAAAAAATGACTGACACGCAAGCAGCCAGGTTATCTTTCTTGTAAAAGTATTCTACTTCAACCTTGCGGTCGTGGCTTTGCATACAACCTTCTTGTGATTTTTTTTAACAAGACTAATTTTTGAAAAAAGTAAACTTGTGTGAAGATAGTATTAATGAACAAAAAAAAAAATAAAACCAGAACGGTTTGTTTGATCGGTATGACGTTTCGGCAGAGTTGAAAATAGTAGTTAATAGTAGTTTTGTTCTTCCGAAAATAGTATACACTGTAAAAAAAAATTAAAGGAAAGATAAAAAAATAGAACTAATTTTTTTTTTCAAAATAATCATGTCTTTGCTTGCAAAATCTACAAAAGGTTAGCTCAACTTCGATGGTTGTTGGATCATGGAGTAATAAAAATTTAAATAGCTCAAATTTTGTAAAGAAAAACTTTTTTAGGCCGGTTCGTTTGACTAGTATAGAATTGTTGGTAAAGTTTCAGATAGTAATTTCGTTCTTCAAAAAAAAAAAATTAAAAAAAAAAAATAATAATAACTATTATTATTACTTTATACATAACAAGTCTTCGAAAAAATCATACAGGCACGTTTAATGAGTATTTATTTTAAGCAGGTATATTATAAATTGAATATCTTGAAAAACCCCAATTCTGAAAAATCTATTTATTTTGGAAATCTCAAAAAGTTATTTAAACATTGATTCGAACTTGAGTAGTTAAAAAATAAAAAAAAGTTAAAACTAAGAAAAAAAAATTTTTTTTTTCAAGTTTTTCACAGTGTATAGTTAAAAAAAATACCATCTACAACTTTGCCAAAGACACTTTATCGATAAAACCAACTGTTTTGATCCTTAAAATATTTGTTATCCTCAACAGATGATGAGCGATTTTACCCCGCTGGTGGGCGGGCTTACCCCGCATGAAAAAGATCTGCAAATTTTTAATGAATTTTTAAAATCGAAAAAAAAGCTTGAAAATAAACAAAAATATTTCAGTTCTTATTTTTTAGATGCGGGTATTGAATAGATGAGCCTCTTAGCGAAGAAAAAATTTAATTGCAGCCGCAACTTTTTTTTCTATAAACAGAAATGCTTGAGGTGGCGGTCTTACCCCGCTTACCCCTACGGCAAAAATCTCGCCCGATCGCTCGCGTTGGCGTTCGTTCTCAGGCAGAGGCCTGAGACGTGGTGACCAACCACAGGGTAAGTGATTTGTTTAATTTGAAGGCAGCTACAGGCGCAACCCGCTGATATATTCTGTTACCGCTGAGTGCTGATATCTGCTGCTGCTGCTGTCAACGTTGTAGACGGTCCATCCAGCTCACCTTCCGACTAATGAATGTAGCTAGTTTTTCCAGAAACACTCTTTTATGGCCGAAGGGTGCTACGAAATAGGCCACGCCCTATCAGTTCAGTTGTTCCATTCCCTAATGTTCTTCAGACAAATTATTCCACAACTCGCATTTAATTTTTGTATCCAGCGAATAAACACCGATGGTGCTCTCACACACGCAACGGTTTTAACCCGTATCTTATTGCGGTTTGTAACATCAAGCGATTTCGTTTGCTTGCTGTTGCGTGTTGCATCATGTTGCAACTTGGCAACTGGGAGACGACGAAATTCTGTTACTGCTGATTGATTGAATCGACTTCATATTAGCTCTGCATATTCGAATTAACTGCCTTTGTGAATGCGGTCTAACAGGGCAGTTTGTTATTCAAAGTTGGTTATGCTGATCGCACGCAGCCTTTGCGCTGCCCCTACAGTGGGGGGTTTACTAAATAAAGTAAAAGTGAAAATTAGACAACTACAACAGAATTTGATTGCATCCCGCACAAAATGTCTGCTTGTGTTGATGCCAGAAAATTAATAACCTTCAATTATTTTTTTATTTGCCTTGAAAAAAAGCATTTTGCGGTTCAAAATTGGTTGCTAATTACAACCTTTGAGCTGCCCTAACATTGGGGGAATTGAGATACACGGACAACATGCACTGTGGAAGCTATTTCACATTCAGTAAATTAGACGGGTGCGACAAATTTAAATTGCTAGGATGCAACACAGAATGCTTGCTTGCGTTGACAAAAATTATTAACTTTCAATGACTTGTTTATTCGCCTTGAAAAAGGCGTTTTGATTTCCAAAATTGGATTTCCTGATGGCAATCTTCATGCTGCCCCAACACGGGGGGAATAATGGCTGTCTGGCGACACACGCTGAGAAAAACCGCGCTGCTGCTGAGACGTGGTGACCAACCACAGGGCTAGTGCTGCTGCTAAGGAAGGACGACTGCTGTCGTCGCTGTCTAGAACTATTATGAGCGGCTCCGGCTGAAACAGGCTCTTATATAGGCCAAATAGCATGTTTTCAATTGCAAGGTATATGATCCTGTCGACCATGCTTGGGAAGCAAGCATATAACGACCAATCAGAGGTCGAATTTTTCGTTTTGACAAGGCTTGACTCCATTCCGCGTCGAACACTCGACAGAAACGAACGTGCAAAGTGGTCGTTCTATTACAATCCGGTCCGTGTGTACGAATAGCCAAACAAAAGAGTATATTATTCGCGCTAAAGGCCAACTAGATTGTGAGTTGTGTCGCTACGTTCTGTACCCGGCTCGCAACTTTGGCTGTATTGGTGCAAAATACCAGCTGCAGTTTTGATCTGTGCACAGTGAATAGATCTTTCGAGTTCAAGGCCATCAGTTGACAGTCGAGTCGTGTCGCTGTGCTGAGTGATCTCACACCCGGCTCACTGCTGGTGGCTGTATTGGTGCTGCTGTACTGGTGCTGCTGGCTGCTTTGGGTGCAGCTTCGAACGATCGGACAACCACTGCTGAAAGGAAGAAGTAAAGAGGTACGTGTTCTTGTCGGCGCTAGTGCGCTAGATTTAGCGCGATGGATATAGATCCCTCGCCTCCCGTGCCACCATCCCCGAACCCCCCTGACCCTGACCCTTCTGTTACCCCCTCCCCTGTTCATTTTCCATTCCCCCCTCGCCCCAGGCTTTACCCGGACGGATCTCAACAGGGCAGCTATACTGTTTATTTTCGTCCAAAGACAGGACTGAATTCAAAGCGATAAAACATACTGCAAATTTCTAAAGACCTGACGAAGGGGTACAAGGCCGTGACCGAAATTTCCAAGGTCCGACCTAACAAGCTCCGTGTCGTGGTCAGTGATCTGGCACAGGCCAATGCTATCGCTTGCTCTGAGCTCTTCACACGCGAGTATCGCGTTTACATACCCGCACGAGACGTGGAGATCGACGGTGTCATAACCGATTCGAGTCTGTCCGTCGAGTGTATTTTGCAAAGTGCTAAAGGGTGCTTAAAGAATAGCACATGTCCCGATGTGAAGGTGCTCGACTGCAAGCAATTGCGGTCTGTACCTCTCGTCGGCGGCACAAAAGTGTACACTCCGTCAGACTCGTTTCGCGTTACGTTTGCCGGATCTGCACTCCCTAGCCACGTCTCGATCGACCGGGTTCGTCTGCCTGTGCGATTGTTTGTACCCCGTGTTATGAATTGCACCAATTGCAAGCAGTTAGGCCACACAGCCGCCTACTGCTGCAATAAGGCACGATGTATCAAGTGTGGGGAGACTCATGCGGAAGATTCTTGCAGTGTTAATGCTGAAATATGTAGTCACTGTGGGGAAAATCAGCATGAGCTCTCCACATGCCCGGTGTACATGCAGCGTAGAGATAAAATCAAGCGGTCACTTAAGGAGCGTTCAAAGCGTTCTTACGCTGAGATGCTGAAGAAGACCGTGACCACTTCTACCATAACAACGAACCCCTTTGATCTGTTGTCCTCTGATGAAACCGATTCTGACGATTCACCAGCGGGAACATCTTATGCCAATCCTGGGGAGTCTAGGAAGAGGAAAAATGTTTCTTCTCCTAAACTTCCCCGTAAAGGTCCTAAGATTTCCCAAAGTGTAATGAAAAGTACAAACAAACCAAACAGTACTGCGGAAAAACCGAAGCAAACTCCTTCTGGGCTTGCAAATTTAAAGTCCCAGAAGGAGTTCCCAGCACTGCCAGGAACATCTAAAACCCCAGTTGTTCCTTTTGCACATCAAGTTGATGAAACAAACTCTGGATTAGTGAAATTTTCTGACATTGTGGACTGGATTTTTGAAACTTTCAATGTACCCGATCCAATTAAAATTTTTCTTACAGCATTTATTCCAACAGTTAGATCATTTTTGAAGCAGTTGACTGCCCAATGGCCCCTCCTTGCAGCGATTGTATCCTTCGATGCCTAATTTATCTGCGTATATGAAGGATTCTATCTCTGTCTTACAGTGGAATTGTAGAAGTATTTTACCAAAAATTGATTCGTTTAAAGTTTTGATAAATAAAAACAAATGCGATGCATTTTCCCTTTGTGAAACTTGGCTTACTTCAAATATTGATCTCAACTTCCATGATTTTAATATTATTCGCCTTGATCGAGACACCCCATATGGAGGAGTACTTTTAGGGATTAAAAAGTGCTATTCTTTCTATCGTATTAACCTCCCCTCGATTCCAGGCATCGAAGTTGTCGCATGTCAAATGACAATACAAGGTTAAGAGCTTTGTATTGCCTCAATATAAATTCCTCCCAGAGCACAGGTTGGGCAACGGCTGCTCTTTGATTTAATAGAACTTCTTCCCTCGCCACGTTTGATTTTGGGAGACTTCAACTCTCATGGTGTGGCTTGGGGTTCCCCTTACAATGATAACCGCTCCTCTTCAATCTATAACCTTTGCGAATACTTCGACATGACTATTTTAAACAACGGTGAAATGACACGTATCCCGAAACCTCCAGCGCGCCCAAGCGCTTTGGATCTCTCCTTATGTTCGACGTCGCTACGGTTGGATTGCACATGGAAGGTAATCCTCGATCCTCACGGTAGCGACCATTTGCCTATTCTTATTTCAATTACTAACGGGTCAACTCGCATGCGACCAATTGACATTCCGTATGACCTCACACGAAATGTCGATTGGAAGCTATACGAGGAAATGATTTCAAAAGCGGTCGAGTCGATTCAACATCATCCACCACTTGAAGAATACAACCTCCTCGCGGGCTTGATTCTCGACGCCGCGTTGCAAGCCCAAACGAAGAAATATCCCGGCGTAACGATCAAAGAACGGCCTCCCACTCCGTGGTGGGACCAAGAGTGCTCCGATGTCTACACGCAAAGATCCGACGCGTTTTTGGCCTATAAGAAGAAAGGTATACCTGGCGACTATATACGGTATTCGGAGCTTAATACCAAGCTTGAAAGCTTGGCTAAAGCAAAGAAACGCGGATATTGGCGTCGGTTCGTGAACGAGACGTCGAGGGAGAAATCGATGAGCACTCTTTGGATCACAGCCCGAAGAATGCGGAATCGCGTAACGGTCAACGAAAGCAAGGAGTCTTCAAGTCGGTGGATATTTGATTTTGCCAGGAAAGTATGTCCGGACTCTGTTCCTGAGCAAAACATTGTTCGCGATGCGTCTCCGGGCCACGACGCGATAGAATCACCTTTTACGATGGCAGAATTTTCAGTTGCCCTCCTGTCCTGTAACAATAACGCGCCTGGGTTAGATAGAATCAAATTCAACTTGTTGAAGAATCTACCCGGCAATGCCAAGAGGCTCTTATTGAACTTGTTCAATAAGTTCCTGGAGCAAAACATTGTACCGCAGGATTAGAGGCAAGTGAAGGTGATCGCCATCCAAAAACCAGGGAAAACAGCTTCTGATCACAACTCTTATAGGCCGATTGCAATGCTATCCTGTATCCGGAAATTGATGGAAAAAATGATACTCCGTCGTTTAGACCATTGGGTCGAATCAAATGGTCTGCTTTCAGATACTCAATTTGGCTTCCGCCGTGCCAAAGGGACGAATGATTGTCTTGCGTTGCTTTTAACAGATATTCAGCTGGCGTATGCTCGCAAAGAACAAATGGCGTCTGCGTTCTTGGACATTAAGGGAGCTTTTGATTCCGTTTCTATTGACATTCTTTCGGGCAAACTTCACCGACAAGGATTTTCTCCAATTTCGAACAATCTTTTGCACAATTTGCTGTCCGAAAAGCACATGCATTTCACGCACGGCGATTTAGCAACTTTTCGCATTAGCTACATGGGTCTTCCCCAGGGCTCATGTTTAAGCCCTCTTCTTTACAACTTTTATGTAAATGACATCGACGAATGTCTGGCAAATTCATGCACGATAAGACAACTTGCAGACGACAGTGTAATCTCTGTTACAGGAGCCAAAGCTGCCGATTTGCAAGGACCATTGCAAGATACCTTGGACAATTTGTCTGCTTGGGCTGTCTTCTCGTATTTTTATCAAATGTGAGGTCTTGAACCGTCCCGTGATTGATAGGTTAGTCGAACTTAATACTCAAACCCGTTTTATGACATTGTATTTCAATCACATGTCCCAAAATATTAACCCTTCTTCGAATATTCCAAATCGTGTCGACTTATCAAATACTTCTGATTCTACTGTGTTTTTCGATACATCCATGATAGAAGAAACTCGTGGAATCCCGGATCACTTACGCGTGCAGCAGATCCCTAAAAATTTTTCCAATAAATATCGAAACATCAACTGCGACAATATGTACTACACTGACGGATCACTTCTTGATGGGTCCACTGGCTTCGGTATTTTCAATAACAGTTTAACCGTCTCCCATAAGCTCGATAATCCTGCTTCTGTTTACGTCGCAAAATTAGCTGCAATTCAGTACACCCTAGGGATTATCGAAAAAATGCCTACGGACCATTATTTCATCTTTACGGACAGTCTCAGCTCCATTGAGGCTCTCCGATCGATGAAAGATGTTAAGCACTCTCCGTATTTCCTGGGGAAAATACGGGAATATCTGAGTGCTTTATCCGAAAAATCTACTCAGAATTCCTTAGCGTGGGTCCCTTCTCACTGCTCGATACTGGGTAATGAGAAAGCGGACTCTTTGGCTAAGGTGGGCGCAACAATCGGTGATATTTATGAAAGACCAATTGCCTTTAATGAATTTTTCGCATTTGTTCGTCAGAATACGATCATCAGTTGGCAAAATTCTTGGACCAAGGGGGAACTGGAAAGGTGGTTACATTTCATAATCCCCAAGGTATCGACGAACCCGTGGTTCAAGGGGTTGGATGTAGGTCGGGATTTTATTTGCACGATGTCCCGGCTTATGTCCAATCACTATAGATTTGACGCGCATCTCCGTCGTGTTGGGGGGCTCGGGGAAAGTGGTATCTGTGCCTGTGGTGAAGGGTATCACGACATAGAGCACGTTGTTTGGTCATGCCCTGTACACCGTGACGCCAGGTCTAGATTAATAGCTTCCCTGCAGGCCGAAGGTAGGCAGCCGGCTGTTCCTGTTCGTGATGTCTTGGCGAGCCGTGACCTATCCTACATGTCCCTTATATACGTTTTCCTGAAATCCATCCACGCCCCAGTTTAGTCCTATCCCCTTCCGCCTACATCCAACCAAACGACAAGAACACGTTAAGACCCCGGATCCGGAAACAGCAATCAGACCCGCACGATACTCTCAAGGCCCGAGGGAAACAACCCAATATGCCAGTCCGTAATATCTTGGCCAAAGGCAATGAAAACCTTCAAACAGCAAACCTGTGCTTTCAATGCAAAATATTCTAGCTTTAAGTTAGATTTAGTTTCAGCTCGTAGTCGGCAGCGAGGATAAAAAATTTGCTTTTAGTTATTAAGATACTTTAGAAAGTAAGCTACTAGATATAATTGGCGCCGTTAAACATTGAATTGTATTTGTGCCGTGTCAAATAAACTATAAATGAAGAAAAAAAAGGCTTGACTATTTTCAATAGTACAATAGTGTGAATAATAAAATTACAGTTATCTTATTTTGGGAAGAATCTTAGAAGATTTTCCAATCTTTTGCTGCAAGAACGAAGGAAATCCATCGAATACTAACCGATTTATTAGCATTTGAAATTGGACATATTTTTCACTTTTTTCGGTTTTAGATTTTCATTTCACATCCCTATGTAGCCGAACTTCCTGAGAGAAGTATTCTACTTCAAAATTGGAACAACCAACTACATAAATGCATGCGATGAATTAAAATTGAGAAAATTAGGAGATAAATACTAAATTATACATTAAATCTAAAACGAATTAAGTTTTCCTCTCAAATTATTTTTTGTTGAAACTTGACATTATTCCAAAACTTCTGAAAAAAGCAAAGATGGCTAGAACAAGATACCTAAATTCCTACATTTCATACACTTCATGCATTTTGTCCACGACACCTGTACAACGACTAGAGCTGCCATGACTTAAATGCAATAAAACTGTGGTTATTAGCAAAACCGATTTATCGTGCATAACCGCCAGATGAAAATGAAAACTAGAAGACAGCACCATGTAAGGATATTGAAAATTAGATGGCAGGACAACACAAAAATTTTGAAAGCAATTGCTTCAACTTTCACCACCTTGCCGTCATCATCAAGTTACCAGTATTCAAACTAGTTCGACTTTCGGTCACTCGCAGCGACAATCGTGACCGCTGCATACTGCAAGAGTCAGCTATCTTGTACTAGTCATCATAGAAAAAAGTCCTGGAGTTTAATTTTTTCATATTCATCATTTTTTGAGAATAATCAAATTCCAATGATGATTTTGTTAGGCGGTTAAGTGGACGAGTGACTTCCACTGCCAAAAAGAATTGATAAATTAAATGAATACCATAATTGGAAGTGAAATTGGTGGATTACTGCATGCCAAAAATCTATAAATTTGCAATTTCCGTTTGAATGCTTGATCGATAGCTATGCGGAGTATCAATTAACCTCAATTTTTCAAAACACCAGGTTCTGTATGAACTGTATAATTGAAGCGACAATTTCAAAAAGTTCAACGTCATGAAAACCTTCTAACCTCGTATAGCTCTGTTTCTAGTAGGGAGAACTTTATGTCGCCTGTTCACCTGAAAAACAAAAAGCATCATATGTGTTTGTTCAAGGAAGAAAACCGAAGAAATCGTCTTGAGTATATTGTGAAGCAATAATTTTCACAGTTTAACTAAAATTTTCAGTAAAAAATTTTGTTCAATTTTTGGCAGTGCGTAGTTTGCCGGGTCAATTACCCTAACTAACACGCTGAGAATTTTGAGTAAGAATTCCCAGGATTCCTATAACTCGGTGACGGAATCGTGAGAGGAATCGTTGCTGCGATGCGTACAGAATCTGTTCGAATCGCATACGGGAAACCTTCTCAAGAATACTCAAAAATCCAAACGAATCGTGAGAGGAATCGTTTCTGCGATACGGACAGAATCTAAACGAATCGCATATGGAAAACCTTCTCAAGAATCCTACAGAATTGAAATGAATCGTGAAAGGAATCGTTTCTGCGATACCGACAGAAACTGTTCGAATCGCTTATGACAACCTCAAGAATCCAAATTTAGGATCGCAGCAGACTTTCATGTAAGAACAATATTAGTCGGAAATTTTGTATACTTTCAACAAAAATGTGTTGCGAATCACCTGTTTACTAGAACTGGTGAGCTTTCTTCTACAAAAGAATCAATTCACAGGTGTACAAGACAGACGTATTCGGTTTAGATAGAACTTTGAAATTTTTTAGTTATGTTTCTGTCATTGGCACTATATTAAATGTTGTTTACTATCTATTTTAACCATGAACAGTAAATTTTATTTTTGTTGAAAGTACTTTGATGAATTCACACACAGATCAGAGTGCTGCGACTCGGTCGGCATGATCCCCAAAAAGAACTTTTTTTGACGGCCATCGTAAATTCTGTCAACTTGAACCATTGTTGTATAGCCTGTTCGAGTATATCTTATCGAAGCACATGACACTTTGAAGGCATTTAACAAATAGATCAAGGGAAATCTGTAAAATAAATATAATGCTCAAATACCATTACTAATAACCTATCAGTTTACGATATTTAAAAACCAGCTTTCCAGATCAACACCACAATGAACCACCTTCGTAATTGTTGAATCAACCACCATACCAGAGAATCCATCCATCATCCCAAAACACCGCCGTTCGACAGGAGACATGAGCCACAATATCGTGACATCTGTTTTTCTGCTCAACAAAACAGCCTGGCAGTGCAGCAGTCTAGAACCAACATCGCCGAAAAGCCATATGCTCTTCTCCGCGGAAATGCCTCATATACCGGTCGACGGACAAACCACACAAAGACCAAAGATAATATTGTATTTGCGAGCTATGCAATTGAGGGTCTTCTGCAACCTGTTCCAAATTTACGTAACGCTTAACATCGTTGCCGCTCCAGTACACTTTCGATTCGAGATGAGATAATCAGGCGTTGCTACGGCGACGAACATCGTGCACATGTTACGTGATGTTAACACATATGTAATCTGTAGCCATGAATTAGAGCAAAATCAACTAGAAACGCATTAATGCTGTATATTTAGAACCCTTCCCAAGGCCGCAATCAGTCAGCGTCGACGAGTGCTGTCGGTGGGGTGGGGTGTACTGCAATGAAGAGGGTGATTAACCAACGCATCGAAGCGGTCGAAGGGTACACGCCTGGCAGGTCCTTTATCGACCCTCGAAGTTGCTGGTTTCAAGGATGCTGCGGTAAATCTTACCATATGCGCTAGTGGTTCGGCGTATAGCGACATTGGTATGCCCTTATCCAATATAAAAGTTACTCTATTTTTCTGGCACTTGGTATTGCATTTGTTTTTACTCTGAATGTAAATTTATCGTAGCAGAGTTCATAAGTACCATATGCAGTGGTTTTACCCGTTACATTAAAGTTAACTTCTATTGGATTTGGCTGGCTGATTTATTTCCGTATAGGAGTTAAAAATTGGAATAAAATTGACGTTCGATTCAAGTGCGGTGTAATTATCGTAAATCATTCATCGATGTTACGAGAAGTTCTGCAGTTCAATTATGTACTTTATCCAAAGTCAAATACAATACAGAACTGCTTCTACAGGTCGTGCCTATTAAATTCTCTTTAAGCTGAATTAGTTGCTTCTAATCATATGAGAGATTTTTAAATCTGTTGTTTACTTCGGTTAACATCACTTGTTCATAGTCACACCGATTGGAGTTGAAAATCCTTTTCCAACTGGTAAACTTGTAGAAGCATTTGCTTTTGTCATAATTTCATGCAATATTACTGGTATAGAATATCCCAGAAAAAAACAATTTTTTCCTCCAATCAACCCTTTCGGAAACCCGAACAGAGCGTTACCATTCAACGCGCAGTGATGAATAGAAACAACCTGTTTCCTCCACATTTGCACATTTTCTCTGACAGCAGGAGCAATACTACTGTGACAGAACAGAACAGAAGTTAAGCATAAAAATTGTCTGTCCGCTCTCCGCTCACCATTCCCCGTGCCTGTCTCTTACAACGCAACAACAGGCGGCTGCTGTCGTGAGTCGCCAGTATGAGCTGTTGCTGTTCCACGTCACAACCGGCTCAGTAAGGAGGGAAACTTCAAGCCGATTCAGAGAGCGAAAGCACGCCCCAAAAATTTGCCAAACGTCTGCGAGACGACAATGTGCTCCCGTTTTTGGGTGGAAAAACTCCACCCCCGAAAGGAAAATGTCGGTCTCTTCCACGATTTTATGGTGTTCGTTCTAGCGTAGGTGTATGTGAAAGCTGTTCGTTCTGGATACGTAGGACGAGATGCAGTGATGGCAACCTGTTAGTGGGTTTTTGAGGCTCTGTTTATCTCATGTAATTTTTGTTGGTCACAAAACGGGTTTTTTGTGCATTATTTTCAAAGGTGACTGTAGATAAATAAGTACTCTTATAACTAGGGGTAACAAAAAAAAACAATATCGCACGTTTAGCCTTGGGGCTAATAGCGGTCTCGATCAACTAGATTAGTTTAGAGATTTCGTTATCGATATTGTTTTTTGGCACATTTTGCATGTGTTGGATAAGTACAACTATACACCGTGTCCCAGTGCTGAGTCGAGAAAATTTCCAGCTCGAAAAGATCCTCGACTCGATCGGGAATCGAACCCGATATCACAACCGTGTGGGAGAGCTAGCCGACCGACATCGCTAACCACAGAGCCACGGGGACCACCATAACTAGGGGTACATATAATCTTATCAAAGATGACTAGAACAAGATACCTGACTCTTGCAGAAAGCTTCGGACATGATTGTCGCTGCGCGTGAGCAAAAGTCGAACTGATTTATACACTATTAATAGGATGTATACTTAACGTCAAAATCAACTGACGACAAGGCCAACACATGACTGCTGAAAGATGAAACAATTTTTTCAGTATCCATGTGGACGATTGTACGGTGCTGCCTTCCGAAAAATGATAATAATGTGTACGAATGTTTAGTTCTCAAACATGAAACTTTCCGGAAGCATCAAGAATTATCGGCGCATCATTTAAAATTAAGCGTACCATCAGAAATTCCTGATAACCGCTATAAGCACGCTCTACAGCCAAGTTTTTCACTCTTGCCGAGGATAATAAAGCAAAAATCGGGTACCCCGGTGAACCTGACTATATGTACAATGGTTCTGAAACCTGGCTTGCCACATATCAAACTTTTAGTTTTGGTAGAATGGGACCTGAACATAAATATAACTCCTCAATATAAACCCCCACTCTGACAGTCAAATTCACACTTTTCTTTTCGTACTTTGAAGTGCAAAAAATATGGCAATAGCATTAAGCGCAAAAAATGACAATATCATTAATCTGCATTAAGCATTAAGCATCGAGCTGACCAAACTGCTACACCTTTTTCATATACAATCTTGAATAGCTCAACGATCGATGACGGACTGTACACGATAAATCGGTTTTGCTCATAGTGACAATTTTATGAGAATTTAAGTCATCGGATGGCAGCACTAACCGTCGGAAATACTTACTGGTCGAACTCTGCAGGTTGTCTATCAGAATTCAAAATCTGATAGATTTCCTGTCAGAGCAGGTGTAACTCAAGGTTCAGTCTTCGGTCTAGTCCTGTACAACATATTCACTTCAGATCTTCCTGATTTGCCTCCAGGATGCACAAAGTCATTGTTCTGCGATGACACAAGCATTTCCGTAAAAGGAAAAAGTCTTCGTGTCATATGCAGTCGATTGCAGAAAAGCTTAGATATTTTTTCTTCCTACTTGCAAAAGTGGAAAATCTCTCCCAATGCTTCTAAAACTCAAATGATAATTTTTCCGCATAAGCCTAGGGCTTCTTTCCTCAAGCCAAACAATAATCACGTTGTCAAGATGAATGGGGTTATTTTAAGTTGGTCCGACAAGGTTAAGTACTTGGGACTAATTTATGATAAAAAACTTACTTTCAAAGAGCACATTGAGAGTGTACAACTTATTTTCAAAGAGCACAAGAGAGTGTACAAATATACGAGATGTTTATATCCTCTCATTAACAGGAATTCTAAACTTTGTTTAAAGAACAAACTTTTGATTTACAAACGAATTTTTAGACCAGCAATGCTTAATGCTGTACCGATCTGGTCAAGTTGCTGTTCAACAAGGAAGAAAACGCTCCAAAGGATTCAGAATAAAATTCTGAAAATGATTTTGAAGCGTCCTCCTTGGTTTGGTACACTGGAACTACATAGACTTACTGGTGTTGAACCATTAGAAGCTATGTCAAATAAAATTATTAACAATTTTCGACAAAAATCGTTGCAATCCTCAATTGCTACGATAAGCTCTCTTTATAGCCAATAAGTTAGCAATTAAGTTAGTTGTAAGTTTACTTCCCCTTTTCTGACAAGTAGGTTTAAATCCCTACGAATGATAAGTCCTAACTGCGAAAGCAAACAAATCCTAACAATTAAAATTACAAATTTCTAACAGTGTTGAGAAGTCACCATTTGTGATTGGACACACATACTCATTATTTACTAATATTTATCATAAATACTTAAGCTACTAACAAATCCCCCCTTTAAAAAAAAAAAAACCGTCGGAAATCGGTCGTGTTCAAAATGTATGAATTATATGGAAATTAGGTATCTTGTTCAAGTTATCTTTGATCTTATTCAAAAAAACGCGCAAATTTAGGATTTTTTCACGGCTGCAGAAAAAAATCAAAAATCTTTTTTTTTTTTTGCTGTATAGGATCTAAAATTTAAATTTTTTACGAAATTCTTTGGTAGCATTTGTGGAAGCAGCAGCATGAATATGCCTGAGGTTCATTCCACAGAAATCATTTGCGACAGACGATTCAAAGGCTTGCTCGTTACATCTGCCAAACTCGATATCGATTCCTTTAGCTTTGTCTTGACCTACTCCTTTTTTTGTTGCACGGCAAAGGGCAATAAAGTGCCAATCTGGAGTTCTCCAAGGCAAAAACCTTGGTCCACTTCTATTCTGCTTGCTTCTATATGGAGTATACTAGAAAATATAGTCGTGACATCGTGATGATGGTACCGCTCCTCTGCACACCTGTCCTCCCAAAGCTGTGTTCGAAAGCCAAGGTGAGCCTTGCTTCAGACCATCGCGTAGACTGACATAGACAATCTGGATATTGAGTACATCAGGATTAAACCTCTGAAATCGAAACAAAAAGTATATCGGGTTGGAAAGTTGCTTTTTGGTATGAAATAGTATATATGCTGTTATTCTGATTTTTGATATTTATCTGTTTTTACGATTTTGAACTAGGGTTGGGAGAAAAAACTGAAAAGGCTTGGGTTTGCCTGTGGACTGTAAAGCTCGTTATCGAGAACTATAGTATCACAGGATCTCTCTCGTAGTTTTGGATCGTTATCCAGAATCAATTCTGATTAGTTAACACTCCTAAATGTTAGGTTCAATTCGTAACCAAGTCCAGATAATTTTTGGGCTGGAAACGTTCTGGATTAGCCTTGGATCCATGATGGTATTGGAAAATCGTGTTTTTTTTATATTCATTGTTAAATTATTGGTATTCTTTTGAAGGGTTATTATATATGTATTAACCGTTATGTACCCGGCAATTTTAATACACGTAAGTACACGGCAGAGTACCCGGGTACCCACCAAAATGAAATGCTTCTTACTTCCTCGATTCTTGACCGATTTACAATCTTGACCCGTCAAAAGATTGGAAAGTTTGTCTATTTTTAGTATGTGGGGCCGAAAAAGTAATTGTTCCTTATATGGTTCCCGTAAATCCGGATCTTCGGGACCGTGTTCAAGGTCGGACATATGTTCCGAAATGGCCATTTCGGACAACTCATCAAATGGACCCAAAATGAATGAAAATCAACTCCTGGAGTGGTTTCATGAATTTCGATACCAATGTTGGTCGGTTTTATCGACAATTGTACTAATTTGTCTTACCGGAACATGCTCCCGAAGATCCGGATTTACAGGAACCATATGCGGTTACTGGCTCATGTCGGTCTCAGATTCTAAAAGTAGACCGATTTTTCAATCTTTTGACAAACCAAGATCGAAAATCGACCAAAAACTGAAGAAGCAAGAAGCATTTCATTTTGTGGGTACCCGGGTACCCTGCCAAGTACTTATGGGGTATAAAAATTTGAAGCCTCCCTCATCGACCCCCCCCCCCCCCCCTGCTGCTATAAACAGTCTGATGATGAGAAATAGTTTATTTCCACTGGTTTGGAGCATTCCATAAGTTTCAGCTGGCTGGGTTGAGGTTATCCTTGTTCTTTAAAGCAATAAAGTCTGAAAAGGTACCCGGGTACCCTGCCGAGTACATAACGGTTAATAACCAGTCCGTTATTTGTTTGCCAACTGGTTACATTGTATGACTCGATATAATATCTTACTTAGATAAATCGACCAGCTCAAACCGATGTAGGGGTATAAGGTGGGACCATCATCATCTAACGTCACAAACGCGTCCGAAAATTCGCCCGCTGGTTGACGCTCGATGTGAAACAGTCAAGTGTCGTACGTAACAGTTTAATTAGTTTTGCTGGAAAACCATGTTCAAGCATAATTTGTCACAGCTAGTTGCGTTTCACTGTATCGTACACCGTCTTAAAGTCTATAAACAGATGATGTGTCTGCAAGGTGAACATCTGGTCCATTCTTAATCGCCCCGCTCAAAAACTCCATTGGTAATCGCCAACAAATGCTTACTGCAACCAGGGTTGCAAATTTTCACTGTCAGTGATAGATTCTCAGTTGAAACTGAATACTACGAATATTATCAACACGAACGAGCTGCAGTGATAATTGCTTCCAGCGCCAATCAGTTGACAGTGGTAATGCTGACAAGCAGCATTACTATGATTTCGCACACGCTATGTTGCTTTAGCGATGTTTATGCGGTGTGGGATGAAGGTGCCTACCTACTCCATTGACTTCATGCAATAGATTGGCTCAGATAAAATAATTTCGATATTAATTAACAGGGGGTGTTTTTCGGCTTCGCAGTCCTTCAGCAATAAACGAATTAATATCGCTCTTTAAACCAACATTTCGGTGTATATTGCATCCAGAACGTTTCCAACCCGGAAATTATCTGGACTTGGTTAGGAATTGAACCTAACATTTAGGAGGAGGGTGGGGGGAGGTTGGTGTGGTTTAAAAAATTCCCAGGCGCCCTTCCACAGTATTCTAGCCTCCTGCGTTAAGGCTTCCGTCACACGCAGAGGACCCCCTTCTGTCGTGGCAAACTCTTGGGATCAAAGCTGGGTTCTTCGAACAAACAACTGATTCAAAACCTGGGCCCCGGCAACCTTACTCTGCCGGAACAAATGGAGTTAAGAAGCTCCATGGCTTGCAGCTCTTCAAGGCCGCACGCAACAGACAGAACTGGAGGACTTCAACCTCGACAGCAAATCGTTGGACGGAGGACCCTCGGTTTCATCACTAATCCTCGGTTCACCTAGCGGAAAAGAGGAGAGCCCGACGGACTGTCTTCCCGCTCCGGTTACGCAGTCGAATGACAAAGGGAAACCTGAGTCATCTCGTGCTGCCGTCAAACGGCTCTTCCTATCGTAACGGCGGCGCCTGGAAAGACTGCTAAACCAAGGCCAGTCACGCGAGGAGGCCGCGAGCTAAGTTCGTCAATCAGTCGACTTGATTGACCGCTTAGGTCAGGTCGTAAACAAGTGACAACGGTCGACTGATACAGCGTCGCCAAACACGAGCGCTAAGGGCCCGAGCTGCCATGAACCTTGGGACTTGGCATGCGCGGATCCTCCTGCACCGCGTCTAATATCAGGGGTAACGTACAAGGAGATGCTGGAAGCAACAAGCCTGTCGATCACATCGATCGACTATCCAGCTTCCAGACTTACCCCTGACCAGCTAAAAACTATTCGTGACGCCATTTTAGACTGCATTTCGGACCAGGAACCATCCACCATCAAGCCCAAGTTTGGGAGCTGCCGACTAAAAAACGGCCTCCTACAATATGACTGTGCCGATAGCGACACAGATGGCTAGAGACTACGGCGTCTTCTCTCAAACAGTGGATGTAGCACACCTTCGTGTATTTCACACGAAGGACCTATCAAAGGCACTACGGTTCGTCTCCACATGTGCAAGGCGAGTATGCCATCGCAACGTCACTGGAAAGACCGTCGAACTGATGGTGGACCAACAGTCTGCAAACCAAGTAGTGGCAGAAAGCTTCCTGCTGAACTTTAAGTACGGAAAAGCACGCATGCGACAGGTTGGCAGAAAGCCTTCAAACACAGGCGCGAAAGACTCTGTTGCAAAGGCAGGAAAGGTACGTTCGGAGACTCCCTCAGGGAGTGTACCACCACCACCTGCACGCATTCTTTCTTCGCTACGCAAAGCCAAAAGGAGATTCAAAGTTCGATTCTGTGAGGACATTCAGACTCTGCCGGAGGCTACGCGACTGCAAAAAGCGAAGATCACATGAATGGTCTTGCGCAATTTGAAGATGGAAGTATGACTGCCACAACCAGAGAAACGCTGGATGTTTTTTTTTTTCCTGTGCGGACTCATCACTGCGACTAGAGGTTAGATCTATTGTGATATTGCCCAGGTGTTTTCTGTACTCCGCACTTTATATTATTGGCAGTATCACTATTGAAGTACGTGATACGCTTATCATTCATATCCATGCTTGTGTGTGAGTTTTACCTTTCCGTTTCAAGCTTACTACTCTACTATACCGAGCCTCTGTCCATCCTAACAATATCGCCCAATTACAATTCCCTGGAGAGAACTTTCATACGTTACTCACACCAGTTTTATTATAACAGGGACTTATTTTTGTTAGAAGGAGAGTCAACAGAGATACTGTAGAATTCAGATTGAAGGAAGGGTACTTGGTGGGAAGCCTGAGAATAAACCCATGCTTAAGTCCTTTGGCAATCAAATGACCTGATTCTACTAAGATTCGAACCCACGACCACCCGCTTGCCAAGGCTAACTCTGTAACCTCGCGGCAACGGAGCTTCCCCAACGCTGGATGTTTTTATGAACATTCACTTTCCTGGCTCGACAGTGACCATCGGGTCGAACGTTGATGAGCAACAAAGCCTCGGATCAAGACGCTTGACGTCACGTAACTCCGCAGTGCTTGCTCATCGACTGTTCACGGAGACTTCTATCAGCTGGGCACTAAGCTCTTTTGAGCCTATGAAATCACCAATCTTTCTGCTGTTGGTGTCAGTTGGATCGTAACAGGAATGGTCTGAGGAAAGATTGAATTAGCGAATACTCTGTCTTCGATAAGTTCATTTACATTTAACTGGTCATGTTCAAGGAGAAATATCGAGTTCGATTAGAGCTGTACAATAGAGGCGCTACTAGCTGTTGCGCGTATTCCTCCGCAGCCTGGGAGTTCCGGAGCTGCTTAATGTTGAGCCGCGGGGTTCGGCGATGTCGAGCGTGGTATACGGTCGACAGTTTTGAGCGCAATGATACCGCAACTAGGTAGTGGTCCGAGCTAATATCCGCACCGCGATAGGTACGCACGTTTGTAATGTCTGAGAAGAACCGGCCGTCGGTGAGAACATGGTCAATTTGATATGCTATACGTTGGTCAGGTGATCTCCAGGTGGTTTTGTGGATGTCCTTACGGGGAAAGAAGGTACTTCGGACTGCCAGTCCTCGGGAAGCTGCGAAGTTGACGCATCGCTGGCCGTTGTCGTTCGTCACGGTGTGCAGGCAGTTTGTACCCTCATTTTTCTTGTATGGACTTCCTCACTGCGACCAGAATCGTTGATCTATTGTGAAATATGCCCGGGTATCTGCTGTATCCCGCACTTCTATTATTAGCAATACCGCTATTGAGAAGTGGCATGCTTATTATTATTTTTCATCAGTGCTTGTGTGTAATGTGCAACTCTTCCTTTTACACGCTTACTGTTCTCCTATAACGAGCCTCGTTCCCCCTGCCAAATATCACCAATTGTAATTCCCTGAAGAAGTTTCGTCGTGCGTCCTTCTGGCCAGTTTCATTGATAAGAAGGACTTGTTTTTCTTCAGAGGAAGTCACGCAAAGGTATTGTAGATTTCAGCGTAAAGGGAGGGTAACTGGTGGGGAGCCTGAGAATAAACCCATGCTTGAAGTCCTTTTTGACATCGAATGGCCTGATTCTACTAAGATTCGATCCCACGACCATCTGCTTGACAAAGCGGACTCTGTAACCTTGCGGCAACACAGCTCCCTCTCCAGTACCCTCATAGAAGATCTATGAAGCACGGCGAAATAGGTGTATTCTATCGTGCAGGTTTAACTTCGCTAGGTTTTTATTAGATATCGAAAAAGAACTGGTTCCAAGATATTACCTTGGGGCACGCCAGTCGATTCAGCCTTTACCTATCTATTGAAGACTCCATTTGATACAAAATGGAGTCTATTCGAGAGATAGCTGTCACTGATGAGGGATCTGGTGAATTCTGTAGACTTCTTTTAATGTATCGTATGTGTCTTTGTGAAATCTATGACTTATGACATTTTTTCCTGTTGTCTTACAAATCCTATGTATCTTGCGAGTAAAGATGCAGTTAACGTGGTAAAGCCATGTCTGGTGGTTGTGAAAGAATTCGGGTAACAGTTCTCGATGATCTTGTTGAAAATAGCTAAGCTAAAGAGGATTTTGTAGAACATTCACCTGATCTATACACAGATTAATGCACTAACGTATGGCGTATCCGATTCGTTATGCATTTGCACACTATTGACAAACCGCAAGGTCAATCTCTGAAAGTATGAAAAAATAGTTGGAAATAATCGAATTAAGAAAAAAATGGGCAGGACAAAGTTTTCCGGATCAGCTATCCTCACAGTTTACCCTGAAGATGTCACTAGTCGGTGACGAAACGTCGGATAGTATAAAATGAAGTCATTCTACTTTTTTGAGACTGCACAGCCGAAAATATACCCAGCGAACATAGCAACTTAACAGTCGAACTATTAGCAAAATTTACAAGTCTAGTCTAGTCTACACTAACACAGCCAGTACTTGAAAGGATCTTGCAAAATAATATCCATTTTGCAAAATGATATCCATAACTATTAGCAAGATTAACAAGTTCATAAAAAATCAGCCATTTTTCAACGGATACTGATATACACGTTCGCAAGTTTGTCAACTTGCATTTATACTTTTCAAAAAAGGTAACGGGAATAAATGTTCTGTTCTTTTCAATAATGATTCTAGATTAATGTTGGAAAACAAACTATGCGAAGTTGCTCTTGATTCTGAGAGAGGGTTGCTAATCCCATATACGAATTGAGAATTGCGTCTGGAACATTGCTTGAATGTTCATAAATTTTTTACTTTGTTTTAGTTTTATAGCTCTGTGACCTTAATATCGTTACAAAATCAAAAGCAAGTAAATCGCTGCTTATCCTTTTACAATTATGACTATTTTCTAAGAAAAACAGCTGGATGCACTGCCATAGGCACACCTCACGCCTCTGCCAAAAAGCGTAGAAAATTCATTCTGAGCCACCAGTATTTCAGCCCCGCACGGAGTACTGAAAACCTACATAAGGATACTAATTCATAACCCACAGAATGTACGCACGGAAAAGTTGGAGAGAATTACATCAGCAACTAATACAGCAGCAGCGGAGAAAAAGCGAGCTCAGAATATGCTTCGTTGATGTGAGCAGAAGTAAAAGCTGTAAGACTACCTCCCGTCCGATCCCGTCACCAACCTGTCCGATATCGTCCTCGTAGTCGCCTAGTAAACCGGGGAGTATGAGGTGGGCGGCAACGAAGCCCGAGTGAAATATATCGCATAAAATATTTCATATTGAAAGCTTTTCTATTGCTTTTTCATGTATCCGCGCATATGTGTGCTGACGGCCGTTCGTTCTCTCTCACTCTCACGCTAGCCGTCTTGCTGCTACTCTCTTTCTTGCCCTCCTGCGCTAGACCGACAAAATGCTTCTGCCACTGAACTGATGAGTGAACAATATTTTCCTACCCTTATGCTTTCGGTCCCTATGTTTATGTACATTATAATTGTCGGTCTGTTCTCGGCAAGCAGAGTGGTATGTGTGCGAAGCAGCATGCGACGATCTGTTCGGGATTTTTATTCTGTGCTTTTCTCTCCCTCGCCCAAATGGGGTGGCGTCTGGGCGAATAAGTATAGAACCGAGTGCTGACTGACAATCAAAAACAGTTTAGCAGCAGATTTCGAGGAAACAAGTGGCTTCTGGCAGAACGATCCTTTTTCGTGGTTTGAGAGGTGTGAGCAAACAGAAAGTGGATTTTGCGGACTTTGTCCGAATCGTGGTCGGAATAAATTCGAATCAATTTCTGCACAAGTGTTTCGCTAAAGTGATTAACGAGATTTAAGGATTCATCTTGAGGATACAATGACGATGGACATTCGGCAGTCTCGGTTGAATGTGAAAATCAATGGGCATTGCTCCGGAGCTGGTGCATGTGACAGTGACGTGAGTGGAATAGAAATGGCCCACACGAAGTTGGATAGTTTTCGGACTGGCAAGAGCTCTGGTAAACGGTCGTTCGACGTAGCTTTTCTAATGATGCCAGATGAAAAACTGAAAACTAAACAAGTGAAAAAAGCTCAATCGCCGACAATTGACGTGGAAAGTGATTCAACTCAGTCGACTAGATCTGAAGACTTGTCAGTGAAGAACGGTTTCAGTCCAATTCGTCCTGCCGAGGAAAGAAACTTTAATCTGGAGTTACTCAGCAGGCCAAAACCCCACGAGGGAAGTCCCACGGCAATACAGGAGATGAGCCACGAACGGTTATCGTACATGCTACCCAGTTGCAGATTCTACGAGAATCCAGGACTGATGGCAATTCGCGAGAAAGCCGCTGGAAATTTTCTTGGCTCGGAGCTGCCACGCAGTGCATTCTCTAAAGTAACTAGCATCACAGTTCCTGACTCTCCAATCCCACCACTGAGTCCAGATCAACACAGCTGCCCATCAACAAGCCCTCCTATTTCCATCAGTCCAGGAGCTCCAAACAGCTTCCGCTACGATTATCCTTTCATGAATGGAAGTCCCCAGCACCCAGCGGATCTCAGTCCTTCCCAACAATCGAAGTTGAAAACCATGATGTATCGACCAGGTCCCATGTCGGAAACGGAAATGCCTCAGGGATACTTTCCATCACCTCCATTCATGCCATTCGCAGCAGGTGGCCCGCCAAATTTGCTGCCGGAAGTAGACGGTATCATTCGCAATCCGGCAGCTGCCGCCATCCTGTCCACGCTGCTGCCGACGGCGATGGGTGCCTTCAGTCTGTCGGCACAGAACACCTGCGCCAAGTGTAACATCAGCTTTCGGATGACCAGTGATCTGGTGTATCACATGCGATCGCACCACAAGAACGAACACCAGCAGGATCCACACCGGCGAAAGCGCGAAGAAAAACTCAAGTGTCCAGTGTGCAACGAAAGTTTCCGCGAGCGGCACCACCTAACCCGACACATGACCGCTCATCAAGATAAGGCCGGAGATCTGCTGGATCCCAAGAAGCGAACCACAGAACAACGTGGGCGACCGTAGAATTTGTGCAACCGAAATAACAGTTGGCGTTAGACGGTGGGTTTTCGCTAGGGTTGGCAAGCGTAAGGGTTGGTTAAATATTTTTAAATTGTTGAAGCTCAAGTAGGTAATGGAAACTATAAATCATTAACTAAACAAAATTAAAAGGGCAGCATGGCGGGAAAAGTGTAAACTTGAACTGGAAATATACAATTTCATAGAAATTTATAACTCAATTAATGCAAAAACAGATTCGCGCATCAGTAGAATATCACTGAAAAAGTTCTAGAAACGACAACCATGGTAAATTTTGCTGATCATTTCGTTTAATTTTTTTTTCAAATATTGATTGAAATACGTGACACTTTGCAATACTCCTCCTCGTAGGAAGAAATAATGTGGAAGCCACAAGAATCATCAGCTGACTTTAGATCCAGCCAGTAATTACGTTTATTAAATTCACTCTCAGTTAATAAATAAACAAACCAAATGTTGGTAGTGGTAGTAATAGCTTGTAATACTCGATACTACCAGGATATAGAGATCAGTGCGTAATTATCAATACTTTTAATCAATGAAATTGTTGTAATAATTACTAAAAAAATGTAAACATCAGCAAACAACAAATAATGAAATAATACTGTTAATTTCAAAGCACCATGATTCGTTTGAAATGGTTGAATTTACTTTCCGAGTTTCGAATGGATATAATTTGAATATATATAATGAAAACCATAGTTTACGTATATGAATGTGAAATTTCTTTTCAGCATTTGTTCTATTGCATAGAAGACATTACAAAGAACAAGACTCAGCCCAAAAAGATTTTAACAGGGTTTATAAAATGTCTATAATTCAATTGCAGCTAATCCCTTTACTCAGTAAACCACTCTGGAAAATCATTCAACATATAACCATTCGCAGTTTCTAGCCTGAAACCCATCCAATATTATTCATCACTTTATGAATCATCAATAATCCGCAAACCAACCGCAGCGGATCATCATCACAAGCCAATGCAAAAAATCCAAACGCAATGCCCCTGCTTTCCTCGGAGACAAGTTAGTTAAATCCCTTCCACTTGAGCCAGGAATTAGCTCACAGAGCCAAAACATGTAACCGAATGCAGCAAACGCATACACAAACAAACTATGGACTCGCGCCCGCGACAAGTGATTAAAATCCGCACATATTGCCAACGATCCCTTTGACAAACTCAGCATAGAAGAAGAGCTGAACATCTGTTAGTATTTTCCCCGAAGAAACAAGTGTGAATCCTTCCTTCCTGCTGACCGACTGCCGCTGTCGCTGTTGCCGTCGCCGGTGCAGCCAGGCTCGAAGTGAGTGTCGAGTGTCGAAAGCAACCCTCTTTAGGATAATTTTTGTTTCAATACGAGCACATTCGACATCTCGTGTGGTGTGGTGGCACTGGGCGCTTGACAAGATCGCACAACAGACGGGACCCCTATGGTGCTCGTACCTAGAGTGATTGAAAATTGGTTTCGACAATATGGACTAGTTTTTGGAATGGATCGTACAGGAAAAACAAGAGAAAAATATGTTTACAGAATATGTGACGGGGGAATTCAACCTTTTCAATTAGACACGCCGGTTGCTATTAATTATGATATTCGTTTCGAAAATGCAAAGGCGCAACGCGTTTTCGTATTGCGTTCGAATAGCAAGTTGATTGCAGACAGAAAGGGTTAGTGTAGCCAAAAAAGTCATCATTTGTATTTCATATTATAAAACGAACTTAAGTTTAGTTTCAAACATTTGTGATATTAAATGTACTGTAGAAATAATTGACGCAAACCGAAATCGAAAACAAACAATACTTATTTCAAGCAATGAAAAATGTTTAATAAATGTTGTACAATTAGTGTAAAACGGAAAACACTGTGTCCGTACTTTCTTCTAGCAAACATATCCGAACGATGGGGCTGTCAAAATAACTGCTGTGAGCCAGTAACCCGACAGTCGCAAAAATGCTCGAGTCATAAATCAAAATTTCTTATCGTTTTCATTTTCGCATGATCGCACTCCAATCCAGGGCCATTTTCGCTGCCCACCAGAAGAAATCCATCATCTAGAATATTAAATTACACGAAGTGAACGAATGATTAATTGAAATTCATACAAATCTATTAATACACGAATCATCGCAATGTTGTTTTTTTTTATTTTTTTTTTTTCGGCTAAAATGGCTATGGCCTGTGAGTAGTTCATCGGTTTTGATAAATAATGAATCTACATCGCTTTCCAGACATTGTTTGGTAAATTTACTAAACGGTTTTTTAGTAAATTTAGTATTAGCACAAAGAACAAAAAGCTGCAGTAAAATCCTTTTTCTACTGGAAGTACGTTTGTCATCGTTATTGAGATTTAAACAGTTGTTACAGTTTGAAGCAAGTGAGGTAGCTATATGAATTCACAAACGAAAACGTTCATAAATCAAGGTGTTTGCACAATTCGTAGGTGCTCCTTCGTGATCGATCTGGTAAACAAAAATTTCCGGAGGAGTGCCCAAGCCCCTAAATTCGACCTAGAAAACATTAATTTCGCCCACCTAAGAAAACTTTTATCACCCGCCTCTGAAATATGACGTAAATGCAAATAATACTCGATTTGTCAAAGAATTAATAGTGTTATATTAATCGAAGAACCACCAATTATTCCCAAAAATGCGTATTGACATCAAAAACTGAAATTTTCTTTGATTATGAAATATCTTAAAAACGGATACATTCATAAAGCTAGTCGCTAAGAGCTTTATGATTTAAAATTACTTTTATAATCATATTGCATCATTTGAATTTGATTTTTCTCCATGCAATTTCAACATCCTAGACTTTAGAAGTTTTGTTATCACTTCAAGCTTATTAAAAAAACTTAGAAAAACTCTTTTTTTTTGTGAACAAGCGGGAAAAACCTTTTTTTTGTTTATTTAGAATTTTTCGCAGTAATTTTTTTTTCACATTGTATATTCTTTATACAAGACAGCATCCATTCTTAACATTACTTTTATAGACAGTTGTTCTACACAATCAAAGGTAAACGAGCTACTATGCTTTGAAATGAAAGCGTATACAAAAACTCATACGCCCTTTAATAATATTACTCTTAAGTCTAAAGAATTTTTTCTCCGTGGAAAAACAACGTTTTATTCAAATAAAAAATGACCGACTTATTTTCTACAAATTTTCAGATCATTTTGCGTGGTTTTGCTCTAAAGGAAAATTAGTTTAACCACTGAATACTACAACTGACTAACATTACTGAATTGTTTTCGAAAAAGATAGGACTGAAAATTTGGCACACAACATATTTTCAAAACGGTGCATTGAGATTCGCCCTGGGCACCAAGGCAAATAATTTTTCGCCTTGTAATAATTATGAAAACTATTTTAAAAATCTTTTTTTGTTTTAACCAACAAGCAATCTTTAAAATCGGCGTTCGCAAATCTAAATACCTATAAATTATTCAAAGCTCGTATTACATTTAAATAGTTGGAAATTTTTAAATATTTTAAACAAAAAAAAACAGTCTTAACAGGACGTTATTCTGATAATTCGTAAGATATTTAAACATTATAATCAAGTATTACATAGACACCGGTGTTAATGGATTTCATGAAATTAGAAGCTTGAGATTAACGAATATAATTTATCGACTTTTAAGGGATGCATTAAGAGATGAGTTTTCCTATTATTGAACAAAGCAGTAGGATGAATCTCACAACTTTATTTTGTCTTTTTTGTTCACAGGTTGATATGAATGACATTGGCTTTTGAACATAGGAGAAGGGATAATAAAATAGCCACCCTAAGCCATTTCTCAATTTTCTTCAAATTTAGACACTAAAACTTTGAGGTTATCACGCATAATAACTAAGCCACTAATGATTGATGCAAAAAATAAGTAAAAACGCAAATATAGTATTTTTCGATGTTTGCTTGAGGTTTTTTTAACAAGATTTTGTTGGGGTAAAATGGACACGTGTGGGTTAAGTGCAAAATAATTATCTTTTTAGAGGTAGTGCAATGTTGTTCCATAACACGTGACAAAGTTATGCATTCATCAGAAGTTTAATTTTCATCGTTTGTCGTAGAATCAATAACAATATATGACCTTGTTCGCAAGAAACTAGCAAATCGTTACACTCATGCGCCACCATGTGAGTTTATTGCCTACTAACTTATTCTCGTTAATCGGATTTTGTCTTTGCTAATGGGTGTGATTTCGATTTCGATGAGCGCCGGGCGGAAAAAGTTACCTTTTTACTCCAAAAATAAGCCCAGTTCATTTAATGGACCCACAAAACGCTTATATTTAAAAAATTAGATCCTCATAAGAGCTGTTGTTTTTTATCATGGGGGCCTCGCGCAATGGAACTCTTCGTTGAATATCCCCTTCTTCTTAGTAAGTTACGTAATAAATGAATGACCTCTCATATTCGTTAGAGGTTTTGAAACTGTCATTCAGTGATTATATCCTTAATCGTACTTCATTGTAGCAACTGCGTGAAGTGAACCGCCACAATCGGATTGGTGAAGAAAAATTATTAAAATTATTAAGAACTTTTTGTATAGATTTAATGTTATTTGTAGTATTATTATTATTATTATTATTATTTTCTATGAAACTTTTCAGCGCTAGTGATCTGGATGCACTGAGATGGTGAATTTCATCAAATACGGTCGGTAGATCTCCTGTTGATCGAATAGAAACGCTCATGAGTTTCGATGAAAGTGCAAAGTTCTTGGGCGCGCTTAAAATTGATTCAAGCTACGGTAAAAATATCGCCTTAGAAGTTCATAATACGCTATTGGATTGAAATATTTCGGAAAAGTTTTGAAAACTAACCAATATTACTTGTCCTCTTCATTTCTATGAACTTTTATGCAAAATGTATTACATGGCAAAAGCATCGGACCTTAAACTACTTTCTTTAACCGTTTTACAAGAGCATCAAACGAAATCAACTCATTCACAGCCAATCAACTCACTCACAGTTTTAGTGATCCAAAAGTTCTGATCATTGAACATAAATTGCATTAAAGATATGTCCCTGTTGGTAGTCAAACTTCACATTCAGGTGTTTTTCGGATGTACGAGTGCTGTCTTATGTATTAATCTAGTTATGAATTTTATACGTGATTCGTCTCAAACGCTGTAACTGAAAAGATGAAGAATCGCTTGTGGTATTTGAGCCCAGAATAAGTTGGATTGGCTTGATATCCCGTTTGAAATTAAACTAGAAATGATCAGGCGATTAAAAGCTAATGGTCCTTACGGTGAAGCGGTATTGAAACCAAAAACAGCCAATTTCGAATCACCACTTCGAATTTTTAGAAGCACGGAAATAGATAATGCATTCCCTGTGAAAACGCTATTTTATGTTTGCTTCACCGCAGCAAACATTAAATAGCGTTTTCACAGATGACGCATTAACTGTTACCGAGTCTTGTGCCTTTGAAAATTCAAAATAGTGACTGGAAGCCGGCCATTTTTGGATTCAATACCTAATGTTGAATTCATGAAAAATTCTAACCGTGTTTCAACACATAATTAAGACGAATTTCAGTTTATATTGCATGTTGTTGATTTATACCGAAAAAATACACATTTCATTCAAAATACGAACTTTTCAACAAACAGCAAAAGTTATAGATTTTTTTAAACTTAAATTAGGGTGATAATATTACTGTTTTATGAATATACTAGTGTATTTGAATACATTTATCGAGAGTTATATGTTGAAAAACGAAAAAACTCTGTACAATTTTCATGTAAATCGATTTCTCAAATAAAAGCACTTTGTGGGTCCATTAAATAAACTCCGATCAACTTCAAAATTTCGTGGCTTATTGTAGAGGCCAAAAGGAAACTTTTTCAGCCCGGCGCTCATTAAGATCGATAGTTTCAAAAACGGCCATATAAAATATGGCCACTCTAGTGTGCACGCTTACTTAAATCAACACCAGCGGCATTATTGACGGTTTTTGTCTTTGATAATGAATGTACACGCTTGCTCATAACGACACTAGTGGCATTAGTGCACACTATGCAAAATTTCGAAATAACCGTTATTTTTCTGGTCGATGAAATCGTCGTCGAGTGGCACGTCTGTTTGTCTGTACTATTACTAACCTTTAATGATTTCTAGTGTTGGAACCAGATTGCAGAAAACCACTAAGTAATTTCTAGTGTTAATTTGCGAGAATGATACACTCAATTCTTTTAAATTTCATTATAGCAACCGGAAAAGTTTCTTACACCGTTAAAAAAAAAATTAAAAACAACAAATATTGACTAGTATCATATCGAAATATGTTGCAGGTGCTGCTTGGATTTATTATTTTCGTTGTTTGACTGTTTCATGTCCATAGTTTGTCTCAAATAGCTACTAGTGCTTCAAAGATAAGGTGCCAATGAAGTTTGTACTATTTTTTTAACATAAAGGGTGTCCACGATGAAATTGCCACACCATGAAATTGCTCTAACTTTTTAACCGTTGGGTAGAATTCAATAAAAATTTGGGTGGATTTAGTTCATAGTGCATTATTTACATCCTAAAAGTTTTAAAGTCCTGTGATCAAAACTCGCGGAAATGGAGTCGAAAGAACAGCTCGCTAATACGTTGGGAATCGCGAATTCCACGGTGTCGCGAGTGATTAAGCGGTTCGAGAAACGATTGACCACCGATCGGAAGCTCAGAAGTGAAGGAAAAAGTATTCCATACAACACCAAGAATCACAACCGCGTAGTTGGGGCCTTCAATCGAAACCCGAACGCCTCCGTTCGAGATGTGGCTAAGAAGCTGCACCTAAGCCGAAGTTTTGTCCAGAAGACCAAAACTAAGGCTGTGCTTCGAGCGTTCAAGGTACAAAAGACCCCTAATCGCGACGAGAAGCAGAACAAGTCCGCCAAAACCCGTTTCAGGAAGTTGTACCTCAACATGCTGACGAAAGTTGAATGCTGCATCATGGACGTCGAAACATATGTGAAGGCTGACTTCAAACAAATCCCCGGCAACCTGTTTTTCACGGCCAAGGATAAGTTCAGCATTCCGGAGCATGTCCGCACTCAGAAGATGTCCAAATTTGCGAAGAAATTCCTGGTTTGGCAAGCCATCTGCACGAGCGGGAAGCGGAGTGCACCTTTCGTGCCCCAGAACACGATGAACGGACAGGTGTACATGAAAGAGTGCCTCCAGAAGCGGCTGCTTTCTCACCTGAAGGCCCACAACGTCTCAACAATCTTCTGGCCGGATTTGGCCTCATGCCACTACTCCAAGGACGTGCTGAAGTGGTATGCGGACAATAAGGTCAATTTCGTGCCGAAAATGTTCAACCCTCCCAACACTCCGGAGCTCCGTCCCATCGAAAAGTACTGGGCGATTATGAAGCAGCACCTTTCTAAATAACCTAAGGTAGTGAAGACAGTCAAGGAACTGAGGAAAGTATGGGTTTACATGCAAAAAACGGTTGATTCACAGGTTGTGCACAATCTTATGGCCGGGGTTAAGGCCAAGGTGCAGACATTTGCGTATGGACTGTAAATAAAATATGAGTAAAATGGTAAAATGAAGTTCAATAGTTATTTTTCAATCCCTGAAACTTTGATGGCAATCGGATGAAAACTTGAATTTTGCGAATCAATTTTGTGGTGGCAATTTCATCGTGGACACCCTTTAATAGTCATGATTTGAGCCGTTGCGGAACAGAGTGGTCTAAACCATTTTTTTTCGAAAATGAGTTTTTTGCATAAACCGCATCTACTCAAGAAGCTGGAGTTGGGAAATTAAGAAAATTTAGAAAAATCGAACTTTGAAGCTGATTTATACCGTGTTGAAATTTCGTCCGAAACAGAATGGCCGTTTTGTTTCGGAACAGAGTGGTCTATGTACATGATTCGGTGTAATACTACCATGTAACACGTAATATGTAGCATATTACATGTGATAAGTAGCATGTTACTTGTTCTGTACATGTCACACGTGATATGTAACTGTTACCCGCAATGTAACACGATAAATGTAACATGTGCAATAATATGTAATATGTAACATGTTGTGTTACATGTAATGTTACACGTGACATCTTACATGTGGCATGCTATATGTATCATATAACATGTGACACTGGCCATTTTATACGAGTTAACCGTCATTTTCTTCGTCATTTACCAGGTTTATGTACATATACCACTCTGTTCCGAAACGATTCGAGGATTCCAGTGAATATATATATATATATATATATATATATATATATATATATATATATATATATATATATATATATATATATATATATATATATATATATATATATATATATATATATATATATATATATATATATATATATATATATATATGAAGTTAGAGTGGTCTATGTACATTGGTGAGATAAAATCACCGATTTCGCAAAGAAACTATTAATTTTATGTATCCCCATGTTAAACCACTTCATAACCTTTATATAAGAACATTTTGTTTGAAAGAATCCGTTGAACAGAATTTTATTCAGAGATTTTTCGAAAATTGCTTCTCCTGAAAAATTTGCTCGATGGCACATAGACCACTCTGTTCCGCAACGGCTCATTTAAGCAGGTGTTCATTTTACCACCGCTGTTAATTTTACCCACGATTTCCCGCCTTTTTATTTTTTGGTGTATTCTTTTCAGGATTCAGAGGGGCTCTGGGAGCATGGCTATCGTCAGCAGGTGTGAATTCTCTGCTTGGCAAAAGGTGTTCGAATATGCAACAATTTCAATTGATTCAGTATGCTAAGTCACACATTATTGTTTCGATTTAGTTAAGTGTTGATATTCGAACTTATACCCAGTAAAAAATATTCGACGCCCTATTTTACGCCGCACTGAAAGTGCAGGAAAATTTCCCCCTGGCAAACGTGTATAAATTCATCAGGGCATCAAAATTTCATTGGAAATGCTTACACACAATATAAGATATTCATTGAAAGTGCACATTGTATTGAAAATAAACGTTAAGTTTGGGTTATTTCCATTTTTAAATATTTTTTTTCGAAAATTAGTCAATGACAACTATGGACGTTTACTCTATTTCAGTTATTCTAGGGCAAACCAACCAAAAATTGGGTACCAAAATCAATGAGTAGTAAATGAAAAATGTAAGCAGTTTGACAGCCACACTAATCCCCTGAAAAGGATAACTGTTTGCTGTTCCATGTTTTTTGTTATAATTTTATTCATAAATTAAGTTCTGAAACGACTCGTAAAGTGGTGTATAGCCGCGTGGAGTCGTTTTTGTTTCGCTCAACCTGTGAATCATCGCATCTAGGTGCTCAAATTTCTTCCACTTTTTGCCGATAACGCTCGTGGTTGTGGTCGGGGCTCTACATTTTCGAAACAAAACAATGAAACTGAATATCTCGCGCTGTCATTTCGATTCGAACAGTTTTATTTTCTTTTGTTTCCTTTCATTTACTGTCATCGAACCACTACTTTCTCTCTTTCCCGTCTGTTGTTCATTGGATCATTTCAAACGAAACCAATGACTATTTCAATTGACGGAGAGAGAGACTTTTTCCTTTCCTTCAGCGTCTCAATTGAAATTAGCACCGCATCGCGTCGTTCGATGATAGTTTTCTAATACCGAAAGCCGCAGTTTAAACGGCAATGGCATCCAATAAGTTCCGGTCAATACTTCCCCCCTTTTTCCTATATATGCGTGAAGTACTGTATGAAAGCCTCCTGTCAGCGCTCATTGTCATTGAGAATCATCATGTGAGAGTGATGGTGATAATTTTTGCTTTCAATTGGGTTGTTTAGCTACTCACGGATTTACGTTTTTTATATATAATCTGATATAGTGTAGTTTTCTGAGCAAAACGTGATTTTTTAAAACTTTATATCATTATTCTCCGATTTTTAAATGAAAAATAAAAATTCGCTCAAAATCGCTACAATGACAGTTGGTATATGGGCGAACTGTCATTGTAGCGATTTCGAGCAGATATCAAGCAGTTTTAAATTGTGATTTAAAAAGCGAAGGACAACGATATAATTTTTTCTAAAATCACGTTTTTCTTAGAAAATGCAGGTCTTTCAAATGATATGAAAAACTGAGATAGCTAAACAACCCAATTGAAAAGCATTTGTATCAGTTTCAAGCTCTTCAGTTGTCAAAATCAAAGCAAGAGCTTTCAACTGGGTTTCATGTGACTCACGAAGTGCTCGAAAATAATACAAAAGCTTTTAAATTAAAAGCGACGGGTCAAAGCATCACTATAACCTGATAATTGTCAACTGAAAATGACTTTGTCTGGCTCTGGTTGTGGTAGATGCGTGTACGAGTGGATGATCTGATTGGATGACTTTATGCTGTAAATGGTTGCAGAAAAGAGCGACTCGCCTGTGCTAGCGCGGCAATGTTGTTGAAATAAGTTATTTCAATTAATGTTTCCAGCCACCGAGAGCAGCACAATCACAACTATTGATATGTTGTGAATTAGTCTAATATGGGTTCATCTATTCCCTTTAAGCACAACATAACGGACACTTTCCATATGTTTTTCCAATCTGTTTTCATTATATTTTCTGCGTTGAAAATTTCAATATTCAACTATGGAAGGCATTCAACCGAGATCTTTTTTACATGCCCTAATACTTCTTATTGTATTTTATAATTCTTTTTTATTAATCTCACATTATATGTACATGATCATATCTATATGATCATATATATATATATATATATATATATATATATATATATATATATATATATATATATATATATATATATATATATATATATATATATATATATATATATATATATATATATATATATATATATATATATATATATATATATATATATATATATATATATATATATATATATATATATATATATATATATATATATATATATATATATGTAACAACATTAGTCCAATTAAATCATGGTCATATCACTTATCAAAGTGAATCCTGTTCAAAAGCCCACCCCACTAACAAAAACTCTCTTCCTTGGTCTTTTTAGGGATACAGAGGTATACTCGGTCTCTAACAAAGCGAAGACTACACTCCAACGTTTCTTCCTCATTGTAGGTTTCATGCTGCATTAGCACATTTTGGAATTCATAGTTCCAAGAGAAACGGGATCGAATAATTATCGTTTAAAGTTATCTTTATAATATCCACGAAAAGTAACTATCATGAAACTTTTTTTTGTTCTGACTAGAGATACGAATTTCATTTTGGAAAAAAAAACAATTGCATGATATGAGATTCGAAAAACGAAAAAAAATGGAAATGTATGGATATGCCTTAACAGAGTAAGGAACGAAAGAATTCAGGATTGGATCAAGCATTTCTACTGTTTCAGGGTGTTCTTACACTTCGTCTAGACACGGCGTCCAGTAACACTCTGTGCTGGTAGAACTGTAATCTTGGTCCGTTTCTTTTGGGTTGTCCCAACGCCGACATAAGCGTCGAAGGTTGTGGGATGACGTGATCCACTCTCAACCTTGGGTTAAGAACGTACAAAATATGTTTCAGGTATCATTTTACATGAAAAAATATCATTACATCACTCAAAACTACTTGGTTTTGTTTTGTGTAAAAATAATCGCCATGGCGTTGTTTCTATTCCCCCCATCGAACCAGGAGTTTTCCATTAAACATGAGTAAACGGTTGATAACTACCTTACGTCAATCCTTAAATCCACTGTGAAAACTTAAAACGCTGTACTACCGAGCCAGTACAGCACGCGAAGAAGCTCAAAGTGGAACAAAATGGCTTCCATAGGTTTTTGGCACTCGGAAACGTTGAAAACTTGAGCCTCCATTTTGTATCTTCTTTCACGAACTTACATAAATGGGTTTGGGAATGTTGTTTACTATTGAACAATCCGAGATTTTTTTGCATGATTTTTAAATGTTACTAATGACTTGTGATAACAAGCTCAGAAGTTTTGTTTCTATTCGCCCCACTGTTTCTATTCACCCCGTTTCACGGTAGTCAAACATCGTTCATTATTGCAGTAATAGCTTTGTAGAATTTTCCACTTTCATTCAGGGTGAAACTAAACACAAAGCCTTGGTGCTACATTCCGATTCGGAACTCAACCTTCTGTTTATTATACACAGACTACGCAGCCAACTGTTAAATGTACAGGACAATTGCGGGGCTAGCTCTACGATCCTACTGACACTGCATGTTTTGGCTTCTTTCCTCTGTGTGGACTCATCACTGCGACCAGAGACATTTTGATCTATTGTGATAATGTGTTGGCTTACATTTTATAAAACCATTTTAAAAACTAAACAGGTCTCCAAAATTTTAATTAACTTCAGTGCCGTTGAAATAGTCTATACATGATAAACGTGTAATACGATGTGTCACCATTCATAACTATTATATTTAATTTTTCCCAAATAACTGAGACATAATCGCAAACGATTACCCTCGAGCCCACTTAAACCACAGTCATCTAATTAGTTAATTAGTTGAGTAAAGCTGTATCTTGTCAGTCTGAGTAGCCCATAAAGTACCCTTAAAATCCTGCAAATACATACCTTTCAACCAGCCATAAATCTTTCCCATTCACCGCCGTTTCTCTTGACAAACTTCGGCGCGGTGAAGCGATATGTGAAAACTACCACCCTTGAGCAAACATCCGACAACCCTCTTCTGGAGGTAAACCGTTCTAGAGGCAATGAATGCTCGTGTTGGGAAAAATATGGCCTTTCCAGAGTTTCGCTCCCATTCGAAAGGACTTTACCAATGGCACACTCATCATCGTCTTTATAAATCGCTCCCATATCTTGTGCCCCGTCGGAGGTTAAATCCAATTCTGAGGGGTTCTGGCGAAACCGTGTCGTAAGTGAAACGATAAACAGAATTAAAGAGGCGGTGAAATGATACAAGTTGTGCCGAGAACGACAACAATCCTTCTTTTCCACGCACAAGCAAACTCAATTTATACTGGGACTTGCTACTACAACTCCAAGATAGATTCAAAGTTTGGGAAAATAAATCTTTTCTTTGTCCGTAGAAGTCGAAAAGTACGAATCGTGCCGGTTTTGGCTGGGCAGCCAAACAATTGTTGCGCCGAGCGAAGAGGGAAGAAAACTTGACGCAAGTTTACGCAAACAAAGAAATCTTCTTTGATCCATGGCCCGGTAAAAGTGGTAGTTATTTGAAGGAAGATTGCACAAAGTATTAGCGGTGTTGATGAAAAGTTTGGGATGATTAATTTTAAGTTTTGATTCACAGGTTATGATGGATGCGGCAGCGGAAATTTCTATTGAAAACAAAGCTCAATTAGAAGGTGCTTTCAGGAGAATAGATGATATGTTATAAAATAAGTATTCTAGTCATAATATTGATATGATCATTGGCTTCTACTAAAGAAGACGAGGCGAGCAGCGAGTTACTCGTCTGAAAAATGTTGGTATTGCAGTCCTGGTGTTGATTGGATTTTGGACGAGTAGCTTGTCTGTCACTCAGCTGTCACCAGCCAAGTTTCACTCGCGTTTCCCAATATGTACAAAATTTTGCTCGACTCGTCTTCTGTAATAGGGGCCATAATACGGTTAAAATAGAACAGAATCTGTTGATCATTACTACTTTTGTTCAATGTTTATTTCAAGTTTATTTTTGTTTTGATATCACATGTTATGTAAGGTTGAATCTAAATTACCTATATGAAATATCTCATTCCTAACAAAAAAACATTCTCGACGTTTTAGCTAGCACTACACAGTAAAAAAAATTTACATCACTTTTAATGCACATAAATGGAGCATTGTAAACCATGTAATATTCCGTGTGGTATTATATTCACATGCAAAGTAAATGAATATATTGTGAATTTGCATGCATATTTATATTCGAAGCTTTAAGTTTATATCAATTAACATAGAAATTTACATGGCTTAAAACGATTCTGTATTGTGCATTATTAACGGTGTGAAATTGTATATATTATTCACTTTATGTGCTAGAAATCGTTATGTGCTTTCATTTGTATTAGTTGTAGATTTCATTTTTTGGTACTGTGTAGTTATGATACTGGACTGGTCTTATTTCTTCAATTTCTTAACTCAAACATAAAAACACTATGCCTTTTTCTATTTTGGTGCAACACTCAGTTTATTTTTATAGGTTTTCGGCTTAGTAATTCCGAAAATGTCTCTAATTTCTTTCAAGTCTGGGTTTCGAGATAATCCAAAAAGTTATTCTTGCGAACAAGCAGAAATTAATAGTCAGCAAATATTAGCTCGGATATAAAAATGTTATCAATAAAATTTTTATAAATGCTTTAAACCCTTTCGAATGAAAAAAAAATTCAAATATATTTTTTTCACACTTTGCATGAGAAAAAAATAGAAAGGACCCCAAAAACCGGGTAATTTTTTTTATAACTGAAGACTGTTTTTTAAGTGCCACAAAAAACCAAAGCGGGGATTTTTCATGAGTATTAAAGGAAGTGTTTGATTAGGAAGACGAAATTGTTAAACGTGATTCGTGATTAGGACGCAACTACCAAAACGTAAACAAATTAATTAGCCTTGAAAAGACTGATAACATTCAATACAAGAAACCTTTCATCCCCTTACATTTTTTCGTAATCGACTTATTCGCAAAATATCTCGTGAAAAGGCGACAGTATAGAGCGGTACTACACTGTTTTTAAAACGCAGGCGCATTTAAGGTGAAACGGTGTTGAAGCCACAAATGACCTGTTTCGAACCACCACTCCGATGTTTCAAAGGCACAAGACTCGGTAATAGTTAATGCGTCACCTGTGAAAATGCGTTTTTTGTTTACTGTGGCGATGCTGAGATGAAATAGCGTTTTCACAAGGAATTCTTAACTATTTTCGCGTCTTGTGCTTTTGAAAACTCGAAATTTTGGCTCGAAATAAGCCATTTGTTGCTTTAGCACCGTTTCACTTCAAACCGGCGAAACCCAACAAAGAATGAATACGACAGCTGCTCACGACGGAACGTGAAGATCGTCATCGAATACATGAAGACATGAATGCTCAGGTAGTACGGAAGGCAATGTACAAACCGGTAATCGGTCCAGATAGCCTGCACACCGTGTCAAATGATAACAGCTAGCCTCCTGCGGTATGGTAGTCCGATGTACCTTCTTCTCCCGCAAAGCTATCCAAAAAACCACCTGGAGATCACCCGACCAACAGACAGAGAGTTAAATCGACCACGACAGGTTTTTTGTTACTACCACGAACTACTACCTAGTAGCTGTATGCATGCGCTTAATACTTTTGACTATATCGAATACCCCCGGGGTCGATTGCCGCGACCACGAGGAAAAACAACTTAGCGCAGCTACTCTCAAAGATGGCTTGAGGAGCATTCGATCCAACAATGGTAGCACTGCTAGCTATAATTAAGCGCTATTAAGTACCACTAAGTACGGATCATAAGGCCCTATTACAAAAATCGAAGCGACTCTACTGGACCATGTATTTCGAGTAAAACGAAATGCTCATCGATGCTTCTAGATGGCCAACGACTGATTTGATGGCGCATGCAAACTGTTAGTCGAGTAGAAGAATACAGCACGGGCAGGGAACGAAAGCTTTCGTACGAACGTGGAAGCAGTTGAAACTCAGTTCTCGAAGGGAGAAGCGCCACCAAGAAGACCGAAATCGTGTAGCGATGGAAGAGCTGTACCAAGCTAACGATACTCGGAAGTTCAACGGGAATCTGAACAGCTACGTGCCGCAAGCCGATATGTGCAGGAGCGTGGACCTGGTAGTTATAGACGAGTGTGAGGTGATCGAAAGTTGGATGCAGCATTTCGATGTGCATCTGAACGGCGATGGAGTAGAGTGTGAGGACGCTATGGCAATTTATTCTTGGTGCACGAGCAGGAGGCAACAGAGGTGAGCTGGTGAAATACGGAGAAAAAACACTACCTAGAGCCGTGCCCTGAGCCATTACTAAGATTTGGGAAAAAGAACGAGTACCGGAGGAGTGGTTTGGAGGGGGAGGCGACAAGCTGCAGTGCTGCGATTACTGAGTAATCACACTGCTAAACAAAGTACTTTCTCAAATACTATGTAGTCGACCATTTGCTAAGCAGGTCGTGGGGCACTACCAGGGGAGATTCATGAGTACCCGCGCCACTACGGATCAAATATTAGCGGTTCACAGGTTATGGAGAAATTCTGCGAATACAACGCACCCACACACCATCTATTCGTCTATTTCAAATCGACATACGACACAATGGATCGAGACAACCTATGATAGTTTATGCTCGAGGTTTCCGAACAAACTAACATGATGGGTCAAAGCGACGATGGTGCGAGTGATGAGTGAATGCACTCTCGAACCCCTTCGAAACACAGGCAAGTTTAAGGCAAGGTGATGGTCTTTCGTGCCTCAACTGTTTGGGGCTTCGCCGACAACATCGACATCGTGGCTCGAACCTTTGTGAAGATGGCCAGATTGAAGGCATAATCCAAACGAATAGGACTAGTCATTAATGCATCTTAGACGAAGTACATGAAAGGAAGAGGTTCAAGAAAAGATAGTGCTTACCTCCCACCTCGAGTTGAATTTGGAGGCGATGAAACTAAGGTGGTCGACGAGTTCGTGTACCTGGACTCATTGGTAACAGTCGACAACGGTACCAGTAGAGAAAATAATCGACGCATCGTGACATTATGAATCGCGCATACTTTGGTCCATAAGAGTAGAATTCGCCGCCGCACTAAGCTTACAATCTACGCGACACTGACCAAACCGGTAGCCGTCTATGATCATGAGGCATAAACTATACTTTTTGAAGATCAACGTGCCCTCGAGGTCTTCGAGTATATAGGTGTATCATCTTCAGTGGATGACGGAACAAAGAGAAGGTGAATGAACCACGAACTGTAGGAGCTGCTTGTGGAGCCATTCTATCGTCCACACTGTTAATATTGGTAGGTTGCAGTGGACAGGGCATGTCGTGAAAATGTCGGCCAACAACCTGGTAAAGATGGTGATTGAAACCAATCCGTCAGGGACGAGACATAGAGGTGCACAGTGGACATGGTGCATCGATTAAGTGGAAGACGACCTACAGACCCTACACAGACTGCAGGGCTGGCGAACTGCAACCATGGACCGAATGGAGTGGAGACAACTCTAACGCACAACAAAGGCCACATCATGGTTTGGGACAATTTAGTTAGGTGACTAAGCAAAATAGAGATGGGCGAATCTCATTGTCAAAATGCTTTAAAACTCATTTCAAAAGGGTATCTTTCAAGCATAGATGCACAGATTCAATGAAGTATTGCTTAGAAAGTATAAGATAGGTTTAATCTACGACCGTTTATGGTATTGAAGTTATATTTTTTTCGTTCCATTTTAATTACAATTTGAACTTTTCGATTTTAAAATTGAGAATCTCCATTGTTTACATTTTGCCAGCTACGCCCTAATCGCAAATCACTCTGGATTTATTAAAAAATGATAGCGTTAGAAAAACATGCTTAATCGTACTATTTAATACATACAGGTACTAAATAAACCAAATAATGCAACTGTGTGTTTGGAGGCCCAAGCTTACTTACTTTACGTTGTTGGCTAACGGACCGTTACCCGGTCTAGGGCCGAACGAATCAGAGATGTCCAGCTTCTTCTGTCTTGGGCAGCCGCTCTCCAGTCTCCTCGTACACCGATCGATCGTGCATCTTCTTCCACCGCGTGCGAGGCCTACCACGGAGTCGACGGCTTCTTCCTGGTTCTCTACTGAAGATAGTTTTGGCGGCTCTCTCGTCAGGTATCCTGGCTACATGGCCAGCCCACTGAAGCCGGCCCCGCTGTATTACCTTCACTATATCAGCATGTTTGTATACCTGGTACAACTCGTGGTTCATGCTTCTGCGCCACACTCCATCTTCTAGTTTACCGCCAAGTATCGATCGCAGAACTTTACGCTCAAAAACTCCGAGCACTCGTCGATCAGTTTCCTTTAGCGTCCATGCTTCATGTCCGTAAAGGGCCACCGGGAGTATCAGCGTCCTATATAGCGCTAGTTTTGTGCGAGTTTGCAAACTTCGGGACCTTAACTGGTTACGCAGTCCGTAGAAAGCCCTGTTCGCAGCTGCAACTCGTCGTTTCACTTCACGGCTCATATCGTTGTCACATGTCACAAGCGTATTAAGATAAACGAATTCGTCAACCACTTCAAATCGTTCCCCACCTATCTCCACCTCAGCACCAACACCACGGGGACTCCCACGCTCTCTGCCAGCTACCATGTACTTCGTAGAGTTAATAACTAGTCCCAATCTCGCTGCTTCTCAATTAAAAGGTACGAAGGCCTCCTCCACGGCCTTAAAGTTGATACCGATGATATCGATGTCGTCCGCAAAGCCAAGAAGCATGTGAGATTTCGTGATGATCGTACCGTTTCTTTCCACATTTGCTCTTCGTACTGCACCCTCAAGAGCGATGTTAAACAGTAAGTTGGAGAGGGCATCCCCCTGCTTCAGTCCATCCAACGTTACGAACGCGGCCGATGTCTCGCCAGCTATCCGCACGCACGATTTCGATCCCTCCAGTGTCATACGACTCAGCTTAATTAGTTTCGTAGGCAAACCGTGTTCCAGCATTATCTGCCATAGCTCGTTTCTTTTCACTGAGTCGTATGCCGCCCTGAAGTCCACAAACAGATAGTGAGTCGGTAAGTTGTACTCCCGGAACTCATCGAGGATCTGTCGCAGGGTGAAAATTTGATCCGTCGTAGAACGCCCCTGTCGACAACCAACCTGGTATTCGCCAACGAAGGATTCCGTTAACGGTCTCAATCTGAAGAACAGGATACGGGAGAGCACTTTATATGCGGAGTTGAGCAACGTTATGCCTCGATAGTTGCCACAATCCAATCGATGGCCCTTCTTATAGATAGGGCATATGAGGCCTTCCAACCAGTCGTTCGGCATTAGTTCATCCACCCAGATCCTTAGTATTATCTGGTGGATCGCAAAGTATAGCCGCTTCCCAGCGGCCTTGCCATTTTTCAGCTCACTAATTGCCTTTTTCACTTCCTCCTGTGTTGGCGGCTCCACAGCTTGTTCGTCACTCATAATCGCCATCCTGTTCCTGCTCAGCTCATCCGGCTCCTCACCGTTCAATGAAAATGCTCCTTCCACCTGGCTGCAACCGTCGGTTTATCAGTAAGCAGGTTGCCGTACTTGTCACTACACATGACTAGCACAGGGATATTACTGCTTTTGACTCTGTTGACAGTTCTATAGAATCTCCGCACGTCGTTCTGAGCATAGCTGTCCTCTGCGCTAGCGAGCACCTGCTCCTCGTACTCGCGCTTCTTCCGACGATGGGTTCTATTTTCAGAAGCTCTTGCCACCCTGTACCTCTCTCTGTTCTGACGCGTAGCCGCAGTGAGCATGCGGCTCCTGGCACGGTTCTTCTCATCTGTCGCTCTCTGGCACTCAGCATCGAACCAGCCGTTAGGCTGTCTTCCACGCGTCGTACCTACCACCTCTCTCGCAGTCGTTTCAATGGCGCCGTAAATACTGCTTCACAGCCCATTTATGTCTTCCACTCCTTCCTCCTGCTGTTCTGCGATCCGTTAATCAAGCTCTCTGGCGTATTTTGCTGTCACGCCATCAGCTTTCAACCGCTGAATGTTGAAACGCGTCGTCCTCTCTGTGCGAGATTTCAGCACGTTCGACAACCGTGCGCGGATCTTACCAACGACGAGATAATGGTCAGAGTCAATGTTTGGTCCCCGAAAAGACCTAACATCAGTAACATCCGAAAAGTGCCGACCGTCAAACAGTACGTGATCGATCTGGGAGCAGGGTTCTCCATTTGGATGCCTCCAGGTGTGTTTCCGAATGTTCAAACGTGGAAAATAGGAGCTACATATGGCCATTCTTCTGGCCGCGGCAAAGTTTATCAGCCTCAGGCCGTTTTCATTGGTTGACGAGTGAAGGCTATGCTTCCAATGACCAGAAGGAAGAATTCCTCTCTCCCAACCTGTGGGTTTGCGTCTCCGATGACGACTTTTACGTCGTGTTTTGGGTACTCGTCATAGATTCGCTCAAGCTTGTCATAGAACTCATCTTTGACTTCATCGGATTTGTCGTTTGTCGGTGCGTAGATGTTAAACTGTAGTTGAATAATTTGCCCTTAATCCTCAACACGCATATACGGTGATCTACGGGCCTCCACCGGATGACTCTTGTTTTCTGATTTCCCAGCACTACGAAACCGACGCCCCGTTCCATTGCTTTGCCGCCACTGTAGTAGATGTGGTACTTGAAAGAAGTGCGTGCAATAGAGTCTACTGCACGGAATTCCTTTTCTCCGGAATTTGGCCACCGAACCTCCTGAATCGCTGCGATTTCGACTCCCTGCCGCTGTAGTTCTCGAGCGAGCAAGCCAGCCCGCGCCGGTTCATTGAGAGATCCGACGTTCCAAGTACCCAATTTCCAATCGTTTACCTTAATCTTTTTCCGTGTTCGTAGCCTAGGTCGTTGCCGATTGATCCGTTCCGTATTTCTAAATTCGTTGTTCGTGGTTGAAGAAAGGTTTCGGTATGCTTCCTTACCAGGGTCGCGATACCTACATCCTGCTGATGGGGCTGCCATCTTAGGTGTAGCTGGCGAGGATACAGCATTCCATAATTCAGCAGCCCGCTCCGGGTCAGACGCTGTTGTACGCCGCCCCTATGGGGATACAGCCGCGTACGGCCCCCTTCCCAGTCAGCATACGACCATAGTTTCCATTGGGGGTTGGTTACCCGATCTCCGCTACGGTTACTCGTATTTCGGTCGGCACCACGTAGAGGTTGGGATAGGAGTTGCTGGACAGAGGTGAATGGCCACATTGGGGTCTCAAGTTACACGTGTCCAGCCATTTGCCAACCAGAGGCCCAAGCACAATGGGTATTATTCAGTTTATTCACTACCAACAGCCATATGCACACCTAATTTATCTCGGCAAACTTCTCAACAGCTGATCGAGCTCGGCGAAGTTTTTAACAAATGTCAGCAATATATTTCGACGAACATTCAGCAAATATATCGATCTACCGTAAATTAGCATGTATTGTGTTTGCCGAAGTTCTTGAAAATTCTGCCGTAAATTTGTAAAACATTTCGCTGAATTTATCAGCTGTTGAGTTCTCGGCAATAAAATCTAAGTGTGTGAGGCAAAAAAAAATGCAAATAGTGTGCGTGACTGTGCGTGTGTCAGAATACTCTATGTAATCTTTCCGGTTCGGCTTGGTTTTGACAGCAATGGTTAACGCTTTATCACCTTTGTACTCTATAGTCTACAGATCTATTTACGTGCGAATGTGTTCAAGGAGCTCGTGTGGCTGTCAAACTCCATGCATTTTCCATCTACCATTCATTGATTCTGGTACCAGCGTTTCCGGTACCCACTTCTTGGTAGGTTTGCCCTAAAACAAATAGAATAAAGTAAACGTCCCATAATTGTCGGTAGACTTACTCTCGAATAAATTTCGTTTTAGATGGAAAAAACAAGAACTCAACGTTTGTTTTCAGTACAATGTGCACTTTTAATGAAAAATATAGGTTTTGTAAGCATTTGAAATGTAATATGATGAATTTATGATTGGTAGGCAAAATGTTGACGTTTATAGTCCCCTGAATGTATTAGTGCCAAGCGTCTATGGCAAGTTGAAAAACAAATAAGAACCTGAAAGGAAGAAACGAATACGAAGCTGTGTGAGTGTCAAAATGAACCAGAATGAGCTGTCATTGACTGTCAATTTGAACCAAGGCAAAAAAAGAATTTTTTTTACGATGAGTATTGTAATAACTCTCATCAATCGCCCAGATGGTCTCGAGGTACGACATTGGTCTAACAAGCCAGTCGTCGTAGGTTAGAGTCTTGGCTCGGGAGAGACTGTTAGTGTCAGTAGGATCGTAGCGCTAGCCCCGCAATTGTCCTGTACACTAAACAGTCGGCTGCGAAGTCTGTGTATGAATAAACAGAAGGTCAAGTTCCGAATCGGAATGTAGCACCAAGGCTTTGCTTTGCTTTGCTTATTGTTATAACTGATACCTCTCAGTAGCTCGATAAAATATTCATCGCAAACAGTTTTTGTATTCATTGTCGTTTCACAAAATATTTTGGTTTGTATTTACGTAAAATAATAAATTTCATAAGTTTTGAGGGGTTATATCTACCAAAAAATTTTTTCTTGTCATTTTTTTTATTGGCTTAAATCATGCTTAAACTATCCTAGAATCAAAATCTACATCGCTCAAGTACTGATCTAAACTCAAAATTCGTTTAAATCTATTTTTACCGAACAACTTTCATGCTCCAAAAAAACATTTTTCGTTTATTTTGGCAATACTCGTTTTTGTTTTTAATTTCGAGGCTTTTTTTTATATATATAATTTCGAGGCTTTGTAAACTAGTAGAAGTTACCTATGATCGATATCGTGTTTCAAATTTGTAGTATGGAGGTCGCTGCATCATGTTTCGACTGTTATAGCGTCTCTACAGCACGTGTTTACTCACAATTTCCCTTTGTTTAGTAGATCAGCCGTTCTCGTTATGTACGTTCTTTGTTTGAGTTTTTTGTTACTTTTTAACTGTGAGCTATAACCAAAAGTACTATGAAAATATGAGTGACAAGTTTGAGTTTTGCGTGGGATCGGACGCCAACTGCGTCAAAGTCACTGAGCGTCGCATGTCTGATACCACGAAAGAGCGTAGGCGCAGCCTTAGATCAGATAAAATAAAAGGAAGAAGAGGAAGATAAAGCCCAGAAAGGACAACTTTACGGCACAAAGGTAGCTGATTGAAGGTTAAAAAATTATTAGGGGCTTTACTGTTGCGATTCATTAGATTTACAGCAATTTGAAACTTTAAACGCGTTTTTCTCAAAACCATGTTTTCAAAATCAGCGAGCAGTAGAACTGAAAAAGTTTACATCCGATTGACTTGAAATTTTAACTGTAGCTTCTTCATTAGATTATCTAGTGAAGTACACACGATTTTAGCGATTTATTAACAGCAACTGAAGTTATAAACAATCAAAGTCGATTTTTTTTTGTCGAAAAAATGTTTGTTTTGGTTATAGGTGGGTAGGGCACGACTTCTACTGCTCGCCGCGGAACAACTTTTAAAAAAACCGGCTCACGACAATCGCTGCACAGCCGCCATTTTGTAACAAAAATAGCAATAAAAATATTTTTTCTATTCTGCAAGAGTTGCTCAATCCAATGATATATTACTTATATACCTTACATCTCAAATGTCCTGTAAAAAAATTCATGAAAAAAGCCTTGTTTTTTTGAGCATTTGGTAGATATAACCCCTTAAGTAATAATCATGCTAGCGTATTTCGATTATTAAACTAACGCTTCTCTGGATTTAAGGCTTTGGTTACAATTTCGAACGCACTTCATCACGGTCGAACATAAAACTCTGAAAAAATTTTTATGCAATGGCAAATTGAAAAAAACCCAGACTCGAAAATTTAATCTGTGAAATTTGCACATTATTCGCGTTGAAAAAGATTTTGATGGCTGTTCGCACTTATGTGAGCTCTCATATGTAATTGTCAAAATATGCGTGATGACAAAAGCAAAAATTTTTCCTTCCTTCTTTTTTGCACGCAAAAACCAAACAAATATCAGCAACACCGTCAGCGCGAATTCCTGATGTTACTGAAAACTTCGTTTGAGTCATGCATGCGTTACAGCAAGAAGATAGTTACACGCTATCAGAAAACGACGCATGTGCATGTTTTCTGTTTTGATTGTAGTATTCGTTTCTCCCTCCCAGATAAGAACAAATCGCTTGTTTTTTGTTTGTGATGGTACACTATAAAAAAATGTCACGATACTGCAAGTGTTTTTGCACTTGACTCAATTCGTCACATCACACTGCAAGTTGAAGTGATTTAGTGTTGATTTCTCGATGACTAACACTTTTCTTGCGTTGAAAACTGGTAAATGGAAATCACCATCGTGTTAAAACGAATATCTCTTGTATTATCACCACTGTTTAAATCAATTGAATTACAGCTACAATTCCAATTGAAAAACGTCAAAACCATAAAGTGAAACAAAAATAGTGGCGATGGCGAGCCGCGCAAGCAGCACATTTAGCCAGAGATCAAATATTAATTTAAGCGTAAGTTTTATCGAATCTTTTAAATTAAAATAACAATAAAACGACTTCTTTAAAGATCCTGAAATCGATTGCGTCGATACAGTGACAGGGATCATCTCTAGGGTCATCTTGTTATGAAATTAAAAATCTAAAATAAAATAAAAATGAAAAATCTAAAATAAAAAGAAGTGAATTTATTGTGAATTCATATAGTTATCCAACTGACCGACATTCCGTATCTCAAACATAAGCATATCAACAAAGATGAACATAACAACAGAAAATAAAGTGATTTGCTTTTGATCCCATCGTTCTTTGCATTAATATATTTCGAAAGATTTTCATTCAACTCTGAAATGTTAGGCAAGCAGTGCGAATTCAACAGCAAATCACTTTACTTTGACGTGATTTTTATTAACAGTGCACGTTTTGAGCAGCTGGACAAATATTCAGTCTAACGCTTATTGAATGTTTTAAATATATTTTTGATCTATGATCAAAGAAGAAAGAAGAGGCTCAACGTTATCGGTAAAAAGTAACAAGTTAAAATAACAAAAAGCGATATGATTTACAACTTAATAATCACAAAAACAACTTCACCACTATACCACTTCATACGTTCGCTAATGTGCGTAGGCGCAAGGTGTAGATAGCTGTCAACGTGGTTCTTTGTTATTTTTGACTGTTAGTTTAAGCAGTTTCGGCACAAAATGTCCCCGTTAAGCACAATGGAATCAATGGTACAATTCGTAAGATCGGTACAGCAAGTGGCGGAGGTGGCTAGCAACCTGGAGCTGGTCACTTATTTCAACATCGAATGGCTTCAAGCCACATACCAGTGGATATTGGCAGCGGAAGATAAGTTAATTGGTCGAATTTTGCAGGAAAAGATGACGTGCGACCAGCAGCTTCTTCTTAACCTACAAGTGGCATCTCTCACTGTACTGCTCCGCTTGCGATGGATGGTAGCTAAATGGCAGCAAACCGGAAACAGCAAAGAAAAGGTTACGAATCAATACGACTACGGCCCCGCGTGCAGAGTAAATCAGCAATTCCGTCAATCGATGAAGGACATCAAGACCGTGAAAGGGCGTCCAGTACCGCTTCGTATATTATGGAACCCCCCGCGCTGTCACTACTGTAACAATAGACATCAACTTTATCGCTGTGAAGCATTCCGCTTGCTAACGGTGGTGCAGCGCTACAACTTTGTTTGCAAAATGAGGTTATGTAAAAATTGTTTCAGCGCAAGGCACTCAACAATAAAGTGCCTGCGTGTGTGTAACTGTAGGCTTTGTGGACAAAAACATCATGAGTCGATACATTTCGCAGCCCGTCTACAGCAATAGTTCTCAAAATGAAAACGTTTGAATAAAGTTAGTAAAATAATGGTGACATTTTCTTTTCTTACAAGCAGCTACTCCACTTCTTACGACTTTTTTGTTCGAATACGCTAAATAGAGTTCAATTGACACCTATGTTGTACTAAGCACCTATGTTGTACTACACCTAAGCTTTCGCAAAAAATTGCGTCTGTATTTTTTTTTTCTGACGTAGGACTACGTCTTTGATTTTTATATTAGATTACATTTTGTAAAACTGAAAATGAAACTGGCAAACGTTGCCACAGATTTCAAACGATAATCGATAGCAAGCGAACGACTCAATGCACCTTAGTCATTTATATGTCGGTGGATAGATAAAACGTGTGACAATTGTTTGATATAAAGTTAAATATTGTTGCTTTACTGCTTAATGGTGAAAATGTCCAAGTACAAGCTTTCCCATACATCTTACTCGCTATTGCCTTGTTTTCGAGCACGGATACCAATAGACGGGATAAATTCCACTGCCTACATATTCGGACTCAACAAAGTGTTTTATTTTTCCTTTCTCTTTCTCGAAACTCTGTGACCACGCCTTCAATGCAAAAATCTACGCTCTACTCGATACAAAAGACTGAGTGTAGAATGTTCAGCTTCATCTGTGTTCGTCACACGGTAGCGTGTGGAGTATAGCTGTTAGAGGTACGCGACATCAGGAAACAAGAGCTGCATACGAGTCAACTTCCTGGCAACACCTTACCTTTATTTTGCATACGGCAGAAACAGGTACCATCGTATGCTGCAGGATATTTTACTGGCCCAACTACCGGAGTGCAGAGAGGAGAGCAAATTTATTATGTGCGAGTGAGCAAAGTATTCAATGCTACCGGTGGTGCGATCATCAGCGTTCTGTAGCACACATTTCTAGTTGAAAATTATGGAATCGGTTCTTTTCAGATCTATGAATGCTTGAAAATGAGAGTTATGAGAACTTTCGCAACTACTACTAGTGTGAAATGTTTATGTATTTCTCAATAAGGCTGATACAAATTTCGAATTCTTTTTATGTCCAAGGTAATCAAAGTTAGCAAAGGGGGTGGCAAAAAATAAATAACACCGAGACGAAAAAAATGAAATATCTTTGATCAAAGTTTGTGTGCAAGTTATGACGTTTGTAACTTGCACTCAAATAAATGTTGAAAAATAACACTTAATTATTATTATTATTTATTTCGCTTGCCTTTTGACGACACTCTCGCTGTCACTGGACTTGTTTGTTGCTAAATAAAGCATTTATGCTGTCGGAAAACCAATAAAATGAACAAAACGGTTTGAGCTTTTTTTTCTTCCCCTTACAATATACAAGATTTTTGAAGGGGGGGGGGGGGGGGGGGGGTGACATAAAATGAAAATAAAATTTGTATCGGCCTAATCATTTTTAGAATAACAACCAGGACACCAAAGATAAACGTTTATCACAGCAAGATATAACTCTGATTTTAAGAATTTTCACTGCTGATTGGGTGATTTTCCGGTTCAATCGTTCCTTTGTCCAATGTCAATAACGCAAATTAGTTAATCCAAGAACCAGATTAATTTTTGCATCGGGAAAGCACAAACTTTCTTCTGGTGCTTATGAAAAACGCTCAATAGTATCGAAGGTGTTTTGTTTCGTTTCTCTTTCTCGAGACTACGTGACCACGCCTTCAATGCAAAAATCTACGCTCAACTAGAAACAAAAACTGCGTGTAGAAAATGCAACTTCATTCTTGTTCTTAACACGATAGCAAGTGGAGCCCTTTTACCTGTGTGAGATATACGGTGTATAACAGGCGTAGTGAAATATGTCAAACAAAAATTAAAATCATTCATTTGACACGGCACAAAAAAATACGTATGTAGTTCAATTGCAATTGGATTTTTCTTTTCGTCAAGATTCGATAAATTCTCTTTTCGTCAAGATTCGATAAAGAAAAAGCGCTCCTAACTTAGATTAAAAACATAGTTTCCTCAAGCAAACTGGACAATTAACGACCAAGATTATTATCAGAATCATTTGAATCGAGCACAGATCAATAAACTCTACACGTTGAAAAACGTAAAAGTGTATTCGCCTGTCAATGTGTAAAATCACCCAATGTGGGTATTTCCAGAAACGACGCAGTGGTATTCATTTTAAATTATAAGATTGAGACCTGTGGTTTGCAGTGAACATTGTTATTCACTGAAGAACTCATCTATCCAATATAAATTTTCCGAGGCCAGGATAAAGCCTAGAGGTCGGAAATCGACTTAAGACATCAGTCGGAAATCCAAGATGGTTACATGTGCAGTAAAAAATAAGAAATGATTCTGAATATGTTCGGCTAGTAAAACTATGAAAATTTCAACCGTGCATAGCCTGTATGTATAAAAATAAATTGGTTTACAATTTTTACACATCTAAGCAACAACAACCGATAAATGCGCTCAAACCATATTCTGTGTGAAGAAATGGTTGGCATGTGCCAAACTACCAATTACTTTGATGAAAAATATGCTTCCTTGTTTACCGCATCGTCACTTAGTAACGTTGTCTTTCCAGAACTAGGACGAATAATCGCAATCCCCTCTACAACAGATCTTGCTATAACCATACAGCCAATCCACCCATCAGTATAAATATTTGCACACAGCTCACTCCCCTCATTCATGCATGCTACGCAAACATTGCTCGCATCCTCCAGATTTCATATATCAAAATTATAGTTCATCATATGTGCTGAAATCGAAAGCTTGCGGTATAACAAGTTTTCCTGCAGCAACTGCTGCGTTGTACACACACACATACAAGACGATTTTTGCGGAGATTTTTTACCCATCTCATACCGACAATGAACGATGAGCCACTTAAAATTATTAAAATTTTCCAGAAGCTCTGCACCAGTGTCACCAGTGAAATTGACATTGGGAAAGCAATCGGGATAACGCCACCAAAACCTCGATATGTGGTTCCCCCTCTTCCCCCAATCCAAACACGAACTACCACGGAGCTCAGGGCTGCTAGCGAAACGCTTACTCAAAATATGCTTTTTAGCCCCACGAAAAATATGTCCAAGTCGGAGACGTTTTTGCGGTTCAATTGCCAACGACGACAGCTCCGGGCTCGGTTTCAGCCGTGGATTCATATTCAAAATGAAATTGATATTTTCAGCATTTCCTGCGCCACGGGATGGCCAACCGCCGAGGTTGACTGTCGCGGTCGTTCTGGTTTTTTATTGTCCCAGTTGGCAGTCGCTGTCGCTGGCGCTGCCAGTAGCAGAAACTCAACCCGACATATGTCGTCTAGAGGTCGGTTCGGGTTGGATCCTTTAGCTTGAAAGGAGCCAAATTGCACTAAACATGAGTTGAGCTCTGGGAGATACATCACAGGCAGACACATCAACGCAATATTCTTATAGTTATTTTGAATCTGTAAAAGCTTCCTTCACTATTAATATATGTTACTGCTACGGATTAGTGCAAAATTAGTATCAAATGAGATGATTAGCTTTAAAATTCCCAGCTAATCAATTTTTCTATAAAAGCCCTTCATCCTATAATCAAATGATTCTGCATCCATTGGCAGAACCCACAAAGAAGTGTTTAATTAGATTAGAGCGAGAATTGAATATATTGATTTTTTTAAATTGAAGTAAGTTCATGTAGCCTATACTGTCTATATAAAATCCACGGTTGTGTCACAGAAAAAGAACTTATGAATGTTTGGAAGGAAGCGGCGAGTTCAAAAACTGCAATTTCTTCTCATGCAAAAACAGTATTAGTTATATTTCCTCAGAAACCAAGAGTTTCATTTCTCGAATCCAAAAATACTCACGTTGTCAAGATGACCAGTGTTGTCTCATTTATTTATGTGAAACTTACTCTGAAAAAAAATGTTGTTTACCTTTCATGAATAAGTTTATTTTTTTTTTCATTTTCTACAATTACATGCACTAAATTAGGAAGAAAGCTAATATACAAACATTATTTGTTAAGTTGCATATAAAGCGTCCTGCCTTTTGAGGCATAACAATTAGGCCAACCAACTAGCACGTTTGACGTCTTGTACCGGTTGGATTCGTGACAAACATCATTTTTGCGGGATTGTTGTCCGACATTCTTACTACATTTCCCGTCCATTGTACTTCCATTGTACGTCCATTGACTTTCTGGATACTAGGCTCACAGTATAGTTGCGCCAACTCGTGGTTCACAAACAGTTAGTGCTGGTAAGTTTCCCTCAAGCATTCTCCATGTCTCGTGCCCGTAGAGGACTACCGGTCTTATGAGCGTCTTGTACATGGTGCACTTGGTACGAGGGCGAAGTTTACCAAACCTCAACGTCTTGTAAAGTCCGTAGTTGGTACGACTTCCAACCACAATATGTCTGCCGTTTTCTCTGCTGCAGTTGTTGTTTGACGTTATTAATAATCCGAGGTACACAAAATCGTCAAGCACCTCGAACGCATTCTCGTCGATCACTACACTACTGGCTTTGCGAGCCCTATCGTGCGTGGTTCTCCCTGCTAGCAGATATTTGGTCTTCGATATATTCACCTTCAATCCAACCTTTCGGGCAGACCGTCACCTTGTAGAAGATCCCTTGCGTGTTTCAAACAGGCTTAATGCCGCATCCAAAATCTTCATACAGCATTGAACACCATCCATCGTGGCCTCAATCAGTCTTGTTAGTTTCGCAGGGAATCAATTTTCGTCCATAACTTTCCATAGCTCTACATGGTCGTTGGTTCCGTAAATGACCTTAAAACCGATGAATGTGGGACTTGATTTTCGCGACACTTTTAGAGGATCTGCCGCAGGGTAAAGATTTGGTTTGTTGTCAACCGCCCGTCCATAAACCTGCTTAATAACTTGATAAGCTCCGCTGCGATACCATACTTTCCAGCTGATTTGTTGTTCTTGAGCTGATTGACAGCATCCTTAATTTCATAGTATTGGAAAACAAACCAGTCCTCTAAAGGATCTAAGGTTTTATTCACTGGAACAGGGAATCTCAAATTTGCAACGAAATCGCGGGAGTCCCTTCTGCGAAACAATTTCTCTCATTCCATTTCCCGGTTAATGAATTCCAGGGAATCTTTCTATTCTTGAAAAAAAAACCAGCAGATTTTGTCTAATTCAAAACGTCTGTTAGTACACTGAAAATAAATCGCGCGCTAACCCCAAATGCTCTTTGCATATGAAAGCCAATAGACGAACCTAATCATTCTATTATGTCGACCCATGTCGATTTTCATTGGAATCCACGGTATTTTAACGTGTTTTAGCATTTAACGTGTTTAAGCATACCAACGGAAAAGCAGCTTGGAGCAGCTACTCTAAAAATGGCTGGAGGGACATTCGATCAACCATAGGTAGTACTGCTGTAGCGGTACTTGGTACAATGGCTCCGAACAGGAGAAACGACTGGTTTGACGACGTGTGCAAACAGTTAGTGAAAGAGAATAATGCAACACGAGCGAGAATGCTGCAACACCAAACGAGGGTGAACGTGGAGCGCTACCGATGCGCACGGAACAGACAAAACTCGGTCTTACAGAAGAAGAAGCGCCAGGAGGAAAATCGAGATCTCGAGGCGATGGAGGAACTGAACCGTGCGAATGACACATGAGAAGCTAAACAGTTCCCGCAAAGGCTATGTGCTAAAAACCGACATGTGCAGGAATCTGGACGGCAACCTTCTCACGAACAAGTGTGAGGTGATTGAAAGGTGGAAGCAGCACTACGATGAGCCCCTTAATGGCGATGTAGCAGAGGATGACGACGGAGTGGTAGTAGATCTCGGTGTACGCGCAGATGTCGACAGAATTCCAGCTCCTGATCTCCAGGAGGTGAGAGAGGAGATCGGCCGGCTGAAAAACAATAAAGCCGCTGGAGCTGACCAACTCCCCAGCGAGCTGTTGAAACACGGTGGTGAATCACTGACTAAGGCGCTACACTGGGTTATTGCCAAAATTTGGGAGGAGGAGGTAGTACCGGAGGAGTGGATGGAGGGTACCCATCTACAAAAAAAAGCGACAAGTTGGTTTTCTGCAACTACCTTCTGGAATTTGTGGGTCAATACCAAGCGGGATTTATGGGTTCCCGTGCCACCACGGTCCAAATATTCGCGGTACGGTAAGTCCTACAGAAGTGCCGCGAATATAACGTGCCCACACATCATTTGTTTGTCGATTTTAAATCGGCATACGACACAATCGTTCGAGATCGGCTATGGCAGATTATGCACGATTACGGTTTTCCGCATAAACTGACACGGTTGGTCAAGTCGACGATGGATGTGCGTAGTTCGAGTTTTGGGGACACTCTCGAGTCCTTTCGAATCTCGAAGAGGGTTACGGCAAGGGGATAGATTATCCCCTTGCATGTGAAGGACCAACGCGCCCTTGGGGGTTTCGAATGGAAGGTGCTGCGTACCATCTGTGGTGGAGTGCAGATGGAAGATCGATCATGGCGGACAACTCGTGAGTCATACGCCTCACCACACTCCATTTTCCAATTAACCACCAAGTGTCCATCGTAGGACTTTACGCTACACTGGGTTATTGCCAAGATTTGGGAGGGGGAGGTAGTACCGGAGGAGTGGATAGAGGGTACAAGGTGCCCCACCTACAAAAAAGCGACAAGTAGGTTCGCTGCAACTACCGTGCAACTACGTTGCTTGACGCCGCCTGCAAGGTACTCACTCAAATTCTGTGCCGTCGACTATCACCGTTTGCGATGGGAATCGTGGGACAATACCAAGCGGGTTTTATGGATGCCCGCGTCACCACGGACCAAATATTCGCGGTACGGCAAGTCCTACAGACGTGCCGCGAATATAACGTGACCACACATCATTTGTTTGTCGATTTTAAATCGGCATACGACACAATTGTTCGAGATCAGCTATGGCAGTTTATGCACGATTACGGTTTTCCGCATAAACTGACAAGGTTGGTCAAGTCGACGATGGATGTGCGTAGTTCGAGTTTCGGGGACACTCTCGAGTCCTTTCGAATCTCGAAGAGGGTTACGGCAAGGGGATAGATTATCCCCTTGCTTGTGAAGGACCAACGCGCCCTTGGGGGTTTCGAATGGAAGGTGCTGCGTACCATCTGTGGTGGAGTGCAGATGGAAGATGGATCATGGCGGACAACTCGTGAGTCATACGCCTTTCCAATTAACCACCAAGTGTCCATCGTAGGACTTTACGCTCAAAAACTAGGAGCACTCGTCGATCAGCTTTCATCAGCGCCCATGCTTCATGTCCATGAAGGGCCGCCAAGCTGAAATCGTCGTTTCACTTCGTGGCTCATATCGTTATCATATGTCACAAGCGTACCAAGGTAAACAAATTCATCAACCATTTTGAATCGCTCTCCAATAATCTCCACGTTGGCACCACTTTGTTTTGACAGAGCTAATGTCCCAACCTCGTCGCTTCCTTCTTAAAAGATCTGAAAACCTTCTCCATGGCCCTGCGGTCGATACGAATGATCAATGTCGTTCACAAAATCAAAGAGCATATAAGATTTCTTGATGATCGTACCGTTTCTTTGCACGATTGCTCTTCGTTCTGCACCTTCAAGGGCGGTGTTGAAAAGTAAGTTAGAGAGCACGTTCCCCTGCTTCAGTCCATCCAACGCGTTGGAACGTTATGAACGCGACTGATGTCTCACCAGCTATCCGCACGCATGGTTTCGATCCCTCCTGAGCGTCAAACGACTCAGCTTAACTTGTTTCGTCGGAAAACAGTGTTCCAGTATAATCAGCCCCAGCTCGTTTCTTTCCACTAACTCGTATGCAGCCTTAAAATCTACAAACAGTCAACAGTCAACTGCAGTCAAGACAAAAAACAGTGAAATCTACAGCAGTAAGTCTACAAGTTATACTCCCGGAACTTAGAGGAGAGCATGCTCCTGGCACGGTTCTTCTTGTTCATCGCTCTCCTGCATTTGGCATCAAACCAGCCGTTAAGCTATCTTCCACACATCATACCTACCACCGCTCTCGCAGTCGTCACAGCCTATTTATATCTTCAACTCGTTCCTCCTGCTGTCCTACGATCCATAGATCCAACTGTCTGGCGTATTCTTCTTCCACATCATTCTCTCTGTGCGAGATTTCAGCACATTCGACAATTGTGCGCAAATCTTACAAACGAGGATATAATAGTCAGAGTCAATGTTTGGTCCCCGAAAAAACCTAACATCAGTAACATCCGAGAGGTGTCGACCAGACTTCCTGAAATCTCGCTCGTACAAAAAAGAGACAATGCGCTTTGAGCTACAAGTCTCGTTTCTCATTCAGTCGTTTTGTGCTGTGCGCCACATGCGAGCGAGAGAACTTGCAATACGTACGAGCCATGTCTCGTCGCATGGAATTTCTTTTGCGACGTACACGAAGATATCTCGTCTCTCAACGTAACGAGCGCGGTGCATGGGCGTTGCGCACACGAGACAGCTTGCGCGCAAATTCTCGTGAGCTCTCCTCGCGAGCTAGTTTCACATATTGCTTCGAGCTGATGGCGCAAGTAAGAAATTGGTTTTGCCCAGAGGGATGAAGACAGGAGATTTTATGTGATTGTTGAGTCACACCATCCGCACTGCAAAAGGAACGACTGTCCGCAACGCTGTGAGTGACTCGAGAACCACGCCAAGCTAGTTGGCGCGCGTTAGTATATAACAATTAGGCTTTATTTGCGCCTCCCGCCAAAGCTGGTCATTGTTTGCGACCAGCTATAACAGTGTACTTGCCATCTCAATCCGGTGTTAGTCGATAAGCGTACGGCGGCAGCGCCGTCACGCTGCCAGTTTGTAAATACAAGTAGAATAAAGTTGTACAGTATAAGTGAAGGTTTGCGTTTGTGTCGTCGGAGAAAAGAAAACTTCTCCCTGGGCCTTAATTGCCCTCTCGTGATGCCAAAGGGCGAAATAACCCACAACGTAGGGCCGTGCGCGATCATATTTGGTGCCGTGACCAGGATCGCGCCAGTTTGGCATCACCCGCGAGTGGTTTCAATCCCGCCATGCAAAGGCAGTAGAAAGTTATTTTCGCCGCTGCTAGTGTGCGTTCTGCAAATTGTCGCAACCGCAGCAAATAGTTCCGTTCGAGTGCTAACTTTACTAACGGGACTTCACCCGCGTCGTTCTAGACCAACACAGCTAGTTAAAGTTGTTCAAGTTTTACGTTTGCAATGAACTTCTCGCGCGTTGAATATATCAGACGGTTGGCAGTCGGTGTCGGCAAGGAAACAAAGCCCACCAGTCTTGCCGCAACGCAATGGCAACAAGAACAATCACAAACGTGCGGTGAATGAAAACAATAGCCAGATGTAGATTTGTTCGTACGAAAGTGAGTGGAATTCGGACTACAAAGTTGAGTGAAGGTCAAACGGACGTTTGTTTTATGAATTTGCAACCGACAAAATGAAAATTAGAAGTGAACATTTTCGGACAATGATTCTCGTGTACTGCTCAGTGCTGAGCCAAAGACGAGCAAGAAGTAGTAAGTTGCCTTCAACAATTGGCGAAGTATGCCGTTCGCTAATTTCAAGGAATGCTGATCAACGGGACGAATCGACACTCATCCGTTTCATCATGGGCAGCCACAAGCTAAAAGTGGCCATGCGGTTCCAGTAATCGATGCCTCTAGGGGTAGCGCGTTTAGGTCAACCGCGGCGACCGAAAACTGCTGCCCCACTATCCTGCCCAGTTAAGTATCAAATATGATCGCGCACGGCCCTACGTTGTGTGTTACTTTCGCCCTTTGGCATCACGAGGGGGCAATAAGGGCCCAGAGAGAAGTTTTCTTTCGGAGTGCAACGACACGACACAAATGTTCACTATTTTACTGTACATTTATTCTAAACGGAAAATATTTACAAGTGAGCAGCGTGCCGGCGCTGTCGCCGGACGCAAATTGACTCACCACAATGAACTGAACACAAGCGCAGCTGTAGAGAGCGCTTTTATGGGCTGCCTCTTGGACGGCAGCTTTGTCGAGCCAGAAAAAAGCTGAAAATAAGCGCGCGCAAACCAGCGTCGCTTGGGCCTCAGCTGGTCACTCACGGATGACAGTAATGCCCAGCTGAGGCGGGAGTTTTGGCACGAACATACTCCCCCCCTTGAAACCCCATGTGTTTCAACGTTTTCCGAATGAAGGGGTCCGGCAGGTGAGGGCACGGCTCCGAATATCAACACAAGGAGGCAGGGCTCCGAAGGGTGGAGGTACGACTCCGAATATTTACACAAAGGAGGCTAGGCTCCTGGAGGCATCGCTCCGAAAGGGTGGAGGCAGGGCTCCGAAAACAGCGTGGACGCACAGGTCCGTTAATGGAGGCACTATTCCATAAACATCACTTTGTACAGACGCGTGGGTCCGGGATGAATACACAGCTCCATCGAAAGCAGGCACGGCTGCTAACCATTCCATGGCGGGGACGCATGGATCCAAGGGGAGGCACGGCTCCAAACCCCATAATAACGCAGAGGTCCAGGCGGAGGTCCGACTCCGAAAACTCGTAGACGCAGCGGTCCGGGTGGAGGTTTAACTCCGTTGGAAACAGTCAGGTAACTGACGTGAACTGAAAATTATCACAGCGTAAACGTACTGCATTGTTGCAGATAAGAATAAATACTTAACTAAGCAGGATTGTGGGGCAGCAGTTTTCGGTCGCCGCGGTTGACCTAAACGCGCTACCCCTAGAGGCATCGGTTACTGGAACCACCTGGCCACCTTTAGCTTGTGGCTACCCATGATGAAACGGATGAAAGTCGATTCATCCCGTTGATCAGCATTCCTTGAAACTAGTGGACGGCACGGTAACGGTAAATTTCTACTGCTTGTGCGTCGCTGTCTCCGCACTGAGTGGCGCACGGGAATTATTGTCCGAAGATGTTTCACACTACTTTTCACGTTATCGGTTGCAAATTGGTAAAATTCGTTCGTTTGATCTTCACACAACCTTGTAGTCCGAAATCCACTCAATTTTCTACGTACAAATAGCTTTTGTTTCCACTCACCACACATTTTTGATTGTTCTTGTTGCCATTGCGTTACGGCAAAATTGGTGGCTTTGTTTCCCTGCCGACTACCGACTGTCGGCTCACATTCAACGCGTGAGGGATAAATCGTTAACGTAAAAAACTTTAACACTTAACTTAGCCGTGTAGGTTTAGCTCGATGCGGGTGACGTCCCGTTAGTAAAAATTGGCGCTCGAACACTCGCGGGTGATGCCAAATTGGCGCGATCCTGGTCACGGCACCAAATATGATCGCGCACGGCCCTACGTTGTGTGTTACTTTCGCCCTTTGGCATCACGAGGGGGCAATAAGGGCCCAGAGAGAAGTTTTCTTTCGGAGTGCAACGACACGACACAAATGTTCACTATTTTACTGTACATTTATTCTAAACGGAAAATATTTACAAGTGAGCAGCGTGCCGGCGCTGTCGCCGGACGCAAATTGACTCACCACAATGAACTGAACACAAGCGCAGCTGTAGAGAGCGCTTTTATGGGCTGCCTCTTGGACGGCAGCTTTGTCGAGCCAGAAAAAAGCTGAAAATAAGCGCGCGCAAACCAGCGTCGCTTGGGCCTCAGCTGGTCACTCACGGATGACAGTAATGCCCAGCTGAGGCGGGAGTTTTGGCACGAACAGTGATTTATTATTTACGGTGTTATAGGAGCTTGCGTCAGAGCACTGTTTGAATAATGAATGGTGTGTAAACTAATTCATTTGTTTATCAAATCATACCGACCGACTTTTGTTAACAATAATGAAGAACGTTTTGTTACCATATTTATATATTATTATTTTCTTTGCGAACGGTATAAAAATGCATGATATTTTTAACTGAAACAAATATATTAGATGCAGAGTGTTATGTTGGTTAACGTGGAGATGCTGTGAGTTTCTGTCGTCGTTTAAGATGTCATTGACTATTATATAATAGAAACCATTCCAAAGAAAATCATATTCAGTTTTGTACTTATAAGATTAGATGTGATTTTTAATTCGAAGACAAGCCTTTCGGGAGTTAAAAATAACAGAACCACTAAACCAATATAATCAATTTTATATTTTTCAATACATGTTGGGGGTAAAGGTGTTGGATAGAATTTTCAAATGAGGTATAGATATTGCAAATCAGATATATGATTCTAGAGCCACATTAACTCTAGTGCGACTATATATACTCGTATTTATAGTAATCTGATCTTTTTTTTTGCTGTAAGGGGGATATTACCTTGTGCAACGATGTGAACTTTTGTAATAATCTTAGTAATATTGTTTTATGAAATTTTCCAACTAATGCACCTCCAGAAGGGTCTGAGGGCTCATACTGTATCGAAGACACAAATCTTTGAGTAACTCTGGGAGACACGTTGCTCGAATCATGTCGCTGATACATGATGCTTTCGATACCGGAGACGAAAATGCAATTCAATGCTACGGTGTTATATTATCTAGTAAATATATGTTTTATAATGTGCAACATGGAATTTATGAATGAATTTCAACCATTTCAACGTTCGACTCATCAAATGCGGAGTGTTAATCCTAGAAAGATAGTCTGCGTCAATTTGAGTCCTGAGTGTTATCATGCCAAATGTCCTATCATCATCGAATATCTACCATTTTTGATTTGGCTGAATCTCAGCACACGTACCTGACTTAACAAACTGAATATTTTTCGCGGGCGGGCAATTTTTTTAGACTCACGAGAATTTTTTTAAAAGAACATAAGTATTTTGGTATATGTTTGATTCAAAGCATTGTAGCTCAGAATCCTTCAGTTGTACAAAATAAACTGTCTGAGAATGAATTGCAGGGAACTAATAATGCTTATAAAAAAAATACACCCCAATAAAACCTTTTTTGGTCAAAATAAATTATAAACAAACACCTTGTCTTAATTGACAAACAAAAATTAAGAGCTATTTTTTTTCTCATTTTCTTTTCGAATAAATCCGAAGTTATAACAAAATTTCTGGTTTAAATTTCAGGATGGTGGAGTGAAATGTAAATATTTTTATTGAAGGTAAACTTTTATAAAAAAATCAAATTAAACATTTTGCAAAACATTCATACTCTCATGATTTCGGGTGGAGGCGGGCATCGCACTTTTTGGACTAAAATGTCTATCTAAATAACTTTCTTGTTGAAAGAAGCTTGGATTTTCCAATCGCGTCCGGTAATTTAGATGATTCTGCAGCTGTTCTTACTAGTATTTTGAAAACGTGTACGAATCAATTAGTTGAACATACATTTGTATCCTTAAAGAACGCGAACAGCTGGTACAATTCGGATCTTTTGCGTCTTAAGCGCAAGAGGGAAAAATTGTACAAAAAGTTTTGTAGATCGAATAGTCAGAGTCATTGGAATGAGTACTCAGCATTAAAACAACAGCAAAGAGTTATGGAAAATTTTGAAATCTCTATTAAAACCTAGTAATTGTGAACCGCGGTCCATAACTTTTGATGGCACATTAGAACAAACAGAACAAATAATTGCTAGTAAGTTCAATGATTATTTCATCAATAGTGTTTCATTGATCAATCAATCAATTGAACTGGTCGATGAACCGGATGAAATAAAACAGCCGACTAACGTTAATACTAGATTTGATGGTTTTCACCCAATCACAATGGATGACCTTAAAAATATTTGTTTTTCATTAGGTAAAACGGCTGGAGTAGACAATGTAAATGCTAGGGTTATTCAAGATTGCTTCAATGTTATTGGTCACACTCTGTTGAACCTTATTAATGAATCATTGCTAACTGGGCACGTGCCTAAAGTGTGGAAAGAATCGTTGGTTGTTCCGATTTAAAAGGTCGCTGGAACGATTAAAGCCGAAGAGTTGCGTCCCATCAATATGTTACACACGTTAGAAAAGATATTGGAACTTGTTGTTAAAGGTCAGCTGTTAGAATATTTAAATAGTAACTCGTTATTAATTCCGAAACAATCTGGCTACCGGGAAGGCCATTCGTGTGAAACCGCGTTGAATTTAGTTCTTGCAAAATGGAAAGATAACTTAGAAAATAGAGACACAATAGACGCCATCTTTTCATTACATTACGGGACCACGGTGAATTAAAAATGAAAACAGAGTCAAAACTTTGTCCCACACAAACCCAGTTCAATAGCATAAGCGCGCCTCAGGCCTGGTTCAAAGTTAAAAAATTTCAGTGCTTCCGCATGAAAGTGAAAAAAAGCCACCGTAAAACATGCACAATAATGACTTTTTGTGCTGAATTCGCCTCTAAATCAAAATTTAAAGCCATGACATATAATTCTTTTTTTATTAAAATGTTCGTTGGTGTTCAGGAAAGACATTTGAGGAAAAAAAAACAAGTATCTGATTACTTAAACTCAAGTTATTATTCCCAAAACTACGTGAAACATGCAAACTCATTATTTTTAATATTGAACTTGCCTCTAAATCAAAATTTAAAGTTATGATCTGTGATTTTTTACAATGAAATGTTCGTTAATGTTTAGGAAAGACATCTGAGGAAAAATATTAGTATCTTATTACGGAAACTTGATATATTATTCACAAAACTACGTAAAACATGCAAAATTATGACTTTTTGTTCTGAATTCGCGTCTAAATCAATGAGAGAGGCTGGCATCACGGCCAACTAATAATACGTACCCCGAAAGCTATCCGTTTAAGTTATTAATTTATAAGTGAATTAAGTGGCCAAACTTGTTAAAAAGTGTCAAGTTGTGATCTGTGATGCTTTGTCTAAGTGAGAAAAGTGAAGGTTTTGTGAAAAACACAGTGTTCTTTGCGTGAAAATAGTATTTTTTCTTCGAATTGCAATTGAAAATTGTAAGGCCAGCTAAGTTGCGTGAGTGTGAGTGCCTACTTTGTGCGTCGCGCTAACTAGCGGTTCGTTATTAACATGCGAAAATGGAATGCATGGCGGTGTGAGCGAAGAGAACAATAATATCTGGCGAGAGAGCGAAGAGATTAGTGTTGCGCTGTGCTTGTCGGCGTTTGTTTCGCTGGCATAGGCATAACCAAAATAAAACAGATGAGTATAAGTTTTTGTATCAAACATTTTAAGAATGCATAGGCTCTGTGTGTAGTGGTTTTTAGCGGGTTTAGGACTTTGCCAGAAGTGTAAATGTGTCATCTGTTGGGTGCACAAAGTGTGGTTGCTTTTCGGTTGCGGGTGGAGTTTTTTTTATATTTACAAACCAGATTGTACGGTGCACTCTCACAGGTCAAAATTGGCAGTTTTACAATATAGTTTCAAAATTTATCATTCGAGCATGACAATGCGGCATGCGATTGATGCATCGTCTACAATTGTGAGTCCTGGCAGGGCGTTGACATTTTATTCAGTTCTATGTTCTTGTTTTATGATTTTCCTAGCTTTTGGACAAATGTTGATATACATAAGTAACTTTTATTTAAGAATGTTGAAATCGTTTTGGGCGTGAAAATAGTTCACGACAACTGAACTTTGATTGCAATGATTTTGGCATTTTAATAATAAACTTGGAACTCTGTTTTGTTTAATATGCTTATTTGCATTTTTTTAAGTTTTTGGGCTATGAATGCATGGAACTTTGTCAGTTTTTATATTCAGTAGGTGTCTTTGGTGCGAAACGTCGTGTCGCGTATGCGTCGGTAGGAGAAAATGGAGCGGTCGTCCATAATGCCCCGGTGAAACGCATCATCGGCCCGGGTGAGTTTTGTTTATCTAGGGGTTTCCGGAGTGCAGTGGGCACGCTATTGTTTACTTCGGGGGGTCAGCTCAGTTTCGCGCACGTTATTTTGACAGCGCTCAGTGTAACTATCTTAATACAGCGGTTTCGGAGCTCAATGACCATTACATCGTATAATGCTCGGGTGTGCCTTGTGGGTTTTTTTACTCGCTCTAACGGTTCTTTGAGCTGGTACCAGTAGTTTGCGTTCGGCGTGTGGTGCGTTTTACGAAATTCATTCGTTTCGAGGTAAATTTTAATAGTTCACGGGATGAAACGCGAAGTTTGGTGTGATACAGACTGTTAACGATTGGTTGCCGATGATACCTAGAAACTTCGATTCTCCTATATGCCGATACAGTGATCGTGATGCGGTTCTATTTATATCGTCTTCTGATGGCCGGTTGCGCAGAGACCGAGAAATATCCATATCGGGCGCGAATTTGTGTAGAAAAGATCGCACCATCAACCTCGATGGATCCAGATCAATTCCTTTCCACTAACACTAATTCCTTCCTTTGATACTTGTGGATGATGCAGAGGATTCCTCGGTCTCTAGTAGCAACAAGTATTAAACTAACACTCCCGATATCCCTTCCTCTATTGATCTGCATTGGGCGTGGCCAGCTACGTTATTGACCAGTGAAAAGAAAAATCACCAGGAATTGTACACTGAAAATGGCTTGCTACTCCTAGGCACCATTTTGACGGTTCTTTGTGCAATTTCAGCTGGTTCTGGTCAATCGCGGGCAACACACGGGCGATCAAATATGCTATGCTATGCTATGCTAAAATGTCTATCTAAATAACTTATTTTGAGAAAAAAAAACTGAGAAATCCGATTTTGTAACCCTTTCCCGTTCACATGATTTAAAAATACTTTCGGGTTAATTTAAGCAAAATACTTTGTAGACCAATTAAAGTGAGTGTAACATATTGCATTTTGAAGAAAAAAGTTAAATTTGAAATGGTGCTTCAGAGCATCTTTAAGCACAGCAGGGACTTTTTTATTCATGACTCAAAATATTATCCCTAATATTTAACTATTTGAAGTATTTATTAAAAATGATAAAAATTTATTAAAAGCGGAAGAAAACCAGATGTAATTTTCCAAGAAAAAAATAAAGTTTATGATTTTAAGAGGTTTTAGTAAACATTTTCAATCAAAAAGTTCGACTAGCTTTTGTTGTCAAAGCATTTGTTTATAAGGTTTACTGCCCATAAACGCATAAGAGTCACACTGCCAAAAACGTACAACTGAGTGAAACGCAGTAGACGCAGGTAAACCATAGCATTTTTTCCTTCCTATGGATTCAATCAAAGAATCAAAAATTTAAATAAGCATTCATCCGAGGTAAATATATTTGTGCAGAATATTTTTATATGCAATAAGGTCATTGTTGTTCCGATCAGTACCCTTTATTTAGTCTTTTAATGAAAGTTACCATGATTTTCTGCTAATTGGTTTTAGCTCTGAGCCGGTTATGCGTTTATTCGTAACGTGGGCCTGACCAGAATCAATATTTTTTTCATTATTTTAGCAACAAACCTAACTTTTGTTGTAAATTTTCGAGAGCACACGTAATGTAAAGAAGTTTCTAAGGTTTATCTCAAAAGTGATGAAAACTCACATGGGACTGTTATGCATTTATGGGCAGTTTAGCAGAATGAACAAAATCTTAGAACATCTTAGAATCGTCGAAACATTACAGAAAAAGTTATGGACAAAAAACTAATTTTGAGGGGTGTTTTCTTTTCATTCAGTACTCGGTTGGATACTACTAGAAACAGTTGAACTCTTATGAGTAATACATTTCTTTTGACAAACTTTCAAATGCATACAGTCTGGTTTGCTACTATCTGCAACCTTCGCAGAAATATGGGCTCAGAATATGGTTGTTTTCAGCAAAAAAACTAGAAATATCTTTACAACAAATAAAAATAGCAAACAAATATATTTTACAAAAATGCAAGGTTTAGCAGAATGAACAAAATCTTAGAACATTTTGAATTGTTTCGACGATTACAGAAAAAGTTATGGCCGAAAAATTAATTTTGAGGAGTGTTCCTCGTAAAACTCTGCTTCGTCATATCAGACGTACAGTTAGAAGATTACAGTGTTCAGCAATTCTTTTTCTTATATATTTTCCTACATCTTCGCTGAAGAAAGCAATCTGGTATTTTGAAAATTAGAAAAAATAGTTTTTATATAAAACTACTAGGAGGATTGATAAAAAAAACCGAAAATGCCAGAAGAAATGCCTTGTTATATGGAATAAACTTGCTGAAGACACTGGGTACATACAATCAATATTTCACAGTCGAATCTAAAACGATCACGGTTTTTTGAGTTTAGACCACTGTGGGTTGCTTTGAGAAAAATTTACTATTTTACTTTATTTTTTGCTAACCAAGATCAAGTGTTCATTAACAATTCACTCTGGCCCAAAAAGTTTAAAAAAAATACATAGTTTGCCAAGTCAAACACGAGTGCAAAGTTCCATTTAAATCGAATAATATTGACTTTACCTAACAGAACCGCACAAAATAAGTATTACTTTGAGCCTGGTACACGAGAAAGTCTCACGAGCTTTGGCGCACGAGCTGTATCATGTATGTACAGTACAGGCGTCTCGCTCAATTCGTAGTGCGACGAAACATCGCTTGCGCATCGCAATCCGAACCGAAAGAGAAGCGAAAGAACAACCTGCAAATCGCATGTGACGTTGTCTCGTCTCGTCGCACGTACATGGAAATTCTACGAGCGAGAGAAAGATTTCTCTCGTCGCTTGAGAAAAAAGTACGTGCACAGGGAGTCTGGACTGTCGACCGTCAATCAGTACGTGATCGATCTGGGAGCATGCTTCTCCGGGTTAGTTTCCGAATATTCTAAAATGGTAAATAGGAGGTACATATGGTCATTTCTCTGGCCGCAGCAAAGTTTATCTACCTCAGGCCGTTTTCATTGGTTGGCGAGTGAAAGCTATGCCTTCCAATTACCGGAAGAAAGGATTTCTCCCTCCCAATCTGGCCGTTTTCATCTCCGATGACGACATTTACGTCGTGTTTTGGGCACCTATAATAATTTCGTTCAAGCTTTTCATAGAAATTATCTCTGTCGTCGAATTTGTCGTTTGACGGTGCGTTTGTGTTGATTAAACTGTAGTTGAAGAATTTAGCCCTTAATCCTCAACAATCAGCGGATGTTTTTTGTTTTCTGATTTCCCAGCGCTACGAAACCGACACCCCGTTCCGCTGCCATGCCGCGACTGTAGTAGATATGGTATGTACTTGAAAGCAGTGTGTGCAATAGGGTCTACTGCACGGAATTTCCTTTCTGCGGAATTCGGCTACCGAACCTTCTGAATCGCTGCGATTTCGACTTCCTACCACTGCAGTTTTCGAGCAAGCAAGTCAGTTTTTGCCGGTTGATTAAGAGATTGGACGTTCCAAGTAACCAATGTCCAATTCTTCGCCGTTTTCTGTTTCCGTGTTTGTAGCCTAGATCTTGTTTCGTTCGTATTCCGAACTTTGTTGTTCGTGTTCAAGAGAGGTTTCGGTATGCTACCTAACCAGGATCACGATATCTACATCCTGCTGATAAGGCTGCCATCTTGCGTATAGCTGGTAGAATACAGCTTTTCAATGCTTTAGCCGCTCACTGCGTGTCAGACACTGTTGTATGCCGCTCCTTACATGAGAAAACATCTTCTGCCCATAGGAACATCTGTGCAAAGTTTCAGCCAGATCAAAAATGGTCTATTGCAATGATTACCATATTTTTGTGAAAGTGCTCAACTGTTGTATCCGAACCAGTCTGAGCACATATGGCGTAGCCGCAATGAAACAAAAGTTTAGCGCGCTTGAATGAATCCGCTGATGTGTTGATGAATATGCTAAGTCACCTGTCTAATGTAAAAAACCGTCAATATTCCATGCAATAAATGCGTTATATGAAGATAGAAAATTTTGAAAAACATTGGAAAAAATCAGTTGATTTAAAAACATTCAAATTTAACGAAACTAAACAACTTGTTAAATAATGGCTTGCACATCCATATATTATCAATTAAATAGAGTCATAAATCAATATTTGGCTGTGATTTTTTATGTCAATACTAGCTGACCCGGCAAACGTCGTACTGCCACAAATTGGGGTAGGAAACCTATTTTAAGCAGCTCAAGGAGTCGCACCACTGTATTGAGACGAAATACTCGATATGTGTAAAGTGAAGTACAAACATAAGTGTATCAACTTATTCACTATCTTTTTCTCTGTCAGCATTTGTTTTCAGGTTGGAAAACTGATTTAGTAAGCTTCAAAAATAATCAATTAAAGTTCCCAATCGAGGGACACTATTACAATCACCCCGAACCTATTCTTAGCAGTTTTCATCTGTTTTGCAGGGGATTTTCCACAGCACCCGAAGTGGCTGCAATTTTTGTTGTTTTTATTTTTTTTATTGATGTTTTTTTCAAAGATTTTTCTGTGTTGTACAGTATTTTCTTTATTTGTAAGACAGCAAGTTAATCAGAGTTCTCGTTCTCGTCATTGAAATTGTCGATATTGATCAAAGTTCAGGAGTTTGAGACCCGTTTTCTCCGACGGATTGAAATGAGCGCCACTGCTTAAGCCGTTCCTTCCTCCTAATCAAATGTAAATGATTCTCCTTTACAATATCCTGTTGTATCCTAAAAACGTATGCGCACATCTTCTTTGACGTTTTATGGACCCAAGCTTACTTCCAAAATGCTTACTTTCAAAATGTTCGCAGTATTCCTTAGCCTCATGCTCTGATTCTAGTTTACAAACGCCCAAATCACACATATAAAAACGACGCAACTCATACATATATGATCTATTAAACATAACAAATTTGGCTATGAAATTCAGATTCTAAATATTTTTTGTTATTTTGTTAGCAATGGTATAGCCTTCAAAAATGTTAGCAACGGTATAGCCTTCCGCGAATCAGCGAAGCGTTACACTGCGCGAGGCCACCATGCAAAATTGAGTTACGTTGGGGCCCCAAAATGCCAAATTCTGCGTTACGTGATATACGAATGTTCCTTGAGCTCTTGTAAGAATCAGTTTTGGTTTAAAATATCTTGTGAAGGTTGTAAGGAAGTATTTTAAAACAAACAAACATTTTCTTTATCGCAAAATCATTGTTCAAAAATCTCATCTAGTAACACAGCCTGATATTTTAAAGGCTAGGGTTTTAAAGTGCTTTTACTGAACCTCTCGAGCTGAGATCCCGTTCTTCTAGAATATTTTTTTGTTTTAGAAAAAGTTCCTGCTGTTGTGTACCTTTTAGATAACCTTCACGTAAATCGTCTTCAAACCACATGATGTAATGTAAAAGTGTAGTCAAACCCGAAAGTGTTTCGAAACAAATAGGGTATCGAACGTCTTCGTCAGTGGTTTTTATTCGGCCCCCTTTTGCATAAGATTGCTGCAGAAAAACTGCCGAAGAAAACCACTGACGAAGACGTTCGATACCCTATATTGTTTTGAGGCAAATTAAACAACGACATTGTCATCTCTTATTGAAAAGGTTGACTAATTAAACTTTCCTCAAGTGAAAGAGAATTAAATATTGTGTTCCGCGTTTATATTTTTCACGATGATCGGTTCAATAGTTTTTAAAACGTTAGGAATAAAATCAGAGAGTAAAACTGATAGCATGTTACATAAAATACACGAACAAATGTTTCGTGCGATTTGGTTCGGACGATTGATTGTGCAGTTTATAAGTTTGTACTGCTCGAAACTGCTGGTGATGAGCCAAAAAAGTTTGTCATTCGTGATCTACATACATCATTATTATTATTGTTGAATACGAAGACGAATTGAATTTGATCAAAAATACCGTACAAAGTATTCAATGGTATTTAATATGTGAGATATATCAGTGGGTATCATTGCTTATCAATTTCATTTTCATTGAAGGTATAATGATATACGATGCTCTGAGAGAGATATTCAGTGGCATAGTCGGAGTTTAGAATAATATACGGTGATCGGTTTTAATGTTCTGAAATTTTCAAGAAACAATGTCTATTTCACATTTGGATTTCCAATCAACCACGTTGAAAAAGTAGGTATCACCAGCTTTGAAGAGCATGAATAACTGGCATTATGATATGTAGGGGAATTGTGGGTAAAATGAACAGGGGTGGTAAAATGGACACACGTTTATATCTCGACTATTACCTTGAAAAAATAGTACAAACTTCTTTGGTACCTCATCTTAGAGACACTAGAAGCTATTTGAGACAAAGTATGCGACATGAAACAGTCAAACAGTCAAAATAATAAACGAAAACAAAAAACATGTGTACATTCGTGGTGGTGATGTTATTTTTAGCTTACAAAAAATAAGGGTTTTTCTAGTGTAAAACAGTATTTTATAACGATTTTTCTGCAAATATCTGTACTCAGACCACTAACCAGCAGAAATCGTCAAGTGATTGTTTAAATGATTTTCTTGATATATTTAGGTATTTTTAATAATATTTATGTGCGGGTAAAATGGACAGCCCATGGTGATGGTGAAAACATTTTGTTAATTTTTATTGAAAAATCTAGATCCTTCGTGTTTATATCAGAAAAACGCAAAGGTAAACTCGGACCGATGAACAGATGACCGCGGCTAAACGTAACATTGAATGCGGAATGTCCGTAAAAAAGCTTCTGCCATTTCTCAGTTTCTTGTGCATAAGGTCATTTATTGTTATTAATTCTTCGACAAACGGTGAAAATTGAACTGTTGGTGAATGCATAAGTGTGTCACGTGCTATGGAACAACATTTTACTATCTGTAAAAGGATAATTAATGTTCACGCCCAAGGTGTTCATATTACCACCTCCATATGTTCATTTTACCCACACGTGTCCATTTTACCCCAAAAAAAACTGCTTTCGAAAATGCTCATGAAAACTACGGAAAATACTATATTTGAGTATTTCTTTTTATTTTTTGTATCAACCATTAGTGACTCAGTTAAAGTGCGCTATCGACTCATAGTTGTAGTGTTAAACTGTGGAGGAAATTGGGAAATGGCTTAGGGTGTCCATTTTATCACCTCTTCCCCTATCATGAACATTCGCTACAAAGCACAGGTAGTGACGTTTGTACGTGAATTCGATTTATACGAACGATCCAAGGTAACCTTGGAATTGAATGAAATAACTCTCCATTGAAACGTATGAGAAATTGAATTTTTCATCATTTTCAACTTTTCCAGTACATTTTTCCAACTTTTTTTGCCTGTAAACCCGACGCAGCCAACGACGAACAAAACAAAAAAAAGAATCATGCAAATCCGTCAAGCCGCTCCCGAGGTATTCGATCGCACACGAACAGAAATTGATTTTTATAATTGAGATAGATTTGAAGCATTAGAATACAAGACGACTTTATTTTCGTTGTGGAAAAACTCACTCATAAACTCCCGCATGTAGTGCATAATATTGAATTTTTATACCATTTATGTTATAAAAATATGTTATTGCCTAATGTATGTGATTTTTTCGAGAATGCGAAAAATTAACACAGGCTGAAGGTGTGATGTAGACTTAGAAAAAAATTCTCTCCTCCAGAACCAGTTATACTAGATGTTTTTTACATAACCAAAACTCTGCAACAGCGTATAGTAAGATGAACACAATATCCAGAGTCTCTCGAAAACCACAAACATAAATCAGGTTAGTTTTACCTTGCCGTAATAAATGAAACTAGAGAAAAATATGATTAATTGCCAACAATTAATTTAAGGCCAAAATGAGACAGATGTGTCCCGTTGCACAATTAATGGCAAAATTCAAGGTAAAAAAAGAAAAAGTCCAGCAGAAGCTGAATGCAGTTCAGTCTCAGATATAATTATTATAGAGTCAGAAGTCTTGACATCTTTGTAATTACTTTTTGTAGTTGCTAGCATACAAAGAATGTAATTTCTCACCAATTACTTATAGTTTTATCAACAGCATACAGTTTTTCATGTAAACAACGACTCCGACTGGAAATGTGAACTGTTTTATCGTTATGATGACTACTTATTGATTCCACTAACAAACATTTTGCTATATGCAGGGCAAAAATCAATCAATGCAAATTAATATGGCATTCTCAAAATAATCATCGCATTATGATAATTCCGTTCGAAAATTGATCACTTTTGTTTTATTAGTCCATCGGAAAATCACTCGCAAAACGAAAATAATTAAATTACAGTTTTCACTTTCACTTCGGCACTGCACGGCGAATAAAAATATGAAAATTGAATCTTCGGCCAAGCCAAAATCAAAACCATTAGCATATCGAAATCAGAATGGTTTCGAAGGGAAGTCATGCATACTTCACCACCACCGTTTTTCCGCTTCTGCTGTCCTCAAAAGCAAGCGAGAGCGCAGACTGGCAGCAGAAAAATTTATGTTCCAAATCATAATCAATATTGATGAGACGAAAAACACGCCGCCGAATCGTCTCCCGCTTAACGCTTTGTTACCATCACAAGGAGGAAACTTATCGACAATATTTGTTTGTGGCTCCCGATTTTCCCCTCAAATTTTGCATCCCTGTTGTTTGAACGCCGACCGGCTACAATAAATCTACGTTCAGCTTCCGCCCGTCCAGTACACGGGAACGCGCGTAGTCCGTATCAGCCATTGTTTTCCAGAATCAGCACTACGAATTGCTAAAGTGTCTTCTTTTCATTGCCACAGGTCGCAACATCAGAAATAGCATACGATGTACGATTTATATTTTCTAAATTTATGCTAATAAATCATGCTAAATTGTTCACATTTTGTTTCAAAAATCGCCTACATGCATGTCCTTCCCAACATCGCGGGCTGCCCGCTGGCAGAAAAGTTGATCCTATTAAGCCAGCTAACCGGTCGGCGTTGATTTCCGAGGAAAGTGTAGTCTGTCGGTTTCCACGTTAGTGCTGCCGATATATAGTAAACAGTTTTTGTTGGTTTGCTAATTATAATTAGAGTGCTATTTGTAGATATAAACTAAATATACTACAAGCTTGCGTAAAAACTCTTCATTCAGAACAAAAGCTAGCAACACTGTAAGCAGCAACAATTCAAGTAGCATCTGAAAAGCTGCTACCCTTGCCTCCTCGACCAACGGATTCTCACTTATTGGCCGTTACCAATCTACAGAACAACTGCCACATTAAAATAATAATGTAAAATGTCAAGCCATATCGTTTCCGTGAGCGCACCAGAACTTCTGTACCATACATCCTTGAAATGGTCCAAATGTTTGTGCAACCGATGTAGCATCCTCCAGTCTGCCATAGCATATATTGGACCCCATTCTGTTTTCCGCAGATCATACTCCGCACGCGACCCTCCGCTATCAACTCGCTTTACCACCAGTCCAGTACCAGCCGGGTTCGGTGTATGTTTTACCGCTTCCGGTGCTTGACTTTTGCCGGAAGTTTAACCGCAATTTACTTTCGCCGTCCGTGGGTGGTGGGACTCTTTTTCGAATGCCACAAACCACGCACCGGATAGCAGAAGACAGAGATCCCACAGTGTATGGCAATGGACGATATACAAGCGAGAACTCTGCGGCGGGAAAATTTATGCGATTCGGTGCATAATTATCCCTTTTCAAAACTTGCTTTTTGGCTGCTGCATTTTACAATGTGCCATCGGAATTACATGGCCAAATCCGATCCCAATAAAAAGAGCACTTATTAATGTGCTTAACGCGGCATGCGCCTTCCGGGTTATTTTTGCCATATTTGCATCCTGAGAAAATCAATTAATATGTTCTGGTACAATTGTTTCAATACATTAGCGGTGCTTGAAACAAAGCTTGGAATGTAACTGGATGCCTTTCAGACTATACACACTAATGTTGTTTTATTTCCAATATTACTGCCCGATAATTCCTGCGGTGTTTATTTTTCGTTCTAAAAATATATATTTGGCAATCCACAGCACAACTGTATTGAATATTTACAGATTAAATCGTCATTTAATTTAATTAGGTCGTTTTAACTTTACTAATTTTTGAACTAATCGTCAGATTATAATTTCATTCAATGCATGAGAGGTAACGATTTCAATTTGTTACTAAAACTGTGAAAATTGGTCCAGCCATCATGAGAAAAGAAACAGATGCAAAATCTTATTGAAAATTTGAAATCTTACAAATTTTCAAAAATTGCCTAAAAGCCCACTTTGGCGTAGAGTTTCGGTTTTTTTTATTAACTACCAGGTGTTATGGTGTATACCGATAAATTCAATAAATTGAAAAAATAAAAAAATACTACTAGGTATACAGCCCTAGGGTTGTATGAAATGGTGATGTGGGACTAACTGTAGTTAGAAAGATTTTTAGTTACAAATGAATCTGCAGACAGCTACAGTTCGTTTGTTCTGTGATTTAGTATTTTTTTATATGCAGACTCCCCATAAATTTTCTTTTTAGAAATATATTGAACAATACTCGAAAGAACTTCGATCACACTTAACGATGTTGTGTAGTATTTCTTTGTGCGAACAACATTTTTTTAACAAGGCACAAGCGTGTCGTTGTTATTGAAGAAGCACCAAGAATTTCTCGCAATGCGTCTGAATCAGAATTAACTCTATTTCCTCATAAACCAAATCCAACAATATTTACGTTATCATAATACATGATTTTGTCTTTTTAAACTCTGTTCAATTAAATTTATTATATGAATCTTATTATAAAAATGATTTAGAAGCCGTTACATAGGTTCACTCATAGGGAAACTTAAGGAGATAAGTTGAACAAAATTATCAACAAGTTCCAAGAAAAATCATAACAATCCATAATTACAAGGGAGTTAAAGTTCGAAATGATTAATTTCTGTTTTTTGTTTGACAAGTTTTTATCATCTGCGAACAATAACATTCACTGTATTACGAAGACAGCTAATATACGTAAGAATATTATTTGTTATGTTGAAAACAAGAATAGATCATCTAACAATGTTGAAATGTGAAAAAAGATTCTGAATTGATCCTAGTGAATCGACAAAATATTTAGAAGCATTCGCTGGCTCACAAGCTTATATAAATTTGTATTATCAGAAATCTACTCTTTCGATCACGATCATTTGGTGAATATCGAAGATAAAATGCAAAAAAAAATCTTATGACCGTTGCAAAAATGCTCAATTCTGGTTAAGTAGTTTATGTTTTTGGGGTAACCATATTTATGAGATAAACTTTTAATCACTATTAATGCAGCAGCATTGCAGTTTTTCCTTGATTTTACGGAAATAGAATTCGTGTACCACTGCAATCATAGACGACGAGAGACCAGCGGCGTCCTGCTCCACATAATATGTATTTTATACTGTACGGTATTGTTGCTTTTACCAGCATGTTTTCTTTCAGGACATCAGTTTTTATTGCGCTCTGACAGCAGGTTTTGAAATTGTTCAAGTAAAAGGCTTGTTTCAAAACTTTTCGAGAAATCTTTACCTTCGAGACTTCAAATTAGTCTAAGTTCATGGAAGCAAACTTGAATTGACCTGTTGGGACGGGGAAGCTCTGACCATTTTTTTTTATATTGATACAGAGAATATCACAGGGAATGGTTGGTGTCCATTCACATCGTCTGTGCTAGGAATGCTTGCGTGTGATTGGTCAATTGTTCGCGTAAATTCTCTTGTAACTTTTTATCAATTTTCACAGTTGAGCAGTGAAATAATAATGATGACTAGCGTATTATAAAATTGTTACACATTTTATCTATCCAACAATATACTGGTTACTGTTATCCATCACGTGGTTATGCTGTTATTATCGTTTGAAATCTGACGTAACATTTGCCAGTTGCGTTTCATATTTTACAGAATGCATCTCAGTATAGAAAACAAAGACGTAGTCCCACGTCAACAAAATAATGTTTTTAACCTCAGAATGTCGAAATGCACGACTTATTTGAGGCATGAACGAGAGAAAATGAATATTTTTTTTCAATATTTCATTTCCGATTTCGCTGAAACTTTTCACAGCTGTTTCTTTTTGATAATCAAATCATTTCATGATATATGTTTTTTTTTTTGTGCTGACTCGTGTCATGTTGAGCAGCCAGAACTACTGTTTCAAAAGGACCTAAAACGATTGGAATAGTGTCTCCGGCAAAGTTATAAGCAATGAAATGCGGTTCTAGAATAAATATATGCACTGTAAAAAGGTTTTTTTATGTACCAAATTATAGATATTTCAAAAAGTACCTCTTCTAAAAATCTAATTGTTTTTCCTCAATAAACACTCGGCGAAGGAGATTATCCCAAAGTAAACACAAAATCCGGGACGTCAAGTTATGAGATAATCTGCTTCGGTGAGTGTCTAATAATAATGAAACATAGTTTTAGCGTCTAAATGGTTTGTTTGTACGGTATAGTATCTTCGGCGAAATTGTAGATAAAGATTTTGTCCTTACAAGTTATAATATACACTGTGAAAAATCTTCTTTATTTTTCCAAAAATGATGACATTTTTAGTTTATATTCTACCCTGTTCGAACAAGCATCAATGTTCCTTTAATAATGTGTAGTTTTTATAGAAAAATATCTATGGACTTTTAGAGATATTCTATTCTTTTAAAATTTTCTCAAAAACATTTTAACGTTTTTTATAATATTAAAAGTACGGGATACAGCAGACACCCGCGCATATCCAATAGATCAACAATTCTGGTCGCAGTGAGGAAATCCGTTCAGGAAAAAAGTGTGTAGATTAGCCATTCACCTACACGAAATCACCACTGGTTTCGAAATCAGTTGAAGCTATTACATATAAGTTTAGGTGCGTTTTCGGTAGGAAAATTATCCGTTCAGACTTGTCGTTTGCGGAGGCCCTGCAGGTCATCTTCCACTTGATCGAGCCACCTTGCTCGCTGGGTGCTTCGTCGTCTCATTCCAGTCGAGTCGTTATCGAAAACCATTTTCACCGGGCTGTCGTCCGACACCCATACGACATGACCAGCCTCTTGATCTTCGTCGTTTGAACGATGAGTGATTCTCCCAGTAGCTGATGCAGCTCGTGGTTCATCAGCCTCCACCACGATTCTTCATCCATCTGCATTTCACTGCAGATGATACACAATAGCTTCCTTTCGAAGACCCCAAGGTGCGCGTTGGTTTACCACGAGCATGAATCAAGTTTCGTTTCCGTAGAAGACTACCGGTTTGATCAATGTTTTGTAGATGGTCGAGGGCGAAATTTATTCGAGTGGGGCGGCCTTCGGAATCCCAAGTAGACACGGTTTCCTACCATTAGTTAGCAGTCACCAGTGAGCCCCCACACTAGTCTGATGTAGGTCACCGTCATCTTCTTGAGGATTCGTGCTACGATATCAATGTCAACGGAGAAACCAAAAAGCTAAACAAACCTCCTGAATATCGTATAACTCCAGTCGATACCCGCCATACGTATCACATCTTCCAAAGCGATATTAAATAGCAAGTACGATGTTCCATTACCTTGCCGTAACCTTCGTCGAGCTTCGAGAGTATCCCCGAAACACGAACTACGCACATCACACCAATTCATCGTCGATTTAACCAACCGTGTCAGTTTATCCGGGAACCGTAATCGTGCATCATCTGCCATAGCTGATCTCGATCGATTGTGTCGAAAAGATAGTGTAAGGGCACGTTGTATTCACTTCACGGCATTTCTGCAGGACCTGCCGTACCGCGAATATTTGGTCCGTGGTGGTGCGAGCATTCAATTCCGCCTAGTATTACCCCAGGATCTCAATCAGTGATAGTCGATAGCATAGAATTTGCTAGAGTAGTTTGTAGGCGGCGTTCAACAACGTGATTGCACGGTGGTCTGCAATGATGCCGTTATCCGCGTGTACACCAAGATCTACTGCCACTTTCGTCGTCCTCTGCTACATTGCCGTTAGGGTGCTCGTTGTAGTACTGCTTCTATCTTTCAATAACGTCACACTTGTTCGTAAGAAGTTTGCTGTATAGGTCCCAGCACATGTCGGCTTGCGACACGTAGCCTTTCCGGGAACTGTTTAGCTTCTAGTAGAGCTTTCGTGTGGTATTTACACGATACAGTTTCTCTTTTGCCTCGCGATCTTGATTTATCTGCTGACGGTTCTTCTTCCGAAAGAGCTATGACTAATCGAATGTTCCTCCAGACATCTTCTGGAGTAGCAGCACCAAACTGCTTATTCATCGGTAGTGATGCTGCCAGCGCACCATAGTTACTCGATATTTGGTCGCGCTGGGCGACTTCGACGCATGTTGCGCACTGTCGAGAGTTTTTAGCGCATACATACTGCGAGAAGCTAATGTTCCGAATCTGTGTTCGCACTGCGGTAAATGCGAACGTTGATTATATCACGGATGAGTTTACTGTCGGGTAGAACGTGGTCGATTTGGTTCTCAACTTGTAATCCAAGTGATTTCTAGGAAAGGAACGTACTTCTGACTACCATACCGCGGAAGGCTGCAAAGTTGATACATATTTGGCCGCTATCATTTTATTAGGTGTGCAGGCTTTTCGACCCGATCACCGGTTTGTACATGCCTCCCATCCTACCTGAGCGTTGATGATCTAAACGTCCCGTTGCGAAAAAACACTTCTTTCTTATCGTCGGGTCCTCCTTCGTGTGGGCAGCAGTGTTGTTAGTCTTACTCATAAACAGCATGCAACACCTCAAGTGAGGATCTCGTTGCTACCGATATTACACACTGAAGTATTCTTTAATGAAGCTGTTTTTCGTGCTTTCTCGCTGTCTTCCTTGCTCGCATTCGCTCCTCAGATCATATGCTCACACTCGCGTCTGCTCTTTTACTCGCGTCTACTCCCCTACTCGCGATCATAACCAGCCGAAAACAATTGTTTCAAGCTGCATTGCGATGGTTGCGGAGGAACAAAAAAAAATATTTCAAATGAGGTATCAGACTACATCTGTAGCGGTTTGTTTAGGCTAGTTTTTCATTTCTTCGCCTACTTTCAGCTGTCGGTGCACGAAGCAAAATCCGGCCCTCAATTCTCAACTAACACATCCTCGCACTAATCGGTTGCTCCTCGATTACACGTTGGCACAATCTACTTCGGGACACTGGGGGTGCAAAGGCATACGCGCAGCAGCTGGAGGCAGCGCTACCCTCGAAAGAGTAGTTTGACGCAGCTACTTTTGAAGATGGTTGGAGGAGCATTCGACGTGCCATAGATACCACTGCTGTAGCGCTACAAGGTACAAAGGCTCTGAAACATATAAATGATTGGTTTAACGGTGAATGCAAGCAGTTAGTCGAGGAGAGGAAAGTAGCACTCGCGAGAATGCTGTAACGTAACAATCAAAACTCGAAGGCAGAAGAACGTTGACCTTCTACAGGATACTGATCAGACTGATAGTTCTCTATAACCATGTGACATGGACTATGCTAGTGGAGGACAAACACGCCCTTGCGGTCTTCGAGTGGATGGTGTTGCGTACCATCGTCGTTGGACTGTTAATAGACAACGGAACGAGTAGTAGACGAATGAACCACGAACTGCAGGAGCTGCTTGGGGAGCTATTCTATCGTCTACACCATGATGAGTAGAACATGGAGTAACGGTTTGACCAAAAATTAGGCGCGGGGGAAGGAAGCGTTTTTTCACTTTGGAGGGTTGGAGACGAAGCATCACTATGCAACAGCGAATAACTTTTTCGTGTTTGTTGATATATCATCACTAACTAGGCAATTGAATACCGCAAATTCAGGTGTTTCAAGTTGGAAATTGTTTCTTAAATTAATGAATATTGGTAGCAAGGTATGTAGCATTGCCATATTTATAATTTAAATGCATCCAAATGATATATTATGAAATGCGATAATTTTTATGCCCTAGTTGTTTATAACCTACTCCTACCCCTACTCGCCGGCATTTTTTTTTCCAATATGGCCGATTCTGCTATATGTCAATCTACACAATGTCTTTATTCATCATGGTCCACGCTAGCAATACTCAGTGGGAGAGATATGCGAAGAGAATGTTGTGAGCCAAACGAGCATGTCAAAATCCGAGCCAAAAGAACAAGAAAGGTAACACATTGAGAGGTATTGAAATCAGATACAATTATGGATATTTTTATTTTCACACGTTTTTCATGTTCTTTTGCTGAACAATGAATTGATAATGCCCCAAAATTGCTTTATCACAGTGATTTTTAACTGGTGTTTCACAAACCTTTCGTATGGTCAACAAAATAATGATCAATTATGGTGAAAGTATCTCGGAAAGTATATCAAATTAAATTAAACACCTTCACGGTTTTTGTGATGTGTTTTATTGTTAGGGCTTCCAACGTCACTATAAATTATACGAGTCGAATGAAAAAGTTAGTCAACATTGCGCCTCGAGAAGAGATCTGGCAGCACTGACATGTGAAACCTAGTTGCCAAATTGGCGGTTTTTTCATCGCTTATCTCTCTCTCTCTCTCTCTCTCTCTCTCTCTCTCTCTCTCTCTCTCTGAGTATCACTAGTCTACACCACTAAGATTGGCAGGTTGCGGTGGGCTGGGTGGACATGTCGTAAGGATGTCAGATGACAGCCCGGTAAAGGGAGACGATACGAGACGGAGAGGCAGCGGGCAATAGGTGGACCGATCAGGTGAAAACGACCTACGCAGATTCCAGAGCTGGCGAACTGCAATCATGGACCGTAACAACTCTAACGTACAGCAAAGGCCACACCGCGACTTATGACTGTTTGGTTGAAAAAAACTCTTTTTAAGAAAGTAGTACATTCAACAAAAAAAGAGATCTTAAATTAAAATTGTCATAGCAACTAGTGAACTGTTGGAAACTTGTTGAAAATGTCGAGACCCCCCTTTTCTCTCCCTTAGAATTGGCTAACCTTCTTGGGTTTCTCTCAAAAAACATTTGGAACTCGTCTTAAAACAGTTTTTCTGTCTTCAACAACCGCTTCCACTTCCTGTTATCGCGAGACTCTGCAGGACTAATGAGAGTATTTTTCATTTGGCGTGAGTAAAATGAACGATATAATATGTCGGTTAGATAATCAGGAAAAGCGTCGCAGCATTTCAAGAAATTAATGACAATTAACACAAGGAAGAAAAATATGGAAGAAAGAGTTTTATACTAATAAATGCAAAGATATCAACAGAGTCGTCAGGGCCAGGGCCGGCGTCACATTATTTTTCCGAGAGGGTAGTAAGGAATAGGGAAGGCTCATGGGTGACGAAGGTGTAGCCGGGGGGCGACCCAGAGATACCTGAACATAATTTTACGAAAATTTGACAGTGCATAAACAATGGATGCCAATGGAATGTTTAAGATAAATTGGATTTTCAAATTTTGTTCAGTAGTAATGTTTGCATTAAAAAAATTTAAAAAAAAATTCGGACGGTGATAGCAAAAAATCAAGACAGATAATTGTTTTCAATGAATTTACCATGGAAGGTAATTATATAAGCTGACTTGAAAAAGGAATTCCACGCCCTTGCGAGTGACCTTCCGGGAGTTTACCGGAACATTCGCCATGGTGGACGAAAACGTGCGTGTAGGCATGTTTTTGAGTTCTTTCTTCGTTTTTTTTTTGTTAATTCCACCTCAAATTTTGCGACAAAATTGTTGGAGTAGGTCTTACGCTTCTGGTTCGCCCAGCAACTCTGGATGGGACGCACCCTGGGTACCGCATTGATTTTCAGCCGCTTCAACTTCTCCAACGATTGCTTCGAGTAGTGGGCCGACACCAGATCCGGCCAGAGCACAGCGTCTTCGCTCTTATAGTATTTCTTGATGAACGACTCAACTTCCGGCAGGCACTTCGTACTATAAATTTCCCCGTTCACGGCCAGTATGGAGCTTCTCGCTGATTGTCAGCCACAGCAGCACCTTCTTTGGGAACTTGGTGTGTGAAATAAATTTCACCTCAGAGCTTTCTTCCTTCGTGGGGGAAGTTAAATACGGAGTGCCCTGCTAGTCGTTGCCAGATAGGTCTTGACGTTGACCACCACCATCACGTCGCGAAAAAAATGACTCGACCATATTATTCAGCCGCTGCCACTGCGTCATTGCCTGCAACTCCGAGACCAATGGACGAGACTCCCGCTTTCTGATGTTCATGCTTGTCAGGTACTTTTCCACTGTTTGGCCGGTTACACCGATCTTCCGATCAAGCGAACGCAGCGATGTAGCCACTTTTCCTTCGGTCTCTTTAGCATTCTTTGGAGCTTCTTGTGGCTCAGGGTCGTCAGCCGTCCGGAACCGGTCTTTCTTTCGATGCTCTGGTTGTCGTCCAACAGTGCCAAGATGTTGTTGATACCGAAACAAGCGTAATCGGCGGTGTCCCTTTTCCGTACGATGGCCGCATTCGACGCGGCGGGGTAACGTTCTTTAATCGCGCATACTTCTGAGCGGAGTAGCTTCACTGTTTTCGCCATTACGGTTAGAGTTCGAGTCAATTTTTTCTCATGGGTTACTATGATTGATGCTGCATGGGTAGATTCGCCAGTGCGTGTAAAGATAAACCCATGAAAAATTGGCATTTAGCGCTAAACAATTTTGTCTTCACGAAAAAAGTCTCCATCCAAAATTTGAGCTTAATCGAACCTCTGATAAGGTTTCACTTACGGTCGTGAAAGTCTTACATTTTTGACCAGCCCAAAAATGCACAGAGTAGTTCTTGAAGTTTCCGAATTCGATTTTTTTTATAGCAAATCGCTTAGTAATGCATGAAATGTTATTTAATGAAAAAATGTTTTAAAATAATTAACTTTCAGAGACATGGAAACTTTTGGGCTGGGAGATTCGAGCATACAATTCATCGATCAAAGAACTATAACTTTGACCGCTTTGAGGCTCTACTTCCCGAAGTCCGATTGAGCTCAAATTTGGCATGGGAATTTTTTCCTAGAAAACAAAACTTTAGAACTCTATCCTAAATGAAATTTAGAACTCTATCGTAAATGAAATTCTCTATCGTAAATGATACAATTAAAAAAAAATAATCCTTTTCCCTGAAAAACTTTACAAATGTACATAAATCTGTAGATTTATAACCTCTCGCTCCATAAAAAAATCTGTGGCTCGCAACATTACATTTTTTTGGGTTTTGTCACATAGTTCCGTGTAAGTACCCACATGGTTATTTTCCTAGTGGGTACCACTACCCATACTACCCACATGAACCGCCGGCCCTGGTCAGGGCCAAATGAAAAGTTACCTGCTACGTGTTATAACGTTTGCGTTAAAAAAATGGACAAAAATTGACGATTTTTCATGGGTTTGGGTTTTTAAACCCTGACGAAACTACGCATGCAGCACCAATCATATTAACTAATAAGTCAGCAGTAAAAATTTGACAGCTCTTAGGCGTCGCACACAAATTACGTAACGCATGAATGGGGGGAAAGGGTTGCGTCTGCGTTACTTATTGTTACGTAGCGGGAGGGGGTTTGAGACAGTTACGTAACTGTAATGTTTGTTCGAAATTGAAAATTTCGGAGGGGGGTCAGACTGTTCAGCGTTACGTAATTTTAGGGGGGAGTCATATCGAACGTTACCTATCGTTACATAGAGGAGAGGGGGTCTGAAATCTAGTTTTTTAGCGTTACGTAATTTTTGTACGACGCCTGATAAGTGGAACTCTAACCGTGATGGTGAAAACAGTGTAGCTACTCCGTTCAGAAGTGTGCGCGTTCAAAGAACGGTAACCCGTCGCGTCGAAAAAGGACAACGTGCGGCAGTTCTTGGACACTGGATACACCCGTTCCGGCATCTACAACATCTTGGCACTGTTGGACAACAATCAGAGCATTGAAAGAAAGCCCGGTTCCGAACGGCCGACGACCCTGAGCGACAAGAAGCTCCAAAGGATGCTGAAGAGTAAGACCGAGGAAAAAGTGGCTACATCGCTTCATGCGCTTAATCGGGAAGTCGGTGTAACCGGCCAAACAGTGAAAAAGTACCTGGCGAACATGAACATACATGTCAGGAAGCAGCAGTCCTGTCCACTAGTCTCGAAGCTGCAGGCAATGACGCAACGGCAGCGCCTGAATAAGATGGTCAAGTCTATTTTCCCGGCAAATGACGACGTGGCGGTAGTGATAGACGACGAAACCAGTCTCACCCTGGATGGCAACGACTGACAGGGCACTTTGTATTTTCACTCCCCCATGAAGGAAGTGAGCACCGAGGTGAAGTTTATTTCACACCACAAGTTTCCCAAGAAGGTGCTGCTGTAGCTGACAATCAGCGAGAAGGGGATGTCAAAGTTTATCTTCTTTCGCTCCCGACTGGCCGGGAACGGGGATATTTATTGTACGAAGTGCCTGCCGGAAGTTGCATCGTTCATCAAGAAATACCAAAAGGACGAAGACGCCGTGTTTTGTATGGAGTGGCTGAATATCGATGTGGTACCCAAGTTGGCGACCAGAACAGAAAATTTTTTGTATAAATATATATTTCTTCTTTCTTTTCCTTCCACCTTTGAATGGGTGGATAAAATTAAATTGCGCTCATATTTCAAACATCTGACAGCTTTTTTCAAACTGTAGCAACGCGACATAAAAAGAAAATAATCCTCTCTCTTACTGATGTGTTTTCAAAATATTGTTTTGAAGTGAGAATGATGAAATCCGTTATTAAACTGAACAAATTAAACATATAAAATGGACGGAAGATTATCTTGTTGGGGCCGCCAAATGACAAACAGAAAACCAAAATGGTCAAATCAAACTTCAAAAGAATATGCATAACTTTAGTCTCAAGACTTTACCTTCAATCTGCAGCACAACAAAATCTGGCATCAAATTTACCATTCGGAAAGATATTTATCACGTCAACTCCGATTCATTCATGCACTTGACAGACACTTTAATACTTGTTTATAGAAACAAAGTGACAGTTTGATTAATGTCTTTTCAATTGACCTGCACATGGCTCATGTTTCAGTCAACCAAATAAATAGATTATGTCCTTCAGTCATCCGCGTCACACACATAAAACTATCGTTTAGATTATATCTTCATCATCTGTAGTCTATTGCGTCTTTGGGTCCATCGCTTCGCTTCGGTTTTTCCGAAAGATGACTATTTCTCCCCTACAGTTATAGAGCTCTTCAGAAGTGATGGAATTTTGATTAGCAACAAAAACAATTATAGAGTTGAAATGGAATCCGTTTTCCCACCGGGAAGGACATTTTGTTATAGTTCTGGTGGATTGCCATTCTGACTTCTACTTGCCCCATCAATGTTTTCACCTCGTCAAAGATCGATTACAGTTTTCCTTTTTTCTTTACACTAAATCGCACCCTCCGGGGGCAACCAAGTAATTTGTCAGCATCGCATTGACTGTTTTCATTTGTCGTTGTTCATCCCGAACAAAAACGAGACAATTCCAGCAAACTCGTAATCGATGCGTGATAGTTATTTATTGGATTACAATAAAAATTAATCTCTTTATCATCACTGAGCCAAAACGTCTCTGCTGCCGGTCCCGGTGGAATCCTCATAACACTTCATAAATACTAATATTTCGTCACATGTGTGTGAACCATATCTTACCACCCATCACCGAATTGTTGGCCGACAGCAGGCGCTTCCCTTCTTGTTCCCTTTTCCTGGGCTGCCGCAACCGGACATAAATTACGCAATCTGTGGTGCTTCCGAAAGACGCGTGCCATTTTAGACATTGATAACGACAAAACGTCAAACATGCTGAATGCACCACTGTGATGTTTTTAACTCGTAGAGGACACGTGCCGTCAATTTACGGTGGATTATAAGGCGATTCCCTTCTAACAGGGAGCTTACCATACGCGCACACGTTTGCCACTTCGATGGTGCGGTGTGATTTGTTAGACTATCTCTATTAACTAAAAGACCGTAATAGAATTGGTCGGTATGGGCGCTAACATGCTCCGGTTGGTTCGTTACGGAAGTTCAGATTGTCTTGATGATAGGCTCATTAATATCAATAATGTTCCTCACTCGACCTCATTTCCAATAGGGTTGCGTTCTACAGATAGAGAGCTATGCTATCTATGCTTATTTAATTATTTCTGCAATACGCTGCAAATCCGATTAATAATAACGCTTTTTATGCCGGCGATTTATACCACATAAAAGAAATCTAAAATTGAACAAACTTTTTTTCATCAAAGTTTAGTGAAATTATCAACAACAAGAAAATCAAACCAATGCTAGTCACTTCGCACGGAATAGTTTATGGCACGCAGTGAAAACTTTTGCCATTTGCGAATACAACGATAATTTGAATAATCGTAGCCCATCCTCTGCGGTACGCGACAACTTCTCCCGCAGGAGCAACTAAACAGACAACGAAATGGATGGAAAAAAGTTTTCTCGCCACTGCCAACATCAGACTCTATCGCAGCAGTATCGACGATTATCCGTAACAATTCCGCACAACTAAATCTGAGGCTAAAAGTATGCTCCTTAATAAATTTCTCATTCCTCGAATGAATCGAGCCAGCCAGCGGATAACCTCGAAGTTAAAGTGTGCGCCGGAAAATATTTTTTTGAATAAGCGCAATAGTTATTGCATCGAAATTATAGCATATCGTAAAATTTATTACCTTATTGCCCACATTTCGGTTGGCTTGGGTGGTGCCCCAGTTTAGGGGGTTAGTAAGGAAACGAGGGGTCCGTGGTCGTAAGAAATATGCAAATAAAGTGATGAATAATATTTTATGACCTTCTCTATCGCATTTTTTTCCCTTCGTATTCGGTTCGGTGATCATCAGGAAAACCGCAGAAAAGTTTTTTTCCTCTCGAGAAAATGCGTCTTATGCTTGATGGCTGCACACTTCGATAGGCACTGCATTGCGTTGCGTCAATTCAGTCAAAGTTCGTTAGGAGAAAAATAGTTTGCCTTGGGTCATAGGCCAATTATGGGAAGTTTATCGTTTCTGGTTTTGTTTTTTTTTATCTTCTTTGTAAAAACTCTTGCCTCTACGGCTCGTGATTGTATATTATCACATTTCGGCATTATTTTTTCAATGAAGACACACAAATCATTGTGTCAATCAATAAGTTAACTTTGCAATTCTTTCGTTTTGCTCAAAACTGTTGCATTGAGCATATCGATGAAACATTCCGCTATATTATGTGTGATTGCAAATGACATTTCAGCCACTTGCGATATTTGAACACCATCATAATGAAAATATTTAATGATTGTGCTTTGTATTTTAGAACGAAAACGAAAAACTTTAATGTTTTATCTTTTCCCAGAATTGGGTATCATCCCTTATCCGCAACTATAATATTTCAAACTAATGTTTCAAGCTGAAACAAAAATTCGAAAAAATACTATTGGGTTTTACAATAAAATACAATTTTTTCGGCTCATTTTTCCATCAAGACATCAGCTCAACGTAAAATATAACAGCAAATCATTGCAGCAAATCATGGGAAAAATGTTACATATTTTTTAAACAAACTTTACCATCAGGACTTCAAATTGATATAGACTCACAGAAGCAAACATTAGTCATCTGTTGTAGGCTCTGTCACAGTTTTTCACTGACACAGGAATAAATAATGTGTATTGCAAGCTCGCGATTCATTTTCATTGCACGCGTAAATTCGGCTTTGAAAGTTTAAATCAATTTTCATGCTTGCCAATTTTTCAAATTTTGTTTCAAGCAAAGTGAACAGAATGCTATATGTCGATATAATTGAATTTTATTTTTTTACGTTCTTTACTTAGGTACTCGAAAAATTTTGTTATACATATACTAAGAGCAAATAAGTGTCGAAGTTGTCGAATGGGTACATAAAAGTTCAATTTTGAAAGTAGTACTGCTGAGTCAACGTGCTGTGAAACGATATCGTTTACAAATGAAGCCATCGCGTACTCACGCCGTTCTTTTAATGTTTGAATGTCAATCAGCATGCAGCGAGCTTCATACGACGGGAGACGATGTGAGGTCCAACCTAGCTTATGGAGAGCATATAGTAGAAATTGCTTATGTACTGATTCTGTTCTTTCTTCATGTACGTCAGGACGAGTAGACCACACAATGTTACAATATTCCAGTATTGACCTCACATAGGCAATATACAAAGTGTTGATAGTGTACGGGTCTTGAAAATTGTAGCAGAGCGTTTGATAAACCCAAACTCGTTGTTTGCCTTGTGTATGATAGTGTTATAGTGGTCGATGAAATTAAGTTTAGAATCTAAGATTATTCCTAAATCCCTAACTCTTTCACATTTTTCTACATTCTGAGCAATTACAATTTTGGGCGTTGTTAATTTTCTGTTAAAGGATATTACATTGCATTTTTTTTTACATTTAATTCCAGCAGGCTTCTCTTACACTAGATGTAAAATGCGTCGATTTCATTCTGAAATACATTGATGTCTATTTGATCTTTTTTTTCCAAAAACAGCTTCATGTCGTCGGCATATATTAAAACTTCAATATTTTTGAGGATGAAGGAAATGTCTTTTACGTACAAAATAAAAAGAAGTGGTCCTAAGTGGGAGCCTTGGGGAACACCTGAAGTAACTCGAATGGGATTTGACTTCTTTTCATTAAATTTTATTATTTGTTGACTGTTTGTTAAATATGACTCAAGCCACTTCAGGAGACCAGACTCAATTCCTATTTTTTTGCAGTTTAAAAAGTAGCATTGGTATGTCGATACGATCAAATGCTTTGCTAAAGTCTGTATAGAGTGCTTCTAAATGGTTCCCGTTATCCATTGCTTTGAAGAATACATATAACAAAATATTATTTTCATTGCAAATTAAACTTTGTATCATTCAAAAAAGTAGTTATGAGAAATTATGTTTCGTAATTTTTCATAAAAGCGTAATACAGGTAAGTTCCGTTTTTGGCACGTTCCGATTTTGGTAACTTTTGGTTCCGTTTTTGGCAACACATTTTTTTTTCTAATTCTTCCTAATCTTGTACTGATTGGCGACTCAAAACTAATCGTCATAGTTCTCTTAAAGTGTAAATACATACAATATTCGACACATTTGTGGCTAATCGACTGAAAGGCTGGCAACATTCTCTCAGAATTAAAGCATTTGTGAGTGTGTAGGCATTACTACACTAAGAAACTTAGCATACTTTTTTATTAAAAATTCATCTAGAATATCATTTGACAAGGTCTGAAGTTTGAACCTGTTTTCCATTAATCGATATATCTAAATAAGACGAGAGATTAAGGAAAGTTGTCAATTAATAATTCCCATGTTTTCTTCTTGTTTATATGAATAATGAAAGTTTTGTCTCCAACTTTAGAAACATAATTCACTCAACAAATCGAATGAAGTGAAGGATTTCCAAGAAAAAAACAACATTGATGCGTTCAAGGGTTCTAGCAGCACCATACATCAGCTGTTGCCTGTTTTCTCTTCACTCGTATATTAACAAAATCTTGTGCATTTTATTCGAAATGGAGCGCATCTTCACGAAAACACAAATATTGTTTTCTTCGCATTTTATTTGGTAAATAATATTTCTTAAAATGGAGATAATCGACTAGCTTACTCAAAATTCTATAACAAATTATCAACAAAAGCTTTTCGGGCGATTTTAATTTTGTGACGATAAATATGCTACAAGGACAAAGAACACTGTTTTTCCACGCTGTTGTCTTTCTATTAAAGAACATAAAATAAATGTTTCCTTTTTTTAATTTTACTTGTTGCAGTGGCGTAACCAGAAATTATTCAGGTTATAAAATCTTGAGAAGCAAAAAAAAAAAAATTGGGCATTGATTTTTTCACTTAATTTGATCATGTCCCAAACATGCCATAAATGGTAACAAATATGCCAGAAATTTCGGAATAAAAATTAAAAGCGAACACCAGAAAAAAAAATCCGGATAATCGAGTCCAAAATTCCGCATGATCGAGTCTCCAGATAATCGAGTCTAACCTGTACTTCAAATTCTTCTGCTCTTAGTAAGTAAAATAGTATTTCATCGAATCTTTTCATATTATTTTGAAATTCTGTCTGTCCACGATCGCTGAATAAATATTGATCCTGGAAAAACCCTCGCAGAATATCCAGATGTAGTGAGCTTTGAAAGATTCTGAAGTTTTGGTTTTGGAAATTTGATTTATTATGTGCCATTGTATTTAATTGCCAATTTTTAATTTCCTATTTATTCAGAATATAACAGAATTGAGCATTTAAAACTTTCGCAACCACTTATTTATGAAAAATAATAAATTCTCATTATGAATAAAATACTACTAACACAAGCATTAAACCTTACACGAAATACATCATCGAAAGCAAACCACCAAAGCTGTATCATTTCTTCAAATTCCGCCCAAACAAAATGAAGCGAAAAACAGTATGTAGTACATCGTGCTTGCATATTACATATATCTGCGCGCTGGAATATTTCCATAATTTACACATTCACTCTGTCTCTGTCGCCCCGCTTTCTCAGCATTTTTCCTCCGTCCGTGGTAAACTTTTTTGAGGTATTATAACAAAAAAAATGAATCCGATGCAATAAAGCAAGACCCACTCTAGTACGTGCGCTTATCGTTTCTTGCTTCAAACCGCCAAGTAAACCAACCTCACTAGCAAACAAACCATAAACGAACCGACAAACGGAAGGACTGGGTTCAACCGAATGGCATTTCCAGTTTTCATATTGTTAATGTTGCAGAAAAATATGCACGGAGCACGCGTTGTTTGCCATCTTTCATTTGCAGGCCTCCGAGCCACCAGATGGCTCCATCGTGTGATGAAAGCTTTGCAGCACAATTCTTGTTCTCCATACCAATGTCACACAATGTACGATATTATGGAGGAAAACCATTCGTGTGTGAATACTACATAACTGAGAAAGTATGTCACTGAAAGTCGTTTGTATGAAAAGGTCACTACTACAATTGCGTTTGATGCCTGTGAAAATTCATATACCGCATACTACGTGAGAAATGGAAAATGTCTGTTGTGCTCTCACAGACGAATTAGGCTAAGAAAATGTCAACCGGTTCAATTCGAAATAATTTTGCGTTTTATTACATACTATCGCTATTCATTAATTTCCGTTAATCAATCACTGAATATTGACATTCACGTTGACGTTTACGATAGTGGCACCATCCTCGTCAGGAGGGCAAGGTTTGTTGTCATCTTCATTCTGCGGTGGCCGTTGTCCGTCTTCGCCTTGAGGTGGTCGGTGATCATCACCGCCCTGTGGAGGGCGATCGTCGTCTCCACCTTGAGGTGGTCGGTGATCGTCTCCGCCTTGTGGAGGACGCTGTCCGTCTCCACCCTGGGGGGGTCGTTGTCCGTCTCCTCCCTGAGGAGGTCGTTGTCCGTCTCCTCCTTGAGGAGGTCGTTGTCCATCTCCTCCCTGAGGAGGTCGCTGTCCGCCTCCTCCCTGAGGTGGTCGTTGTCCGTCTCCTCCTTGAGGAGGGCGTTGTCCATCTCCACCCTGCGGTGGCCTATTGTCCTCGTGAGGAGGCCGTTGATCTTCTTGTGGTGGTCGATCATCAGATGGAGGTCGTCCTTCCCCTGAATCCGGCCCTGGGGGACGTTCTTCGTCAGAACCATCAGGCGGGGGGGGACGTTCCTCATCAGAGCCATCTGGTGGAGGCGGACGTTCTTCATCGGAGCCATCGGGTGGGGGTGGGCGTTCTTCGTCGGAACCATCAGGTGGTGGGGGACGTTCTTCATCGGAACCGTCGGGTGGTGGTGGACGTTCTTCGTCAGAGCCATCGGGTGGTGGCGGACGTTCTTCATCAGAACCATCTGGGGGTGACGGAGGTTCCTCACCAGAACCATCTGGTGGTGGTAGCGGTTGTTCATCGGAGCCTTCCTCATTGGAGCCTTCCTCATTGGAACCTTCCTCATTGGAACCTTCCTCATTGGAACCTTCCTCATTGGAACCTTCCTCATTGGAACCTTCCTCATTGGAACCTTCCTCATTGGAGCCTTCCTCATCGGAACCCTCTGGTGTCGGTTGTGGTTCTTCATCGGAACCATCCGGTGGTGATGTGGTTTCTTCACCAGAGCCATCCACTGGTGGATCGGTCTCATTACTATCAGTTGAAGTTTCTTCATTGTTCTCAGATGACTCAACCTGCTCACTCTCCTCCGCCGGTGGAAGTGATTCTTCCGATTTGTTTTCATCAGCTGCAATCACTGTTCCATCATTGTTTGCTGCACCCAGACTAGAATCAAAGTCGAGCAGGCGTAAATGCCGAGATTGGTCAAGAGGTTTGCTAAACACGGCACCTGCTAAGAGCAGACACCCTAGCAAAAGTATTCTCATATTTTTGGATTGTTGGATCGTTTCCGAGAAGCTGACGGCTTATTACTGATTGACAGTGGAACTAGGTGGACTTATTTATACTAGGAATTGACTTCTTCCACTCGATATGATAAGATATTGTCACCGAGCATCACAACTGATAAGAACAGTTGAATTGTTTCTCGTGGGAAAACCAATCAAAGGTTGAATCGTTCTGTTTGAATTTAAATATGAGTGTGGCACCAAAATTTTTTATGGTACTGTTTGGAATAGCATGAAATCATCACTTGTGTACCGCAATCAGGGAAACGGTTTAAATAACCAGTCAGCCAATATTACGAATCATGTTCAGACTTGCGGTTGGTTTTTGAGATTTACGACACTTCTCTTCATGGCTTACAAAATTCTGGATTACATTGGTCGACAAAAGCGAAAAAAGTTACCCTAAAGCTCAAAAGAGTTGACCTTAAAATGCACTAAAATCCCTGGAATGGTTTAAAATCGATATTCTTTCTTATTTTCAGTTTGAACTCTAGGGCAAAACCTGTGTTTACCAGTGTTGTTTCTATTTATACTTTTGCCAGCGGTAAGTGGGTGTTTTTACAATAGGTGTTTAGTTTTGAGTCGTTTTCAAGCCATTGCATACAATTTTTAAAATATTTTGTCTGTTTCCAAATTGTTCAACCGGCTTTTTGTTGATCAGTCACGACGCTTTTTACCAAAAAATTACATTTTTGACTTTTCTGTAGGTACAACAGTTCTGATGTTCGTGAAAATCTTAAAACTGAAAATTTAATACTCATCAAATATTGGTTTGCCAAAAACTATTATTTTTATTTCTTTCATATTTAAGAATGTGGACTTTCCCCTTTTTTTTGAATCCCAATCAAAATGAAACTAAAAAATATAAATTCGCTGCACCACAATTTTTAATGCTTGCAATGGATTAATAATGGTTAAACTTCAGATTACCCGGCTTTTCGTTTTTCCTCCGAGAATCACTAGCGTGTAGGAGAATATCTTCCACTGCGAAAACAATTGCTCTCAGACTAGGAAGGCGAAGCGGCGCACTTGCTTCCCAAGTAACACACGTTGGTATAGAATAGTTGACGTTACCTATTCCATGACATCAATATTACCAGAAAAGCGCAAAACATGAAGTAGGTACCGATAACTGCATGAAAGCAAGCCAACTTGGTATAATTAAGTGGCAAAATACATCTCGAGTACTAATACGGCAATGCGCAAATCTGTTGCTATGACAACTGTTAACCAGCGCATGCGCAAATGTGTTGTGTCTGCGCAGTGCAACTAGATCGGCAATTTCTTTTATCAGTGGCAGTTTTGATTGATTATAAAATAATGACAAAGAATAATATTGAACCTTTCAAGAAGAGTTGTTTCTTCCGCTTGAATATTGAAATTGTTTTCGCATAGTTTCAACGTTATCTGGATATAAAATCTAACAAAACTAGAAAACGTTGTTAAATGTACAATAACAAAAATCTGAAGTGATATTGGTTACACTGCAAGCGTTTTGTTTATCTTTTGATGGCGCGTTTTGACCCGCTTCGAATACAAATAGAAATCGTTCGTATAATTTAAATAATACTTTGATCAAGTAATTTTAAGTTGGGTGTTGAATGCTACGACTATTGTACTAAGGAAAAGCATTTTACAGGTACGTAAGGTTGTTATTAGATGGTGTAATGTCTTACGAAAAGACCAAGTGATAGTGATTGTCATTCTTGAACACGTGTTATTAAAAACATCTCCAAAACCAGACGAAAGAGCTTGTTTTCGAAATGCGGTTGTATTACTGATGAAAAACAACTTCAAACACAATATAATAACACAAGTTTTCAATTGCGCTTGTAGTACACTTATATGGCTATTTTCGTTGTTACTTATTTTCTAACATGTTTTGTGTGTTACTTGGGTTGGAGAGAGCAGCGAATCATGTGTATCTGTTCAGCTCACAAAAAAACGCCGGTGTGGAATCCAAAATTGTTCTCCAGAGAGATAATTAAGTGGTTGTGTGCTTTCTCACACGAAAGGACATTACGCTACACACAATAACCACAGAGAGCAGATACAAAAATAGAAAATCATGTGTATAAATTAGAATCGAAGTACGTGCAAAACACTAACGACATCTGTCTTGCGGTGCACCACTTGCACTGCGCCATTTGGTGCCATAACGATAGTTTTTCGATATCAACATAACGAAAGCATTACCGCTTACATTTAAAATGGTTCCAAGTTTTTACAGATCTTTTAAAACTGAGATAAACGTCTGTTCTCCGTGCAATAACTACACAACAGAGCTCACTGCAGTGCTTTTACCGTGTGTCTTTTAGGCATAAATCAAATTAGGGGAACATGTAGGTAAGGAAGTTGTTTGCTTCGCATCTCGAAACTGAAAAAAACAGCCGTCCGTCACGCATGTTTTCTCTCCGAAGGCTATCGAATTTACCTTAGCAGTGTGCGCCGCGGTGTACTTCTGTGTATTCCCACTAGAGTAATTAAGCATTCTTTTTTCGATCAGCTGTGGTATAAGCAGCAAGTATGTTGATTTTCCTGCGAACGGTAGAAACACAACACGAAGAAGAAGTAAAAAGTGTGATGCAAACAGTCGCTACATGCAGCGCTAATGCGTGACAAAAAGTGAGCGATGAATATTCACTTTGCTCTTTCTACATAAGAGAATAACATGCCTGCAAAACACTCACTTATGCGAATTTGTTGGCAATTTCGGATGAAATCTTTTTCTGGAATTTTATCGCGTTTCAGTAATTTGATAACATTTATATGTTTTAGTTTATAAATCCTCATAACAGTGACTGGTTCGTTTTGACCGTATGCAGTGCGATGAAAAGAGATTCTGAGAAAGTCAGTTGTCCTAAGAATTCTGGTGTGTGCGTTTACATTGATGTTGGCCAGAATCCATGGGGCATCTATTGATCCACAAAGCACTTTTCCAAAAAATACAGCACGCATATCATCTCTTCTTCTTTCTAATGTGTCCATATCCAGCAACCTGCATCTCCTGCATCTATCTATATATGGAGGAAGTTCCACAGGATCCGTCCAAGGGAGCCCTCGAAGTGGGTATCTGATGAACTTTCTCTGTACCGATTCGATTCATGCAGTCCAAGGACTCCAAACAACTGCCGCCGTTTCAAGAATAGAGCGTACAAGCATGCTTGTTTTTTCTCCTCAGAAAACCCTTAGAGTGCAGGAGAACATCTTGCACTGCGAAAACCCCTGCCGTCACACTAAAGAGCAAATCAACGCTCATGCTAGAAGAGAGCGACAAACGAATTATCTGCTGAGCTACCTGAACGCGTCTTGCGAGACAATGAACTATGGTGTACTTTCTCACACGTGTGGACATCACGCACAATAATTACACTGCAGAGCTATCTGCGGTGCGTTTCACAGTTGGTTTCTTGAGCATGGCAGAAGAGGAAAAGAGATTGGGAGAAAAAAATAGACTGCTTTGCTCGTGCCGGTCGAATTTACTCTGGTGGAATTCGCTTTCGCAGGGTAGCTACACGAGGACTACATTTTTGCCCGGTAGGATTTTTTTCACCTTCCGGACTACTCGCCAGTGGACACTGTTGTGTATTTCTGCGTTTTCTCTGTAGAGTGATTCACCCCTCTTGTTTCTATCAGATGTGGGGTGAGCTGAAAGTGTGTTCGTCTCTCTGTAAGCTGGTTGAGACACTTTGGAGTGGAGAAAGAAGCGGTGTGGTGAAAGCATTTGCTACACGCAGGCACATACTGGAAGGGAAGTGCGCGGTGAATTTTTTCTCCTCTCCTTTCACATACTGAGGAGAATGACAAGCATGCGTACAAGTGCAGTATTTTATCACGAAACTCATTAGCAATTTTCATAATAAATCCCAGGTACTTGTATGCTTTGGAAATGATACTGCTGTATGATCGTGGAATGTGAGTTCGGTATCCAATAGAAGACCAAGATCTTTTACAGCCGTTACTCGTTCAATTTCCTGCCCGTAATGGAGTAACTGTAATCGATATGGACTTTTTTCGGCTGAAACTAATTACGGAGCATTTGGCAACACTGGTATTAAGACAGTTACAAACACACAATGCATGGAATATGTCAATCAGTTTTTGTAATCAGTAGCTGAGTGAACTACATAGTAGATTTTGAGGTCATCAGCGTACACGAGTCTACATCCTGGAGGAAGTGCCAAGCAGACATCGTTGTAATACAGCAAGAACACTAAAGGTCCAACATTGCTACCTTGAGGTACGCCTGAAGTACTCCGGAAACCGCAGGACTCTGCGCTTCCAAATTTTACAGAGAGATAGCGGTTTTCAAGAAACGATTTTAACCACTGTACGAAAGTAGCAGAAGCACCAAGACGCTTTAATATGGCTAGCAGTATAGTGTGATCAACGCGGCCAAACGCTGCTTTAATGTCAGTATACACTGTGTCAACTTGTGTTTCATTTTTCATATATTGCAGACAAAAAAAAACTGAACTCATCTTGATTGTACTAAATGAGTGACCACAAAAAAAGCCATGCTGATCCGTTGAAATGTATTGCGTAACACTGCCTTGCAACGAGCCACCGATCAAAATCTCAAACAGTGTCGATCTAGCACATCGCACATCGCATCCTTTCTTGAACATAGGAAAAATATAAGACCTTTTCCAGCATTCAGAAATATTTTATGATAAAGCGACTGGTTTATAATAAACAGAAACGGTTATGAACGAACAGAAGCGCAATTCTTCAGTATGATTGATGGTATTCGCGGACGCGGATTCCGGAATTTACGCGGTATTTTTTTCTTACGCGGATTCCAGAATTCACGCGGTTTCCTTATACACGGCACGTATCCCCCGCGTAAAAAGCGACTTTAGTGTAAATATTTTTAGTAAAACCACGTGTTTATTGCACACCTTTTTATAAATCTAGAGAGTTATTGTCCCTTCAAAAAAACTAATTGGAATCGTTTCAGAGGTCGGACTAGAATATATTACAGTATTCACTGTATACAATATGTATAACACTGCACAGTGGTATAGTAAGGCATTTTAGGCAGGCACGAGCTTTTCGATGGAATTTGGGGTTTTTAATCAATAGTTTCTTTTAAGAAGTTGTTTCTTATAGTTGGTCCTTTATTTATATGCAGTTGAAAATATGGGTGATCCTAGAAGCGGCGAAATAAAAAAACTGTTTTTTCATCTATTTTTTTCAGTTCAAACTCAATAACAAGGTTGCCTTCGGATGACCTTAAGAGCTCAAAATGACGCAACTTTTAACAAAAAACAATTATCGATATCTTGAACAGCTGAAGAGTTATAAAAGTTTCCATTTTGGAAATAGGCCGTTTAGGGTCAACAAAAAATGTGCTTTGGCACCATTTGAAAGAATAAATATTTACAATAAAACAAAGGGGAGGGTGGGGGTAAAGCCAAGCTACGTAGCAAATATGAAAATAAGAGAAAAAAATTGGATTGGTCATAATCGCTTTTTCTTATCACTGTTTGTCTGTTTGGGGTCATTTTGTCTGTTTATGGTCTGTTTAGAGCTGCCTAATTATCTAGCGTGGGTCTGACTTTGTGACGAAATGCTACGACGGGTGAGGTTGGAGGGGGGGGGGGGGTGTTTAAAAAAGCAATAAAAAAGCTACGTCCTTAAGGCGTGCTCTGTTATAAAAGAGTTTAAAGCAAATCAATGCTTTGTGGTTTTTAGACTTTTTATTAAAAAAATACAGTTTTTAGGAATTTTGTTTTCAATACTATCAGAATTACAATTTAAAGTTTGTAATGTTTGACTTATTATGAATTACTCAATTTTCTCAAATGAATTTATCATGTTTTACAAAAAGTACAACATTACATGGCAATCAAAATATCAGTAAAATTTCAATCCGTTCTAAGAGTGTAGAGACAAAATAAAACGTCGATCTGCTTTTTGATCTAACAAAAAATATCCATGAAATATGTTAATGTTTTAAAATTGTTCGCTCCATTTATTAAAATAGTATTTTAGTCATTTTCAAACATATCTGATTTTTTTATATATCACTAAAAAACTTAGCTCAAATTTTGCCTCTATTTTATTAATAACCATTGCTCTAAAACTAAAAATTTAAAAAATATTACCAAAATATTTTCATACATACAATCGTTTTTGAATTACTGCAAATAGTGAATTCAGAACTAATCATTTTCGTTACAAGAATATAGATTTATACTGGTGTTTTTCTTCATCCCATAAAATTGTGATTCATCTATATTTTGTCTGGCTCTTATTGTTTCAAGCAAGGGCGCACGCGCTTTCTGTTCCACCTGCAATAGACGCGCCTACGGGATTTCCTACTTCAGTGATCAATAAAAAGCCGCTTATCGTAACCAACTCATGAACTGTTCCGTTCGAAATAGCGCCAGACGCTTCCGTTTCTTATTTACTATCAAGGTACTTCAGAATAACGAATTGCACCAATTGAATCATAAACCACACTCGTCTACAATCTCGGCTTCGCACCCAAAATTATCACTAAAATCCGCTTTATTTCAGCTAGCAGTTCGTGATACTTTTTAATGAATGTTCAATACTTTTGGTTGAATTCAAAATACGTCACAGGCTTAGAAAACATGTATTCAGACAGAATACATAACCTTTCAAATAAAGAAAGGTGACACTAATTGCCGATAATCGAACTTCTTATCTTAGCTAGACATGAGCAACCGCTTTTTGTTGTTTAGCAAGACTGTTAGTCTGAGAAAAATCATACCTATTAGGGACTGCATACGTGCAGCATAGCTTTTTGTAATAATCTGTTTTAATATTGTCTTAATCTTATCTGTTTTAATTATTGTCTGGTATTATAGGATTTTCCCGAGCCCGGATACATTTTGCGCATCGAATGAGTTGCTGCTTCAAACTAGTTGAACCGTGAGACAATTTGCGATAACGCAATGATTTGCCATCGAGTATGTGTAAACAAAAATTCATAATCATTGAATAAAGTGCAAATTCATCTGTACTTCAAAAAACATCATTTGTCGATTTCTATCCCGCGAGTGATAAAGTACATGCACTTCATGTATTGCGAGCATCTCTGGAGTTTCTTAAGTTTATTGTCAATAAGTAATCACTTGGAATCATCGCAGCTAGTAAAATTCTTCCTTTAAATCAATGTTAGACACTTTTAATTTTCACTTATGTACGACACTTGCAGTCGTAGCCGGATTTAGGGGCGGGACACTTTGGGGGCCCTCACAATAGTGCACTTCAAATGACTCACAACCAGGGTTGATATTTGTTGACACTCTTGAGTGAAAGTGAAAAAAAGCATCCATAAACGTTATTTTTTTACGATCCTTTCAGAGTTCTCCCTTCCCGCTTTTTGCATGGAAGTGAACTGTCAAAACACCTCATTATGTTTCATGCGATGGAAGCAAGACAACAAAATCAGTTTATCAGTTAACGAAGATTGTCAAGGCATCGGTCAGTGTCAGTGAAAAAGTGTTTCGGTGAGGTTCATTTTGGTTGAGTGGACTGTTTGGTTTTTTTTTTTTCGCTTTGAAGTGAAGATCATTTGGTTGGATTTGTCGTCAAATTTTATTCCGTAACCGTGAACGATGCGCGTGATCTATTTCATCTAAGTATAACAACACGTTACTAGGACGAAAATCTAGTGTATCTGAAAGAGTGCTGCGATCATTGGAAGTGAAAATTGAAAATGATTGGCTGTAATTTTCGAAGAATTTTGCTGGGGAAAATGACTTTTATGGGTCTCCTACGAAAGGCAGAAAATCAAATGGCAGAATCACGAAAGGCAGAATCACGAAAAGCAGAATTACGAAAGGCAGAATATTTCATAAGGCAGAAAAACGAATGGCAGAATCACAAAGAGCACGAATGGCAGAATCAAAAAATGGTCTATTTTCTTTCTAACAACACACACTCGCGGCCTTTGGCCGACTCTATTGTCCAAGTGTATGCTGTCCTTACTCGCTACCGCTCGTTCGGACTTAACTAAGGAAAAGGAAACCTGTTTGAATAATCCTAGAAAACCAGTATATCAGTTGTTTATATGCGAGAGGCCGCCGCTTCCGACGGCGGGTCGGCGGCCGTCTCGGACCGCGGAAACCACGGCGGCTTTGTGCCGCCTCAGTTCCTTGCCCTCGATTATGCGTCTTCGCCGCATGAGTTGTTTTATGTTAATTATAACCAACAAACCGTTGAGACTAGTGTAAGTTATACCTAACATCGAAAAATTACTATCCGCGATGCCGTGAGAGTCTTTAGAACTTGAGCCAAACCAGTTTGCGCGTTTCGGATCTAATAATTAGGCTTGATTTGCACCTTCCATCAAAACTGGTCATTGCTTGTGACAAGTTATTATGTCTGGTTACCAAATAATATTAAATAATAAATTTAGAGTAGCAGCTTTGATACCGTGACCAGGATTCGCACCAATTTGCCATCACGCACTTGGCTATCGTGAGTCAGGTTTTGCTACCAGTGATTCTGCCTTTCGTGCCCTTCGAAATTCTGCCTTTTGAAATATTCTGCCTTGTGTGTACGGTCATAGAGTTCTGCCTTTCATGATTCTGCCTTTCGTGCTTCAGCCTTTCGTGATTCTGCCTTTTGTGGCGAACCCGACTTTTATCAGCACTGCTCACAACACACAAAAATTCGTGACACTTAAAAAAAACTTAAATGTAAACAAAACTGACACAATCCTTCTAAAAACTTTCTTCAGCTTAGATTTTTGTACGGCATGTTTGACACTGACAGTCTCTCTCACGAACCGAGATTCGAACATAAGACGATTGACTTGTTAGACCAGCATCTTACCACGAGAATAGCTGGGAGTGTTGTACTTACAGTTTCCTCATAACAAATTGAATTGTTTGAAACATAATGTAGTTAAATTAATGTTTCGTTGAATTACCGATATTCATTGTGTGCAAACCTACAGTTTAATTTTAGCTGTAAAAGTATTTCTGTATCTATAGTAAAACATAAGATGAATAACAAGTAATCTTCTATTTTTTTCTGACTTTTGAAATATTTGAGCAACGACTGCAGAGAATTCTCAAAAGCTAATTAGACTGGAAATAAAATTGATTTGAATTTATTCCAGTCAGTAAAATATGCCCAATTTCAGACCACATAAGATTGTTCACAAATGTTGATAAACAACTTGAATAAAAGCTTCCGGACAATTTTTTTTTGTTATTATTCAGTAATCTACAGTTGTGATAATTAAATTTAATTAACATTAAGAAAGATTGGGCTCGGGAAAAATGCGTTACTTTGTTTTGGGTGTAACTTTTTATCGCGTGGATAAAAATTATTAAATTTTGAGTAATACTAGTTTAGAGTGTTATGTTTGTATGCAAAATTTTATTGCGATCTGTCTAGTAGTTTCCGAGATGCATTCGAAACAAGAAGAGCCAGCAAATCCTGGTCAGTTGCACAGATGCATCAGCAAAAGGCTTGGAATCCACAATTCCACCGTATCCCGCGTTGTGAAGATGTTCTGGGAGACAAAGACCATCGAGCGGCGCGCTGGAAGCGGACGAAAAGTGAAAACGGACCACCTGAGACGTGGCTAAAAAGGTCAATTCGCCGAAGTGGTTCGTAGAGCAGACAATGAAGCGGGTTGGGCTACGTGTTTTTAAGGTCAGTAAGGCGCCAAAACGGACTGACAAGCAAAATACGGTTGCCAAATGGCGTGCGCGGAAGCTGTACCGTGAGTGGCTGGTCAAGCCAGGCCGTCTCGTCATGGACGACGAGACATACATCAAGGAGGGCACCAAACAAATCCCCGGCCTCGAGTTTTTTGTCGGTAAGTCCCGCATGGAGATTCCGGAAGAGCTCCGGAATCGAAAGACGGACAAATTCACGAAGAATTACCTGTTGATTTATCGAGAGGAATGCTTACAGAAGTGCTTGCTGCCCTTCCTCCGCTCTCATCGTGGTCTCAGGCTGTACTGGCCGGATCTCGCTTCGTGCCATTACGCCAAGGCTGTAATGCATTGGTACGAAGTGAAGGGCGTGTGGTCCCGCAGGAGGCGAGCCCGACAAATTCACCAGAACTTCGCCCGATTGAAAAGTTTTGGGTGATAATGAAGTAGAAGCTGACAAAAACCGGAAAAACATTCAAAACCGATGAAGCTTTGAAGAAAAACTAGTAGAAATTGTGTAAGGAAGATGGGCAAAGCCTCGCCCATCTTTATATTGCATTCTACGTAGCTTCAAAAATAATGTTTCAAATATCGTTGTAAATAGCGAAGGAGCAAATACGAATCAAAACAATCGGCTCGGACGTGGGCGACGAAATAAGGACTACGATTGGAAATTCGGCACATGGAACTGCAGATCGTTTTGCTTTCACGCCTGCGGCAGTACCATATATGATGAAGTCTATCTACGCAATTATAAAATCGTAGCACTGCAAGAACTTTGCTGGTCGTAGCGTGCAAAAGCGGACATCGAGAGGCTAGATTTTACCAGAGCTGTAACACCAACAACGAGCTGGGTAGGATGCGTCAACGCGTGATGCAGCTGATCAGTGAAAAATGTGTCGAAGTCGCTCGCTGCGACCAAACATCGAGCAACTACGGAACGCCGAAGTTACACAGGAGTACCCGAAGTAGCTGGAAGCAGCACTACCAACGGAAGAGCACCTTGGTGCAGCTACTCTTGAAAATGGCTGGAGATACATTCGATCGGCCTTACTACAGTACTATGCTGTAGCGCCACTGGGTACATCGGCTTCGAACAGAAAAAACGACTGATTTGACGACGAGTGTAAGCAGTTATGAAAGAGAAAAGCGTACCACGAGCGTTAACACTACAACAAAAAACAAGGTCGAATGTGGAGCGCTACTGACGCGCACGAAACAGGTGAAACTCGGTCTTTCGAAAACAGAACCGCCAAAAGGAAGATTGAGATCGCGAGCCTATGGAGGAACTCTACCGTGAAAATGACACACGAAAGTTCTACGATAAGCTGAAGAGTTCCCGCAAAAGCTTACTGCAAGCCGACATATGCAGAGACCTGGACAATAACCTTCTCACGAACAAGTTTGAAGTGATTGAAAGTTGAAAACATTACTACGTTACCTTACCAAACAGTCCCAAGCAGCGATGTGGCCTTTGCTGTACGTAAGAGTCGTCTCCATTCCACTCAGTCCATGGCTGCAGTTCGCCAGCACTACTAGGTCGTCTTTCACCTGATCGATCACCCTTGCCCGCTGTGCACCATTCCATCTCATCCCTGACGGAATGGTTTCAAAAATCATCTTTACCGGGCTGTCGTCCGACATCCTTACGGCACCTCAGTCCACCGCAACTTGCCAGTCTTAGCGGATGGACGATAGATGGCTCTCCAAGCAGCTTCTGCAGCTCGTGGTTCATTCGCCTTCTCCACGCTCCGTTCTCTATGTGCATTCCATCGAAGATAATAAGCAACACCTTTCGCTTGAAGACCGCAGGGGTGAGGCGGCAGAGGAACGAAGACCTCACCGTAACGGTGAGATAGCAGAGGACGACGAGAAAATGGCAGTAGATCATGGTGTACGCACGGATGACGACAGGATTCCACATAACTTATGGCCCAAAGTTGGTAACGGGAAAATGATGAACTATCTTGCTTGTTATTTAACATCGCTTTTTTTAAGGGGGGGGATTTGTTAGTAGCTTAAGTATTTATGATAAATATTAGTAAATAATGAGTATGTGTGTCCAATCCCAAATGGTGACTTCTCAACACTGTTAGAAATTTTTAATTTTAATTATTAGGATTTGATTGCTTTCGCAATTAGAATTTCTCATTCGTAGGGATTTAAACCTACTTGTCAAAAAGGGGGAGGTAAATTTACAACTAACTTAATTGCTAACCTATTGGCTATAAAGAGAGCTTATCGTAGCAATTGAGGGTTGCAACGATTTTTGTCGAATATTGTTAATAATTTTATTCGACATAGCTTCTAATGGTTCAACACCAGTAAGTAATTCGAGTGTACCAAACCAAGGAGAACGCTTCAAAATCATTTTCAGAATTTTATTCTGAATCCTTTGGAGCGTTTTCTTCCTTGTTGAACAGCAACTTGACCAGATCGATTTAACATCGCTTTGGAAGATGTAATACGTATGGCTAGTGTCGAAACGAGTGTTACGATGTTCAACAGGTCTGTTCAACTCTTTGGCTTCGCCGATGACATTAATTGAAATTCGTCGGCAGCTTAGACGTCGTACACAAATTACGCAACGCATGAAGGGGGGGAGGGGGGTTGAGTCTGCGTTACTTAATATTATGTAGTGGGGAGGGGAGTAGTAGAGACAGTTACGTAACTGTGTATTTTGCTCGAAATTGAAAATTTCGGAGGGGGGTCAAGATGATCAGCGTTACGTAATTTTATGAGGGGAGTCATGCCGAACGTAACCTGTCGTTACATAGGAAGGGAGGAGGTCTGAAATCTAAATTTTTAGCGTTACTCAACTTGTGTACGACGCCTTATGGCAGGAAATCGTACCTACTTTGGATTCCGACGCTGATAACACCGGTAGTCTTTTACGGTCATAGTAACATAGACCATACTAGTGGAAGGTGCTGCGCACCATCTACGGTGGAGTGTGGATAGAACACAAACCGTGGCGGAAGCGGATGACGCACGAGTTGCATCAATGGCAAAGAGAACCACTCCTTATCCAGCAGCCCGGTTCAAATGGTTCTTGATAACGACCCGACTGGAACGAGGCGCGCAGTGAGCGATGTGACACCACTAGCGCGGCCTCCAAAGACGACATGGCTGGTGAGCTGTACACGACTTCCTCAAACAGCAAGGGACACTGGAGCTGACTAGTAACGTTTGCGGTAAAAAATGGACTGTTTTCAGATGGTGATGAAAAAAAAACTAAGACAGATAATTGAGTTGGATAAAATTTCCCTATATTATCTTATTTGCAAAAAACTTCTACGCCCTTGCGAGCGGCCTTCCGGCAGTTAACCGGAACATTCGCCATGGCAGACGAAAACATACGTGTGAGCAGGGCCGGCGGTTCATGTGGGTAGTGTGGGTAGTAGTACCCATTCGGAAAATGTCTCTGTGGGTACTTACCCACACGGAATTGACCAACCCCCCCCCCCCCCCATTCCGTACTACCCGCTCGGGAAAATGATGTGACGCCGGCCCTGCGTGTGAGTATGTTTTTAGGCTCTTCCTTCGTTTTTTTTTAATTCCCCCTTAGTTTTCGCGACAAAATTGTTGGAATAGATCTTGCGCTTCAAGTTTTTCCAGAAATTCTCGATGGGACGCAGCTGGGGGACGTTGGGCGGATTCGCCGACTTCGGTACCACATCGATGTTCAGCCGCTCCATCTCCTCCAACGATCGTTCGAGTAGTGGGTCGACGCCAAATCTGGCCAGAACACCGTGTCTTCGCCCTTATGGTATTTCTAGATGAAGGACGCAACTTCTGGCAGGCACTTCGTGCTATAAATTTCCTCGTTCACGGCCAGCCCGGAGCAAAATAAAAGCGGCTTTGACATCCTCTTCACCTAGGAGCTCACTTCCTTCGTGGGAGAAGTGAAATACGAAGTGCCCTGCTGGTCGTTGCCATCCGAGTGAGATAGGTCTAGTCATCCATCACCACTGCCCCGTCGCGATTCGCCGGGAAAATCGACTTGACCATCTTATTCAACCGCTGTCGCTGCGTCATTGCCTGCACATGTATGTCCATGTTCTCCAGATACTTTTTCCCTGTTTTACCGCATGCAACAACCTCCCGGCCAAGTGCACGCAGCGATTTAGCCACTTTTCCTTCGGTCTTCCTCTTCAGCATCCTTTGGAGCTTATTGTCGCTCAGGGTCGTTGGCCGTCCGGAACCGGGCTTTCTTTCGATGCTCTGATCGTTGTCCAATAGTGTCAAGATGTTGTATATGCCGGAACGGGCATACCCGGCGTCCACAAAGTGCCATACGATGTCTGTTTTTGACGCGGCGGGGTACCGTTCTATGAACGCGCACACTTCTGAATGGAGTAGCTTAATTTTTTTCGCCATCACAGTTAGAGTTTGACAGATAGAACTGTTATTTTTTTTTTTGCTAACTCATTGGTTACTACAGTGACATGCGTTTGTTTAGACGCACCATGTTTTTCACAGGTTTTTCTTTCAAAACTAATTGGATTTCGAATGTCTTCACTTATTTTTGTTTGATATCATAAACTAAAACAAAAAGCATCATTTCTTCAAAAAAAGTGCACTTGATAGAGGAAAAAATGCGAAAAATTAAAAATAAGCTAAGGGGCCATCCACATACCACGTGGACAGATTTTTAACGGTTTTGACCCCCCCCCTCCCCCTCCGTGGACAACTGTCCATATAAATTCTAAAAAAATTGTATGGACCGTGGACATTAGCCAACCCCCCCCCCCCCCAAAGCTGTCCACGTGGTATGTGGATGGCCCCTAATGCATTCGTTTAGACGCACCTCAAGTCAACGTAGTAAAAGCTCAAATTTTCTGAGTCAATCAGTTGGCTAATACTTTGTAGCTCCTCCCTTACTCATTATAACTACAAATACTCTTCTGGGCATTGAATTGACAAGGCTATGGAGTGTATTTACAAAGATTTGTTGCCAGCATGAAAGTATGCATGATTAAAGGTCGTTTGCTGTGTTGAACTGGCATCCATTGGCGTAATTACTTGCAGCTAAGATACTCCAGTGGTTCCTGATCGGGTTGCAATCCAGACTACATGCTGGTCCACCAAGTAGGCTGATGTATTTAATAGAAAACCAGGCCTTGGTTTATCGGGTAAAATGAATAGAAGCGTTGTCTTGCTGAAATACAACAGGTTCATCCATATAATCCTCGAAGTAGGGAACCAAAACGTCTTCCAGAAGCTCGCAGTAGTTGCTGGAATTCATTTTGGTGGTGATCCAGCAGCTGGGAAGCTTTTCGTCATAAGAAAATCTTTCCCATCCCGATCAGTCAAAAATATCAGAAATAAAACAAATCTTGATATTTTGTTACGAACTGTTTGTATCAACTTGTGTTCTAAACTTGGTCTCGTTAATAGTTAAAATATCAAAATTCCTATCAAAATTACTTACTGATTATTACAAATTATAGCAAGTTTTGTAAGGTTTTCAGCAGAAAAAGATCAGAATTAGCTAGAATGTACAATATTTTGTAAATTGAATAACAAATTTTGTTATAAATATGCTTTTAAAAAACACAATTTTGAACATCCAAGTGAATGATAACAAAATTTGATATAATTCTGTACTTTTTTTCATTCTGACATGTCAAGAATATTACAGGCTTTGGTATTTCTATCAAGTTCAGATATATTTGTGTTACCCGTTTGTTATAATCGTCTGATCGGGATACCATAACCTTTCATCCACCAAAATTTCGCTTAGATCGAGAGACATTAAATTTCGCCAAATCGATCCATTAGTGACTGTCACAGGCCATTTCCCATCAGGAAAAAGATAACCTCGATAGCCCTGACTATTACAGACTATTACTGGCACGATTTGGCGGAATTGAATGTCTTTTGACCCAAGTGAAATTGTGGAGGAGGAAGAAATTATGGTATGGAGAAGATTTTCATATGACGAGAAGCTTCCTACCTGCTGGATCACCACCAAAAACAATACAGGTAAGCTTCTGGAAGACGTTCTGGTTCTTCACTTGGTGGCTAATATGGATGAACCGATTGTACTTCAGCAAGACAACGCTTCTATTCATGTTTCCCAACGAACCAAGGCCTGGTTTTCTATAAAAGGCATCGCCGTACTTGATTGACCAGCATGTGGTCCGGTTTGCAACACGATCAGGAACCTCTGGGGTATCTTGGCTGCAATAGTTTACGCAAACGAACACCAGTTCAACATAGTAAACGACCTTAAATCATGCATACGTTCATGCTGGCAACAAATCTCTGTAAAAACTCTCCATAACCTCGTCAATTCAATGCCCAGAAGAGTATTTGTAGTTATTATTAGTAAGGGAGGAGCTACAAAGTATTAGCCAACTGATTGACTCAGAAAATTTGAGCTTTTACTACGTTGACTTGAGGTGCGTCTAAACGAATGCATCAGCTTATTTTTAATTTTTCGCATTTTTTATTCTATCAAGTGCACTATTTTTGAAGAAACGATGCTTTTTGTTTTAGTTTATGATAACAAACGATAATAAGTGATGACATTCAAAATTCAATTAGTTTTGAAAGAAATACATATGAAAAACATGGTGCGTCTAAACGAACGCATGTCACTGTATGATTGATGATGCATGAGAAGTTTCGTCAGTGCGATTAAAAGTGAACCCATGAAAAATTGGCAATTTTTGTCCTTTTTACCGCAAACGTTAAGGCAAGTAAGGAAGCCATTCAAAAACATAAATTTGACAACAAGTGTTACCGATAATGTCGGAACAATTATTTGTACTATGTACATGTGCATGGCATCGTTTGTTAGTTTTTGTTGAGTATTGCCATTGTTTAAATGTCCATTTTTATTTGTGTAGATTACAATAAAAAGGCTCATAAGAAAAAATATTGTTTAAAAATAAGTTTGAAAATAAGCTATAACCCTAAATATTTCAACAATAAAAATAATCACCCAGCCCTAAAAATATTTATCGAAGACTGTGCATGAAGTCGAATAATAAAATAATGCATTGTACAGGTCAAGAAATAGACGGCTTTTGACGGTGGGAAACGGACGTTCTGGAGAAAAAGGCCCGAAGAGGTCCGGTTGAGCCTGGCCCCCGCTCTTCGAGGCACAAGTCGATAGGTTTCCCCCTCGTCTACGAGCACGGTGGATAGGGCGAAAAATACGTTGTACAACGAGGCAACGCCCATTGTTCAATAGCGCTATTCATCACGGTAAATCTGCTGCAGGTATGTCATTCCGGGTCACTCTCCCTCGCATGTACGTTCCAGTCTTCAGTTCCTGACGACCGCAACATACCACTTTGTCCATAGAAAATCGTTTAAATATAAGTAACTAAAAATGAATTGTTTTGTATACTTGCCACTGAGACTTGTATATCTTGCAGGTGTATCTAGTCCCTCTTACCTCGGAATCAGGTGAGTTATTGGTCGTAAGTCCCCCTCGAAAGGCGGTCGAAAGCTGACCCTTGGGTCCATGTAACTCCTGAGCTAGTCGAACGTCATACAAGGCTATGCAGTAGCCATATGCGGATATGGTTAAATATCTCGTTCGTTCTTTACGACAGACAGAATGAATGCCAAATTCTACGTGAAAGAGTGTTCTCGAAAAAGGTTGTTAGCCTTGATTGAACAGTATAACAATATTACAATGTTTTTACAGATTGTGCCCCACGAGCCCAAGGCTCTCCATGATGTCTTTGTAAGTGCTCCGCAGTGATGACAACGTAAACGAAACCGACAAGTTAGGGTGAAGATTTCAAAAGGACTTTCAAGAAGTTTCCAGAGTTTTTAAAAAAAATTCTTATCGATTCAAAAATCCACTAAAAATTTTGACTTGAAAAAGTGCGCGCCGAGCAAAAGAAACCTCTGGAACAACGATTTGTTTTCCAAACGTATCTAAAAATTTTAGTTCAAAACAGCAAGTATAGTTTTTAAGCTGTTATTACCCACGGGAACTTGAACTGCAATTTTTCAACATTTTAGCTACAAGCACATATTGAATTCAACTTAAAGTTTCATCCGCCTTTAAAAACCTCATAATCCGCTGACACCTGTGCACAGTGGGGCAAATTGGTCCGTTGGTGCGACAAAACCTCATAACTCCTTAACAGTTGTTTTCACAGTGTTCATATCTTTGGCAATGTTGTTCACCATGAAAACATCGTCTTGAAAAATGTATTCAGGCAGCATTATTTTTTTTTTTCTACAGATGGCGCTGACATCCATCTTTTGAATAAATGGTGCTAGCCATTTTGTTTCTTCGGGAAAGTTGTTGATATCATCAATTGACATAAAGTTGTCGAACATATTACAACTGTAGGACTAACCGTTAACGAGATAAAATTATTTTCATTATTCATAAACCCAAAATTTCAGTTATGAATTATAACTGGGACTTAAGTACATATATTTCAATTTCAATTATATTCGAACTTTCGAGTCATCATCAAATGAATTATTGGAGGTTCGTAGTTGCCTTTGTGTAGTTTTTTGTCAACCTATGATGTGTCATCATATTTGATAAAGAATATAAAATATAATTTTAATGTTATTGTTTGTGATAAAATGTTTCAAATAGAAACATTGTTCAATTAAAGATAAGTTGGTCATGTTTCCTTTCTAAGAGCTCCTCTTGCTTTATTTTATACCATTTAACATGAATACTAAACGCTTACTTTTGTTTAAAACATTGTTCACCCAACAACAAACTGTTTCCTAGTACTAATAATCATTTCCGAGAAGTCTTAATACTACTGGACGTCAGTTTCGAAAGACCCCCGAACATCATCATGGTCGTGTTGCATACACCGGCTTTCAGCAAAGCCTATTGTAGGAAAAACATCGATACGGACACTGCTGAATGACGATTTTTTACATGAATTGACATGAAAACAATCGTTGCGAAATCTCGAATTACTCGGTAAGTCGCAACTAGTAGCAGCAGATTTTTGGTTTAGTACTAGCCAATACCTTGTATTTTAGTACAATAATAGTGTCATAGCAGAACAACGTAGAACTTTATGTTTTTCATATTGCCGAAAATGAGGAAAAATTACAAAAAAACTTGTTTTACATACTATGCCTCCTACGAACCTATTTTCAACAAAACTGTCTTAATATCACATTACCTATTAGTTTATACTCTGTTTTATGAGGATCATATGAGTTAGATAATTAATTTCTAAGTATTTGCATGCCCTACTGGAAAATATCTGAGAAAAATTTTTCTTCCATTTTACAAGCCTTGTAAATCCTCCCTTTTACAATATTATAGCACATTTTCTAAATTATTTTTCAAAGTGAATTATCATGATTTCTAGTCGATAACATGTCTACTGCAAGTAGAAAATAAAATGAGGCATGAAAACTAAATTTCATTTTTTTAGTTTTGTCGCGACTTTTCTGGGTTCTGCCCCACAGTGCTGTGTGTATATGTTTGAAAGTTTACAGCTTTAAACGGGTTCCGTTCACCTAAGTGGCAAATTTCAAATAATTCGCTTTCTATCATTAGCACAATTTGGACAAAACGAAATTATTACATCTGCACAGCATAAACAACGTCATCCTATCTCGTCACAATATCATCATAATCAATAGCTTACATTATTCACAATATACATATAGTCATTAAAGGCAATTATCTGAATCAATACACCATAAACGGGTTTTCCAAATTGAAACTTCTTATCAGATGTACTCACGTTGGGCACTTTTTACTACGTTATCATTAGCATCGAAGCATGCCGCTTGATATATATAGCGGAAGATTTCATGACTCAAACCAGTACACAAAAAGCAGCCCGACAGGATCAACCAAGCAAAGCGAAAATGAATTTCGCTATCCTACTTTGTCTTCTCACGGTTGGCGCCGTCCTTGGAAAGCCTCTCAGTCAACTCGATGGTGACAAAATAATTGACACCGAGCAAAGGACAATTGTGATTCGTCCGCCTGAAAGCAATGAGGACTTGTCTCCACCAGATGGATCAGACGAAGAACGCCCGCGTCCCCCGGACGGTTCGGATGAAGAACGCCCGCCTTTCCCGGATAGTTCGGATGAAGAACGTCCGCCTTTCCCGGATGATTCGGATGAAGAACGCCCGCGTCCCCCAAATGGCTCCGATGAAGAACGCTCGCCTTTCCCGGATGATTCGGATGAAGAACGCCCGCGTCCCCCGAATGCCTCGGATGAAGAACGCCCACCAATTGATGAACGTCCACCCCCAGGAGAAGAGGATCCAAGACCACCTCAGGGAGGAGAAGACGAACGTCCACCACAGGGAGGAGATGACCAGCGTCCACCACAGGGTGGAGATGACCATCGTCCGCCTCAAGGCGGAGATGACAAACGTCCACCACAGGGAGGAGATGACCAGCGTCCACCACAGGGAGGAGATGACCATCGTCCGCCTCAAGGCGGAGATGACAAACGTCCACCACAGGGAGGAGATGACCAGCGTCCACCACAGGGAGGAGATGACCAACGTCCGCCTCAGGGAGGAGATGACCAACGTCCACCTGAGGGCGGTGATTGCAAACGGCCACCCCAGGGAGAAGATGGACAGCGACCACCACAAGGTGGTGAAGAACCATGTCAAGGAGATGAAAATGGTAGTCCAGGATCAAAGATTGTCAATGTCAATGTGAATATTCGTGTATAAGATTGTAATAGTAGCATCACTTTGGAAGCGAAATATTCCATAGTTTTGTTAATGTTTCTATCTGAACGTTGAAGAACAAATAACATTCGGCTTGACAATTAGCAAAAATAAACTAAAGCAAAACCTTTTTTCTTGTAACGTGTAGAAATACAAAAATATTAAAGGCTTGGGTTCTATTTGAAATATGCTATTGACTTATGTTTGAACATTATTATCAGAAAATCCTAAAATCCTAATGATAGTAAACTTATCATAAATAACCACTCTGAAGAACTCAATCATTGTTATGATTCGAACTCTAGTGTGTATAGGCTCACTATTCCTAAAAAAAAACAAACGGCTCAACATTCTACTGTAAAACAAAGCTGAAACAATCTGGTAACCCTTTACTGCCCAGTGCCCCCTTCTACGGTCTTCAGTTAAACCTCTAAAAAGTTTCAATCAATACTTAAAAAATGTTTATAAAGCTTCATAGTGATTTTTTCGTAGTCCGTCTGAAAATTAACTTGGACACTAGAGTTATAAATATTCGCAATGTACACAAATAGCGCCTTGAAAAACAATTTTGAAAATAGTTTTAAAATTATGGTTTTTTTCGTGGTCCCCGTGGCTCTGTGGTTAGCGATGTCAATCGGCTAGCTCTCCCACACGGTTGTGATATCGGGTTCGATTCCCGATAGAGTCGAGGATCTTTTCGAGCTGGAAATTTTCTCGTCTCAGCACTGGGGCACGGTGTATCGTTGTTCTTATCCTACACATGCAAAATGTGCCAAAAACAATATCGATAACGAATTCTCTCAACTAATTTAGTTGATCGAGACCGCTATTAGCCCCCAGGCTAAGCGTGCGATATTGTGTTTTGTTTGGATAATGTTTTTTTTCGTTCCGGAATAATCATAACTTTTAATAGATTGGCAGCACGCCACTGTTGAGTGGCATGAGTTGCATCGATTCAGCGTAGTAGGAATTCCAATCTTTTAGTCAATGAATTGCCACTTATCAGCTTTTTTGTCATAGTAAGTACCGAGTGTTTTTATCAGCAGCGGCTATCAACCACTTCTTGTTAACGTATTAAAGCTTTAATTGCTGCATAAATCAATCGTACGATTTGTCTAATATTTCCGAGATTTAGATTTACGAATGTTGGATGGTGTTTGTTAGCAAAATTTTGTCGTACACTGCAGTTACACAATCCTTCAAATTTCTATTCATAATATAACAGAGCATCTCAGTTGTAGGGTTATAAGATATATAATTAATAACGTATTTTTGAAAAATTTAGAAAATCTAACGTATTTTTGTTTTATTCTCAAAAAAAATTCTTACGCTGAAAACGCTGGTTCTAAAAATTTTTTGAGGAAATTTATAACTGTTGAAAACTATATTAATCCAGATTCAACAACCATTAGTTTAGCTATACTTTCGTTGATTTTATTTTGTAAAACATTTGTAGGTATGTGTTGTATATACCTATAAAATATCGTTAAAATTAAAAAAAAAAACAGTATATATTTTTTCGGAAGAAATGTTTGTTATCATCAATACCAGATATACGCAAAATAACATTTGTAGTCATCAATATTATTTTTACACAAGGTGTTTTCAAAAATTAGTCGTGATTCAAAAAAAAACACTCATAGCACCAGATAACATCTTTAGGCACATCTGCATAGAATTTCAGCCAAATTGAAAATGGTCGATTAAAATCGTTACCATGTTCCTCGGGATTGCACTTAACTATAATAATCGAATGAGAAAAAAAATGCATTCAATCCTTTTCAAGCTATCACTAATTTTGGTTCCATATAGGTTTAGTTTTCTTGCCGTACAAACTCTTCCATCGCAATTCGGCACAAATACAATCATTTTCTCTCAAACGTAAAGCTCAATTTTGCTAGTGAAAAGAGAGCGAATGCAAGAGCAAAACACACATAAACATACCAGCCAGTGTGCGAAGGGCGGAGCCCAAATTCACCCTTATTTTATCAACCCTCACGGCAATTGTTACTCTCGCATACAAACACTCATATTTACCTCTCATTCTCATCCCCTCGTAGATCGTGTCGCATAAAGAACGAATCAAATACAACATAAGTTTGGGAAAATATGCAACCAAGCAATAGAGGCAGCTCAGCAACAACCGAAACGAGTGGTGAGTGTCGGAGAAAAAGGGGCGGAGGCACGCTTATGTCAAAAGCTTTTTTTACGAACGAATTCTTGCGCTTGATCTCCCGCGTCTGGTGCAGCACCGAGATAGTGTCATTATTTTTTATGACGGTTTATGGAAATTGAAAATATTGTACTCCAAGTTATTTTCCTTTTTGTTAGCAATCGTCGTCATATGATGGCAGAGAATATTCTTTCTTTCTTGAACCGCTCGAGTCGTGGAAAAACTTTGCATGCCAAGCATGATGAGATAACAATCTCCTCTACCACCCACAGTAGCAGCAACTGTGAAGCGATGATGAGAAACAGCTAAAGTCTGTCACCGATCGGATTGATAGTTTTTTGATTTCTAGTTCGGCTCTTAGTATTCCCGATATTAGCGGATTCTAACAGCACTAAAAAGAAACAAGAAATTGGATTTTCGATTTCGTCATAAAATCTGAATTCGATTACACGTGCGATCAGATCGAACTAAAGAAAATCTGTGCACTAAAATGAAATGAAAATGTCAATAATGCTAAAACAAAAATATCGTTGCTAGAATGCAAAACCGATACTTGCAGTGACAAGAAAAAATGGAAACTTAATTCAAATTAATTCTACAGCCAGCACGAGAACATATTTTTCTGTGTTTAACAAAATCTGCTTCTAGGCACCCATATATATTTATTATTCGGCACCCCACCGGCAACGCACCGCACCGTAGGTAAATTTAAATATCAAAACAATACTCCGCATTATAGAAATTCCTATTCAGCATATTGTTGGCAGGTTCGAAAAATAACTCTACACAAATTGCATATCAGCAGGGAGACGAAATTTTCCTGTGTAAACATTATATTGCAAATTTAAATTTATGTGCATAACCATATTCCCTGTACAGAAGCAGTACGACATTTACGGCTCCTGAATTGCTGCAAACGACCAACTGGCATACATACACACACATACAGCACATTATGGCAGGCCAACAAAACTATTCATTTATTTTGTGCGCATATGCGCAATGCATTTTTTTTTTCGCTGCTGCCGGTTGCCGTTTTTTACCCGGTGTTCCATTATCATAATGACGACATCCGAGCAGCATAGTTTGCGCGAAAAAAAACGATACTAAATTGTGATATATGTGGCGAGATAAACTTTCATATGTTTGAGAGTTCATTTTAATTTAATTACAGGCCAATTTGGCCGCCAGCGAGGGTAAACTGGATTATGGACTAGCGTGGTTGCTCATATGGCATTCATGCATTAAGCTTAATTGAACGCACATGAATTAGAATTCTCCATTAGCCGAAGTCGTTGATGTAGGCTCCGTGAGAAAGAATCTTTTTTCGATGGGTAACGTGAATGCCGTATCAATGATATTAAATATTACAATAGTCGAACCACAGGATTGTTAGTAAGCGCCTGCCAAGAAAACGAAATGAAATTGAAATGATCGATAATAAAACAATTCAAACCGAAATTCCTTGAAAAAGGAGAAAGTTTGAGTTATTGTGGTAATTATCGCTTCTGAATTGAACAGTTTGCAAAAGAAAACTTTCAACGTTTGTTTTTGATGTCAAAACTACCACAAAAATCTCACAAAATGACACATGTCCAGTGCAAAAGAATCAAAATTGTTGTTCCGATTGTAACGGCAACCATTTGTTAAATTTGTATTAATTCCCGTCCATTTAGCTATTGTTAAGGCATTGTTAAGGTAAACAAAATTCAATTTCCCAACAAAAACCATCTTCAAACTACATCGCGGATTCTTCAACTGTACGAATTGTATCGCTCAATTTTTCTACTCTTGTGATTCATTTGGAACAGATTTTACCCTGAACGTTGTTTCAAGTTTAAAATTCAACAGTTACTGGTAATCAAAATTTTGAACAGGAACGCTCGCTCATTGGAAGCCACTGAGAATGAGCTTTTTAATTTTTTAACAGAAGGATTTCGTACCAACTCGACTTAGGGGCTGGCAGCACCCTCTCAGAATTCATTGAAACTTCGTGCCTGTATAGGCCTTATTATCCTAGGCAACTTTCCATATATCTTTTTGGAACTTTATCTGTACTTACATTGGAAAACCCCAAAATTAATCCACCTAGCGGTGAGACCCAGCCTTTCTCTTTCGAACTTATTATTTGTTTGAATAGATTTACATGAAACCTTCAATTTATAGAAAAAAAATACACCTTGATAAATTCCGCTGGATTTATTTTTCACTCTGAATAACGAATTTCTGGTAGCTAACTAGCAAAACTATATCGAACATTTTTAACATAACATTCAGACACATATGAACATACACTTCCCGTCATAAGTTTGGAATCGCTTTACTGAGTATTGCAACACCTATTTTGAATTGAATTGCAACACCTCCCGAAAAGTTTAGCATCACCTAGAATAGGCGGATATCTCGTGTTTTTGACAACCTAGTAAGTTGCGGTTTTCAGCAAACTTGTTCCGAAGGTTGAAGGCTACTGTATGGTGGCCAATTCAGTGTGAAATTCTACCGCTATGTGGCGCTAGTGGGCACACAATTTGTCGTATTTTGAACTTAACTAATCTCACGATTCCGACCTGCTAGAAAGTTGCGGTGTTCAGCAAACTTGTTCAGGATGCTAAAGGCTTCTACATGGTAGAGAATTTAGTACTGAATTATCCCACTATGCGGCGCTAGGGTACATGTGGCTCTTCGTATTCAACGCAGTATAACGTATAACGCCGCAAGTGTGTTCCGAACTATTCCATTGAGGCTATTTACATTACAATTCAGTGTCAACACAAATCAAAAACACCCAGTATCCTAATTGAAATACGACTTCGACAACTTCGGCAACCACCAGTGCGAAGCGAATGTTTTTGACTTCATGTATATATTTCGGGTGTCTGCTCGTTGGATACACGCGGCTTCTCGAAAGAGCCATGTACTGAAGTCACAACCTCTCGGCTTGCATATAACCCAACGGCGTTGTGTGTCTTCAGCTTGCAGCGGAAAGTAATACGAAATGCACTCTGTGGTGTTCAAACCCTTCATCATCGGATTAGAGGCATGTCTACTGCAACTTTTTACAGCCGAGTAAATCAATTTAGTCGCGATATCGTCAATTTTACCCATTGTAGAACGGGTTATTAATGTTGGTGATAAACACATACAAGCTTACGTATTGTGTGTGGTGATCAAATCGTCAACATTCAAATTGGTTTCACTTCGTCATGTGTACACATAAGTGTAAAAACCTAAATTAATCCACCTAGCGGTCAGACTCAGCCTTTCTCATTCAAACTTATTATTTGTAAAAATAGATTTACATGAATGCTTAAATCCAATAAAGGTATATTCACTCTTTGGATTCTAAAATATTGATGTTGTAATTAAAACATAGAATATGAAATTCGACGTAATGTTAGTGCTTGAGAAATAGCGAAATAAAAGAAATGACTCTTAATTTCGAACAATAGTACGATACCACATTTAAATCATGTTGAGGCCATATATATCAAAGCAGGTATAGTGCTGAATAGTCTTTGAATTGTTTTTCTTTTAAAAACTTTTAAACAGCATATCAAATTGTTATGAAGTTTGTTATTTGTAAGTTTGTTAGATGACTCGTTTGTATGACACTAGTTATGTTCAAAAAAGTCGTGTAATACTTGAGATAATAGACTTTCGTTGATTTACAAATTAAAACATAACGGTTGCTTAAGTTTGATTACAATCAAATGAAAAGGAAACGTATAGGGCAGCCAAACTTTGAAACCACGTGTTCAATCATAATTCATCAGTTAACCCTTAACTAGCCCGTTCATCTGATATTAATATTGTTCAAATCGGTTGTGTAGTTTCTAAGATAATAAAGTTTCGTGATTTTCACATTTTGATATATTATAGACGAAGTTACGGTTCGATTACAACAAAATTCAATAGGGTGTTATGAGGCATCTGGACCTTTCATTTGATACTAATTTTGTGGAAATAGGTTCAACCATCTCTGAGAAAAGTGAGTGAGTCCAAGTAGTCTATGGAATATGTTTCTTTTCATAGCTGGATTTCATATTTTTAAACATAACAGGCAAAATAATAATCCGTTTGCAAAAAAAATCAATAGGGTCTTATGGGGCAATGAGACCATCCATATGACACTAATTCTATTAAAATCGATCCAGCCATCTCAGAGAAACATGAGTGAGATTAAATAGTCTCCAGAATACGTTTCTTTCCATAACTTCTGAGCCACATGTTCAATCTTCATAAAATTCAAAAATCAAGGGTTTTTTAGGTAGCCCGTTCATTTGAAACCAATTTTGTTCAAATCGGTTGAGTAGTTTCTGAGATATTGATGTTTCGTGATTTTTACATTTTGATACATAACCTCTTAAATAGAAATCAGATTACAATAAAATTCAATTGAGTCTTATAGGGCAAGTAGACCTTTCATCTGCAATTAATTTCATTGAAATCGGTTCAGCCATCTCTGAGCAAATCTAGTGAGATTGGGAGAGCGTTACACACACACATACACACACACGTACAGAAAATGCCCAGCTCGTCGAACTGAGTCGAGTGATATACGACATTCGGCCCTTTTGATCATTTTATACCGTTAGTTTTTGCAGTGATTGTTATACCTTTCTAGGAGAAAGGCAAAAAGTGAAATGATAGAAATGACTTTTAATTTCAACTTCAATCACGAGCAAGGCCGCGAACATTGAGATAGTACAATATCAAATTGAAATGATGTTGAAGCCACATATTTTCATCGTAGCTAGAGTTTCAAACAGTCGGCGGTTTACATTTCTTTCTATAACTTTCAAACCACCTGTTTGAACATTATGAAATTCATTGTTTAAGGGTTTAAAAGCCTATTAATTTGAATTAAACTATGTATGCTTCTGAGATATAAGAGCGATTTTCTCATTCTGACGCAGCGCCAAAACTAAAAGTTTGATTACAATGAAATTCAATAGCAACCTAAGCGGGAAATAGGCCCATCATTTGACACCAAGATAGAAAGAATCGGTCAGACCATCTCTGAGCAAAGTGAGTGCCAAAAAAAGGTGCACATACATGCAAAAAATGCTCGACTCGTCGAACTGAGTCGAGTAGTATAAGACATTCGGCCATTTGGATCACTTTTCTACCTTTTAATTAGCCAGCGATCCTTAGGAGAAAGTCAATATGTTAGTTTTCATTACCGTAAACTGGGGTGACTTTGATCACTTTTTTGATTGTATCTCAAATATTTTCGGAATATACTGAAAACAATATTCTTTGATATTTTTAAAATAAGTACTGGCATGCATTGAGAAAGATTCAGTCACTACTTCAAAAGTTTAGCAACAATTTTGCTGTTTTTAAATATGCTCTAAAAATTTTACACCAATCATCATTCCGGGGTGACATTGATCACTTCATTGTTTTGATGAATTTGAAGTAACACATTGCTGCTTTCACTAAATTGAACAGCCTAAAACGACTTAAACGAGTTTATAAATATGGAAAGCAATTTGGGGGGCCATTCACATTCTACGTGAACAGTTTATAATGGCGAATGTTCAAGATTCATACAAAATTTTTAGAATATATATGAATGATTATCCACTGAGAGGGAAGGTGGTCTAAAAACATCAAAAACTAGTCCACGAGGAATAAGACCTATGAAATTGTCCACATTTGCATGTTACTTCACGTCTTGGGTTTTTGTTAAGAAGAAATATGAAATACGCTGTGGAGAATATTGGGACTCAACATTTCCTTCGAGGAAAAACTTGCAAAAATAACAATAAAATGTATTGTTCTAATATTTGTTCATCTTGAGAACTAATCTGGGAACAAAATAAAAAAACTTTACGTATTGCAACTTGTTGTTTTGAATCTGCTTGAACCGATTGTTTGTATGCAACAAAAATCGCCAAAAATACACATTATTTTCAATTAATGTTTTAGCATGAAAAACACTCTTTAAATAGCAGGAAATGCATGGATATAGCAATGCAGACATATATCCACACAATCAGTTTAGATAACAACAAATCCCAGCACTACGAGCGCTTTTTTACCACATTTTCAAAAAAGAGGTACAGTGATCAAAGTCACCCCAGTTTACGGTATGTGATTTCACATTTTTATGAACAACGGACAAAGTTACTATCCGATTGCAATGAAATTCAATAGCAACCTATGGGGCAGCTAGACCTTTCATTTGACACTAATTTTGTAAAAATCGGTTCAGCCATCTCTGAGAAAAATGAGTGAGTTTAAACAACCTCAGGATAACTTTTCTTTACATAACTTTTGAACCATATGTTCAATCATAACGAAATTTAAAAGTTAAGGGTTTTGGAGACAGCCCAATCATTTGAAACCAGTTTTATTGAAATCGGTTATGTAGTTTTTGACCTCTAAACTAAAAATCTGATTACAATGAAATTCAATAGCAACCTATGGCGCAACTAGACCTTTCGTTTGCAATTAATTTTATGAAAATCGGTCCAGCCATCTCTGAGAAAAGTGAGTGAGAAAAAAAAGTTGCACATACACACACACATACACACACATACACACATACATACATACATACAGAAAATGCTCAGTTCGTCGAAAGGGGTCGAGTGGTATATGACATTCGGCCATTGGGACCACTTTTATACCTTTGGTTTTTCCAGTGATTGCTATACCTTTCTAGGAGAAAGGCAAAAAGTGATTATTAAGCTAAACTAAGTTCGAAGCGCTCAAAATTACATGCACACTAGCGCTGCGTTGCGGTTGAACTTCGCACTATACTGTCCGCTAATTACAAGCCTTTGACCTCTCGAGTAACTTTGCTGAAAATCGCAACTTTCTAAATGGTGGGATTATTGAGCTGAATAGCGTTCAAAACACTTAAAATTTCATGCACACTAGCGCTGCGTTGTGGCTGAATTCCGAACTATACTCTTCTCCAATCACAAGCCCTTGACCACCTAAGCAACTTTGCTGAAGACCACAACTCTCTAGGTTTCCAGAATCAAGGGATAGAGTTACATTAATCTGCCCATATCAAGTGATGCTAAACTTTTCGGGGTGTTGCAATATTCGAACTGGGTGTTGCAATACTCAGTAAAGCGATTCCAAACTTATGACGGGTAGTGTACATTAACACATACACATGGAAGTAACATGAGATAGATATGTTTTAAATATATGATGCGAAAATCCCGTAGTTATATTCAAATAAGTCGTGTAATCTTTGAGGCAATAGACTTTCGTTGTTTTCACAATTTAATACATAACGGTTGAAACAAAAGTCTGATTATAATCAAATGAAACGGCAACCAAACCTTTCATTTAACACTAAGATTGTTGAAATTAGTCCACCCATCTTTGGGAAAACGAAGATATTTTAAAAGTCATCGGAACATGTTTCTTTCCACAACTTTTGAACCACATCATTATAAAATTCTTTAATTAACCCTTAACTAGCCCGTTAATTTGATACCAGTATTAGTTAAATCGCTTGTGTAGTTTTCTGAGATAATGAAGTTTCGTGATTTTCACGCGTAAGTTTAAGTATTCTTCGGAGTATGTTTCTTTTCATAGCTAAATTTCACATTTTTGCCTTTCTCCTATAAAGGTATAGCAATCACTGAAAAAACTAACGGTATAAAAGTGCTCCAAAGGGCCGAATGTCGTATATCACTCGACTCAGTTCGACGAGCTGAGCATTTTCTGTACGTGTGTGTGTATGTGTGTGTGTGTACACTCTCCCAATCTCACTCGATTTTTTCAGAGATGGCTGGACCGATTTTCATGAAATTAATTGCAAATGAAAGGTCTATTTGCCCCATAAGACCCTATTGAATTTTATTGTAATCGGATTTCTAGTTTAGAGGTTATGTATCAAAATGTAAAAATCACGAAACATCAATATCTCAGAAACTACGCAACCGATTTGAACAAAATTTATTTCAAATGAACGGGCTACCTAAAAAACCCTTAACTTTTGAATTTCATTACGATTGAACATGTGGTTCAAAAGTTATGGAAAGAAACGTGTTCTCGAGACTATTTAATCTCACTCATGTTTCTCAGAGATGGCTGGACCAATTTTCATAAAATCGGTGTCAAATGGAATGTCTAGTTGCCCCCTATTGATTTTTTTTTTGCAATCGGACTATTACTTTGCCTGTTATGTTCGAAGATGTGAAATCCAGCTATGAAGAGTAAAATATCTACAAGACTACTTAAACTCACTCATTTTTCTCAGAGATGGCTGAACCGATTTTCACTAAATTAGTGTCAAATGAGAGGTCCGCCTGCTTCATAACACCCTATTAAATTTAACTGTAATCGGACTGTAACTTCGTCTGTAATGTATCGAAATGTGAAAATCACGGAACTTTATTATCTCTGAAACTACACAACCGATTTGAACAATATTGATATGAGATGAACGAGCTAGTTAAGGGTTAACTGATGAATTATGATTGAACAAGTGGTTTCATAGTTCGGCTGCTCTATACGTTCCCATTTCGATCGATTATAATCGAACTTAAGCAACCGTTATATATTAAATTGTTAAAACAACGAGTCTATTATCTCAAAGATTACACGACTTATTCAACTTAACTAGCGTCATACGAATGAGTTATCTCTTAAACTTACAAACAACTAACTTCATAACAACTTGATATGTGTTTCAAAAGTTATGGAACGAAAAGAAATTCAAAGACTATTTAAAACTATATCTGCTTTTATCAATATACGTGGACTCAACATAATTCAAATGCGGTTTCGTACCATTTGAACGTTCCCGGTATCGCTCGTGATGAAATTGTTCGAAATTAAAAGTCATTTCTTTTATTTCGCTATTTCTTAAGCACTAACATCACGTCAAATTTCATATTTTATACAACAATTACAACAGGGTTTGCAATATTCCCGAGAATAGATTTCCCGGGAAACGAGAATGAAAAATCTCATTTCACGGGAATTCCCGGAAACCGGGAAAGGCAAAAATTCTTAGCAAAAATGAGATTTCAAATAAAGTTTATTAATAAGAAGTTTCAAACAATCGTTTACAATTTAATTATCAATTGAAGAACAAAATTTATTCAAGTTCACTCCAGAAATTCATGAACAATCGTCTATCAATCGCCTCAGTTCCGCTGACAATTTTTCGTTAGGCCCAAATAATGTAGTTCCCTTCTGTAAAACTTTGCTTAAGATCGCTGAATCACCGCTGGTGTCTGATTTCTAAAATACTTCTAAATCACCGATTCCAGCTCTTGCTACATATCATTAGAAACTGGAGAGTCCAATACTTTTAGTTTGTTGAAGATAAAGCTGAGTGTTTGGCAACCAGATTTTAGAGCATTTGAGTGCCTTCGTAATTAATGTGAAATCGCGGTCACGACCCAAGTTACACAGACTGAGTTTTATTAATTTATTTATTTCTGGTCGCATTGATTTACGGGTTTCAATTTTTTTTATCAATGTACAGGTTTCAAAATTTTTTGTCAATAAACAAAGAAAAAATCAAGTAACTATCCGCTTAGTAGTGAACTTACTAGCAAAAAAAGACATGAGCCAAAGAAAATATTTCTTAATTTATTGTTTACTGAATAAGACAGCATATATTTTTGACAAATAAATTAAGCAAAAAAATTAATATTACACGGCAAGCAAATATTGATCGTCGTTCCAAGCAAATATTTGCTTCGTATAATGCACACTATGGAGCTGCTCTACACTTCTACGATGTAAGTTTCGTGTTTTGATACGATATTTAGTTGTATTGCAATATTGTATGGAAAATTTTCCGAGGAGCTCGGGAATCCCGGGATCCCGGGAATCAATATTCCTATTCCCAGGATCCGGAAATCCCGGGAAAAGGCAATTCCCGGCAAATCGTTCCCGGGATTGCAAACCCTAGTTACAACATCAATATTTTAGAACCCAAAGAGTGAATATACTTTTATTGGATTGAAGCGTCCATGTAAATCTATCTTTACAAATAATAAGTTTGAATGAGAAAGGCTGGGTCTGACCGCTAGGTGGATTAATTTTTAAACATAACAGGCAATTTAAAAGTCCGATTGCAAAACAAATCAATAGGGTCTTATAGGGCAACTATAGGGCAACTAGGCCTTCCATTTGAACCCCTGGGTGAAATGGACAGGTGCTATATCTTGGAAAGTATGACTTTTGTGTGTTCCGTGTACTACTTTATCCTTTCCTTGAACTACTAAACCCTACCTAACATGAAAATTTCATGGTTTTCTGTGATAGGGTCACCGCAGTGCCAATGTAAACACGCACACTTACACACACACACACACACACACACACTCACACGCAAAAGTTGGATGGTGCGAAGCCAGTACAAAATTGTGCGTTTTTAGCGCAATTGTTGATGTAATTTGGAACCAGTACAAGGATTGCGTGTTGGGCATAACGCAATTAATGCTCTAGCGTTTCTCCAATGTATTTGGCAGCTCCAAACTACTACACCTAAACAGTTTAAACTGGTATCAAGCAGCATTGCAAAACGAGCGAGAAGCAAAACCATTCTCCTCCTTTCTGCTTGAGGACGAGACATATGCTACGCTTTTCAAGTCTTTTGCACACACGCTTTCGAGATACTTTTTCTTCTTCATGCATTCCTCTGAATAGGAGCAAGCACGCACCGACAGTAAGAGTGAGAGACTAACAACACTGGTATCAAGTATGTACAGCAGGGGTGTCTCGCTCATTTCGTGAAGCAACGAGATATCGCCTTGCGCGTCGCAATCCGAACCGAAAGAGAAGCGAAAGAGCAACCTGCAAATTGTATGTGACGTGTCTATGGAAATTCTACGAGCGAGAGAGAAATTTCTCTCGTCGCTTGAGAAAAAAGCGCGTGCAGTCACTAATACATTCGACGTGAGAAATGAAGTGTCGGTATATGATACATATTCTTATTTCATTCTATGTCAATGTATTCGCAGTACAACTGTTGCGTTATGGGTTTCACACATTTATTGTGCGATTTCTGTGCAAAATTTGTGCGAATCGGGAAGACACAATGATTGTACAAGACTTCAACTTTTGCGTGCCCTTACTCACGAAGGAACCATAACCAAACATTTCACACAATCCAAAATCTGAATTGAGGAGTAACGCAACTACAACATACACAAAATTTGTGTAAAACGTCACGAAGCAGAGATCATGCTTGGTACTTTTATAAAATATAAGCTCGTTAATAATTTACACAATGTATATACCATGATTACAGCAGTATCTTGAATACAGACTTGTATAATTAAATTAAGGGACCTGATTCAGTGTAACACGTTTAAGAACTACTAATTATCCATCTATTGGCGAACAATGTGCCAGTACTCAAGCACATTGTTCTCCACGGGACGAATAATTGTATATATGACGGGAACCACTTGGTAGAAACTCGTAAAATTTATTATCATTTCATGACACTACTCTTCAATTGCTTTGTAAATAAACAAAGATAAGAATTCAATCAAAACACTCTGAAAGATTACCCTTACTGTGTACTATTTTTACTCATCAGACTCACTGTCTTTAAATCGATAGTTTTTTGCTTTGGAAATATTGTGAATTTATCATTTAGGTATGAATTCAACACAAATTGCAATGGAATCGTGCAAATGCGGCTTTTAATCGTCATTCCTTGGCTGCAAATTCCACGTACTAACTGTAAATGATTCCATTCAGGCACATCGCACTCTTGACGCTTGACAAAGTTAAATGGATACCAAAATTCACAGCCGATCCACGGGAAATCGCTATTCACAGAAATGTCCCTGAGCAAGTCATTAGCGACGAAAGCACCCTCCGGTTCGCTTTGGAAAGCAAGCAGGAAATTTAATTTGTAATCAACTTCTGGCGACGCGATTGAGTGCGCCGCAGAAATATTTTACTTGGCCGCCACAAGTAAACGAGTAGGTATCTACCAAATGTTCTGAGTGAACGAGAAAGGAGACGGAGTTGGGCTGTATATTGAAGATCGTTGTCACCAGAGTCCTAATTTAGCGGTTACACCATTTTGCCGCAGTTGGTTCCGCGACGCGGAAACTCATTACGATTATATGATTATGAAACAATAAAAGTGGGGAAAATTTATCTTGACAATGCTAAAGGGCGGCTGAGCTGTATCGCGGAAGTGGGGTATACAAATTGTTTCCTTCCTTTCCTGTTGTTGAATGGATTTACAGAAGGAAGTATTTAGCAATAAAAACATAATGGTTTTATTCTACCAATAACTGTTTGACAGTTAAAGCACCTAACCTAGTTTTCTCAATTAAGACTGCTGCAGGTTTGAAATGTACGAAAAAGCTGGGGGTTTGATTACGGTCTGATAGTCGAACTTTTAACTTGAACAAAGAAAACACATACTGACGAACAACTTTATTCAATCTTTAAATTTTCAACTCAAAAATTCTGGATGTGATCGGGAACCGAACCCAATATCATAACCATGTACAACAAACGTTGGAAGCAGCAGAGCTCTAAGCCCTTCCTTTTATTCTCTCTCTTTCTACTAGAACTTGTTTATCTTTCTTCCTCTAAGCTAATTGGAACCTTATTCGCTATATGTTCTTCAACCAAATATTTATCCTATTCAATCCGCTACGCTGATTAAAATTCACTTGTCCGACCATCTGTTTCAGCATTCCACTACCTTCCCTATTGACCGTAAATTCGTAACCTGCTTCGACCAACTGAAAGGTAATAATCACAAAGACCAACAACAAGTGAATCCCTGCATCCCCTACATCTCGCAGCTATTACTCAATAGAACGTGCCCGAATGGTCTTAAACGGACCATGTCTCATCTCGTTTGCCGCCCTCCGGCTCTGTTGGCTCTGTAGTCGCGTCACTGCCGTACTTAATAAAGAGATCCTTTTAAACGCTAGAACATTATACTGCCGCGGTTTCGCCACCATATGCCAACCTAAGAATGGATGTAGTAATAATAGTCGTCTCATCATAATCATCATCATCTATGACGATGCCGCCTAAACTTAAACCAACCTAAAGCAAACAGCAGTACAGAAACCACCCGGGGGCCCTAATGGTGTTCAAAGTACAAGTTCATTACAACCCAATAGAGAAACAGGATGCAGAGGCTGGCATGAGGGTACGCTAAATGCACTGCGCTCGCATATTTGCCATGTCAATTGTACCTTTCTTTTACAGTAAGCATGACGGGGACGAGGAGGAAAAATAAACTGAAATGTTAAGGAAGAGGGTGAATACACTGTAGGTGCTTTGTGCGGTGGAAACGATTTTTCCGCACATATGTCAGCATATTTTTTCGCTGCCTCTATTGTGGTGCTAAATGAGATGCCCGGCACTTATTTTATTTCTCATCAGCAGTAGCACGGTATTTTCCGGCAACTGACTTTTATCAAGAACGGTTCAAAAATGAGCGCAAATGTTCGCACTAAGCACATCGTAGCAATATTAGAAGAGGTGAAAAAGTTAAACGTATAAAATAAAATTCGAACGCAAGATCGTATTACCGATGAAATAATCTCGATCTTATTAAAATCAGATCAAGCTTATGCTATTAACAATGGCCGGAGTGTATCGAAAAGTAGTCGTAAAATTTCCAATTCAAAAATTAAAACGAAATTATTGAAAAAGCATGGTTAACCCGAATTAGCCCAGAATTCCTTGTGAATATTTGACTATTTTCTACTTTGGATGGCTACTGCGTCCACGTACAACTTTAAACTAACTTGATGTGATTTTCTTTGTCCAGCGGCAAATATTGGTGTTCATAAAAGTATGGCATCATTGGGTTGATTCAGGTTAATTTTTGTAGAACGCTAGTACCTAGGATTTGACGCCTTCCATTAATTCTGCACAGTAGCCTTTATGCACTTCTTGGACATTAATGAACAGTTCTCTTTGAACTCTGTCCTTCTACTACACCTTTCTTCATGAGTACAATGCTTTTTACAATTGCCCAGTAATAGTCGTTCAAAAAAAATAAGGATTTATTGGCTTTTTTGTAAAGAATGAAGAAGATAGCAAAGCATATGTGCAAATGGCTTATTAGACCAGTACCTTTCAACCAATTCTTCCCATCTAAACAGTCGTCTCCGCTGTTGATGCACTCTTCCCTACCGGTTGAGATTAGAATTGAGACCACGGGAGTGTTGTAGAGTCTTCCTTCCCTTACACCTCATCGTCCATTAAGATGTGCTGGTGTGGGTTATACAAAATACATTGATAAATCCGCGATGTTGTTGCTCTCGAGTTCGTTTGAGCACTCTCTGCTTTTTGTAGGTTTTCAAACCGCTTCACGCTTCCTGCACAAGTTTATTACGTTTCGCGATTTGGTTGAATAATACTCTCTTTTCGGTGCACCCGATATGCCAAAATCTGTTTTTAGTTTCGAGCTTGACCTAAAAATTTTAGAAACAACCTTATGGACACTGTTTCCAAAACTGCAAAAACGTGATCGAAACTATTTTGACACAAAAACATTGATTTTAGAGCCGTAACGTCTTCAGCAAAGTTGTTCCATTAATTATTCTCCATGTTATAGAAGTTACAATTTCATGATTAATCCACTCAACAGTGAGAAACGAGTTATACTTTTCTCATTTTGGAATATAAAAATCCACTTTGTTCAGCATGTTGTAGCAAGTTTTAAAAGAAACAACTTTGTTGAAGACATCATACTTCTATACTTCTATTTATTTAAATGGACTTTTGTGGTGTTTTCTATAGATTGCTATTAAACATTTTTTTTTGATATTTAACTTTTTATAGTGATTTTCTAAAATTTTCGAATGTTTGCTACAACGAAACAAACAATATCTCCGGAAAAAGTTTATTTTTATCACACATATATTCTTGGTTGTTGACGATTTTTACTACAATAATGTGCTAATTTACACTAATTACTCTTAACTCAAAAAATAATGATTTTGGAGTAATAGTGCCTTCAGTGAAGTTGTTCTATTAATCATTCTCCATTTTGTAGTAGTTAGAATTTTGTGATTAATCTACCTAAAAGTAAGAAATAAGTTTTATTTTCTCATTTTTGCATATAAAAATCCACTTTGCTTAGTAAAGTTTTTGCACATTTCGCAAGAAACAACTTTGTCGAAAACACTATACTTGTATCTGGTCATTTAAATGAACTATTGTGAAGTTTTCTCTAGAATGCCCCTTGAATTTATTTTTTCAATATAACTTTTTATAGTGATTTTCTAAAATTTTTCAATGTTCTACAATGTTGTTAACTACAATACAACACACACAAGTTCACCCAAGAAATATTTTTTTATCTCTCAAGTTTATTTGGTTATTAAAGATTTTTATTAAAATAATACACTTATTCATTTACAAATATCTGCACAGGAGACAGCGAGAGACAAATGCCTATATCTGGACTAAATGGCGTTTTACTTATACTTAAATATAGAAAAGGTTTAGTCTGCAGATATTTGCAGATTTTAAAGATATCTCTCACTGAATTAGTGCATTGTTTCAATAAAAATCGTCAATAACCGATGAAATATGAGAGATAGAAATAAACTTTCTTGGATGAAATTGTGTGTTTTGCGATAGTGAACAACAATGTAGATCATTGGAAAATTGTAGAAAATCACCACTAAATGTTATATTTAAAAAAAAAGATTTTTAGTGGCCATCTGTAGAAACCTCCACAAAAGTCCATTTAAAAAGACAGATAGAAGTACGGTACCTTCGAAAAAGTTGTTTCTTATAAAATGTGCAACAACTTTGCCGAAATAGTAAAATTTGCTTCTCACTGTTAAGGGGATTAATCACAAAATTGCAACTTATATAAAATGGAGAATAATTGATGGAGGCACTATGGCTCTAAAATCTAGTTTTTTGGGTGAAAATAATTTCGATCACGTTTTTGCAGCTTTGGAAACAGTGTGCAGTGTTTTGTAGATGGTCATCTTTATGCAGTGGCGAATTTTAATTGATGAAGCGTCCTCCGGAGTCCAAAGTAGGCACGGTTTCCTGCAATAAGGTGTCGACGAATTTTTCTGCTGGTGTCGTTGTCAGTAATAAGCCTAGGTACCAGGGCCGGCGGTTCATGTGGGTATTGTGGGTAGTAGTACCCATTCGGAAAAAGTCTCTGTGGGTACTTACCCACACGAAATTATCCCCCTCCATTGCTTACTACCCACTCGGGAAAATAATGTGACGCCGGTCCTGCTAGGTACTCGAACTCGTCTACCATCTCGTCTACCATTTCATCACCGCTAATCTCAATTCGTTGAGGGAGGTTGAGCCTGTCTTCTCTGTAACCTCTTCCTCTCACGTACTTAGTCTTCGACGCTTTCATAGCCAATTCTATCCGCCTGGCATCAAACTAGACTGAAGTTTGACTGAAACTAGACGGATGTACGATCTCACGAATATAGTACCACTCGTATCGATACTCGCCCTACGTATCACACCTTCCAACCGATGGTAAATAGCCAGCACGATAATCCATCACCTTGCTGCAACCCTCTTTGAGATTCAAAGGGACTCGGGAGGGCCCCGAAACTCGAACTACGCACATCACTCGATTCATCGTCGACTTGAACATCCGTGTCAGTTTATACGTAATCGTGCGTATAATGCCTATGCCGGTGTGTGAGTACGTTGTATTTTCGGCATTTCTGCAGAAACTACCGTACCGTGAATAATTGGTCCGTTGCGGCGCAAGGCCATGAATCCTGTCTGGTATTGTCCGAGGAACTCCCTCGCAAACAGTGTTAGTTGACGGCATAGAATCTGGAAGAGTACCTGTTAGACGACGTTCAGCAGTGTGATTGCACGGTAGTTGCAGCAATCCAGCTCGTCAACCTTTTTGTAGATGGAGCAAACAGTAACCTTCATCCACTTCTCTGGTACTATTTTCTCCTCCCAAATATGGGCAATAACCCAGTGTAGCGCTTTACTTAGTCAGTGCTTCGCCAACGTGTTTCAACAGCCGGCTCATCTCGTATTTAACCTCCTGGAGGTCGGAGGTGGGAGTTATGTCGTCATCCGCGCTTACACAAAGATCTACCACTACTTCGTCGTCTTTCTCTGCTACATCCATCTTACAATCACCTCACACTTATTCGTGAGCAGGTTGCTATCCAGGTCCCTGAACATGTCAGCTGGTGGCACATGTTGCGGGAACTGCTCAGTTTCTCGTAGCGCTTTCGTGTGCCATCGCACGGTACAGTTCCTCTATCGGCTCGCTTCTTCTTCCGAAAGACCGAGTTTCACCTGTTATGTTATGCAGCGCTCCATGTACGCTCTCGCTCGGTGTTGCAGCATTCTACTCTTGTACTGACTGCTTACACTCGTCATCGTATGCTTCAGGTTTCACAAGAAGAAATTTCATAGTTCACTGCAAACAATAGTGATAATAATCACTAACATCTTTAAGCTCATCAAAAAGCAACTTTTGATAACATTAGTTATAGCAAGAAGGGGGAGGGGTAAATAGAAGAAACTTTCATTTTTTACCCCTTACATACCCCGACATCTCCCAGATGGTCTCGAGGTACGATGCTGGCCTAACAAGCCAGTCGTCGTAGGTTCGAGTCTCGGCTTGGGAGAGACTGTTAGTGTCAGTAGGATCGTAGTGCTAGCCCCGCAATTGTCCTGTACACTCAACAGTTGGCTGCGAAGTCTGTGTATAACAAACAGAAGGTCAAGTTCCGAATCGGAATGTATCACCAAGGCTTTGTTTTTTATACCCGACAAGGTACCCACAAATTGAAATTTTTGTAACTTGACCGGCCTACCGCAACCTATTGACCTTTGTCAGGTGTGCAATGGGCAGCGCGTGCAGCTCATGGTTCATGTGCCCTCGCCATTCTCCTTCGTCTGTCTGTACTCCACCGTAGATAGTCCGCAGCACCTTCCGTTCGAAAACTCCAAGAGCGTTAAGGTCCTCCGCGAGAAGCGTTGTTGTCTCGATGAGATGGGAGGTTGATGTTGTTCTCCTTGGAGCCTCTCACTCGTATGTACACTGGGGTCTTTTTTTACGCGGGTTATTTTTATGAATTTTATTGAACGCGATTTTTTTACAATATCGCGGATTATTTTCACGCGGTTTAAAAAGTTATTTGTATGCGGTTTCAAATAAGCCTAGTATAGGGAAATCTAATCTAATCATTTAAACGTGGTACAATCAACCGCGTAAAAAAAGACTCCAGTGTATTGCAGTTTCGACGCATTTTTCCGCAGGCCGATTCGTCCGGCTGCGACTTTCAGCCGGGCGTAATTTTCCTCTGCCGTTGCAAAGTTACGTGTTATGATATCAGTCATCCGCGAAACCCAGAAGAACAGACCTTGTGAAAATCGTGAACAGACCTTGTGAAAATCGTGCCCCTTGTGTCGATGTCCGCCCTCCGGATCACACCCGCATATATATAACAATAAACAGGAAAGTCTATCACCTTGTCTTCATTCACTCGATCGACTGTATAATAGGCCACCGTGAATTCGATGAAGATGTGATGTGTAGGCACGTTGTACTCGCGACATTTCTGTAAGATCAGTCGGATTGAGAAGATATGGTCCGAGGTAGCACCAGCTCCCATGAAACCCGCTTGGTACTGGCGCACGATCCTTCTGGTTCAAGATGATGGACGACGGAACATGATCTGTGAGAGTATTTTGCGGGTGGCATTGATAAGCGAGATACCGCGGTTGTTGTGGCACACCAGCTTGTCCCCCTTCTTGTAGATGGGACAGACGACTCCCTCCATCCACTTATCTGGCAGTTTTCCCTCCTCATATTGCAGCACTCTAGCCACTGCCTCTTTTCCATGTTCAAATCGCTCGCTCGTCAGTATGTTTGCCTGCGGTTTTGTAGTTCTTTAGCTTCCCGAAATCACAAAGAACTTCATGAACATAGGGGGCTGGTAACCGGTCATATGCTGCCGGTGCAATTCCTGCTCCGCTTCTGTTCACTGTATCGCCATTCAGGAGTCCATCGAAGTACTTCGTGAGAAGGTTCCCATCCGCGTCGTTACACATACCTTGCTTGCGGAACATAGCCTCTCCGAGACTAGTTTACCTTCTCATAGAACTTCCGCGTATCTCTAGCACTATACAGCTGCTCTAGCTCCTCATGTTCACCACGGTGCTTCTTTCGTCTGAGAATCGTGGTCATGTCGTTCCGTGCCCGTTTGAAATTTGCCTTGTTCTCTTTCGTTGATCTGCCTAGTATATCACCCAGGTTCGGTTCTTCTCATTCACCGCTGCCTCGCACTCCCCATCATATGAATCGCTTTTGCCACTCGGTGCTCTCACTACACCAAGCCCCTCCGCCCTGGGTAGTACCGTTTTGAGCTGTTGCGCAAATTCCTCCGTAGTCTGGGGTCCCGAAGCTGCTTGATGTTGAGCCGCGGGGTTCGGTGATGTCGCGCGTGGTATACGGTCAACTGTTTTGAGCTCAAAGATACCGCAACTAGATAGTGGTCCGAGTCAATATATGCACCGGGATTGGTGCGTACGTTTGTGATGTCTGAGAAGAACTTCAGGTGGTCCTGTGGATGTCCTTTCAAGGAAAGAAGGTACTTCGGGCTGCCAGTCCTCGGAAAGCTGCCAAGTTCACGCATCGCTAGCCGTTGTCGTTCTTTACGGTGTGGAGGCTGTGCGGGCCGATCGCCGGCTTGTAAGTGTCTTCCCTACCGACCTGAGCGTTCATGTCCCCGATGACGATCTTGATGTCTCTACGCGAGCAGCTATCGTAGAGTTTCTCCAGCTGTGCGTAAAACGCTTCTTTCTCTACTTCGAGTCTTCGTTCATGAGGATAGGGTAGTTGTAGAACTGGCCTATTATCCTCAACAAACACAACCTGTCACTGATCTCCTGCCACTTGATCACACGACTTTACATCCTGCCCAGCACTATAAAGCCGGTACACAACCCATTGCTTGTGCCGCCGCTTCAGCCGTCCGCTCCGGATCAGACGCTGTTTGAGCCGCCCCTAACAGGTAGAACAGACGCTCAGGTAAGCTGCCTTTCTGGAAGAACAGCTCCCTCTTTCCTGTTATCATTTAGTTTCCACCGGTTCACCGATCTTCCTTTGGTTGCTCGTATGCTAGTCGGTGCCACGTGGAGGTAAGGATAGGAGTTTCTGAGCATCATGCTTTGGACCACACTGGGGTCTGTTTTATGCCAACTAGTACGGGTGTACTGCTGGTACGCATTGCCCAGCTGTTTACCAACCGTGGTCAATGACGGATTTTCCCTCTACTGCTATTTGTCACCAATCCTCGTAAGTTACTTCTGTATCGGCAAATAAGAGTCCCTCTGACTCCGAATGGATTGATTCCACATTTAAATTCGAACTCATGACAATTCGCTTGTCGAAGCGAACTCTGTACCCTTGAGACTGCGAGCTCTCTTTTTTGACACGACACAATTATAGTTTATTCTACCGAATAGTGTTTTAATTTTGTTCAATAAGGCACTACCTATGGTTGAAAATTATTTTTTTCTGGTTCAAATGCACTCTTTCGCACTCAGATTCGTTCATAACTGTTTGATTTTATTATATTGACACCTTTGATGTCTACACACGCAAAAAGCATATAATCAAGTAACGAAACATTGGATATACGCTGTCGAACATATCAAAATCACCAGTACTAATATGTATCAGAGAACGTGTGAACGTTAAATGATCGGCGTGCAGCCAAACCGAACCAAGCGCTAAAACATTATTTCAAGTAATCGGTGTTCAATTTTTATCCAGCCCGTATTATTTCTGCAAGCTGCCCTACAGCTAGTTTTCATTATAATATCGTTATGACCTGTTCAAATGATTTCGTTCTTCCACGGAAGATACAATACACTAAGGTTGCATATTCAATTTTAAGGCGCTTTTTCGACGCGTGCCGATTACTCGCTCCACAAGTACAATTTAGAGAAACGATGTATGACAAATTCATAGCTCCTAATTAGTACTACAAGTTCGCGACAAAATTATATCCAAAAAACTGATTGGTGTATGTGACGCTGTTTTATGCTAGTCTCAATAAAAAAAACATTTTCGTGACAAATAATAACGCCTCCTCGAAATAGAAAGTAAACCAGATAACTCAAACACAGAACCGTGTAACGTGGAGATTCAATTGAACCCCTCTCTAATTACCCCGGGATACTTTATGTGTACTCCATTGCAGTAAAAACAACAGTAAAGTGTACATCGCCTAATTAACTTTGCTCTGATTTGACCTTATCAACCTGTCAAAGAAATTACTGTGTTGCTTTCTTCGTTCGCGGTTGCGAAACGATCCGAGAAGCAAACAGTATTTTTAATGTCTCCAGCGCCGTTAGCTTATGCATAGCACCCTTTCCACAGACAGTATGTGCCATCGTTCCGCTGCCATCAGAAAGAATTAACTACGCAAAGATAAGCGCACTTTGATAAAAAGGAGTCATTTGTATTCCGCGAGCCTGAAATTAGCATAATAAATTATGATATATACCTACTTACGGAGTGCGGTGCGGTGTGTAATATCTCCAGCAGTCAGCAGATCTCGGTACGGTACTTTTGTTCCAAATTGACTCGAAACGCAATGGGTTGTATCCTGCGAGCATCAGGAGCAAGACCGATTTTTTGAGTAGCATAAAACAATCTATTGTATCCGACCCGGGAGCCACTCGCGGGCTTCGCTGCTTTGACTGCGCGTATTGTTCGTGTTTCCTGTATCACGACGGAAGCACCTTGTTCTCACGCAAGGACAAGGGGTTTCTTCTTTGACGGTGGGGTGATTTCAATTTGCGTGCTGATTGTTATCTTCACACTTTGTTACACCGCGATGTAGCGACGTCGTGGGCTCATGATTTATGGGTTTTATCAATTCGAAGCGTTTTTCTTTTGCGGATTACGATCAATTTATGCAAATTGTGGACGATTTGCGGGTGCTAACGCAACGGGAACAGTGACGGCAGGTTGATAGCTGCTCTATTCTATTGACAATCGATAGACTCGGAGGCGTTGAGTTAAATAAAGGTGAACAAGGAGTTTGATCCTTGATAGTAATATTCCATTTTTTGAACCTACCAAATTAATAATAAAAAATGCGCCCTAAAAACATATACGATTCGAAAGTATAACGTGATAGCAGTTGTCATAAACTACCTTACGACGCCTCTGATTGTCGACACTGAGCTTGATAGTATAGGCAATCAACTGTAATGGGCTGCAAACTCCAGTCGGCAAAAGGTATAAATTTTAGACAAAGAACATCAAATGGAGCGAAAAACCGAAACTCTTTCTTCGCACCTAGCGCCTTGTCATCGTCCGAGTAGATACTTTGGGCATGCTGATAAAAGTGTTCCCGGCAGTTCCCACGTAACGCAAAGTGCCAGCGATTTCCTTTTCCACTACTTTACGGTACGAACAGTAGCCAGAGTCACCGGGTAAAGATGCAAAGGTAAGAGAGAGTTTCCTCTGTCGGTTCGGTGGTTTGAAATATGAATTCGATATTTCAACGATGTTAAACAATGAACGAGTTAATTCATCTGTAAGAAAACAGATAAGAACAAATAAATCTACAAAACACTCTTCTATTGAAAATTTTCCTTCTCCAAGCATCCAATCGCCGACAAAAAAGCATGTCAACGTTGTCCTGCAGCCACCTAATGGAGCTTTCGAGTTGGTTGGTAGGGTCTAAATTAGGCTGCGATTTTGTTTTTATTAGAAATTCTGCAGAAAAAACTGTGTTTTACGAATTAGGTCCAGTTGTGTTATGTATCAAATGCTGCGAAATCTATTTACAAATTTAAATAGAAAATATTTCAGTATAATTATATAGTCTGCTAATTCTAATTCTTCCAAGACGTGGTGTTTCGAAAAATTTTCAGAAGACACTATATTTCTATCTCTTGTAAACGCAAAAGTTCCATCCTTGATCAATCAATGTGTCCTCTATTTTCGGTCTGATCTCGCACAACAGTTGTGTGAAATGCATTACGCAAGATTTGAATACAATAACATAGATCAAAATCAGAATATACATCATATACACGAAAATCGTGATGTTTCGATAAACTACGGATTCGAGACCAATCAGTTTTGAGGCGCTCAAAAAATTGTTGTTTATTTTCGCCCTTCCCCAATAACATCGTTCATCGTTCATCAATAGCAGCTTTATGAAAACAGTTGCCAATACATATTCAAATCAGTATTGTGATCCGTAACTATGAAAACTATGTATCACCGTACCTAAAATGGGTTTTCATGCCGGTTTGAGAATGGCTATAATGTTATCAGCTCAAGTCGGCTTTTGCCATTAATCACTTCATTGAGGCTATGTTATAGTTAAAGATAAATAAATAAACAAATAAATATAATTAAATAAATCACCACGATGATACCAACACCGGTTGATATTTCTTAAGTGGTTATATACCTTTTCAGTTTCCAAAAGATCGAAAAAAAATTTATTGCCTTATCTTGAAGTACAACATCTTGAGAACATTTTCACAAATTTTTATGAATATCTGAGCGATAAGGAGAGAGTTAGAGCAATTTGCAGCGCGCCTCGCCATGGCCGTATAAGCTAAACTTGAAACGTTTATCTCGGAATGGTGTTTCTCAAAAAATGATTTGACCGTGATCCTGATGCGGGAAAACTACTGAACCGATTTCCTTTATCTTTTTTTAAATTTTCGTTATTAAATTCGCCGGTCAGTATAGAAAACAAAGACATCGTCCCACGTCAATCCTCATAAAAGTGATCGTTCAAGGACACGGCACACTTCTAAACTAATGAAATAATATGAGTTTTTTGAATTCAGTTGACCCTCTGAGTCTCTATCAGGATCACCGCAAGCCTCTGCAAAAAAAAAAGCATTTCGAGGAAACGGCCATTACTCCAGTAATAAGGCTGATACAAATTTCGAATTCTTTTTATGTCCAAGGTTATCAAAGTTAGCAAAGGGGGTGGCCAAAAATAAATAACACCGAGACGAAAAAAAAAAGAAATATCTTTGATAAAAGTTTGTGTGCAAGTAACGTGCACTCAAATAAATGTTGAAAAATAACACTTTATTTTTATTATTATTTATTTCGCTTGCCTTTTGACGACACTCTCGCTGATACTGGACTTGCTTGTTGCTAAATAAAGCATTTATGCTGTCGGAAAACCAATGAAATGAACAAAACGGTTTGAGCTTTTTTGCCTTTCTCCTAGAAAGGTATAGCAATCACTTGCAAAACCGAAAGTATAAAAGTGCTCCAAAGGGCCGAATGGCATATATCACTCGACTCAGCTCGACGAGCTGAGCATTTTCTGTATGTGTGTGTGTGTATGTGCAGACTTTTATTCTCACTCACTTTTCTCAGAGATGACTGAGCCGATTTGCATAAAATCAATTGCAAATGAAAGGTCTTGTTGTCCAATAAGACGCTATTAAATTTCATTGTAATCGGATTTTTAGTTTAGAGGTTATGTAGCAAAATGTAAAAATCATGAAACATCATTATCTCAAAAACTACAATACCGATTTTAACAAAAGTGGTTTCAAATGAACGGGCTACATTAAAAACCCTTAACTTTTAAATTTTATAAAGATTGAACGTGTGGTTCAAAAGTTATGGAAAGAAACGTGTTCTGAAGACTGTTCAATCTCACTCTCTCAGAGATGGCTGGACCGATTTTCATAAAATCACCAAGTCGAATGAATGGTCTAGCTGCCTCAGAAGACCCTATTGAATTTTACTGTAATCGAGCTGTAACTTCATTTGTAATGTATCAAAATATGAAAATCACGAAACTTCATTATCTCAGAAACTACACAACCGATTTGATTATTATTTTCAGATAAGCGGGCTAGTTAAGGGTTAACTGATGAATTATGATTGAACACGTGGTTTCAAACTTTAGCTGCCCTACACGTTCCCATTTCATTTGATTATAATCGAACTTACGCAACCGTTATGTATCAAATTGTTAATAGAACAAAGAAAGTCAATTATCTCAAAGATGACCTTTTTGAACATAACTAGTGTCATAAGAACGAGTCATCTCTTAAACTTACAAATAACAAACTTCATAACAATTTGATATATGGCTCAAAAGTTATGGAAAGAAGAGAAATTCAAAGACTATTTAAAACTATACCTGCTTTGATCGATATATGTGGCCTCAACATAATTTAAATGTGGTGTCGTACTATTTGAACGTTCCAAGTTCATTGATTCCTTGCGGTTTGTTTGAAGTCTGCAAATGCACGACGAATCGGCCATAGGATATGATCAAAGTCAAATAACAAATCGTTTGAAATGATTGGTTTTATCGAAATGACAACAACCTCGTATTTTGGCTTCTGTACATCGCCTTAATTCAGAATATATTCATATTGAGTGGTATTCTGTCATTATCAGCAGACTTTCTGGCATCAATCTGACACCGGAAATACCCATATTGGGAGGTATTTTTGGTTGTTTGCCAGAAACTAAAAGTGGTCGTCCTCAAATTCAAAATAGTGTCCAGGGTCAATGTTTGGTTTCTATGCATCATCACGTTTACGGAAATATCCATATTGAGTATTATTCGGTCATTTCCGACTGTTGCCTATAAGTTGCCATCTAGCAATTCAAAATGGTGCCTGAGGTCAATTGTTAGCTCCTTGCATCATTCTGGTTCCACAGATACTCATATTGGGTAGTATTTGTTTATTTTAGGCTGTTTTTCACAAACCGGTAGTCGCCATCTTGGATTTCAAAATGGTATTTAGGATACTGGTTAAACTGTTTTTCCTCAGTTTCATTTAGGATACTGGTTGGACTGTTTTTCAGAATCCGAAAGTCGTCGTTTTGGACTTTAAAATTGCCTGTGAAATCAATTTCTGTCATCTGGGCGTAATCCTGGTTCCGAAAACATTCATATTGAATGGTATTTGGTCATTTCCGGCTGTTTGCCAGACACTGGAAGTCACCATCTTAAAATTCAAGATTGTGTCTGTGATCAATTTTTAGCTTCTGTGCATCTTTCTGGTTCCAGAAATACTAATATTTAATGGGAATCGTCCATTTCAGGCTGTTTTCCAGAAACCGAAAGTTGCCATCTTACAATTCAAAATGTTGTCTGAAGTCGATTTGTGACTCCAGTGCATCATTACGGTTCCGGAAATACCCATATTAGGTGGTATTTGGTCATTTGCCGCTGTTTTTCCGACACCGGAAGTCGCCATTTTGGATTTCATAATGGCATTTGGAGACAATTCCTGGATTTTGAACGGCATACTGGTTAAAGAAAAACTCGTATTGGGTGGTATTTGGTCATTTTCTGCTGTTTTCAGAAACCGGAAGTCGCCATCTTAGAATTTAAAATGCTATCTGTGGTCGATTTTAGCTCCTGTGTATTATTCTAGATCCGGATATTATTATATTGGGTGGATCGGCCATTTTCGGCTGTTTTCCAGAAACCGGAAGTTGCCATCTTACAATCCAAAATGTTGTCTGAGGTCGATTATGGAACATATTTGTTACCACTAAAACATTCACCTGCCAATATGGTTCCATTTAGTTGATTAGTTCGCGAGATGTGCAAAAATTTGTGTAGAAACATGTACTTCCAGAAGAGGGAGGGGCGTCAAACCATTATGGACATATTTGTTACCTCTAAAAACATTGACATACCTAATTTGGTTGTATTTTCTTGATTTGTTCTTGAGCTGTGCGAAATTTGTGTTTCATTTTCATGGGATCCCTCCCTTATAGAAGAGGGAGTCGGGTTTCAAACCATTATGTACATATTTGTTACCACTAAAAACATTTACCTGCCAAATTTTGTTCCATTTGGTTGATTAGTTCTCGAGATTTGCACAAATTTGTGTTTCATCCAACTATTATGGACACATTAGTTACCCCTTAAAACATCCACATGCCAAATTCGGTTTCATTTGCTTGGTTTGCTCTTGAGTTTTGCAGAAATTTATGTTTCATTTGTATGGGACCCCTCCCTTCCAGAAGAGAAAGGGGTCTCAAACTATCATAGGAACCTTTAACGGCACCAAAAACCCCTACATACAAATTTTCACGTCGATCGGTTCGGTAGTTTTCGGGCCTATATGGATAAGACAGACAGACAGACTTGACTGCATTTTTATATGTAAAGATTACAACATCAATATTTTAGAACCTAAAGAGTGAATATACATTTATTGGATTGAAGCGTTCATGTAAATCTAAATTTACAAATAAAAAATTGAATGGATAAGGTAGGGTCTGACCGCTAGGTGGATTAATTTAGTTTTTTTTTTTTTAATAGGGGGGGAATGTTTGTAATGATTTTTTTATCTACTAATATCTATTCAGAATTAATATTGTGTGTTCTGCCACAAATGGTGACATTTCAACACTATTATATATATATAAATATATATATATATATATATATATATATATATATATATATATATATATATATATATATATATATATATATATATATATATATATGTATATATATATATATATATATATATATATATATATATATATATATATATATATATATATATATATATATATATATATATATATACATATATTTGTACGCTTTTTTATATTATTGAATGTTATTAGCTTTCGCAGTTAAGTCAATGTAATTGTAGGAAAATTATTAAACCTACTTGTCAAGGAAAAAAAAGGAATAAACAAAACTTTAAATAAACTTAAATGCAATTGAGGATTGCAACGATTTTTGTCGGAATTTGTTGATAATTTGGCTTGACATATTTTCTAATGTTTCTACATTAGTGAGCCTATGTAGCTCGTTCGTGCTAAACCAGGGAGGACGCTTCAAAATTATTTTCAAAAGTTTATTCTGAATCCTTTGAAGTATCTTCTTCCTGGTTGCACAACAGCTTGTCCAGATGGGAACTGCATATAACATTGCTGGTCTAAAAATTTGTTTGTTAATTAACAGTTTATTCTTGAGACAAAGTCTAGAATTCCTGTTGATAAGAGGATATAAACATTTGATATACTTATTGCACTTTGACTGGATATTTTCAATGTGCTCCTTGAAAGTAAGATTCTTATCATAAATTAGCCCTAAGTATTTAACTTGATCAGACCAATTTAAGACCCCACCGTTCATCTTAATAACGTGGTTATGGGTGGGTTTGAGAAATGAAACTCTTGGCTTATGAGGAAAAATAATTAACTGTGTTTTAGAAGCATTAGGGGAAATCTTCCATTTCTGCAAGTATGAAGAAAATATATTAAAACTTTTTTGTAGCCGGCTGCATATAACACGTAGGCTTTTTCCTTTTGCGGAAATGCTTGTATCGTCACAAAACAGAGATTTCTCACAACCTGGTGGTAAATCAGGAAGATCAGAAGTAAAAATGTTATATAAGATTGGCCCCAAGATACTCCCCTGAGGCACACCAGCTCTAACAGGCAATCTATTAGATTTACCATTTAGATAGTTAACCTGAAGAGTGCGGTCAGTTAAATAACTTTGTATCATTTTTGTGAGGTAAAGTGGGAAACTGAAGTTTGACATTTTAGCTATTAAACCTTTATGCCAAACACTGTCGAATGCTTTTTCTATATCTAGAAGAGCAGCTCCAGTCGAATAGCCTTCAGATTTATTAGTTCGAATCATATTTGTTACTCTAAGTAACTGATGAGTAGTGGATGCCCATGGCGAATTGCGCCGTCCGATTATCACTTGTTTTGTTCGATGACACATGGTTTGGCAGCTCAGCAGCTCTGTTCATATAAAGAATCTGAAGACTGTATTCGTGCTCTGCCAGACAAAATTATAGCTAGCGTTGTGCAGTACTTTAAATGATTTATTGGTAACTTTTTTTTAATAAAGATGCATTTTATTTAAAAAAATATTGAGAGCTTAGTTGCGCACCTCATATATAAAAACTTTTAATACTTATACAACCAACATTGGATTTTCCATATTTCTGGCTCTAACATTGTTTCGTGTTTGCCTTTCTGCTAGTAAGGTATAGCAATCACTGGCAAAACCGAAGATATAAAAGTGGTGCAGTGGGTCAAATGTCAAAAAATTGTTTATTAATTATTTCCAGTAACGTTTGCGGTAAAAAATGGACAAAAATTTCCGATTTTTCATGGGTGTACCTTTAAACGTAATGACGAGACTACCCATGCAGCATCAACCATAGTGACTCATGAGTTAGCCACAAGAAGCTCCAAAGGATGCTGAAGAGAAAGACCGAGGGAAAAGTGAACGGGGAAATTTATAGTACGAAGTGTTTGCCGGATGTTACGCCGTTTATCAAGAAAGATCATAAGGCCGAATACGCGGTGTTTTGGTCGGATCTGGCGTCGGCCCATCACCCGAAGCGATCGTTGGTGGAGATAGAGCGGCTCAATATCGATGTGTTACCCAAGTTGGCGAACCCGTCCAAGGTCCCCAAGTTGCATCCAATCGAGGATTTCTGAGCAAACCTGAAGCGTAAGATTTACTCCAACAATTTTTCGCCAAAACTGAGGAAAAATTGATAAATAAAACGAAGGAAGAACTCAAAAACCTGCCTACACGCATGTTTTCGTCCGCCATGGCGAATGTTCCGGTTAACTTCCGGAAGGGCATAATTACCTTCCATGGGAAATTTATCAAACTCAATTATATGTCTTAGTTGTTTGTTTACCACCATTCGAAAAAAAGTTCATTTTTTCACCGCAAACGTTAGTCGAAAGCAAATACAAAGCTTCATTTGAATCAAAAAGCCTCATATATATATATATATATATATATATATATATATATATATATATATATATATATATATATATATATATATATATATATATATATATATATATATATATATATATATATATATATATATATATATATATATATATATATATATATATATTTTTTTTTTATTCTCACTTATTTTCCGTCGGTCTACTTCCGCCACTGTTGTGGCCAATCACCGACGCCCAGGGAGGCGACTCCACACCCAGGACCCTAACTCACGACCCGTTTATTAACGGACCGGCGCCAACGGCTTTACTTCCTCATGCGATGGAAGGCGTGATCCCAGAGATTTTTCGCCTCAGAAAATCTCCCGGTGTCGGCTAGAATTGAATCTAGACCAGTTGGGTTGGTTGTGAGTGGATCACGCCACCTCACAACCATCGACACCTATGTCGGCGGTGGGATTCGAACCCAGGCGTCGAGCGTGGTTGGCGGAGACGTTACCAACCACACTAGGCCCCCGCATACCTCATATATTGTCATTTATCTATTTCGCGTAAAATTGTTCTTAAATATTTCAAAGGGACACTAACTTCTATTCATCACCCTGCCAAACGATTTCAAAACTCTGTAACAGATAGAGCGATAACAACCAGAAATTTGCTAATATTTGATCAATGATCAAAAAAAACTATCCGGGTTGACAAGATGACAGTTTAAAAAAATGGATATTTCTTGGATTTAATAGCACTTACAGTTAATGAAATGTTCATCGAAATATTTTAAAGTTCAATATTTATTCGGATAATTATTCTTAAAGATAAAGACACATGAAATACACAATGAATATTTGAATTTAGCATTTCACTTTGATGTCGTAAAACAATTCTCAAGTATCCCTCAGATATATAGTAAAAAATATCATTGTTCATTGCATCACTTATTGTTTTGATTTCTAACACTCGCCGGCTAATCCCGATCATTGCCATAAGCTACCGCGGTCCCTTCCTGGTCATTACGAAAATCAGCCTCAAGTGTATAAAAAAATACAACCAACCCGACCTGGCACAGTAGGGCAAGCCTAAAGCATTTTGTTCGCGGCAACATAGAGGAAATATTTATTATTCCACGGTTGACCCCTTTTATTATTTGCTACCTTTTTTGTCGGCTTTACTCCTCGTTTATAAAATGCCGGATTGTGTCGTTTCTAATTCCCTTCCTCCTAATGCGCTCGACCTCATCAGTTTGATCTTCTTTTCCGGTCCTTACCAGCAGGCGACATCACCAATACCCTCATAAATTTATCACCCAACTACCGGCCCACACTGGCCGGCCAATCCTTGGTACTTACGAGATCATCATCGAGAACAAACTGCGAAACCATCGTCGCCAGGCAGGTCGCAAGCAGAAAAAGCAGCAGCCAGTTGTTGTCAACATGCAATGCAAATCGGCTTATTTTCTATTAGCTATTATTATGATTATATTGTACCTTGATATTCCAATAAAATTTATATCTTTCCCAGTGCAGAAAGCACAGCATGAGACAATTTGAGAAAGGGGCTCCACACTACACCATCATTACCGTTTTCTATGGAATCATTTTCATAGTGTCCGTCGCCCGGCGGGGATTTCGGACGTTTTCGGGAGAAAGCCTAACTGAGAAGGGGATGACCCCGGGCTATATTTTACGCTTTGCAAAACAGATTCCACTCCCGAAAAACGGTATGCTGTATCCACCATCGATTCAGGGTGCGCGTACAGCAATCGGTTACAGTTTTGGCTATCATAAAGAGTTTTGCATCTGATTAATTTATGACCGTCGCATTAAATGGTGGTGAAAACACAATGCCATGCCTGTGATTTATTTCGAATGTATGGTCTGTGTGGCGGCAGGTGAAACTCACAGCAATCAATGTAATAAATGGAAGTTTTGTGACGTGTCATTGTGTTGTTTTGATCATTTGTTAAAAAAACACTCACTTTTTGGAGTTTTTCGCAATATGCCATTGATGTTCCCGTGAACGATAACTATGTTTCTCTGGCACCTAGGTTAAAATTAGTATATTAGTTATTCAACTGATTGTTGTTCTTAAAAAGTCTGCCGAAAACTTGTAGAACACTTCAGTGAATTTATCAGCTGTTGAGTTTTCGGCAACAAAATCTAAGTATGTAGGTTTTGCAGATGTCATCGATATCATCGGTGTTAGTTGTAGAGCCGTGGAGGAGGCCTTTACGGCTCTTCGGAAAAAAGCTACGAGAATGGGACTCACTATGAATAGGGTAGGGAACATATTCTAAGCAGCTTTAAGAACCGCCTGTGTATTGAGACGAAATACTCGAAATGTGTTGGGTGAAATTCAAACAGAAGTATATCAATCTGTTCTATATCTTTTTCTCTGTCAGAACTTGTTTTCAGATTGTAAAACTGACTTAGCAAACTTTAACAATAATCAATTAAAGTTACCAATCGAGGGACACTATTCCAATCACCCCGAACCTATTTTAAGCAGTTTCCATCTGTTTTGCAGGCGTTTTTTTCAGCACCCGAAGTGGCTCCTGAATGGCTGCAATATAGGTCGATTTGTTTCGAATTGTGATTTCTGTGTGATTTCTTTGTGGTTAACGGTCCCAGTCAACCACAAATCGTATATCAATGTATGAAAATTATCGCAAATGTAGCTCAACGAAGTCGAAATCGTATAACACGCTTTTTATCATGCGCAGAAATTCATCTTTAATTGTATATCATGGTGGAGTCTTACCGATTTACGATTGTAGGCTTAGAGTTGTAAGACAGTTTGAAACATATCACTTTCTATCGGATATTATCGTATAGAAAAACGTATATCAATGAATTGAGCCGTTTAGAGCAAAAGTGGTACATGTGCCATTTCTACACTCTTTGGGTTTTTTGCATAAATTCATGCAAAACGCAATAATGTACTAGAATATCCAAGAAAAACCGAGATCTGATAACATAAACCAAAGTTATAGCCAACACAATTTTTGGTAATTAACATAACTACCATTTCGTTGAGAGCAGAAGTGGTACATGTCCAGTCTGTGCATGTTAGATGAATTGTAAGTCGAGGATCTTAGGATATAAAACAAACATGTCTTCAGCAAAGTTGGTCAAGTGATTGAGTACTTTCAGATGAAGATCTGTCTGCTTTGGAATTTTCTCACTACGTGGCGCTATTTTGTAACAGAAAGCATTTTACCTATTTCAGTATCAACTCGTATGCTGTTACCAAATACATATACACTAGCGCCACGGAGAGGCAGAATTCCTTAACTAACAGATCATCATTCTATAGTACTCAATAGCTTAGACAACTCTGCTGAAGACATGAATGTTCTATGTCCTAAGATTAGAGAGCTATAATGCCTCCTTCATGCTCACTGGACATGTACCACTTTTGCTCTCAACGTTTTTTGGTTGTCATTATTTTTCCTATAGAACAAAAGTGGTACATGTTTTTCCATTGAAGTTTGGGTAAGTTTCTCAACCAGAACTCGTTATGTTTTCATGTACTGTCTTTTGAAACCTTTCCAGCAATGATTTAGTACAGTTATGTTGGAAAAAATTGTTGAAAATAGTTTACTATTTGAGTGTTTTCGTTTATCGCGTCTCCTGAAAAATTCACTTAATGGCACATGTACCACTTTTGCTCTCAACGGCTCAATTGCATACCATTATTGCTCAGTACGTATATCGCCTCCAAAATAGTACGTATATGCTGTTTTTGCGCATCAATTGCGAGTTTGTATGATATATATGAGTGCGGATATTGGAATCAAAACATTATTATACGTATGGAATTGTTGACTGGGGTATTTCTCATATTCGTAAGACAGCTAGACAATCAAAATTTTCGTTTCTATCATTGAAATTGTCGATATTGATCGAAATCCAGAAATTTAAGGCCTGCTTTCTTCGATTGATTAAAATAGACGTCACTGCTTAAGCCGTTGCCTACCATACTGTCAAAACGAAATACATGGTGACTCGGAAAGAACGTGGTAGTCCTTACAGCCGTAGGTGCTACAGTAATGATGCATGGAGATTCTTTCGACGGGGTTGAATTTGTCTATCTTGGTACATTCGTCGAGGTACATTGGGTTTAGATTATTTACCACCAAGCTCGCCACATTCCATAATTTTGGTTGATTGATCTGTTGGATAGTTATTCACTTTTTTGTTATTATTATATGTTCATTCATAGACCTAATCTGTTCATTTCCAAGAACTTGGTTTTGAATGATAAAATTCAAATCGTTGACATCTTTGTTTTTCGTCGCTAGGATTGCACGTGCACCAAATTTTGGAAACTGTACTGGATAACTGGATACTGGAGCGCTATTTAAAAACACATTCGTAATGCGTTTTGTCTTTCGTCGAAATTAAACAACAGAAATATTGTGAGAACCAAATCAATTTAACGAAAACCTTAGAACTGGTATTTCTCCATCGCCAATTGTTAACAATCGCTTGGAGAAAATTTCTGTAGTTATTACAGAAAAACAACAGAAGGCCATCAAGACCAAAGTTGACGTAGAACAACATACGGCTGTTTGTTATATTAAATACGTTGTTGCATTCGAGATCGAGAGTGGTCACAAGTAATAGACAGACAATAATCCATTTTTTCATGTTTACATTAGTTTTTTGGTTTTTATACTCATTTTGAACTTATCGACGCATACCGACGCAACCGGTGTTAACACGCAAAAAAGATACCGACAAATATTGTTGACGGTTATCATGTGCACACTACGATTAGCGAGTTCTTATGTTTTTGTTGTAAAAGTTTTCTCTTATAACTAAATTGGTTAGTCTATGCCATTGGATCGATCCTGGAAAATTATTAGACCTCAGCCATAAGTCATCAAAATAATTGTTTCCGTAACGCTTGAAATAGGAATTCCAACGAGCTAAGTTCAAAAAGTTAAGGTTACAATATATTCGTCAAAATTGGATCTTAAAAAGGGTTAAGGTTCAAGCTAGTGTTTGAAAAATATTTTTTAATTCAACTGTAAATTTTTTACGATAAAAACAAGCAATCGGAATATATGTATAAAGTTTGCTTGTCTTTCAGTCACGCGCACGACAAACGAAAGTTACTCAAATTGCCTTTTTCCCAAGCAAACTCTGAAGCTGAGGTACACTAAAGTTTGTTATTTTTTTGTGGGTAGCAACGCAAACACTCCTTTTCTGACTACAAGTTACCTTTGCTTTTAGTCCTCCACTCACCTTCTCTCGCCTGGTATGAAGCCAGTCGTAATGAAATCAAAGCTAACTGCGTCTTAACTAATATTCGACACACGTGTTAAATTAGCACATGGCTATGGTTCTGATGCAGGTGCATCGACAAAAACCGCCAAAAACGTAATAAAGGGCTGCAGGCAATTTTAAGATGTAAGAAAGATATAGTAGGTATCAAACATATCAAGCATGTAAATGAAATCTAAAGTTAGCCAAACCATCGTCGGTTGATTATGAACGTTATTTTATAGTCACATGTCCAATAAGTTCTGTAATGTCATGGCATTACCATCAAAATTAGGTTGTCAAGTGATGGAATAAGGCAGTACCTGTTGTAGTTCATTGAGGATAGACTATCAAAAGTCAAGAAAATAATGGGGATTATAAACCTTTTTGCTCGAGAAAATGAGCAGTTTGGTTTTTTTAAAGTGTGTAGCAATTTTCATATGCATTGAAATTGTAATTTTTCAATAGTACAGTTATTCGATGGCAAAATGTTGTTCGTTTATTAAAAATATCAATTACAATCAATTAATCAATTAATAATATCTTCGACGTTAATAACGAACATTTATAAAAAATTGAAGAAAACCGGCTGTAACTCGCCAAAGCCATTTTATGCAAAACATCATATCGAGTTTCAAGTTTAGCTTATGGCGCGTGACAAGCCGCACTTAAAATCTATCCAACTTTCTCCCTATTACTCAAAGCTCTAACAAAATTTACAAAAATGTTCTCAAGAAGTTGTACTCAAAGATAAAGCATTATATTTTTTTTCGATATTTTTAAAAATAGAAAAGACATTTAACCTACACAAGACATGCTGCACATATTGTACCCCAAATTAATTCTTTAAGTATACTACGACGCTCAAGATGTACGGAGAAAGGGATAATTATCTTGCTGATACGTGAAAATTTTAGTTGTTTCAAAAAAACTTAGAGTATAAGATAAACCCATTTCCGACGAGTGACATTCAAACTTTGATTCAAGTTCAACAATTATACTTGAAAATTTTCACGATGGAATTATTCAGTGATGTACAGATTGATCTTTAATTTGCAATACAGTTAGTGTTTTTCATGTTTATAGTTGATGAGTAATAAGAATTTGAAGTTCATTTTGTGAGGTAAAAACTGATTTCTCTGCGCCGGAATCGGGTTAAGCTATTGGCCATTATTTTTGATCATTATGTAAAATCTGATCAACAGTTTTGATTTAAGATATTTTGATATATCGACATAAAAGTTTTAAAAGTTAAGCAGAGGTTTATCTACTATCCTGCAAATGCGCTACAGTAAGCCAACTTTTTTTATTTTTTATCAAACAATATTTGTTTGCTTATGTAGAAGAAGACGAAAACAAAGAAGTAGACAAAGGTTATCGTGATGGGATGAGGATTGTAATGTTGTTACGCATTTCTATAAAAGGTTTCTGTTATATCGGAGTATTAGAGAGGGATTTCAACTACCCATCAATGATTAAAAGAGGACAGTACTTCGTTGTTCCAAGCTTTGCTATTGTTAATAACAAATTGCTAAGACAAACTTTTGCATGTGTGAATATTTTTTTTAGCAATCCAGTATTTTTTCATGAGCAATGGTTTTTGTAAATTGTTGTTTTTTTTTCAATCACATTCATTTTTAGTTATTTTGTTAGTTTAGTTTGAATATAACATATGTAAAATCAAACAATTGAGAAAATGAACTATTTTTCAAGTTGTGAAATTTAAAAAAAAATCGTTAGAAAACAGTTTTTCGAAAATAATCAAATAATGGAGAAGAAGTCTTTAGATATTGAAGAGAACAGCTGTGCAGTGGATTCGTATAAGAAGCGAGATGCAGATTCGTTCTCGAGTAAGCAAATAATCCACGATCTACTGAACGAAGGATTTATCGCAGTTTAGATAATTAATTAAGTTTTAAACCAGCGCTGGCCATCTGCATCAAATTGTTGATAGTGTCATAGTTAACTTTTGTCATTGTTTAACTTCAACTCGATATTCCATAAAAAAATCTCATTTTAGATTAAATACCAACTTTTAATAATTCAAAATGCATTTGAAAGTGGCTAGCCACTACGGGCCAACTAGTTGTAAAATATTACCGAAAACATCACGTCGGAAGCTAAACTAAAATAATGTTAGCGATATCTTTGCGTGCGATTTCATAACTAAAAGTGTATCTTCAAACAATCTATTTGTCATGATTTACGCTTGCAGGTTCTCTAGAAATTCACAAGATAATTCAATTTTTGCCCCACATCAACACCAATCACTAGAGAAAACTTCATTGATTGAAAATAAAAAACGAATAGCAGTATCAATTGCATTATCAGTTGACTTTTTCGCACGGATCTCTCCTGCTTTTGGCTGCAGCGAGCATCTTCCGAATTCAATCTTTTTAAAAGCAAGCAACAAAATTAGATTTCTTTTGCAATCCATATGACAACAAACCTATATGGAACATATCAACTGTCCGGCGCTTGCACCAAAAAAGACCACGATAAATCCCCAATGCGTCTTCATATATCGCTCATCGCTTCCCTGTTTATAAATCATATTTCATCCCGGCTCACAGTTCCCCCACCGGTTGTCATCAATGGATCGGTCGGACGGACGCTAGACCGCTACCCCTTGCCGCTGAGTCCAAAGTGATACACTTGTTTTAGCCATTCCCATCCATGCCATTTAGCCCATTTGCCAGTTCAGAGGGGAACCTTATCCTGTAGGTGTTGATAGGCGATGGTTAATTAAATGTATGTTTTTCATTCGTTCCCTTTTTTCAGTGTTTCCACCGTTATTAAACCAGGATGAGTGTCCGATGCGCTAGAAATAATCAAGTGGGGAGGTGAGTTTTCACTGGAACTTTTACTTCTCATGTCGGTAAGATTCACAAGCTACATAATAAATATTCTGAAATAAATTAAATGAATAACATTGTTGCAGGAAAATAATCCAGATTAAGCCCAAGTGTACATTGCAGTTATGCTACGTATAAATCACTGTAGTAACTGTTCACTAATGACTTTCACTATATAAAACTATTATTTCAACGATATCAGAAAAGCCGAAAGAAGGAAGCTAGGTGAAAATGACTCATTTCACAAAGTGTTATTACACTATCTTGCAACCTCTTACACTTATCAGTAGAATAGATACAGTTTTTTATCGCGTTAGAACATTGAGCAGTTAGTATCTAACCTTTAAACTTGAAACCGACAAAATGAAAGTTACAACCTTAGTTTGTTTATTTTTTGTAAGTGCAGCGCTTGGTAAACCTTCAAATTCATTCGAGCCTAATCTGCCGGTACCCGCATAACTGTCCCATACTGATTTTGGTCACTTTTGAGTTATCATCGGGAATCGACTTAACTGTTATCATATTTTCTGGAAAAAAATTAAAATTGATACTTTTGTATGGAAAAACATGGAAAAAATACCAAGTTGTTTTTGTCCCATATTGAAAGTACCCGCATTACAGTCCCACTGCATAGTGGTGCAAACTTCAAACATATAATTTTGCTGCAGATTAGTGTATATCGATTTATTTTAGGCATATAGAAGTATGTCATTTAATTAACTAAACTAATGTTGTTTTTCTGTAATACAATCTACGTTGCCAATAATATCGCCGGTTACTGGTTGAATTTATATGTGATGGTACAAAATATGCGAGTACTTTTGAAATGTACCCGCATATTTTGTCCCATTTTGTCTTTTTTTTTTTCAAGTTATATAACGTAAAACCAATTCCATCCATGGTTTTTTGTTCTTGACAATAAACTTGTGGTGACATGAAACTGTTATGGTCATTGGTTCTGGATGTAATTGCTGGAAACCCGAAAATTCACGGATAATATTAAATCGCCGTTTTCTCAACATTTTGTTTTTCATTATGGGACAGTTATTTGTGTACCGGCAGTAATGGTTTCAATCGAAGCGGAGATGATCAACGGAACCAAGACAACTCTTCACTGGCCTCTGGTTTTCTGAAAGATTTGGTAATGGTTAGATATATTTGCTTATGTTCTACATAACGGTAATAACGTACAATTTTTAGGCTGTGTTTCCACGCAATGTTGTTGCTTATGAAGAAAAGTCGCAAAATAAGGCAGCTCAAGATAATTTAAGTCGAAATGTTAGAATCGCTGCCCAAGGTAATCCTTCTATTGTACAAATTAAAGATTTCAGCCTTGTGAATGATGATGGAGTCCAACAAAACATTACTGATAACGAAGAACATGACCCGGATCAACTATATGTCGAAGAACAGAGCAATGAACTTGAAGAGTTATCGGATGAGGAATCTGATGATCGATTAGAGTCCATTGATCTGGAAAGTTCATTATTATATGCCTTACTTACGCAGTAAAATTAGAATCGTTTCAATAATTAGTAAAACATTTTAGAGTACCTGAGGTTATTTTCTGTTGTCCAATGGTTTTAAATTTCATCCACAATCCATCCACAACATTAGAATATTTCTTTTTAAAAATTGTGTAATAGAAATCACGCGAACTCGATCGATTGAGCCGCATGCTAATTTATATATTCTCAGAATTTTCTTCAAATATTAACCTTTTTCGCAAAGAACGATACCACGTCGAAAAAACTCTTCGTTGTCAGATGACACTGGTGAACGCAGGTTTTGCCCTAGAGCTCAAACTAGAAAAGAATGAAGGGTCATAGCTTTAAAACCATTCCTGTGAATTTTGGTGCCCCTAGTGAAGATATTTTTTCAGAGAGAAATGAGTTTTCCCAGAAGCCAACGTAGAAGCTACAAACCCGGTGAGCCATTACTCTGCGGCATTTTGACGCAATTCTGCATACACTATGGGCACCAAAATTCACAGGAATGGTTGAAAAACTATATTTTTTTAGGGTAACTATTTTGAGCTTCAGGTTAACTTTATTCGATTCGATGAATGAATTTCAATTTTTGTTATTGAGCAGCTTCAATACTATCGAAATGTTGTTCTGACAAGCCCCCCCAGACAGTTTTGTTTTTGTGTTCAGCATGCAGAGGCGAGTTGCAAAGCAGAATCATTCATTCATACCTGGCTGATAGCACTTACATTACTTACCAAACAGTTCTAAGCCGTGGTGTGGCCTTTGCTGTACGTAAGAATCGTCTCCTTTCCACTCGGTCCATGGATGCAGTTCGCCAGCTCTGCAGTCTGCATAGGGTCCGTGGATCGTCTTCCACCTGATTGATCCACCTTGAACGCTGTACACCTCTCCGTTTCGTCATTGACGAATTGGTTTCATTAACCATCTTTACCAGGCTGTCGGACGACATCCTTACGATATGCCCAGCCCACTGCAACCTGTCAATCTTAGCGGTGTAGACGATAGATGGCTCCCCAGCAGCTCCCGCAGTTCGTAGTTCATTCGCCTTCTCCACGTTCCGTTCTCTCTCTGCAGTCCACCGGAGATGGTACGCAACACCTTCAGTTCGAAGACCGCAAAGGTGCGTTATGCCTCCACAAGCATAGTCTATGTCATATGGCCGTAGAGGACTACCTGTCTGATCAGTGCCCTGTAGATGGTCAACTTCGTGCGGCTCTGAATTCTAATCGATCAGAGACCAAAATATGCGCGATTTCCTGCCATAATGCGCCGATGAATTTCTCGGCAGTTTGTTGTCGGCAGTTTACAGTGAGCCCGGGTACATAAACGCGTCGACCACCTCGATTTCATCACCGCCAACTTGAACTCGTGATGGGAGGTTAGCTGTCTCCTCGTAATCTTCTTTCTTTCATGTACTTCGTCGTCGATGCATTGATGACCCGTTCAATCCGTTAGTCCGATATACATATCCGGCGAAGCCAAACAGTTGGACCAACTTTTGGAATATCGTGCCACTGCCCCGCTGATCTTATGACACCTTCCAGAGCAATATTGAACAGTAGGAACCGAAGACCACCACCTTGCCTTAAACCTCTGCGAATTTCGATGGGGCTTTAGAGTGCCTCCGATACTCGAACTACGCACATCACTCGATCCATCATCGCTTTGACCAACCGCGTTAGTTTGTCCGGAAATCGTGCATAATTTGCCATAGGGGATCTCGATCGATTGTGTCGTATGCCGATTTGAAATCGAGAAATAGATCATGTGTTATTAGACTGCTATTCCTTAAAATTATCGGATAAATAACATTTTTTAGGATAACATTGTTTTTGGACTTGGACGGACGAATACTAAGGCGCTTGTGAACTTCTAAAGGTCTACTTGGCAGTACCTACTTCGCCACCCCCTTTCGATTATGGAGCTCAATTGTTCGTCGAAGGTCTTCAAATCAACGCCTTCGTAAAGATGTCCGCCAACTGCTTGTCGGTCCATACAGGTTCCAGTTGTATGCATTCAGCTGCGATGTGATCGCATATAAAATGATGTTCGATGTCAGGTTTTGAGCCATCCCTATGAAACTACGGTTGTCCTTATAGATCGTCACCGGCTGCACAATCTTAACACCAACATCGCCCAGAAAACTGACTCTTGCAATAACGATTTTGCCAATTTGTCCCAAAGCTGGTACCCATTCGAAGTGTAGCCAATCGTTACCGTTTTTCGGCTTTTGTGGTCTAATTTCGTTTCTCTGCTGGCTCGGGATACATGTCATAGCATTACATGCGAAAATCCATATCCTGTCAAGGTCTGGTTTTGCGTTAATCTGCTTATCTGCAAGGGTTACGTTTCCAGCTAAAGCAACCGTAGTCCACGATGAGACTTTTATCTGCCACTTGTAATGAGTCGCAGAATCCAATCGATACCAGCTTCTTCACAAAACCAAGGGTCATCTCGTGTTTCGGAAGGTTGTTCAGTGCTTGTTGACTTGCATGACCGATAACTGCACCGTTTGCCCGTCATTTTCTGCGTCCGTCTTTGTCAAACTTAACCAACTGAATGAAGAAAGGAATCACTCTTTCTCCGAAGTCCTTCTTACCCATTAGTTGTCTGGCATGCATCCTTTCATCAAAGGTATACGATCATACTCACACTCATACCGAATTTCTTGTTGCGTATAGCCTACAGACTGTACACTACCAAGATCGTTCTCTTTCGCTCGCATCCGTACTCTTCCAGTTTATTCAAGCCAGACTTGTCTCATTCTCGTTATCACGAAGACATGTAACTCGCGCTTCGAACCGTTCTTTTCAGTGCTCGAATCTTGATTTCCAACAAAATAGGGTTGTGCGGTATTCGTCAGAAATGTGTGAAATCCTAATAGGAGTGCGAGTTATTAGGATTTGTGAAATAACTCACACAATAACTCTGTCCACTACAATATTCTCTATGTCTACTCTTTCTTTTTGCTGTTTTTTTTTTTTTTTTTTTTGTATATATTTGTATATCTTAGGACCTCTTCAGTTTCTTTAATTACAAAATCAAATTTGAAAACCGTTATGGTTTTTTTTGTTTTATTTTTCAACGGGACAATCAGTTCTCATACGGCATCCTTCTTTTGCTCCTTACTGATAAATTCTGTAGACGAATTGTAGCAGGTCCTGGAAAGTTATTAGCCTCTGATTCACCTTCACCGTTCTCTGGTAGTGCAACCATGCCATTTCGGAACTCCGATTCCATCCTAAACTGCTGATGGTTGTTAAAATCGCTCATCTCATCCTCTTCCGGTTCTTCCTCATATCTAATCGGTGCTTTCCTCATATCTTGCACGTTTCGAGCGTATTGAATGCCATTGTCGCATCTTACCACCACTTTTCCACCCTGTCTCGTTATAACCGTGTATCTTTCCGCAGAGAATGTGGGGTCCGTCTTCGATTTACATTGCTGTGCAATTAATACTTCGTCTCCAACACGAATGTCTGAAGTCTTAGCACCTCTGGTCGTGTCAGCATACTTTTTGCTCACTAATTTGGCTTCTGCATCAATTTCACGCACGTCAATACGATCTAACACCTTCTCACTAGTTTCACTCCAAAGGCTAGGGAACGTACCCCGGTACTTCCACCCAACCATTAGTTCAAATGGTGTAACCTTTAGTCTAGAGTGGGGTACCAGGGTGTTATGGTTGTGTACAAACCGTTGCAAAGCTGTACGCCAATTGACTCCATCAATTCTAGCTGCTGCCAAGGCTTTAGTAATACTCTGATTTTGACGTTCGACCATTCCGTTGGATTGTGGATTTAAGGGAATTGACTTTCGTACCTTTACGCCCTTATCTTCCCAAAACTTACGAAAGATGGCACTCTGAAACGATGGCCCATTATCGCTCTGCAAAATCTTCGGACACCCCCATAACTTGAAAATCTCGCAAAGTGCAGTGTTCGTACTTTCGGCCGTTGTTCTATGCATTTCTATGACAAATAAAAACCTGGAATACGTATCCACTAGTACTAGAAACTCTCCTGAACCGAATCCCGTTGCCGAAAGGAAATCTATTTGGAGGATTTCCCTAGGGCCATCGGGAAGTTCTCTCAACGACAGGGGTATCGGAGGATTCCTTCTCGCAAGCATGGTGCAGGTTTCGCAATTCTTCACAAACGTTTCGGTTTCTTTAGCCATTCCTGGCCACCAAAAAAATTCCCGCATAACTCTTTTCATGGCCATCTCGCCGACATGACCACAGTGTGCCGCTTCCAAAGCCCTTTTGCGTAATGATTTTGGTAGCACGATCTTATCGGCTTTGAAAAGCAGAGAGCCGAGGGAATGAAGATCAAGCCTTTGAGATTCATATGCACGTAATTCTGGAGCCCAATTGTTGAATTTTAATGCTGCACAAACATGTTGAACTTCTTCATCGTTTTCAGATTGAGTTTCGATATCGTGAAGCGTAATATCGATACCTGCGTCAATAGCAAATAATAAATGATTACTATGACCGTCATCGAAAGACTCCGCTGTTTGAGAACAATCAATCAACCGTGATAAAGCATCAGCTGCATTTTCCTCACTTGCAATTCTCTGAATAGTAAAATCGTAAGGTTGTAACCGCAACGCCCACGCTTCGGCTCTTGATATCGCTTTTTTTCCAATCCGGTGATTGCAGTTGAATATAAACTCGTTCGCCGCTGCGTCTGTCCTAATAATAAATGTTCTGCCAGTAAGGTAGAATGAGAAGCGCTCTACGCCCCAGACAACAGCTAATGCTTTTCTGTGAGTCTGGGGGTACTTCTGTTCTGTTGTTGTTAGCGCTTTAGAAGCGCACGCCACGATTCTCGGAGCTTCTTCGCAGCTGAACTGTACAAGTATTGCTCCGAGTCCTACCGCTGACGCATCCACAAATAACTCCGTGCGATCCGTATTGCTGAAGAATGCCAGCGTTTTGTTTCTTTCCAACGACTTGTTCTGCAAGGTTTCAAACTCATTTTGCTCCTTATCGGTCCAATAAAATCTCTCCGCGCTAGCAAGTGCGCGTAAATGTTTTGTCTCGGTCGCTCGGTGAATCAAAAATCGATCAACAAAAGTAATCAATCCAAGAAAACTCTTTACTTCCGAACAATTGACAGGTGTTCGAAATTTTTTGATAGCGCTTAACTTTTCCTGCTCGATTTGCCAGCCATTAGGTGTCAAACGGACTTCAAGGCTGCGTTCGATCGTGTTAATCATGACATCCTTCTACGAAAGCTGGATAAACTGGGGCTCTCCGCTATGCTCGTGAAATGGTTTCGTTCGTACCTGACCGGCAGAGTTGTATGTGTCAGTCTTGGGTCGTCACATTCCGAGCCATTTACAACGTCTTCTGGAGTGCCGCAAGGGAGCAACCTGGGTCCACTTTTATTCTCACTGTTTATTAACGACGTTGCTACAATTTTACCGCGAGGTACACGACTCCTTTTCGCAGACGATGTAAAAATCTTTCGGATTATAGCCTGTCTCGAAGACTGTTTGGAACTACAAAAGTTGCTTGATGCCTTCAGTGATTGGAGCAACCGTAATCTTCTTACCCTGTGTGTAGAAAAATGTCATGTGATTACCTTCAGCAGAAAGCTTCAATCAATTAGCTTTCCATACAGCTTGTCTGGGCAACCTCTTCAGCGGGTAAGCCAAGTTAAAGATCTTGGCGTAATTTTGGATAGTCAGCTTACATTCCGGGCACACTACGAAGATGTCATTTTAAGAGCCAACAAGCAACTAGGATTTATTTTTAGAATTGCCGATGGATTCCGCGATCCACTGTGCATGAAAGCTTTGTACTGCGCCCTGGTAAGATCGATGCTCGAATCAGCGGTTGTCGCTTGGTGTCCGTTCAACAAGGTCTGGATTGATCGCATGGAAGCTGTTCAGATAAAATTCGTGCGTATGGCACTAAGGCATCTTCCTTGGCATGACGCTACGAGGTTGCCCCCCTATGAGCACCGCTGCATGTTATTGGGGATGGAGACGTTGGAGAGAAGAAGATCTAACGCACAAATTATCTTTGTTGCGAAGGTCCTGAATAATGAAATCGATTCACCCGCTATTCTCGCAGAATTGAATCTCTACGCTCCAGAAAGGAATCTGCGGAGACGCCAGCTTTTGAACTTGGAGGCAAGGTATAGTCGGTACGGCCAGCATAATGCAATTAGGTTTATGTCTACGAGGTTCAACGAGGTTGCAGAACTGTTCGACTTCAACGAACCCATCAACACTTTTTTACGTCGCTTGCGGATTCGCTAATTATTTATTGTTAATCGTCTCTAGTTGTTAATTTTATTCATTAAGACAAAAATTGTCAGATGGAATTTGTGAATATAACATAACATAACAAAACAAATCCCAAGAACTGGACTGTTTGGCTACTCAATACGCATTTCGCTTCGTTGATTTTAACACCGTGCTCCCTGAGGCGTTCCTGTACCGTGGCCAGATTCACATCGTGCTCTTCCTTGGTCTTACCATACACCAAAATATCGTCCAGGTAATTTCTAACGCCTTTGCATCCTCCCAATATTTTTCGTTGTAATACTTACTGGAAGATATCTGGTGCATTGCACAACCCAAACGGTAACCGTACACAGCGAAACATACCGAACTCGGTGAGAAAGTTTGTTAGATGCCGGCTATTTTCGTGAAGTTCGATATGGTAGAAGGCATTTGTTAAGTCTGTCGTGGAAAACCACTTACATCCTTCCAATTCCGCGAAGATTTTTTCGAGTGTAGGCATCGCAAAGGGTGTTCTACGAATGAATTGATTTGGCCCACGAAGGTCTATTACTCATCCGCTTTTGCGTAGGCCTTAAGAGGCCGATTGGATCGAGGCTGGATATTGTAGAGTCCATTTCTATATTCATCTCGACTGGTAAGCAATTTGAACGTTTGCTTAGTAAACGTATTCACTTGCGCTCCGGAGTCTATTAGAAATTCACATTTCAATCCTGCAACGGTTGCTATGATTACGCTGTTATCCACATTTTCCGTAACAAAGCAATATCGCAAAATACTCTGCTTTTCTCATGACAAACAGTTACCTGTAGGAATAAATAACTATTTTTAAGAAATTTTTCGCATACCTCTCAGACCGAACGACCACATTGAAATATTGACAGGAAAATTACAATTCCAATAAAAGCCCACTTGATTATTTTTGTTTGTTTATTTCACTAGTAAGGACATTCTCAAAGGTATCAGATCAGATTTAATAATCAAACAAATAACATTTCTAATTTCCTGTTCAAGATTTCAAGTATGAGAAATCTAAGTATTCATGGCTTGTCACTTACAATTTCCTCGGTAGCACTCTCAACAGATTGAACATCAACCTTCGAATTAATAGCTGCGATATCTTGTAACGGGAGGTAGAGGGGGTGGGAATGAGGAAAGATAGCGACCTTCACTAAAGCGCCAGGTAGGTCATAAACCTACCGTGAAGGGGCGAGATTTTACTTTATCTGAAATTCCCGTTGCCCGGCGGGGACTCCTCAGAGTACCCACTTTCACCTATGTAGACCTAAATCGAACATCTGAGCCACAACACGGAACAGTTCAAAAATACTTGTCCAAAAACAACATGGAATGATTAAAAAAAAAACTAATGGGTAGAGAAGTGTTTACATATATTCTATTCTTCTGGCTTCACAATTGCTTATGTTTAAGGTTAGTAGATACATTGGTTGGGTCTTACTTGAGCTCAAGGTTTTTCCGCATTTTCTGCGTTTAATCTGCTATCAGCATTGTTGTCGATGAGGGCAGCTTAGTCGTCTTCTGCCTCCCACGCGTTCGTGCGTCGGCGGCTAAAAATCCATTAGTCGAAACGAAAATCCGCCACCTCGTGGCGAGTAGCTGTGCTCGAATGCTCGTGATGCACAAGCTGGCATACAAGATATTTCCAAGCGGGCGGGATAAGGGTTCTCCACCAACCACGTCGCGTGCAATGGTCTTGCAGAAGCGGTAAATCGTCGTTTTACTCGATGATTAACTTTCACCACCTTTCTCCGTCGGTAGGGCCGTCGCTGGGCCTGATTTTTAGCGGTGCAGCGAAACGGGTGGTCTTCTAGCAGCGGGTGGATTTTCCTCTGGTTAGCCGCAGCCCCTAGAGTGGACCTTCGTTTGAAGGATTAATATGACCTTCAAACGATTTTAATTTACAATTAGCTCAATTCATACAAGTACAATCTTTTCTTTTTTGTTTTACAATAACATAACAATAGGTATTGTTCTTATGGCGTTACCTGGCTTCTATGATCGCTTTTGAGCGACACACTCCCGCGTTTGTTTCCTCGGTTCGATTTTCTATATAATTTTATCCATTCGGCGGACACTAACGAGGTAAATCTTGATTTTAGTTTTAAGTTGAGATAAGCTTTAAGCTACATTTACATTTTACTTTATTATTGCACAATTCGATTAAACCTAAGTGGTTTAGCGTGTTTTAGCTAACTAATTGATGCTTTTTCTGGCACTTCACCCACTAACGATTGTTCACCTTGGCAGTCCAATATCAAGAGGGCGACGTTAAGTTGTACAGGCTCATTTTGCCACAATTTCCCGATCGAACCCGAAGTATTTTCGAAAAAATTCGGTGGCTTAGAACGCTGAGTCTACATCCGCGATTCACCCTTTGGCGAATCCTAGTCGAAATAGAGCGGATCGTAACCGCGAAAATAATTGAAGATCACTATGGGCTGGGAAAGGATCTTGAAGGCAAGATTTGTAACCTGTTACAATCTGTTGTTCTCATCCCAGAAGGATTCTCAACCTTTAATTGACTACCCTCTGCGCGCGATAATGACCGACATGCTCGCTGCAAATGTCCAACTCGGCCGCAACTCAAACAGGTTTTATTTGCAGCACCACAGTTGTACGATTAATGGAATAGGCTGTTACATCTGAAACAGCGCACAGGTACTTGTCCAGTAACCCCTCTCCACATAGCACCTCCTGAACGATGATCCTGATAATCTTCTCCCCGTCGAGTTTCCTGGGTGTTGTATCTTCCGCGACTGATAGGTCTACCTCTTTCCCGCTGACGAATATTGCCTCCGCTATTCGATCGCCCAACGGCTACGTGAGCAACGATTGCTGACTCCGTGTCACCATGTCTCATATGAAAGAACTTCTCTTTCAGGCGGATTGCCTCGAGCTCCCTAACTTTATCGACGAGATCACTAAATGTACCTTTGCGACTTAGTACTTTCAGAGCCGTGGTACGTATTTCATAATTCATTGCGTGTTCTGCTACCGTGCTGACTACTTCCTCGAATTCTTTGTCACCAAACTCACACAGGCGAGCTGTCGCTCCCACCCGCATGATGAAAGAAAGATCGTGTTCCTCTGGCTTCTGCATCATCAGTGCTAGTTTTCGCCTCTGCAGCATTATATCTGACCCTGCTGCATAATACGCTTTCAAGCGATGCATTGCGTTAGAAAATGGATATCGTACCTCATCGGGAGCATCGTCACAGGATCTCGTATTTTTGAAAACGTCCAACAGCGTTTGCCCCGCTTTTACCTTAAATATGGTAAACTGTGTTGTTTCGTCCACTACACCCGCGAGCTTCAAACAATCTGTTAGTAAATCCTTCCACGCTTCAAATTCGTGCCGTCCAATTTCATCACCCTCCGCTTTCGGTTTACATTCCGGAAGAGTGATCGAGGAAACTGATATTTGGTTGATAGACGACATAAAGCGGGTCATCTCTCGACTAGTTTCCGTTTCTGCATGTTCGGTTCTACGGGTGCTAGATGGTCCCAAATCAACAAAAAAATCTTCACTGTTAACGGAGCTCGGTTCCTGCCTTGGAGTTTTCAAACTGGTTTGCAGTGACTTGATTGTCTCGTTGGCTTTACCCAATTCCTTTTTCAGTTGCGTGTTAATTGATTTAATCTCGGCCAGCTCTTTCAATGCTACGTCCAACTTCAAGTTTTTCTTTTTCATTTTGCTGCAATAACATTAAAAAATCATTTGTTTTTCAATAGCTTGCGTGTCACACGTTGATTTTTTCATTTTTTTTTTGACGTAAAAACAATCTTTTTTTTTCTAATCTTCTTTTTTTATTTTATTTTTTTTTCTGCTGAGCATTTTTTTTTTTTCGTTATCGCCAATCAATTTTTTTTCCATTAAAAACCATTTTTTTTGCCATTTTGACTACAGTTTTTTTTCGCCATTTTCCTTCCATGAACGCTATGGTCTTTTTCACTTTTTCCAGTATTTTTTTTGCCATCACACATAACTGAATCCATTACATTACCAATCATTTACTTATTGTGCCCACTATGTCTTTCAACTTCATAATCTAGCCCCAAATTTCCATGTAACATTCATTTTCGACTTACCGAGGTGGAGCGTCGGCTGCGCCATTGTCGTGCTTGTCCCGTTTGCCCGTCATTTTCTGCGTCCGTCTTTGTCAAACTTAACCAACTGAATGAAGAAAGGAATCACTCTTTCTCCGAAGTCCTTCTTACCCATTAGTTGTCTGGCATGCATACTCTCATCAAAGGTAAATATACGATCATACTCACACTCATACCGAATTTCTTGTTGCGTATAGCCTACAGACTGTACACTACCAAGATCGTTTTCTTTCGCTCGCATCCGTACTCTCCCAGTTTATTCAAGCCAGACTCGTCTCATTCTCGTTATCACGAAGACATGTAACTCGCGCTTCGAACCGTTCTTTTCAGTGCTCGAATCTTGATTTCCAACAAAATAGGGTTGTGCGGTATTCGTCAGAAATGTTGCCAACACTCGCACTCCTATTAGGATTTGTGAAATAACTCACACAATAACTCTGTCCACTACACATTCATCCTGAACTTCGCTCATTCCTGGTCATCGCGAGCAATGATTAGTACATCAATACCATCTTGTGATATGAGAGCTTCTTGACTGAGAGAAAGTTTTCCCGAAGATATTTCTTTGGTAGACATACCTTGAAATACTTCATCATACTTTCCGACCTGTGTCACGGCATTCTTGGCCACATCGATAAAAAAGCATCTTTCATTTTTCGCACGGACCGCAGATGATTTGCATCTTTCACGAGATGATCACTGCATCCTGTGTCTAGACAGAACTGGATCTTCCCGCCTTCTTATCGAGAATTTTTTTTCTGGTTTCGTAGAAAAAAGGGTTCTTCTACATGGGCACAACCTTGCCAGAACGATGGTACCTGCCGGTAAACTGCTGCTTCTTCCTACCTCCGACAAGTCCCACACCACTTAAGTCATCCTGGCGGTCTGCCTTTTCTATCTCTTCGGTCAAAGGCCGCTGTTTGATCGTCCTTCTCCTCTAGATTATCGAGCGCCGTTACCCGAGGATCATAGCTGCCGCGTAAAGTTAAGAATAGTCGAACTACCAAGTCACCTTCTTTTATTTTTACTCCTGCGGTATTGAATTGCCGGACAAGATCATCAAATGCAACGAAATGCTCGCATGGAGATTCCTTGCTTCTTCCGTAATTCCGTAATTCTTTCAGAGCCTTCGACATTTCAGCTGCCGTTTGCTTTTGCCGAACAAATCCCAAGATTTCTTCCGTTGTAAATCCAATAAAAATTGACTTGGCCTTTCTGCCGCTTTGATTACACTCCTTGAGAGCATCGTCTGTCGATGAACCTTCACCTGCATTCAACTGTACAGAGGAACCTTCACCTGAATTCAAGTCAAGCTTTAATCTTAAACACCAATTTTCAAATTAGATCCAGTCAGCTGAGAGATGCGTTCCGTTGAATTGCACATAACCTCTAGGATAACTTCGGACTTTGACTCGGACAAAGAAGAACTCCGACAAATATTAACGAACATGTAAGATTTTTATTTTAGCATAGTAACTTTTCATAACTTTTGATAATTTGAGATAATGTGGGTTTCGAAGACAGCGAAGGCGCCATGGAATTAAGCTCCATTTTTAGCCATTTTGGATCACTGTGCATCGGTGTAAGGCACTTAGCCTTCACGGGAGCTGTTCAACTTCTAGTAGTGTCGCTAGCTTGGTACAGCCCTTTCATCGGTACGCGATCTCGGTCCTCGTGCTGGCGCTTTTTCTTCGGAGACTGAGTTTTGGCTGTTCCGTGCCCGTTGGTATCGTTCCACGTTCGCTCTCGTACGGTGTAGCAGCATTCTCGCCCGTGCTGCGTTTTTCTCCTCGACCAACTTTTGCATTCGCCGTCAAACCAGTCATTTCTATGATTCGGATCCCTTGTGGAAAGTAGTGCTACAGCAGTGCTATCTTTGGTAGAGCGGATACTACTTCAGCCATCTTCAAGAGCTGCTCCTCCGTGGGTAACGCTGCCTCCAGCTACTATGCGTATTCCTGTGCAACCCAAGCGTCCTGCAGTTGCTCGATATTTGGTCGCGGCGTTCGACTTCGGCGGGTTTTATACACCGTCGAGAATTTTGAGCGCATGCTCACAGCTACTAGGTAGTGGTCCGTATCTATATTCGCATCTGCGATAGGCGCGAACGTTGTTGGTGTCGGAAAAGAAGATTAGGACGTATCGGTTTGGTTTTCTGCTAATCGGGTGATCTCCAGGTGGTTTTGTGGATATTTTTGTGGCAGAAGGAGGTACTTCGGACTACCATACCACGGGAGGCTGCAAAGTTTACGCAGCGATAGCCGTTGTCATTAGACACGGCGTGAAGGCTACTTGCTCCGATTATTGGTCTGTGCACTACCTACCGTCCTACATAAGCATTCATATCCCCATAAACGACTTTCAGATAATCTCTGTTCGCCAATCGCAATGCTTTTTAGTTGATCTGCGCAGCAATGGAAATTTCGTGACCGTCGAAAATTTTCGTACTTGTTTCTAATTCTCAAAAAAATCATGAACGCAACATCATTAACTATCATCTCCTTGTGCGCTTGCTCTAAGTTGTTCGAGATTATTATAAACGACGTTTTATTCGCTAGCTGTAAACATTATATTGACATCGAGCAGAACGGATTTTCTCCAAAAAGATCAGTACCTAACTACAAACCTAATGCAGTTCGTGTCTCGCTGTGTGCAAATATTTGGCTTTCGAACCGATGCTATTTACCTGGACTTGAAGGCTGCGTTCGAAAGAGTGGACCACAAGATACTGCTTGATAAAATGCATAGGCCGGTATGACATCGGTTTCCGTACGTTGGGTTAAGTCATGTTTTAATGACAGTAGAGTTTGTGTGAAAGTAGGATCTGTCATTTCGGACAGCTTTTCCAAGATGTCAGGAGTTCCTCACGGTAGTTACCTGGGTCCCAAGTATGATGACAGTTCTATAAGGTATGCTATTCACGTCGATGCATTAGTATTAGTGATCGTTATGAACTTTTTCCAATTTCGTATGAAATTTGAAATGATTTTGCATTTTAAACTAAACTTATTGAACATTCTTTCCTGAAAAGTTATAGAAATGATGTTGAAACATGTTTTATTTGTGAGGAATACATAAACATGCTGCGGTCTCGGTAAAATATGCTGTTTTTCATCAATTTGCCGGTAACCTTTTTGCTCTTTTCGTTTTTTTCTTGTACTCTTATAGCGCTTCTAAATGGAGTCGCTTATGTTTCATACAGTAACAAAAGTCATGAGCTATGACAAAGACTAAGATTATGCTCCAACTATTAAAAATATAGCATTTTTATATATTTTATTTCGACATATTGTCGCAACTTTTCACACTAAATCTAAATTAATATCAATTTCTAGTGTGTTTCAACTGGAGATTCACTCTCCAACTAAAAATAATCATATATAAAACAACTTAAAACGAGAAATTTCCAAATTTCTGAAAAAGTTCTGAATTCCATACAAAACGCGAAATTTTTCATAACGAGATTTGTTTGTGTGCGTGGATAGACAAAAATGTAGCATACCTTGTAGAACTGTCATCATACTTGGACCTGGGTCCGCTACTCCATCTTTATTAACGATGCTGCTCTACAGCTGCTATCGGCTGTTTTATGCTGACGATACGAAATTATTCAAAAAATAACCGACAACTTAGATTTATATTTAGGATTGCTGATGAATTTCGGGAGCTGCCTCAAACAACGGTTTTATTCCCTTGTGAGATCAGTTTCAGAGACCAATTCTGTAGTAAGAAGTCCGTTCCATGCACACAGAATAGAAATGCTACAGAAAAAAATCATCCGCTATGCTCTTCGCTTTCTTACATGGCGGGATCCACAGAACTTACCACCGTACGAAAACCGCTGCCGGTTTCTTGATATTGAACCATTAGATATTTGATATTGAGACGATGAATAGCACAGGTCGTCTTCACTGGCAAAATTTTGACATAACTCAATATATACGCTCCTAAAAAAATCATTACATCGCAGAAATTAAATCTATTTGGAATCACGCAGTCGCTTTTATGGGTCCCAGAATCCAATTCGCGCCATATACCACCACTTTAAGGTGAAACAATGTTGAAGCCACAAATAGCCGACTTCGAGCCAGCACTTCAAGTTTTCGAAAGCATAAAAAGCATAAGACTCGAAAATAGTTAATGCGTTTCATATGGAGACGCTATTTTATGTTCGTTCCACCGCAACAAACATAAAATAGCGTTTTCACAGGTGAAGCATTAACTATTACCAAGTCTTGTGCCGTTAACAGGTGGCTCGAAGTCGGCCATTTGTGGCTTTAACACCGCTTCACCTTAAGCGCGTCAAAATCGACGTAAATCACAGTGCAGCGATGCTTACAGATACGGTGATATTGTCTACAGTACTTCATGTTCAAAATAAATCTGTTTACGGGTTTTATTGCTACCATCAATTAATGTTGATTCACTATTTTATAAAGACTCTATGCACAATACATAGTGAACAAATAAAGTGAAATGATTTTTTTTTCTAAACATTGTATATAAATAAACGTTTTCCTTTACATGTATATAATCAATAATCTGTAGGATGTTGCACTTGAAGTATGTATAGTAGATTTTATTTCTATAATTATCGCTACAGTCTAACCGGAATAAGGTTATATAATATAGTTCCAATAGTATATGCGATAAGTAATTCCAGCAAAATCTTATCAAACAACTTTAACATCGTTAGTGAAATTAAACTTGTATAACTTAAATTTATATTACTGTGAAACATTTTTGTCAATATCAAGCAAAAATATAAAAATTAAGTCACTAAAAATAAAATAGTAAAAATAGTACTGTTCCGGAAGTCTTATCATACAGCAAATATTTCGCGAAAGCAGATATAATATTTAAGTCACTATCATTCATTATATTTCTAGAGTTATAAAATTTAAAGCTGCATGTAGAAAGTGTGTGAAAATAAAACTTTTTCTCTCAAAATAATAAAATACTGTTACCTAACAATATTTAACATGTGTTTCAACGACAAGGACTGTTGCTGTTCAGTGCAGGGGTTGGAATGAATTTCTAACAATGTAATGTTTTTTTTTTGCTATAATCTCTTTTTCTAACACAAATTTTGTTCTAATTAACGCCACCACCATTCAATCAATATTTCTATATGAGCAACGAGAGGGAACGGGCAGTACCAAGTCCAGGGTTGTATAAATTCTGTATATTCTAACTAAGCTGATTGTTCACAAGAAATAATTGATCGAGTAACGTTTTTCTTTCTTCTCCAAACAATCATCGATCAAGCTGAGCTTTTTTTTCGCCAAACTTGTAGGCAAAACTTTGAGTTCAATTCTCTAGTGGATCTATTCTACATCCTACTGTCGCATACACGGAAGCTTACTTCCGAGGGAAACTGATCCAATAATTTTTCAGATCGTTCCACTACGAGCAAAATTCTACTTTTTCCTACTCGGCGGTTGCACGTAGTTTTGTTTTGCTTCATTTAATAATTGTTCTAAACACCGACACATTCTAGTTCCAGCAAATTTCATATGAAAGAGTAGTATACTCTTCGCAAACGGTTAATTTTGACAACTTTTTCCCTTCATTTGGTTGTATGTTTCGTTTTCATCGATTTAGTAGGTTTTATTCATCATCTCCAATTAACGTCATAAGTCAGAAATGAATTCGTGGATTCTTTCGATTCAAAGCGCAAATTATGACAGATACTAAAATGGACCAATGGGCTGTAACTGAACCAAGAATGTGACAAATGTTTGATGGTTCACGATAAATCTTGCGATGATCTCTTACCCTTTGGAATATGTATACAAAGTGTAATATGGATAACCTGGATAACCTTTGATTTTTTTTCATATTTGGATGTTAATTTTTTTCTATTAACCCAAAGGGAAAAAGTGTAATTGATCATCGATAAACGTTGTTTTGATCTGATATAAATTACATAGATAAAAAGAAAAACGTTCACAAAAGCTGGACAGTGCTCGAAAAGTGCTTACAACAGAAAATGGAATAATAAAAAAGCAAATAGGATTAGATGTCAGATGAGGAGTAAGTAAAGATACAATTATGTAAAATAATCCATCTAATTGTTGATAGTCGATGACAAATCAACATAAATAATAAGCATACCGGGTAAGCAAGAGGTTTGCATGCATCCTACACCGGTGGTTGACACGCGCCTCGATTTGTTTGAGTAGCAGTGTATATTTCGAGAACTTTTGCTTGAAATGTAGAGATTTGCAGCTAAGATTTCTTTGTAAAATCGAAGCTTAAACTAAATATTCGTCGTTCGCAATTGAACTAACACATTCGATAAACCGCAAAAGATCCAATAGCTGCTTAAACAATGTCGAACAGCGCTGAAAATCATCTCTGCTTATGACTAATCGTACTCATTCCATTATAATATCTGGTTTATTCATAGATAGCATAGTACCAGAAGCATTGCGTCCCGAAATCTCATTACCTATGTACCCTGAACCACCTACCATATCATTACTTCTATCTTCAAAAGGCGTTATCGAAGAGTCTTGCATTGGTAATGGCTTTGCGACTCCAATTCTAACCACTCCCTTTGGAGCTCCCTTCAATGCCTGAACGGCCTGATCCAGCGAAGCATTTTCCAGGACAGTGTCATTCACAAACAGTAATCTATCGCCTGGAATTAACCTGCCGTCTAGCTGTGCCACCCCACCCGGCACTAAAGAACGAATAACGATCAACGTATCATTCGGATCCAAAGGATCCTGATAGTCTAAAATGGAAAATCCAAGTCCGCGCTCGCCCTTGACCAATTCAATAATCTGTGGCTCTGAACTCCACATGGCCAAGCCGGTGAGAGGCTCCAAACTTCTAGACTTGATTTTTGAAAACCCGTCATTGACGCCACCCGTTGTTGCCAAACTACCATCACTTTTGGCCTTAACTAACCTTTCAGATGGTGTCAAACTACCTTGCAGCACACTTCCACTACCAATACCAGCCCTACCCTTTGCTACCTCCTCCTCCAGAGAGTTGATCAGTGCCTCTTCGGTGAATTGAAGCATTTCCTGGTCCCCACGACCGCACACCATGCAAACATCTTGCGGCAGTTCCTTCAGAATAGAAACCACCTCCAGGTGGTTCATTCCGAGCAGTCGTTGGCCGTTGACCTCTGAAAATAAATGCGAATAGTATTCAGTTGAGTTAAAACAAAATATTTGCTATAGTGCCAAATTTTCGAAACGAGGTGCAATCCAAAACCGAACCAAGCATCAAAAATATTATTTTGAGTAAATGTTATTCGAAGTTCAACCATCCCGTGTATTTCCTGCAATCTGTTACAGAGAACTTTTGTTCTAAAACCATTTTGAATTCCAATGTTTTGGTTTTTTTTCTTGTATATTACCCAATAACTTACCCAGTAATTCGTCCCCAGAGCGTAGCAGTCCATTCTGACCCACAGGTCCTTCCGGCAGAATCGATCGAATATAGTGATGTGGCCGTACTTCCTTTCCTCCCTCGACATCCACAGTTCCTTCTAACGAAATACCTAATCCACTGCAGGCGTTAAACTTTCTTATGTTAGCGACAATGATCTTCACGTTCGCACCGAGAATGTTGCTCCATTTTTTCACGATAAAAGCTTCCGTCTCCTGCGTTATCTTTAGCGAACTGCGCTGTTTTCCATGCTTGGCAAGTCCCACGTTAGATGTGTCCGCTAGTAACAAATCAAGATCAGCCTCACCGGATGATAGCACAGGCGGAGGAATGATCGAAGCTTCTAAAATTTTTTCACGATACTCCTGGCTGTCGATAGAATCTTTGGCACGAGCAAGTTTCTTGTGTGCCATCATCGTTTCCAGCTGTTGATCCGGATCGCCCATCATCATTAGATTGTCATCGTCGTCATCATCGTAAAAATTGCGCTTATCAACCGCTGCAGTTCGTGGGACAATATCCAATATATTATTTCCATACTTCGATAGATCCGTTCCCCCAATAGGAAGCGCAGGAGGCGGAGTGGCTGGCGTAGGTGGTTTCATCTCATTAGCAGCTATGGCCTGCTGCAATTGATCATATTTGGGACCACGAAGGTATCGCTCTAAGCAAAGCTTCACCACATGACCGCTTTGCTTCAATACATCTACGGCCTGATGATTCGAGAACCCGTGCAAAGACTGATCATCTACTTCGATGATTCGATCGTTGACCTGAATTTTTCCACTTAAATCTGCTGCGCTTCCAGGTGAAACACTCTTCACGAAAATTCCCGACAATTCTTCTTTTTCACATACGTAACCGGCAATAGTAATGCCCAAACCATTTTGGTCTTTTATCAGTTCCACAGTAAAAACTTCAGTTTCTGGAAATTCGATAGGACTGTCCTTGTCGAACGCATCCTTATCGAGATTACCAACCGAATAAACACTAAAAATTTCCGGATATCCTGAATCAGCTAAATATTGTTTTAGCTTCAAGGGATTCGCCAGCAAAACTGTTGGAACAATTGCCGAATTGTCAAACTCTTCGATAGTACCATTATTTGCATCGATTGGACGAGCAACGACCAACTGAACATGCGTGCCAGACTGTCGCAAAACTGAAGCAACTTGCTCCGATACCATTTCGTGTAGATTGACATCGCCAATTTGTAAAATTTGGTCACCGGATTGCAGTCTTCCATCACGATCCGCCACACCACCTACGAGTATAGTTTTCACCGTTACTCCGGTAGCTCGAGCTCCGATAATGCCGAATCCAAGTCCTGTCCCATCATTAACCAACTCGATATCTAAGATGCGTGACCATTCAGCTAATTCCTGTGCATCCGAAGCAACTTTCGGTGCATCGTACAGGCCCTGATGAATAAGTAAATCTTCCTGTGGGTCGTGCTGCTGGCGGCTCTTTGAAGTAAAATGAAATAATTCATAAATATTAGGAACAACCAATTAACACAGACATTGATAAAAACACTCACCTCACCGGATACATCCACTAATTCATTTGTTCTTTTCAGAGGGGTAGGAAGTAATGGTTGTGCCTGCAGCAGCCCTTGTTGGTTACCCTGCATGGAATGCTCCATGAGGATCAATTTTTGTTGCACCTGCGATTGGGATGCTGGCGGGGCCGGACTTCCAGGAGAAATTTGCGCTGACGGTACGCGCTGTTCGTCGGGAAAATCCGACTCGGCAAACAGATCCGATGCTGGGGGAACATTCAAAACTAGTTCTCCACTATTGGCAATGTCAAAATCTCCCGGCAGTATCGATGGATGCTGTGTTATCTGATGATTTAGCTCGGCTAGCGAATCCTGGATCTGGACAATGTTGCGGAAAACCGGATCTTGCAGCAGATCGATAACCAGCTTCAGATCGTCCATCACATTCAGCTGCAGCTTGTTCGAATCCATCTCCTCTACTGTCTGCTTGATGAATTCAATCTGCTGCAGCGCGCTGGACACATCCTGAGAAAGATGCATGTTGGCTGCCGATTTTCGCAAAGTCAAATTTATTTGTACGACATTCGAATTGTTAGAATTAAACAGTTTTTTCCAGTTTTTCTGAGAATTTTCACTTTTCTGCAGATGTTTACGTGCTGACAATGGAAAACTCGAATGGAATTTTGACAACTGGTTGATGACACATCGCATAAAAAGAAAAGCTTGGCTGAACTTGGTTGCCAGAATGTGTGAAAACGGTGTAAACTGAAAGAATCAGAAACCATTTCTATTCACCACACCTCACCACGATATACTACGCTGAGGAAGATTTTCCTACTCCAGCAGTTTTTTATCTTCCAAAAGGCTGTACACTCTTTGACCAAGCGTCAAATATTTGTTACTGTTTGACAGATAGAAATTTGGTCGAAGATAATTGTTTGTCACTCTACAATTTGTTAACGTGGCAAACACGGGCAAACAACAACCATGATGTCAAATAAATTTTACCATTATGTCAAAAGGTCAAATATTTGACCATTGGTCAAGGAGTGTAATACAGGCTAAAGGAATGCAAAAAGACATATAAATTGCATGCCAAAACCCCATCGTCCAATTTCGAGTGTCTCCGATTTGGATGGAGCTTTGTTCACGTATTTGCCTTCCCGCATAATCATCAATAAATTCGAAATGTACTTATCGAGCTATTGGGGTATAATCCCGATTGTATGGCAATACGGGTTACCGTATTCTCCGCTGGTCGAAAACAAATTTTAACTCCGGCAATAATTTTCTAATAAGGCGTATGCTGCCGTTCCAATCATACACACTTAGATATTATCACCGAGTACGGTAAAATGAATTACCGAGATTTCAACAGCTGAGATCTCGGTAAAAATCTCGGTAATACATCAAAATACCGAGATTCTGTAAAATCAACAATTGACAACTTATCAAACTTCAACGAGATTCTCGGTAATATTTTACCGGAACTCGGAAATTATTACGAAAATTTCGGTAAAAATTACTGAAGTACGCATTTTGCGATTTCTAAGATAAATCCAGGAAATGATGAAAATGATTAATTATCCGTATAATTTTATTAATTTTTATGTCAAATTATTCAACTTATTACAACATTGGTAGAAACAGGAGAGTTGTGTTGCTTCCTGGAAATAAAACCATATTCATCACTGCAACTTCCATCCTGCGAAGCGTGTCATTAACCTACAAAATTGAGTAAGGAAAGAATTAATTGTTTTCTTTTAGTATTATTTTTGCAATAAACACAAACAAGATCTGAGACATAATATTGTATACTTACTCAACATTTTAGGTTAGTCTGAATATTACAGATTTCTCCAGAATGATGATTAACCGCGAAACCTGTTCCTTTTACCTCCAAACCAAAACACGAAAAAAGCTGATAGTGAAGCTTTCGTTATTTTGACAGTTCTATTTTTCGGAATCACGGTAAGAGCTTTTTTGCTTCAACGAAATCTCGGTTAAATGATGTCAAGCTTCCGAGATTCGGTATTTTAGTTTACTGAACTCGGAAATTTGCTGTTTTACGGATTTTTTCGGCTAACCAATTTGCGGTATTCCGGTAAACACATTCGGTTTCCGATTTCTCAGTAATTTTGTTACGGAACAACGGTAAACGAAAATGTTTTCAAGTAGTTCGGTATTTTACTTTACCGAGAAAACATTATGCAGTTAAGTGTGTAGTAGTCCCATGCATGTTCTACACAAACCTTATGCACGCTGGGACAACTATGCTTGGAAGGGCAGTGTGTTTTAGCAAATAATAGGGTTGTTCAGCTATATCAGTTTTTTATATCATCTGAATGATATGCATTTTCTAATAGCGAATTTCTTTATTCCACCAGCTCACTTCGTTTTGACCTGGAAACGCACTAACTGCTGTCAAAACCCTTCTTTATTCGCTCGATTTTGACCTGCCGTGCTGCCCGAAGCGCATTGTAAAATTTGTCAGCTCCAACCCACCACCGCACGTGCTAAGTTTGTAAACAATTATCTGGCATCTCTTTCTTACTTGCGTCTTAAATGGCGATGACGTTTTATTATTCCTCGGCAGTTTTGCCCGCACACAGTGGAATAAAGAAATTCGCTATAAGTAAAACGTAATTTGAAAAAAAAAAAACCATTGTTGTCCTTCGCTTTTTTAATCACGATTAAAAACTGCTAGAAAACGCTACAATGACAGTTCTCCCATATACCAACTGTCATTGTAGCGATTTAGAGCGAATTTTTATTCTTCATTTGAAAATCGAAAGATAATGATATAAAGCTTAAAAAAATCACGTTTTGCTCAGAAAATTACACTCTTTCAGATGATATATAAAAATCGGAAATCCGTAATAGCTAAACAACCCAATTCAAAGCAGATCCTTCACACTTAATTTATCACGGCAAACTTCCCCCAGCTAATCGAGCTCGACAATTTTTTCGCGGATGTCAGCAACATATTTCGACTAATATTCGGCAAATATATCGATCTACCGTAAACCTGGGAGGGAGAAACAAATACGAAGCTGTGTGAGTGCCAAAATGAACCAGAATGAGCTGTCACTGACTGTCAATTTGAACCAAGAGAAAAAAAGTGTTGTTTTTGTAAGAGTATTGTTACAACTGAACGGTATCGCGTTGCTTGAAAAATTATTCATCGCAAACAGTTTTTGTATTCATTGTCGTTTTATAAAATATTTTGGTTTATTTTTACGTGATTTCATAAGCTTCAAGTAATAATGATGTTAGCGAACCTCGAATCTTAAACTTGCGATTTTTCTGGATTTAAGGCTTTGGTTACTATTTCGAACACAATTCATCACGGCCGAATGTTAATTCTCGTTTCACAAAATAGTGAGATGTAGGATTGTAAAATTTTTGAAACTGCATGAAACCCTGAAAACTCTGCCTCACAGGTTACGCACTCGTACACCTTTTCAGAAAGTCTGCGCAAATATATATAAAAAAACAAAACTCAAAACTCTGAAGAAACTTTTATACAACGGCTAATTGAAAAAAAACGCTGACTCGAAAAATTTGTGTTTTACAGACAAATTTGCACATTCAGTATTTCTGATGTTACTAAAAATTTCGTTTGAGTCATGCATGCGTTATAGCAAGAAGATTGCTACAAGCTATCAAAAAACGACGCATGTCTGTGTTCTATGTTTTGAGTGTAGTATTCGTTTCTCCCTCCCAGCCGTAAACCAGCGAGTATTGACATTTCATTTGCCGATGTTCTCTAAAATTTTGCCGAAAACTTGTAGAATATTTCGCTACACACTTAAATTTTTTTTGCCGAGTCTCGGTAATTTATTGCCGAGAACGGCACCACTGAGTGCTCGGTTAAAAAAAAATGACAGCCGTCTCATTTTTTCGTAAATCTCGGTTCACCCTAACTGAAATTTCAGCACAAAATATTACCGAGAGTTTTTTCATAAGAAACACGGTATTTTTACTGTAAGCTTGTAAACGATTGTTGTCATTACCATGTTTTAACAACGTTTTTTGTTGTTGAATCTACCACCGACAATAATTTTACCATGAAAAACATTGTCAGTGACTTCTAAATGTATGGGAAAAATGCCTAAAAAAATGCTGTTAAGATACATAACGACCCCTCTTTTTCATGGTAAAAATGGCAAAAACGATGTTTTGTTGTTCTGGATAATGATATTGAAATTGATGTATCTACAATGAAATGCAATTTTTAAGTTTTTTTAATGTTTTTTTATTGTTATTTTTTTTCGGGGGGTTCGGGTTTCACAATAGACTATCTCACCGAATTTCTATAACCTCACTCTTCTGACAGCTAGTGGTAACTTTATTTACATTTTGGATTTTGTGCATTTTTCTGATGGAGCAAACGTGTGCGTAGTGGAAATGCTGCTCAATTTATAATTGTTCTTAGTGTACTGGCACCTCACGCACAACATTTTAAGGGAATTTTGGTCACAATTGAAATGATCTGCTATAATTGAGAACAAAACTGCATCACCCGGAGGTAAACAAAGTTACCAGTAGCTTTCAAACTCAGGTACGTGACGTCACCATGCGATGGTCTATTTCGGGTTCGGGTCGGGTTCGGGTTTCAGAGAAATAAAATTTTCGGGTTCGGGTCGGGCTCGGGTTTCGACCGAAAAAAAAATCGGGTTCGGGTCGGGTACGGGTTTGAAAAACATCAAACCCGACCATCTCTATTAGCTTTGTTCCATTTATATTTAGGATCCCGTTTTTCCACGTTTTATTTTGAAAATTTTTCCAGATCTTCCAGATTATTCAAATTTTTGTTGACAGCCCTGCATCATTGAAAGAAATCCACCACTGACAATCTTTGAATGATAAAGATTCGTGAGGAAAAAGGGTAAAACACACCAAATTTATGTTTGACGCGATAAGGGAAACTCAGAGGGGATTCACTGCTGTCAAATTTCATATATGTGTGCGTTATCGCAGATCAGCTCTGGTCCATGACGTTTGTTGGTCCGTGACGTTTGTAACTATGAACGATAATGAGGGAAAAATCACTACACAACACATTCATAAAAGTTTTCCGCGGTTTCTCGAGTTTTGATAAAAAAACGTTCCAATTCTATAATATTTCACATCGATCAATTTCATAACCAAAAAGAACAAAAACCAAAACAAACACCATGTTGCCGAATATGTTGGTTACACGATGTTTGACAGATAGATCCTCCCTGGGGAAACTACAGACGGTGTTATGAACAGATACGCAAAGAGTGAGGTCGAAAACTCCAAGTGAACCGTCAAATCGAGGCTCCAAGTGTGCAAAGTAAACAAACTCATGCGTGTTACTCTTCGTACAGAATGTGTGTTGCGATCAGTTTAAATTCTGTGAATCACGTGCAGTTATAGTTCCAACGAAAAATGTGTTCGTCATGCTCATGTTATGAGTGATGCATTGGAAATTATTATAATTGTATGAACAAGCACTGAAATTCAGTAATGTACCCTTACAAAGTTTCGAAATTTCATTACACTTTCTAGTGCGTATGAAAAGTTATGCGAAAATAAATGTGGTTGCCAGAATTGTTTAAAATAAAATATTAGCAAAGGGTTGCCATATTTACTGCTTTTCTCTTTGCGTATCTCTTTATAACACAGTCTCTAAGGGAAACTATGCATTTTTCATTTATTTTTACCTTTTTAACCCTCCAGCGCCCAGTGTCGCCTTTGAACGGTCTTCAGTTGAACCTCTAAAAAGCTTCAATAAGAACTTTAAAAATATTAATATTTTTTTCGAAGTCCGTCTAAAAACTAATTTGGGCACTAAAGGGTTAATATTCACAAACTACAAAGAAACAAAAAAACTGATCATTTAAAAAAATACATGATTTTTCCATGGTTATTGTTTTCCATTTTTCACCCAAAATTATTAATAAACTTGAGATAGTTTTTCTCAGTAGAGATATACATGAAGACTTTACACTCAGTATTCCTATTTATTCTATCAAAATACTTATGCAAAACTCTCCTGTTTTCTAACATCGATTGAGCAGAAAACTTTGGCTTTTGTAAAAATCATTGAAATGAAAAAAACAAAACTGATTGGAGTTTTTCGCGGACTCCTTTCGAAAAGCTCTGCGAAACCCGTCGATGACTTATTTACTTTGGGAATCTGCTGTTTCTGTTTGGTACTCGTGTTTTTTTTTTTGTTCACACATTTATTTGACACGACACATGTTAAGTTGTTGGTTGTTCTCTATTCTTCGAGTTAACAATCAGTTATAAAATGTTCCATCTATTTATCTTGATATGTTAATTAAAATAAAGTATGAAATGCATGTGCCAAGCGAATTTACTATAAATTTGACTAGGATATTTGACTGAGAATCCTTATTCTTACGACTAAACTGATAAGTTTAGGAACATTCAGGAAGTCGAGAAAGAAAATTTGAGTGATTCTGCAATTGCGAAGAAAAGCAACAATGAGTTATGAGGGTGATATTTTTTAGAACGTACACAAATTTGTTGAAATCTCTAGAAATGACACTTACAGATTTTGAATCAAACAAGTTTTCATGATAATTTTCAAATGTGATATTCAGAAATTAAAATTATTTAATTTTTTTCTTTTTTTTTTTTATTTTAAATTATATAGGATTACACTTGTACTATAACGTACGAAAACCAATTTTTAGCTTAAAAGCTTCCCGCTATTCATTTACCTGTTTACAAGCTAGTGATTTTACATGTCACTACAGATAGCCGTTCATTTACACTATCATAACACTCCTTTAAGTTCAAACAATATAATAGGAAAACGTTTCCCTCTCATATTTCAATTCATCGCATAGAACGCACTACATTCAGTCTTTCTTCCATTCAAAAAAATATATTCACTACTTGGAAACTTGATAAATAATAACAAACCTTTTCGATAAAACGAAAAAATAAGATGTTTTCCTACTCTCTATCATTTAGAACAGTAGTTTTCATACGTTCACTCGCTCGCACTTGATAATCTATTTACAGCTTCTCTGTATTTGCTTTATACACCCGTTAACGGTACATATTTACAAAGGGGCATTCTCTCTCCCATCTTCACGCTCACTGTATTGGCGCAATCAAACTGCCCAGGCGTATCAAAGCGAGAGAGAGAGAGAGAGTAGTACTTCATCACGCGGCTCATACGCGACGTATTTTCCGTTGCTCTAGAACATTCCTGTAGCTTTAGGAATTTCCATCTATCGGGAGCAAATCCGCTAAAATATCTTTCGCGTTCTGATTCAGCTGAGTAGGGAATTGAATATCGAAAGCCACCAGCATGTCTCCTCGTCGCGATGGTTCCTTCGGGAACGGCAGTCCCCGACCTTGCAGCCGTTTTACTGTGTTTGGTCGGATGATTTCCCCCATAGTCGATATCGATAGAAGCTCTCCACCAGATAATGTTGGCACTTTTACCGTTGTCCCACACAAAGCCTGGCGCAACGTAACTTTTGAAGTGTATCTGATATCACTTCCTTCACGTTTGAAATGAGGATGCGGTTTGTCCCGAATGATGAACACAATATCGGCAGGAATTTTTCCAGGAACTTGGTCACCTTCTTTTGGAAACGTTATTTTTGTTCCAGCTTTCCAACCGGGTTTCACATTGATATTCAAAATTTTTTCTTCTTTCCGAGCAGATCCATCTTGCCGCATAACCATTTTTGAAATTTTCATCTTTTTTTGACAACCTCCATTTACGTCCTCCAGCGTCACATATAGATCATGCTCTATAGGCGGGTCTTGCATTTTATGTTTTCGATTGAGTGAGCCGCCCTGTACGTTGAATGATTGGGACCGAAAAGCTCCACCAGGGAAACCTCCCATATTACCACGGTTCCCACCAAATCCAAGTATATCATCCATATCGCCACCAATTTCGTGATAGAATACATTTGAGCCGCCATCGTTGCCGAAGAAAACTCCAAATGGATCGCTTGTTCCGAAAAACTGCGCAAATGTTGCCCTTGGGTCTCCGTGGAACTGATACGAGAAAGATCCGTTGCCATCCTGTGTGGCTCCGCCTCCCATTCCTCCTTTTAAGCCTTCCTCACCATACTGGTCGTAGATATCACGCTTCTTCTTATCCGACAATATTTCATAAGCTTCGGCCACTTCTTTGAATCTTTCTTCCGCCTGTGGGCTCTTATTTTTGTCGGGATGGTATTTTAGGGCTAGCTTACGGTAAGCCTTTTTGATCTCGTCATCCGAGGCCCCTTTGGACACTCCCAGTATTTTGTAAAAATCTTTTCCCATTGTTAATCACTCGTACCTTCTAGAAGAAAATGAATAACGTCATCAACGTATATCACGTAGTGAAAATTGGTGAAAATTTTACCTTTCAGGAAGTATGTATTAATTCTTCTGTTACAACAGGACTAGACTATTTATCTTGTTAGGTGACGAAAATAAACTTTTCGATAAAACTACCACTACCTGTTTAAACTGCAATTGAACTTATCAATCAACGAACGAAATAAACTCTTGCTCTTTCAAATTTCTTCGCAGTGACTGAATGCTGACTGCTCCGAGAGCGCTCGTTTTATAATCAAAACCAACACTTCCAGATCAACGGTCGAGAAGTTTCTGGAAACAAATTCGTCTAGAAAATCAAAGCAACAACAAACTAAAAGTAGGTAATAATCAAGTGCGCGTTTTCACTTGTGTGAAGCTATTATGACGTAAAATACTTGCGGAAACTGACGTCAAAATGTATCACAAAATCAACGAACGTTTTAGTGTAGGTTCTTCGCGATGTTTCCTGATTTGTACAAATCTTGGTATTAGTTGATACTGTTATTCCTATTTTCCAAGGTTTTCATGCGAAAAAGAGAGTTGGATATAATTCAGTTTTGTTTGTACATACTTTTATGAAATTGTTTACGGGATTTGATGTCAGTGTGAACAGGCTTGGTGTTTCAATGCTAACAACGCGTGTAACCCAACGTTAAGGTTCAGCTCATAGAACACCAATACATACTATATACACTGAAACATTACCAAGGTTTGATTTCGTCTGCTTTTTTCCCTTCTTTTTTTTAAGCAGAAGAATTTATCAATGATTTTAATCAAGCTAGAATGCATATTTGTAACTTAATTTGTTGATGATATTATGGAAAAAGGGGATGAAATTTTAAAGGATCGGTTGAATATCTATCAAACCGGAAATAAATGAAAGATTATAGCTATTCAATCATTCCTGTGAATCTTAGTGTCCATAGCCATTACCGTTTTTCCAGAGACTTAAATGAGTTTCCTCGTTGAAGATTACGATTTTTTTCCGGTTTGAGCTTTTGGAATGCATTGTTTTCTTTCATTCTGTCGACCAGTGTTATCGTTGTTTATTCACTAGTAAACGATTTGAGTTTTTCGCAGTGTCAGCACATTTTTCTGTAGCAACGAAACTAGCAATACTCAGAGGGAGAGTTATGCGAAGAGAGTGTTGTGAGCCAAACGAACATGTCAAAATTCGAGCCAAACGAACAAGAAAGGTAACACATTGAAAGGTATTGCAATAAGGTTCAATAAAGAGTATATTTATTTTTACACGTTTTTCATGTTTTATTGCTAAAACATGAATTCGGAATGCTCCAAAGTAGCTTCATCACAGTGATTTTTACCTGGTGGTTCACAAACCCGTTGTATGGTCTACAGAATAATGATGAAAGTATATAAAATTAAACATAAACATAAAATTTAACACCTTCACGGTTTTTACGGATGCACTTTATTATTCCCCAGGACTTCCACCGTCACCATCAGTTATACGAGCCGAATAGAAAGTTAGTGAACATTGCGCTTTGAGAAGATATCTGGCACCTCTAATATGTGAAACCTAGTTGCCAAATCAGCGGTTTTTTTCATCGCTTATCTCTCCCTCTGAGGATCTCTAAACGCAACATAGTAACCAATAGGACTTTTGCTACACATACATGCATAGCATCTGCTGAGCACACATTGCAGATTTACCATTTGTTTCCGTTGTGGCGATTCAGAATTTAATCATCAATTACTGGACGGATTTTTAAAGCGAAAAACAGGCTTTAATCTTATTTTTAAATATCAACTAATAAGATAGAAAGCGAAATACAAATTAACAAGATTTACTACTTTTCAGACACAAAAAAATTAACATTGATCGACATTTTATCCAAACGAAAGCGAAACAAAATACGAACATAACGTTTTTTATAAAGCGAAATTTTTCAAATTCATCTGAACTTTTTAAAACCTTCTTACAATTCACAATGTACGTCTCTATCAGCAATACATTCTGTAACAACGGAAAATGTAATAGTTCTCGGTAAATGTATTGTTTAATATTCGCGCCACTTCGGTTAGCCTGGGTCACAACTTCGAAATTTCCCAGTTTTACGGCATACCGAATTTTAATACTTAAAACAATTTTTTTAAGTTAAAAACATGTTAGCTTGTGTAAATTAGTTTCAATTGCGTGATTTTCGTGTTGAATATTCTAAAATAATTATTTGAATTAAATTGCTCTTGCCGGTCCATGTTAATCATATTGTTACCACTAGCAAACCAATGGTAGCATCAAAGTAAACGCGTCTGCGGTGACAAGTGGGTAGATGTGAAAAATCTATTCATTCCTGAATTACCTTCCAAACTAACAAGTTCATATTTAATAAAGATCCTAGAAATAGTTCGTCTAGTCTTTTCAATTATTCTGAGTGCAATTCGGATGTAACAATTTGGCGACGAGAATATAAGAACCCACATACACCTACTTAGAACCTGCAAGATCGAAATAATTTCATCATCTGGCGAAGACGAAACTTCAAGCGGTGCTGAAAATCAAGGCATTCTCAAGCTTATTCTTAAGCAGAACAAGCAAATGGCAGAACGAAATGCTCGTCTCATGGCCATGATGGAACGTTTCAACAATCAAGAAGCACAGGCTCGGCCATCGAGCAGCCCCGAATTCATCATCGAATCGTTGGCGTCCAATATCCGTGAGTTTTGTTACGACCCCGAGAATGGCAATGTGTTCGACCGATGGTTCCAGAAATATGAAGGCCTTTTCATCAAGGATGGTGCAAAGCTGGACGATGCAGCCAAGGTCCGTCTCCTACTACGAAGCCTCAGTGTGACCGTGCTCGATAAGTACGTAAATTTCGTTTTGCCGACGCATCCCCGGGATTTTTCTCTCGAGGATACCGTGAAGAAATTGAGGCAGCTGTTTGGAATGAGGACTACTTTGTTCAGCAAACGGTACCACAGTGCTTCCAACTTTCGAAACGCACTGAGGAGGACTACGTAACGTATGCAGCAGCAGTGAACAAGCGATGTAAGGATTCGAGTTGAACCGTATCACAGCCGATCAATTCAAGTCTCTCATCTTCATCTGTGGGCTGCGTTCATCTAAAGAAGCTGACGTCCGAACCAGACTAGTGGAAAAGGAAGGTTTGGTGCTGGTGTTTGGAGTCACAAAGTTCCACCGCATGATCCTCGGCCGGAAATTTCCGCTGCAAACCGACAACCAACCCTTGATGCGAATCTTTGGTTCGGAAAAGGGTGATCCGTCGCATACATCAAACCGCTTGCAACGGTGGGCGCTAACTCTCCTGTGCTACGACTTCGAAATCGAATACATCTCCACCACTCAATTTGGTTATACGGATGTACTATCACGCTTGATCGACAGTCATACGAAATCGGATGAAGATTTCATCATCGCTACTATCCAGTTAGAGGAAGACGTCGAAGTTTCACTAAATGAAGCTGTCAGTCCGTTACCAGTCACATTCAACATGATTCGGAAAGCTACGCTGAAGTGCCCGGTCCTACAGCTAGTGATTCAGTACAATCAGAAAGGTTGACCTTCCTCCGCAAGCAGCATCGAAGACGATTCAGTACGACAATTCTATCCTTACCGTGAATCCCTTGCTGTTGTGAAAGGCTGTTTAATGATGTCGGATCGGTTGGTAATTCCGTCTAACTTTCGCCAACGTATTCTGAAGCAACTTCATCGGGGTTCAGGAATCGGGAATCGAGAGGATGAAAGCTATCGCTCGCAGTTATGTTTTCTGGCCAAAAATCGACAACGCCATCGAAAATTTTGTCAAGAAATGCAACAACTGTGCCACTCAAAGACACCAACAAAGGTTCCACTGCAATCATGGCCGCAAGCAACCAAACCATGGGAACGAATTCATATTGATTTCGCTTGGCCGTTTTTTGACCAATATTTCTTGGTAGTTGTCGATGCGCATTCAAAATGGCCGGAAGTAAAGATCGTACAATCTTCAACCACACCAGCAGTTACTGAATTCCTGGATGAACTGTTTTCACGATTTGGAGATCCAGAAACTGTAGTATCAGACAACGGTTCGCAGTTTACCTCGGATCACTTTGCAGCATTCTGCAAGGAGCATGTAATCCAGCATTTGCGAACAGCGCCGTATCACCCATAGTCGAACGGCCAAGCAGAAAGATTCATCGATACGCTGAAACGTTCGCTGATGAAAATTAACAAAGGGGAGAAGATTGCAAAGACGCTACAAGTATTCCTTCAGACGTACCGTTCAACACCAAGCCGTACACTACAAGGAAAATCGCCAGCAGAACTGATGCTAGGTCGGAAGATGCGGACAATCTTCAGTTTACTTAAACCAACACAACGTCAGCCAGCCACCGTGAACCAGAAACAGAATGAGCAATTCAACAGAAAACATGGTACAGTTTCCCGTTCGTTTCAAACTGAAGACAAAGTCTATGCCAAGGTATACACTGCCAATAAGTGAATCTGGTCAGCAGGAGAAATTATCGAAGCTATTGGTAACGTCAACTACAACGTGTTGCTGGAAGTTCAGCATAAAAGGCGTAAGCTGATTCGATCGCATGCAAACCAACTCAAGCACCGTGAAGCAGATGACAATCCGCCCGATTCAACTAGTGAACTGAACATTCTAGTTGACATGTTTGGACTCCATCCTGTACCAACACCAACCGTACATGAGACGACAGCACGACCACCTGTTCTTCCGGACGTTCCAGAAGATCCAGTTGAGGCACCGGTCGAAACCCCAATACTACAAGACATCTTGGAGTTACCAGCTGGACATGAAAATGAACCAGATGATTGTCATGAACAACAAATAGAAGCAGAAAACCCAGAACAACCAGCAACACCTGTTCTCCCAACATTGGAATGCAGTTCTGAAGTCCATAACCGCCCATAACGCTTAATTAAAATGCCTTCAAGGTTTGAGCCGTACCTGGTGTTCTGAAAATAAGAGGAGAGAGATGTTACCACTAGCAAACCAATGGTAGCATGAAAGTAATCGCGTCTGCGGTGACAAGTGGGTAGATGTGAAAAATCTATTCATTCCTGAATTACCTTCCAAACTAACAAGTTCATATTTAATAAAGATCCTAGAAATAGTTCGTCTAGTCTTTTCAATTATTCTGAGTGTAATTCGGATGTAACACATATGGAGCTGTCACTTTTGCCTGCCCAACAGATGTCTAACACATATTGCGACGATGCATGAATTTCGTTCACCATATTCAATAACAGAACAGTGGAATTAATATCGAAGACCTTGAAATGATATTCAGAGAAGTTTCGGTTATTATCAGTCCAAGTAGTGAAAGTCGGTTCAGCCGACACACACCGCACGGTATAGTAGATATAAATTGTCGAATGAGGTAGTTTTGATTTTCACTATTTTGCAATTATTTTTAGTTTTGACTGCCAAAATATCAACACGAGTGTTACACAGTAAAAAATTTTACACGTCACTCAAAATATCTTGTCATTCAAATTTCAGTTGCTTTTGACGTAAACCACGATTTGTTTAAAATTATGTGCAATATCATTCAATTTTCAGTTGCTTCTGACGTTAACCACGATTTTGTTTGAAATTATTTGCAATATCATTTAAATTTGGGTGGAATATCATGGAATTTTCTATCATAAGCAAAGACAATTCTTAATTTGCGATTCGACATAAAGTTTTCTTACTGTGTAATGTTTATCCAGTCGATGATCATAGGTTATTTGGTATCATGAATGTAACGTTCGAATGGGTAGTAGATTATCAATACAAAGAAGGTTGAAAATCGCTGCTTGTGAATTTCATGATAGTGAATATTCTTTGCACTGCTGGTCCAGTAAGCATGATATGGACACTAGGCGAAAACACTTGATTCGAGGACGGCTCGGAGTAACGAGCAATACAGAGATCAAAGGCATAGTGGATCCATGAACTCAGCAAAAATTTTCAAAATAGGTCCCAGCTGTCTATTCGCTTTTGAGATTACTTCACTATAGTGTATTCGAAGTGTGAGGGCATTATCTATCATAACACCCAGGTCTCGAACTTTAGTCACTCGCAGCAAAAGCTGTCCTGCTATGGTATATTCAAATACAATCGGTCTCATTTTACGTTGGAAGGGTAAAATGCTGCATTCGGAAATGCTAACAGTCATGCAATTACGGGATCCCCACTCCACAGAACAGTTCACCATCCTCTGAATTTCGACACAGTCTGCAAAGCTTTTGATAGTCTTATAAATTTTAACATCATCCGCGTAAAAAATTCGGCAGCCAGATGAAACCAAAACACAAAACATGTTAGAAAATAAATTACAATGAAGGTAGTCATATAAGTGTACTACAAGCGCGTTTCGAAAACAAGCTCGTTTTTGCTGGTTCTGGAGATGTTTTCAATGACATGTGTTCAACAATAACAATATCCTCACTTCGTCTTTTCGAAAGACATTACATCATCTAGTAACAACATTACGTACCTGTAAAGGGCTTTTCCTTAGGACAAAGCTTGTAGTATTCAGCAGCCAACGTAGAATTACTTGATCAAATTATTATTTGAATTATTTGAATGATTTCTATATTTATTCGAAGCGGGTCAAAATGCGCCATCAGATGATAAACGAAACGCTTGCAGTGTAACCAATATCACTCCAACTTTTGTTATCGTATCGCTTTCGCTTAAAATTGTTTTAACGCTCTCTAGTTTTGTTAGATTTTATGTCCAGATGACGTTGAAACTATGCGAAAACAATTTTAATATTCAAACGAAAAAACAACTCATTTTTAGAGGTTGAAATTTATTTTTTGTCATCAATTTATAATCAATTAAAACTGCCACTGATAAAAACGATTGTCGATATAGTTGCACTGTGCATAACAACACATTTGCGCATGCGCTGTTTAGCAGTTGTCATAGCAACAGATTTGCGCATTGCCGTAGTTTAGTACTCGAGATGTATTTTGCCACTTCGTTTTATCAAGTTGGCTTGCTTTCATGCAGTTATGTAATACTTCATACACTCGCAGCCTTCAATTTTTGCGCTTTTCTGGTGATAGAGATATCATGGATTAGGTAACATCAACTATTCTATAACAACGCGTGGGAAGCATTGTGTCGATTTCAAGAGAAAAACCTTTGTTTACCAGTGTAATTCGAACATCAAACAGCCAAATAAAATTGTAAATTTTAGCCATTATGTCTGCAATATTCAAATATTTTTTGACACAGTCAACTATCAAAAAAATGTTTTAGCTCACTATAATGATATCTTTATATAAATTGTTACAGAACATCTTTGAAAATAATTTAAATGTAATTTGTAATTAATAATTGAATCATTTTCGAAGATGATAAATAGTTGGCATCGGTATGACCATTTAACATTTATCTTCTGTTTGATAACCTCGCGCCCCCATTCGCGTCCGCTATAACCTTAGGCCTGGAACATGCTGAACGCCAACGCGAGCGGTCGAGCGAGATTCTTGCCGTAAGTAGAGCTGTTCATTAACCTACTCGTCCGAAAAGGCTCTCGTCCGAAAGCTCGCGTTGGCGTTTAGCATAGCAAAGACCTTAGGCCTCTGTCATGCTAAACGACCACGCGAGCGGTCGGGCGGAATTCTTGCCGTAGGTTAATGAACAGCTCTACTTACGGTTGTTCATTGGCCTACGGCGGGATTCTCGCCCGATCGCTCGCGTTGGCGTTCGGCTTGGCAGAGGTCTTAGATGCTGACGAGAATAAACTTCTTTATCAGAGTGTCTAAAATGTCTATTAGAAAAATCAATATAGGTAAGTTCAACTTGACTGATGTCTTTCTTACTACGGTATAAATTTTTAATTAGAATTTCAACTTTTCACTAAAAGCTGTCGAACTTATTTAAATTGTAAAGCTTTCCAAATTTGACACTACCCACAATTCTTATAGGCAATCCCCCCGCACAAAAGCACAAAATAGCACCCCACACCAACACACATGAACCATCGTGTTGCAGTTGTGTGTTTTGTTCGCATCAGCTGCCAACACCAGCCACCAGCAAAAGTTCATCAGTCAGTTGTTCGCAAAGTGTCAAACGGTTCGGATGTAGTTTTCGGTTGAGTTCAGTTCGCGGTGTGGAGCTTCTCGCGCAAAGTTGTTCCATTACTTGATTGTACACTGTCTGTGTGAGAGGGTGGTTTCGGGGGAGACGAGAAGTGTTTTTTTTTTGTTCAACTGCTGGCTGTTGCTGTTATTCACTGAGCGCACACGTATTTTATAGCCAGCAATCGGCACGGTACGACGGAACGAGAGAGCGAAGGAGCTTTTCAGTGTGAAATTCTTCGGATGCGGTTAGATTCGAGAATGTAATTTGCGATTTTTAGCCATTTTTGTTACTAATCCAGTAGTGGTACAGTGTTGAGGTGTTATTTCCGGTACGTGCTATGAATTAGCGAAGAAGCTGCTCTCACAGGAGCTACTTTTTTCTGCGAAAAGGGGTAAAATATGAACGCCCATTAGTGTCAGCTCACCTAATAGAATTGAAGTGAATTTGCCGATGTGACCCTGGAAGATTGGACTAGTGTACCAAGGTGGAAGGTGTCACAAAAAAATGGAAGAATAATACTTAAAGCCAGCTGACCCAAACATCTGCGGCTGCGGAATGTTTTATGGTTTCCCGTTGTTGCATTTATTGGTGGAGTGAATTCCAAATTGGAATAATTAATGCCGTGATGTGTTTCGTAAGCAGGGTGCGTTGCCAGTTGGGAATCCAGTTTTCTTCTAACCGGAGCCAGTTTGTTTGTCGTTGCAATAGCAAATAGTAGTTCCAGTTTACGTTTCGCATTAGAAAATATTTTCTGTAGCTTGATAATGGATTATCACACTGAGCGATGTCTGAGTTCCGATTGATGCCAAATAACAAAATTCATTTGAAAAACGATGTACTACTGAATTAGTTAGTTGCGGCATTTTCATGCCAAATTGCACTAGAAAGCTTTGCTGAGTAGTAGCTTAAATTTTATAAATATTATTAATTCTGTTTCGAGATTATAAATATATTTTGTAACTTTCCAGTGGTGGTCTTAACATTGCTTACTCAAATTGAAAACAAATGCTGCAGCTTTTTTATTTTGTCAAGATCAGTGAATCACGAGCTACCTTTTGTGAAATCATATGCGACCCACATTTCAAAACAAAGTTTTTTTTAATCATTGCTATAAACTTAAGGTGAAACGGCATTGAAAACACAAATGGCTGACTTCGAGCCACCACTTTGAATTTTCAAAGGCACAAGACTCGGTAATAGTTAATTTGTCACCTGTGAAAACGCTCTATTATGTTTGCTTCACCACAGCAAACATAATAGAGCGTTTTCACAGGTGACAAATTAACTATTACCGAGTCTTGTGCCTTTGAAAATTCAAAGTGGTGGCTCGAAGTCCGCCATTTGTGGATTTACCACTAAGTAACGAATTAGCTATGGTGATATGGAACAATATCTCAAAGTTTCGAACTATTTTATGAAATGCTCCTTGAGTTGTCGCATACACCGCAAGCCACTATCATAGTGTTTTTGGTTACCAAATAGGTTCGACCTAATTCACCGACGTTTTCGACCTAATTCACGCCCAATTCGGCATTGTTCTCACCAATTTAACCTAGCCCGCAAAACGTAACCTTCACTTTTGGAAAAGTTTCTCTTCTCTGTTGTGTGTTTCTCTGTAGCATTTCTTTATATCGACAAAAAATAAAAATTAACACCTGGATGCGGCCTGCAAAGGTTTATTTTGCTTGTTTTTTAATTCGTATCAGTTGAATTATCACGAAACGAACCATCTTGGCCAACATGTGCGAATAAAGATTTATAGCATGTGTCAGGGACCTTGATGGCAAATAACAAAACTTAAATTCTTCGAAGCATATCTTTATAGATATCGGTAGCAGTGTATAAGATAATTCAGTATCAATTTACGATAATATCAATACAGTAACCTGTTCGTAGCCTGATCTTAATTGGTGTCATTTCTAACTACCAAAATTTGGAGCTTAGAATTGTACAGAACAGTTATACATAAGTAAATAGCATAGATATTTCAAAAATAGAATATCTTTTAAACGACAAGCAAGTATTAATCCGATCATTTACTAGCTTCAATCAGTCGCTTATGATTTGCAAAAAATTACCTTAACCTTAAAATCAGTGCGTCTTGAACTGTCCTACAGATCAGACGTTTTTTCGGTTGCTTGTGGACTGGTCTTTGACTGCCTATAGCTTCAAAGTTTGTGTTTTGTCAGTGTGTCTTTTAAAGATTACCTGGAAGTTATTTCACATCAGTCTTTCTCAAGACTACCTACTTTTGAATTTAACATTTGTTTTAACTTTTTTCGTATCACCTGAAATGGCTGGACGGAAAAAGAAACCTCGCATCGCTGCGGGGAGGAAAAGAGAGGCATCTCTTTCTGACACATCGAGTGTCTGTAGTGACAATCCTTTTGATATTTTGCCTGAGCAAGAAGCTGGTGAAATGGAAGTTATTAATAATGAAACTATACAAAATATAAAATCTTTAAAAAAGGAGAAAGTTCCACCTATTGTGGTAACTATTTCTTCTGAATTTAATATATTCAAAAAGGAACTTTCAACGTTTGTTTCTGACGTTAAAGTTACCTATCAAATTGGCCGTAGAGGTGAATGCCGCTTATTAGCCGACTCAGTAAAGGGTCGTGATCGTCTTGTTCAGTATTTAACTGACAAGATGTACAAATTTTTTACATATGACACCAAGAACGCCAAGCCGTTCAAGGTTGTCTTGAAAGGTCTCACCAACGATCAAACCGTTGATGAGATCAAACTTACTTTAACAGAATTACTTGGCATAGCCCCTACCCAAGTAATTCTAATGAAACAAAAATCACGAGGCGAAAACAGTCAGAGAACTGGAATTTCCCTTGTTAATTATTTAATTCATTTTAACCGCAATGAGGTTAACAACTTAAAGTTTTTTGAAAAAGCACATGCTTTGTATAATGTGCGTGTAAAGTGGGAAATTTATAGGAAGTATGGCGGAGGTGAAAAGCATATCACCCAATGCCGTACTTGCCAACGTTATGGCCATGGTTCCAAATTCTGTAACATGGACCAAAAATGTCTTAATTGTGGAGACTCTTCTCACAAAAAGGACACATGTCCTGTGAAAGAGAGTAAAAATTTTCGCTGTGCGAATTGTAACGGCAACCATATGTCAAATTTTTATCAATGCCCAGTCCGTTTAGCAATTGTTAAGGCAAGGCAAGGTAAACAAAATTCAATTTCTCAATTAAAACCAACTTCAAAACAAAATTCTCCAAGCGTACCAGTGACGCATAGTTTACCTACTCCTTTGCATACCCGTTTAACTTATGCACAGGTTACAGGTAGTTCGAACATTATACCGCCTAGTGTTGGTAGTTCGAAAATGACCGGTAATATGGGTAAGCAAAACACGCTAGAAAATAATTGTACACCTGTTACTCCAGCTAATATTGCTGCCGAAAATATTTTTTCTAATGTCAACTGCCTGGGGCCTATTACGGCAGGTAAACTTTCTTTTTTGCAACAGGCAATGTTCGATCTTATGAACGCCATGTTGCAGGCAAAATCAATGTTTGAAGCCATTCAAATAGGCACAAATTTTACTATTAAAATTGTTTCTAATTTAAAATTTAGCAATGATTTTAAATAAAACAATTAAAATATTAAATTGGAATGCTCGCTCATTGAAGGCCAATGAGAATGAGCTTTTTAATTTTTTAACAGTAAATAATGTGCATATTGCAATTATTACTGAAACATTTTTGAAACCTAACATAAAATTAAAATATGATCCCAATTACGTGGTTCATAGATATGATAGGATTCAGGGTTCCGGCGGTGGAGTTGCAATTGTTATTCATCGCCGAATCAAACATCGTGCTCTTCCCCATCTTGAGACGAAAGTTATTGAAACTTTGGGAATTGAAGTTCAAACTGAACTTGGGATTTTATTTATTGCCGCAGCATATTTACCATTTCAATGCACACGCGAGCACAAAAATTATTTTAAAGGTGATTTACAAAAACTCACCAGAAATCGTTCGAAATTTTTCATAATCGGCGATTTTAACGCTAAACATCGTTCATGGAATAATTCTCAAAGTAATTCCAATGGCAAAATTTTATTCAATGATTGTTCTTCAGGATACTATTCTATTTTGTCTCCGAATAGTCCTACATGCTTTTCTTCTGTAAGAAACCCTTCAACAATTGATTTGGTGCTAACAGATCAAAGTCATGTATGTAGTGATTTGATCACACATGCTGACTTTGATTCTGACCATCTTCCAATAACTTTTTCTTTATCACATGAATCAGTTTTAAACCCTATGAGCTCTGTTTTTAATTATAACAAGGCTAATTGGGAAAGATACAAAACTCATATTGAGAGAAATTTCAATAATGAGCTGGATTTGCAAAACGAAGTGAATATTGATTCCGCTTTGGAAGCATTAAAATGTGCAATTGTTGATGCCAGGAATTATTCTGTTCCAAAGGTTCAAGTGAAATTTGATTCATCAATAATTGACGAAAATCTTCAACTTCTAATTCGTTTGAAAAATGTCCGCAGACGTCAATATCAACGTTCTCGTGACCCTGTTTTTAAAACTATTTATAAAGATTTACAGAAAGAGATTAAGCATAGATTTACTCTTCTGAGAAATCAAAATTTTGAGACTAAAGTTGAAAAATTGAAACCATATTCAAAACCATTTTGGAAGCTGTCGAAGATTCTTAAGAAACCTTCAAAGCCTATTCCAGTTTTAAAAGATGGTGAACGTTTTCTTGTATCCAATGAACAAAAGGCTCAAAGACTTGCTCAGCAGTTTGAGAGTGTTCATAACTCAAATTTGAATTTTGTGAGTCCAATTGAAAATGAAGTCACACGTCAGTTTGATTTAATTTCTTCCCAGAATTTTTTACCTGCAGAAATAATTGAAACTAACTTGAATGAGATTAAATCAATTATTAAAAATTTCAAAAATATGAAAGCACCTGGTGACGATGGAATCTTTAATATACTAATCAAACATCTCCCTGAGAGCACAATGGAATTTTTAGTGAAAATTTTCAATTGCTGCTTCAAAATTGCATATTTTCCCAAATTATGGAAAAATGCAAAAATTACTCCCATTTTAAAACCGGATAAGAACCCAGCTGAAGTTTCAAGTTATCGACCAATCAGTTTGCTTTCTTCAATAAGTAAACTGTTTGAGAGAATTATTCTTAACAGAATGATGTCACACATCAACGAAAATTCAATTTTTGCAGATGAACAGTTTGGATTTCGCCATGGGCATTCCACAACTCATCAATTGCTCAGAGTTACTAATATGATACGAACTAACAAATCTGAAGGTTATTCCACTGGAGCTGCTCTTTTAGACATAGAAAAAGCATTCGACAGTGTTTGGCATAAAGGTTTGATTGCGAAATTGCAAACTTTTAATTTTCCAATTTTCCTAATCAAAATTTTAAAAAATTATCTTACTGATCGAACTCTGCAGGTTGTCTATCAGAATTCAAAATCTGATAGATTTCCTGTCAGAGCAGGTGTACCTCAAGGTTCAGTCTTGGGTCCAGTCCTGTACAACATATTCACTTCAGATCTTCCTGATTTGCCTCCAGGATGCACAAAGTCATTGTTCTGCGATGACACAAGCATTTCCGTAAAAGGAAAAAGTCTTCGTGTCATATGCAGTCGATTGCAGAAAAGTTTAGATATTTTTTCTTCCTACTTGCAAAAGTGGAAAATCTCTCCCAATGCTTCTAAAACTCAAATGATAATTTTTCCCCATAAGCCTAGGGCTTCTTTCCTCAAGCCAAACAATAATCACGTTGTCAAGATGAATGGGGTTATTTTAAGTTGGTCCGACAAGGTTAAGTACTTGGGACTAATTTATGATAAAAAACTTATTTTCAAAGAGCACATTGAGAGTATACAAGCCAAGTGCATCAAATATACGAGATGTTTATATCCTCTCATTAACAGGAATTCTAAACTTTGTTTAAAGAACAAACTTTTGATTTACAAACAAATTTTTAGACCAGCAATGCTTTATGCTGTACCGATCTGGTCAAGTTGCTGTTCAACAAGGAAGAAAACGCTCCAAAGGATTCAGAATAAAATTCTGAAAATGATTTTGAAGCGTCCTCCTTGGTTTGGTACACTCGAATTACATAGACTTACTGGTGTTGAACCATTAGAAGCTATGTCAAATAAAATTATTAACAATTTTCGACAAAAATCGTTGCAATCCTCAATTGCTACGATAAGCTCTCTTTATAGCCAATAAGTTAGCAATTAAGTTAGTTGTAAGTTTACTTCCCTTTCTTGACAAGTAGGTTTAAATCCCTACGAATGATAAGTCCTAATTGCGAAAGCAAACAAATCCTAACAATTAAAATTACAAATTTCTAACAGTGTTGAGAAGTCACCATTTGTGATTGGACACACATACTCATTATTTACTAATATTTATCATAAATACTTAAGCTACTAACAAATCCCCCCTTATTAAAAAAAAAAAAATCCCGGCGTAACGATCAAAGAACGGCCTCCCACTCCGTGGTGGGACCAAGAGTGCTCCGATGTCTACCTTAACCTTAAAAAACTGTGACTATGTTGCATGCTTGAAATAACAAGCATTAACATTTTAACATGTCCCTTAAGCTGGAAGTACAAAGTCAGCAGAACAAAGAGTTAATAGCATGAAAATTTAGTGCTCATTCGATGCTCATTTAATGCCATATCGCCGAATTTAATGCTCCATCATTTCTTTGAAAAATGCACTTGTTTGCTAGCTTAAGAAAATAGCTAGCAGTCAATATACGAAAATAGCATTTTAAGTCACAAAACAGTTCTATAACGGTCAAAAACATTTAATGCTCATTTAATACTCTTGAAAAAACCTGATGGTCATGATAATTTCATTGCTTTTGTATAAATTTTTCCATAATATGATAAAAACATGATAATACATGAATAGCTTCAATTTTTTCAATCAGAATCCTTTTGATACGATTAGATAGCAATTAAATGCTTTCATATGCGAGCAGTTTTAAGAACTTAGGTGCATTTTTCATTAAATTTTTTCTTTCAAAAATATTGTTCTGCTAGCTCAAGAAAAAAGTTAGCAGAACAATGGCCAGAAAAAGCATTTTCAAGCAATGAACTGTTGTTGCAACATGTGTGTTGCAACATGTGCACTGCACAGGTACTCTGTTACCTAATATTCAAACTCATGCAATTATCGAAGAATAATAATAATTAAAAAAAAAACAAGTGAGCATGCTAGCGAGGTCTTTTATTTCAAAGTATGGAATGCTTTTGTTTGATTTTCTTCTTTAATTTACGGAAAAAGAACTTAAGTTAATGTTTGTGTACTTGTAGCAAAATCAGCCTCGCGACGCCTTTGGTGACGCGACAAGGCTCGTTGGCCGAAAACACACCGGCGCGACCCACGCCGCGGAGTAGTAGAGCTGTATATCAACCCGCGGCAGGACGCGCCAGTATGTTTTCGGCCTACGAGCCTTGTCGCGTCACCAAAGGCGTCGCGAGGCTGATTTTGCTACATATACACAAACATTAACTTAAGTTCTTTTTCCGTAAATTAAAGAAGAAAATCAAACAAAAGCATTCCATACTTTGAAATAAAAGACCTCGCTAGCATGCTCACTTGTTTTTTTTTTTTTTTAAATTATTATTATTCTTCGATAATTGCATGAGTTTGAATATTACCTGTGCAGTGCACATGTTGCACAGGTGGACCCTACGCCACTGCTCGTCACATGGAAATGGGAATTCTTTTGCGTCGTACACAAAGATATCTCTCGTTTTTGACAAAACGAATGAGGTGCATGGGTGTCGCGTACATGAGACAACTCGCGCACAAAATTCTCGTGAGCCCGTCACTTATTATGGAGAGAGAGAAATTAATTTTGCGCAGAAGGATAAAGACAAGAGATTTTATGCAACTTGCTCACCAGTAGGAGTAATAAAAAAAGTGAATAGGATATTAAAGCATAGTTAATATTTTTTAGGACATTTGGTCATTTGAAGCTGACACTTACGTTAGAGTGTGTGTTCATCACTTCAGCATGTTGTGTGTGCACCGTGTGCACAGTTACGCAAGGATTTAGTGAGAGAGGGAAGCATTTAAACATCTTATAAACGTTTAAGTAAAGGGATAGGGAGATTCGACAAAACCGCAAGGTTTAAAAAATAATGAATAATGCAAAACTTAAAAATCAGTTGAAAAACATCTCACTGATAGTTGAACCTTGCCTAAGCAGCAGGGCTGGTTGTGGTCAACGATGTCAGAAACAGTTATTTTAGTGACTAAGTTGATGTAAAACGTGACCAAATAGTGCCCAACAAATCGAAAAAAGGGACCAACAGTTGCTAGAAAATAGCCAGAAAAGCTATTGTTCTAGAAAAGAGTACAAAATAAGGGTTTCAACCCGTGATTCGCTGGGTACTGAATTTGATGTGCTATATATTTGATGGAAAATGCATTTAATTTATTGAAACTGGTCGCATATGGAAGAATTTAATTGGTATCTAATCGTATCAAAAGGATTCTGATTGTTTTCAGAGGAAATGTTTGAAAAAATTGAAGCTATTCATGTGTTATCATGTTTTTATCATGTATTGGAAAATTTATACAAAATCAATGAAATTATCATGAAAATCAGGTTTTTTCAAGAGCATTTAATGAGCATTAAATTATTATGACCATTCTACAACAGTTTATTGCCTAAAAACGCTGTTTCTGGCCAATGTTCTCTGCTAACTTTTTTCTTAAGCTAGCAGAACAATATTTTTGAAAAAAATATATTTAATGAGAAAATGCACCCAAGTTATTGAAACTGCTCGCATATGGAAGCATTTAATTGGTATCTAATCGTATCAAAAGGATTCTGATTGTTTTCAGAGGAAAATGTTTGAAAAAATTGAAGCTTTTCATGTATTATCATATTAATGAAAAATTTATACAAAATCAATAAAATTATCATGAAAATCAGGTTTTTCAAGAGCATTTAATGAGCATTAAATTATTATGACCATTCTACAACAGTTCATTGCTTGAAAATGCTGTTTCTGGCCATTGTTCTGCTAACTTTTTTCTTGAGCTAGCAGAACAATATTTTTGAAAAAAAAAAATTTAATGAAAAATGCACCTAAGTTCTTAAAACTGCTCGCATATGAAAGCATTTAATTGCTATCTAATCGTATCAAAAGGATTCTGATTGAAAAAATTGAAGCTATTCATGTATTATCATGTTTTTATCATATTATGGAAAAATTTATACAAAATCAATAAAATTATCATGAAAATCAGGTTTTTTCAAGAGCATCAAATGAGCATTAAACGTTTTTGACCGTTATAGAACTGTTTTGTGTCTAAAAATGCTATTTTCTTATATTGTCTGCTAGCTATTTTCTTAAGCTAGCAAACAAGTGCATTTTTCAAAGAAATGATGGGGCATTAAATTCGTCGATATGGCATTAAATGAGCATCGAATGAGCACTAAATTTTCATGCTATTAACTCTTTGTTCTGCTGACTTTGTACTTCCAGCTTAAGGGACATCATTTTAACGTGATACAGAAGGGTGGTCAATGAATGGTATTTTCAACAAAAAACAATCGGAATTCCAAGCATCCCGTGAAATAAATGGCAACGCATCCAAAGCACATCACATACTCTTCCCGAGCGAAAGCAATATAATACTGAAACAGAAGAAAAAACAGTCTCTAATACTGAAGTTGTATACATTAGTAACCACGTGTATCAAATAACTAGCAACGACCAACCGGTCATCTGTTGATGTTCTATATCCAAAACATGCGAGAATATGCGTGAACAAGCGATTTTCCAGCGGCTGTCACAACACAAAACAGAAAGGCATTCGATATCGGAGAAAAAAACCTATTCGTATAGAATGCCATCTCAAGACAATCAAAGAGTGCGCGGCGGATGATTGGCCTTCGATTACCTTGATTCGCACAGCCGAGTGAAAATTGTGTGTATTTTTGTTTCCCACAGAGTTAAACAATTTGGATAGCAGTAGTAACGGTTCGAAAGCAAAGTTAGTGTCTGCGTCGCTACAAAACAACTATCGAGTGCTAGTGTGTTCCGTGCAGCATCGGGAATCTTCTGCAGTCGGGACGGGAGCAGACTGAAGGTGAACGAGGTCAGGATCATTCGATCGTGCAGTTTCTGCAACAACGGCAACGGCTGCTATTTCATTGCAATGGAAGTTGTACGTGAGAATTGGATTTTGTGATTGCATTAATCGTTGTTGTTAAGGGGTTATATACCTTTTTAGTTTTCAAAAAACCGAAAATTTTTTTATTGTATTATTTTCAAATACAACATCTTGAGAACATTTTCACAAATTTTCATAAAGATCTGAGCAATAGGAAAAAAGTTAGAGCGATTTGCAGCGCGCCTCGCCACGGCCGCATAAGCTAAACTTGAAACTTTACACGCGATTATCTCGGAATAGTGTTTTCCGAAAAATGACTTTGCCGTGATCCTGATTGCGGGAAAACTACTGAACCGATTTCCTTCATCTTTTTTTTTTTTAATTTTCGTTATTAAATTCGCCGATCCTTGAACGATCGCTTTTTGAAACATAGAGTTACATTTTGCCGCAAAAAAAAATTAATGCAATTTTTAGCGCTCAAAACGTGCATTTTTTGGGAAAAACGTTCCCATTTGCACTGAAAACAAAATACCCACAAAAGCGATCGTTCAAGGACCCGGCACACTTCTAAACTAATGAAATAATATGAGTTTTTTGATTTCGGTTGACCCGCTGAATCTCTATCAGGATCACCGCAAGCCTCTGCAAAAAAATAGCGTTTCGGGGAAACGGCCATTACTCTAGTAATAATTGGTATATCTCAAAATCAAACGTATTTTTTTGTTGTTGATAAACTGTACTTTCAGAAAAATACCCCTTTGATGCAATGAAAATGGTGCTATACACTTAAAAATAGATTCAAACTTCCCTCATTTTTCTCGACTAAGAAGGTATATAACCCCTTAAGGTAAGTGAATTACGTGGACAATTAGCTCCATTGTTTTTTTTTTATTATTAGTGTCGATTAATTTCGACTCCGATGGCAAGCTTAACCATTCAAAAACCCATTTCGCAGCAGTTAAGTTTCCACCTGTATTGGTTTAATATTGCCCGAAAATCTGCCTGTGCCTCATGGTGTGTGGTAGGGTGAGCCGCTTCATGCGTTATTTCTTGTTCAAATATTTCTTTTCGTTTATCACTCGATCCAATATCAATGATTATTGATTTGTCAGCTGCCTTTTTCTTTAGCCTCAAAGTCAGAAACTACATTATTGGAATAATTTCATTTCGGCTTTCACGAGACAATAGTTATTGTAAGATTGTGTAGTAGACGCAATTTGTAACATTACAATGTTATTAAGCTTCGTTACTATCAAAATTATACTCGTTTCAAGAATTATAACTTGTACAATTATGTCTTTTGGCCATTTATTCTCAAGCTTTAAGTTTTTTAACACCGAAGAGTTTGATTCTAGAGTAAGGAACGACTTAAGCAGTGGCGCCTATTTTAATCAGTCGAAGAAAACAGGCCTCAAACTCCTGAATTTTGATTAATATCGACAATTTCAATGATGGAAACGGAAACTTTGATTGTCTAGCTGTCTGACGAAAATAAGAAATGCCGTTAATCACAAAGAAATCTGTGAACAAACATCATTCGAAACAAATCGACATATATTGCAACCATTCGGGAGCCACTTCGGGTGCTGAAAAAAACGCCTGCAAAACAGATGGAAACTGCTTAAAATAGGTTCGGGGTGATTGGATCAGTGTCCCTCGATTGGTAACTTTAATTAATTATTGTTAAAGTTTGCTAACTTAGTTTTACAATCTGAAAACAAGTGCTGACAGAAAAAAAGATAGAGAACAGATTGATATACTTCTGTTTGAATTTCACCCAACACATATCGAGTATTGCAAAGCTTTCAAAATAAAAATATATGTCATAGGGTAGGGAACATATTTTAAGCAGCTTTAGGAACCGCCTGTGTATTCAGACGAAATACTCGAAATGTGTTGGGTGAAACTCAAACTGTAGTATATCAACCTGTTCGCTATCGTTTTCTCTATCAGAACTTGTTTTCAGATTGTAAAACTAAGTTAGCAAACTTTGACAATCGTCAATCAAAGTTACGAATTGAGGGACACCTTCCAATCACCCCGAACCTATTTTAAGCAGTTTCCATCTGTTTTGCAGGCGTTTTTTTTTCAGCACCCGAAGTGGCTCCTGAATGGCTGCAATATAGGTCGATTTGTTTCAATTGCAATTGTTCACAGATTTCTTTGTGATTAACGGTTTTACTTATATTCGTAAGGCAGCTAGACAATCAAAGTTTTCGTTTCCATCATTGAAATTGTCAATATTGATCAAAATGCATGAGTTTGAGGCCTGTTTTCTTTGACTGATTAAAATAGGCGCTACTGCTTAAGCCGTTCCTTACCCTACTATGAATATTGCCAACATCTTACTTAATTTACTTTTTTAGCGACAGATCATAGAGACAGATCCTTTGTAGAATTCAGAATACGCCTCCATAAAACTCGGTCGTGGGTTGCTCCTCTCCAGACGCCCTTAGACTCGCTGCTCGGGCATCCAAGTTGACAGTACACAACCAACGCGTGCGGGGTTTGTCTCGAAGTCGTCGGTTTCTATCTCTGTTGAATATTATCTTTGGTGGTCGCTCGCTCCCAGACGGTCTCAAGGTACGACGCTGGCCTAACAAGCTAGTCGTCGTGAGTTCGAGACTCGGCTCGAGTAAAGACTGTTAGTGTAAGTAGGATCGTAGTGCTAGCCCCGCAATTGTCCTGTACACTAAACAGTTGGCTGCGAAGTCTGTGTATAAAAAAACAGAAGGTCGAGTTCCGAATCAGAATGTAGCAGCGTGATTCATGCCACTGCGCCACACGCGCTGCAAATATTGCTCGCAGGATTCTACTCTCGAAGACCCTAAGCACTCACCGATCGGCTTGCTTTTACGTTCACGTTTCATGTCAGTAGAGCGCCACAGGGAGAGCCAGCGTCCTACAGAGCGAATTTCGTACGGATCTGTAGGCTGTAGGACCTAAGCTGGCTACGCGATTCGTTATGAGCCCTGTTCGCTACCGCAATCCATCTCTTCACCTCGCGGCTCTCCTTGTTATCATACATTACGAGTTACTAGGATAAACAAATTCATCTACCACTTCGACCAATCACCAGCGTCCGTAGGACTCCCAAGCTCTCCATTACCTTCTGAAAGCCGTAGACACCTCTCCACAGTTCTACGATCAACACCGACGATATCGATATCGTCCGCAAAGCCTAGAAGTATCTGAGACATCGTGATGAACTACAACTTTGTTGAACAGCAAGTTCGAGAGCCCTTTGCTTCAGACCATCCAACGTCACAAACGCGTCCCGAATTGCACCCGCTTTGTGAAACCGTCGAGAGTCGCACGTATCAGCTTAATCAGTTTTGTTGGAAACCCATGTTCAAATATAATGTAATACAACTCGTCGCGTTTCACTAAATCGTACGCTGCATCTGTCTGCAAGTTGTGTTTTCGAAACTTATCGAGGATCTTTCTTGAGGGTCCAGCTCGTAAACCGCACTGGTGTTCACCGACAAAGGCTTTCTGCTATAGCGTCAGTCTATGGAACAGAATGCGGAAACCTTTTTTTATATGTAGAAATAAGAAGGGTCATGCCTCGATGGTTGCTATAGCTGACTGTGTGTCCCTTCTCATTGATAGGGCATATGAGTTTTTCTCTTTTCTATAGTTCTAGCTTTCCTCTATTTCTCCAGCTGTTTTACTGGATGTGCCTCCACTGCTTATTTAGGTCCTCTTCAACTGGCTCATCAATCCTTCCATCAACTTTCCGAGAGTACTATGCAGCAACTCCTTCCGCTGATATTCAGACCATCTTCCTCTGCTATTTCGATTTAAAAACGTTAGACAGTCGGGCGCGATTCTAGCTCAACTCATTATAGTGATCTGATTGAGACCTAACGTTTGCACAAAGACTGCACATCGATGATATGTGAAAAGTGCCGGCCGTCGATCAGCATGTAGTCGATCTGAGAGCAGGTTTCTTCATTGGGGTGTCTCTACCGGCAACACCAAAAACCAATACCAATGACGGGAGAAACGAAAACATCCCGTCCGACTTTTGCGTTCATATTTCTGATGAAAGTCTTCATGTCGTAGTGAGAGCACTCCCCATACAAACGTATACTGTCTACCGTCCAGAATTCACGTTCATCGGTTTTTGGCCAACGCACTGCTTGTTTGGCTGCTACCTGCACAATTGCCTTCCGCAGCTCTCTGGCCAAGACGCCCGCTTATGCCGGTTTGAGTAAAGTCCTAATACAGTCGCCGTTCGATAACTGCAAGACTTTTAGCTGCAACGCTTTTCAACTGCAAGACTGATAACTGCAACAACTTTGCAGTTATCGGACCGCAATCCGTCAAATCTGATGTCAAAGTCATATTTGACATTACAGTGACAGATCTCGCGGGGGGATTCTAAATGCTTTCGAAAATGAAATTTGTTGAAACTCTAGGAACATTTCAAAAGGACTCTTTCATTTCTCTCGATTTTTTTTCGATTTCGTTAACTTGTTGTCTCTTCATTCTAGATGTGAGATTACAGATCTCCACTATTAATCAATGAAGCAAAATCATCATGTCATGTGGTTCATTTTCCGTAATTAGGCCGTTACAAATTTTATTTTCATTTTATGTCACACCCCCCCCCCCTTCCAAAAATCTTGAATAATGGAAGGGGAAAAAAAGTACAAACCGTTTTGTTCATTTTATTGGGTTTCCGACAGCATAAATGCTTAATTTAGCAACAAACAAGCAGTGATGGAAACGAAACGAATATGATGCAATCATCGTTTAATCTCCACATGTACACATCATGAAGTGTACAGACCGCGACTAAACTTGAATCCTCTCAACACATAACGAAATGATGATATGGTGCGTAGGTTTCTGGGAAAAAATAAACACATGACTAGACTACATCTGCTCTGAGAAGCGATTCGCTCGTTGCGTTTGTCTCTCCATATGCCGGTCGTTAGGGGAACAAAGAATAGCAGCAGAAGAATATCATGTCGCCTGAGCAGCAGCAGAGGTGTGGTGCGGTTAGAGGGAAAGTGTGGGGGAAGGGACTACTTCGACAGCGGTTGACTTGAGCGAGAGTAGGAGAGCATACATTGTCATTTTCTTTCTTTTTCTGACAAAAAAATCATATTCATGGGAAAGAACATAACAAGATCTGATCGCTCTGTGCAACAGAGACGAATAACTTCATATACCGAGTTGTGCACATTGAGAACCATATGTTGTGGTGTACACTAACGACAAGCAATATATCGTAAAAAGGAAAGCAAAGAGAGTGTACCAACACCGATATATTGTTATTCGCATACTGACGACTATGTCAGCGCATCTTAGGCTTTCTTTATATGTATTCAAAATCGCTAGAGGTGATTTTTATCCATCGCTGCAAACAAGTCCAGTGACAGCGAGAGTGTCGTCAAAAGGCAAACGAAATGAATAATAATAATAATAATAAAGTGTTATGTTTCAACATTTATTTGAGTGCAAGTTACAAACGTCATAACTTGCATACAAACTTTGATCAAAGATATTTCTTTTTTTTCCGTCTCGGTGTTATTTTTTTTGCCACCCCCTTTGCTAATTTTGATAACCTTGGACATAAAAAGAATTCGAAATTTGTATCAGCCTTACTATAAGAGAAAAAAATATCCCCTGTGCATTGTTTGGCTAGCTTTCACTACTCAGCGAGGCAATGCATAGTAGATCACTAATAACACTGTGCTACAAATGAAAAAAATATGCAAGAACTTCTGAAGTGACCTAGTGTAGGTTGTAGGGCTTGTTGAGTGTAACATTCGCTCATACTAGAAATTTTCCAAACACCCCCAAAATCTGAAGTTATGATCAAAATACGGTTTTTTGGACCTCAGCGCATATAATATTTTTAACTCAGTCATTGATCAACCGATTTCCAATATTTAGGCAGTTTTAGAAATAAAACAAATAAAGCTTTCAAAATATATATAGGTTTGTTCTGATATCAATGAAACATGTTAGGTTATTTGAGTTTATATCTAATTTTTTAGACTTTTTCACGCAATTTTTCAATTTAATCTTAAATTTGCCGTCTGTTTTTGTAAGAAACATACCACAAATACACTATTATTTTCAAAAGTATATTCAATTCCGAATCAAATGAAGGTAGTTTTGTAGAAATCGGTTGATATTTGGCTAAGATATATATATTTTTTACAATAAAACCAGAATTTTTGGCTTTTGTCGCACAACTATTTCACGGTGCTATAAATGATGAAAAAATGCAAGAACTTTTGATGTGACTTAGCGTGGGTTGTAGCTTTAGTCAAGTGTTACTTGCGCGTTTACTTGAAGTTTCTCAAATACCCCAATAATTATAAGTTATGTTCAAACCTGGTTTTTACCTTAGCTCACATTTTTACTTTCAATACGGTTATTTTTCAACCGATTTTTTATGTTATGGCTGTTTTGGAAAAGCGATAAATAGAGCATTTGAAATATATAAATATGTCTAAAAAGTTTACCTATATGTGATGAATCGTTTAAAAAGAAATAAGATGGTTTATGGTATTTTCAAATTTTTAAATTTATCCGCAATTTTTCACACATTTTTGTAATCATGGAGCTTCAATTACTGTAAGATTTGGAAAGTTCATTTTAGTACCAAACGGAAACAATAGGTGTTGTTAATGAAAATCTGTTAAAATTTGGCTGAGAAATGATTTGATGAAACCTAAGTATATGGTGGAAAACATCAAGTCATATCTCATCCAAATTATAACAGATTTTCATGAACAACACTCACTGTTTCCGTTTGGCACTAAATGTACTTTTCAAATTCTACAGCAATTAAAGCTCGTTCGTTACAAAAATGTGTGAAAAATTGCGAATAAATTTGGAAAATTTGAATATAACATAGTGTTCAGAGCAGAATCGGGGTTTTCGGCTTTGTTCTCGTTAAGCACCACACAGGATTTAAATTAAACTAACGATCACTGAGAACAACTTTTATTTGAGATCCGAACCGCTTCGCGTCTCGATGGGAAAGGTTCGTTTTCTGTTAGTCGATAAGCGTACGGCGGCAGCGCCGTCACGCTGCCCATTTATAAATATCGGTAGGAATAAATTGTACAGTATAGCGAATATGTGCGTTGCCTTCGTCGTAGGAAAGAAAACTTCTCCCTGGGCCTTAATTGCCCCATCATGATGCCAAAGGGTGAAATTATACACAACGTAGGGCCGTGCGCGATCACATAGACTATCCTATTTACTTTTAAACTATTCATCACATATAGGTAAAATTTGAAAAAAATCATCTTATTTTATTTAACACAAATCATCTTTTTTTATTTAAAACTATTCAGACATATTTATATGTTATATGTTTCAAGAGTTCTATTTTTCGCCTTTCCAAAACAGCCAAAATATGAAAATTCGGTTGAAAAATAACCGAATTGTACATAAAAATGTGAGCTAAGGTAAAAAACAGGGTTTTGACCATAACTAATATTTTTTGGGGTATTTGAAAAACTTCAAGTAAACGCGCAAGTAACACTCGACTAAAGCTACAACCCACACGAAGTCACTTAAAAAATTCTTGCATTTTTTCATCATTTGTAGCTCCGTGAAATAATTTTTCGATAGAAGCCAAAAATTCTGGTTTTATTAAAAAAATATATAATTTAACCAAATATCAACCGATTTTCACAAAACTACTTTCAATCGATTCGAAATTGAATATACTTTCTAAATTATAGTGTATTTGTGGTATGTTTCTTACAAAAATAGACGGCAATTTAAAATTAAAGTGAAAAATTGCTTGTAAAAGTTTAGAAAATTCGATTTAAACTCAAATAACTCAACATGTTTTATTGATATTGGTAAAACCTGTATATATTTTGAAAGCTCTCTTTGTCTTCTTTCTAAAACTGCTTGAATATTAAAAATCGGTTGATAAATGACTGAGTTAAAAAATAATATATGCGCTGAGGTCCAAAAAACCGTATTTTGACCATAACTCCAGATTTTGGGGGTGTTTGGAAAATTTCTAGTATGAGCGAATGTTATACTCAACAAGACCTCCAACCTACACTAGGTCACTTCAGAAGTTCTAGATCGCTGTAGCACAGTGTAATATTTTGTTACCCAGCGTTAAATAGACCATTTTATGAACTGCAAGGTGTCACGGATCCTGCTGACATTGATGTAGCTTTAACTTGCGTTATGTCAACGGTTCCGAGGTTTCTGTCAAAATTTCATTGCAGTTATCGAACGACGACTGTATTTTTATAGCCAAGTTTCCATTTCGCTGTTCTTTTTCGTTTGCCTAGGACTATAGATACTGGCTGTTTCGGTTCGCATTATTCTCTGGCTGGATTGTTCGTAGTATATTCGTAGCATGTTGCCTTACTATGGCCACGATGCCAGGTCTCACGATAGAGCTGCCGTCTTAGGTGTCGTTGTCGAGACACCGCATTTCATAGTTCAATTTTGCTAACATCGTAGAGAGGATTGTCGTTTCTCTTCAGAGGATATAGAAGAAGCAGCTAGCGTATAGGAGAATATATTTTACTGTGCTTGAAAAGAGCAGCTTGCCAAAAAAAAAAAAAATGCCGTGGTGGAATCACAAATATCTCTTCTGAGAGATAATAAATTGACGAGAGAGTGTGAGATAGCTACACGCATATAGAGGTAGTAATGTAGATTGTATTTGCTTTGCATCTCGAAACTGGAAAAATCCAGACGCCACTCCGCATCACATTCTTCTACGAGAGAATGCAAGTTGTTTCTGTTGTATTATCTCAGCAGTGCACACTGCGGTGTACTTCGTGTATTCTCACTAGAGTGATTCAACACTCTTGTTTCGCTTGGCTGTGGTTTAAGCAGCAAGTGAGTTTTTTTTCTGTGAGCGGCAGAAGCACAGCATAAAGTAGAATAAAGAAGTGTAGTGCAAAAATTGCTACATGCAGCGCTTATGCCGGAAAAGAAGTGCGCGGTGAACTTTAACATTGCACTTTCCCACATTGAGGAGAATAATAAGCCTGATCATAGACGTTATAACGATCGAAATGTATTTTTAAAGGCTACGATCTAGATTTAAAACTACTTTTCGTTGAGTTCCCCAGTACAGTAAGGTCTTTTTTTACACGGTTTTTTTACGCGAGTTGCTTTTCTTAATTACTCAAAAACGGTACAAGATATCGACCTTATTTCAATCACGTTTTCCGTTTCAGGTCACTAGGTACCATATATCAGTTTTCAAAAAAATTCACAATTTTTTGTGTAAATACTGAAAATTTAAAATAATGAATTTTGGTATCTAGATTGACCACTATCATATTCAAACTAGTTTCAAACATTTTAAAACGGTTTCCTTCGTTATATTCGCAACTCAAAAAAGTCTTTTTTTACGCGATCCCATACAAATTTGGAACGCATCCCTCGTGTAAAAAAAGACCTTACTGTATTTGCTATTGCATCAAAGACCGGTAGTGGTGCAGTCGCTTCACAACGATTTCCTGATGGTTCCATAAAGGCAATCACATATGCTTCTTGTTTGCTAAGTTGAAAAGAAAGGTTAGGGGCTGGTGTTAGAAGTCACAAAGCCTAATTGGGTGATCCTGAAGGTCCTGGGTTCATAGCTATAATCTTTCAATTTTTCCGGTTTGAGGTTTTGGAATGCACTTTTTTTTATTTTGTCGACCATTGTAATATTTTTTTTTATTAAATGTTTTTGTACAAAATGAACGCCATAATGGTCAAAATTTATTACACATTACTACGAAACGTTTCGAACATAATGCGGCTGGTTTGTTAGACATGCATCGTACGTCAAGACCAGTTGTAAAGTTTTTCTTATACGTTTTAATATTTATGAAAAAATAAATCTGTATATTCTCAGTCCGCAGCTCATTTTAGCCTCCGTTTTACAATCACGAGCTGCTCAGCTCGACCCAAATTACCTTCTTCTACCTTTAAACAGTTGCCCGTCATCATTATCTGCGCTGGAAGGCGACTGTTCCACCTAGTAGCAACATCTTTTTTCCTGCGCGCCTCATGTTTACCAATGAATATTGTGTACGGAAACGTTGCCGATAATGATAATAATTGCGAAAGTAAACATTGACAGACCTCAAGTGTGGCAACGCCAGCAAGTCGTGATACTTTTTGAAGGATTATTGCCGACAGCCAATAGTTTCTCTGTTCTCGAATGCTGTGCACTACAGACGATTAATAAAACTCAGATTTCAAGTACTTTGTACTCTAATCGTCTCTATCACTAGATCGAAAATATTACGACCAAACATCGTTTATTTCGAGGCAACAGCACCTGATGCTGAGTTTTGCATCAGAATAAATTAAACTCTGAGCCTGTCTACGACAGCAGACTAAATTGGAAACAAATAGAAACGGGCCGTTCTTTCACGTGGTATTGAAATGGGCCAATCGAATATTTGTTGAAAACAATAATTGAAGCGTCGAAACCAGACTTCCCGAGCACGCGCTTTTATTTCAAGCGACGAGAGAAATCTTTCTCTCGCTCGTAGAATTTCCATGCATGTGCTACGAGACGAGACACGTCACATGCAATTTGCAGGTTGCTCTTTCGCTTCTCTTTCGGTTCGGATTGCGATGCGCAAGGCGATGTTTCATCGCACTACGAACTGAGCGAGACGCCCGTACTGTACATACTTGATACAGCTCGTGCGCTACAGCTCGTGAGACTTTCTCGTGTACACAGACTTCCTGTACACGCGCTGAAACGACGAGAGGTTTCTTTTCTTTTTTTCTTCGGTAAGAGACTGCGGCGCACCACACGTTGTCTTATCGCTTTACGAACTGAGCGAGACGCCCGTACTGTACCTTAGTGAAACTGTATATTAGAGAAATGACAAAGCACTCACCGTTGAGGAAACTGTCAACATCAAAACGGGCGAGCTGTATAATTTTGCATTGCCGTTATCCGTTTTGATGTTGACAGTTGCCTTAACGGTGAGTGTCTCTGCGTCTCTCTGGTGTATAGGCTGCCTACACCAGAGAGACACTCACCGTTAAGGCAACTGTCAACATCAAAACGGATAACGGCAATGAAAAATTATACAGCTCGCCCGTTTTGATGTGTACAGTTTCCTCAACGGTGAGTGCTTTGTCATTTCTCTAATATACAGTTTCACTACTCTGGTGTATAGGCTTCCTACCGTACCTACATACGATATATGCCGTCAGACCCTTGAAGAATTCACAAAACTATATTACTACGATCAGATTATCACGAACCTTCAGAACCTGATTTGCAATATCTATACACTAAGGTCGCTTTTACGCGGTTTTTTACGTGGATTCCGGAATTTACGCGGTATTTTTTTTTTCTTGCGGATTTCGGTTCCTCTTCACTCGGATTGCAGAATTTACGCGGGTTTTTTTACGCGGATTCCGGAATTTACGCGGTTTTTTACGCGGCATGTATCCCCCGCATAAAAAGCGACTTTAGTGTACTCAATTAGAAAATTCTATCAAACATCAACATGTACTAGAAAATATAAACAATTTCAATGGTTTTACTATTTTTAACTCCCGAAAAACTTATGTTGTAATTTCAAACCACATTTTTTATCCTTAGAACTACAAAACAAAGTTCTATCATAAGATAGTCAAAGACATCTAAACCGACGAAAGGAACACTTCTGTTAACCAACGTAACACTCTGCATCCGGTGCATTTTCGTACCGTTAGCATAATAAGTATAGTAACAAAACGTTCTTAATTCATGTTAACAAAAGTCGGATGAATTAATCATAGAATTTTGAATTGATAAATAAATGAACTAGGTTATATCATAGATAATTCTAACGGTGTTTTGATGCATGCTGCTATAACACCGTAAATGAAAAAAAACATAAAATCCCCTGCCTGTTTCCTTCTGCGCAAAATCAATTTCCTTCTCGCACCATTAGCGCAAAGCAACATGCGAGGCAAGCTCGCGAGACGAGCTCACGAGAATTTGCACGCAAGCTGTCTCAAGTACGCGACGCCCATGCACCGCACTCGTTAAGTTGAGAGACGAGATATCTTCGTGTACGTCGCAATAAAAATTCCCATGCGACGAGACATGGCTCGTACGAATGGTAAGTTTTCTCGCTCGCACGCTGCACACAGCACGAAGCGACTGAATGAGAAACGAGACTTGTAGCGCAAAGCACACTGTCTCTTCTTTGTGCGAGCGAGATTTCAGGAAGTCTGGTCGAAACGATGGCTGCTAAATTGCTGTTACTCGTCTTACGTTCCTGTAGCTATCAAATGATGGATATTCCTTGCTATCAAATGAATGATATTCCTGTAGCTATCAAATGATATAGCAATCCAATGATATTCCTCTTTCAACAGCTACCTCCCAATCCAATCGATACAAACAAGAGCCATACAGGCGATTTTGGGAGTGTTAAATTGAGAGATAGATGAGAATGTGAGATGCTATACTGTACATTCAGGTTTAGTGATAGTGGTGCTATGTTAACTCGCTAATGCAGCACATCTATAACTATTTTCGTAAAAATGTTATATCTCGAAATTGGCCCATATTACCTCGGGGTGATAAGTGTTTCTGACGTAAAATTTTCTGGGAAATACGCTTAAATTATCAAATTTAAATTAAAAATGGCTACATTTGTCGAAAAATGCAAATTCAGTTTTTAAATACAAAAATAATGTATCTGGCAACACTTCCTGTCAAAAATAATATTTTTTCTGGATTCCTTGCTTTGTTTTCTTCGAGAATCACCTATCAGTATTCTGCGGACGTCTTACGTCTATAAATTGTAGGAAATAGAAAAAAGTGGTTTTGACAGAAAAGGCGTTATCTTGCAACAAAGAGGGGGTCCCACTGAGCAAGGAGTATTTCAATCGACACAAAAATTGGGATTTTTCCAAAGTGACACTAGATGAATACTTCTCCCAACTTTAGGCAAAATCTGTGATGGTCATGTCCAAAATGCATGTACACTTCGTATGAAATGACCCCAATACATTCCACCATAAATCACAAAAAAAAAGTATTGGATGCAATTCTATCACCAGAGGAATAGGACAAAAGTAATTTGAGACTCAAACATACGTTGAGTTTTGTGTTGTGTATATTAAGTTATAATAGCTGTGTAATATTTAGATGCAAGTTACAATACTATACCATGTGCTACTGAGATATGTCAATGTATTGGTTTCAACCTACAAGTCGTTGTATTCGAGATTATGAATTGATTAGCACTGCATATTTTGATTATGTTTACAATTGTATTATTTTCCGAATAATTATCCATTTACGTGATATGAACGTTTACCTAACTTATCTCGCGTTGATTGTTTTCCTACAATTACGATAGGCAAATAACTTCTGACAATACTATACACCGTTTATTGCTGGCGGTCCACTTTTTTATTGCTGGAATGAGCATTCTTTCTAGTGAAGCATTTGACAATCTGCTTCCTTGCGACGTACAAAACCGAAGGCAGTGTAAACCTTTCGCGCAACATCTTACCTACAACCGATGACGTTACCGCTAAACATGAGAGTTGTAAACATCATCATCACCAGCGGGCACCGTGCCGGACCAGACCGGCTTCATCGCGTAGATTACTCAGACTTTTCTCGATTGCCATTGCCAGCCTTGCTTGCTGCACTCAACCGGTCGAACGAGCGTTGATAATAAGTAAATAAATAAATATCTACACCAACAAGCAACACTGTAACAGAGCATTAGTAAGCGGCACGAGCTCTGCGTGTAGATCATGCTTAGTCAGCCTATACACCAGAGAGACGCCGAGACACTCACCGTTAAGGCAGCTGTCAACATCAAAACGGGCGATCTGTATAATTTTGCATTGCCGTTATCCGTTTTGATGTTGACAGTTGCCTTAACGGTGAGTGTCTTGTCATTTCTCTAATGTATAGGTTCGCTAATCATGCTGGAAGGTGCGGTAGTACTGAAACGGTGATCATATTCCAATCTCTCCGTCTCTCTCTCTTTTTCTCTCGGGACCCAAAACCGCACGATGTCGGACGCAGCGGTTGAAAACCGTTTTTTTATTGTGCATATTGAATCGAGCGTGGATACGTCGCTTCATAGGCGAATTCTATCTGGCAGCAATGCTAATTGATTTTTAATTTAATTAGGTTGCGAATGATTACAGTCAATATGTTATCTTTGCAACATTGTGTATAATAAATCACCCTTGAAATTTATTAGGTACTCGCTTCGAAAATACGCATTTTCAGCAGGTTTTCACATGGTATAATGCTTGAACACTTGAAGTTTGAATCTATTCTTCTGTCGAAACTGAACATCTTATAGAAACCCAAACATTTTTTCGAATTCTTCATTAAATGAGTTTTATTTTCAAGGATAGTGATATGACATATGACAAAAAGTATTGCGCTAATAGCAATGATACCCATGATAACTTAGAATCTGATGGTACAGAATATTTTCACTTCTTTTATGTAGGGTTGGATAAATGCAGATAAGCCCTAATACACCAGGATGCCTTCTTCTGTTTGAGACTAATTACTGTGGCCAGTGACACAGCAAACTAAATTTACAGCATGCCGCATTTTATATTACCAATATCTTTATTTGGTGTAAGCGACATGCTTATTATTTATCTGTGTTTGTGTACATAGATATAAGCTTTCACTTTTCTCTTTAAACTTTGTGCTCCACTATATCGGTTCTCGTTCCTCCTGCCAGTAGCGAAAAGTACATTGCCCTGGAGAAAACAAATGTACGATCCTCAAGCCAGTTTTATTGTAAGAGTGAATTACTTTGTCAAGAGAAAGTTATCTAGATTCTATTGCATTCAGCGTAAAGGAAGTGTTAGTGGGAATAACTCATGGTTAATTCTTTTCGTCATTTTCTGACTGTCCTAACAGTAGAACCGACTGTTACCCGATTATGAAGCTCCACCAGGATGATTTATTTACTCGATGGACGTTGCAAGGGATTCATTCAATCATCATTAAAATGTTTTCTGCACAGCGTGAACAGTTGGCCAACTGTGACACATCATATAATAACCACATCTGGGTAAATATAGCTCCAACCAAAAGAAAAAGGCAAGCAACAAAAAGGCACTGATTAATTGTTATTGATAATTCTTTTTTCTTTTACCATACTCGAGTTCATACTTATTATTCCACCACAACGGAAAAGCACCTTGTCGCTTCATGGCTGCTCAGCAAACCAATTGACATGTTTTCGGTGGCAATTCTATTCCTTGCCTGACACAGTGGTTGGTGTGTTTACTTTCTTTCACAGACAATGTAATCCACAGCACGAACAATTGGATGGATAGATAAATAGATATAGTTAGCGCACACCGCAGGAAAATGATAGAAAAAGGCGTACAAACAAAAAACTCGTTGTTCGCGTTCTAGCTACAGTAGCTAGGAACATCGCTTTATACTTTCCGGCGAATCGATAGATACGCGTGAGTTATCAACACACTGAAACTTTTCGAAAACAATGTAGTGTGCTGTATATTACTCTAATTTATGTCGTTTTCGTTTATGCGGTGTAGCTTCCCCGCGGACTACACTTTGTCCTATCACTGTTTTTTTTTACATTTTCTGGACTATCCCAGACTACCCTTTTTCTGTCCCGGACAGTCCGCGAAAGAAACAGAGTGCAGTGAAAACACCAACGTATGTGTCAAAATCAAAAAATAAAAAATGTGTCGAAATCGGTCTGCTTTGATTATCGTTTTTCGCGTGTCAAACATCTGGTTGAATTTTATTTATTTTTTTTGTTATTTTGTCATTTTTCAGTAAATTGGCAAATTTTTTGTACAGTAGCACAAACGCGATAAAAGACAATGGCGATAATGACCAAAACTAAAATGACAGCTACCTCTGGTATTACGCACACCATTGCAACTGCTCGGAAAGTGTTTTTTTTTCAGCTGCAAAGCGTAGTCCGGGACGGAATAGTCCTGCCGTAAAAACGAATTCGACATTAAGAAGATTTTTTGGTAAACCACCATCAGAATGCCAAACTTATCTCATATTCCGATTTCAAACAACCACTTGCACGGCAATGATAAAAAGGTACTTAAGCGAGAATACCACCTTTGTAATCGTCAATTTCGACGCCATCTACAGAACACGGATGTTATTTTTTACATGCTTATTTGTTTAAGCTTTCTCGTAAACACAACGTTGAGGCGACGAACCCGGCGAGTAATTACTATTCGACACTCTCACGTAAGTTGACGCGTTTTGGCCATGGATAGGGGCACCAAAATTCCCATTCTTTCTAGGGCAGCTATTTCAAGCTTTAGGGCAGCATTTTTTTCGTTTTTGTTGACCAGAGTAATCGTTAAATACATGCTTATATACTACAACAATCAATTTTTTTATTTGTTTTTGATACAGAAAAACATCTAGGAGAACTCGTAGCCTCTCTGTTACAGAGTCCGCTTTGACAAGCGAATAATCATGATTTCGAATCTTAGTGGAATTAGACAGTTCGATGTCAGAGGGACTTTTACTCACGGATTTATTCTCAGGCTCACCCTACTCAACCCCTCACACTAAATTCCAGAAAATACTACAAAGTATACAGCCCTAGGGTTGTATGAAATAGTGGCGTGGGACTAAAAACTATAATGAAAGGGAATTTTTGTTACAAAGGTTACGGAATCCGTAGACATAATCAATTCATTTGTGCAGTGACTTGCTTTTTTTCTCAGCCACCCTTTATTTTTTTTAGAAATATATTCCACAACACTCGAAAGAATATCGTTTACACTTGACGATATTGCAGTGGTTTTTTGTGCAAACAACATTTATTCGACAAGGAACAAGCGAATCGTTGTTGTTGAAGAAACACCAAGAATTTCTCGTAATGCGTCTAAATCAGAATTACCTCAATTTCCTCAAAAACCAAATCCAATAATACGTTATCATAATGAATAGTTTTCTCTTTTTTTAACTTTGATAAAATAAAATTTATTATATGAATCTTACTCTGAAAATAATATCGAAGCCGGAATAGGTAAACAAAAGACGCTATGTTAAACAAAACTATCAACAGGTTTCAACAAAAAATCGTAGCAATCAACAATTTCAAAGAAGTGAAATTCGTTGTACTACGAAAACAGCTCATATACATCATCTTAGTAATTGGACCAAAAATTCACAAGCAATCGCCGGCTCTTACTCTTCTAAAAGTTTCTATATTTAAGATTTTACTCTTTTGATTTTATGCCGGTCATGATTATTCAGTGAATATCGAAGATCAAATAAAATAAAAATAACTTATATCTTAAAAACTTTGCAAATACACGTTGCAAGAAATGTTCAATTCTTGTTGAGTAATTTATGAAAATTATATTCATGAGGATCCTTCCAGCTGGTCTTGAGGTACAATGCTGGCCTAACTAGCCAGTCGTTGCAGGTTCGAGTTCCGGCTCGGGAGAGACTGTTAGTGTCAGTAGAATCGTAGCACTAGTCCCGCAATTGTCCTGTACACTAAACAGTTGGCTGCGAAGTCTGTGTTTAGATAAAAAAACAGAAGGTCGAGTGCCGAATCGGAATGTAGCACCGAGATAAACTTTTAATCACCATAAGCAGCAGCATTGCAGTTTTTCCTTCATTGCGCATGAATAGAATTTTACCGCTGCAATACGAATAGTACTGCTGCAGTACGAATAAAAGTGTACCTCTGCAATCATAGAGAGACTTGCGGCGCTCTGCTCCACATACACTGTACGGTACTGTTGCTTCTACCATGTTGCTTGTTTTCTTTCAAGACATCAGTTTTTATTACGCTCTAAAAGCAGGTTTAAAAATTGTTTAAGACGTAGGGTTGTTTCAAACTTTTCGAAAAATCTTTACCTTCGAGACATCAAATTAGTTCATGGAAGCAAACATAAATTGACCTATTGGGACGGGAAAACTGTCAATTTTTTTTATTGATACAGAGAATATCACGGACTGGTTGGTGTCCATTCACGTCGTCCGTGCTAGGAATGCTCGCATGTGATTGCTTCGGTGATTCTACGAAACCGGTTTAGGCATGGTTTTAGTATATTTCACAGAGCAAAATAATATCGAGTATGTATGAACATTAATGGTAATGCGCTAATATCTAAAAGTGGTAGTCAAATTATATCTTATATTGAGTAAAAAAGTCTCAGAAATCGATTGGCAGGTGTCTGATCTACGTAAAATGTTAGCAACATGTCGATTTTGCCCTAATTCTCCTACAATATTGAATTAGGTTTATCTCGACGTTAAATTAAACTATTTGAAATCTGTTTAATTTAATTTCAAGAGTGTAAGCGATACTCAAAGATACAATCACAATTTGGCATCACATGATCCTCCCCCTCTTGCGGGGAGGGGGTTGCATTTTTGGCTAGGACAGGTCAAAACATAAAAATCTCGCTTCAGCTATGAGACGGAATCATCGCGTCTTCGATGAAGTCAAATGCGACCCCCTCCCCGCAAAATGGCGAGGATCATGTGATGCCAAATTGTTATTGTATCTTTGAGTATCGCTTACACTCTTGATATTACATGAAACAGATTTCAAATAAGTTAATTTAACGTCGAGATAAACTCAATTCAGTATTCAGACACCTACCAATCGATTTCTAAGACTTTTTTACTCAATATAAGATATAATTTGACTACCACATTAAGATATTAGCGAATTTCCATTAATGCTCAGAAATAATCGATATTATTTTGCTTTGTGAAATATACTAAAACTATGCCAAAACCGGTTTCGTAGAATCACCGTTTTGAGCTCAGTTTTTGTCCGATTTAAGATCTGTTTAAAAAAACAGGGTTACTAAGATGAGTAAGAAAATGCTAATATGTATGTGGACGAACTCATAGAATTTTGCTATTTGATCTTATAACAAAATGGCGTCGAAAAAACATCGAAAATTTCCGATTTCTCAAAAATTGTTGCCCCTTAAGTTGAAATATGTTCAAACTCGGGGAAACTTGTTTTCGCAACAAACTTCATCAAAAAATCATGCATAGAAGCCAAGGCAAAAAAATTGTTGCACTGTGTAAGGGACCATACATAAATGACGTAGCATCTATGGGGGAGGGGGGATATCATCATTTTGTGGCAAGCTATGACAAGGGGGGGGGGGGTTGTAGTAAAATCGACGTAGCATTTATTCTAAAGACTGATATTTTTGCAGGAAAAATGTATGGTACTAAAAATACATTAAAACATTGCACAAAGTATTGCAGCGAGATCTGTCGAAATGTTTCTATCTGTGGCATTCTGAAATCTTCTTAAAGCTCTGCTACAAAAACAATCACTTGGATTTTCAAACACACAATCTGTTTTGAATACAAAAGTTTTTGCCTTTTGTGGCTTTTAATTGGGTTGTTTAGCTATATCAGTTTTTTATATAATCTGAAGATCTGATTCGAGCAAGCCATGACCGATATCGGTCGTACAAATTTTCGCTCGCGTGTTATATAGGAAGAAAACTGCTTTAATGTTGTGCGTGTTCGTTATAAATGTTATCGCGAAGTGTGTTTATTTTTTTAAATTTACAAGTGTTTTTTGGAAGTGTTTGCGGCTTGTTGTGTTATGTTTGTTGCGAAACATCCACCAATTGAGTGTAGTAATGCCGTAAACATCGATTGACAAAATGGCTGCAATAGCATATAGAGTGGTACTACGCCACCGTCGCTTGCAGCTGGTTTTAGTTTGCTTCTCATCACTGTGTGTTGTGTGTGTAGAAAGAGTTGAACAAGTTGGAAAATTGAACGTCGAGAGATGATGAAAAATTCATATACCTAGTTTTCGGGAGAAAAATTGGACGAAACGGGAATCGAGTGTAGTGAAATCGATTTAGTGCGTTTTATCGGTGAAATTATGATTGTTCTAGCGGAATTGGTTAAATTGTTCAGAAAACTTTAGATTGTGTTATTGTCTCGCGGCTCTTTGTTTCGCAGTTTCGTGGTGGTAGTGTGCATATCTGGATAGTGTGTATCAAATTACCGGGACTGCTGCTCGCACTGGCCCAACGATTCACAAATGGGAAGGGAATTGGAAGATAAGTATCGGTGTTTGTGTTCTTTTACATGCAATCTGAAGTAGAAGTGGGCAAAACAGTTCTTTACGAAAGCGGCTCTGAACCGGTCACTCACCGTCTCAATAAACGCCTCATAGTTAACAATTATTCGCGAGATTGATGGATCGTGCTGTTTCGGTAAACTTCGGTCTCGGGCGAACCATCCGTTTTAGCGCGCAAAGAACCGTGGTTCATTTTCTTGAGCCGTTCGATCAATCGCTCGAGCTCGGCTTACCGAAATGTACTATTTTCCGTAATGAGCGCGTGCTAAATATTTATTTACCGCGCGCGAGATTAGGAAATATATGATCGTTACCGTTTTGCAATTTATGATTTTTCTAGCTTTTGCGCAAATATTGTTACAAATAAACTTTTCTCTCAGTTCACCATATTGTAATCTTATAGGTGGAAATGAAACTAGCTCATGTATACTCGGATTGTTATTGATTTGGCCCTTTGTAAATAAACACTGTTTGTATTATGTATGGTTGTATATTTGCATTTTTCAAATTATAAGGCTTTGAATGCATGCAACTCTGCCAGTTTTCATACTTAATAGGTGTCACAGGTTACTCATCGTATCAACGGACTCGTTCAAGCGCTATATAGAAATTGTATATTTTATGATACAAACCACGCACACGTGTACGTGGCCCCAACAACATACTTATTGCTTGTTGGTTTAATTCGATTCCATGAACGAAATTATAAATTTTGTATTTCTTCCAAGTAAACACACACACATTTTTCCATGGTCTTTCGTGTTTTAATCGGTCTCAAATCATGAAATAGTTTTTTCTTAAATAGACGAACAGTATACGAGAAATTTATTAGGCATAAAGCCAGATGTGCTGGTGACCAAATATCTGGATACTCCGCGTCGATACCATCCATGAGATCGTATTTTCTACAGATTGATCATCAACGCGTAATAGTTGTTGGTAGCCAAAAGGGTCACTTCAACACAATAAGGAGTGGAGGGGCACTAACGTGGATACAACTTTCGTGATTCGTAGCTTTAGTAACATTATATAGTTGACTAATATAAATCAATGAAAGATACGTTTCGGTTTCACGGTTACATACGGTTACAGTTACATTATGACCTCGTAAGGAGATGTCCGAACATTTGAGTTGTCTCAATTCAATTGTAGGTCCGGGATCAACTTAATTATAGGTCCAGTGTGCGTTCAATCATAGGTCGCGTGCGTTTCGTTTTTTCAGTGTTACATCATCAAACAGAATGAGTTCGGAACCCGTTTTTATTTTCGCGGTGAATATAATTATTTCATAGGCGCGATATTAGTTGTTATGAACCCGGTGCTCGAAATCAGTGCATCGTTACCAAAACGAACCCAGCTGCAAACCCTTCCCTCACCTCCAACATCCCAGTGATTTCTCGTGGAAGTGCAGAGGTGTTCTCGGCTTCCAACAAAGCGAGTATCACGTCAACATGTTCCTATACATACTCCTTCTTTGACCTGCATTCGGATGCGGCCGGCGCTGGTATTGCCTAATATAAAGATTAAGGTCACCAGTTTTAACACATTGAGGATGAATGTTAATCCCAAACATCATCCGCTGGTTCTCTGTGTTATTACAGCTGATCTGGCAATAACGGAGTAGCAACCGCGGGCGGTCAATCATGCTCATGCTCATGCTCATCAGTTTTTTATATCATCTGAAAGATATGCATTTTCTAAGTAAAATGTGATTTAAAAAAAATTTCTATCGTTGTCCTTCGCTTTTTAAATCACGATTCAAAACCGCTCGAAATCGCCCATATACCAACTGTCTTTGTAGCGATTTAGAGCAAATTTTTATTTTTCATTTAACAATCGAAGGATAATGATATAAAGTTTTAAAAAATCACGTTTTGCTCAGAAAATTACACTCTTTCAGATGTTATATATAAATCGGAAATCCGTGAATAGCTAAACAACCCAATTGTGAAAATTACAAGATACTCGTTTCATTTCCGGAATAGCTTCTGTGTTTTCTGCAGACATGGATCATACTAAGTTGTTTATACACCCTTACTTCTTGTACCAAAACACAAGCCCTTCGAAGCAGAAGATGCAGTCACGAGTCTATAAAGCCTTGTTTAGAGTTCCAAGCGAAATAAAAATCTTACACAAAATGTTCATTTTTTACGCTCGTGAAAAATGCAACCTGCAAAAATTTCACTTCGCTTGGAACTGTAAACAAATTCGATCCAGCGAAATCTAAGATTGTGGATCTCATCTTTTTCACTTAGGGTTACTTTTTCACGCATGCAAACGCTAGTGAAAAAAACAGCAACTAGCGAAAACTTGAGTTTTCAGCGCGTTTATATTCTGTCAATTCCGGCCAATTTTCACTTCGCTCGAAGTGTAAACACATGCATTTTGGTTCGCTTAAACTGTAAACTGCAAGCTAGTGAAATACCTGCGTGATCCACAAAATGGTTTTCACGACAGATTTTGCTAGCGAAAATTTACGCTTTTTCACCTGTCAAATTTTTCACTTCGCTTGTAACTGTAAACTATGCTTAAGTTGTAAATGAATTGAATTAGACACGGTTTTTTTTCGAGTATTTTTTTGTATGTATGTTACTACTTAAGGAGCTCCGTAGCCACAAGGTTACAGAGTCCGCCTTGGTAAGCGGGTGATCGTGGGTTCGAATCTTAGTAGAATCAGGTCATTTGGTTGCCAAAGGAATTTAGCATGGGTTTATTCTCAGGCTTCCCACCAAGTACCTTTCCTTCAATCTGAATTCTACAGTACCCCTGTTGGCTCTCCTTCTAACAGAAATAAGTCCCTATTATAATAAAACTGGTGTGAGTAACGTATGAAAGTTCTCTCCAGGGAATTGTAATTAGGCGATATTGTTAGGAGGAACAGAGGCTCGGTATAGTAGAGTAGTAAGCTTGAAACGGAAAGGTAAAACTTACACTCAAGCACGGATATGAATGATAAGCGTATCACTTACTCCAATAGTGTTACTTCTAATAATATGAAGTGCGGAGTACAGAAAACACCTTAGTAATATCACAACAGATCTAATCTCTGGTCGCAGTGATGAGTCGGCATAGGAAAAAAATACTACATACTTGTATTTTTGTACGTTTTTCCAGAAGCGGCGGGGGGGGGGGTAATCGAATGCTACGTTTTTTTCAGGGGGGGTTTTGGTTTTGTTACCAATTGCTACGAGGCGGGAGGGGGGGCTTTGAAATCATGAAAAAAATGCTACGTCATTTAAGTATGTTCCCTAATGATAACTAGCGTATTACAAAACTGTTCAACACTTTATCCATCCAACAATATATTGGTTATTGTTATCTATCAAGTGGTTATGCTGTTATTATCGTTTGAAATCTGACGCAACATTTGCCAGTTTCATTTCTAATTCTAGTCCCACGTCAAAAAGTCAAACACAGTGAAATGAATAAGGTAATGTATGATCGGTACAATTTGGATTATTCTCATGGTACATACATCTTCATGGTACATAAATTTTCATGGTACATACATTTTCATGTCACGTTTTCACCATTAGGAACGCAAGATATCATTAACAAGTTACGTTTATCGAAACAATCTACACAGTTAAAAAATTACATTACTTTAAATGCACATAAATGGAGCATTGGAAACCATGTAATATTCCGTGTGGCATTATATTCACATGCAATGTAAATGAATATATTGTGAATTTGCATGCATATTTATATTTATGTAAAATATGTTTTTCACTTTATGTGCTAAAAACCGTTATGTGCTTTCATTTGTATTAGTTGTAAATTTCGTTTTTTTGTACTGTGTATCTGCCTAGTTCACAGAAGCAATAACACTGATCGACAAAAGCAAAAAAAAAAGTTGCCTTCAAGCTCAAACTGGAAAAATAAAAGATTATAGCTTTTTAACCATCCATGTGAATTCTGGTGCCCCTAGTTAATGCAAAAGTTAATCAAAAGGCCTCAGAGCAGTTGCTCGCCGGGTTTGTCGCTTCTATGCTTGCTTACGGGAAAACTCATTTATTGTCTGAAAAAGTTATCTTTGCTAGGGGCACTAAAGTGTAAACTGTAGGGTAAAACCTGTATTTACAAGGGTTATTTTGTAGCAAATCCGACGTAAATTTATTCAGATATAGGGTAACGGGGGTATATTGGCCAGCTTTGGGAAGTGTTCGTACAGTTCATTGAAAACAAACACAATTTTTCAACATAAATACCTACTCTATTATACCATTGTTAAAATCTAAGTGTCTATTTTAATATACACCGTTCAACAATGCAATATATTGAAAAAATATCCTAGAAAAATCAAAATTTCTACGAAGTGCTAAAAACATATTTTGGTCCACCAAATTTTTACTTTGGCCCACCTTTATATCTACAGACGTGTATGGAAATAGTTCGGACTAATTATATTTAAGATCATCATCAGTATTTTTAAAGCAAAAATAGTGGGTTTTAGGAGAACATTCTTCTGCTGTGAATGTTTGTAAATTTTAGGCATCTAAAAATGAAATGATTTGGCTCACAGTGGTTTGACAGGCATTCTCATCTAATTTCATATCGTTAAATGTGATAAATTAAGAAGTAATTACCTGTAAATTGTCACAAGCTGGTTTTTTGTTCACGTGCAACGGCCGAACGGTAATCAAAGAGATGTCAAAACTTGGCATGGTCAAAATATGTTTGCTTCAGAAAGAGGCAAACATATTTCAGCCATGCGTTTAACCACTTTTTCAACTTTTTCCAACATGTTAGAGAATACAAACTGTTCCTATGACATTTTATTGATGTTACTACAACAACGAATTGTTTCAAAAGCATACATATTTGTTACAATAGCTTCCGGACGTTGACTTGTATATTACCACTTCCTCTTGACTTTGGGTTGACTCAGCCATGACTTTGAATATGTATGAAGTAATTCCAAAATAACACTACCTAGAGCCAGTTTTTCGCCGAAAATTATAGTGTAGTATGATTCTTAGGTGTGTTATTCAATGTTGCATGTATAGTTCTCTGATATTCATTGATTTCTCAGATAAAATGCGTAAAATATTACCGGGTGGGTCAAAATATGCATGTGGGCCAAAATACCCCCGTTACCCTATCGTTTTCTCTGATCATAGAATTTGTATCATGATCGACACAGGGTGAACAAAAAATGTTTCATAATCGAACCAACTATTTTATTTGTGATCCGTTTGAATTTAAGTATTTTAAGCAGAAAATTTAATTGCCTAAAACTATTCTTAACATTTCTTAATTGGCACTATCAAGGAAAAAAACGTTATTCAACAAAAAAATTCCTATGGATAGTACCTACGTGAAATCCATCATCATATCAAGCACAGGTGAAGTGTAGCGGTGAAGTCTCAGAAGTAAACGGTTCCGATCACGATACAAAAAAGGTCTTCGCATTCCACCAATAATTCCAACATTTAAGCAAATATTTCGCACAAATATTGTTCCTACATGAAATTTAGATGTTATAGAAGCATTTAACTATTTGATTCCATTATCGCTTGTATCATATGTATCATTTATCAAAACTTTTTTACTAACGAAGCATTACTAATCTCAATGAAACTTCCTGAACATCATCAGGAGGAGTTGTTTGATGACACGAGTGAATATATGAAATAACTTTTCGCTAAATAGTGGAGCAATGTCGCATATGAAAAATTTTTCTGATCATGATACATTTTCGGACTGGTCCGATTATGATACAGCACCTTACTTCCTAGGCCGTTGTAAATACTGATACTTGGCGGGGTAACTAAGGAGGCTCGGTAAATGTATATGTGTAATGACTGTCTCAGGGTATCACATTTTTAGTAAAAGCTATATAATGATACGCGTCAACATTATGAAACGTAAACACTTTTTTTTTTATTGCTCTCCTTTCAAATTTCTCTAGTTAAACTTCTTTTCCAGAAAAAGATCATCATAATTGCATGCTAGGTAATCGTTTAGTAAATAATTTTCATAATAATTATATGTTGTAGAATACGCATTGGTACGAAAGAAAAGTTGATCAGTCCAAGCAAACTATTGTCGTTTAATGATGCCACAATTTAGATGAGGAAAAAAATGATGCCACAATGCTTTTCCCATGGACCACAAACTGTTTGTTTTCAAACTTTTATTTTATTCTTTTTCAATTTATAATACCCCCTGGACCCGTTGATTTGAACAAGACGATACTTTTTCGGTGGTTCGAATAAACAGAATAACTTCCAATGCTTCACTTTTCGTAAAATCAATCAATTGCTAGAGTAAGTGATAGTATAGTTTCCATTACAGTTATTAGAGCATTCTGATAGAAATCCGTACTTATTGAATATGACTCACAAATTCAATCAATACTGTTTGAATAATTGACAAAGTAAAAAAAAATAAAGTTATGTTACTGAAACAAAGTATGCGTTTCTGGAGTGTTTGATAGAGCGTTACACTTACACCACATACTATTCTTGCGTAGATAAAAATGTGCACAATATAGCATATTTGCTTCTCACCTGTTTGGACAGCCACAATTCATATTCAAACCATGAAAATGATATCTGCAAATCATATTTAGTGTCGCCCGGTGACCTGACTTCTATAACATCAATGAGCAATATGATAAAGCATAGCGTAGAAATGATGAGGAATATTTTGTCGCCTGTGTGTTGCCTGCGATTGATCAACATTATTAAAATTAGGCGAAAAAGCGACAATTATCAAATTATTCTCGGTGTGGTGTGCAATTCATGATGATCACACTTTTCAATAATCAATAAACCCAATCCAGACCAATGAAGAATGCAATTTCAAGAACTCTAGTTTGACACATCTTGCTACTGAAGCCCGTCCAAAATGTGACTGTTCAGTGAACCCTTGCCATTGTATCTTGCAGTTTCAATCGGTTCAATTATCAACAGATCTTATAATAAATAAAAATTTAACGAAATTGTTTTTTGTGAAACGCATTCTTCTATCGTTTTAAGCTTCTAGGTATTTTATTTCAAAAGAGTGACATCTGGTTTTGAGTGTAGACAAAAATGGTTCTTCTCGCTAGAGATGCTCCATTCGCGTTTTCCTCATCTCTTTCATGTACACGCATACTCACAAACTCTTGGTGTCAACTAGCAAAAACTCGTGCTTTAAAGTTTTTTTTAGCATCGACAGAATAACATTTCTTATGTTCATGCAAAAATGGCAATCTATAGAAGCAGCGGAAGGTATACTAACAAAATTGCCGCTATTATTTTCGAATGCTCAACAAATGCCCATGTCGCGTGCCGCAAGGCGACAGAACAGGAACTAGGCATAAGTGCCGTTAACTCGTTTCTTCGTTTCCCTAATCCATCCAGCCCAGTGCAGTAGGGTAACGACCCCATAATTCGCCCACTTTATTTGAGTACCCAAAATTCGCCCACCTATTTTTTTCATTGTTCGCAATATAGTGTCAACTCTTAGAACCGTGTTTAAACATAAAAAAGAAACAGCTGAGATTAAAAATAAATTATTATTTGGCATAATTCAATGACAAACCCCGTAAACAATTCGTTGATTAGTGGGTGGGCGAATTATGGGGTCAGGGCGAATTATGGGTCCCTTACCCTAGTGCCACCATGAATTAAACGGTTTGAGTCCATTTGTCACAATTTCACAGTTTATAAATTACCCCATGACCCGACAACGGCCGGCTGTCGCGCGTTGGCGCGGTGTCTACTCATATCGTTGTGTCTACCGGTTGCAGTTTTTGCCGCAGAATGTGAGTGACTCCCTAAATGTCGGTCATAAACACTAAATTTTATGAGTTTATTTTTGTCTTGCCTCACACGCGTTACGAACATTGAATATCAATTGGTTAAGTTCCATCTTCATCGTTCTCCATTCTAGTACGACCTTCAACTGGAAGTAGGTACGGCGTGGGCGTTGTATTTTTATTTGAATGTTTGAGATCCAATTGTGGCGACGAACGTTAGAAATTCGCGTACAAAGTTTCCAAGATAAATGAAAAATTAATATAAAAGTTTGAACGTGAAATTTTACAAAGCATTGTCTGTCTATTTCCTAGAATCTTTGAGTGTTGACAGATAACTTTCCTGGGTGATCAGTGAGCAGAAAGTGAAAGCTTCCTGGTGGTAATTTATTACTGTCATGCAAACATTTCACCTTCGTTACAATACAAACGGACCCATCGTGAGAGGCATACGAAATCAGCTGTGATTATGTTCTTGGTGTTATATCAGATTTATTGCGAATATATAGGTAGAATTGCAACTGCCAACTTTGTTGACATACATGAAACAACCAGAAAGATATTTTGATATCGCATGTTAGCTTTTTTTGGAACACTGAAACGAAATATCCGGTATCCAATTGAGAAGTAAAGTGCCTGCCAAGTAAAAACAAATGTAAAACGTTTTGAAATTTAAATAAATACCTGCAAACAGTATAATAACTCTTCGAAATAACGAATCAAGGTTTCGCTTTATTTCAGCCGGTAGTATAAAAGCCTAAGCTGCTTGAAGATCATCTGAACTTCTTTCTATCATATGAGCTATTACGGAGCTAATACCACTAAGCCTGCATAGACAGACCACGTGTTTTTCGCATTAGGTAAACACACCGTGTTTACACTACATAGACAGTGAGGAGAAATAAAGACCATGCGGTGTTATCGGTCATTTCGATTATACAAAACCTTCTTTTGTATACACAATCGTGCTGATTGTGATTTCATAGCAAATTGGGTTCTTGCCAAGTCTAGGAAAAAACTTTTTTGGCGTCTTCGATATTGACGTAGCGATGAAAATGCGTGATTATTCCTCAGACGGCAACACCTACAAAACCAATAATAGTCAGTCCGGTGACACTTCGAATACACTTTTGATTTCCGTATAGATTGATTAGAAAGCAAACATAGAAGAGCTTTCGCATTATGCTACCACAAATAGAAATACTTGGCACCGCCTGGCATTTGTTGGTGCGGGCTTTCTCTCTATAGAAACCCGGTCTTATATTATGACGTGTTATCTGGGCACGTTTTCTCGTTACGTCTACTTTTGTGCTTAATTATACAGTCACCGGTCTCTATAGCGACAGAGGCATATAAAAAAAAACCATTAATTATATTTATTTACGGTAGTAGAATACTAAGCAACTGCCTGATTTTTCTTTTTCTAAATTTATTGAATTTATGGTTATACTGCTTCTATTGGAATAATCCATCGAGAACATTTTCAGCAATTTTGTTATTTATAATTACAAATAATTACAAACCGCAGGAAAATAACGGCTTCTATTTTTGGATGCTTTCAAAAAATTTTGATTGTTTGATGAGTTTACCTACCAAATTAATGTTCAATTTACAAGCTCCTTTCAAACAAGAAGTCATTTTTTGATATAGGAATATTAATTCAAGTATGGGAAGTCAAAAATAAAAATTGAGAAGTCAAAATAAAAGTATTTATGAATATGAAAAAAATCTTGGAAAAGTCTAGTGTGGTTCAACTTCTAGTCTAGTTGTGGTTCAACTTAGGCGTCGTCGTGCACATATTACGTAACGCATGAATGGAGGAGAGGGTTAAATTTGCATTACCTTTTATCACATATAAGAGAGGGGGTAGTTGACATAGTTACGTCGGAGTCATATTATTCGTGAACAAATGAGTCGTATACCTTCCTGGGATTCAAAGACCCAGTCTCTTTGGGATGTAAATAGCCACTGTCAAGAGAAATCAATCCATCAACTGCGCAGCAGCTTCTCCGATGTCTCGCATTCCATATTGCAAAAGGTGCACAAAGAGGTCTTTTATTGAGCTATAGGAGTTTGATATACCACTGAAAGGTTCTGGGCCAATGAACTGTAAGCTAGATTCTTGTTTTGCAAGCTTGTCTGCTCTTCCATTTTCACCAAAACCACAATGTCCTGGAACCAAGTACAAATTAACTGAGTTCGTTTGACAAAACTGTCGAAATGGAGAAAACATTCCCGGACAATCTTGGATGTACTTTTATAAACACCAAGTGCTGTCAACGCTGCCTGATTGTTAAAGAAAACACAAATATTTGCATGTCTGTGTTTTCTAGTCAGACAAAAAATCGTACATTAAAAAATTGCAAAAGTATCTACTTCAAAGTTTCCTATTTTTGAGTCATCTGTGAAAAATATTGTTTAGTCGGGACGAATGTCTTTTTTTAAGGTGGCGGGGAAATCTGCGAAAAGACACCTAAGACCACCTGTCCCGACCCACTAAAACCCCTCCAGTCTCCAGCCCTGGTCTTCCCGGAACGATGGTTAAGTATTACGTAGTTAAGTATTAGTGGCTTTTGTGCGTGGTGCACCCTTATAACTTTTATAACCTCCTAGCTAACTACCTGGAGACTGGTAGTAAGCTACCACTGGCATGTTGGTGGTTGACCCGCCACACACATTGAAGCTCTAGGATAATCTGGGAGGCGGCCGCACAGGCCGTGTTCCAGATGTCCGGGTCGTCGCACATCTTCCAGACTAGATTGTCCGGAGTAGTGCCAGGCCCACTCACAGCCATTATGTCGCTCCTCGCTCTTACGAAACGAGGGCATACGAAGAAGACATGCTCAGCAGTCAGTGCGTCTTGAACTGTCCTACAGATCAGACGTTTTTTCGGTTGCTTGTGGACTGGTCTTTGACTGCCTATAGCTTCAAAGTTTGTGTTTTGTCAGTGTGTCTTTTAAAGACTACCTGAAAGTTATTTCCCATCAGTCTTTCTCAAGACTACCTACTTTTGAATTTAACATTTGTTTTAACTTTTTTCGTATCACCTGAAATGGCTGGACGGAAAAAGAAACCTCGCATCGCTGCGGGGAGGAAAAGAGAGGCATCTCTTTCTGACACATCGAGTGTCTGTAGTGACAATCCTTTTGATATTTTGCCTGAGCAAGAAGCTGGTGAAATGGAAGTTATTAATATTGAAACTATACAAAATATAAAATGTTTGAAAAAGGAGAAAGTTCCACCTATTGTGGTAACTATTTCTTCTGAATTTAATATATTCAAAAAGGAACTTTCAACGTTTGTTTCTGACGTTAAAGTTACCTATCAGATTGGCCGTAGAGGTGAATGCCGCTTATTAGCCGACTCAGTAAAGGGTCGTGATCGTCTTGTTCAGTATTTAACTGACAAGATGTACAAATTTTTTACATACGACACCAAGAACGCCAAGCCGTTCAAGGTTGTCTTGAAAGGTCTCACCAACGATCAAACCGTTGATGAGATCAAACTTACTTTAACAGAATTACTTGGCATAGCCCCTACCCAAGTAATTCTAATGAAACAAAAATCACGAGGCGAAAACAGTCAGAGAGCTGGAATTTCCCTTGTTAATTATTTAATTCATTTTAACCGCAATGAGGTTAACAACTTAAATTTTTTTGAAAAAGCACATGCTTTGTATAATGTGCGTGTAAAGTGGGAAATTTATAGGAAGTATAGCGGAGGTGAAAAGCATATCACCCAATGCCGTACTTGCCAACGTTATGGCCATGGTTCCAAATTCTGTAACATGGACCAAAAATGTCTTAATTGTGGAGACTCTTCTCACAAAAAGGACACATGTCCTGTGAAAGAGAGTAAAAATTTTCGCTGTGCGAATTGTAACGGCAACCATATGTCAAATTTTTATCAATGCCCAGTCCGTTTAGCAATTGTTAAGGCAAGGCAAGGTAAACAAAATTCAATTTCTCAATTAAAACCAACTTCAAAACAAAATTCTCCAAGCGTACCAGTGACGCATAGTTTACCTACTCCTTTGCATACCCGTTTAACTTATGCACAGGTTACAGGTAGTTCGAACATTATACCGCCTAGTGTTGGTAGTTCGAAAATGACCGTTAATATGGGTAAGCAAAACACGCTAGAAAATAATTGTACACCTATCACTCCAGCTAATATTGCTGCCGACAATATTTTTTCTAATGTCAACTGCCTGGGGCCTATTACGGCAGGTAAACTTTCTTTTTTGCAACAGGCAATGTTCGATCTTATGAACGCCATGTTGCAGGCAAAATCAATGTTTGAAGCCATTCAAATAGGCACAAATTTTACTATTAAAATTGTTTCTAATTTAAAATTTAGCAATGATTTTAAATAAAACAATTAAAATATTAAATTGGAATGCTCGCTCATTGAAGGCCAATGAGAATGAGCTTTTTAACTTTTTAACAGTAAATAATGTGCATATTGCAATTATTACTGAAACATTTTTGAAACCTAACATTAAATTAAAATATGATCCCAATTACGTGGTTCATAGATTTGATAGGATTCAGGGTTCCGGCGGTGGAGTTGCAATTGTTATTCATCGCCGAATCAAACATCGTGCTCTTCCCCATCTTGAGACGAAAGTTATTGAAACTTTGGGAATTGAAGTTCAAACTGAACTTGGGATTTTATTTATTGCCGCAGCATATTTACCATTTCAATGCACACGCGAGCTCAAAAATTATTTTAAAGGTGATTTACAAAAACTCACTAGAAATCGTTCGAAATTTTTCATAATCGGCGATTTTAACGCTAAACATCGTTCATGGAATAATTCTCAAAGTAATTCCAATGGCAAAATTTTATTCAATGATTGTTCTTCAGGATACTATTCTATTTTGTCTCCGAATAGTCCTACATGCTTTTCTTCTGTAAGAAACCCTTCAACTATTGATTTGGTGCTTACAGATCAAAGTCATGTATGTAGTGATTTGATCACACATGCTGACTTTGATTCTGACCATCTTCCAATAACTTTTTCTTTATCACATGAATCAGTTTTAAACCCTATGAGCTCTGTTTTTAATTATAACAAGGCTAATTGGGAAAGATACAAAACTCATATTGAGAGAAATTTCAATAATGAGCTTGATTTGCAAAACGAAGTGAATATTGATTCCGCTTTGGAAGCATTAAAATGTGCAATTGTTGATGCCAGGAATTATTCTGTTCCAAAGGCTCAAATGAAATTTGATTCACCAATAATTGACGAAAATCTTCAACTTCTAATTCGTTTCAAAAATGTCCGCAGACGTCAATATCAACGTTCTCGTGACCCTGTTTTTAAAACTATTTATAAAGAATTACAGAAAGAGATTAAACATAGATTTACTCTTCTGAGAAACCAAAATTTTGAGACTAAAGTTGAAAAATTGAAACCATATTCGAAACCATTTTGGTAGCAGTCGAAGATTCTTAAGAAACCTTCAAAGCCTATTCCAGTTTTGAAAGATGGTGAACGTTTTCTTGTATCCAATGAACAAAAGGCTCAAAGACTTGCTCAGCAGTTTGAGAATGTTCATAACTCAAATTTGAATTTTGTGAGTCCAATTGAAAATGAAGTCACACGTCAATTTGATTTAATTTCTTCCCAGAATTTTTTACCTGCAGAAATAATTGAAACTAACTTGAATGAGATTAAATCAATTATTAAAAATTTCAAAAATATGAAAGCACCTGGTGACGATGGAATCCTTAATATACTAATCAAACATCTCCCTGAGAGCACAATGGAATTTTTAGTGAAAATTTTCAATTGCTGCTTCAAAATTGCATATTTTCCCAAATTATGGAAAAATGCAAAAATTACTCCCATTTTAAAACCGGATAAGAACCCAGCTGAAGTTTCAAGTTATCGACCAATCAGTTTGCTTTCTTCAATAAGTAAACTGTTTGAGAGAATTATTCTTAACAGAATGATGTCACACATCAACGAAAATTCAATTTTTGCAAATGAACAGTTTGGATTTCGCCATGGGCATTCCACAACTCATCAATTGCTCAGAGTTACTAATATGATACGAGCTAACAAATCTGAAGGTTATTCCACTGGAGCTGCTCTTTTAGACATAGAAAAAGCATTCGACAGTGTTTGGCATAAAGGTTTGATTGCGAAATTGCAAACTTTTAATTTTCCAATTTTCCTAATCAAAATTTTAAAAAATTATCTTACTGATCGAACTCTGCAGGTTGTCTATCAGAATTCAAAATCTGATAGATTTCCTGTCAGAGCAGGTGTACCTCAAGGTTCAGTCTTGGGTCCAGTCCTGTACAACATATTCACTTCAGATCTTCCTGATTTGCCTCCAGGATGCACAAAGTCATTGTTCTGCGATGACACAAGCATTTCCGTAAAAGGAAAAAGCCTTCGTGTCATATGCAGTCGATTGCAGAAAAGTTTAGATATTTTTTCTTCCTACTTGCAAAAGTGGAAAATCTCTCCCAATGCTTCTAAAACTCAAATGATAATTTTTCCGCATAAGCCTAGGGCTTCTTTCCTCAAGCCAAACAATAATCACGTTGTCAAGATGAATGGGGTCATTTTAAGTTGGTCTGACAAGGTTAAGTACTTGGGACTAATTTATGATAAAAAACTTATTTTCAAAGAGCACAGTGAGAGTATACAAGCCAAGTGCATCAAATATACGAGATGTTTATATCCTCTCATTAACAGGAATTCTAAACTTTGTTTGAAGAACAAACTTTTGATTTACAAACAAATTTTTAGACCAGCAATGCTCTATGCTGTACCGATCTGGTCAAGTTGCTGTTCAACAAGGAAGAAAACGCTCCAAAGGATTCAGAATAAAATTCTGAAAATGATTTTGAAGCGTCCTCCTTGGTTTGGTACACTCGAATTACATAGACTTACTGGTGTTGAACCATTAGAAACTATGTCAAATAAAATTATTAACAATTTTCGACAAAAATCGTTACAATCCTCAATTGCTACGATAAGCTCTCTTTATAGCCAATAAGTTAGCAATTAAGTTAGTTGTAAGTTTACTTCCCCTTTTCTGACAAGTAGGTTTAAATCCCTACGAATGATAAGTCCTAACTGCGAAAGCAAACAAATCCTAACAATTAGAATTACAAATTTCTAACAGTGTTGAGAAGTCACCATTTGTGATTGGACACACATACTCATTATTTACTAATATTTACTTAAGCTACTAACAAATCCCCCCTTAAAAAAAAAAAAAAAAAATCAATTTATTCATTTAAATAAGAGCTTAACTTAACATGCTCAGCAGTCTCCTCCCCCCCCCACGCACTCGGGACACATGGGGGACCCCGCGTGTCCGAACCTGTGCAGGTATTGCCTGAAGCAATCATGGCCTGACAGGATCTGTGTCAGGTGGAAGTTCACTTTACCATGGCGCCTACCGACCCAACCGGATATCTTTTGGTACCTCGTATGCCCCTTGTGTCACGTTGGTCGAAACATTCTCTGTACTCCTTGATGGCGATGCTGATAGGCATCATGCCGGACAAGACACATATTGCATCGTATGACACCGTACGATACGTAATTCTCAGCCACATGAGCCTGTAGGCTCTTTCCAGGTTTCTGCGGTAACTGTTAGTACCTAGCGCTCTGGACCACACTGGCCCACCATACATAAGTATGGACGAAACCACGCTGATAAGAAGTCTTCGCTTGCTGCCATAAACCGCTGAGCTATTCGACGAGATAGTGCTGCAATAGTCGATGAGGCCCTCTTACAGGCATAGTCGACGTGACTCCCGATCGTGAGCTTTTCGTGTCGGCGTGTGTCTCCGACTCTGGCCACCGCCTGTTGCTCCGATTTACGGTTGTTCACAACCGCGACCTCCGTCTTATGATGCGCTAGCTCCAGTTTCCTGAAGTGCATCCAGTCCTCGACCTTGCGTATACAGTCGCGGCCGTCAACTCGACCTCCTCGATCGTCTGCAAAGCCGACTATCACAATCGCTACAGGGAACTTGAGTTTCAACACCCCGTCATACATGACATTCCACAACACCGGACCCAGGATAGAACCTTGCGGAACTCCTGCAGTGATTGGGACGCACTTCTGACTCTCCTCCGTGTTGTAAACAAGTACTCGATTCTGGAAGTAATTTTCCAGAATCTTGTACAGCGACACCGGATTATGGATGCTCCTGAGCGCGAGCGCTATGGAGTTTCAACTGGCGCTATTGAACACATTCTTCACGTCGAGCGTGACGGTTGTGCAATAGCGTATTCCTCTTCTCTTGCGCTGGAGTGCTATCTCCGCCGTCTTGGTGACGGAGGAGATGGCATCCAGCGTGGACCTGCACCTTCGGAAGCCGAACTGGTTACTTGCCAGGTACTCCCTCCGTGTACCTCACCAGTCTGTTGAAGATAATCCTCTCAAGCACCTTGCCCGCAGTGTCCAGCAGGCATATGTGCCTATATGCCGATGGACTCCCTGGCGGCTTCCCAGCCTTCGACAGCAAGACCAGTCTTTGCCGCTTCCACCTGTCCGGAAAGAGACAGTCATCCAGGCACCTCTGCATAACTGCCCAGAACAACCTGGGGGGAGGGGGGGGGGTCACGAACGTCTGGAGCTCCCAGTCTGTAAAAGTCTGGACAAATGATTCGCATACTTTGTAGGAAGAATCCTTGGGCGCCAGTGTCATCCATACTCATCGCGATTGCTAGAGATACCAATTCAGAGAGCCAAGAACCGGGAGGGACTGTATACGTACAAAGGATCATCCTACGCTTCTAATCGTGACTAACGGCAAAATACGGTGGAAAAGTCACGGGCCCGGAAACTGTACACCCAGATGCTGACGAAGCCTTGTTGTCTCATCATGGACGATAAGACTCACGTCAAGGTGAACTTCCAGAAGCTTCCTGTTCCTCGTAGCTACTGTTCTTCACTGCCCAGCACAAGTTTGATGTGTGACTACCGGAACTGTAAATGGGGAGATCTTCGTTAAGGAGTGTCTACAGAAGCTCCTGCTTCTTCTGCTGTAGAAACACGAGGGACCTATGATCTTCTGGCCGGATCTAGCTTCGTACTACTATTCAAATTATGTCCTGGAGTGGTACGAAGCCAACGTCGGTTTCGTTACCAAGTAGCACAAAAACTCATTACATGGGTATCTCAAATTTTGTTTGTTCCAGTAGAATTTCACTCAGAAACATGTTCAAATTCGAACTTTTAACCCGCATACGAAAAGGTCGGACTAGATAAATAGTATATTTGTGACAATCCTCATTGAAGTAAATCATCTTTTCTGCTATTTATGCCCCACTGAGTGGCACAAATCCTTTTTAAACGATGTAAAATTTGCCACTTACTACGCTAGGCTTTATCTAGGTTCAGGTTAAGAAACTGATATAAATGCCAGGATATCGAAATGTGAGAAAAAAATGTTGCCATAAAACTCAAAACAGTTGCTCTTAAAAAAATATAGCTTTTCAACCATTCCTGTGAATTTTGAGGCCCCTGTGTATGCAAAAGTGCGTCAAAATGCCACACAGTAAGTGCTCGCTGGGTTCGTCGCTCCTACGTTGGCTTACAAGAAAACTCATTGGATTTTCTGAAAATCTTATTTTTGCTAGGAACACCAAGATTCACTCATTCATCCTTCATTTTTTTCAGTTTGAACTCTAGGGCAAACCTGTGTGTACCAGTAGTATGTTTCTTTCCAACATTTTTAGGAATAATTGTATTCCAATGATCTTACATAAGTTATTTACAATCAAAAAGCTCATAATAATTATCTTCCTAAATGCATCCGTTTTCAAGTTATTTTGAATTTAACCTTAGAAAATGTTAAAATAAATACCAATGTATAATAATTTTGAAACTTTTGGTAAATGGTTCAGAATGGATGAATATAAGAAATTCTTTTCTCTAAATGTTACATTTTAAAGAATGTTTTCAGTTTCAACTTTTTCAAAAATTTAGTTTGTTTGTTTGTTTGTTTGTTTATTGCCAGTAGCGTAAAGGAACTCCTTTTTCAATTGCTACCTTTGATGTCGTACAGTTTCTCAGTTTCTCTTTAGATTTTCTGAAACTTATCTAGTCTGATATGTTGCTGGATTATGTAGTTATATTCGTGGATACCAATAACGCCAATGAAGTATTTTTACGATTATCTGATGTATGTTTAATGCTGCGAACAATGGGTTTTTGAGCCTATCGCAGTAAATGACCAAGTGTCTCCACTGCTTACCATTTTAGTGGAGCTAAAAGTATTTTAATTTGAATGATTGAATGTAAACAAGCACCCGTTTACTCAATATATCTATGGAACTGAATAAATTTCTTATTCTGCTGAAAGCATACATAAGATATTTAGTTTTATCTGGCTACGATTGCCCAATCAAGCATTGTTGATCGAAAGCCAACAAACCGTACGACCGATACGCTGCTGGCAAGAATCTACAAGAAGCGTATCATCGTATTTTATAATATGATAGATCAATCAATTAAAATGACGCATTTGTTTACGCAGCATCGCCGTTTGGGCGACGAAAATTTTCCCACATCACGAAGCGCTTTGCATACACGCTGCCACCTTCTTCTAAGCTTTACGGCTAAAACTACTGCCAACGGGCGCTTTCGTAATAGTGGAATTCAATTGTTTCGCGTCCATAAAATTAGCAATGTGCAATCATCGCCCTCGCAGATGTTCAGATTTATTTTCACTGCTGTATACACCAGAATGAACCTTTCAAAAGGCCGTTATTTTCAATGTGAGTTTAATTTATTCTTTAACCTACCTTGGATTGCATTATTAAATCGCAGTCAATGGCAGTAACGCTTTCTTCGCACCAACTGGATGTCAAGCGGTCCGGGAACGTGACGGTTGTCAAATGTGCTGAGAGAGATATAGAAAATTACGTAGGTCGATTGTGTGTTTTTATCCTCAAGAGTTCATGGAAGATTCGTAATTGATTCGCTCTAAATTCTAAAGCAATGATGTAGCATTTCTAACGTCAATATAAATAATCCTATGTGTATCATATTTGAAGCAAAATAATGTGATATAAAACAGCACGTCAACGACGATTTAGCTCCTGGTTGCGCTGGAACGGTACAATAGGTGAGCTTGATTGCTACTTGCTTTCCTTTTTTCAGCAGTTATTTTTAAAATGGTGGATAGATTAGCCGTAATTGGAACGCTATGGGCAATTTTCAATGTGGAACTCTGGTGCATTCCCGTTCTCCCACAAGTGGTGTACATTGTGGAATTCTGGTTTCGTACGAGCTATAAAACTAGTAGGGTAGTTTGGGGTAATTTGGACCCCTGGGGTGAAATGGACAGGTGCTTTATCTTGAAAAGTATTACATTTTTGGGTTCCATGTACTACTTCATCCTTTCCTTGAACTACTAAACTCTAACTAATATAAAAATTCCATGGTTTGCTGTGACAGGTGCACGTTGCAAGTTGATTTTGCTGTAAGTTTGACGCTCGTGTATTTAAGGTTTTTTGAGAACTTCTTCGATGTTTTCAGTCTAATGAGCTTTGCAGCCGTGTTTGTCTAGTAAAAGAGTATATTTTAATGAAAGATTGCGAAAAGTTTGATCGAAAATAGTGGAAGGAATTGAGTTTTTAGAAAGGCGTCCTGTTTGGGGTAAAATGGACAGTTTTTTTGGGGTGATATGGTCAGGCGAGTTTGAAGTAAATTCTTTTGTCTGACTGATGCCGCGGGCATATAAAAACGAACGGATAGACGGCGGTGTACAAACAATGAACTGTAAAAAGTGTTGCAGGCAATCTGGGATGATTTATCTGTACACAAAGTGTTTTTTCAATGCCCCGCAGAGAGGCGGGTTTCTGAACAAAAGTTGGAAAAACCTAATTTTTTTTCTAAAATGCTTGAAAATGACGTATAATGCCAATTTTTGGGTGCTGAACTTATTTCTGATGTCCGAAAATGTTGGGTCCCTAAAATTTCGTTAAACCATTTTTATTATCAGATTTATTTTTTTGTTCAGATCATGTTCAACATTGATATACTTGTTCTTTATGGAAAACTTTATACCCGTATTTTATTGTTTGGTCCTTAGTGTCATCCATTTTGAATTAAAGTTGCCAAAAATCGGCAATCATTTTTCAAAAAATTGTAATTTTTGAGCCGTTTGACCGATTAAAAGATTTAATGGAAAATAAATAAACAATATAAGAAATCGTACTTCAACGTACATTCGTTATATATTTTCCCGTTTCGCGAATTTGGGATTAACGGATTTGGAACGTCGATATGCAAACCGGGACCCAAAAATTCGAAAAATACGGTTAATTTCATATATATGATTATCCGATCATTCCGAACTGTTTCACGAGACTCTACGGCACACAAGAGTTCTGAAAACTAACATAAATTTCCCCTCAAAACGAAACTCGTTGATCCAAAATCAGATCAAAATTGAGGGAATTAGGTAATCGAAGTTAAGCTCAAAATTGTGATTTTCGAACATAAAAATCATTGAAATTTCCTGACACAGCAACACTCAAAGTGCTGCCAAAAATTGGTATATCATCCGATTCTCATAAAACTTACATCACACATACACTGACACACACACATACACACACATAGACAGACACACACATACACACGCACACAGTCACACACACTCACGCGCACACACACACGCGCACACACGCACACACACAAACGCGCGTGTGCGACACACGATCGCATACTCAGTTTCTAGTATGAATAATTGGAGAAGGGGAATTTTTTTGGCCTACTGTGGAACCACTGTGCAATGCCTAAGAATTGCAGTTATCATTCCGTATGCCTGATACCACCTTCTGCTGTGTATTAAGCAACTAATGATACTAGAAAACTCACATTTTTTACCCTGTCCACATCACCCCAAACACTGTCCATATTACCCCAATAGCTGTCCATTTTCACCCCAAACGATTTTTTATGTCCGAAAATCATAATTTTTAGTTTCGTTATTTTTTTGTTCTTTTGACCTCAATATCAAGATTTTTTCGTGCAGAAACATAGAAAACAGATCAATATTACTATAATACATTAAGTTTATGGGATAGAAAAAACAGGTTACGAAATAACAAGAGTTTTCCTTAGGGAGTCCAAATTACCCCAAACTACCCTATCCTATGTATTGCTTCTGCTTGGCAGATAAACTACAACCAAGACGAATCAATTATATTGAAAGACGCGCTTCGCTAACCCAGAGCAATGATTCAATAAGCAAATGGAAAGAATTGCTTGACAATATGGTTTTATATTACTTTTTCCGGTGATATGACATAACACCCTGCTAGCGATTCAGCGATGCCTTTTTTACCCTTCAAAGGAGAAAAACATTTTCCAATACCTGCCGGTTTGCCACCATGTCAAACGACTTCCGCTATAGCAATTTCACTCATTTCTTTTTTTATATTTCGCCCATCATTCGACGATTACTAACAATAGTTGTTCTTCCGTCTCTTTCTTCTTACAGATGAAGCCCTGCTGACCTAACCATTCAACTTGAAGATATGGGTCAATGAAGTTGATTTAAGTTAAGAACTAGATCATCTTTCAAGTGTCTACTGCATGTGATTTTAAAGTGTACGAAATATTTGTGATGTAGGTTTAGATTTTTCGTGTTTCTGTTGTCCGTATGTGTGTACGTACCGTGTTGGAATCAGCAACAGTTGCACGGCCAAAATGGTAGACAGTTCGATGGGATCGGTCAGCTTCCTCCATTTGGGGGACATCGTGTCCCTGTACTCGGAGGGAAATGTGTGCGGTTTTCTCAGTACCTTGGGGTGAGTTATTTGTCGTTTTGTTTATGTGCTTCTTTAGTGTAATAAAACCTTGTGTTTTTGCAGGTTGGTAGACGACCGTACCGTCGTATGCCCGGCTGCGGGAGATTTGAACGATCCACCGGAGAAATTTCGGGATTGCCTGATTAAGATATGTCCAATGAACCGGTACTCAGCCCAGAAGCAGTTCTGGAAGGCAGCTAAGCAAAGCACATCGGCCAACACGGATACCAGTTTGCTCAAACGACTGCATGTAAGTGTTCATGATGCGTTCATACTAACGGTTAGATTCTAGTGAATATATTCATAGCAACATCAAAATTAAAAATAATCTGCTTAATTTTTTATGTCGTTTATTTTGTGAATAATTTTGTAGTCTTCATAATGCGTGCGATGCTAGATATAGTATTTTTGCACACCAGAATTAAACGCAGACAAGAGTTTTTTGGTCGAAACAAATTGATCCAAAACTTTTGTAAAGCTATTGTTAAGTACTTTGTAATTTTAATAACACATTTTCACACCTCTACTACTCTAAAAAAATCATTAACTTAGTAGCTGTCGGTAGGATCGTAGCACTAGCCCCGCAATTGTCCTGTACACTAAACAGTTGGCTGCGAAGTCTGTGTATAACAAACAGAAGGTCAAATTCCGAATCGGAATGTAGCACCAAGGCTTTGCTTTGCTTTATTAGTAACAGCTTCTTGAAAATACGCATGGATTTTAAGAATAATTCCGCTTTTTATCCTAAACTGGAAAAGTTTCAGTATTCTCCTAATGCTCTGTATTTTTTTCTCAAACCACTTTTTCGACTAAAATTTTGTTTGTAATGCTTGAAACAATTCAAAATTTCCTAAGATTTTATTCATTCAACTAAGCTTCCCGGAGCGGGGGCCTAGTGTGGTTGGTAACGTCTCCGCCAATCACGCTCGACGCCTGGGTTCGAATCCCACCGCCGACATAGGTGTCGATGGTTGTGAGGTGGCGTGATCCACTCACAACCAACCCAACTGGTCTAGATTCAATCCTAGCCGACACCGGGAGATTTTCGGAGGCGAAAAATCTCTGGGATCACGCCTTCCATCGCATGAGGAAGTAAAGCCGTTGGCGCCGGTCCGTTGATAAACGGGTCGTGAGTTAGGGTCCTGGGTGTGGAGTCGCCTCCCCGAGCGTCGGTGATTGCCCACAACAGTGGCGGAACTAGACCGACGGCAAATAAGCGAGAATAAAAAAAAAACTAAGCTTCCCTCACGACTTTGTAAAATTTATTGTTTTGACAATCACAAAAAAAATTATAGACAAAAGCTGATTTTAGGGATGGGTGTTCCACAAAAAATTCTATTTTTTCGTGTCCAACGTACAGATAGGACATCCAGGTATTTTCTTCTTTTGATCTGGTTAACTGAAAATTAGAAAAAATATTTTTATTATCTAACTGTTATGTCGAAATCGAAAAACAGAAGACGCCAAAAGCGAGGCCTTGTTCTTTGAAACAATTATGCTGAAGACATTGAGTACTTAAAATCAATTTTCCACAGTCGAATATAAAACGATCACGATTTTTCGAGTTTAAACCATTGTGCACTGTGGGATTTTCAAATAAATCTTTGTGTCTTCAAATGAATCTTTGTGTAGAAATAATTTTGGAAGTTATTTCATAAAATAGTAGTTGAAAAACGTGCTTTACAATAAGTATTTCGTTATTTGATATCACTTTTTTGTGCTTTACCACCTTCAAAAGGGCATTACTCGAAAATGTACCGTACGACGATTTTAAAATTTTGACCAGAGATTCAGGACGTCATAACGAATCGAATGGTATACTCAGATCCTTTGGTACATTTTTCATAATAACGGTCTGTGGGAGCACCGTGAGTTGTGAGTCATTTTACAAAAAAATTTTAAAATAATCCATATTAGGCTCTTGGTTGCCCAGAAAACGACCCAACGAAGTTCCAGATTTTTTTTTTTAGATAACACTAGATCTCGTATTTTTAGGTTATTTGGCATTTTTGGGATTTTCGAGGCTCGGAAAATCACAACTTTGAGCGCTTTGAGGCACCCCTAAATCATGCCCGATTGAAATGAAATTTTACACAGATCATTTTTTGGGCCAATCAACAAAATGTACGTGGTCGGTTTTCGAAATTTGACATAGCTCCTTTCGCTGTCACCACGTGAGCAACGTCACGATTTCAAGTCAATAGAGAACTAATGGTCTAATTGCACACTCAAATTTTATTGCCGAGAACTCAACAGCTGATAAGTTCGGCGAAATGCTCTACAAGATATCGGCAGAATTTTAAAGAACTTCGGCAAACGAAATGTCAGTACTTGCTGGTTCACGGCAGATCGATATATTTGTTGAATGTTCGTCGTAATATATTGTTGGCATTTGTTAAAAATTCACCGAGCTCAATCAGCTGTTGAGAAGTTTGTTGAGATAAATTTTGTGTGTAAGGTTTTGTACATTGTCAGTTTCGTGCGGCGCCGTATGCTCTTGGATCTAAGCGTCCTGCTAAGGCCAAAGTAGTCCGATTCCCAGTTACGTCGTTGGATTCCAGAGATCCCAAGTATACGAACTCATCTACCACTTCGAGTTCATCGCCGTCTATGATCACTGCCCGAGGGAGGCGAATGTTGGTTTCTCCTGAGCCTCTGCTTTTCATATACCTGGTTTACGACGTATAGAATTCTAGTCCAACTTTTCTAGCCTCCTTTTTACTCTGACGTAGATTGCCTCCACCGTCGTTAAGTTTCTCGTTATGACGTCGAGGTCATCTGCGAAGTCTATGGATTACACCTTCAAGAGTAATGTTGAATAACGTACAGGATAGTCCATCTCCTTGTCTCAGTTTATACAGAAAAACCGTAGTCAAGCATTATTTGTCTTAGTTGGTCTCGAACGACTATATCATACGCTGCCTTGAAGTTTACGAATTCGTGATGCGTGATCACGTTGTACTCCTGGTGAATATTTCATCCGTAGTAGCGCGTGCTTGCATGAAACCTACTTGGTACTGCCCCCCTGCTGCCATTGTAGCCGATCGCCTTTGTTATAGATAGGGCATCCTTCGATCCTTTCTTCCGGTAGTCTTGCTTCCTCCCTAATTCTGGAAATTACACATTGAAGTGCCGTTGCTAGAGTCTCTTTTCCATTTTTATAGAGCTCTGCCGGTGGTCTCTCCTTCACTACGGCTCAATTGTTCTTTAGTAGGCACTTCAAGGTTAACTTCTCTTCCACCTCCTTCCGGTGCTCCGTTATTCAGGTGCTCATCGAAAAACTGCTTCCACCTGTCGACCACTTCGCGTTCACTTATGATCAGGTTTCCCTCCTTGTCCCTACATTTATCTAGACTCGGTTTATGGTCCTTACAGGATTGGTTTACCTTCTCATAAACATGCGAAACAGTAGCTCGAGCTCTCCACGATCTCTGTCCTTCAGCCGTTTTTTCCCCTCAGAATCGTGGTCCACTCATTTCGAACTCGTCAATATATGGTCGCATTCTCTTTTGTGGCGATGTTTATATAGCTTTTCCAAGATAGTTTTTCCTTCCTATCGCTTCGGGGCCGTTCCTTAACCACGTGGTCATAAAGAGGGGGACAAGGGGGTTTGTCAAAAGACCACGAAAGACCACGCACGGGGATGGGGGCTTAACGGAATGACCACGTGGTCTTTCTCCTGACTTATAATTTATTGTTGCCACCAAGTCAAGAATGAAGCTTTTGCATTTTAGAAATACAGAATGGACTGAAAGCTCAATTATAAAAATTTAAAAAATTTAGGCGAATTTTGGCACTTGACAAATTAAAAGGCCACGTGGTTAAAGTCGCAAGGGAGGGGGTGGGGGCCAAAAGACCACGAAAGACCACGGGGGGGTACGGGGGGTATAAAAAGCGATCAAAATATGACCACGTGGTTTAGGAACGGTCCCTTGCTGGCATTCCACGTCGAACCAGTCATTTTATTGGCTCGGCGTTATCTTACCTAGTGCCGCGGTTGCGACCTCTCCGATAACCGAACGTAGCTTGCCCATCCATTGTCGAGAGACGAAGCACATCTTTTTTTTCCTTGTAGGAGCTAATGACCACTTATATGCCCCGTCAGTTCGTTGCACTATTATGGGTATCAGTGATAGTCGCCTTAAGACTTCGCATTTCACCCCAAAAAAGTATGGCTTCTTTGATGAAGTTCCGCACCTTCATTAGTTTAGCAGACCATATCTTGTTAGGCACGAGAAAACCTTTTCAAGAATACGTAGGCTTCGCTGAATCAATGAGCTGCATTAACACAGTAAATGTTCCGAAGTTTCAACTTCAAGATTGCAAAAAAGACATATATCACCTGTCAGTTAACCTATTTTTTAAGGTGATACCTACTCGGACAGTGTCCAGCAGTAAGTCACCTTGAAGGGAACATTGAAGTTAGTCTTAGAGTCCATCTAGTCTTCATTCATGGTTACTAAGGAGTTCAGTTGGAAATCATTGAGGATCCGTAAATGTTCCTTAAGATCCCCTTCCTGGAAAGTTTTAACGAGTTTGAGCCTGAGTGCACCTGTTTCCGCTCCAAGTTGTACATATTGAGGCAAAGGTAGAATATATCGGCTCGTTGTATATCAGGACAGGATATGTTTTCGTTTGAGCTTACAGCGCAGTGTGCAGAATCAAGCTCGCGAAGTGGTTATATTCTTCAAGTGGTGAACGGTGTTGATTCAGCTTAAACGCTTTTCAGATCCTTTCCTTGTATACCTTCCAATCGACATTACGTGTGTAGTCATATGGAATATCAATTGATTGCGTGTGAGTTGAACTATTAGCAATTGAAATTAGAATAGACAAATGATCGCTACCATGGGGATCAAGGACTACCTTCCATGCAATCCAACTATAGCGATGTTAGAGATAAAGACAAATCTAAAGCGCTTGGACGCGCTGGAGGTTTCGGAATACGTGTCCTTTTTCCGTTGTTCAAACTTGCCATGTCGAAGTCGTCGCAAAGGTTATAGATCGAAGAGGAGCGGTTATCGTTAGAAGGAGAACCCTAAGCCTCGCCGTGTGGGTTGAAATCACCCAAAATCAAACGCGGCAAGGGAAGGCGTTTTATTAAATCAAAGAGCAGCCGTTGCTCAACCTGTTCTTTGGGATGAATATATATCAAAACAATACAAAGCTCTTTACCTTGTATTGCCATTTGGCCTGCAACAACATAGACACCTGGAACCGATGAGATACGATAGAAAGAATAGCATTTCTTAATCCTCAGATTTACTTCTCCGTAAGGGGTGTCTCGATCGAGGCGAATACAATTAAAATCATGGAAGTTCAAATCAACATTTGGAGTGAGCCAAGTTTCACAGAAGAAAAATGCATCGTATTCATACCTATTTATCAAAACTTTAAATAAATAAATTTTGGGGGTGATACTTCTACAATTTCACTGTATAACAGAAGTTGTTTAGTATCTTAGCCATGTCAGATGGGAACCTCATCTGTCCTTTCCTACGAAGCTTAGGGGAAGAGAGGCTTTTTTTTCTCTTCTTAGACTTCGGGTTCAACAAAAGAAGGTTCCCCAACTGTATCGTCAGGACCAGACTCGTCAGAAAACAAGACCTCTACGAGGAGGATGAAAAAGCGGCCTATTTGAGCATTTCTGCGACAGTGCGATTAAAGCGCTGTCCCAGAGACCGCTTGCTTTTCTTTTGGCGTTGTTTGTACGTGGGTCATGCGGACAGCTCATACGAAGTCTGCGCCCACAATAGAGGCTCATTTCAGCGTCATTCGCCTGTTGCTATCCGTGTTTACCACAACGTGCTTTATAGCCATCACTTGAAGCACAAATAAGCACACAGTAAGACGCACCTTGTCTACGAGCTCATAGCTCAGCAGAACAGACCCGACAAAAGCCACGCGAAAAGAGCACATGTAAGTTTTTACACCCTTGTCGAGCGATACTTAGTGCAATCGCTTGCAATCCAGTATCTTTACCGGTTGAAGGCTGGAATCCTTGAAAAGGCCAGCCTTCAAAAAGGTCCTCGATTGGCAGACTCGACTTGCTGGCCACGCCGTCAATCTCAACTACGTGAGCTGGAATATACAGATGGTACTCTTTATATAGAATCTGTAATACAGAATTACGGAATGTTGCCAAAAATACAGATTTTACAGTTTTTTCCTGTTTCGTCGAACTGAAATCAATTTTAAAAGAATTCGAATAAACGATTTTCAAACTTTTACGAAAAAACCTGATGCTGCTACTATTAGAATCGATGCAGCAGAAGCCGAATGTGGCTTGGACGAAGCGTTAAAACTGTCGTCGTGAAATATTTGTCGAGATTTCTAAGTAGAATTTATGAAACAAATTGCAAAGCGGTTCGATTTCACCGATCCTGTTGTAAAAACGGTAGCTTTAATAAATCCTACAATGTTCGTGAAATTGGAAAATTCAAATGATTTAATGCGACAGTTCCCCAAATTCGTAACATTCACTGACCGACAAGGGCAGGAGAACGACTTTCGCACGCTAAGACATACTTTTTGACCGGAAGATTCATTGAAACAGATGACTTAACATGGTTTGAGCTGTTGGATACCACCGGGCGGGATTAAAAATTCATGTTTCCAATACTAAGATCATTTGTGAGATTATTTTTTAATAATTACACATTCTTCGGCTTGTGTAGAACGCATATCGTCAATATATAATTGGAACAAGTCTAAAGTCAGGCATCGCATGACCCCTAAGCTAAGGAGGCACTATCGAGATCAAAAAAAAAATTGCGACCGTACAAAACGAAAGTTATACTTGGAATGGTTTGAACTGCCAGTGACGAGCCACCTTGTGAGATTGTTGTTTTTTTTCTCATGTCCAAAAAAAGCAAAGCATTGGTGCTACATTCCGATTCGGAACTCGACCTTCTGTTTATTTATACACAGACTTCGCAGCCAACTGTTCAGTGTACAGTACAATTGCGGGGCTAGCGCTACCATCCTATTGACACGAACAGTTTCTCCCGAGCCGAGACTCGAACCTACGATGACTGGCTTGTTAGGCCAGCATCGTACCTAGAGACCAACTAGGAGACTCATGTCCAAACTTAGCTTTATTCAAATAGAATTGATTGTTTCTCTGTCACAATATTAACATAGAAAAAAATATAAACCTCCTTTTTAAAGGCCACTGATTAGGAGACTGTCTTAATATAACAAGTTGCATGATTCAAGTTTATTAATTTCTTATTGCTAAAAGTTGTACTATAATATACTGTAACATATTTGTATAAGTTTCAATACACTATCAGTTTGTTGCAAATCTAAGTTTTTTTTAACAGCTGATGTGAAATTTGAAATATAATTAAAATTTTCATCCTGCCTTGCGTACAGACACGAACTCATTCCTTTTCGACATTATTTCATTACCAGCAAATGAACATTATTATGTTACATGTTTATTTGTTGTATTCTCTATTTTTTATCGTTTCACATGGAATATGTTCTTCTATCACCTCTCAATTTTTTGACATTCCATCCCCACTGGTTTCATTTTTCTGTAACAGTTCTGTCCTTTACTATTGGTTTATAATTTTCTCTTATTTTCAAGGCTTTAAAGCTTTTTATTGATATAGCTGAGGAACATACTAATGTACGCTGGGTAATGCTAATGCAATTCTCACCGAAATCCGATATCCAATTACTAATCGTCATATTTGTTTTACTTTTCCCATGCAGCACGCAGCCGAAATCGAGAAAAAGCAGAATGATTCCGAAAACAAAAAACTACTAGGAACGGTAGTTCAATATGGCAGTGTAGTTCAGCTACTGCATCTCAAATCGAACAAATATGTTACGGTCAATATCAGATTGCCGGCACTGCTGGAGAAGAACGCTATGCGGGTGTATCTGGATGCGAACGGAAACGAAGGATCCTGGTTCTACATTATGCCGTTTTACAAGTTGCGTTCCGCCGGTGATAATGTCGTTGTTAACGATAAGGTAATACTAAAACCGGTTAACGCGAATCGACAGAATCTTCATGTAGCCGCCAATTATGAACTGTTGGATAATCCTGGCAGCAAAGAGGTGAATGTGTTGAATTCGTCCACCTCATGGAAAATAACACTATTCATGGAACATCGGGAGAACCAAGAAGATGTTTTGAAAGGTGGCGATGTGGTAAGATTGTTCCATGCCGAGCAGGAGAAATTCTTGACGATGGACGAGTACAAAAAGCAACAGCATGTTTTTCTACGGACTACGGGTAGAACAAGTGCTACGGCTGCCACCAGTAGTAAAGCACTATGGGAAATCGAAGTAGTTCAGCACGACTCATGCCGTGGTGGTGCTGGTCATTGGAACTCGCTGTTCCGTTTCAAACATTTAGCAACTGGATATTATTTGGCAGCGGAAATCGATGATGATATTTCTCGTACAGAAAAATCCAGTAACTCTAGTCATCCTCAAGGAGACTCTTTCCGGTTGGTTTCTGTACCACATTCCACGGATATTGCATCTGTGTTTGAGCTAGACTCCACGACAATCACACGTCCGGAAGGGCTGGTACCTCAGAACAGTTACGTGCGGATGCGGCATCTATGCTCGAACACGTGGGTGCATGCCACATCTTCCCCCATCGATATTGATGAAGATAAACCTGTAATGTCCAAAGTGGGTTGTTCAGCGATCAAAGAAGATAAGGAAGCTTTCCAGTTAATTCCAGTTTCTCCAGTAGAGGTGCGTGATTTAGATTTTGCAAATGATGCTTGCAAGTTGCTGTCAGCCATGAGTACGAAGTTGGAAAATGGAACAATCTCTCCAAACGAACGACGTTCGCTAATCGCACTTCTACAAGATATTGTATTTTTCATAGCTGGTCAAGAGAACGAACAGAATAAAAGTGACGCTTTGGATTTGACAATCAACAACCCGAATCGTGATCGACAAAAGTTACTCCGTGAGCAATACATTCTGAAACAGTTGTTCAAAATTTTGCAAGGTCCGTTCCAAGAAACTAAAAATAGTGATGGACCGTTTCTGAAGATCGATGAATTGAGTGATCCAAAGAATACCCCTTTCAAGAACATCTTCAGGCTTTGCTATCGAATTTTAAAACTCAGTCAGTCGGATTATCGAAAAAATCAAGAATATATTGCCAAACACTTCGGCTTGATGCAGAAGCAAATTGGCTATGACATTCTTGCGGAGGACACCATCACTGCGTTGTTGCACAACAATCGCAAACTGTTGGAAAAACACATAACAGCTGCCGAAATTGAAACCTTTGTTGGGTTGGTTCGCAAAAATATGAACAACTGGCAATCGCGTTTCTTAGACTACCTTTCTGATTTGTGTGTTTCCAACAAGAAAGCCATCGCGGTGACACAAGAACTCATTTGCAAAAGTGTTCTAAGTGCCAAAAACGCTGATATATTGATCGAAACATTCATACGAGAAGTTGACGACGAACGACTGGGTTATCTAAATGATTTGGAAAGAGGAAACCACCAGTTCACGGAGATACGAGAAGTTGATGAATCCCCCGAGGCGGAAGTAGAACGAGAGAGGGGAACTGCTGGGTTGACAAACGGGAGTCCCGCAAAAAAATTGGATGAGAAAAAACGCTACGAAGTCGTATTGATGTGGCAGAATCGAACGGTGAGTTTATCAGAATTTGTACTCTCTCTCTCTCCCTCGCAAGTAGTCTAGCTGATTCATACATTTTTAATGCTTTTTCGAGACATGATACGAAATGTCTGCTACACTTCATTAATAACTTATTTCACGTTCTATTATTTGTTGTATAGCAATCAAAATCTATGAGCCGCCTTGCCCAGGGGCTGAAGATTGGTCGCGCCAACGATATTGCCATCCTGGACTACTATCGCCATCAACTGAATCTTTTCTCCAACATGTGTCTCAACCGGCAGTATCTGGCGTTGAATAATCTGTCCCCCCACCTGGACATCGATCTGATACTTCGGTGCATGTCTGATAAAACAGTTCCGTACGATTTGCGAGCGTCATTCTGTCGGCTTATGTTGCATCTTCACGTGGACCGTGACCCACAGGAACCGGTAACGCCGGTCAAGTATGCCCGACTGTGGTCGGAAATTCCATCCGTTATGTCAATCAACGAGTATGTTCGCCTCGTAGAAAATTAAACCGTTTATTGCAATTTCCTTTTTTCCACTTTTCTGTAGCTACGACGTAGAGAAGCAACCGGACAGCAATAAGGAAGCTGTTAGGGCCCGGTTTAATAGAACCATTGCCTTCGTCGAGGACTACCTGTGCAACAATGTGGTTTCGAAAATGTGGTTCGCTGACCAGGACCAGAATAAATTGACGTTCGAGGTGGTTAAACTTGCACGTGATTTGATTTACTTTGGATTCTACAGCTTTAGTGATTTACTTCGGCTGACGAAAACACTGTTAAACATATTGGATTGTGTGTCCAACAGCGAAACAGACCGACGCGGTTTACCGACAGGACACATTGACTGTAAGTACTTTCAAATCGCTTTTTAATATTTTTTCTTCATCCTTGCCGAATTGGTGGTGATTGATCACAATTTAATTCAGCTGATTGGCATTTAAACGCTTTTTTCCGTGGGCGAATGCGCAGTACACATAGAATCTGAATTGCTACTAGTTCGGGTTATTGTCCTTGTTCTATAACTGTTTAGTAATTTGCTGTTCGTTCGTTTCTGTAACTGAAACGTTACCAAATCGTATTCTCCCATGTCACCTACATCAAACTCATTAACTGGGAAAAGCAGCTAACGAGGAGGGAGCGCAACCAGGAAAGGAAAGTACTACTAGCACTAATGAATTAATGCCGAAAAAATTGAATCGCTCCGCTTCAACTGTGGCAGTGTTAGCCGCGGTGGAAGCTAGTAAAGTAAAGGACCGCTCCGATAGCCTCGCGGAAGCGACCAGCGGTAAGTGTCGCGATGAAACATCGCACATGATGGTCATATTTGTCCTTTTTCCGAGGCGTAAGCGGAAGCTAGTTGCATGGTTTCCGTTGAATGCTAGTTTTCTGAATGTAGTTGTTTTAGATTTTTGCTTGACCCGCTTTTAACAGTATCACAAAATTACTTCTCTTCTCGTAATTTGTTTTTTTTTGTAATCCTTTTACCTAGTGCTTGTCAGTCACAAAGTGTAGCTAAAATAGTTCTAACTCGTTTAATAAAATTTCCGAGCCGAGTTTTGTTGAAAATTGTGGAACTGGGTCGAATAATATATACTGTAATAGCTCGTGATCACAATGTATTTCACGACAAATGACAGGAAAATTTCTCTTCAATGTGTGTCATATAATTGAACTCTATTTAAAAATTTTACATTTCAATGACCATGCGCAAAATATCTGACATAATTAATACTGAAACATTTTTTTTCAAGCAACTAAAGCACTGTACATTACTGAAGCAGTTTGACACTTCTTTCAAAAACATTTTTTTTGGGTGAATTTAATGTTAGCAATGCAAGATATTTTCGTTACATTCATTTTTTATTTTGCTTATACATGATTATTTTTTGCGGTTTTGCCTTTGTTAAAGTAAAACAAACAGACGTGTCCCTTCGGAGAAAAATCCTGAATAATCTTAATCCTTGTTTCAACGTTACAATTATGCGCTACTATGTAAGCTTACTGCCTACTAACAAATTTTCGTAAAAACGGGTTGCCATTTCTGATTCTTTTGTCTTGCTAATGAGTGTGCACGCTTGCTCATAGTGACATCAGCGGCATCACAGCTTATAAACGAAAATTTCAAAATAATCGTCTTTTTCATCATCATGTGGCACCTCTGTTTATCTGTAGTAAAAAAAAAGATTAATGAACGCAACTAAAATTGGATTTATTTTAGTTAAGGTAACTCTTACCGAAAAAATTAAATTTAGGGCTAATTGCGCAAAAACTAAAGTACCTTAACCAGCGGTTACAAGTTCGCTAAACAATTTGTTCGATTTTTTTTACCGGCAAGATTCGATTGTTCTAATCCACTGCATTTGATCCCAGTAACATCCAACGAATACGGGGTCTACCACAGGCCGCCGACTTCTGTCGGGCTCTCTATATTATCTTCATTGGTCGCTCCTCCGACATTCGTGCTACGTGGCCAGCTCACGTGTTTATCAGCTTGATGACATTTGCATGTTGGTATACTTGGTACATCTTGTGGTTTATACGCTAGCTAGCTTCCGCCAAATATTGAGCGCAGGTTCATACTCCCGAAATGCTCGCCGGTCAGCCGTGGAGTATCACCGGGAGAATCAACGTCCTATAGAGCGCAAATTTCGTGCGGACATGATGCTGCGAGACACCAGCTGGTAATGTAAACTGTTAAAGGGTCTGTTCGCGGCTGCTATCCGTCTCTCCACATCGCGGATAACATCGTTGTCACGCGTCACGAGAGTACCAAAGTACACAAATTCGTCGACTACTTTATAGATACCACCATCTAACACAATCTCAGTACCAAGACACGACGCACTTCCATGCTTTCTACCAGTCACCATGTCTTTTGTTTTGATAGAGTTGATGGTAAGCTCAATCCTTGCTGCTTCCCTCTTAATGCCTCTTTCACTGCTCTGCGGGTAATCCGGACGATATCAATATCATCCACAAAGCCAAGGAGTTTGTAAGACTTCGAGAGAACAGTACCGCTTCTTTCGAACTGCACCCTCCAAGGCAATGTTGAACAGCAGGTTCGAGAGTCCGTCACCTTGCTTCAAACCGTTCCACGTCACGAAATCGGGTCCACGTCACGGGTCCGAAATAACGCCCACTATCCTGACGAATCAGCTTAATCTGTTAATTGGAAAACCATGTTCAAGCACAATTACTCGATCTGTCATTACTCGATGCGCTTAACTGAGTCATAGACCGCTTGAAGTCTATAAACAGATGATGAGTCTGCAAGTTAACTTCTCTAAACGTGTCAAGCATTTAATGCAAGGTGAGCATTTCGTCCGTTGCAGATCGCCCTTCTTGGAAACCAGACTGGTACTCTCCAACAAAGGCTTTCTGCAGCAGTCCCAGTATATGAAACAGGATGCGGGATTTTATAAGCAGAATTGAGGTGTGATGCTTGGATAATTACTGCAATTAAGTCGGTGGCCTTTTTTATAGACTTGGCCAATGAGTCCGTTTAACCAGTCCGCTGGTAGTTTGTCTACGGCCCAAGGTTTTAAGATGAGCCGATGGATTGGACGCAACAGCTGCCCACCCCCGGCTTTAAAAAGTTTAAAAGTATTGTATTTTTTTTACTCTTTACAAGCTTCCTTGGCCTCGTCTAAGCTTGCTTGATCCACAGTTTGTTCATTCACCTCAATTTGTATCCATTTTTGTCGCGCCTCTTTTCTCTTCGCCATTCAACAACATTTTAAAATGTTGTCTCCAACGCATGGCCACCAGTGTCTCATCGGCTAACAGGTTTCCTTCGCTGTCATTGCACATGGCAGGGTAGGCACAGTCCGGTTCCTGTATCCGTTCATCACTTCGCCATAAGGGTGTTGTCATGTGTGTTTCCGGGTTTTTTTTTTTGACTTGGTGCGAAGTATGTTGTTGAAGAGAACAAGGGCGATAGCGTGTAATGAACCTCTTCGTTTTCACTTTCGACTTTACTTGTCCAGTATTACTTGACACAGAATCCACTCCCCTCTGCCCGCCAGTTTGGGATCCGAAAGATTCTTTCCACACCGCTGGAGGTTAGTAAAAGGTAATAGTGAGGTGCTAAAGCTTCTTGCAGCTCTGCCTCCAGTGGAATATACGTCAGTGGACGCGAATTCACTACACTCTCGGCTTCCTCCACCAACGTCGATAATGTTTCCTCATTAGGAACCCTCGAAGTGTACATCGCCGCTAGAGCCGTCTTAACCTACCTAACCAGCCTTTCTCATGGCGTTTCCAGTGGATTAAACATCCATCTTGTGCCCACGTTTTTGAACGTCTCCACAAGTTATAAATTAATCTCGTTGTTTGCCCTCAGTAACTAATTGCTCGACCCAATGAAATTCGTACCTCTGTCGCTTCGTATCTCTACTGGAGCACCTCGGCGTCCTATGAAACGTCGGATGGCCATTTTACAGGGCTCAGTAGATAGAGTGTGTACCACCTGGAGGTGTACGGCACGGGTTGTCATGCACGTACATAGCGCTACCCATTGCTTGGTACTTCTGCGATTGACATGCACCGCAATAGGCCCGAAGAAATTCAGCCCCACGTATGAAAACGGGCGGGTAAACACCTGTAGCCTTGCTGCCGGGAGTGGTGTCATACGAGGAACCATTGGTACCGCCTTATTAATTTTACACATCATAATTTTACACCCCCTTCGACCTCGCGGACTAGTGATCTCAGCTTCGATATATGAAGGCGCTGCCTCAGCTCATTAACCACGGTGTCTCCAATCGCCTTCAAATACTCTTGATGATACTAACTCACCAGTATGCAAGTCACTAAATGTTCCTTCGGTAGAATAACGGAGTATCGAGTGTCATAAGATGCATACATAGCCGCAGCGATTCGACTATCCGAGCTAAGCATGCCAATTTCGTCAACATAAGATGATAGGGTACGAATTCTGCTGGTTTCCTTTAGTTTTGTCCGTAGTCACGTTGGCACTTTCTGGTTACCACTTTAGAAAGTCATATCGTCGGGACATTGTTCCCATTGAACCCAGCTACCGGACAACGCTTTAGGCAGACTCCGTCCGTATTTTAGGTGGCTTCTTCGGATTCAGCACTACACCCAAAGGTAAGTACCATGTACGTCGCGATTCCGCTTCTTTCAATTCCTCGGTTGATGCTTTGTGGATATATCCTTTCACTTCAAACTCGGGAGACGAACCAGTCCGAAGACTGAAAGTCTCTATAATAGAGAAAAAAAAACTTCATACTCTGAAACCTGTATCCACACTCTCTCGCCTATTACTGGGTCTTTCCGCATACGTCGCTTTAAACTCTGCAAACGCCTAACCGCCATCGCATAGCTCGAAGCACTTCCAAAGAAGTCCCGTCTCGAAGCGCTGTCCAACTCTTCTAGTGGTTTCCGCTAGAATCGGATTAGCACGCTGTGTTTCTTTCGATTCCGAAGTACATTTAGCCACGTAACCAAAGACTCTCCACGAAGAAAAACTGTTCCACCACCGTTTGGAGTGATCGATCATCCTGACACTCGCAAATATGGGGAACGGCATTATCATAATAGGCAATTGGAATACCTCTTAACTAGGGATAAGCCTTGGCTAGTTCCGCATACCGTAAAAATGGTCGTGGTGGGTTTACTGTTTTACCTTGCGCACGCCCGAAAGCACGTGTTTAGTAGTACCTGAAACTCCAGTTATATCCATTGCGACCAGTTGAGAATTCGCCTCCATGCGTTTCACACTCGCTGTCTACTGAAGACACGAGAGTTATTTCCGAAAGTATATAGCAAGTGAGGATTCAAATAGATAAACTAGAAGCCTTGCTTCGGATCTTTGTGTTTTAAACATGCTGCGAAATATCCGTCAACACTTATAAATTCTGTGCTTGATCCCTCTTTTTTCTAGTTAAGTAGGAGAATGATCATTTTCCGGAACTTTTCAGTCAACTATACCGCCACTTTTTGTACGTTGAAGAGTCATTTGACAATATGCAAAAAAAAGATCTTCGTAGTCGTAGGATTGATTTGTAAATTTCGCGAGCCCAAGATCAAATAATCAACCAGAAGCCCCTCAACGAATCACTGTCGTAGTTGAAGTATGAAGTAACCATTTAGTCTTATTCCGTCATTTTATTTGATGCATCGGGTTTCACCAAGTCGCCCACTGTTTGGCCTTCGGATCTGTCTTTGTTGTGAGGCAGAATATTTTTTCTAAGACGTCTCATGTGTTATTAGAAAATAAAATTCCTTTACTGGCCGTGCTCTGGTCAACCACTTTTGATTCTTGGTGCTTATGAACATGTTACTAATATTTATGTCAATTTATTTGGAAAATTGATAAACATTATTTAAAAAAAAAAACATTGTGGATCAAATTTTTTTTTCTTGTGTACATTGTTATCTTTATTCCAATAAATGCAATTGCTATCGATTGTACAATGCAAAAGTAAAATTATTGTGATTTCACTATTCTTAGTTGCACCATTGTTTGAAAATGTGTTCTAAGTCTGCCGAATAGACACCGATCTCCTATCACTGAATATCATTCACGCTTAAACCGTTGCATCAGTTTTCCTACAGCAAACAGTGCAATAACTTTCCTCCATACCATGTTATTGGTATAGTGTACTGCACTCACCATGTTATTTTTTCCCTGTAATTTATTTAAATTACTACGGAATTGTTTCTATTTTACAAACGGCTTTTTTTTAAGCAAATGCATGGTACACTCCTTGTCTTGTTATTATAAGCCAAGAAAGGTCTCAGTTACTTTCATTATTTCATTCATTCTGTTTGTGCTAATTTTGCGCTTCATTTTCTTATACAATTTATAATAATTTATGCTGTCATAACGCTATATGAAATACATTAGAAACCCGCCGTTTGATACTACGTACTCTGCTGGGAAAACTGAGTACTCCGCCATCTGAAGGTAAGACTTGCTAGGCTAGACCAAAAAATACAAACATAATAATTCCTTCAACACTCCCAGATATACCACAAATCTGGATATGCTATTTCATATCACTTCCTTGCTTTCCATCAGCATGTTCTGATTTCAATTAACATCCACATTTCGTTTCTCACCCTGTAGCGGAAGGCGGTGTGCTGCGACGCATCGGTGACATGGGAGCAGTCATGACATCCTTGACACTCGGTCCAATATCAACTGCTATCGTATCACCCAACATCCAGCAACGGAAGTCTGTGTCACATTACATGAGAGAATACCCGTTGGTAATGGACACCAAGCTCAAAATTATCGAAATTCTCCAGTTCATATTGGACGTCCGTTTGGATTATCGAATCAGTTGTTTACTGTCTATTTTCAAAAGGGAATTCGATGAAAATGAGCAAATAGCTAATTCCCAAGTACATCAGCAGCAGCAACAAACACCTGCTAGCGTTCCTGTCCGCCCGGTCGTTCCTCCGGTTCCATCTGTCATCACACCCACCGATGTGACTAGTACTGATTCCAACCCAGAAACAGTTTCAATTACGTCCGTTTCAACTGCGGAAACTACACTGGAATCGATTTCCGATGAATCTCAGCTAACTTCGAACAATACAGTGAATGCAGAAAATAAATCGGAACATAAACCAGAACAAAAACCCGAGCCCAGTTTAGGTCCATCCACGCCGGAGAACATCAATCTGAAACAAAAAAATATAGACCTAGAATCAATCGGTACCCAAGCAGAAGGAATTTTCGGATGCAATGAGGACACCTACAATCCACTGGATTTAGACGGTCAAGGGGGACGTACATTTCTACGTGTTTTACTACACCTGATCATGCATGAATATCCTTCGCTAGTGTCCGGCGCGTTGCATCTTCTGTTTCGGCACTTCAGTCAACGGCACGAAGTGTTGCATGCATTTCGACAAGTTCAACTGTTGGTGTCTGATAGTGATGTCGAATCGTACAAACAAATCAAATCTGATTTGGACGTATTGAGACAAAGTGTAGAAAAGTCAGAGCTGTGGGTCTACAAATCAAAGCAATCAGACGAACTGCAGCAAACGGGTGGTGAATCCAGTGGTGATCCTGGTGAGGGATCTAAACAGGACAAGGGAGATGGAGCTTCGGTGGGTGCGAAGGCGAAACCATTGCTTGTCAAAAATGAATCTCAGCTTAACTTTGATCAAGGACCAGAGCTGAATGCTGAGCAATCGATGGAATACAAAAAGATTCAGCAGATTTTGATTCGGATGAACAAGTTGTGTATCACCTCAGGTAATTATGCGATGAAATTTAAGGTTCATTGGCGTTATATCAGCTCTACATCCCACAGGTCCCGGTGATGTGGTAAAACCCAGGAAACACGAACAGCGGTTGCTGCGCAATGTCGGAGTGCACACGGTTGTGTTAGACCTGTTACAGATTCCTTACGACGAAAAGGATGATTATCGCATGAATGAGCTGATGCGACTAGCGCATGAGTTTCTTCAAAATTTCTGTCTTGGAAACCAACAGAATCAAATTTTACTTCATAAACAGCTTGATTTGTTCCTCAATCCTGGGGTAAGCATTTTATAAAAGACTGATTTTTACGAATTAATTTTCCTATTACCTTTCAGATACTGGAAGCCGAAACAGTTTGTGCCATCTTCAAAGACAATCTGAATCTGTGCAACGAAGTGAGCGATAAAGTTGTTCAACATTTTGTCCACTGCATCGAAATCCATGGACGTCACGTGGAGTATCTAAAATTCCTGCAGACAATCATCAAAGCGGAAAACCAATTCATTCGCAAGTGCCAAGACATGGTGATGCAGGAGCTTGTTAACGCGGGAGAAGATGTTTTAATATTTTACAACGATAAATCTTCGTTCAACTATTTTGTGGAGCTAATGAGAACGCACAGTAATGGTGAACTGAGTGATTCGAGTCCTCTGATGTATCACATCGAGTTAGTGAAACTTCTGGCATGCTGTACCATGGGAAAGAATGTTTATACTGAGATTAAATGCAACAGCTTACTTGCATTGGATGACATCGTGGCTATGATATCGCACCCGAATTGTATTCCGGAGGTTAAGGTAGCATACGTAGATTTCCTATGTCATTGCTACATTGACACGGAGGTGGAAGTGAAGGAAATTTATTCTTCCAACCATATGTGGTGTTTGTTTGAGAAGTCATTCCTAATCGATATAAACAACGTAGTGAAAGGTGGCAACTTCACAAACCGACAGCTGGAGAATTATGTTTGCAACGAGATTATGAATATTTTAACAACATTCTTCAACAGCCAGTTCTCGGATCAAAGTACGGCTTTGCAGGTAAGTTTCTGTTAAACTGTTGTTGCGAATATGAAATGATTGTTGTCACGATGTCAAATAGAAACCTCCATTAGAGCGAGCGCCATCAGAAGGCGAAGAATTTATTCGACGTTTGTTGGCCGGTAGGAGATACCAAATGTGCCGACTGCTTCGACAAAATAGCTTTGGTGATGAGAAGCAACCCAAGCTTAAAAGAGTTTTCTTCTCACAGACTCCTTTTGGGAGATGGATATTTTGTTTTGACACTACGCTAAAAATAGATAGTTTGTATCGCTAAATTATAAATGACAAACAGCATTTCCTTCATGCCGGACTGTGCAAAACCAGTTCTTTGCGATGAACAATGATTAATTTTTTATCATCTCTGTAATGCAACCACCCTTTTCGCTATTTTCTAATTGCGCTACGTCTTAGTTTTCGTCACGTGTGTTTTTCCTAATTCATTAGAGAACTATGAAGTTCTAAAACGAAAATGATTAATAGTTTTAAATTGTTATTATCAGGATTTCCTTGCGTCACAATGTTACGCCAACAAACTCGGTCCATGCAGATTGTCTCTAATTCCTTGAGCGACCCACACTTTCAACATCTTGCTCCACTTGGTCCAACCATCCAGCTTGTTGCGCACTACTACATCTTGTGCCGGCTGGATTCGAGTCGAACACAACTATTGCGGGATTTTCTAAAACATGTCCCTTCAATAGTACCCTTCCAGCTTTAGCAACTTTCTGGATACTGGGCTAGCCGTAGAGTTCCGTCGTGGTTCATTCTTCGCCTCCATACGGCCTTCCTAACCTACTCCGCCGAAGATGGTCCTAAGCACTTAAACTTAAATGGTCGTATGTCCTAAGACATGACATGCCGGCCTCCAATCCCGCGGGTACTCCGTACTTGCCATATCATGCTCCACCTGGTCTAACCACCTTGCTCTTTGCGCTCCTCTTCGTGTCGTACCAACCAACTTTGCAGGGTAATTGTTCTCGTTCTAATTGTTCTGTGGCTTGTTCTCGCCACGTGTTCTGCTTGTGCAATCTCACGGTTGGTATCGTTGTTCTCAGTCACCATTAAGCCAAGGTACACGAACTCGTCGATTACCTCAAACTCATCACCGTCGATCAACACCACCTAGGCGTGCCCTGTCGCGCTCAGCACCACCCGCTAACATGAACTTTGTTTTAGACGTTCTTATATTCAGTCCAATCTTCTCTTACATTTTAGTCTGGTGTACTGATCTGCCACCGCCTCAAACGTTTTTTAAAGTGCCCACGTTATCCGCAAAGCATATTACTTGACCGGATTTAACGAAAATCGTGCCCCGCGTGTCTATTCTCGCTCGTCTCACACACAGCACCTTCTAGCGCAATATTGAACAGCAGGCAGGAAAGACCATCACCTTGTCGAAGTCCCCTGCGGGATCCGAATGGGTCGGATAGACCACCCGAAATCCTCACACAACACTGCACATCCTCCATCGTAACCTTTATCAGTCTGGTAAGCTTCCCGGGGAAGCAATTTTCGTCGAGTATTCTCCATAGCTCTTCGCGGTTAATCGTGTCATAAGCAGCTTCGAAGTCGATGAAGAGATAATGCGTAGGGACTCTGTATTCGCGGAATTTCTGGAGGATCTGCCGCAGAGTAGAGATCTGGTCCGTTGTGGACGGACCCTCCATGAAGCCGGCCTGGTAACTTCTCACGAATCTGTTGGTTAGTGGTGATAGTCGCTGTAAAACTATTTGGGATATCTTTTTGTAGACGGCATTCAGAACAGTGATCGCTCGGTAGTTTTCACAATCCTTATTCTCCCATTCCTCCTTATCCCTGCACATTTTGGCTCTCGGAACAAAGCCTTTGCGGGATGCATTTAATTTCTGATAGAACTTTCGTGTTTCATGAAAGATGTTGTAGTTCTTCGCATTTCTCCTCCTCCTGGCGGTACTTTTTTCCTGGAAGAGTTGGGTTTGCTTTCTCCGTTTCTGTTTGCACCGCTGCACGTTCTGACGGTTAGCTCTTCACAGTATTACTGCACGCGCTGCGTTCTTTTAATCCAATATCTGCCGACATTCCTTGTCAAACAATTCTTTACGTCGACTCGGTACTCCGCGACCTAGGACGCTCTCTGCTACACTGCTGATGGCTGACATGATGGTGTTCCAGCAGACTTCTAGAGGGGCTTCTTCCAGTTCGTCCTCTTCTGGCAGTGCAGTGCACGTTTGTAATGTTAAAGAATCGGCCCTTGATTCTTAACCTGCACATTCTAGGTTTAACCGGCCACCACCCCATTACCCGCTTCTGCATCTCACCCATCACTATAAAAGCTGTGCCCAACTCATGTGCGTCACCGCAACTCTGGTAGATGGTGTGTTTATCCCTAAACGTACGCACCGTCATCCCTTTCCAGCATATCTCCTGCAGCGCTACGATGTTGAACTTGCGGTTTTTTCATTTCTCGGAAAGTACACGGGTACTTCCTAGGAAATTGAGAGAACGGCAGTTTTATGTTCCGAGTATCCAAGCGTTAGTCCGTTTTCGTCGCCTGGGTCTTTGCCGATTGTTCTGGTTCGAATTTTCTGTTAAAGCGTTCGTTGTTTTTGTTTTTCGCAGGCTTGCAAGGCCCACGACCAACCCCACTTTCTCACAGGAGGACCGACGTAGTGCTACTGTTTTGAGTTCCAAACACAACCAGGACTTGGATATAACGCTTGTGGATGCGTCACTTAGGGCGCTTTTGGTGGCGTTACATGTCCAGGAAGCTTCCGAGGTAGGAAGCCCGCGCTCCTGTCAGCATACGATTGGTAGTCCCACCGGAGTTGGTTACCCGATATTCTTAGTAGTTACTCGTATCCCGGTTAGCACCAACGAGGAGGTAGAGGTTCGGTAGCTGGAAGGCAAATGGTTCGCATATGGGAACTATATTGCACTTTTGGTCCAGTCATTCACCAACCTGGTCCTAAACACACATCATTCAATAACGGCTTGTAGGTTCTCTTCGAGCAATGTCCATGTTTTGTGCCCGTAGCGGACTCCCGATCTTACGAGCGTCTTGTACATGGTGCACTTGGTACGGGGGCGAAGATTACCAGACCTCAAGATCTTGTGGAGACCTTAGTAGGCACGCCTTCCAGCTGCGATACGTCAGCGGATTTCTCTGATGCAGTTGTCTGAGGTTACCAATGATTCGAGGTACACAAATTCGTCAACCACCTCGAACTTATCTCCGTCGATTACTACGCTATTGCCTGAATGAGCCCTATCGCGCTCGGTTTCCCCTGCTAACAGGTAATTGGTCTTCGACGTATTTACCTTAAATTCATGCTATTCTGCTACACGTTTCAGCTTCGTGTACTCTTCAGCAACGGCAGTCATCCTTTCGTCACGGTCCACGTCGTCAGTAAAGCAGAATCAATGGCTGGGTTTATTGAAGATCGTGCTCACATGTTAGAGATCGCACGTTTCATAATACCTTCGAGCGCAATGTTGAACAGGAGGCAGGAAAGGTCCTCGCCTTGTCGAAGTACCTTGTGTGTTTCGAACGGGGTTGATAACTTTCGTGGGCAGCCTCAAAATCGATGAATAGGTGGTGTGTGGAGACTTGATACACACTTGTGGAGGATCTGGCACTGTCCGTACTCGATCGCCCATTCATAAAAGCGGCTTGATAGCTTCCAACAAACCCTCTTGCTAGTGACGAGAGACATCGAAAGATGATCTGGGAGAGCACTTTGTGCGCTGCATTGAGGATCGTAATCTCTTCTCATATTCCACCTTGTAGCCCTTTTTAATATTGGGCATATTTCTTTCTCCTTCCACTCCTCTGGTAGCGGTTCTGTATCCCAGATTCTGACTATCAGCTCATGCAGACAGAATGCCAACCTATCCGGGCCCAGTCGTATAAGCTCCGCTACAATGCCATCTTTTCCAACTGATTTGTTGTTCTTGGCTGCTTGATAGCATTTCCAACTTCACTCATCATGTGGGGTGGTATTCCTCCCTCATCCGGTGTGCTGACGAATTCGTTCCTCCTGCCGTCTTGGTCCTCTACCTTGCACCTGTCGATCATCTTACGTTCATTCAGCAAGATTCCTCCACCCTTATCCCGATACATTTCAGCTCGTGGCACAAAACCTGCACGGTGTGAGTTTAGTTTCTTGTAAAATTAACGTGTTTCCTGAGAACGATAAACTTTTCCATTTCCTCACACTTCAGCTCTTCCAGGCGGCGCTTTCGTTTTTGTTTAAATTGCAGCACCTTCCACTGCGTTGTTAATGGCTGCTTTTACATTACTCCAGTAGTCCCCTAGAGGGACTTCGATGAGTTCTTCATTATCCGGCAGCGCTGCTTTAAGGCTTTGCAAATACTCAGTGACGACTTCGGTGAGTTCAAGTCGCTCCAGAATAGACCGTGGCGGGTGACGGTAGCGGATTTTGACCATCAAGATAATGGTCAGAATTTTGACCTTCAAGAGATAATGGTCAGAATCGACGTTTGCGCCACGATAAGTTTCGACGTCGATATTCGAGAAGTGACTTACGTCAACCGAAACGTGAAGCTGTTTGGGCTGTTTTGGTGATCTCCAAGTGTACCGATATCGGAAGCTGGAAGTAGCTACTACGTATGGGCATGATCTTGGTGGCGGCAAAGCCAATGAGTCGGAGGCCGTTTTCGTTTGTGAGCCGGTGTGCGCTGAACTTCCCAATAACCGGTCTGAATTCTTCCGCCTGACCAATCTGGGCATAAATGATCCAATGACAATTTAAACGTCATGTTTTGGACAGCTATCGTATGCACGCTCCAGCTGTAACACAATCACGCACTTCTTCATTTTGCCCATCACAATGAAAGCTGTGCCCAGCTTTTGTTTTGAGCCTCACTATCTTGTTTTGGCGAACAAACGCTCGGGTGATGATGATGATGATAATGATGGTCCCGCCACATACGTCTACAAAAGTTTGGGTTAGCAAAGAAATACGACGATTGGCTTTTTTTCATATATGACGATTGGCTTGTTGGACAAGCACCTCGAGACCAGCTGGGCTAACCGAAATTAATATTTCAACACTATTGGAGATGAAATACTTTTTTTAGAGAAATTGCTTACTTTCACAGTCAAAATGTAACAGAATCCAATAACTTTTAGTAGAAGGGCAGCTTCCGAAGCTAGTTTGCTCGAAATTGGTTTGAATAAACACTTTGCCAGCTAGAATACGTGAACATTATGACCTTTCACTAAACTCAATTAACTTTCTTTTCCAGAAACGGCAACTGATCTTCGTCAAAATCTTGCAATCATCCTTCAAACTAACCCAGTGCAAATGGCTTACGCCATCGCAGCGTTTCAACGTGGAAAACTGCATCCGTACGCTGTCGGAGAAAGCAAAGCCACGCGGAATCGCCATACCGATCGATCTGGAGAATCAGGTCGTCAAAATGTTCAACAAAACGGCTCTGCTCTCACGGCAAACCAGCAAATGGCTACTGGCCACAAAGCAGACGAAAATCGAACGATCTCAGTCGCAAATTATGCGCATGGATCGCAGTATTATCGAGGGGCTGCAGGATATTGTATCTCTACTGGAGGATAAGCTTAAACCGCTGGTCGAAGCGGAGCAGTCACTACTGGTAGACATTTTATATCGGTCGGAATTGCTGTTTCCACCAAACACAGAATCCAGAAAAAAATGTGAAACCGGAGAGTTTATCCAGCACCTAATAAAACATACAGAGAAATTACTAGAAGAAAAGGAGGAAAAACTGTGCGTAAAGATCCTTAAAACATTAAAAGAGATGATGACCATTGACTGTGATTATGGTGATAAAGGTGATCACTTACGTAATATACTTTTGAAGCGCTATTTTGGGCATGATTTCACGCAGCCGGCTCTACCAGGAGCTGCGGGTGGTGATCTTCAAAAAACAGGCTCTCAACACATGCCGCATCAAACAGCACCTCCGGGGCTGCCAGTAGCTACAGTGTCGCATGGTCCAGGAGCAAAATACCTCATTCGAGCAGGTCGAACGTTACATGAAGTCCAAAATGACCTGGACAAGGAGGGAGCAAGTGATCTGGTGATCGAATTAGTAATCAAGTCCATTACCTCTTCTTCAATTTTTGTTGAGGCAATCGAGTTGGGTATAGCATTGCTGGAAGGTGGTAATCCTATCATTCAAAAGGGAATGTACAACAAATTTCTCAGTAATGATTTGAGTCAGTCATTTTTCAAAGTGTTTTTCGATAAAATGAAGGATTCCCAGCAAGAGATTAAATCCACTGTGTCAGTTAATACATCCGATATGGCGGCCAGTAAGGCCAACGAGAGCAAATCAGATGGCAAGGATTATGATAAAATTCAGCGCAAAAACGTCAACAAAGTTAACGGGATAGTTATAACAGATGAATTCAAAGAGGAACTACAAAATGCGGCACTAATGACTCAGCAATCATTCATAAATGCAAGAAATCTAGCTGCTGCATCCGATGGAACCAGCTCAGAGAATGGAGACGATAGCGCTCTGATGAGCATAGGGTCTTCCGCGCTTGAAGATATATTGGCAGAAAAACTGGAAAAGCACAAAGACAAAGATGAGAATAATAAGCTGTCGAATAAAGTACTAGTAATGCAACCAATCCTTCGGTTCCTGCAACTACTATGCGAGAATCATAATCCTGAATTGCAAAATCTATTACGAAACCAAAACAATAAAACAAACTATAATCTCGTCTCAGAGACCTTAATGTTCCTTGACTGTATATGCGGATCTACTACCGGCGGTCTCGGATTGCTGGGCCTATACATAAACGAAAATAACGTTTCTCTAATCAACCAGACCCTGGAAACACTAACAGAGTACTGCCAGGGTCCCTGCCATGACAATCAAAATTGTATTGCAACGCACGAATCCAATGGATTGGATATCATCACCGCATTAATATTAAATGACATTAACCCACTAGGTAAGAATAGAATGGATCTCGTATTGGAGTTGAAAAATAACGCCTCCAAGCTACTACTGGCTATCATGGAGTCCCGAGGGGATACCGAAAATGCTGAACGCATTCTGGCTAATATGAATCCTAAGCAGTTAATAGATGTGGCTTGTCGTGCTTACCATCAGGACGAAAATATTCTACTTTTGTTGAATCAAGGCGACGGGAGCAGCGAGGATACCTACAACGCCAAGCATGAGCTTGGGGAAGATCAAAATGATGATGATGACGTTGGAGTTTCACCGAAGGAAGTTGGCCATAACATTTACATTCTGTGTCATCAATTAGCTCAGCACAATAAAGAATTGGCTAATCTTCTTAAAATCGATACGTATAACAACGCTTCAAACAATAACAATAGTAGTAACAGTAGTAGTGGCAGTGTCGCCCCTCCATTCACAACAAGCCCATCAAAATCCAGCACCAAAACGAATCAGGCCTTGCTTTACTATCAAACGCATACGGCGCAAATTGAAATTGTCCGGCACGATCGCACGCTAGAGCAAATAGTTTTTCCAATTCCGGAAATCTGTGAGTACCTGACCAAAGACACGAAGGTGCGAGTACTAAATACGGCGGAACGCGATGATCAGGGCAGTAAGGTGGCCGACTTCTTTGACCGGCACGAAGCAATGTTCAATGAAATGAAATGGCAGAAGAAACTTCGCGGACAGCCAGCCCTTTTCTGGGTCAGTAGTTATATGTCCTTGTGGAGTAATATTCTGTTCAACATGGCTGTACTTATGAATCTGATAGTAGCGTTTTTCTATCCGTTTGAGAATGGTGTACCTGGTAGGTTATTATGCGATTGAGTTTCGATTTGTACTGAATGTATATTTACAGAACTCAGCTTCCATCTATCGTCTCTGATCTGGATCGTAATACTGGTGTCAATGGTTATAGTTGTAACACTTCCCCGTAAGTCTGGCATACGAACATTGGTGGTAGCTCTAATACTGCGGCTGATTTTTTCCTGTGGGCCAGAACCCACTGTTTGGCTGCTTGGTTGCGTTACCGTTATCATGAAAGGTGTCCACATTATAAGTCTTATGGGCAACTACGGAACTCTGGAAAAACACCTGTTTTCAATCATAACGGACGCTGAACTGCTCTATCACTTCGGTTATCTTTGGTTCTGTGTGTTCGGAGTGCTATTACATCCGTTCTTTTTCTCGATACTGGTGAGTCCAACCTAATATCAAAACAAGTACTCGAATTTATTTGAACGTCTTGAATATTTGGCAGTTATTCGATGTGGTATACCGGGAAGAAACCCTACTGAACGTAATTCGTTCCGTGACTCGAAATGGTCGGTCGATCATTTTGACAGCCGTCCTTGCTCTGATACTGGTGTACATGTTCTCGATAATCGGTTACATGTTTTTCCGTGATGATTTTCTTGTTCCCGTGGATCAGGATTTCGTTGCAGCCGAAACTGAAGCAGCTATTGACTGTGTAGTACCCTCACGGAGTCGGATGCTTCCGGAAGACTTGGAGAGTGGTGAAGAATACTGCACCCAAGCGATACAGAAAGTGAATGACGGTGGCCCGGAAGAAGTCAAAGAGCGTGGTTGTGATTCGATGGTTATGTGTATTATTACAACACTCAACCAAGGTCTTCGTAATGGTGGCGGTATCGGAGATATTCTACGAGCTCCAAGTCGAAAGGAAACACTTTTCGTACCACGAGTTGTGTACGATTTGCTCTTCTTCTTCATCGTCATCATTATTGTGTTGAATCTAATCTTCGGTGTTATCATCGATACATTCGCGGATTTGAGAAGTGAAAAACAACAAAAAGAACTGATTCTGAAAAATACATGCTTTATATGCGGATTAAATCGATCGGCCTTCGATAACAAGACGGTAAGCTTTGAGGAGCATATAAAAAATGAGCACAACATGTGGCACTATCTGTATTTCATTGTGCTGGTCAAAGTGAAAGACCCCACAGAGTTCACCGGGCCGGAGAGCTATGTGCATGCAATGGTTAAGGTAATGATGTGCTTCCGAAGAAAAGATTTGATGTATCAAATAAATTATTATTTTCAGGCAAATATCCAGGATTGGTTCCCCCGATTACGTGCAATGTCATTAGCAGCTGTTGATGGCGATGGAGAACAGATAGAGCTAAGAAGTCTTAAGACACTTCTAGAGACGAACCATGTAGCCGTTAGAGAACTGACAGCACAAATCATGGAGCTGGAGAATAAGGTAGGTGAAGCATTTTTTTTTTCTTAGATATTCAAGCATGCTTGATTCTTTCGGATGCATCCGGTTTTTTCTATTATTTATTTCAAAATCCCGCAGCACAAAGTACATGTTGAAGGATAAATCCTCACTGCTTCTTTCGAGAAAAGCACAACGCTAACTTCCTGAGTTTCAACACCTTAGAGGCGTAATCGATTTATTGTGTTCAAGTGTAATCCGTAATGGTTCACATTGGTTATTTGTCGAATGCACAATCGAGAAAGGCTATATTTTGTGTTGCTTCACCAACTTGACCAACTTGATTTATTTACTTATTTTGGAGACGCATGGTCGCTAAGAAGTATACACGCTTAACATTGCAGGGCAGGGCTTCATGCCACCACGGGTTGGCGCGTGACCACTGATAGGAACCGAACAATACCGGTCAGCAGCGGTTCAGACAGTGGGCCATCGATTCCTTGCAAAAACCACATGTACCCGGAAGCATTTCTGAAGAAGCGAGTAGTGCCAATTCCAACCAAACGCACTAACTCGCGTTAGGGCTGCTGTCAGTAAGGTCCCAATTATGGAAACTGGTAACGGATCAAAAACGGATATGAGTTGGGTTTCGTTTCGAGCTCCTCTTGTAAAATCTTGTAACAACGACGTGGTAGGTAGAAAGCTTCAAGAAGGTGGGACGCGCCAAGATGGTGAAGTGGCCAAACGGCCAATGAAGATCAGGAAGGTACGGAGTAGAGGAGGCACCTTCATACTCAAGACGGACGGGTCGAAGTGCTCACAAGTCTTGAAGAAAATGAGGGGCGAGACCCAACTCAATGGGCTAAGGGAGGAAGGGCGAAACATTTATCGATCTCGCATTGGCGATACTTGAGGTCCGCAAAGAAGCCAAGAACAAAGGAGCTACCTACAAGACGGTAGCTGAGCAGGTTCTAGGTGCGACGTTGCACAAGTGGCGACTGAGGTAATCCGCCTCCGAAAGGGTCCAGCGGGGACCTAGCACGTTTCGACATAAGGCTGAACATACTCCAGCAACCTAATATTTGCTTCAGGTGCTTTGAGGAAGGGCATAAGTCCTGAGCCTGTAAGGGGCACGACAGGAGCCATTTCTGCAGGCGTTGCGGATGCGCACGCCATAAAACAATTGACTATGGGATGCCTCTCAAGTGCCTGGCATGTTCCGGAAAACGGGACGCCAAGCACTTTATAGAATACCCGAGGTGTCCAGGCGGTAAACCGGCTACTAAGCCACGGGTGTCGGAGTGTTCTACTGCAGTTGTTACGCTCTGCCACGTTGATCTGTCGAAAGGTTCGTTCAGATGACTTTAACGCTTGGGCTTCTGAGTAGGGATATCGCTATATAAGCCAGAAAGGTCAGATCTTTGGAAGCATTGGCGAAGCTCAATCTAGATCTGGCCAACGTTGAGACCAAAAGTACGTTCATCTGAAATGATGCTGAGGCGATCATTGACGTAACGTTCTCCAGCCCAGAACGGATCACGAACTGGCGGGTAGACGATGGCTACACCAATGGCGACCACCAGTAGGTTCGCTATAGTGTACATCACAACGTAAGGCAGCAAGCGACGGGTAGAACCCACACTCCAACATTGGCATTGGCTACGCTCGAGGTTTGACCTACTAGTTGCCACACTATGGCGGGCGTGCGACGCAACCATGCCTAGGACTCGCCAACCTGATGAGTCACTGCTTTACTGGTGGACTGACGCGATAGTGGACGTCCTCAGTGCGTGCCTCCATGCAAAACGGAAGATGCAACGCTCGCGAACCGATCACCGTTCACCAGCGATACTGGAGCGTATGATCAAGGGACTTTTTCCACGCCAAGCAGCCAAGTCCGGTCCAGTGTCACGTCCGACGCTCCAGTTTCTCAGACACAGACCAGGAATGATCGACCTACCGGACATCCAACTCGTGAGCGATGACAATCGTATCGAGGTCGAGGAGGAGGCAAAGGTTACGAATGATGCACCCATTGTGATTGCCAACTTGCTTAAAGGTGAGCAAGACACCGGGACTGGATGAAATCTAGAATTTGGTCATCCAGGCGAACAAAAAAGTGCCCCTGGGCTGCTCCGGTTAGTCATGATGATGTGCCACGATGATTGCCTCTTCCCGGAAAGGTGGAAGCGACAGAAACTGATCCTCTTGCCGAAGACTTGGAAACCGCCACAGAAAACTGGAGTAAGCACAGTAGAAAACGGAGATCACATTTGTAAATAACCGTAAACCAGAGCAACAGATAGTGATCAGGGCCGGAGACTGCACCATTACCTCAAAGCGATCTTTGAAACTCTTGGGGGTTATGGTTAACGACAAACTGACGTTCAAGAGCCACGTCATCTGTGTCTGAGAAAAAAGGGCCACAACGGCTTTTGTAGCCCTATCTCAAATGATGTCGGATAGCTCAGCGGTGTACTGTAGCAAGCGAAACTTCTTGCCAGCGCGGTTTCGTTCATACTTAGGTATGGTGAGTCAGCATTGCCATTAAGGCATCCTAGAGTGCTTCGGTCATATAAACGACAGGCGGGTTTCCAGTTCAGGAGATTGTGTCGACTTCGAATGAGTAACACGTGGTTGCCAAGGTGGACGGAGTGTTCTACTGTAGTTGCTATGCTACGCCGCGATGGTCTACAGAGAGGTTCACTCAGATGGTCGATCGTGTAACCGTGGAAGCCGTTGGTGATTGCTGCACTAACCAAAGAGGCCAGATCTTGTTGGAAGCTTTGACGAAGCTCAGCTTAGATCTGGCCAATGCAGGTGCTAAAAGTACATACGGCAGAAACGGTGCGGAATCGATCATCGACGTGACGTTCGGTAACCCGGGACTGACCATGGCCTCACTAATAGCAACCACCAGTCGGTCAGCTATAGCGTGGATACGAGACAGCAAGTGACGGGTAGGGCCAATACCCAAACCATTCGTGGCTGGAAGACATCGCATTTTGATGCCGATGTATTTGCGAAAGTTATAAGTTTGGACCTCGAAAGGAGGAGGGCCTCCCTGAGTGCGAATCAATTTATTTCTACACTATCGCGGACGTGCGACGCCGCCATGCCTAGGTCTTATCAGCCTAGACATGGAAGTTCTCCGGCATACTGGTGGACCGACGCCTTCGTGTGAGGCGAAGGATGCAACAGGCACGCACCGATGCGCAAAGATCGGAGCGCCAGGCAGCATTCAATTCCGCTAAGGTAACGCTTAAGAGCGCAATAAAGGCCATTTGACGAGCCTGTTTCGATAGACTTTGCGACAGTGTCAATACGAACCCATGGGGTGACACTTATCGGGTTGTTACGGCCAAGACCAGAGGCTCGTCAGCCGCGACAGAGCAATCACCAGCGATGTTGAAGCGGATCATAGAGGCAATCTTCTCACACCATGAGCCAAACCCCTGTCTTCCGGCCACTGAGCCACATCAAACAGCGAGTGACGGCAGCCACCCAGACGGTGAACGGACGGTGAAGTCATTGAGATCGCAAACTCTCTGAAAGTGAGCAAGGCACCGGGACCAGACGAAATCCCGAACCTGGCCATTAAAACGGCCATAAGCGTAGCCCCCGGATTGTTTAGGGCGGTCATGCAGAAATGCTTAGACGACTGCCTCTTCCCGAATAAGTGGAAGCGACAGAGACTGGTATTACTGCCACCAAGATGACGCATCGGTATATAGACCAATCTGACTGCTAGACACAGCGGGCAAACTGCTTGAGAGGGTAATCCTCAACAGACTTGTGAGATACACCGAGAATGAAACTGGTCTGTCAAGCAACCAATTCGGCTTTCGCAAAGGTAGGTTCACGGCGGTTCACGGGCTACGGTAGCACTCCAGCGTAAAAGAAGAGCCATTCGCTATTGCGCAATTGTCAAGCTAGACGTAAAAAATGCGTTCAATAGCGTCAGATGGCACTCTACAGCCTACGCGCTTCGGAGTTTCAGAGCACCGATGCCACTGTACAAGAGTCTTGAAAGTTATTTTCAGAATCGAGTGCTGCTCTACAATGGAATACCATGTATGACGGTGTGCTGAAGCTTAAGCTCGCACCAGGAGCGGTGATTGTGGGCTTCGCAGACGGTATAACTCTAGACATCTACGGCGAGTCAGTCAGCAAGGTCGAGTTGAAAGCCGCGCTATGCATACGCGTAGTTGAGGATGCACTCCAGGAAACTGGAGTTAGCGCACAATAAGACAGAGGTCATCGTAGTGAACAACCGTAAATCAGAACATAAGGCGTCGATTCTTTAAGCTCTTGGGAGCCTCATCAAGTATGCATACAAAAAAGCTTCCACGACTATAGCAGCATCATCACGCATGATGTCGAATAGCTCGGCGGTATTTAGCCATTGGGAAGTTAACTTCCACTTGACACACATACTGTCAGGCCATGGCCACTTTAGGCAGTATCAGCACAAGTTTGGGCAAGCGGTCTCACCTATATGTCCACAATGCGTGAGCGCGGAGAAAACCGCTTAGCATGTGCTTTTCTTATGTCCTCGTTTCGCATAGGTAAGGAGCGACAAGTTGACAGTGAGAGGGGTGGATACTACTCCGGTAAACATAGTGAGAAGGATGTGCGACGACGAGAGCACCTGGAGAGAAGTCATCACAGCTGCTTCCCAAATCGTTCCCACGCTGCAAGCCACCAATCGATGGAACATCCATCGAAATGTCCTTACGAAGTCAGCCAAGTCTTCAAAAATAAGGGGGTGCACTAAGCACATTCGCCCCTCTCTCTTGAGCAATGCCTAACGGTAGTCCCAGGACGACTCGGATTCGAGAAAAATGGAGAAACAAAGGGTGCTTCGATCGTCACGTTGGCATACGAGATACCAGAAACGCATTCTCGATGATCAGATGGCAGCGGTTATTGTCCAATCCCGCGAAGCGTAGATGGACGCACCGACTTATCCCGGAGGTATCCAGATGGGTCGGAAGGCGCCATAGAGAAGGGAACTTGAATTTGGCTGCGAAGTCTGTGTATAACAAACAGAAGGTCAAGTCCCGAATCGGAATGTAGCACCAAGGCTTTGCTTTTGAACATTTTGTGAAGGGTTTTTCTTTTAATTTTTTGGTTACTTTTTTCCATATAAGTGCCAATCTCCGGGTGGTTAGCTATGGGATATATGAGTTGAGAGGGTGCATGAAGCAGAAAAGAAAACCATCTCCCGGTGTAATAATTACCCGTCGTTCCGGGAAGGTAAGGGCTGAAGACTGGAGTTGTTTTAGTGGGTTCGGTTGAATTCATCCCCGCTTCCCTTTATTTTCTAAAATACATAAGCAAATCGTAACGGTGAATAAAATTGCTTGGTACACAGCACAAAAAGTAGATGTTTTTTACGCCAAAATGAATGTCATTGTGTATACTTTCGAATAACATTTTCATTCGATATTTTCGTTTCGTTTCAGTTTATTTATCTTGTAAGTTACAAAGATTGATCAGTTTTCTGTTAATTTTTGTTCTTGGTGATCCTTTGAATTACATATGTTGCGTTAAAATTCAGTGGCCGTGACATTCGAAGGCACCGTTGTCTTTTTGTGCACACGTTAATGTTTTGTCTTTTTCGTTGACTTACCCTCTTGTGTTTTTCAAATGAGTTAACATACAAGTTATCAGTTCATTTAAACATTTTAAAACATTTCATTCTTTTCTTTCAGATGACCGAACAAAGAAAGCAACGTCAAAGGCATGCTTTGCTGAATCCGACCACTTCAACGTCGTACCAGTTTTACCCCCAACTGTGATGCTCTTCATCGGAACTTCTGCAACCGAAACAAAAGTAACACGCCTAAACGCCTTCCCGGGCTAGGATTTTATTGCATGTAAACTAGGTATACTGTTATTTTTCATCATTCTTCGGAACCCAAAATTGTGAAAATCAAATTTTTATAATTGCTCGTGCACGATAATTACATTATTTCGCACTTTTGTATGATGTTGAAAAAAGCTCAAACTTCGAAAATGTACTTGATGTTATTTTATGTAAATTCTGTTAGAAATACAAGGCATAACTGAGTCCAATCATTTGTTCGAGTTAGAAGAATCTCGCGACAGTAAAAAACACACAACGGCACAAAGAGTTATTTGTTGTCGAATAGATAATACTAAATCAATTGCTCAGTTGCGGTAGGAATATTATCATCTGATTAACAATCATTTTATCAAACAGATGTAATTATGTCCACCATAAACATGAACTTAAATCAAAATGTATCTAAAGTTTGATTCCTATTTGAAGATTTATAACTTAGGTCGTAGAATAGTAATGAAACCTACAGGCGAACTTAATCAATGACTTCTTCAAACCTTCAGACTGTATTTTACCAACGAAAATTTTGTCGAGTTTATTGTTATTCTTACTATCTTTTAACTAGCTTACAGTACACTCGCCAATCTTGGAGGAGTTTACCGAGAATCATAGATTTTCGCCGACAATTTGTCTCAGACTGTTTTTATACGTTAACTTGCTTTCTATATTCTCTGTTAAATTCTAAATTGCTCTAGCTCCATGTGATATTTTTTTGATAATCTACGTTTGTGACACTCATAACCACGGCTTTCAATTCTCTATTCTATTTCCAACATGTTACAGTTTTGTTCTTGATTTTTTTTCTTTTTTTTTCGGGGCATCTAACACCTTTTACAGTGATAGTAATAATTTTGTCCAGCAGGGGCGAAATTTAGGTTAACGTATAACGTGTAAACTGTGTCCATCGAATCGTAATCAAAAAGCGCTCCTTATGAGAGTAACTATTTCTAATATTATAGGTGTATCCACCTACCGGATTAGATCATTCTATTGATTAGTTATAATAATAATATTTATAAGAGGATCACGTACTAACAATATTGAGTAGCAGTACTAGAACAAAGAATTCTAAATTCACCATAGCTCTGATGTTGTTACTGTTGAAGTCAATTTTATTGTCTAAACCATTTTCTGGTAGTCGTTTAATGAATAAGCAAGTCAGTTGCGCAAAACAAAAGGTTCTCTATCAGTTGAAATATTTATATATATACCAAAATAATGCTCTACTTACCACGTAGATGGAATGCCCGAACTCGCAAATGAGTTCCATATTGATTTTAATTCGATCAATTTCAACTTCTACGATTTGCTCTAAAAATTGCATTGTCCAGGTAAAGCTAATTAAAATCAAATTTGATTGAATTTCTATCAATATGGTAACTTTTGTTGTAGATGGTAATGCGAATAGTGGCAACGAATATCACGTTGATGATGCAACCTCAGAAAGCACTATAGATGAATAAATTTTGTTAAAACCTGAAATCTTTGTGTTTCTAATTTGCCCATGTTCGATTTAAAGTTCGCGAGTTTAAAAGAAAGCCTACCCTGCCGAACGCTAACTATGACTACTTGAAATTTTATTACAATTTGAGTACACTTTAATCACAGATTCTAACGAATCTGATATCGTTACAGCGGTATCACCATCGTGATCAAGGTAATCGTTGGGTTTTGTGCCAAACTGAAACAAGTCGATTTATCAGAGTGCAAAAAGCAGTTGCTCTGTTTTGAGAAAAAGTGCAGTTTTATACAGGGAGAGGAACAATTATCCGTGTTTTTTGTTTCAGTGTAAAACTAAGATTCGACAGATGTTGAAATGAGCTTACCTATGCCCCAAGTATGATGACAGTTCTACAAGGTATGCTACATTTTTGTCTATCAACGCACACAAACAAATCTCGTTATGAAAAATTTCGCGTTTTGTATGGAATTCAGAACATTTTTGGAAATTTCTCGTTTTATGTTGTTTTATATCTGATTTTTTTGGTTGGAGAGTGAATCTCCAGTTGAAACACACTAGAAATTGATATTAATTTAGATTTAGTGTGAAAAATTGCGACAATATGTCGAAATAAAATATAGAAATATGCTATATTTCTAATAGTTGGAGCATAATCTTAGTCATTGTCATAGCTCATGACTTTTGTTACTGTATGAAACATAAGCGACTCTATTTAGAAGCGCTATTAGAGTACAAAAAAAAACGATAAGTGCAAAAAGGTTACCGGCAAATTGATGAAGAACAGCAAATTTTACCTAAACCGCAGCATGTTTATGTATTCCCCACAAATAAAACATGTTTCAACATCATTTCTATAACTTTTCAGGAAAGTATGTTTTATAAGTTTAGTTTAAAATGCAAAATCATTTCAAATTTCATACAAAATTGGAAAAAGTTCATAACGATCACTAATACTAATGCATCGACGTGAATAGCATACCTTGTAGAATTGTCATCATACTTGGACCTGTGCCATTTTCAACCTTGGCTATGTGACAACAAAACCACTAAATCTCCTTTGAAACAGTGTGCATTAAGTGTCAAAATAAAGTCAAGTCCATTACGCAGATTCTGTTGAAAGAATTCATTGATGGACGCCATCGCACAATTTTATTCACCGATGAGAAAATTTTCACTGTGGAGCAATTTCATAACCACCAAAATCACCGTCACCTTTTGCCTAAAGTTTCGGTGATGGTTTGGGAGTGAATTACGGCTACCGGTAAAATCCCTTTAATGTTCATTGAAAAGGGTGTAAAAATCAATCAATTTCTTAACCAAAAACTTTGAACCGACACAGTGGCACCTTGGGCACGTGTACATTTCGATAAAACTAAATGGACATTACAACAAGATTGGGCTCCATCACAAGGAGCGAAAAAACACTGGAACTCTGTAGCAGACCTTTTTCCGAGATATTTAACTAAAGATGAATGGCCTTCAAACTCTCCTGATTTAAATTCAATGGACTATTCCGTTCGGTCTATTCTTGGATCCAGAGCCTGTACTAAACCACACAAATCATTGGAACATTTGAAAGCTAGTCTAACCAGGACTATGCTATCGCTGTCAAATCTCATACATTTGCTGCGTACCCAACATCTCAACGGTCCGCGGTTCCCCTGACAGCTATGAGTCCAGCAAAAATTCCATTTAACTTGAAGTGGTTGCAGGAATAACTCGTCACTCTCACATTAGAAAGAGATAGCATGCTGGCATCCTCTTGAGTCTAACCAAAGCCTGGAATGCCATATCTGTGAAAGAACGATCGTCCATCGTCGATAATTTTCCTAAACGATTGAAGAAGTGCGTTGAACCCAAGGGTGGCCATTCCGAGTCCGTGATGTAAATATTACAAACCATACAAATGTATCTACATTTTGTATAACTATGTTGTTGTTTAATATTGAATGAATAAAGTTATGACTAAAACATTGAACACGGATAATTGTTTCTCACCCTGTACTGAAAACAGAAAGCGGACATTCACGGCGCACACTGTTTCCAAAGCTGCAAAAACGTGATCGAAATTATTTTGAACCAAAAAAATTGATTTGAGAGTCACAGTGTCTTCAGGAAAGTTGATCCGGTAATTATTCTCCATTTTATATAAGTTGAAATTTTGTGATTAATCCACTTAACAGTAAGAAACGAATTTTAATTTTTTCATTTTTGCATAAAAAAATTCACTTTGTTCGGCAATGTTGTCGCTCATTTTATGTGTGTATGTATGTATGTGTGTGTATTGACCGCCGGTAAATACATTAAATCCTGAGTGACAGTGAGCGAAGTGAAATTAAAACAGCTTTATTTAATAGACCTAAAATGTGGTGAAATCAACCTCAACGCGCAAATTGCACGTAGAGCTGATGATTGATGCATTAATTTATAAACATAATGCTGAAATTTATAAACAACATACTATTTCAATTTCAATTATAAGGGTGTGACGAACAAAGAGTTTGGAAAATTTTGTTCAAAAGCTGATAGACTAGATAACTGGAATGAAATCACGGAATAAAGACAAACGGTAACACACTTCTAACCCCTATTATTTCGGTTGCACGCAACCATTTAAATTTACAAATACCAAACTCAGATTCAAATTATAAACATGAGCTTTCTTTCATTTTCTAATGCGACAAGGCGACTGTCATATAATTTCCAAAGGATTTCTTTTATTTTTTGCGAAAAAAGTAGCTAAGCTATTTTCGATTCTGTTTGTTGTTGTTGCTCTATGTTGCGTGTTACTAAATAATGTTTTGTCGATTTTTTTCCATGTTCTTTTAGTTTACCACTAGAATAAATCTGAAAATAGCGCAGTGATAGTTTCTGTATCTTTTAAGGTCTTGTTAGGCTTGAGTTAGTTTTGTCTTTTTCAATCTTTCATCGAATGTTAGGAAGTAGTAACTTTTGCACAGCATAGTTTTTTTTTGCTTGGAGATTAAAACGAAAGTTCGCCAAATTGTTTGTTCACTCTAATTGCATAGCCTTTATGTTGAAGAAGAAATCAAAATAAATGAATTATTAAAATTAATTTCTAAACCCATCTTTGATTAGCTTTTCTTCTGCTTCTCTCGCAGCCGTTCTGTTGTCTGTGAATACGAATGAACTTTCGAATGCGGCTAGTTGTATGTAAATAAGAAAATAATATATTTTCTTTGGCGTGTGTGACGAAAGGTTAACTATATTACATTAGACATACCAAAACAAATATACATAATTTCTATCTCAAAGGTTTCAAATCGCAACGTAATTTTCACTGTTTCCATGCTGTTGAAATTAAAAAGAAACTGAGCTGCTACTCTAAGTATAAACGATGTACCTACAATAGCATCAGAAACATTCTATGAAACTGCTATCGAATAATCGGTGTATAAAACTACTAAACGCAGCTTTTTTACTTGTGTAGTTACATAATATAATGCTTTGTTGATAAATGCTAACAGACTTTTCACATTTACAGTTTGACCGTTTAGTACTGTCTCAGACACAATCGCGCTAATTATGCGAAACCAACAACTTTTGATTCGAATCTGCCTTTCCGTCTTTAAATAAGAAAAAAAAAACCATAGGGCCACCAATAATCTCATATGCCAACGCAGTAAAAATATGCGTTGAACTATCACACATGCATTTTGTGAAGAAAACAATAATTTGGCAGCGACATACATAAAACGGGAATAATTTGCAACACATCCTTGTTCGGCACTTGCCAATAACCTGTTACTTTTTCACGTTCTTTGCTTCTCACCATCATCTGACCAGCTATGTGCGGAAAATAAAACACTCTAAAATTCGAGAGTAAAATTCTGTCACGATTGTGTTTGCTTAAATCTGCTTTTAGCCTGTATGTTTTTACTACTATGTATGTCTACAGTCTATTTTTTACTTGCTGTTTAAACTTTATCTACTAACTCCTCATGCTAGTGTTCCATTTTAAAAGACCCTGGAGTATTCGCTCGCACTTCATTCGTCAACTATTTTATACTTGTAACGAATCGCACTCGTTCTCAGCAATTTGGTTTACAGACAGATACAATGATTGGATTTATCGCTTCATAAAGTATGGCGTAAAATATCACTACAGACATGTATGCAATTATACGATCGAGCGTTGAATGAATTCGATAGGATACGCTTTTTTAGATTCGAGATCCATATGTTGTAATCTTTGCACGAAAAACTGGAATTCAGCAGTGTCGCTGTTTGTTACAAGCTAATCGAAGATCTGCCATCAGATTTCCTTAGTATATGTATAGTATACTAAATGGTTCGGTTATATAGTTACAAGCAAATTTGACGTTACCTGCGAGAACGTATCCTTTTTTTTTTTTTGTTTAGCTGATTTCTTTTTCCATTCATTACATCGTTGGCCGGAATTGCCTACCATTTACTGTTGGCGTTTATAGTTATCATTATCCGCTTGGGTTTTTTTGTTCTTTTTCCGTTAACTGGCAGAGTGAGGATTTTAAAATACGCATTTGTGTGCTTCAATTGCTAGTAGAGTACGGTACGCAAAAATGTCCGAGTATCCTTATTCTATAGACGTAAGGTTGCATAGAGTTCAAAATCCAGAAGTTTATCAATAGCCATCCAGCGGTGGCTACCGCGATAGCAAATATTAGGTGTATATTTGAAATATTATCAGGATGCTCAGGATAGTGCAGATGAAGCAGATTAACACTGGCAGAATTACGATGAAGCGGAGCGATCTGTAACCAAAGAATGAGATTATTAGGTCTGTGAGTTCGTATTTCTGTTACTAACGGTTAGTGTAAAGTTCGAAAAGACTACTGAATTCAGAGAACCAAGCAATTAACAGCAATTAACAGAAAACACTAACGTGTCTTAAATGGCTGCTTTTAAAGTGAATGATAATTTAATGACTGTTTCACAATCAATAACAAAAGAACTCTTTTTTCTTTTAAGTCCAAACAATCCTAATTTCTTAGGGCAATAATCGACACCTTTGCTTAGTTGCAGAATTTTTTGACTTTGAAAAAGCTAGAATTATATATATACTTTCATTAAACTCAATAATTAGTAGATTAGTTCAGTAGTTGTTAGTGTGTGAAATACATAAATAAAAAAATCCAGTTGTCCTTATATCTATTGTTTTTTGTGGCAAGTGCAAGTTGTTAAGTGTATCAACCTTGTCTTCTGCCCCCATCCATTCCCCCGACAATGGAAAAGCTACTGTCAAACTGTAGCACGAACTATATCCGTTTCCTATAATAAATCATTTATTCTTTGTAAAACTACAATACAATAAAGACACGTTTTTCATCATTACTTTTGGAGTCCGATTATTTAATTGCGCGAGTGCCGTTCCTCCACCATATCAATTCAGGTTATGGGCCCAGGATCGCTGAGTGATTAGAATAAACGAAAATGACGGAGGAAGAGTGAAATGATCGATTTCTGCTGCCGCTGTTTGATGGATCCAACTATGCAGCTTGGAGGTTTCGAATGCGGATTCTTCTCGAAGAACACGAGCTTCTACTGGTATCGAGGTTGAAGTGGCCGCTTTGGATAAGCTGAAGGAAGAGCCAGCAAACAGCGAGGCTGTCAAAAAGGCAAAAATCGCGAAAAAGGAGAAACGATTAAAACAAGACAGAAAGTGTAAATTGCTGTTAGTGTCCCGAATTCACGACTCACAACTTGAGTACGTGCAAGAGAAGGGGACACCGAAACAGATTTAGGATGCACTTGTTCGTGTCTTTGAACGGAAGAGCATCGCTAGTCGTATGTACTTGAAGCGGCAGATGCTATCGTTGCGTTTCGAGTCGGGATCTCTACAGGATCATTTTCTCCGGTTTGACCGTTTAGTTAGAAACTACCGAAATACCGGAGCTGTAATTGATGAGTTGGACGTTATTTATCATCTGTTTCTGACGCTTGGTACAGACTATGCAACCGTTATAACAACAATCGAAACGATGCCGGAGGAGAGATTGTCGCTCGAGTTCGTTAAATGTCGACTTCTTGATGAAGAAATAAAGCATAAAGGAGCAGGTATCGAGTTGTTCACTCCGAAATCTGACACAACAGTCTTCGCTGGTACGCAGAAAAAGTACAAAAAGAAAACGATTAAATGTTTCGGCTGCCATCAGGAAGGGCATAAGTTGTCGGAATGCCCAAGGAAACAGACAGAAAGAAGTAAACAGCAGTCGAAAGCGAACCTAGTGGAACGTAGCGGTGTCTCCTTCGTGGCACTAAGCGGTGAGTGTCAATTTGATAAAGAGTCATCTATGCGACACCGAGTGCAGTGGTTTATCGATCCGGGGTGTACCGATCATCTATTGAAAGACAAAGACCTGTTTGTAGATTTGAAACCGCTCGTGAAACCTGTGGAGATTGCTGTCGCCAAAAACGGTGAATCGATTGCCGCTTCTCATTCCGGTACGGTGAAACTTTTCTGCATCGTGAAGGGTAAATACATCCCGTGTACTATGAACGATGTACTGTATGTTCCAACGTTACTTTTTAACCTATTTTCTGTAGCGTAGGTTGAAAGTAAAGGGATGCGTTTTGTTTTTAATAACGGTGAAGTGAAAATATACGATGGTTCCGAACTGGTCGCCAGTGCTACGCGTCGCGACAAACTGTACGTGCTTGATACAGAGTAGGCAGTGTGACTTTGCACTCGTATCCAAGTGAGTTTTAAAACTTGCTTGCACATTTATTTTCGGTCTGCACGTAAGCCCTACTAACAGTGCACTACACTTGAGTTGGATTTGAGTTTGAATCCTGCATAACAATTGCATAAAAATCGAATTGCGATGAAATTCGCGCCGCGTCTGCTGCAACAGTTTGTTGCATTGTCCTTTGAAAGCATAAATTCGATCTAAAAACAAAACTCATCGCGTTACATTATCGCCTGCATCGCTGGATACATCGTGCACTGCATGCATTGCACGCATTTAAACTCAACCGATCAGAGTGTGCGGTGCAAAAAAACTCAAACTATCGAGAGGAAGCAGATTAAAGTTGGATTCAAATCTGGAAAAGTGTTACTCAGTTCAACTTTGCACGAGTTCATGCTATCACTGGCTTGATATGTACACAAGTGAAGATATCGGAAAAATCGGAGCGATGCTTACGTGTGGTCGTATGAGCAAGGACTTGCAATGATGGCATCGCAGGCTGGGGCACTTAAACGCCAAACAGCTCGGACAGCTGATGAGCAAGAATATATATTTTAGGAAAACAAACTCGAAAACCTTTTCCAGCTCGCGATGGAAAACGGTCGTCGCGTGTGCTTGAGGTTGTGCATTCTGATGTATGCGGACCAGTTACCCCGGCGGGACTGAACGGTGAACGCTATTTCATTTCATTTGTCGATGACTGGAGTCATTTTTCTATGGTTTTCCCAATGACGTGCAAACGAGAAGTGCTCGAATGTTTGAAGTATTACGAAGCGGTTGTCAGTGCGAAATTTGGACAACAAATATCCCGTTTGAAATGCGACAACGGTGGCGAATATAAGAATAAAGCGTTGATGGCGTTTTGCCGAAATAAGGGAATCGAAATCGAGTGGACTGTTCCATATACCCCTGAACAAAATGGAACCAGTGAGAGATTTAATCGTACTGTTGTTGAGCGGGCGCGTGCTATGTTGGAAGATGCTAAAATCGACAAGCAGTTCTGGGTGCAAGCAGTGCAGACTGCTGTGTATCTCACCAACAGGTGTCCGACAAATGCTAATAATACCAACAAAACACCTATCGAGATTTGGGATGGAAGACGTCCGAGTATTGCCAAATGTCGTATTTTCGGATGTACAGCATATGTTCACGTACCAAATCAGATACGACGAAAATTAGATCCGAAGGCCTGGAAGGGTATTTTTCTGGGTTATGCACCGAACGGATACCGAGTCTGGAATCCAACAACCGAGCGATTGTCATTGCACACGATGTAGATTTCGTCGAAGTGGAAAATGAAGCGACATTGCCAGAAAGAGTGAAAAATAGGGAATACAATTCAGTGATTTATGTGCGAGAAGAAAAAGAAGAGAGAAACAGTGTACAAGAAGAAGATAAAGAACAGTCAGAAAGCATTGAAGAAGAGGATGAAGAACAGTTTGCTAGTTTAGGAGAAGAGGAGGAGGAGGAAAATAGAGATAATACTAACGTCCGTCCGACTCGAGTTCGTCAACCGCCAGGATGGTTAAAGGATTACGAAGTGGAAGCTAATTTCGCTGTGAATGCGTTATCGTACGTTGAAAACTTACCAGACTCGTTGACGGAGATGCAAAAACGAGACGATTGGCATTTGTGGCAAAAAGCGATGCAGGAGGAAATGGACGCGTTAATGAAGAACCGTACATGGACCTTAGCAAGGTTGCCAGAGGGTAGGAATGCGGTATCCTGCAAGTGGATTCTTAAAATTAAGCAATCTGAGGCGGGTGAGTCACCACGATACAAAGCTCGTTTGGTGGCGCGAGGTTTTACTCAAAAAGCAGGCTTTGACTATACGGAAACGTATTCACCGGTGGCGCGAATGGATACACTACGTTCTGTGTTAGCGCTAGCAAATCAAAAAGGAATGGTTGTCCACCAAATGGACGTCAAACCGGCGTTCCTTAACGGTGAGCTCTCTGAGGAACTCTATATGTTGCAGCCGGAGGGTTTCCACGAGAAGAAAGGTTTGGTCTGTCGTCTTAATAAATCGTTATGTGGACTGAAGCAGGCAACCAGATCGTGGAATATACGGTTTCATGACTTCGTTGAACGCCTTGGTTTTAAACGTAGTCCACATGATTTGTGCCTGTACTACAGAGGAGCAGGGAAGCAACAAGTGATAATCGTCTTATACGTGGACGATATTCTCATTGTGAGTTCGTCTGATAAATTGGTATGGGTAATTAAGCAAAGTTTAGCCCGAGAGTTTGAAATGAGCGATCAAGGGGCGGTTAAATACTTTCTTGGTATGTCGATAGAGCGCGACATCCAAAATAAAGTGATGCGTATAGGTCAGCGTCGATATTTAGAAAATTTGTTGGTTCGATTCGGAATGCAGGATTGCCGTCCTGTAGCCACGCCGATTGAGAACAAGTTGAAACTCCAAAAGGGAGAAGAATCGAAAAGGATCTCGAAACCATACAGAGAGTTGATAGGCTGTATCATGTACGTTTCTTCAACATCAAGACCAGACATATCAGCAGTGGCGAACTATCTCAGCCAATTCCAGGTTTGCCTCAACGAAGAACACTGGGTTCATCTTCAGAGGGTGCTACGATATATCAAAGGAACGTTAAATTTGGAGTTATGTTATCGAGGTAACAACAACAGTCAGTTGCTAGAAGTTTACAGTGATGCCGACTGGGCGAGTGACACTACAGATCGTCGTTCAATTTCTGGTGCTGTCTTCAAAGTCTATGGAGCAACAGTTAGTTGGTTTTCCAGAAAGCAGGCAACGGTGTCGCTGTCATCAACTGAGGCAGAGTTGGTGGCTCTTTGTGTAGCTGCATGCCACAGTCAATGGTTAGTCCGTCTGATCTTGGAAGATTTCCTGGAGGCCCCATTTTATTTCATGATGATATTCAGTCGTCGATAAAGATAGCCTCAAGTCCAAAAGATTCAAGTCGTCTCAAGCACAGGGTTGTCAAATATTTTTATATTCGTGAGCTGTTGGATAAAAACCTTATCAAAATTGATTACCACCCTTATTCTTGTTTACGGCCGTATCGCTTTCGTACGAAAGCAGCAGCGGCGTACGAATGCGATACGAACACATACGAATCCGATTCGTTCTAACCAATTCGAGCTTTCGAACATCGTTGCTTTCGTACGAACGTGCCATTCTTGTTTACGTACGTATGCGTATCCGTATTCTTTTTGCTCTCGTTCGCAAACGTCAGTCAAAAGTTGCGAATCGCTGTACGAATCGCCGGCGCCGGTAGTTTTTTCTCGTTTTTCTGCTGTTTTGTGCAAGTTTTATTTTTTGAAAAATCGAATAAGCCGAAGAAAATTTGTTTTGTGAAGTGTGTGCAACATTTGCGGTAATCGATTTCTAAAAATTTTCCAGTTTTGGGAACGGAATACCGCCAGTCGAAAGTTGCGGATGGCTGTACGAATCGCCGTCGCCACGGGTTTTTCTCGTTTTGTGTTTTTGAAAAATCATTTGGCTGAAGAAAATTTCTAGCTATGCGAAATGTGTGCAACATTTTCAAGAAAAACATATGTGACATGGATTTTTAAAACAGTTTCCAGTTTTGCAAACGGAGCAGCAACGTTAGTCAAAAATTGTGGATCGCTATACGAATCTTTTTACAAATCGCCGGCGCCGGTAGGTTTTTCTCTTTTTTTTTTGCTGTTTTGTGTTAGTTAACTGGAAAAATCGAATGAACCGAAGAAAATTTATTTAGCGGATTGTTTTATAAATAAACGTTATCGATTTTCTAAAATTCATTTTGGTAACGGAACGGAACATCAAAGTCAGTCGAAAGTTGCGAATCGCTGCGAGAATCGCCAGCGCCGGTAGTTTTTCCTCGTTGTTTCGCTGCTTGGTGTTGGTTCTTTGAAAAAAATTGAATAAGTTGAAGAAAATTTGTTGTTTCGTGAAGTGTGTGCAACATCCAGAAAAACATCCAGGATTTGTGACAATCGATTTTTAAAATCTTCAGTTTCAGAAACGAGCACCGTTAGTCGAAAGTTGCGGAAACGAATGTACGAATCGCCGTCGTCGCGGGTTTGTTTCTCGTTTTCCTGCTGTTTTGTGTAAGGTTTTTTTTTTTTGAAAAATGGCCGAAGAAAATTTCTAGTTTAGCGAAGTTTGTGTAACATTTTCAAGAAAAACATTTGTGACAATGGATTTTTTAAAATCTAAATGAATCGCTATACGTATCTCTCTACAAATCGACGGCGCCGGTACTTTTTTCTTGTTTTTTGCAAGTTGCAAATGTTTGTACAAATCGCTGTCGCCGCGGGATGCTTTGGTGGTTTTGTGTGAAAAAATCGAATAAGTTGGACATTATTGTTCTAGTGAAATGTTCAGTGCTAAGAAACCATGCGGTAATTAATTTAAAAAATGTTGGAAATTGAGCACAGCCGATAGAAATTGATTGAGGTTTGCCGTTAGTTCTGGGAGAATGGCGATAAAAAATTTATAAGTCGCTACCATAAATGTACTAATTATCAATAATCTGCCGAAAATTTGGATCGTCGGGAACAGCAAAAAGTCAACCACCAAGTAGATTCTGATTGGCGCAGATAGTTGACTGGGTAACGGGATATAGGATAATCAATTTAACATTACTTAAGTGATATAGATGCCGATGTGTATACTAGGTAATTAGTTCGATTAAAAGTGTTGGAAACTAATAATGTTTAATTTTATTGATATGCAGGAATAATCGATCAGGAGCTACTGGAAATTACTTAAAGTCAAATCGAATCACGATTCTCCTTCCGACAAATATTTATACTTGCTATGAGAGATAACTTTGCTGGGTAAGCTGTTTTTAACGGTTTTAAATTAAGGTTTTTTTTGTTTATTACATTATTAGCATAACTGTTTCATGTTCTTGTTTTCGTAGGAGACTAAGAATACAACAAAGGAACCAATTCCCTCGGATGCTTCACAAAACCGCGTGCTACAATTCAGAGAGCTGGTTCCGTTTAGTGTTGATCAAAATACAAATGCCGTATAATTTAATTTAATTTTATCAATAATAATAATGAATTAATTTTAATTATTTTCATAATCGATTGTCATATATATCTAGTTATGGTTCTGACGTGAAGCACTTTGGTTTATCTTCCGGGAGCGTAAATTATTTAATAAAGGTGATTGACATTAGATCGCAATCGCAAGTTCGAGTTTTTTCCCAACAATAATTTTTTTTTAACAACAAGTTTAACGAAAGTATTCATATTTGTGATCGAAAAACTAGAAAAAAAGCCTATTTAGATCTAAAAAGATAAAAAATCAATCAACTGGTTCCAGAGGCGTCGCGTGGTTGATTTCGTCACATGTGCACCGAACATTTATTTAAGTTCTTTTTCCTTAAATGAAAGAAGCAAATCAAACCTAAGTGATTGATGCTTTGAATTAAAGGGTGTCGCTAGTATGCTTACTTGTTTTTATAGGTTATTATATTTCGATAATTGCATATGCTCGGATATTAGGGAATAGTGTAGCTGTGCAGTGCACAGGTGGACCCGACGCCATTAATTGGTTAAAAAATTATGGATGTTTGAAAATAAAATACTGCGAATAAAGCCGTTTTTATTGGGCACCCTATTATTAGGTTTAATTAAATATTCACGATGTCAGCATTGCAAATTGTTTCTCTCAAAAAGCCCTAGAAGTCGTTCAAGGATAGTTTTAATGTAACAATTTAAATAAAAGCAGTAAAAGCGAAAAATTAGTTTTTTGAATTTAAATCAGTTATTTTCAAAGATAGAGAAACCCTTTCTTTTAAGTTGTTAATAATTAAAGCAGCTATAAAATCGTAGAACAACTTGTTCTACTAACCATAAAGATAAAAAAGCTAGATAGGATATCCGTTCTATTATCGACAGGTTTTATCTATTAGCGTCAGGGGGGGTAAATGATGTCCTAGAGCGTCAGTTTCTTGCATGATGGCTCATCAAAATGCAGAACGTCTTTCTGCAAAAGGTAAGTTCTCTATGACTTCGTTAACCCCCCGGACGATAATTAGACAAACCTGACGACAATAGAGCCGATACCCTACTTATTATTATTTTTGATCATTTTTCAATAAGCGCTTTATCATAAGTACCGTGGAATGGGGTGAAATTGATCAGTGGGATGAAATTGATCAGTGGGGTGAAATTGATCACCTGAAAATTCGGAATAAAAATTCTAATCACACGTTACTAATCTTACAACACTAGGCAATGTTTACGTGTCATAAAATGTAACTTTTGAAAAATCCACATACCTGTCAAAGTTAACTCTTGCATGCCCAGTGCAGTTTCACAAATTTTCGAAAAATTCTTCTAACTCAGTCAAAACTCAATCAAATTTAATCAAACAAGTTTCCAAATATCAAAAATAGTATTGAATTTACTTAAAGTAATCTAAATTAAGGGTTAATTACGTTAAATTTGGAGAAGTGAGTAAAGTTTGATAAAAGTTCAAAATATATTTTTCAACAATGATTATTTCATACCATCAAAGTAATATCACAGATAACAGACATCCAAGCTAGAACAAAAAACTCCAGAAATCGTGTGTAAGATTTCAAATTCTTACTCGTTTGGAATGCTAACGACATCTTCCTGCAACTTGCGACTTTAACCACTTTAGTGATGGCTGCGCTGGTTCACGGTCAAAGCTGCCAGACGCATGAAAATTCTTACAGATTATACAGTCGCTGTTTATGCAACGATATAACATAGATTTTGTGAGGTTTATGTATTTATTTTTTCAAACCAACACTAAAACAAACAAATTTATCGCAAATATACAGAGGGATTGAATAAATAAGTCGATAATGTACACATTACGACTGCTCAAAATTTCTACATTTAAAAACGGCAACCATTCTCATTGCGATAATATCGATAAAAGCTGGAAAACTATCGATTTTATCGAATCATTGACCACTAAGTGTTCTTAGCGCCACCATACTGCGTATTGCGACATGCTAAAAAACCGTTGCGTCTTTTTACACATGAAGCAAAGTTAGCTTGGATATCTGTTATCTGTGGTAATATGGATGAATTCGCAGAAAATTATAAAGATTTTCATTCCAGAGCTAGTTTTTGAACTTTTGCAACAAACCAAATTGAAATCGATCTAACGGTGATCAAATGAGCGCAAGTTTAGCAAACTGCAGCTTAGGAACCACAATGAATAATTTTTAACCTGAAATATCGTTATTTTCGTTTCCAAACTAACTGTGGTTGATACTTTCCAGTTCAGGAATCATCATATATCATGAACATATAGAAAAAAAAGCACATTTCCAATAGAATGTATGGATTTTGCGGGTGAATTTCACCCCGATTTATCTCATAGTACCTCATAGAATTCTCGAATTTATTTCATGAAGTAGACGATGGAAATTTCACCAATAGCCATAGAGGATTTCGGGAGCACATAACAGTACTTGTTTTAAATATATACTACTAGCTGACCCGGCAAACTTCGTCTCGCCCTTTTTTGTGTTCAATTTAATGGTGCTTATTACGGGAGTCACTTCACGGTGAAACCAGAGTGAAGTGAACAAAATCCTGTTACGGGACTCACGTAAGTGCGAAAAACGTCGCAAAGTGACATCTGCCGCGGAATCCGGGTTATTATGAGTGTCATAGCACCAATAATTCTAAACATTTCAAAGCCATTGATTCCTTGCGATTTGTTTATGGGGCCGCAAATAGGAGGGGAGGGGGTGTGTGCAATTTTCTTACGTTATCTTACAAGGGAGGGAGGGGGGTATATTGATTATCTTACGTAAGAAAAATATTGTTAATGCTGCTGTTCAAATAACCATATTCATGAAGGTGTGGACAGTGAAATTCCTAAAAAGGACTATTAACTCGAATAAGGACCGAAGGGGAAACGAAGTATTGTACTTGCTTCAGGATGATAAAACTAAAGTTAAAATCTAAATCTGCTGGCAGTAATATCTTACTAGGGGGGAGGGGAGTATCAAAAAATTTTACAATGTCTTACGAGGGAGGGAGGGGGGTTGAGAAAGTGAAAAAAATGCTTACGTAATTATTGAACGGCCCCTATAGTCCTCTCACAATAGATCTACGATTCTGGTCGCAGTGAGGAAGTCCATACAGGAAATAATAATAGTCTGCAGATGCAAGACGAATCAGCCATAGGATATGATCAAAGTCGAACGACAAATCGTTTGAATTGGTTGGTTTCATCGAAATGACAACGTCCTAGACTTTTGGCTTTTGTACATCACCTTTATTTTGATTAGGGTAAGGAACGGCTTAAGCAGTAGCGCCTATTTTAATCAGTCGAAGAAAACTGGCCTCAAACTCCTGCATTTTGATCAATATCGACAATTTCAATGATGGAAACGAAAACTTTGATTGTCTAGCTGCCTTACGAATAGAAGTAATACCGTTAATCACAAAGAAATCTGTGAACGATTGCAATTGAAACAAATCAACCTATATTGCAGCCATTCAGGAGCCACTTCAGGTGCTGAAAAAAAAACACCTGCAAAACAGATGAAAACTGCTTAAAATAGGTTCGGGGTGATTGGAATAGTGACCCTTGATTCGTAACTTTGATTCACGATTGTCAAAGTTTGCTAACTTAGTTTCACAATCTGAAAACAAGTTCTGATAGAGAAAACGATAGCGAACAGATTGATTTACTACTGTTCGAGTTTCACCCAACACATTTCGAGTATTTCGTCTGAATACACAGGCGGTTCCTAAAGCTGCTTAAAATATGTTCCCTACCCTATATCCATATTGGTCATTTTCTTTTTTTTTTCTGGTCGTCGGTCATTTTTATCTGTTCTTGCATCAACCTGATTCCGGAAATACCCATATTGCGTGGTATTCAGTTATTTTCGTTGTTTTCCAGAAACTGCGAGTGGTCATCTTCGAATTCAAAATGGTGTTCAGGGTCAATGCTTGGCTTCTATGCATCATCTCAATTACGTAAATATCCATATTGAGAAGTGTTCGTTCATTTCTGGCAGTTTCCCAGTAGTTGCCATCTTACAATTCTAAATGGTGTCTGAGGTCAATTTTTAGCTCCCTGCATCATTCTGGTTCCGGAGATACTCATATTGGATGGAAATCGACCATTTTTGGCTGTTTTCCAGAAACCGGAAGTTGCCATCTTACAATTCAAACTGTGTCTGAGATCGATTTGTGGCTTCAGTGCATCATCGCGATTCCGAAAATACCCATATTGGGTGGTATTAGGTCATTTTCCGCTGTTTTCCAGACACCGGAAGTCGCCATCTTAGAATTTAAAATGTCTGAGGTCGATTTGTGGCTTCAGTGCATCATCACGATTCCGAAAATACCCATATTGGGTGGTATTAGGTCATTTTCCGCTGTTTTCCAGACACCGGAAGTCGCCATCTTAGAATTTAAAATGTCTGAGGTCGATTTGTGGCTTCAGTGCATCATCACGATTCCGAAAATACCCATATTGGGTGGTATTAGGTCATTTTCCGCTGTTTTCCAGACACCGGAAGTCTCCATCTTAGAATTCAAAATGTCTGAGGTCGATTTTTGGCTTCAGTTCATCATTACGATTCCGTAAATACCACTGCTCTAGCCAATGAAGACGTCGGCTACGGCCAAAAGTTGTAGATCTCTAAATTCTATGCAATTTACAGAATATACAAAATTTCTAACTCTTCAAGTTTCAAAGATCTACGAGTTTTTATAAAATTTGTCTGAATTTCACGTTTTATTGTGATAATTTTATGAGTTCACGCGAAATAATTTCTTACAAATTTTTTCTCGATAGAAATTGAATTATTACGTCGTTTTCTTCCGAGTACAAAAGTTTTTGAAGCACTTAAGTGAAAATATTACACAAAATTTGTTAGCAGGTATTAGCAAACCATGATTTTTTTTAAAAATTGTCCATCAAAAAATCTTTATTTTTTCAAATTTTGATAAATGTGTATTTTTTTGCGTTTTTGTGATACTTCAGTCTGAATATATTCATAGGTTTCATGTAAAAATACAATTGCTATGTATTTATTACATGGAATACACGGACCAGTATTCTGAAACTCTATCCAACGTATTTGCAGTCTTCAGCAAAGTTTCTCAGTGTAATAAGAACACACGCTAGAGTTTCGAAAGTTTTAGATCAGTTTTCGACAGTTTTAGATCAGAAAATTTTATGTAACTTCGCAGAAGAATATATATATATATATATATATATATATATATATATATATATATATATATATATATATATATATATATATATATATATATATATATATATATATATATATATATATATATATATATATATATATATATATATATATATATATATATGTATGTATATATGTATATATATGTATATATATATATATATATATATATATATATATATATATATATATATATATATATATATATATATATATATATATATATATATATATATATATATATACTAGTTAAACGTTCCCGGCGATGCTCGGGATCAAAGGTTTTAAATTCAAGAATAATTTTTTATAATTCATTACTGCCTTAGCACAACTTACTTAAAAAATATTTCACATCTTATAAGTTCATCATCACTTTAAATACTTCAATATTTTGAGAACAGAACACACATAAACTGGAAGTCGCCATATCGCATTACCAAACGACGTATGGAGTACCACTTTCGGAATTATTGAAATGGTTGGCCAAATACCACTTTAGGTTATTTTTCTGAAGCCGGAAGCCGCCGTTTTGAAAAATGTTGTGTTGAGTCTTCCCAGTTTCGAATATACCTATACTGGGTGATATTCGGGCTATTTGACAATCGTTTACAGTAAACCTTTTTTTGGAAATTAACTATTAATTATTTCTCCTCTATAATGAAATCTAAAGAGATGCTTGTGATTTTTTTCAAAACGAAAATGTTTGTTGGTGTCAAAGGAACACGTCTGAGAAGAAGTAAGGGTTTTCTGATAACTAACAATTGTGCTTTAATCCACAAAACTATGTAGAAAATAAAAAATGACTTTCAATGCTTAAGACGCCTCCTAATCTATGTTCAAACCAATGAAATGAAACCTTTTCTCCAGCTGAATGTTCCAAGATCTAGTTTGGGTGAAGTTAAAAAAGTAAATCAAATCCCGTAATGTGTTCCTATTCACAAATCTACGAATACACTAAAGTCGCTTTTTACGCGGGGGATACGTGCCGCGTAAAAAAACCGCGTAAATTCCGGAATCCGCGTAAAAAAAACGCATAAATTCCGGAATCCACGTAAAAAAACAGCGTAAATTCCGGAATCTGCGTAGAAAAAGCCGCGTAAAAAAACCCGCGTAAAAAAAAACCGTGTATAAAGCGACCTTAGTGTACATCAGAAATGTAAATTTTTTATGCTCGGCTCGCACTGATTCAAAACATGGATTTTTCTGCAAAAAAATATTTGGAACAATTTATTGAAATCACATGTTTTGAATTTTGATTTAGATGCGATTTGAGCTTATGCTTAAAAAGTCAAAGTTTTACATGTATTATATGTTTTTCAAAAAAAAATCAAAGAGAGTATTTTAAGGTGTTTCTTTGCATGCAGAAAATCATCTTCAAAAATGCTTCGAACATATGTAATTTTTTTAGTAATATGTCAAATTTAGCAATAAGATACGTGTTATTTTTTCTCAAATGTCTTTCCTGAACATTAACAAACATTTTAATGAAAAAAGGATCTCATGTCATCGCTTTGAATTTTGGTTTAGAGGTAAATTTAGCACAAAAAGTCACAATTTTGCATGTTTTACGTAGTTTTGTGAATAATATCTCAAATTTTAGTAATAAGCTATTAATTATTTTTCCTCAAATGTCTTTACTGAACATTAACAAACATTTTAATGAAAAAAGAATCTCATGTCATCGCTTCGATTTCGAATTTTGATTTTGAGGTAAATTCGGTAATTTTGCATGTTTTACGTAGTTTTGTGAATAATATCTCAAGTTTTAGTAATCAGATACTAATTATTTTTCCTCGAATGTCTTTCATGAACGTAACAAACATTTTAATGAAAAAAGAATCACATGTCATCGCTTTAAATTTCGATTTAGAGGCAAATTCAGCTTGAAAAGTCATATTTTTGCATGTTTCACGTAGTTTTGTGAATAATATCTTAAATTGTAGTAATCAGATACTAATTATTTTTCCTCAAATGTCTTTCCTGAACATTAACAAACATTTCAATGAAATAGGAATCACATGTCATCGCTTTGAATTTTGATTTAGAGGCAAATTCAGCATGAAAAGTCATAATTTTGCATGTTTCACGTAGTTTTGTGAATAATATCTCAAATTGTAGTAATCAGATACTAATTATTTTTCTCCAAATGTCTTTCCTGAACATCAGCGAACATTTTCCGGTTAAAAAATCCTTACGTCACCGCTTATTTTTCTGATATAGAACGATTTTAAATGATGATGATGACTGTACACCACAGATACGGAGGGAATAATATCAATAAGATCAAGCGTTACGGAATTCCATTTTTATATAGTAGACTAGTTGAACGCTCCCGGCGATGCTCGGGATCAAAGGTTTCGAAGCCAAGATTTTTTTTTATATTTCATTGCTGCATTAGCTCAACTCACTTAAAAAATATTTCACATCTTATATGTCCATCATCACTTTTAGTACTTCAATATTCCGAGAACGCACAGAACGGAAGTTCCCTTATTGGATTGCATTTTGTGATTTAAGGCTGATTTACAGAAACTAGAAGTCGCCATTTTGGATTTCAAAAAAACGTAAGGAGTTCTACTTTTGGAAGTATTGAAATTGTTGGCCAAATAGCTCTTTAGGTTATTTTGCTGAAACCGGAAGTCGCCATTTTTTATTTCTATTTTTATTGGCAGTGGTATTTTTTATAACTCACTTGTAACCTTATTTATACGATTGAAATGATTTAATTTTGAAAATGTCACTGAAAAAAATAATTCTGCTCCGTGCATTAAGTAAAGTGACCCATAATTGTAGAAATGCTACATTTTGCGATGTTTTTATTACTTTTGCATGATAATACATCACGACTTAATGAAATGATCAAGCTTTTACAACATTATCAAGCTTTTACAACAATGAAATAACTTTTTAGATAACTCTTTTTGGTGATTTTATAGACTAAATGATCTCGAATGCCAAAAGCGACCCATAATTGTGTCTTTTGCTATGCAACTGATATTTTTCTTCTTAACCGATTGACACACATCAGCTGCAATAAAACTAATTGTCGATCGAAAGCATACATTAGAACACAGAAATAGATAGTAAAGCATTCGTGGTTGATAATTTTTCCGATTTTATATTCATTTTTGAACATTCAGGCAACACGTTGACTGACCCATAATTGTAGAGGGACTGTATAATACGTATAAATTTCAAAAAAAGTATTTTGATGTGTTTTTCTGTATTCTGTATTCCCCGTGGCTCTGTGGTTAGCGATGTCGATTGGCTCTCACACGATTGTGATATCGGGTTCGATCCCCGATCAGGTCGAGAATCTTTTCCACCGGGAATTTTTTTTCTACTCAGCATTGGGACACGGTGTACCGTTGTACTTATCCAACAACATGCAAAATGTGCTAAAAACAATATAGATAACGAATTCTCCCAAGTAATCTGGTTGATCAAGAACGCTATTAGAAGGCTAGCGTGCGATATTGTTGTGCTGTATACATAAATCATCTTCAAACATACGTAGTTCTATGAATTATATCTCAACTGTTAGCATTAAGATACCTTTTATTTTCCTTCAAATGTCTTCCTGAACGTTAACGAACATTTTAATTAAAGAGTAATCACATGTCATCGCATTGAATTTTGATTTAGAGGCAAATTCAGCTAAAAACTCATGATTTTGCATGTTTCACGTAGTTTTGTGAATAATATTTCAAGTTTTAGTAATCAGAAACTTTTTACTTTTCCTCAAATGTCTATCCTGAACGTAAAAAAACTTTTTATTGAAAAAATAATCACATGTCATCGCTTTGAATTTTGATTTAGAGACAAATTCAGCAAAAAAAATCATAATTTTGCATGTTTTACGTAGTTTTGTGAATTATATCTCAAGTGTTAGTAATCAGATACTTTTTATTTTTCCTCAAATGTCTTTCCTGAACGTTAACAAACATTTTAATGGAAAAATAACCACATGTCATCGCTTTGAATTTTAATTTAGAGACAAATTCAGTGAAAAAGTCATAATTTTGCATGTTTTACGTAGTTTTGTGAATAATATCTCAAGTTTCAGTAATCAGATACTTTTTATTTTTCCTTAAATGTCTAACCTGAACATTAACAAACTTTTTATTGAAAAAATAATCACATGTCATCGCTTTGAATTTTGGTTTAGAGACAAATTCAGCAAAAAAAGTCATAATTTTGCATGTTTTACGTAGTTTTGTGAATAATATCTTAAATTTTAGTAATCAGATACTTTTTATTTTTCCTCAAGTGTCTTTCTAAAACGTTAACAAACATTTCAATGGAAAAACAATCACATGTCATCGCTTTGAATTTTGATTCAGAGGCAAATTCAGCTTAAAAGTCATAAGTTTGCATGTTTTACGTAGTTTTGTGAATAACATCTCATGTTTTAGTAATCAGATACTTTTTATTTTTCCTCAAATGTCTTTTCTGAACATCACCAAACATTTTAATGTAAAAAAAAAAACACATGTCACCACTTATTTTTTTGATTTAGAACGATTTAAAATGATAATGGTGAATGTACACCTCAGAAACGGAGGGAATAACATCAATAAGATCAAGCGTTACGGAATTCCATTTTTATATAGTAGAAGATATATATATATATATATATATATATATATATATATATATATATATATATATATATATATATATATATATATATATATATATATATATATATATATATATATATATATATATATATATATATATATATATATATATATATATATATATATATATATATATATATATATATATATATATATATATATATATATATATATATATATGTATATATATGTGATTATTGAGCTAAACTAAGTTCGAAACATACCACAAAAGATCAATACAATGGTCGCAGTGGCTCAAATCCTACGAAAAAAAAGGTCGAAACGCTCAAAACTACATGCACACTAGCGCTGCGTTGCAGCTAAATTTCGCACTATACTGTCCGCCAATTACAAGCCTCTGACCTTCTGAGCAACTTTGCTGAAGACCACAACTCTCTGGGTTTCCGGAATCAAGAGATAGCGTTACATTAATCTGCCCATATCAAGTGATGCTAAACTTTTCGGGGTGTTGCAATATTCAAACTGGATGTTGCAATACGCAGTAAAGCGATTCTAAACTTATGACGGGTAGTGTATATAAGGTACAAGCTAGAGTAATTTTTCTAACCTTACGAAAGCATGCATGCATGTTTAGCTCAAGATGGTTTAGTGCTACCTTCAAAACTCAAACCTTTTTAATATTTATATTTTTGTATACAAAAATCGGCATCAAATAGTTTTGAAAGGCTGCTTACATACTATTACATACGAAAGTTTGTGCCTTCAATTGAAAGTCTTAAGATATTTATTTCATCGTATGGAACTGCCACTTGCGTAAAATTGCGTAATTTGGAGAGGGCTCACGTGAAGGTATCACCAAAAATATCGAAATATGTCAAATAACTTTTTTATTTTAGGTGATTAAAAATAACAATGCTTAGCATAGACATGCATTTTTGGATGGCTTAAAACTTTGTAGAAGGTTTAAAAAATAAAAGAGAAATCTAAGAAAAAAGTTATAACGGCAAAGTGTCTAGTTTTGATATCAACTAAAAGTTTGTCGAAGACACCACTCGTCTATCTCAATCTGATGAAAAAGTAAATTCTCTATCTCACTTTTGGGTGGATTGATCACTCATCTTTCTAGAACGAAATATGCATTTTTGAATACATTGAAACTTATCCGAACATACATTATGGCTATAATCAACATTTATATTGCTATTCGATTAATCGCATGAAAACGGCAAAATAAAACACTGTACGATGTGACGAGAGAAATGTTAAAATCATTAAGCATCCTGTGTTTCAACAAAATGTCCCGTCTAGAAATACATCCAACGAAACGTGTCCCACGCCTTTGAAATGCCCCGCGGTTTCAACAGAATTGAACCACCTATGTCATATTTTTTCACTGCGACACTGTGATTCTTAGACTATCATTCTACAATCATTCTACTCATTTATCTGCCTCTTCACATCTATAACAGTTAAATCAAAGAAACGTAGGTACTAATATTACGCTGTCGAAACTTGATCTTTCTGTTTGTTGGACACAGACTTTGCGGCCAATTATTAGTATACAGAACAATTGCGGAACTAACGCTCCGATTTTATTATAACAATCTCTCCCAGGGTGGGTTTTAAAGCTATGACCACTGGCTTGTTAGGCCAACATCGTACCTTGAGACAAGCTAGGAGGTCTTAAGCTTAGATCAAATTTGTGCCGAAAAAAGGGTGTCCTGATTTCTACCTCTGACTAGATGGTATCCCTATACAGTAAGGTCGCTTTTTACGCGGTTTTTTTTTTCACGCGGGTTGCTTTCCTCCATTATTCAAAAACGGTACAAGATATCGACCTCATTTCAATCACGTTTTCCGTTTTTGGCCACGAGTGATCATATATCAGTTTTCACAATTTTGGTGTAAATACTAAAAATTTAAAATATTGCATTTTGGTCTCTAGATTGGCCACTATCATATTCAAACGAGATTTTAACGTTTTCGGACGGTTTTCTTTGTTATATTTGCAACTCAAAAAAGTCGTTTTTTACGCGGGCCCATACAAATTTGGAACGCATCCCCCGCGTAAAAAGCGACCTTAGTGTACATTCGTAGTACTAATAATTAGGAAATCGGAACAGTTGTTACACTGTTCAAATAACAAAATGCCTACAAATTGTCGTTCCTACACAGTGATACATGTCTTCAAGAAACTGGAAGTTGTGTCCTCTCAACCACGACGAAGTACTTTTTCTTGATCAAATATTGGTTAACTAATTTGATAACTTCAAGTCAGTGTGCAGTTCCACTTTAAGCCTTGTTGAGTTTCTAAACATTTTGGCATAAGTTAGCTCACTTTCGATTATCTTGAATAATTCCATTATGGTGCCTGATCGAAGCATCGTTGCATTTGCCTGAGGTACTTGTAATGAATTGCACCAGCACATTTCGCAGTAATATTAATCGCAAACTGTCCTGACATTTAATATATCACGCACATTAATGGAACCATCGGTCGCAGCTCCACCGCACGTTTCATCGTTCGTTCTATCGCCCACAAACCCTTTGCCCTCTAAATTCATTTCGGGTTTCACATCATTGACGCAGAATAAATACTGTTCCTTAATCAAATCAATCTTGACAATCAGCCGCACTAAAATACGACTATTCCTCGGTCACATAGTCGATCAGGTTGTTCATTTTTCGACAACAAAAATTGTCGATGTGTACAACAAAAATTTAATCCACCTCCGGACAGGTAGCAGGAATTTAATTCAAAAATAAGATCTCAGAATAGTAGGCGAAGCATTATTTATTTTTCATTATCTGTCACTCACAGAGGGTCTGACAAAAATTCCTGCATGGTATTAACAATTCACCTTTTTAGGGAAGTGCCCTACTTAGTCCTGGCCGATCGCTAGGATTTAACAATAGTACTAAACTGGCACGACACAGGGCGGCCTAACGCAAGTCCCGTCGCTGCTGTTTGCCATTGATGATGTTCTTCAAGATACGTTGCTCAGTGTCGGCTGGTTCTGAAATTTGACACACAAAAAACTCTTAGAAAAAGTGGTCCACAAATTCGCGAGAAAAAGACACAACGTTCACACACACACGCGTTTTGGCTAGTGGGTGTAGTTAATTAAATATCAGTTGTTAATTTTCTTTAGAATCAAACTTACCTGATGCTTAGGCCGCTTGTAGGCCAGGCTAATTTCCTTATCGGCGAGCGTCTTTTTGTGGACCAATTTATAACAATGGAACGAGCGCAAGTTGGTCGTGCTGTGTGACTCCTATAAAAAGTAGTTTTTTTGAGAATGAAGAAAAACTATTCTGCAACAAAAGAACACTTACTGTGAAATTACTCTGTCGTAGCACTATCCATATCTGTCGGCTCACACCTGTTCACCCTTTCACTTATTACAATATTCACCAAAATTTAGCAAAATAAACTGCTCAAGTATGCTGTCCAAGTCGTTCAAAAAACGTAAACAGTCAAGTTTTAATGCATTATGCAGGCCCATGACTCGCTTATTGTTTTTGCATCGGAGTTTGTAAATTTGGTTCCAATTGCATATTTCGCCAAACAAATTCTATTTATAAAAGGAAAATTTTAAGTAACCGCGATAGTCTTGTGTTGTAGGCATACGTTAACTATAAATGTTTCTCAAAAAAGACCATTTTATTATGCAAATTATAATAAAAACATATTTCATTTTCATTCATAAAAAAAAACTGTTTGCCGTCAGGAGCCTCGCTCAATCGGCTTCTCTCCTGACATTTAAACTTTTTTAACCCTTAAGTCTAGACATCAACCGTTTTTGCATAGACATCCACCTTTTTCGTATACGTATCGCATTCGTATGCGATACGAATGGATTCGTATGGTCTTTGTACGTAAACAAGAATGGCATTTTCGAACTCATTCGAATCCAAACTTTCGTACGAATGTTGGATACGAACGTAAACAAGAATGAAGGTGTACGTTCCGTCATCAAATCAACATGCTGATATCCTGACAAAAGGTTTGCCTGCTGCAGAATTCAAAAGGTTACGTGAATCAACAGAAAACAACAGAATCAAAAAAAAACTCTTGTATAATTGTGGTTTGTAGGGTGCATTTGTTTTGCCGAAAATATTATGGTGTTTGTCATAAAAATCAAACCAGTTGAAAAACTTATTGTGGGGCAAAAGTATGCATATAACGCTGTGCAAAACTACGCACTAAGTTTCTGTAACCGTAAAAAAAATGTGTTTAAGGTCAAATGCCATCCAATATAGATATTTTTGCAGCCGGGATGATGCCCAGAGATAGTAAAATGGCCAAGACACCATTTTGAATTCCAAGATAGCGACTTCCGGTTTCTAGAAAACAACCTAATGGTCGAATACCCCCTAATATGTGTATTTCCGTGATCGAGATAATGCCTAGAGACTGGAAAATGACCCTAGACACCATTGAAGATTCCAAAAGGTGACTTCCAGTTTCTGGAAAACAACAAAATGTTGCCAAATACCAGGCCATATGGGTATTTCCGAAATCGGGATGCTGCCCTGAGACTATAAAATAACCCCAGACGCCATTTTGGGTTCCACAATGGTGACTTCCGATTTCTTGGAAACAACCTGAAGTGGTCGAGTAGTGGTACTCGGCCATTTAAGGTTGTTTTCCGGAATCCGGAAGACACCATCTTGGAATTCAAAATGGCACATGGGATCATATTAATGATTCTGAATATCATCCCGATTCCGAAAGTACTCATATGAGGTGGAATTAGGTCAGTTTAACTGTTTTCCTCAAACCCCAAGTCACCATTTTGAATTCAAAAATATCCTCTGAAGTTGGTTTTTGATCTCAGCATCAATTCGATTCCGAATATACTCATTTTTGGTGGTATTCGACCATTTATGGTTGTTTTTCGGAAAATGGTAGTCGCCATTTTAGATTCAAAAATTACATTCAGGATCCTCTTTTTCAACGTTCCGACTTCAATACATGGTGCGTTCGAGAAAGCAGGTGTAAGCAGGTGTGTCAAAAACACTCGCCCTGCTGGTTGCCGAAGTTGTCGGAGTCGTCAAAGTCGGGTTTCAATTAGGACACTGGGTGTTTTTGATTTGTGTTGACACTGAATTGTAATGAAAATAGCCTCCATGGAATAGTTTGGAGCACACATGCGGCGTCATACTGTGTTTCGACATACTTGACCACAACTGTAGCCGAAGACCGCAACTTTCTGGGTAGCAATAATCGCGCGATAAGTTGAAGTCTTAATACGAAGAACTGCATGCACCCTAGCGCCGCATAGCGGGGTATTTCAGTACTAAATTGTCTACCATGTAGAAGCCTTTAGCCTCCTGAACAAGTTTGCTGGAAACCGCAACCTTCTAGGTTATCAAAAACACGAGATATCCGCCTATTCCAGGTGATGCTAAATTTTTCGGGAGGTGTTACAATCTTCAAACTGGGTGTTGCAATACTCAGTGAGGCGATTCCAAACTTATGACGGGTAGTGTATGTGCCTTTTGTAGGAGTCACAAGTACAGTTCACGTTGAAGAATGCATGAACGACATCAGCGTCTAGAACATCCCAGTATCACCGTGTAAAAACTATAGAATCGCGTTCATTAGATTGAACGAGTAACTTGCAGTGGTGGGCACTATTCCGCTAATTCGCTAATCGCTAGTTAGCGACGCTAATATTCAGTTAGCGGTTTAGCGATTTCGCTAATTTTTGAGCTGGTTAGCGTAACTGTTAGCGTCGCTAAAGTTTTGGCCTTCGAAACGCTAATCGCTAATTCGCTAAATTTTGTAGAGAAGCGACAAAAGAACTATTCAAAAAACTGTGAATTGCTGATGGCGTACGTAAATTGCCTCAAAACATGAACATACTTTACTAGTTACTTTTGGAACGTTTGTTTCATTTAAACAACGTTCAATTGTCTTAATTGTTTAGAGTTTCTCTCTTTACGACACAAGTGCAAGTCAGTCTTTTCACCCTAGAATGGAGTTCCAGTTATCGTACAAGCCACAGGAACATTTTGAAGAACAAGCTCAAAGTCTAGATTGAATTTTCGACACACCAAGAACTTTTGTAAATTACAATGCGCTTGAAATTATGACAACTTTGGTTCTACTTTTTCGATTCAGATAATAATCAAACTTTTATGAAAACATTACTAAAAGCATCTATTTCAAATGCAAGCTGAATAACTTTTGTTACTCCTTGTTTTCACAAAATCAAGTATGACCACCGTTTTGTGAACCTCTTATTGTAAATAGCTCTGAAAAGTAATTGCTTTCGTTTGTTTTACCACCAAAGATTAGAGTGGTCCAGATCTTACAAAACATGAGCAATAAATATAGCGATATGACTATTTACATATTTATAAGTTAGCGATTAGCAATTAGCGAAAGTTCCGCTAATTTGGGTTTAGCGTTTAGCGTTTAGCGATTATCGAGCTAAATTTTCCGGTTAGCGGCTTAGCGATTAGCGTCGCTAAATTTTCGGTTAGCGGTGCCCACCACTGGTAACTTGGCATGTATTTCAGCGTGTATAACATCTCAGTATCACAAAAAATATTGTTCAAGAATAACAGCTTGAAGCAACAACTCTACTAAAAATGCCCTTTTTTACGTTCTTTAAGTTATCAAAAAATATGCTATAACTTTGTAAGGAAAAGTTCTGAAGATGTGTGGCTTTCGGCAAAACCGTGTGTTTTGTATGCTAAAATGCTTCTTTAGAACTAGGGTGGCCACTCAATCGGGAAAACGGGAAATGCGGGAAAAAGTCGGGAATTGAATTACATCGGGAAAAGTCGGGAATTTTTTTATTTAATCGGGATTTTGTTACCAAGATTTTTTCAAAGTATTGTGTATGATGCAATTACAAATGATAGAGAAGTTGTAAGTGCAGGACTGCAAGTTGGTCCCTTAAAAGTCACATTTTTCTTCAGCAGTAAATTTTTTAACCAAAAAGTCCCTAAACTTACTTTTTTGACCCGCTGACCAGCTGACTACTTTTATCAGTCCTGCTTTTCAAATTAAATAAATGTTGACACCAAATGTCTTAGAATAGCATAAAGCGTCGAAAACTGTTGTTATCTAAAAAAATTGAATGGCCTCTGTGGGACTTCTCAAGATGGTAAAGCGAATTGAAACCGGGGTAGAAAATCGGTCCGGAGTCTGGGAATGGAAGTTGCCAGTATACGATGGTTGGTTATAATTTCGGCTGAGCAGTCTTGAATAAGTAGAACGATCTGGTTTTTTACTGTCCGACGTTTCGTCACTGATCAGTGACATCTTCAGGGGAAAATAATTCTTGTTCGTTCCTTGTCTGGATGCTTTTTAGAGCTTATCGTCAACAAGCTCTAAAAAGCATCCAGACAAGGAACGAACAAGAATTATTTTCCCCTGAAGATGTCACTGATCAGTGACGAAACGTCGGACAGTAAAAAACCAGATCGTTCTACTTATTCAAGACTGCTCAGCCGGAATTATAACCAACCATCGTACAATTCCCAACAGTCGAACTCTCATACAACAATCATGGTTGCCAGTATATCGAGAAAACATTTTTAGTGAGAGAATCAACCATAAATTCTCATATGTACAATAGAAACTTTCATTTTCTAAGAGCAATACAAAATCAGTTTCACTGTACAATCTTACTAACATCACTAGTTATTAGTAGTTATTTGAATAAACAAATTGAGGATAAAATAAGTGGCACACAGTTCTGATTCTCCAGTTTTTCAAATAGATTTTTATTTCAGCTAGTCTTTTTGAAGGAATATTTGGCGAACTCTAGCGAAACTAGCTACTTGCTATGCGGAGCAAGTAATTGAAAAAACATTACAAACTTGCCACAAAATAGAGCAAACATTATTTTGGAATTTTTTGAAAAACTAATTTTTGTACATTTTTCAAATTCATATTTTTCTGTAATCACACAATTTGACTGTAAAAAAACTATTTTTGATGTAAATACAATCAGAAATGTTCTTAGAAAACAGCGTAATCGTTTATTTATTTTATTTGTTGTTGCATACGACTTTTTACATGCTTTTTGTTCTGCAACTGATCTAAGGGTACGATGCTGGCCTAACTAGTCAGTCGTCGTAGGTTCGTGTCTCGGCTCGAGAGAGACTGTTAGTGTCTGCAAGATTGTAGCGCTAGCCCTGCAATCGTCCCGTGCACTAAACAGCTGACTGCTGGTTGTGGCCAATAAACAAAAATACTTTAAATATTCTAAAAGCCAAAATAATTAGCTTGATTGGTGTGATGTTTCTGGCAATGCTGTCATAGGCGTAGCCAGGAGGGGCAGGGGGGGCCCTTGCCCCCCCCTAAATGTTGACATTGGTGCAGAATTTTGTTTTCAATAATTCTAATAGCACAAAACGACATCTTTAGCCCATAGAAACATCTGTGTAAAGTAACAGCCAGATCAAAAATAATTGATTGAAATACTTGCCCTATGTTGCGTGGAATTGCACAGGTTATTCAGTTGATCCACCAAGGATATTGCAGCGGCAAAAGTACCGGGCAAATCCGCCTGCATCAACTAGCTTGGAGTATTGGAACCGAGCTGTGACAATTCCTTACCTTGATTCTCTTGTAACCTCACTGAAAACACCGTTCGATGAAGATAGTGCACCTGCCTACGCGTTGTCCCTGCTGCATCCCGCTAACGTAATACACAGTAGAACTTGGAAGAGTTGGATCTTATAGACCTGCTAGCTAGCACTTGCTCTACCATGGAAACATGCACGATTGAACGCTCGTTCAGCACATTACGTCGGGTGAAAACCTGGCTGAGGTCAACAATATTTGAACAGCGGTTGAGTGCTCTCTGCTTGCTGAGTGTTCATCGGCAGATGGTCAACAACAATCGTGAAAAGACACATGAACCGCTTCCGGAACGTTTGAAGTTTGATGTCCGAAGATTTTATTGAGAATCTTGTCTGTGTCTTCAATCTTCACGTCCTTGGGAAGCTTTGACAGGATGTAGTTGAGATAGTGGCTGTGCGAATGGGTGTCCAGCTTTCGGAGAAGTAAACGTACCTTCGCCGTATCATTCAGCTGGCCTGCATCGTTCTCGAAGAGGTCCTGGTAGCGGTTAAACAACAACGTCCGAACGTAACTCCGTTTTCTTCGTCGAAGACAAACTCGATGATGTTCGAAGAGAAGGACTCCAAAATCTGCTCCGGGGTTTGATACTGACGCTGCTGCTGCTGGACCGCTATCCGCTGAAAAATTTGGGCCATCTTGTGAATCATATCTTGAATTCCCGGTTGCGGCTGCTGATCAACTTTATCTTCTGCCATGTTCGTGGATTCTTGAGATCCTCGTCGCCAAAATAATATGTCCAAAGGTTTAAAACACACTAAAGTCGCTTTTTACGCGGGGGATACGTGCCGCGTAAAAAAACGCGTAAACTCCGGAATCCGCGTAAAAAAACGCGTAAATTTCGAAATCCGCGTAAATTCCGGAATACACGTAAAAAAGCCGCTTTAAAAAAAACCCGCGTTAAAAAAACGGCGTAAAAAGCGACCTTAGTGTACCATTTTTTTACTTCTAAAATTTTGAAGAGCTTGCCCCCCCCCCCCCCCCCCTATTTGAAATTCTGGCTACGCCCATGAATGCTGTGGATAATAGTTCTATTTAAAAAATTGATTGAAGAGCTCAAAAAGCTTATTTTTTGAATTCTTAGTTGCCAAATGTTACAACGTTGATTATTTGAACACGAATTTGTTTCCTTTTCAACGGTTTCTGCAAGACGTGTTCGTGCAGTAAAAGACTTTTAATTTGAAAAACAATGATTTAAGATCTTTTCTCTGATCTCCAGGTTATTTTTTAAGTTTCGAATTCACTTATTTTGAAATGTTAGTCCCCAATATCATTTTTTTATCAGCTTGACCATTTTGAGCGTTGGATGCAAACAAGTTGAAGATGTTGGCAGATGACCAGAGAGATGCAACTTTGATGGATTAGCAAATCAAAATGCTGAAAAAGTTGTGAATTCACTTTTGAAAAGTTTTGAATCTATGCAACGCGTAATGAACGAGATACAGGTAAATCGCAGTATTTTTCCTGAGAGTAAAATAACATTATCTTTAATTTGAGAAAAAAACGCAAATCCATGTCACAAGTTTTGTTCCCTAAATCAGCGGTTCTCAACCTGGGGTACGCGTACCCCTGGGGGTACTCGAAAGCCTTCAGGGGGTACGCGAAAGAAAAATCAGTAATGGCGGACAAAGCAATTTTTCTCTAAAATACTTCGTTTGTTTTTCAACCTTGCTCTTAAAACATGACTGCAGCAATCAAACAAACCATAGTTTTTTTTATTTGAAACCTAAACAAGACTACAACAACATGATCTACCACTAATCTCTCCCACTCTGCGAAAACATTCCAAACCGATATGAAAAATATCGCCAACGGGTACGCGAACAAAAAAAGGTTGAGAACCGCTGTGCTAATAGGTTGTTATGCGTTGAATAAAAGCGGTGCTTATATCATATTTTAAGAAGACAGATAGACAAAAATAATGAATGCACGAAATAGCTAACACGATTATTGACTGCTTAATGGAAGATTTGCCAATTAGAGAATATCGCAAAAATTATATTTAACCTGTATAAAGGCAAAAGTTGCATTTCATGTAACTAATCAACTGTTTGTGTAGAATGTCCCGAGCAAATTCGGAAAAAGTGATATGCGCTATTACTTCCAATTTTAAGGTTCAACCGTCGATAGAACATAACCTAGTTACCATTTTTGACAATCGGGAATTTCTTGCAATCATGCGGGAAAAAGTCGGGAAAATGCGGGAACTAGAAAATGTAAAATGAGTGGCCACCCTGATAGAACAAAGTTTTCTTCTAATATGCAACTAACAAAAGTAAAGAACAAAAAACTTAATTTTAAGTAACTTTAAATGAAATACTCTGTAATTCTGTACCCAATGAAGATACAAGTTTTATTTATTATTATGTTCTGAAACTTTGCCGAACAAACCATTCCTCTGTCTTTTAACACAAAAAAGTTAGATTTTTAATGTATCAAAACCTGCTATAACATATGCTCGCCGTGCTCTAATATGAGTGGATTGGGACAAATGGAACCAACAAGAATTTGTAATACTTGAGCTAAACTTCAAGGGAAAGTATCATTTTCCCAGGTTGCTGATTCTTGCAGCGACGAAAAGTTCACTGCGTATCGCACTCACCATTGCTGCAGCAACGTCGCATGACTGGGACAATCTGTTTCAGAAAGCCTATAGGCTCACTAGTTGAAAGGGGCCATTACTAAACCACGTGGTCATAAAAGCCCACGGAGGGGTACGGGGGTATAAAAAGTGATCAAAATATGACCACGTGGTTTAGGAACGGCCCCAAACTACGCTCAGCTGATATTTCATACGAAGTTGGACAGCATTTGTATTTGTTGCTGTTTCAAACTATACTCTGTTTCACTCGCATACAAAATAGAGCAGGAAATAACTAGTTCTAGTGTAGCTCGGATTGCAAACAAGAACAGCTGCGAAGCGCACGTATAGTTCCAGTGTAGTTACATTGCAAACAACGAATGCAACATTTTTATTCAAAGTTGCGTCGTTAATCATGTTTATTGTTATTAAAGTGTTATTTAAAAAATGACAAAAACAAAATTCGAACTTTTTTAGTACAATGACACTTTTCAATGTTTTCCTCTATGATTTTCTTGAAAACATACTTCTATTGTTAATTTACTTTTATCTCGTAATGTTACTGTTGACGTTCTGTCACTGTGAACTTTTCAGATTTTGTTTGTTGAATTGGACAAAAATAATTACAGTAACACACCACCGCCGTTAGAAACCCACGACCACGCCGGTGTGCCATTTCTATTAAAGCAAAATTGCTTTTTATACCGACGCTGTCGAATAATTTTGCACTTAAAGCGGAAATTGAATTGCTTTAGTAAAACGGGCAATGTATGTAGTTTTTCAAGAATGCGAAAATAACTAGTGTTGAATAAGTATATGATGTTCCAATTGTTCTCGAGGTTCGACGAAAGCCGAAAAATGTTTTGAATGAATTTTTTTGAAAATTCATGAGTCACATCATACAAGTACACTCCGAATTGCATGAAATATGTTCGACTCGGGCAAACTCTCAAGTATGTTACGACTTACCTCCACGGTCCATCAGCCAAATGTCAGAGATCCGCGCCGTCATGCTCCGGGTCAAGCTGATTCACTGAGTTGGCGTTTGACTGGAACAGACTGGTGCTGACCACGTCCTGGTGATCTGAACTGGCGGTGATTGCGGTCTGCAGTGTCGACTTGGCTGCCGCTGCCGAGCGTTTCGATTTACCTAGTAGCCAGAAAAACACTTTTCCCAATAGGTTGCATGGTATACGCGTGGACAGTGAAAGGACAGGTATGTGCAGGGTAGGGTGTCAATCGGTAATCGATGGATGAATGCATTATCGAATTTGGTGCAATGATAAACGATGTTCGGTATGAGAGTCGCAGAACGGTATGGGAAAGTGTAAGAGAAAACGTTTTAAAGAAAAGAAACGATGAAAGAAAACAAATTAAAGAAACGGGGATGCAAAAAGTAAAACACAAAATTAACTCAACTAGCACGGTGCTTTGGAAACTACACGCAAAAGTTGAATTCTTGTACAATCATTGTGTCTTCCCGATTCGCACAAATGTTGCACAGAAATCGCACAATAAATGTGTGAAACGCATAACGCAACAGTTGTACTGCGAATACATTGACATAGAATGAAATCAGAATATGTATCATACACCGACACTTTATTTCTCACGTCGAGTGTATTAGTGACTAGACTAGACACATCACATACAATTTGCAGGTTGCTCTTTCGCTTCTCTTTCGGTTCGGATTGCGACGCGCAAGGTGATATCTCGTTGCTTCACGAAATGAGCGAGACACCTGTGCTGTACATACTTGATTTGATACCAGTGTTGTTAGTCTCACTCATACTGTCGGTGCGTGCTTGCTGCTATTCAGAGGAATGCATGAAGAAGAAAAAGTATCTCGAAAGCGTGTGTGCAAAAGACTTGAAAAGCGTAGCATATGTCTCGACCTCAAGCAGAAAGGAGGAGAATGGTTTTGCTTCTCGCTCGCTTTGCAATGCTGCTTGATACCAGTTGAAACTGTTTAGGTGTAGTAGTTTGGAGCTGCCAAATACATTGGAGCAACGCTAGAGCAATAATTGCGTTATGCCCAACACGCAATCATTGTACTGGTTCCGAATTACATCAACAATTGCGCTAAAAACGCACAATTTTGAACTGGTTTCGCACCATCCAACTTTTGCGTGTATGACTAAAATATACACTTAGACTAAAACTCTAAAACACAAGGTATTGTTTATTGGTTTTTGTGAATTTTACGTTATTCAACTAAAAGATTAATCATGCAAGAAAGTTCGGTGAATGTGCAATGAAATGCAACGCAGTCAATTTTCAAATGATTGTGAGTGAATGACTTCAAAGATAATCGAAATTTATACGTTAAAAAATTAACAACAAATACCAATAAACGAATTTGGAAAACGGTGTTGTAAATTCCCATTAGTAATATTTTAGGCAATTTAATCGAAATTTACATCACCCATCAACAATTTGTTTTAAGGAATCGGTTTGTTTCAAGTCATTTACCTCCGGAAAAGCATAGACAGCCTTTGTCATCTGCCGTACAGTCTTTCTTCCCATTATTCAGTTCACGATTGAGCTCATTCATACAACGCTGATAGTAATCATAGTCTTTCAAATACCACACCGGAGGCCATCGGTGCTCTCGAAGGTAGTCTTGGTTATCCGGATGTAAGCTCTTTAGACTCCGTGGAGACAGTTTGCAAATGCTGTTATAATTCACACAGAGATACGACATGCACCATTCGGCTAATTGATGTGCATTATGGAGCTAGAATTAATAAAGATTAGATTACATTCTTACAGGGGCCTCATAATGATTTAGACATACTTTGACCGGCTCTAGTAACCTAAGACAATGCTCAACTGCTTCGCTGGTTTCGTTTTGCGACATCCTCGTGAGGTCTTCTATTACACGACATTCGACCAGATTCAGCAATCGTGGTAAGCACAGCCTGTTCGCTAGTTCTAGAAGGTTCAAGCATTTGTCCGCTGAAATAGGCGGTACTTCATCCGTGTAAAGATAACACAACAATTTGTGGAATGTGTATTCGGTTACGCCTGGAAGTACAATCTGAGGTAACCAATGGGGAAAAAATAAAAGTGATTATATTCCTCGTTCAATTATTAGTTGCTTAATAACGAATTACCAAATTGGCATGGGCTTCACGGAAGTCACCGTTCAACATAGCCTTCATGACATCGCACCGTGCTACCAACATTGCACGGTGAGCCTTCATGTGTCCGTCGTCCAGCTCGAACGTTATGTCTCCGAAGATCCCATTCTGAACACAATATTTCTCTAAATTTTGTTTCATACACTGCAAAAAAGCGATAGTGCCATAGTATGTAAAAAATAAAAGAACAAATAAAACTAACCGTAGAATAGTGCTGCAAAGTTTCATCGTTCATAAAACTCTGGTTCGCTTGCGTGTTCGATAAAAGTACCATCAGTTGAGGCAGTTCCAAAAACTCCGCCGCTTGCCGTATTTCCTAAGATACACATGCACATGAATACAAGTTTTCTAACTATCAAATAAAATGAAGCGTAACATTGTAGAAATCCAAAGTTAGAGAAACCAGTATTTGAAAAAAAAAACTAGTGCTGTAATCTGAATAATTTCAAAAAGCATTAGATAATGAGGAATTCTAGATCACAATAAATTAGATTTTCATAAATTTAAAACAGTAAAATAATATTTCACAAACAGCATTTGGGACGGTAACATAATATTAATTCAATCACTAAAAGATATAAGTATTATTCAAACTTTATCTGTAAAAATATTTTAACAGTAAAAGTGTAACACAAACAGAAAATAACCGAAATTTAAAAAATAGAGAGCAGCCAACCAAATGTAAGCATTTCGTTTTTTACCAAAACGACGTTGCAATAAACATTAACATACATAACGGGACAAACTTAGCAGCTTAGTATACTATTCTTTAATTTTTTTTTTTATCATTTAAATTTCTGTTCGTTCCAATGCTTTAGGTACCAATTTTGAGCTAGCGGTTTGCCCATTTGGGGTCTATTTGCTGACTCAACTGTTCACTAGACTATTCACTTATACTCATATGTTAGAAAAAGGTAGTCCAACTTATGTAACGAATGTGAAAAAATACTTTTGTACAGTATCTATTTACCAGTATCAATCCTATTGTAGCCGTCTGCGATAAAAACAAGTTGAGAAAATACACGATCATAAGAAAAACGAAACCAAAGAGTTGTAAGAAAAAAAAAAAATACAAATATTGTCTGTGTTGATTTTGGCAGGTAATTTTGCTCGCGATTTATCAAATAGGCATGATTTTCAGATACTTGCAAATTTTCGTAGAAGTTTTTTAGGTACGACATTATCATTTGAGTTAACCTCACAATTTACCAGCTTACTGTGCGTTTCCCTCAAAGATAATAGGCTTTTGTTTTTAGAACAATGTTACGACAAGTTATAAGTACACTCACTATTATACTCCCCCGACATACACATTAACGCAAATTGAATGATGCAGTGTTTTTAAAGGAATTCTTATTAGGTATTCTTTCTTTTTTTATTATTAAACCCAAAATACTTAGGATTACTCAATAAACCAGATAATCCGGTTATCAACAGCAATCCATAATGTTTTGTAATATAAAGTGATCAATATGTTAAGGTTTGCAACTAGTATGTTAATGCTGGTTTCAGCATTTTATGGAATGATGTGCTAGCCAACCAATGTCTCTAGCTTCAACATTCGTATCAGTATACCACACTGCTAGCGTACTAAAATCTAAAACTGATCAAATTCGAACGAGTTCGCCCTTCAAGTGCCCTCTGCGGACCAAAACAAAAACAAAAATATTCAACGGTTGAACAAAATTCAAGGCGTAAACCAATTGAAACCGCACCGAGTGCAATAGTAACTTCGAAAGCTTGTGATAATAAATAGCCGGAAAACAGCCACCATCTGCTGGCATCGTCTCCCGAAAACTGTATGTTGGGATTTTTCCGGTTCAATCTGCCGCCCGTCGGTGCAATCCTGCGCATCGCGGGAAAACAAGCTGGCGTCATTAAAGATAGTGCTATGTGAAATTGTGTCAGGCTTGCTCAAATGGTTCACAGTAAACTGTTAGGTCAGAAGTTGTTAATACTACCTCAATGGGGCTTATTTACTATTTTACATCCGTTCTCGGAAGTAACTGAAAAGCATGACTCTAGGAACAATACATTGTACCAATTGCATTAAAACGCTTGTATAGGTTATATGCTTAGTGACAATTAAGTTGAATTAATGGCTGAATAATGCATGAAAATGGTTCAATCTACTCTCTAAGCATGAACCGAACACAACACAAATGATTTCGTTAACAATTCGATAGCAACAACACTTGAAACATGACACAACCGAAACAGAAGATTAAGGTAAACAAAAATCTAGCCGATTTGACATCAAAAAAAGGATTTGGATAAAACAAAAACTGCCAGTTTTAATCATATTGTGTAAACTAAATCAACATGTGGAAGGGGGAAAAGCCAGATAAATATGCATACAACATAAATGAAAGAAAAATCGGAATCGATTATGAGGAGCTTAAAGAAAAAAGATTTATTTTAATTTATAAAGCGAATATAAGCTTAAGACGAAAATAGCAAAAGACGAAAATAGAAAAAGATGACAAAATCTAGACAGACAAACTTAGGCAAATCTATTGATAAAAGACGCCTTGAGATAGTGAACTTGTGACGTATGAAAGCTTAGTACGTGAATAACAGCCTGCTTTTTTTTCTGGTGAGTAGATATTAAACGCATCAGGAGCAGATATTGAAATGCAAGAGGCAACTAGTTGAAATGTGGCGACTTTGATTGAAGTTTATTGCATTTCATGGACAAAATCTGCTGAATAACAAAAGAACAGTCACTTACTTGCAAATCGAGACACTCCCGATCGATGGCTCCAGTGTAAATAAATTTCAAGCACTGCTGCATCGCTTGAGGAGTGATAAGCTTACTCACAGATACTATGGTTTGTGTTTGAGTATAGCTGTGTTTCCCGTTTTCGATCTAAAGAGATAAATTATTAAAAAAATTCAAAACATCTTGAATATAATTGCACCTACCTGGAATATCCTAATACTTTGAAAAACTGGATGGTGCAACTCTCGGTAAAGATCCTTTTTCGGTTCTACCGTTGGCAGCGCTTGATAGCTAGATCGCCGCTTCAGCTGCTCCCACATCCTGTTGGGATTTCGGGCATTCTGGTCGGCTCGAATCAGACACTCGGTGTCCTCGTTGAAGTCGGCCGTAGTCGATTCGCCAAATGTGGAACTGACCATACTGGACTCACTGCTGCTTCGGGCTCCCAAGTCAGAGATGTCCATCGTTAGTAACCTACGGTGTATCAATAGCAAGGATATACTTAGTATTGCAGATGGCTCAGACAACTTTCGCGCCCGTTAGGCGCCCTCGTGGTCAATGCTAACCTATGAAATGCATTAGAACTACTAGCTAACATAAATCTATGTACGGAAAAACGAATAGTACCGACAATTAATACTAAATCTGTGTAGCACTGTGAATTGAACATGTTTAGCATATCTTTAGTGTGACTACCGGTTATCACCGTTACTTCCGGTGGTGGAGGTTTTGGCGGTCGGAAAGGAGCCTGCAAATAAAGAACAATTTTATGCAGAAACATAATCAAATTTATCGAATTTTGGTACTAACTTGTAACAAAGGTCGCTGCACCCGTTTCAAATTAGTCATCCAGAATCGATGCTCACGGCGCGCTATCAGGGCGGCTCGGATTGCATTTTCAAATACTTCATTCACACCAAAGTAGGTAAACACACTCGTTTCGTAGTACGCGACACCAAGTTCTTTGGCAACTGCCCGAGCTTCATCTGGCATTACGAGATCACTTTTACGTGCTGCTCGGACAAACGGGCTTCGATCCCCAAAGTAGGACAGATAGGTCTCGTCACGGTACATATACCGCAGATCATTCTTGCATCCAACTAGAATCACTGGCGTATCTGGACAGAATTTGCGTATCTCCGGATACCACTTGGCTCGACAATGACGTAATGATACCGGATTAGCTATAGAAAAGCATAACAGCACCACATCAGATCTGTGAATGTAGAGAAAACGATTAACAATAAATAGTCGTTCACTCCATTCTTTAATTAATCTTTCTCTCAGACATATCGATTGCGGAATAAATTAGTCTTATTTTTATCAATACCTTCCATAGGCGAACCGCCGGTCCTTATCGTGGTCACCGAAAGTGTCCCATAGCCTCAGCGAGACGTTGACGCCGTCTACAATTTCCCATGAACGCTCCAGCACCTGAAACCACAAAGAGAGAAGTAATTCGATCCATTATTCATTCAGTGCGACAATGGCCGATAAACAACCGGTTGCGGCGGATAAAATGAAAACAAGCGCTGCGGTTGCTAGATTCGATGATGCAATCGCCTCCTTACACGACCGAACAACAATGGAAGTGGACGAATGTATATCGGTATATAAGAAAAACCTATGCGCTGAAGCTTACCTATTCCATGTAAATATTAGCGGTTCGTGCATCGGATGAAAACCGAAATATAGAAATATAAAAATATTCCGCAACCTTTAATAACGCATACTTCATTAATTCCGAATCATTATTACGACATTATGACAAGACTTGATTTCTATTAGATAGGAAGTATATGGATCGCGAAAGATTCGAATTTCAGCACTGCGAGAAAGTCGTCCGTTTTGCGTTAAATTCAACCGTTTTTGAGATATTCGCAATTTCAGTGTACACTCTTGCAATTTCGGGGTATGTGATTATAAGGAAATGCACAATGTGCCTGTGTAAGTTAACACGTCATGTTCTCGAATATATTCTCGCAATAGACATCATTGTTTCTCTGAAAAGAGTGCAAAAGAGAAAGAAAGAGAATGGGAAAAGGAAAACTAAGAAAAGTCAAATGCGCGTATTGCTTGTATTTAATCTGAAGTAACTAGTAAATTTCAAGTTTGTGACGTTTCATATTTTCGCTTTCCCTATTCTTTTTCTTTCTCTTCTGCACTCTTCTCGGAGGAACAATGACGTCTATTACAAGAATATATTCGAGAACATGAAGTGTTAACTTATATAGACACATTGTGCATTTCCTTATAATCACATACCCCGAGATTGCAAGAGTGTACACTGAAATAGCGAATATCTTAAAAACGGTTGAATTTAACGCAAAACGGCTCATTTCAAGATGGCGTGACAAAGTATTTTTTTTTAATTCTTTTAGCACCAATATTTAGTGGTTAATTTGTGGTTTCGAAATTCAATTTGTGGTAATTTGTGGTTGAGTAATTCCTGAGAAATTTTCAAAAAACTGAGTCAAGCCATCTCTGAAAATGGTTTCGCTTCAAATGAATCGGACAACGATGATATATACATCATATGCAAGCACTGTTGGACACGTTTGCTGAATGGTGTAACAGAAACAAGCTCACAATAAGCATCGCTAAATGTATGGTCATAACATTCCATCGTTGTCATGTGCCCATTTCTTTTAATTACCAAATAAATGGATGTGTTCTCGAACGCGTAGATCAGATTAGCGATCTTGGAGTTTTGTTGGATCATAAGCTCACTTTCAATCAACATTATACTGCTGTCATATCCAAAGCCTCGAAACAACTTGGTTTCATCACCAAAATTGCTCGAGACTTTACAGATCCATACTGCTTGAAAGCATTGTATTGTGCATTAGTTCGGCCAATCCTTGAAAATGCCTGCATCATCTGGAATCCTTATAACCTGTACTGGAAAAACAGAATAGAACGCGTTCAACGAAGGTTTGTTCGTATCGCTCTGAGACATTTACCCTGGAGTAGACCCAATAATCTTCCCTGCTACGAAGACCGTTGTAAGCTGTTGGATTTGGATACACTGGAGAGTCGGCGAAAGATTCAACAAGCTACCTTCATAGCCAAGCTGCTGAACAATGAACTTGATGCCCCGGTTTTGCTTTTTCACCTTGATTTTCGAGCACCAAGTAGACTGCTTCGTTCGTCAAACTTACTGACAACTAGGTCTCATCGGACCTTGTACGGCTTTTTTGAACCACTGACGTCATGCATCCGTACCTTCTCGTTGGTCGAAGATTTATTCGATTTCGGAAATGTTTCCTCACGTGCTTTTGGCAAAATAATCTCAAGGTCTGGGATGTTGCAATAGTTTTAGATTTAAGATTTTCATGTAGATAATATCAAAACTGTCAGATGAATCGACCAAAATACAAATACAAATACAAATACAAATCGAAAGCTCCTAATTTGTGGTTCACGAAAATGTAGTTTTTGTAGGCATACTTCATAATAAAATAATTGAAAAACTATTATTTGAATTTTTGAACATTGTTCACCTCTTGTTGTCAACACCGACCGTACCCGGCGCTGGTAGACCATGAAAAGCTAAGAGATCTAGAGCATATCGAAAACCGGTAAAACTTTTTTTGAATTCTATCATCTACCTGCGCTATCTGCACGTAACGTTTCCCAATTCGTCATTTTCGTGTAGTGCGTATTGTTCGAGTAAGGGAACCTACTTAAATGACGTAGCATTTTTTCCATGATTTTTAAGACCCCCCTCCCCCCTTGTAGCATTTGGTCACAAAACCTAACCCCCCCCCCGGAAAAAAACGTAGCATTCGATTACCCCCCCCCCCTCTTCGCTTCTGAAAAAAAAAACGTACGGAAATACAAGTTGTTTTACGCGGCCTTTTTTACGAGGTTTTTTTACGCGGATTTTTTAATTAACGCGGTTTTTTTACGCGAAACCGCGCTAATTCAAAACCTTTTTCGCGAATTTTCGAATTAACGTGGGTTTGGAACCAGAAACGTTTTAGTGTTTATCTAGTACTTAGTCCAAAAAATACCCAACGCCCTCCGAAAGATCCGGAATGACCGTCAAAAAGGACAATTTTAAATACTGGTTCTAGAGCGTCTTGGGTTTTTTTTTCAAAGCCCTTCTTGCTGGTTCACTTAACGCGGATTTTTGAACTATCGTGGTTTTTTACGCGGGTTTTTTACGCGGATTTTTATGAGGTAATATCTCTCGCGTAATAAAAACCTGACTGTAGTAACATGCATACAAAAAATACTTAAAAAAAACCGTGTCTAATTCAATTTATTTACAACTTATAGACTCGTGACTGCATCTTCTGCTTCGAAGGGCTTGTGTTTTGGTACAAGGAGTAAAGGTGTTTAAATAGCTTAGTATGATCCATGTCTACAGAAAACACAGAAACTATTCCGGAAATGAAACGAGTATCTTGTAATTTTCACTATTAAAAGCCACAAAAAAGCAACGATTTTTGTATTCAAAACAGATTGTGTGTTTGGAAATCCAAGTGATTGTTTATGTAGCAGAACTTTTAGAAGATCTCAGAATGCCACAGATGGAAACATTTCGACAGATCTCGCTGCAATACTTTGTGCAATGTTTTAGTGTATTTTTAGTATACATTTTTCCTGCAAAAAAAAATCAGTCTTTAAAAAAAATGCTACGTCGATTTTACTAGAGTGAAGGTGTATAAAATTAAACATAAACATAAAATATATCACCTTAACAGTTATTGCGAAGCACTTCACTATTCTCAAGGACTTTCACCGTCGCCACCGATTATACAAGTCGAATGTTAGTCAACATTGCGCTTTGAGAAGAGATCTGGCACCTCCGACATATGAACCCAGTTGCCGAATTAGCGATTTTTTTCACCGCGAATCTCTTCCTCTGAATATTTCTAGGTGAAACAGTATGTAAACAGCAGGGATACTATATGTACAGATTTGCTGCGAAATGCAAATGTTGATCAATTAGCAGATATTTGTAGTTGACAAGCCTCCGTGGTTTTACGTAAATTTTTTCAAAATAAGTGAAGTTTTACGTAGACATGCGAGCGTAATTTTCTCGATCTTCGGTCGAATCATTTCCGGAAATGTAGTTTCGCCGTTTACCGATTGTTTAAAAAAAAAACCTAAATTTTACACCTAGGGGTGTGATCTGGTCTTTCTCATAAAAAATCTATTATATGTTAAAATCTATTAGCACATACGTTTTAACTCTTGGAATAAATTACAGCCTGATAATAATAAAGAACAATTTTTTGTTTCGATAAATATAATAATATTTTGGTAACCAACTACGCAACTGTATTCGACTGTTGGGTATTTTAGAAACCGGAATGATGCCTGAAGGTCGGGAATGGGCCTTAGAACTGTAGGGAACGGTTGAAACGCATGGTAAATGCCCAAAGGTGTGAGTCCTGACTAGAAATAAAATTCGATATTTTCTCGTCTCAAGAATATGTTACTACAACTACCCCCTAAATAATAAAACAAAAAAGCTTTCAACGGCAGCGACAACTGTATGTCGTATACAGTAAGGTCGCTTTTTACGCGGTTTTTTCACGCGGGTTGCTTTCCTCCATTACTTAAAAACGGTACAAGATATCGACCTCATTTCAATCACGCTTTCCGTTTTAGGCTACGAGTGATCATATATCAATTTTAAAAAAAAATCACAATTTTTGGTGTTAATACTCAAAATTTAAAATATTGAATTTTGGTCTCTAGATTGGCCACTATCATATTCAAACGAGGTTTTAACGTTTTAGGACGGTTTTCTTTGTTGTATTCGCAACTCAAAAAAGTCGTTTTTTACGCGGCCGCATACAAATTTGGAAGGCATCCCCCGCGTAAAAAACGACCTTAGTGTCTATGAACGACTGTCGATATGTTCTAGATTACCCACTAGCACTAACATCGGCAGGTGCTAGAGCTATGCTCATCCAACGCCGCGTACGGTCGGTGTTGACAACAAGAGGTAAACAATGTTCAAAAATTTAAATAATAGTTTTTTAATTATTTTAATATAAAGTATGCCTACAAAAACTACATTTTCGTGAACCACAAATTAAGAGCTTTCGATTGATGTATATATCATCGTTGTCCGATTCATTTGAAGCGAAATCATTTTCAGAGATGGCTTGACTCGGTTTTCTGAAAATTTCTCAGAAATTACTCAACCACAAATTACCACAGATTGGATTTCGAAACCACAAATTAACCATTAAATATTGGTGCTAAAAGAATTAAAAAAAAAAATACTTTGTCAAGCCATCTTGAAATGAGCCGCAAAACGGACTAAATTTACGCCCATAGGGTCACAAAATCACCTGTTTACCTAAATAGGCATATGTTTTGTTCTAAAATTGCTTTCGTTTAAAATTTGACCTTTAGGCCCTTTGCGCCACCTCTAGACCTTAATGAAAATCAACCAATTTTTTATATGTTGCTTATTAAACCCCAAGGAGGTCTTTTTGCCTGGGAAAACAGGTCCCGCGAACATTTTTGAAAATAAGCCCCACCCTACTGTAGGGCTAATAGCAGTCTCGATCAACTAGGTTAGTTGAGAAAACTCGTTATCGATACTGTTTTTGGCACATTTTGCATGTGTAGGATACGTATAACGATACACCGTGCCTCAATGCTGAGTCGAGGAAATTTCCAGCTCGAAAAGACCCTCGACCTGATCGGGAATCGAGCCCGATATCACAACCGTGTTGGAGAACTAGCCGATCGACATCGCTAACCACAGCGCCACGGAGACCATTCAATAAATACGTAGCCCAAATCATACTCTCTAGATAACGATTGTTACGGTCAAACATGTAGGAACCTCCCGCAATGAAAATATTGCGCTCCAAACCACAGGAACAGATGGCCTGCCACACGAGATATTTCTTTGCAAACTTCGGCAGTTTAATGTGTTTGAAAAAACTGTTTGAAGTCTGCCTTGACGTAAGTTTCACCATCCTGTACCACGCAATCAAACTTCGTCAGCATCTTCACGTACAGCTTTCGCGATCGTTGTCTGGCCAACTTGTTTTGCTTATCATCATGATTTGGAGTCACATCACTTTTTGTAAGTCGACAGCTCGGCTCATTTTTTTGCTCGATTCACAATTGTAGATGACACTCCCAGCTTACTAACGTCATCTCGGACGGAAAGGAAATTTTCGTCATATTAGCGGCCTTCGGATTTTGATATTCTCCCGATCTTGTCTTTTTAGTAGTCGACAATCGCTCCTCAAACACTTCTAAAGTTCTGTCTAGTAATAATCCAGAATCACATATTGTCTTGCAGCAGCACGGAAAGTGACCGCTGCATGAGTTTTTTCCAGCGGTTCCTTTACCTAGATGCCCACTTTCTGTGGTATGAATTTCACGGTGTTTCGTGCAGTAAGTCAAAAGTTATTGCAAATGGAAGTCGAGAGGAGGGAAAAAATTCCGCCCACTCACGTTGATAACTGTAATCCAACGTGACCCGCAATAAAAGTTGCAAAAAACTTGAAAATCGCCAAATCAACCGTGTATGATGTGCTCAAACGTTTCAGGGAGCAAAAGAGCGTGGATCGAGTGCCTAAAGGTAAGCGTCGTAATGGAACATATGACTGCAAGCTGAACCAGAAGGTGTTGAGATCAGATAGTCAAATCACACAAAAATTCGCTGCTGCTCGCACTACCGTTCAAAGAATTCGTTTGCGAGCAGGAACAAGCAACCAAAGTTTCGTCACCAAAACTCGAACTCGGAAATTGTACCAGCAGGTTTTGAAAATGTGCCAAGGATGCCTGCTCATCGACGATAAAACCTACGTCAAAATGGATTTCGAACAGCTTCCTGGCCAAAAATTTCACATAACGACGTCACGAGGAGATGTTCCTGCGAAGTTTAAGTTTGCTTTTATGAACAAATTTGCCAAAAAAAACTGATGATTTGGCAAGGTATATGTAGTTGCGGAGTAAAGACCAAAGTGTTCGTGACGAATAAGACGGTGAACTCGAAGCTGTACAAAGAAGAATGCCTCAAAAATCTCGTACTACCTTTCATTAAAGCCCATGAAGGTCTTGTGAAGTTTTTGGCCAGATTTGGCGAGTTACCACTACAGCCGGGAAGTCATCCAGTTATTAACGTAAATTTTATCGATAAAAACATAAATCTACCCAACTGCCTGCAGTTCCGGCCCATTGAGAGATTTTGGTTAATAATGAAGCGGAAGCTTAAGCAAAGTGGGAAAAACGGTTCAAGACGCGACTCAGATGACCGAAATGTGGAACAAATGTGCCAAGGAAGTTGACTCTGGAGGTGAGCAGCGTTTGGTGGCAGGTATAAAGAAGAAAGTGCGAATTTTCATTAGAAACGAAGAGAAATAATTTGTATTTATATTTTTCCCGGATTATAAATGAACATAGCTTTATTACGTTGAAAACGGTTGATTTGGCCATATTTGAAAGAGGACCCTACTCTGGAAGGTCGAAAAATAATGAATTTTCATGATTTTTTTTCGGATCTTTAGAGTATAGTGAAGGGTTCGGGTATTTCAACATGCAAAATACATCTTCAAATATACCTTATTCAATATCCAAAATACCCGAACACTTCACTCTACTCCAAACATCCGAAAAACAAAAAAAAATCATTAGTTTTCAACTTTCCAGAGTGGGGTCCTCCCTTAACTCGCGACGTTTTGTCAACTGTTAACTCGTCACGTTTTGTCACATTTTTGTAGGATTGAGAGAGACTAAAAATGAATGAAACTGCGCTGTTATTCATGACAAACATGACATCCACGGTAAAACAGAACTAATCAACACTATGATTTTTAAACGTAAAAAAATGTCATTTATTTTATCTCAAGCAAATTTTAGGCAATAAAAAAATGATCATAGAACTATGAATAAATGATGCAAGTATCATAAAAAGTTCTGAGTTGAACTTTGTGGTGCGTTGAGTATATTGAGTGTGAGTCGTAATGTTTAATGTTTCTTTAAAAAAATTGTCTCATGCTTATTCCATTCGAAGCAAATTCACAATATGTCCAATACAAAAAAAAAATGCTGTATAAAATGAAAATCCCAGCTAGACAGAAAGGATGAACCAGCACGTACTCTTCCACACGCTACATCATTGTCTGGATCTCCGAGTGCTCATCAGACCAGCATAATCTCGTGACAACCAAACACACTTCTGTCGACGGCGGTTTGAAGACAAAGGAAAATCTCGGTGTACAGCAACAGCAGTCATATGCCGTTGAATTGATTTCAGATATTCGTCCACAGACCAGTACATGTCGAGCCGGAGTGGAATGCCACCATTATCATCCTAGTTGAACACCTAGCTACACCACTCGCCAACATGGAAAAGGAACGGAAGAACGTCCAAAGCCACACCGCATCACCCAGTTCCAATCAGACCGCTCAAATAATGAATGGAAAGGGCGTACCAGAGTAAAAACATAAAAATTCGATTGAGTTCTAAAAATAGTCGTATATTCCAGGCGCTTCTTCTGCATTTGCCCACCACCCACAAAGGCGACTAGGAAAACTCAACCATTCAGTGGTGCATGCTTTCGTTTCACGTTTGGCACGATAGGCAACAACGGAAAGTCCGATTTTTTCGGCACTAAGAACAATCAGGTGATAAATGGCGACTCTGTGCTGTGCCCTGGCTCCGGTATTATGAGTAGTCCGGATTTCGAAGCAGTATTGGAAATTTGCAAATCTTTAAATAAAAAAGTTAAATCCTTGTTGGGTACAAATCGTTCTTTCCCTATATTGTTGATGTTTTTTTAGTTAAAATCAAGACATTGTATCGAAATTAGAAATAAAATGTTAGTTATTGGAAACAGAATGAAGTCTAGGAAGTCAAAGAAGGTGATGAAAGTTTCACTCAAATTAGTGCTTAAATTTCCTAAGAGCAAGCCCACCAGTGGCTAAATTGAAGTTTCTAAAGCTAGTTTGGCAACTCCCACCATACGCGGCAACCGCACCGGGCGTTGCTATGTTGGTTTGGGAAATAGCAATCCCCACCTCGGGTAGTAGCGAGTTATTAAATTTGGCAACGCGATAGCAACGAGCCGAATCGTTGCTGTTTGATGAAATGTCAAACTGTTGTTTTTTTTTTGTGCTCGATAGTGAATGTTCGTAATAATATTACGAAGATGATGAGTGTTTTGAATGCGGACTCAATTGGTCGGCCTCGGAAGACGAAGTGTTTTGCCTCGCTTGTTAAGCACGTCGTAGGACGCAAGTGTCGGCATGAACCACTACTCAATTTTATTTTCGATTGAGCTGAAATTTTGCACAGGGTGTTTTTTCGGGCCGGTAAACATTCTGTAAGGTTTTTTTATTGAGATGACCATTTTGGTTAGCATTTCGGTCTGCAACCTAAACGATGCGGAAAGCTCAAATCCTCACAAGATTGGCCAATATTATTCAATAAACCTGGAAGGTTTAAGCAAATCTGCTCGGGAGTATTACCAACTATTTTCCCGTTTCGTTCGGTCGTTGTATAAAAAACCATTTTTCTCCTTTACCGCTGTTTCAATCTTCAAAAACAACCTAAGATGCGTTCGAAAGCGGCGTTGGGAATGGTCATCGGTATAGACCGTTGTTAAACTGTTGTTTTTGGGTATTTACTAGGCTGAGAGTCGCCCCGAATCTTTCCAAAAACCATTTTCTTAATCGCGTATAAGGAAATTTGTTTTGCGAAATCACTTTCTTCATCACCAGACTGCTGCGCATAGCAAGTCAGTCCCATTTGCATTTTCAGTAAAATTGAGTTATTACGCGTAAATGGTAGCTGACAATGCACAGTTTCGTAACAATGGATGAACTCATGAACTTTGTTATGAAAAACTGCTGGAAAACATCCAAACATATTGTCCCATCTCGTAAAAAGCAATGTTATAAAATCATATAAAAACGCGTTTTTCTCGGCTTGCTGAAAATGCAGGTGGGACTGACATGCTATTCGCGGCAGTAGAATCAATCAAATAATCGAAAACAATTTACGCGTTCTATATTTAAGTTCTTTTTGGCGGCAAATTTTCAAATAATAATAGCAAACTATGGGAACCGAGACAGCATGAAACACAGAATACAACTAATGACAGTTCGCCAGCCTTCAGTAGAATAGTCATTTAAGCCAACGTTGCGGGACGTGCCCAGTTTTACGGAATTACTTTAAATAAACATATAAGGATGAAAAAATTTATGTACGCACAAGTAAAAAAATCTGCAAAAGAATTATGCTATCGATAACTTGGGAGAACGGAAACAAAGTTAAAACAAAGTTATGTGAAATGGAGGGAACATTTTATGAAGTAGAAAGAACGTAGATCATTCCGGAAACGATTGACTGACGGATGAGTTGGTTATTACTAGATCCGCAAAAAATATGCGAAATACATCACAAACAAACATTTTGCCAACGCTGGCTAGTGACGGTCTTCAGAAATTGGCAACTGCCGGTGTGAAAAAGAAATAGTGGAATTGGTAATCCCCATTGGCAACGACCGGTGCGAAAATCGGTTGCTATCCAAAATAGCAACGGCCAGCGTTGTGAAAATAGCAACTCAAATGGCAACTCACCGGTGCGCTTGCTCTAAGAGTAATATTATGCCAACATTGCGATCCGAATTACATGATTTTTTTGTTTTTTTTTTTTTATTAATTCATATTCAAAGTAGAAAATTAGAGTTTTACGTAAATCATAGTTTCTTTAACAAAAATCTACATACGTTTAAACAGATGTAAAAAAATCAGCAACTTGGGGAAGTTTCCCTTCTACAAAGGTAGGTACCAAATGTATATACAAAGCATGCTTTCAATAATTGAGAAATAAGTGAACAGGGTAATGAGAAGAAGTTGAGAGATAAAGAAAAGTAACGATGCTAAAAGATTGTAGCCAAAGTGCTTAAATCCCAATGATGTCGAAAAGTCGGTATCTGGTAGAACAATATTTATGGCTATCCAATGGTTGGCAAAAATGAATGTCATCGATCCAAAAGCGAATGAAAAAAATTATAAGATTCGGAAAAAAAAGTGAAGGAAAATTTAACAGTTCGAGGCACTCTTCAACTGTTTTTCATGTTTTGGAATATACTCAACCAATCCTTTTCACCTCTAACCGGTAATTTTGCACACGGCTGTACATCGTTATGAATCACAATAAACATATTGATCGACAATATTTATACTACTGTTTAAGTAATGCGAATATAAACAAAAATCTGTACATTTAATGAATCGTGTGATGATCAAAATCACCTGCTTCCACTTAATACAGATATGCAAAAATTCTAAGCGTGGAAGCACGCTCTCGATTCAACTACGTTGTCGCTTTTACAGATGAGAACAGCAGAAACTTGTTTAACACATTATTACTAAAAGTTTTGAGTGTTAATTTCATCTACAATATTACTTCTGTGAAAACAAAACAAAAGTGCCAATAAAAATCCACTCCTAAGCCAAACCGGCGCACATTCCGATTTTGACGAATGGCGTGGAAACCGAACAACACTTTTCAAACAGATTGACGTCACACGGACTTGCCTCCGAACAGTCTATAAATGAAGCGCAAATACGTACGGGTGAATAAATCTTCAATGTTTGACGAAAACAATCCACATTCCAGCCACTCGGAGTGCACTATGAATTCGAAACAAATGGTAGCGTGCGTTCGGGAAATCGCTGCATTTCCGGATGCGTATAAATGCAGTAAACGGGTACTTACATCCTTATATATCCGATATTGGTCAATGGCCCACACGGTTGGCACATGCGTGTTGAGTAACTGCGAAAGTGATACATGCTTATTGCAGGCCCGTGCACAGATCAGACGTGTTTTGCCGACAGCAGTGTCGCCTACGAGGACACATTTTACCAATTCCTGGTGTGGCTGCTCGTTATCCATGCTTCCATTCGGCCCGAGCTATGCGTCACAGTAACGGTTATCCCAGCCTGTGGTCCTCGTTTGTGCTGAATGAGTGCTTCGACTCCAAATGAATCACGATACTGTTTGAAATGTGGAATTGGCGATTCTGTAATTGAAAAGAAATTAAAATAATTAGCTACGAAATGACATTGCCAGTTTGGCTTCACTAACACTATTTTTATTTGAACTGAGTTATTTTTCTACTTTATTCGTTGTTGAAAACTATAAACCTTATCGAAAGTTTAACTTTATCGAAACAATCAAACTTTCGATCCGCACTAGGTAGATCGACGGACTTTCTAAAAATATCCTTGCTTAGCATATCACCACAAACTGACAAAGCATACTGGATTAATCAGTAAATATATACAGAACGGCGTCCGTGCGCATATATCCATACCACAACAGCCATTTAGGATTTCGGCGTAATTGGCACTTCTAAAAATAGAACCCTCGTTTCTACCGAATGTATCGGGCTACTGGATCGGTCTCTTTTGAACGGATTCCAGTGTTTCTGGACAATACGATGAATCTACCTATTGGGTCAAACGGCATAAAATGGACCTCCAAGGTCTAACCTTCAAATTAAATGTACAATTGTAACATCTTCTAGGTTGAACTACATATTTAACATTCAGAAAAATCAGTTTAGGTATATTTATTATTTGTTTATTTGTTTGATGAACAAACACAAATTACTCTACACCCCTCTACGCAACGTACACTGATGGCAACAGATTTTGGTCAGCGACGACGCCTCTGATTGATAATGCCGGCTGCTCTGGATGATGGTGATGGCCCTCCTAAATTGGGCAAATGATTGTTTACTACTATGTTGCGTTGTAACTTGAATAACAATAGGTATATGTATAGAGCAAAGATTCTTTTTGATTGGATTCGCGTAAATTTGTTGAAAATTTCGTATACAAATAGGTTGTTATGATCATTGCGGGATCGTAACGGAACTGTTAGCGTAATTTGGATACTTTAATTGATATAATTGAGATGAAATTTTCTTGAATTAGCCTAACGGAAAACATGTGTAAAATTTGTACTTATTGATTGATAATACAAATTATATGGTTGTCGAGGTTTGTTTCTAAATATAAAAATAAACTATAAACAAACACAGAACAAGCGTTTCATTTTTTTTTTTCAAATCCTTAAGGGGCCATCCACATTCCACGTGGACATATTTTTAACGATTTTGACTTTAAACATCCTTTTTGCTTGAACCGTATACCTATACCTAGCTGCACAGACTAGTGACTAATATTATTCCATCAGAAAGCTGAGCATCACGCACGAATAGAACTCGCTTGATGAACGGAAAAGTTCGCTCAATCCTATTCTGTTTGTAATGCAATCAGCTATCGACTGGTTGTTTGTTCTCACATTCTCCCGCATTTCATAATTAACCGATTATACTGAATATCACCACACGACACACCCAAAAAAAACGTGTGAAGCCAAAAATAGCCGCCGGTAAAATGTAAAACGCCATTTGTTTATCAAAATTGCAGACACGACCCAAACCGCAGCGAATTATCTCACTCTGTTGTTTTGGTGTCTTTTTGAACCAGTAATCACCCAAAACACACCCAAAAAAACGTGTGAAGCCAAAAATAGCCGCCGGTAAAATGTAAAACGCCATTTGTTTATCAAAATCGCAGACACGACCCAAACCGCAGCGAATTATCTCACTCTGTTGTTTTGGTGTCTTTTTGAACCAGTAATTTGCACTTGTTACCGGTTAGAATTGGTTAGGGGGAAGGCAAAACACTACCCCAAACGACCCGTCGCTTACTAGGTATGATGCGTCCGCTTCGAAGGCAGAGCAGATTTGGGAAAATGTGAACTCATCATCCAACGTAACTGCCGTGATGTGCAACCAACGGAGAAATCGAATGTACTAAAAAATTGTTAATTCGTGCTTGATTTATGTGCACAGGAAATCGTTTTTTGATTGATAACTATCAATTTCATTACATTAGAGACAACACGTCACAGGGGTTACTGACAACCCGTGAGATGTAAACACAAATGTAAACTCCGTAAAATCATTGTTCATACGGCGCTTACCACCGGCAAAGGCAGCCGGTTTGATTGCCTACGAACTGCTGAAGGGTGGTCGCCATCCGCGTCGACGCCGCCGTCGTTTTTGCTTTTATGTATATGTGGCGGTAGAGTCGCGACAATATTGTTAGTGTCGATCGCTAGAACCGGCTGCTAGGCTAGTTCGCGCATATGTGCTACGATAACGCTGATTGATGATTACGACTTTGTTATTGTTGACATATACTCCCATTGTATCACGTCTACACAGCGAAATCACACTAAAGATCGCTCTGCCTGTTCGCTGGTCGCGGTTTTCTGCTGAGTTTGATGGAGAGTGACGGGAGCTTCCTGACATTATTATTGCCAACTCACTTTGCTCGCTTTGGTCGCACTTTTTTCTCTCTGCACATGTGTACAGACGCTCATGATGGTGTGTGATCCCACCACATCATGATATCATATGTACGGTGAAAAGTTGATTGAAATCAATGAAAAACATCATTGACACGCAACAAGACATGTGGGGGTAACCCGTGGTGCCGCTTTTTTTACCCGATTAACACAGGTCAGTTATCGGAAAAGTCAATTAAGTCCGTTAAGGCGCTCGTGATACTACGCATTACATTGAGTAAAGAAATAGAAATCGGAAAACATAGAACAATATTCAAAATAAAATATAATTTACAAAATGTTTGGAAATATTGAAAGCTCTATATCCAACAAAACAAATTTGTAAATCCTTCTCAGCAAGGCCTGTTCACTGAAATTCACTATAAAATAAATTATGTGTTTAAAAAAAAACTTGCAATGTGGCATAAAATATTCGAGTTGACATTTATTGCTTACTCGTTAGCATTCAATACAATACGCACAGCTACATTAACGTTTATCATTTGTATTTAATGGGGTCGTTCCTACAATAACAGTGCGATGCGTTTTTTATTAGCTAGCTTGAACAAATCTGTGAAGCACGATGTTTGTTGTAAATCTATAGTATTTATGTTGACAAAACAATAATTAAAAATAAGTATCAAAATTTGTGAAAATACCCGGTAGCCATTTGATTGTTTTCAAATTATTTATTTATGATGTCGAAAACATACAGAACAATTGACGCTCCTTTCTACCTGAAAATGAGCAAATAATAATGCGCTATTCTTGACTTGACTTACTCGAAAATTGGCTAACTTATTAAATTGGCTAACTAAGGAATCACATTACAACTACGAAGTCAATCAAATAGTACCTAATCTTCAATCAGTAAATTATTAAAGTTTTAAATGCAAACGTCATATTGATATTTTTCGTGTGAATACTCAAACATTTCGTTTTTTCCTGTTTGCTTTTTTTCTGAAAAGAAAAATGCTATAAACTTGGACGTAAAGTGTGTCATGGATATTGAAAAAAAAACCTTTTTGTAGAAAATTAAATTTTCTAAGAAAAACCAGTAACATTAGTTTAGTGAAATGTGGATACCAAATACATTCAAATGCCATAGAGAACTTCCATTTCCTACTAAAAATCTCATTGACTCTACTAAGGAAAAGTTACGAAATATAGCTCGATCTAAAACTTCAAAATTTAGTTGTAAACAGTTGCCTTCCAATTTGGTTTATTCGCCAATGCACAATGGTCCAGAAACCGAATTTAGGGGGAAATTTGGGTCTAGAACTCTATAGCAACATTTTAGAGAAAAAATTTCTTCTACAAAGTTGTTACATACGATAAAGCGCTCATTGAAAAATTATCAAAAATTAGGGTGACCAACATTTTCGATGCAACCAAGTATCTAACTTTTTTATCTTTGTAGATAGAAGAAAAATTTGTTCTACAATGTTATAGCTCCATTAATTTTAAGTAACTTTGTAAAAAAAAATTTTCTCTATCTTTGAAAACAACAATTTTCAATTTTTTTCTATTTCAAGTTTCATCTCAAAACTGTCTTTGAACGACTTTTAGAGCTTTTAAAGAGAAACAATTTGCAACGCTGACATCGTAAATATCTCAATTTTACTCAAAGTTATTAATATTTTTCATCAAAAAATATGCATTTTTCATTTGTATCTCATTCATTTTGGGGCAAACATAAAAAATATCTCTTGGTCTCATTTTGAAGGGCATACTTGACTCTATAAATGGAGGAACTTTTAGAAATATGTTATTTTTTTAATTTGAGTAAATTCAAAAAACAAGACGAAAATTTCAATAATTTTATACATTATGCATATAAAAGCACCCAGATTTATTTTCTGGTATTTTTTCTTATAACTAGACGTAATTACCTTTAATTTGACTCAAAAAGATCGAAAATCGATCAACTGGTTCAAAAGTTATGAATTTGTTCAAATAAAATACATCGAATATAGCCGTTTTTTATGGTCACCCTATCAGTCAGCAGAAAAAAACTGACAGCTCCGTCAGTCGAACTCTAACCTTGATAACGAAAACAGTGAAGCTCGACATCGTGCAACAGTTCGTGGACACCAGCAGAGGCGACTCGTGGCTTTTGAACCTGCCTGTTCAACTACAACTTCTGAAAATCGCAGTTTGAGCACAATCGCAGTAATCACAATCATGTCCGCGCAAGTCATTCTATTTGTTACCATTTGAAAGTGAAACTAAAAACCAATAAAAAATTAACATGAATTTGCGTTTGAAATATATTTTTTGTCTGGTGTCCCCGTGTGCAATGGTTGCACCTATGTACGAGTCGCCCCGGACACCAGATACGCCCGTCTGGCATCTACAACATCTTGGCACTATTAGACAACAATTAGAGCATCGACGGAAAGCCCGGTTCCGGGCGGCCGACGACCCTAAGCGACAACAAGCTTTAAAGGATGCTGAAGAGGAAGAACCAGAGAAAAGTTGCTACATCGCTGCATGCGCTTGGCCGGAAGGTCGGTGCAACCGGCCAAACAGTACCTGGCGATCATAACCATACATGTCAGGAAGCGGCAATCTCGTCCACTGGTCTCGGAGTTGCCAGCAATTACGCTGCGGCAGCACCTGAATAAGATGGTCAAGTCAACTTTCCCGACGAATCGCGACGTGGTGGTGGTGATCGACGACGAGACCTGTCTATTGTACTTCCCCCACGAAGGAAGTGAGCACCGAGGTAAAGTTCATTTTACACAACAAGTTCCCCAAGAAGGTGCTGCTGTGGCTGACAATCAGCGAGAAGAGGATGTCAAAACCACTCTTCTTTTGCTTCGGAAGGGCCGTGAACGGGGAAATTTATAGTACGAAGTGCGTCGTTCATTAAATACCTTAAGACCAAAGACGCGGTGTTTTGGCCGGATCTAGCATCGGCCCATTACTCGGAGCGATCATTGGAGGAGATGGAGCGACTGGAATAACGATGTGGTACCCAAGTTGGCGAACCCGCCCAACGACCCGAAGACGGTTTCTGGGCAAACCTGAAGCGTAAGATCTACTCGAACAATTTTGTAATGAAAACTAAGGTAAGTAAGAGGTTGAAAAATAAAACGAAGAAAGAACTCAAGAACATGCCTACACGCATGTATTCGTCGCCATGGCGAATGCTCCAGTTAACTGCTGGAAGATAGCTCGCAAGGGCGTACAATTTTTTTGCAAGTAAGGTAACATAATTACATTCCATGAAAAATTTATCAAACTAACTTATCTATCATAGTTATTTTTTACCACCATCCGAAAAAACATCCGTTTTTTGCGCGTTATCTTCAAAAGAAATTTAGGGCATGAAAAGCCTCAGAGAATAAAATATCTAACTCCTCAGTCTTGTACTTTGGTGAAATTGTGTTTCAGTAGAGTAGTAGATAATGTTCTCGCGGAAAAAATTTCCAAATACACTTTTCCTCTAACTCCTGTTGTTTTGGAGATATAACGATTCATATTAGACTAGTCCTCAGAATTAGATTTTTTTAATTATTTAAAAAACTGTACTATTCATTAGGCAACTTGTATATCATCAAAATACACAACTTTGTAGAAGACACCAAAAAGATAGCTTTTACAAGGTAATTTATCACGGTTATTTTGAATTTGCCGCAAAAAGACATATTTTGGCAATAATTGGTTATGTGTAGAACTATCTTTTTCGTGTCTTCTACAAAGCTGTGTGTTTCGATGATATACAAATATATGCTAAACATTGTTTCTTGCTGAATACTACTGGTTTATAGATATTGAAAAATCCAATTTTATGGAATTGTCTTATATAAAACTTTGTATCTCCAAAACAAGAGAAGTTAGAAGAGAAATGTGTCTAAAGCAAAGTTTTTCGTAACAATATCATCTACAACTTTACTGAGAATACTGTTTCTGCGAAAGGCAAGACTAATATCCGAATTAAAACTTAATGTCGTTCTTTGAGGCTTTTTATCTAATAAACTTTTCTGGAGATAGTGTGGCAGTAAAACAAGTATTGGAAAAGTAAATAAAACACTACAAGGTATACAGCCCTAGAGTTGTATGAAATGGTGACGTGGGACTAAACACTGTAATTAATTACAGTAACACACGACGCACGAAGTTGACGCTGTACAAAACCCTGATAAGACTGGTAGTCCTCTACGGGATCGAGACAACAACGCTTCTCGCAGAGGACCTTAACGCTCTTGGAGTTTTCGAACGGAAGGTGCTGCGGACTATCTACGGTGGAGTACAGACGGACGACGGAGAATGGCGACGGCGCATGAACCAAGAACTGCACACCTGGCGAAAGTCAATAGGTTGCGGTGGGCCGGTCACGTCGTAAGGATGCCGGACGACAACCCTGTGAAATCACTTCTCTTCAGCAACCCTGCCGGCACCAGAAATAGAGGGGCGTAGCGTGCACGATGGCTCGATCAGATCGAAGGAGACTTGCGGGTGATGAGACGCCTGGGGAACTGGCGAAACACAGCCCAAAACCGAGCAACATGGCGACAAATTCTTGATACAGCACGAGCCACCACGGCTCTCGTATGGTTGGTAAGGTAAGGTACAGACACAACAAATTCGTTTGTTCAATGATTTACATATTTTAATTCTCAGCCTCCCCTTCATTTTTTCAGAAATATATTTAATTACACTCGAAGGAACTTCATTTACACTTAGTGATGTTGTGCCTGTAGTGTTTTTTTGTGCAAACAACATTTAACAACTACAACGAAGTTAAAGTTTAAAAAGATTCAGTTTTGTTTTTTGTTTCATTTGCCAACAATTACATTCACTGTATTACGAAGACAGCTAATATTAGTATATTATTTTATTAGTAAAGTTAAAAATAAAAAAATATCTAACAATGATGAAATGTAAAAAAACGATTCTGAATAGATCTTAGTAAATGGACAAAAAATTCATAAGCACTCGCCGGCTCTTACTCCTCTAAAAATAATATTTTTAGGAACTTACTCGGTCGAAATTATGTCGGTCACGATTATTTAGTGAATATCGAAGATAAAAATTAAATAAAAATAACTTATAACCGTTGCAAAAATGTTCAATTCTTGTTGAATAATTTATGGTTTTTATGGTAACCATATTCATAAGATAAGCTTTCAATCACCATCAGTAGCAGCATTGCAGTTTTGATTGCACGCGAATAGAAATCGTGCCTGCTGCAATGATAGACGACGAGAAACTCGCGGCACTCTGCTCCACACATACTCTATGGTACTGTTGCTTTTACCAGCAAGTTTTCTTTTAAGACATCAGTTTCTATTACGCTCTAACAGCAGGTTTAGAAATTTTTCAAACTTCTCGAAAAACCTTTACCTTCGAGACATCAAATTAGTCTAGGTTCATGAAAGCAAACATAAATTGACCTATTGGGACGGGGAGACTCTGTCAATTTGTTTTTTATATTGATTCAGAGGATATCACAGAGAACGGTTAGTGTCTACTCATGTCGTCTGTGCTAGGGATGCTCGCATGTAATTGGTTCATTGTTCGTGTAAATTTGTCCTTGACACTTTTTATCGATTTTTACGGCTTTGCAATGAAAAAATAATGATAACTAGCATGTTACGAAATTGTTCAACGTTTTATCTAGTCAACAACATGTTGGTTATTGTTATCTAACATGTGGTTATGCTGTTATTATCGTTTGACGCAACTTATGCCAGTTTCATTTCCAATTTTACAGAATGCACACCAGTATAGAAAACAAAGACGTAGTCCCACGTCAAAAAGTTCTCGATTTGGAGCTCATTTTTGGAAATAACTCGGTCTGTGTAGAAGCTATCTATTTTGTGTCTTTTACAAAGTTGAGATATTCAAAAAAATTTCCCACGACTACTCTGATATGAAACGGTAAATCTCCTAACCAAGAGAAGTTAGATGAAGCGTGCTTTCAGCAGTTTTTTTGTGATAACATGATGTACAACTTTGCTGAACATACTATTGCTCGAAAGTGTAAAACTGAAAAATCAAATTCTGAAGCGCCACAAGCGGCGAAATTTCGAACTAAAACATGTTATCATTCTTTGAGGCTTCTTACGTACTAAAGATCTTCTGAAGATAGTATGTAAATAAAAACAGTATTTGGAGAGTAAATGAAAGAAGGTCACGATTTTCAGTCAAAAAGTAAAGCCTTGGTGCTACATTTCGATTCGGAACTCGACCTTCTGTTCATTATACAAAGACTTCGCAGCCAACTGTTAAGAGCCAGTTCTCGAGAGGCGCAACCGCATGTTGTTTTGATGTTCTCCGATTCAGCTGAAATTTTCAGCGTTTGTTTGTCTATTCAAGGTAGGAGGTTTTGCAAAATTTCAATTTCCCGGGTCCGCCCCGGGTGTCACCCGCTAGGGGGTGACACCCGTGAGGAAAATTTTCATACGTATCGCCCTCAAAAAAAAAAGATTAGAGTAGATTTACTTATCTTTCAAATCGGGTAAAAAAAATCCGCGCTATTGCAAAAAATCCCGTTTGAAAATACGTATAAAAAAAAACCCGCGTAAGAAAGAGTGTGTATAATCCCAACCATTTTTTAAAAAATGGGTAGATTAAGTGCAATTGAAAACGAACGAAAATGATTTCACTGCAACCTGGTGGGGGTGACACCCAGGAGGGGAGGAGGGTGACACTCAAATTTCCCGCCCCGGGTGTCACCCGGTCACGCTACGCCACTGCGTTCCTCGAGACCAACTGAGAGGGTTTTACGATTTTGAGTAATGAGGTAATTTTCGTTCATTTTTATAGTCAATATAGTCGCGTTAGATAGGTTTTATTTTTTTTTTTCATGTTTGTGAAAAAATGTTAAGGAATAGATAAGCCGCGATTTTCCTCTAGCTATCGAAAACCGGTGCTGAATTCGGCTTCTCGGCGGGTTTGTTTTGGTCGACACAGGCAGCCATCGTTGAATTATGCAGTTTAGCCTCAATCTTGTTAGTGTTCGTAAAGGCGAAGTTTTTGCCGCCTTCTTTGTGTAAGACCAACGAAGGTTGTTCCGCTGGCCCGTGAGCACGAAGGCTACAATTTGTATTTGCTCACCGGAAGAGGCTAGCAAAGCTGTTGGCTATCTCCGGCTAAAGAATAAGGAATAAGAATCCCGCAGAAATTTGCTGCAGGAGCAGCATGGAAATTTGTTTGTTGAGGCCACACCACCGTATAAGTTAAAATATCCCCAAAGCCTCGAGTTGATTACCATACTCATTTAATTTCAAACGTGATCCTCTTGTGTTGAGATATAGAGAATAAAAAAAAATTGCAATTCGATATTTATAAATCAATGGCTTCACATGTTACAAACTCGAACAAAGAAAGGTCAACGCGCGTTTGGCAACAAAAAAGGTATTTTTTGTTTCTTTTTGATAACAAAAACAATTGATAACACTGGGTCAAAAGTTGTTGAATAGAAGTTGAAATACATTTTTGGTTATGAAGATCATATTTAATTGGTTTATTACACTAGTCGACAAAAGCGCAAGAAACGTTGCCCTAATGCTCAAAAATGTTGCCATAAAAAGACTATAGTTTTTTAACAATTTTTATGAAATTAAGGTTTCTAGTAAATGCAGAAGTGCATCAAAGGGCCGCAGAGCAATTATTCGCCGGGTTCGTCGCTTTTACGTTATCTTCGCGAAGGGCAATTCACAGAAATGGTAAAAAAGCTATAACCTTTTATTTTTTTTTCAAAATCGAGCTGTAGGGCAAAACCTGCGTTTACCAGTGTTATGTGCAATAACCTACATTTGAAATTAGATGTCAATTTTTCACCATTACGCAACCTTTCTTTTCAACAAAATATTAGTAGCACATTACCTTGCAGTAAAAATAATATTACTGTAAATAAACGAAATAACATTCTATATAAAATAAACCTGAAAGCTAATTTCAAATGTTAAAATTACAGAGCTTTGTATTAAATACTCAAAATAAATAGAAACTGAGATTTAAACAAAAATTTTAACAACCACAAATCATCTAGAAAGTCGTTGCGTTACATATTGGACACAGTGGTAAATATATATTGATGAGGACAAGTCTTCTATAAGGTGCATCAATGGCTGAAATGATGTAGCCGGAAAATCTTTATCATGTTTTCGCAAACACACATCCTGTCTGTCCGGTCCGAACCAGCACAACTGTACTGACGGTGAGCGTCTAGTCGTTCGCACTGTCGGTCTACCGAGTGATGAAAAAATAGCAAGTACCAAGCACAAAGAACTTTTCCTCTCGTCCTGCTGCACAGCTGCTGCTTGGTTCGTTATACGTTATACTGGAGAGTGTTGTACCTAGATATATATAATTTGACAGATAGCAGTACACTTCTAGAATTGCGTCTAGAGCAAATATATGTTTTACGAAGCGCAGAAACATAAGATAAAAAAACTGGATGTTTTGGTTTGCTTTCCTGATAATAGGATCATGAAAAAAAAAAAATTATCAAACACCTTCAGTAAATAATAGTAACTATCAAGCTATACAACGACACACAACTCGATCTTGAATTGAGTAATTGAACATCCCATTCTTGCCAACAATGACTTTATTCGCTAACCAGTAAAAAAGTCAACAATCAATTTAACAAAATGTATTCAAATTTGCGGAAGCCTCGGTGAAAAAAGAATAATGCATTTTACGGCTATCATTTACTGCAGAAAAATCTGTTCACTACGGGGGTACCGTTCAATAATAAAAGCAGTACGATGATGATGATGATGATGCTGAGATAGACAATGTATACGTGCAATCAACAACCTATCTATCAATTGTGAATTAATCAATGTAAATACGAGTGTTTTAGTCTTAGCTATCCAGAACTACCCGTCGAACACGAGATGGTCACATATGGATAAACATTCAACCGGTTCACCTAATTGCAAACTTATCTCGTGGCCGTGTTTTTTAACCCGACCAGACAAACTACAATTAGCAGTCTTCTGGTTAACCTGGACAAACATGAATAAAATAGATGCAGAAGAAAATTTATGATTTCTTATGGTTTGATGTTTTCACAATGGAAGTATTTTAGTTATAGCACAAGAACAAAAATAAACAGCAACATATAACGATATGATAACTTAAGTGTAGCCTTTCAAATTGGAAAAAGCCCGCAATAATGTTTTTCAGTTAGAAAGTATCTTCGACTCAATAATGTTTTCGAGTAATCTACGTGTTGCTAACATTCAATAACGATTCACATGTACGTATGACTTACTATGGTGCCTGTGGATAAGTGTCAAAAATCATCTGCTCCTTCGTATATCACAAAAACTCATATTCAACACAGCGATGATGGCACAATCATCACGGTATCCTTCCTTGTTTACTATTATGGCCTAAGATAGCACATATAAAGCTGAATAAAGCTTGAGTTCCAGTTACTATATTACATCAAAACACGTTTGCTGTCGAATTTTATTGTAGAGAAAAATTACCTGTGAATACTAAGAAATCCAGTTCTGTCAAAGATTCTGTGACCAGTATATTATATCGAGCTCGGATAGAGACAAACGAGAGATAATTTGATCGTTTTCCTGGAATATATCAAGAAACATACAACCGATAAGTAACCATTCGAAAGAGAATATTGCCCATCTCGTTAAATAGATGCGGGCCAACAAGTACGCAGTTTACGTCCCTGACGTACAGGAGCAGGGGTCTTTGCTCGAGGCAGGGACCGAGGTGCAATGATGATATTGCAATGTAAATAATTGAAAGATAGCAGGCATGACGAACATTTCATTTGAGTGAGTATTTATAGGCACTAACGGTTAGCAATTGGTCGGCATCTAGTAGAAGGAACAGGGTGTACTTAATTTTATTTTCAGCTATCAAGATAAGGTGTGTTACCTAATTTTATAACAGGACTGTTTTTAAAATAAATACCATATCAGTCAATGCATTTATTTTAATATTTCTCGAACGAATCTGTCGCAGCCAATTACTTTGTTTTATCAGAAAAATAACTTTTTTTTACTAGTCTATTAAACCAGTCGTACGTTTGAATCCTGGCTTGGGAGAGACTGTTAGTGTCAGTAGGAACGTAGCACCAGCCCCGCAATTGTCCTGTATACTAACAGTTGGTTGAGAAGTCAGTGTCAAATAAACAGAACAGCACGAGCCACCTCAGCTCAAATTCTGGAACAAGAAACCAGCATTATTCACTTATTTTTAAAATACCAACAAATGAATGATGACAATTGATAAATGATCAAGATTGAACGTCCGTTCTGGAATGCAGCCTATTATTGACCCTATTATTATATGTTGACACTAAAGTATTGTATGAGGACCTAGCACTTGAAAGATAAGTGGTTTCTAAGTTCCTGGAGTAAATCAAACATACTCATATAGCTCATAATTTTAAGTGTTGAACAAAAAGCTTTTAGATTACCTTTTTGCTAGCTCATTTATATTGAACCGCTGCAGATATGGAAGAAGTAATGTTCAATGACATTTTCCATGACATTTTGTTCGTTCGCCTCCCCGAAACGGAGGTAGATCACTCTGATGTGCAATGTACCATGATTACCAAACACATCGCTCAGCTGCAAAACAAGGCTCAATATGGTTTTCCCAACTGATGAGCCCCTATAAATGTCGGTACATAAAAACCGCCCGGTGTGGGTGGCCAGACGTCATGTATAACTAGTAGTGTGGTTCACAATATGGATCTCAAAAAAGGCTTAAAAATAAGCGCCTTGAGATATTAAATTCAATAAATGATAACATTTTTTTTAGATATTTTGATGTTTTTTAATGTTATACCGACAGATTTCTGCGAGATTGAAATGAAAATGTTACAAGTTAAGAAAAGAGTTTGTTATAACTAAGTTTTCGCAAACAATGCTTCAGTTCGTAAGCTTTGCAATGCATTGTGTATTTTTTTATTGAATAATCTTGTGCATGACGTTATTATCAACCATACCAACGGGAACAATAAAGTAACACATGTCTCATCACCCTAATTGAAAGATTAAACGATGACGCGAGTTCAATTCTTCATTCAGTCTGAACGACATATTGGAAAAAATAACGGAGCAAACGTCTATCATTTTTGACATTTGTTCGCAATCTTGTTATCACCGGCTATAACAAGACCCCTCTTCACGTGACTGTCTAGCTTTTTTTTCTCATTGCAAAAACATCTTCGAACATGCAACTAACTTCATTCGAAATTAATCAATCGAATCATTTATAACCAGGTAATAAAAAACACAATCATGACAGACAGAGTTTCGAGCGAATAACTTGTAATGATAACCGTGATTTAAATACAACGGAGCACCCTACAGCAGAACAATAAATAATCCTTTCGTAGGTTTAGTATCGATTTGTTTGTGAAGGCTGCTGTTTATGATTTTAAATTCGTTCTGATTCCAAAATATGATAGCCCAATGACGTAGGTTGAACGAGCTACAAGCACCCAATTAGTACACGAAAAAAACGAATACGCAGTATTTTCACATGCTACAGAATGTACTGGAAGATATCTAGTTCTATGATAAACATCGTTTTAGTTATTACTCAGCGCTAAAATAGATGTGTTTTGAATACAATTGAATCAGGAATTTGTACTTTGTATACAAAATTAATAGAGGAACTGCTCCATTATTCATCTCAGCCCGTATATTCATCTCATTCAACATGTAAACACAATTGAAAACAGGAAAAAACGCATATTTTCTTCTCAAACTAATCTGCTAATCCATGGAATGGATTCTTCTTAGTTCACTTTAGATTCCTCATAGAGTATAATCGTCAAAAACTCACTTAAAAGCACTAAATTTGATATTATAGTCGGGCATCAGCACTCGAAAACTCATTTAATTCAATCACCTACCTCAGAAAACTAAATCCGCGCATCTTTCTATACGGCTACAACGGGAATCGTTCAGCAGCCAACCAAAGATTTTTTTTCAGCTCTAGCGGACACTTTTCATTTTTATCACTAAACAAAATCACTCAATACACTAAGAATACTTTAATCTTTGGAATGTTCACCTCAAATTTCCTAAAACAAGCTTGAATTAACAGAAAAATATGAGATGAATTTCTGCAACTCCTAAATTTCAACTGTATGTATTTTCATCTGTTTTCACTGCGTTGAAGAAAATCAAGAGTTGCCAAATCAGTTTCTGTTAATACGAAAAAATCATACTAATATGTTGAATGATTCCGACATAATTGATATAAATCGAAAGCACTGCAATGGTTACCTAGGTTACCATTTTTGCACGTGAACAACTACAGCGGATATCTAGGTAACCTACTACGACGGGCTGCGGCTACGTTCATTCATGATAATGTGACTCATTCACGATTAACAGTTAGATGAGTATGGGGGCATCGTGAGATGAATAATTGAACAGTGATTCAAGTTTTGAGATGGATATGGAAGCGTTGTGAAAAATGGTTTGTATTACAAAATTCAGGATAAATCTAGTTAATTTTACTAAATATACAATGTTAAACGATTCCATAAAAGTACGTAAGCATATTTAGCTTATTTGTTCAATGATTCCGTGAAAATTTGATCTTTAATCCGTGCATTCTTCGTGAATATCGGCTTAATGAGATGAATAATGGAGCAGTTCCCCTATGCACAGAAAATAAAATAAAATCCTGAACTGCATAACAGGCTGCGAATATTCTTCAGGATAACCTTACAAACTGAACTATTTAACGAAGAATAATAATAACAATAGTTAAAAACCTTTTCTTCTTGTTCCTTTTATTTCAATTGTATCAGATAATTATATCGAGACGACCTCAAACGATTTCAAAAGTTTCAAATATTCGTAAGGCATAACTTATTTTGGTTTCTATAGACAACTGAGACGGCGTACGTACCTACTTTTCAAATGTTTACATTTTAGTTAGGTAAAGTTTTATGAATGGATGAATTTTGATTTAGCAGATGAATTAGGAGTTATCACTACACCGAATTTCTACATTTTGAAGATGTATCTCAGGCTAGTAATCTGATCCCCAATGTATTCAACATTTCACCTTTCGTGATGAAGACTCACTTTTCGTAGCTGTTCGTGAAAAGATGGATTTAACAAGTACAACACACATGCTTCGCCCTAGAGCTCAAACTGGTATAAAATGAAGATTTAGGAGCTTTTAACCATTTCTGTGAACTTTAGTACCCTTAGCAATAGTAACTTTTTAGAGACTCAAATGAGTTTTCCAGTAATCCAACGTAGGAGCGATGAACCCAGCGAACACTACTGTGCGGCACTTTGACGTAATTGTGCATACGCTAGGGGTTTCGAAATTCACAGGAATATAATGTTTCTAGGGCATCTATTTTGAGCTTTAGGACATTTTTTTGACGTGGGACTACATCTTTCTTCACTATACTAAGGTACATTCTGTGAAAACTGGATTGAACATGTAACGTTTTTGGTTGGCGGATCTTCCATTTAGTATTCCCTGGACACGTACAAGCTCGGGCTATGCTATTCCAAACATTTCCGAGCCTACGTTTTCTGGAACTGCTTCTGCTCTTCTGGACGGTATGTCGCTGCTGAATATGCTACAGTTGTGCACTGTCACTAACGATAGGAACCGTTATTCGTCAATGAGGAATCGGCACCGGATTGCACTGTCGTTGAAGCTCGTGAGCCTCTACTAGAAATGGATTCGCATCACCCTCCTCTATTGGTCACTCAAGCATTTCCGTAACCAGTTGATTTTGATGATACGCCCGAAAATAGGGAATTTAATTTTGTCAAAGCAGATTTTATTGCACTAATGGATTCGTTACAAGCAATCAACTGGGAAACGGCACTAAATCATGCTACGGATGTTAATCTTACTGTAGAAAGACTCTCAACTATTTTACTTCAGCTGTTCAGTCTTCACGTTCCAGCTTCTCGTCCCAGACCGAAAACCACCCTGGTCTAATCAGCGGTTGAAAAAATTAAAACGTTTGAGAGCAAAAGCACTTCGCAGATACACACATCAACGGAATCTCTTGACAAAGCGAGACTTCACCCAGGCCAGTAATAACTACAGAATATATAACCGTATCCTTTATTCACAGCACATCCTACGTGTACAGTCAAGCCTCAGAAGAAACCCGAAAGGTTTCTAGGCCTTTGTGAATGACAAACGGAAGGAGAGCGGACTCCTTTCGCAAATGTTTTTGGAAGGAGAAAGGAAATGTTTTTGGAATTGCACAAGCGTATAGAAACCTAGGGTTTATAATTCGAATCACCAAAGAATTTTCAAACCCAAATTGCCTGCGTTCATTATATTTTCCCTGGTGCGGTCGGTGCTAGAAACATCTGCTGTTGTTTGGTGCCCTAATGCGGAGATTTGGAAAAATAAAATTGAGTCGGTGCAAAGCCGGTTCATCCGTTATGCACTACGTACTCTACCATGGAGTAGCCCGAGTGAGCTTCCTCCATACATTGATCGCTGCCGTTTACTGGATATGGACACTTTAGCAAAAAGGAGAAATATATCGAGAGCTGTTTTTGTGGGGAAACTTTTCGCTGGACAAATTGATGCCCCGGCCATTCTCTCTCAACTCAACATCTATGTGCCTGCGAAAAGCCTGAGATCCTGGAACTTTCTACGACTTGACTACCAACGTACTAACTACGGCCAGAACGAACCTATAAGAGCGATGTGTGACGTATTCAATAGATTTCAGTCAATAGTTGATTAAAACTATTCAATAGATTCGACTATTTTGACTTTAATGTAACCATAGACGTTTTCAAGAATAGGTTAAGACGACTCATGTAGTGCATACGATAGTTTAAAAATGTTTCATGTGCTTGTTAGATAGCTTGTATTGCTGGAAATCTGTTTGTTAATGTTGCTCTTTGTTCTTTGTTTGTTATTGTTAGTGTATCAACATTCTAATAAGGCCACTGCGGGTCAGATGGAAATAAATAAATAAAAAAAAAAAAATTAAAAAAATAATGTTTTCAACTTTACAACATAAACAACAATCTTTTGAGTTCGTTTGCACTCGAGAATAACATGAAGGCGGATGAAATGGAACATCTTGAATACCGGTTTGGCAGTGAGAGAATGGTAGCAATAGTTCCGCAATAGTTCTGTACACTAACAGTTGGCTGTGAACTTTGTGACAAATGAACAAAACAGCAAGACCCACGTCGGCTTTGATTCTGGATAGGAAATTTGAGACAATATTGAAATGCTAAGCTGGATTGTCTGCATGTTCAGTACCATTAGCCGTGTTGTGCAGCCAAACCAGTTTGGATATTATTTATTATTAATGGTTCCGATACATGAGAAACTATGATTGGGGCTTATTTATGAACTATTCGTAAAGAATAAGAAGATGTCGAATAAATGTTCATTTATTTTTTATTTCGAACATTTTGAAATTTCTTGCAAACGAAAATATTCCTTTATGATATAATGCTGTACTTCAGGTTTATTGCCGGTTCATGACCTGCTGCCACAAACACACACATTACTGCTGAAATCAAGCTTTCAAAAGCAGAATTACGACTAGTCATCTGGCACATAGATGAGTACGCTGCGAGTTTACTTGTGTAACTTGCATGCATCTTCCGATGCTATTGAATTAATTGGTAATGTGTTGTGTTCTCTACGTAAAAGAGAGTAAGAGTGCAAAATTTAGCTTCGCTGTGTGAGTGCCAATCCAATCCGAACAATAAAATCATTCAGCCACAGCGCCGGATAAGTCCACAGTCTATCCCACATGGTCAAATACACATTCATCGGGAGTTTTATTATCTCGTCTTCGCTGCCGCCGCCACCAGTCAGACATTTGTGATAAACTTCTTACCCCGTACCTTGCTACATAGAATGAAAAATTCGAAAATAAACACAGGAAGGCGGTAATGTGTAAACCCAAAAATATTATTCGACTTTCTTGATAGCAAATGACTGTGAGGCTTATCAGTAATTTACAATATTAGGTTGATATTATTGGAAGTTTTTCACACGCCATTGTTAAGATAAACGTACAGTGTAAACTTAGCCATCATATAAAAGGGAGCGTAACAGAAAAATTTCTAAAATTTGTTTCTCTTTTTTTGTAATATTTGAAAGCATTTGAATGCAAGTGATAAGAATTCATTGTTGTGTTGTGCATTGTCTGTATGTGTATGTATGTACCACTTTTCAATCTTACTGATATTTCTCGGAAATGGCTGGACCGATTTCCACAATCTCAGAAACAGAACAGAAGATTCTGTTTCGCAGCGTAAGCGAGACATTTATATGTTGACTGGTTCTGGCCAAAGATGCGACCCTCTCCCCGCAAAAGGGGGGAGATCAAGTGTTGTTATTGTATCTTTGAGTATCGCTTACACTCTTGATATTACATTAAACATATTTGAGCCGTTGAGAGCAAAAGTGGTACATGTGCGATTTTTACACTTTTTGGGTTTTTTGCATAAATTGATGCAGAACGCAATAATGTACTAGAATATCCAAGAAAAACCGAGATCTGATAACCTAAACCAAAGTTATAGCCAGCACATTTTATAACTATGGAAAATATGCTATAATATAGATTTATTTATTTTACTTTCCATGCGTGGAAAGATAGTCTTCACTATTATTTTTGGTTTACATTTTTAATAAAAAAATCAGAATGGATTCACTTGTTTGCAAAAAAGATCTGATTGAGAGCGTTTCTGGGAACAGAAGTAAGTAAATTTTTTTCTAATAGATGATAAACTTAACCAAATCACGAAGTTGGCAACTTGAGAGTCAAATCAAATAACAGAAAATGCACTTTTATGTGTGAACTCTAGTTACTTCAATATAACAATCATTCCCAAATGAATAACCATTGACTCATTAAACTGCTAATGTACCGATACATTTTGGTTAGATAGGGCAGACAGACGACTTTGTGAAGAGGTTTGTTCTAAAACAATCTATTTAATCTGCGAATATATGGTTGACTGTTTCTATTTTTCTTCAGCAGTGAGATAAAAGATACTACCGGAAAATGCAACCGATATCATGATTGTATTTATAGTTTCACTGGTGTTTGACATTCTGTTTGCGTTGTTTGTACTTCACTATTCAAAGTGTCTCGGGCCAGCCAGCGCGACTCTGAAGCAGGTTTGATCGCTCGATGCACAACGTGGTTGAGGTCACGTCCGCAGCTTTCCGCCACAAAGAGACCAGTGCAAAATTGACGTATTCCCGTTAGCTCCGTCATATAAAATCTAGGCGGTAATTATTTAGTGTCTTCTTTTTCAGTTTTATCGTCCCCATGGGGTGCGGTTTGGTCGGTGCTCACATGGATTAAAAACCCATTTTCGGTTGCATGGTAATTTTATCACCTGCTAAAAGCTTCATTAGCGCGTGATAAATTGGCTAACCTTATCGTTCAAGCGGACATATCATTGCGGTAATCTTTTTTATTCCCTAGTCACCCCTTTACCCACTTTCGCTTTCATTTAATATACATAAGCACTAGGATTTCTTTATAATGGTCAAAACACCACGGGGAAATGCTGCGCATCATGTCATGTATGCAGCAATGCTCATAATTCAATTACCCATGATTTCCGTTCATGCCATTGTTACACTCTTGCACATATAAACGACCGCTTTAGAACGAACAAGCTTGAATACTGCCTTCCGTTCAATTATTGGCGATTATAAAGATTAAGTCTATTTTTAGCATATATTGCCGCAACAGACCGCAATGGGAGGGGTCCTCATTCTTCGCAGCACCAGCCGGGCCCGTGTTTACCACGACGAAAACATGCCTCATCGCCTTGCTTCTTACCTTATTTTCTGACAGCTTTGTTGTCCCTTTCAAGGCTTCATCAGGATCGATTAGGGTTTTAAGGCAAAAAGTGTTAAAATAGGTAGTGAAAGGTATCTGTCAATACGAGTGTTCTTTGTTGACGGCATTTTTATTATAGCTTGAAACGACATCCACAAAAACTTAGAAATACCGTGATGTGTATGATCTTAAAATTTCGCTCAAAAGGAGAGTGCGAACCCGTAAACTCGTATCCAAATTCACTGATGTCATTTAACTGCTTGGTTGAAAAGTCACCGGACTTTTTTGAAAATAGTGCCACCAGAAATATTTACTTATAATTTATAGTCAAAATCAATGTATAAACGCTACATATCAAAGTTTTATTGCAATCGGACCAGTGATTCATACATTTTCGTTGATTTTGAAACAATGAAACGATCTAAATTCCGTGTGTTGGAGATCTGAAACGATCTAAATTCCTACCGTTTAATGAAAAAACACAACAAAACTTAAGAAACATTCCACGTGGCCATCTTTGTGAGGGGGGGGGGGGGGGGCAGGTGTATGGGTAATGTCCACGGTCCATACAATTTTGTTAGAATTTATATGGGCAGTTGTCCACGGAGGGGGAAGGGGGGGGGGGATTAAAATCGTTCAAAGTCTGTCCACGTGGAATGTGGTTAACCCCTTACCGTAGTGAACGTCCAAAATAAACTGTTAAGTTGGAAAACATCGAAAGAATGTCCAAAATAACATTGACCAACCGTAAAGTAAAGTTGGACGAGATCACGAGCGTGGAAAAGCCAAACTCGATTGGAAAGGGTATAGGGTCTGTATTCTGGGATGCGCACAGAATAATATTTATCGACTTTCACACGATAGGCAAATTTTTTTGCTCTTCTCAGATTCTACAGCTTGGAAGAGTACTCAGCTGGTATGTTACTGTTATCTTTAGTGTCATCAGTTACACAAACAAACTTGAATGTAAATGCTGTCACATAATTTATATTTTAGAGAATCAAAAGCATACCGAAAACATCGATAAGCCAAATAAAATTTCTAAGCAAATCGTTGAATCGGTTGATGATCACACACTTTCCAAACAAGCTTTATCTCGACATCGCATTAGATTATGCTCATGAGAGAAAACATCAGTTGATCTTTTGCGACGTGAATGTTCTGTCTAACTTTTCATTGACAAAGAAATAAATGTTGCACTAGGTGGTTAGCGTCTGGCAATGTATTGTAATTAGCATTACACAAATATTCTAAACTACATGATTCGATTCGCACAAAAACATACTTTGAAGCACAAACCCATGTATAAAACTTAGTATGGCAACATCAAATCCCATGATATTCGTTTCTGTTCGGGTCTACATTCATATCGGCAAAAGTGTCTCAAGCCTATCGTTTACTAAAGCTTGTGTATCGTAAATCATTGCACCTTTTCTTGGGAGCAATTCAAAGCGTTGGACTTTTGCCGGCATGTGTTTTGGCTTCCACCAGATGACGCAAATCGTTTCCCGGGCTTACACATATTCCCGTGATTATATTTACCATTGTTTTGTGTCCCGGGGTTTAGCTGCGTCTTATCTATAATAGTGTGTTGGCACGAGACGCGGACTTTGTTATCTAAGAATATCTACCGTGGAGCTCACCAACTTAAATGTATTATTTAATTGTTGAAAAATTTAAGATAGACGAACAATTTCACTATCCCATTGCAGCATGATGTTGCTACTATACCAGTGCCATAACCAGAATGTTTGAACATCGGTTCGCTAGACATGGCACTCTATAGCACTGAAAACCCAATATAACATTCAATTGATTCAAACCCACCAAAAGAGAGAACCTGCCCAGAAGGGAGCCTTTCAGGCAGAGCACGAAAAAATAAAACACGCCCTACCAGCGTCATCGATTGGATCGCAGACTACCCTGAACAACCAAGAAAGGCAAGAAGTATACTACTAAAAATGCGGCAAAAAACCAGAGCAAACGTGACGCGACTGCTAGGCTGTCCTTTGCACTACCTATGTATGATTCCATGATTGAAATGCTCTTCGTTGCATCGACTGTGGATGAATAGCGACGAGCATGTGAAGTTATTACTAAGAACCAGTTGCAAGTTTTAGTTTGTTGCAAGCTGAAATGCAAATTGCGAAATAGACGAAAATACAGTGAAATATCGTACTGGAATGAAAATAACAGAAAACTACTACATTTATCTAGAGCTTAGATATGTCCTCTTGAGAGATAAGATCATTGGAACTCAAAGTTTGAACCTGTTTTTACTTCACTTATTTAAGCGTTCCAGTCTGATAATAGTCTTTAAAGCTTGATTTTTTACCTTTTGATTGATCATATTTACCTAAATAATGAAATAAACATCGGAACTACTGCCGTTCTACGCATATTTGTCCCATGTTTAAAATCATGCAAACGAGAAAAACGATGTTAAAGTTTTACAATACTTTTACGCATTGCGTCAATGTGACAAATGCAATTATGGGCTTGTAACCAGGTTTACCTTGTAATAGACTGTTTTCAATAAATCTGGTTGAGGGTTTTTGCATTTAACACTCTTCTTCATAAAAATACCCACTGGGACAATAATGCCGAGAAATTTGCCTTCTAATATGTAATTTCTACGCATATCAGTCCCGCCACGTGCATTCGATGTTTCCCAATACAAAGTTCGTACTGGGGGGATACAAGGCTGTTTAACCTTTAACTAAAATGATCACGCTAATCTTGTTGTCCTCATACGCAAGTAATGATAGTCGAGATGAAAGTTTGGTTAATTGAATAAGTATCAGATGACTTACCATTAAAAAGGAAAGCTGTTTTTTTAGATTGCCCATTCCTATCATATCTGAACGTTGTTGGGCTTTCACCATTTTGACTACACACAAAAGACAGTTCTTCCAACTGCCAATTAGTATGAATATCATGCGTTTATCTTTTTTTATGCTCGAAAAGGAAAAGCATTCAGATTACAAACCAGCAAACATTGCTTAGTTATCCCTAGCAAAAATATGAACGTACCGCATTCAAGAGCCAGTTCGCGAGAGCCGCAACCGCCTTTCTGAGGTACGTTGTTTTGATGTTCTCCGATTGGGCTGAAATTCTCAGCGTTTGTTTGTCTATTCAAGGAAGGAAGTTTTGCAAAATTTCAATTTTTTTCATTGAGGTTGAGTGGGGTAAAACGGCCCTTGAAAATGATATGTCCAAAAACGTCTAAATACTAAAAAGGGCAATAACTCCTGCTAGACTTGATGGATTTTCCTAAAAATTTGTGGTACACTACACTAAGAGTACTTCAAAACGCATAGTCACAATATATGGCAAAGAGGTATATTGACGAAAAAAACGCATTTTTCTTTTAAAAATTGCCAATTTTCAGGATCATCCTACTCTTTCCAACATCGCTAAAAAAAATATCTGAATTGGGCGTTTTGTAGAGCAACTCAAGAGCTTTAATGTCATGTATAAGCCAAGTGTGCCAAATGGGGTAAAACGGCCCTAGAAGGTTTTTTTCAAAAAACCGTCAAAATCACTAAACTCACTATAGTTCCTACTAGTCCTAATAGATTTTATTGAAAAATTGGATTATCACTGTATCTTACCAGACCTACCTACTTTACCAGAAGATACGCAAATTGGGGTAAAACGTTCCTTGAAGATTTTTTTTCCGAAAAAAGCCGTCAAAATCACCAAAACTGCAAGAACTTGGGTTAGACTAGATAGATTTACTGAAAATTTAGATTATTACTCTAAGTTACATGTCATTAAAGAGTAGGATGATCCTGAAAATTGACAATTTTTAAAAGAAAAATGCGTTTTTTTTTCGTCAATATACCTCTTTGCCATATATTGTGACTATGCGTTTTGAAGTACTCTTAGTGTAGAATAATACCACACATTTTAAGGAAAATCCATCAAGTCTAACAGCTGTTATTGCCCTTTTTAGTATTTAGACGTTTTTGGACATATCATTTTCAAGAGCCGTTTTACCTCACTTAACCTCAATGAAAAAAATTGAAATTTTGCAAAACTTCCTACCTTGAATAGACAAACAAACGCTGAGAATTTCAGCCCAATCGGAGAACATCAAAACAACATGCGGTTGCGCCTCTCGCGAACTGGCTCTTAAATAATCAAGCAAAGTGATTTTCGGTACCGAATTTCTGAAACCCGTAATGTACCAAACGTTGTTAGGAGAAGTCTTTAGTGCTCTGTTGCACTTCCCAAGTTATAAATGTGGGAATTAGTGGTTATTGGGATGAATTAGAATAGAAAAAATCTAGTGGGACAAATATGTGTAGAAAATCATCGATGGGACAAACAGACTTGATATGGTTTTTCAAGATTTTCGGAACAAACAATGTTATTTTAAAAAGTTTTTGAAAAATATACGTGAAAATAGACTCATTGGTGATAAAAAACGAAAATCGACCAAAAGAAACATGGGACAACTATGCGTAGAACGGCAGACTACCTCTCGATGTTTTCTTCTACAAAAGATGTTTGACACACAACTTATATTAAAAGCGCAACTTTTGCAATCGTTTCGGAATTTATTCTGCACCTGAATCCACTGTCGACGGATCTTTAAAAAAAGATAAGTTATTTAACGCATTGTGACTGAAATTATCCAAATCGTTACTATGTCACTTATTTATATTATCCTGAAAAGATACCCACAATTGTCAAATAGTATCAACAATAGCTTAATAACATCAATAAGCTTAAAAAGGGATGCACATACATTGCCTAGTTTTTGAAACACTGTCGATCGATGTGCGACTGAAAATCTCAGCTTTTTAGACGAAATAATAGCATTTCTTCGGCCAACGAAACAAGCGAAACAGATTCCGTAAAAAAACCCATCAACAAAAACTACACCAATACTTATCGCGGATCACATCACGCGACGATGGCTGTCTGAAATACACTAGGTCTATGTATAATATGCAACGGAAACTGGCTCCAGCAAGAAGATACCGGTTCGTTTGCCGACGTCACATTTCTGTTCAGGAAGTATTTATGGACAAACCTGATTCAGTTAGCTTCTTTAAAGCGCTTTATTTTGGCGCGCTGGGCGCTCATAGTGCATTTATGTATCTGGAAACAGCATGTGTTGAAGCAGGAAGCAGGAATAATTTAAAGTTAATTGCATGGGTGCGCAATGCGGAGCAAAACATTTCTTTCACTGTAGTTAATAATCATAATGCCTAACCTAGTAGATTGAAATTTTGAGGAAAATTTAGTAAACGTCGTTCGTTTTCTCTATTGAGCTGTCTTGGGGATGAAAATAATTGATGATTCATTTCTAGAAACCTAAGAGACAAAGATGGCGATTGATATGCACGGCAATGGTGGGGCAAGGGCTACAATCCTTGTGACATTAACAACCTCTCCCAAACCCCAAATATTATTGACGCTTGATACATAAACGATTAATTTAAACCTTTGTAATAAGAAATATTGGTCTTCTAGTCGATGTGTTATGTATGTAAATTTACTTTTTGTAATTCTAAAAATCAAACCAAAGATTAGCCAAATGGTCGTTTTCCGAAAACAGGTCGATGATCTCACGCGAACAGGAAATTTATTTTATCAGCACTCGAGTATGAAAATATTAGAGTGCGATCTTACAATGGAATTCGTTATCTTTTTTATTTTGCTATACAAAAATAAAATCAAACTGAACTGAATGTCTGTTTCTGTACGTATGTGTGTATGAAACTCGGTCGATTTGCAGTATGTAAATCTTATTTCATTATTCAAATCTTCATATTTAGTTCGAAGCGAAGTGTTAACATTTGTATATGAAACTCGGTTTATTTTTATTATTGATATTAAGAGTCTTTCCCAATCGAGATTCGAGCATAAGTTAGTTTATCATGTTGAAAGCTGTACAGATATTAGTAATATTCAAAGAATAGCAGGTTAAACTGGTGCGCGCTACAGACAAACACGCAAATAGAATACATTTTTTTTTCTAGCAAATATAAAGCTTTCTAGTCGTTATTCTCCAATTTACTTTTCGATTACTATCCTCATGCCAAAACTCGTGCGATTAGACAATATAACAAAGATTACGTTCGCGTTTAGGTGAACAGACTGGGTTGTGAATCACCACTTGAATGAAAAAGTACCGACAACCTTTCAGTAAGTTATCACATAACTACTTATCAGAAACCACTCTGGAAGCAATTGGAATGGCAGGTGAACGCATTTTTGTTGTTCTTCAAAAACAAATAACAAAAAAAGTTAACCTGCAAAAGCCATGACACAGACTAGCAGACGTAAAATGTACTCTAATAGCAGTCGTCGCGCAACAACACCATTTGGCAGTCTTATTCGTTTTTAGGTTCGCAATCTGACATATGCACACAAGCTGGCGCTGCTGTCAAAACATAAAACGAGGTGCGAAGACTACATCCGATTGTGCTAATGTTACTCGAATAAAGTACGAATACTATTTGAACGTCTGTTAGTTTGCATGGTTCTATACCATTATTGACTAGTCCAAGGTGAATAATTAACTACTTTAATAAATGCGGAAATAATAAGATTCTGTCTTCGAAATACGCATTTCACATACGTCCACGTTCGATGCTAATTAGCCACAACCAGAGAAAAAAAAGAATGTACTTTTTGTGATTACCACATTCGGCGCCAGTATCAGCGCCTCGCTTGAAACTTACCGCATTATCAGCTCATTAACCTTTGCGGGCATAAAGCTCGCCTCTCAACAAAAGCACCGTTCAGTATGATTTGGTAACAGTATTGGTAGATACATATATCAATTGAAGTACGCAAAACGAAATACTAGGTACTAAACCAGTTTACATTCGTCACGGGCGGAAAAAATTGGAGCCAAGCAGACTTCTTATCTCCGAACGTTACTCACGCTGGGTGAGCTTTGTTTTGTTGATCTGATAATCATTGCATTAATTTTTTTTTCTTCACAGATGGGAATTTTCAATTTTAGAAAATGAACGCGTTTTTTTTTTAATTTCAGTGATAACAAATTTGATTCATAAGTGGTTTCTTATAGGATAACTCAAACAGGATCTTGAACTAGGGGATTTTGAATAGAAAATCAGTTCTAGATAGCTGCGCTCATTTGCAGCAGCTGCACGGGTGTGCTCTATATATCTTTACAAATTAGCTAGAAACAACTTCGGTTGCAAGCCGTTGGTAACCCACGAAAACGCAGGCGGAAAATTTGGACAATCAGTTTTAATACGTTCGCTAATTCCTAACACTAACAAACAGTCGACGTGCTAAACAAAATGCTCCACCCCCTCAGAAGACTACTACTGGTATCGGCTGGTCTAAGTCTTTGTGCGTCGTGTGGAAATATGAACACCTAATCGGAATGAAAATGGAATCAAACTCATCATTATCATGCATGTTAATCAGAAAGCCATACTTGATGTTGGCACAAAAATACTTATTCTTGGATTTATATAGTTCCTGTATTCTCTTCTTCTGTGACTATGACATAAAAAGAAAACAATGTCGTTCTACTCCAGTATTGCACAGTTGCGGCATCGTGACAAATAGAATCATGATGTATCCAGTTCAGCACCAACCGTCTGCGCTCGAATTTCTATAGGTTCTTTCGACTTTTGCCATAGTGTCATAGCCAATACCCTGGTTCCTCATTAAAATGCAGTCACACTCTTTCGACTCCCGAAACTGACAAAAAAAAGGCAGATGTCTAGAACAGTTCGACAGATGTTGAAAATGGTTAATATGAGACATTTTCATGTCGAATTCATTTTAGGCAACGCAAAATTCGACTACAGACTAGTTAGGTGCGAGCAAAGATAATTAGAACAAGATACCTAACTTCCATATTTTTCATACATTTTGAATACGACTGATTTCCGACGGTTAGTGCTGCCATCTGATGACTTAAATATAAAATTGTCACTATGAGCGAAACCGATTTATCGTGCATAGTCCGTCATTGATCGTTGAGCTGTTCAAGATTGTATATGAAAAGGGTGTAGCAGTTTGGTCAGCTCGACGCTTAAGATAACATGCAGAATAATGATATTACCATTTGATGCACTTAATGCTATTGTCATATTTTTTGCACATTCAAAGCACAGAGAACAGACTAACAGGCGACGAACAAACGGTCTGAAAAAAGTGTGTAAAATTTTGCATGTGTGCCACGAATTATCCTCCGAATAAAACCCCTCGTTATGCGTAATGGTAAAGTAAAGTGTGATGTCACTACCGTCGCTATACAGCCTGTATTTTCATCAGTGTATGTACTTTTCACTCACGTTGGTATTGACATTAAAATATATTGGCTATGCTGTTCGCTCCACGGCGACGGTAGCGACATCACATCTTAGTTTACCACTTAGCATGACGAGGGGTGTAATTCGGAGAGTATATTTTCGCGCGCACAATCTGTTTTACACACTTTTTATTGTTTGCTTATTAGTCTGTTCTCTTCGTTCAAAGTACGAAAGAAAAGTGTGAAATTGACTGTCGGAGTGAGGGTTTATATTCATTTTCAGGTCCCATTCTACCATAACTTAAAGTTTGATATGTTGCAAGCTAGGTTTCAGCACCATTGTGCATATGGACAGGTTCACCGGGGCACCCGATTTTTGCTCTATTAACCTCGGCAAGAGTGGAAAACTTGGCTGTATAGCGTGCTCATAGCGGTTATCAGGAATTTCTGATGGTACGCTCAATTCTGAATGATGCGCTGATTATTCTTGATTCTTCCGGAAAGTTTCATGTTTGAGAACTAAACATTCGTACACATTGTTATCATTTTTCGAATGGCAGCACCGTACAGTCGTCCATGGATACTGAAAAAAATGTTTCACCTTTCAGCAGTCATGTCTTGGCCTTGTCGTCAGTTGATTTTGCCGTTAAGTATACATCATATTAACAGTGTATAAATTAGTTCGACTTTTGCTCACGCGCAGCGACAATCATGTCCGATGAATTCTGCAAGAGTCAGGTATCTTGTTCTAGTCATCTTTGGTGCGAGTAAACAAAACGTGTTTGTGATGTGAAAATGATAGAAAGCATTTCAACTCAAATCTAAAAAATATCATAGAATTTAGATAACATTGAAACCGAAAGACTGATGTGTAAAACATTTTTTTTTTCTGAAGGTTAAAACTTAGAGAATTTCTAAGGTAAACATTGGGGCGCCAATGGAATATAGTGGGAAAATTGCCCTTCGAATGTCGTTCAACGGTAGGGCTCAAAAGTGTCGTCTCTCGAAAAAGTCCCCATGCTAAATTCCAGCGGGACTTCAAAGCGGTCAAAGTTTTTGACCGATGGAATAAATGCACAAGTATTGAGTAAAATCAGTCGAAGAAAATAGGGCTCAAACATCGAAATTTTGATCAATGTCGATAGTTTTGATGACGAGAATGAAAACATGATTAACTAGCTGTCTTACGAATAAACAAAATCCCGTAAACAAAAAGAATCTTTGGTAAAATATCAATTGAAAAACATCAACCAAAATTTCAACCGTTCAGGCGTCATTCGGGTTCTTAAAAATACCCTGCAAAACAGATTGTTTGTTGAGATGAGATAGTTATGTAACTGTGATGTTCACTCAAAATTTAAAATTTGGTGGGGAGGGGGCAGGTTGTTCGACATTACGTAATTTTAGAGGGGGAGTCATATCGAACGTTACTTAATGTTACGTAGGGGGAGGGGGTCAGAAATCAAGATTTTAAGGGTTACGTAGTTTGTTTGCGACGTCTTACATCATCTCAAAATATTCTAAGTCCCAGAAAGTTATTATTCTAATTCAGTTTGTTTTGATCATAAAATTTGTCTGTATCAAAATGTTCATTAAGTTGGACAATGCTTGTGTGAGTCTTTTCGTTCATGTATTTAAAATCTAAAGCAATTGGGCGAAAAGTGCAACGTTTCCTCTTTTTTTAATGTTCACTTCACGCGCACCCACACGTTAGATAAAACATGTAATTTAAAAAAAAAATTCGATCCTTCACTACGGTAACCGTTGCAAAATGCGCAAAATTGACTAACAAAATTTGGTTCTATGGCCATATTTTATCACTGGAAAAGCGTCATAGAACCCAATCATCCAATACGCAGCATTTGCGACTTACTTCTTGCTGCCAAATGTTGGACTAGCCAATTAATATCAGCATCTTATAATTCCGCCTGTTCGATCGATGATAGTAGCCGTGACTTAGTGTGTGTCGTTATTCCTAGTGTCTTGCGAACAAATTATGTAACTTATTTTGAACACAGTGCAAAAGAATAAAATATACCAAACTAGTTTAGTATATATAGCAAAAAAATGTCTCGATACACGATCGCACTGTCTTCTTTACAGTCATCTTAAGCTAGTTGATAAAGTATAAAAATCCTCTCTTGTATGCGCCACTTCACACCAAAGAGATGCTGGTGCAACTTGTTAAATAAATATATTATAATAAATATATCACGGTACTTTGTTTGCCCCTAAAGCAGGACGGTAATATAAACATATTGCTGAAAGACAGAACTCCAATAACATTGCGAGATGGAAACACCTGAAAAGGTATGCAGAAATAATGAAGTGTTAATTCACACCATTTTTTTGCTGAATCATATGTGAAATAGTTGTTAATTTTATTTACAGTCGCGGTTCTCAACCTAACGAGGATTTTTTTTTCAGTCTAAAGGGAATCTTTAATATTTTTTCAACAAACTTTCAATGGTTCTTACAACATAAATTGTGTTATGATGTCAGATGTTTCCACATTAGTTTATGTTTATAATTCAACCATGCAAAAGTTTCCAAATTACTCTCAACCCTTCACTTTATCAAGCAACAATTTTAAAAAATTGGTACCGTTTAATATTAAAAAATCAAAAGAAATAATTATCGGTTCCCGTTAGACTCTACTAGAAATTCTAGTAGAGTTCAACGGAAACCGATAATTATTTCTTTTGATTTTATAAATCACTCTGCTAAGACACTCGGTATAGATTTTCCAAATTTGACCGTATAATATTGTCAGATAGAAAATATCTCTGCAATTTAAATATTTTGTTTTTCAAATAAGGTCTGGTATTTCCCTTCAAGGGAGGATTTAAACATCTTACATCAAAGAAATAGTTATCGGTTTCCGTTATACTCTACTAAATTTTTTGGAAACAAATATTGAAATTCAGTCCGCAAATATATATTTCGACTGTGACATACAGTCTTCCTCAGTGCTTATGTGGACCAGTCCACATAAGCACTGAGGAAGACAGTATGTCACAGTCGAAATATATATTTGCGGATTGAATTTCAATATTTATTTCCAAAAAATTTAGTAGAGTATAACGGAAACCGATAACTATTTCTTTGATTTCTCAATCACTCTGCTGAGACGCGCGTTATAGATTTTCTAAATTTGACATCTTACATATTTATTACCGGGTTGAATCTTTTCGAGCTGAAAATTTTCTTGACTCAACACTGGGGCACGGTGTATCGTTGTGTACTTATCCTATAATATACAAAAAGTGCCGAAAACAATATCGATAACGAATTCTCCCAACTAATCTAGTTGATCGAGACTGCTATTAGCCCTCCAGGCTAGCGTGCGATATTGTTTGTTACATATTTATTACATTTTACTTGTATACTTCGAATATAACTGTTTCAAGTAAGAGTTATAATAAAGGGATACAGGTTATATGCAAAGTTTGGGGACGAAAAAGTTTCTGCATCATGCTGAATTATTAGCTTCTATTGAAATAAAACCGTGCATAGTTTACATTAACCCACTCCTAGCGAGTGATGCAATATGGCGTCACCTGAAATTGATTGATGAAAATTGATTTTCAAGGTAAAATCTAATTTCCCTCGCCGGGAGAGGGATAAAATATAGTAGATATTAGACCAATGCAAGACTTTAAAGTTTTTAGAATTTCACTGAAAATGCCTCCAATACAGGAAAATGCGAAGCTTTTACCCTTTTTCCAACAGTGCTTCCGAGGTACGTACTTGTTCGATAACTCTGATTCAGCCCCTTCTTCTCCTCACTGCAACTTTGCGCCATCATCTTAGAACCTCCTTTTTTCCCATCTATCACATCTTACAGGTGGAAGCTTCCAGTGAAGAAAGTTTAAGTAAATTTTTCTTTGTGTCGGACTAGTCGTTTAACCATATAAAACTAGCCGGTTTACAGTCTGATCGAGGGGGTTAAGAGTCATAAATTACCATCATTATTATAAATGTACATGACGAAAAACCATGTGCGTAAGACATACATTTACCGTGTAAGTAAATTAATACAGTCTTTTTACCTAACGTTGGCTAGGTTTTTACACTATTTTGTAAATTGATTTCGAGCTATTGAATATGCAGTTGTTGTTCGCTCCTTGACCGACCTTTCCAACGGCTTTTTATCATGATTAGGTATATTCCAAAACGAAAAAGTTCTAGTTTACACGTGAAACAGCAAGACTCCAATTCTTTGTGACGTAGTAGTAACCAGCGTGAAACAATTAAACTCAGACACAAATGTTCATCTCATTCCATTCATTGATGGGAACAATACCTATGCAAATAAAAACAGTAAATCTCTCTGGCTCGCTGTTTTTCTGTGAGGATTCCATGCTTCAGCCACTCAACATTATTTATGTTCGTTATTGTGGGTACATCCGGTTCTATCACAAAGATCTTTCCTCAACTAGAGGAGAAAAAAATTAAAAAACTGCGAATAAATTAGTTAAAAAAGTTTGGTAGATGGGGGAAAGCTGGATTGTGCAGCAAAAAATGTCAGAAGTCATTAACTCATGAATTTGCGTTTTTTTTACTTCTTACGCATTGATTTATGTACAACAATCATGTAAAATAATTTAGATATGTATCGGTATATCAGATGCAATTTATTTATTTATATTTTACAATGAGATTATTTTCACCCTAAAATAAGTACAATGTCTTGAACACAGTAAATTGGGTCATACGTTTTTTGATGTTTTCAACATTTCGTTATATTGACCTGCTCACTAAGTTTGTGATCTTTGAAACGTACTGAAGCTTCTAAAACATTTAACCCGGAGGTAAGGTATCTTGTTCTAGTCATCTTTGGTGCGAGTAAACAAAACGTGTTTGTGATGTGAAAATGATAGAAAGCATTTCAACTCAAATCTAAAAAATATCATAGAATTTAGATAACATTGAAACCGAAAGACTGATGTGTAAAACATTTTTTTTTCTGAAGGTTAAAACTTAGAGAATTTCTAAGGTAAACATTGGGGCGCCAATGGAATATAGTGGGAAAATTGCCCTTCGAATGTCGTTCAACGGTAGGGCTCAAAAGTGTCGTCTCTCGAAAAAGTCCCCATGCTAAATTCCAGCGGGACTTCAAAGCGGTCAAAGTTTTTGACCGATGGAATAAATGCACAAGTATTGAGTAAAATCAGTCGAAGAAAATAGGGCTCAAACATCGAAATTTTGATCAATGTCGATAGTTTTGATGACGAGAATGAAAACATGATTAACTAGCTGTCTTACGAATAAACAAAATCCCGTAAACAAAAAGAATCTTTGGTAAAATATCAATTGAAAAACATCAACCAAAATTTCAACCGTTCAGGCGTCATTCGGGTTCTTAAAAATACCCTGCAAAACAGATTGTTTGTTGAGATGAGATAGTTATGTAACTGTGATGTTCACTCAAAATTTAAAATTTGGTGGGGAGGGGGCAGGTTGTTCGACATTACGTAATTTTAGAGGGGGAGTCATATCGAACGTTACTTAATGTTACGTAGGGGGAGGGGGTCAGAAATCAAGATTTTAAGGGTTACGTAGTTTGTTTGCGACGTCTTACATCATCTCAAAATATTCTAAGTCCCAGAAAGTTATTATTCTAATTCAGTTTGTTTTGATCATAAAATTTGTCTGTATCAAAATGTTCATTAAGTTGGACAATGCTTGTGTGAGTCTTTTCGTTCATGTATTTAAAATCTAAAGCAATTGGGCGAAAAGTGCAACGTTTCCTCTTTTTTTAATGTTCACTTCACGCGCACCCACACGTTAGATAAAACATGTAATTTAAAAAAAAAATTCGATCCTTCACTACGGTAACCGTTGCAAAATGCGCAAAATTGACTAACAAAATTTGGTTCTATGGCCATATTTTATCACTGGAAAAGCGTCATAGAACCCAATCATCCAATACGCAGCATTTGCGACTTACTTCTTGCTGCCAAATGTTGGACTAGCCAATTAATATCAGCATCTTATAATTCCGCCTGTTCGATCGATGATAGTAGCCGTGACTTAGTGTGTGTCGTTATTCCTAGTGTCTTGCGAACAAATTATGTAACTTATTTTGAACACAGTGCAAAAGAATAAAATATACCAAACTAGTTTAGTATATATAGCAAAAAAATGTCTCGATACACGATCGCACTGTCTTCTTTACAGTCATCTTAAGCTAGTTGATAAAGTATAAAAATCCTCTCTTGTATGCGCCACTTCACACCAAAGAGATGCTGGTGCAACTTGTTAAATAAATATATTATAATAAATATATCACGGTACTTTGTTTGCCCCTAAAGCAGGACGGTAATATAAACATATTGCTGAAAGACAGAACTCCAATAACATTGCGAGATGGAAACACCTGAAAAGGTATGCAGAAATAATGAAGTGTTAATTCACACCATTTTTTTGCTGAATCATATGTGAAATAGTTGTTAATTTTATTTACAGTCGCGGTTCTCAACCTAACGAGGATTTTTTTTTCAGTCTAAAGGGAATCTTTAATATTTTTTCAACAAACTTTCAATGGTTCTTACAACATAAATTGTGTTATGATGTCAGATGTTTCCACATTAGTTTATGTTTATAATTCAACCATGCAAAAGTTTCCAAATTACTCTCAACCCTTCACTTTATCAAGCAACAATTTTAAAAAATTGGTACCGTTTAATATTAAAAAATCAAAAGAAATAATTATCGGTTCCCGTTAGACTCTACTAGAAATTCTAGTAGAGTTCAACGGAAACCGATAATTATTTCTTTTGATTTTATAAATCACTCTGCTAAGACACTCGGTATAGATTTTCCAAATTTGACCGTATAATATTGTCAGATAGAAAATATCTCTGCAATTTAAATATTTTGTTTTTCAAATAAGGTCTGGTATTTCCCTTCAAGGGAGGATTTAAACATCTTACATCAAAGAAATAGTTATCGGTTTCCGTTATACTCTACTAAATTTTTTGGAAACAAATATTGAAATTCAGTCCGCAAATATATATTTCGACTGTGACATACAGTCTTCCTCAGTGCTTATGTGGACCAGTCCACATAAGCACTGAGGAAGACAGTATGTCACAGTCGAAATATATATTTGCGGATTGAATTTCAATATTTATTTCCAAAAAATTTAGTAGAGTATAACGGAAACCGATAACTATTTCTTTGATTTCTCAATCACTCTGCTGAGACGCGCGTTATAGATTTTCTAAATTTGACATCTTACATATTTATTACCGGGTTGAATCTTTTCGAGCTGAAAATTTTCTTGACTCAACACTGGGGCACGGTGTATCGTTGTGTACTTATCCTATAATATACAAAAAGTGCCGAAAACAATATCGATAACGAATTCTCCCAACTAATCTAGTTGATCGAGACTGCTATTAGCCCTCCAGGCTAGCGTGCGATATTGTTTGTTACATATTTATTACATTTTACTTGTATACTTCGAATATAACTGTTTCAAGTAAGAGTTATAATAGAAGGGATACAGGTTATATGCAAAGTTTGGGGACGAAAAAGTTTCTGCATCATGCTGAATTATTAGCTTCTATTGAAATAAAACCGTGCATAGTTTACATTAACCCACTCCTAGCGAGTGATGCAATATGGCGTCACCTGAAATTGATTGATGAAAATTGATTTTCAAGGTAAAATCTAATTTCCCTCGCCGGGAGAGGGATAAAATATAGTAGATATTAGACCAATGCAAGACTTTCAAGTTTTTAGAATTTCACTGAAAATGCCTCCAATACAGGAAAATGCGAAGCTTTTACCCTTTTTCCAACAGTGCTTCCGAGGTACGTACTTGTTCGATAACTCTGATTCAGCCCCTTCTTCTCCTCACTGCAACTTTGCGCCATCATCTTAGAACCTCCTTTTTTCCCATCTATCACATCTTACAGGTGGAAGCTTCCAGTGAAGAAAGTTTAAGTAAATTTTTCTTTGTGTCGGACTAGTCGTTTAACCATATAAAACTAGCCGGTTTACAGTCTGATCGAGGGGGTTAAGAGTCATAAATTACCATCATTATTATAAATGTACATGACGAAAAACCATGTGCGTAAGACATACATTTACCTGTAAGTAAATTAATACAGTCTTTTTACCTAACGTTGGCTAGGTTTTTACACTATTTTGTAAATTGATTTCGAGCTATTGAATATGCAGTTGTTGTTCGCTCCTTGACCGACCTTTCCAACGGCTTTTTATCATGATTAGGTATATTCCAAAACGAAAAAGTTCTAGTTTACACGTGAAACAGCAAGACTCCAATTCTTTGTGACGTAGTAGTAACCAGCGTGAAACAATTAAACTCAGACACAAATGTTCATCTCATTCCATTCATTGATGGGAACAATACCTATGCAAATAAAAACAGTAAATCTCTCTGGCTCGCTGTTTTTCTGTGAGGATTCCATGCTTCAGCCACTCAACATTATTTATGTTCGTTATTGTGGGTACATCCGGTTCTATCACAAAGATCTTTCCTCAACTAGAGGAGAAAAAAATTAAAAAACTGCGAATAAATTAGTTAAAAAAGTTTGGTAGATGGGGGAAAGCTGGATTGTGCAGCAAAAAATGTCAGAAGTCATTAACTCATGAATTTGCGTTTTTTTACTTCTTACGCATTGATTTATGTACAACAATCATGTAAAATAATTTAGATATGTATCGGTATATCAGATGCAATTTATTTATTTATATTTTACAATGAGATTATTTTCACCCTAAAATAAGTACAATGTCTTGAACACAGTAAATTGGGTCATACGTTTTTTGATGTTTTCAACATTTCGTTATATTGACCTGCTCACTAAGTTTGTGATCTTTGAAACGTACTGAAGCTTCTAAAACATTTAACCCGGAGGTAAGGTAACACTGATAGAGAAAACACAATAAAAACAATTTCCAATTCCATCGGTAGTAGGTACACGGTGTATTCTTTGATTAGATGACACTTACGTCAGGATTTGCCTCTTTTGGTTGATCAAATATCACATGTACAATCACAACAAAATTCTCTGAGATATTTGTCACACCCCAATGACTATGATTTTTAGTAAATCAGTGTAGTTTGCTTTTTTTCCAAAGATGGTTTACATAAACAAGAAAATTCGATTTTTTACATGCGAAACAAAGGCAGAAAACAAAAAAAAAAATAAAAACGTACCCTTCAGCAGCAACAGCAAAAAAAACAGCACACAAATCCGGACTCCGGCTTACTTTCGATCAATAAAAACGAACTCTTTCATATATGTGCACTTGTGGCACTGTGCAAATTGATTAAATTTACATATTCCTTTCTTTGCTCGTAATATGTGCACTCTGAGTGTGTCAGCGCTCGCTTAGAAACACGTATTTTTCCACTTTATCACTGATTGCAGCAAAGGCAAGAGTAGCAACGCACTTTTCGATTTTCATCAATTTTGGACCAGCACGAAAACAAACTATGAACAAAAGCTACGTTTTGCGTCACTAAAGGAAAACTTTTCACGATTGAAAAAAAAAACAGCAACGACGCCGACAACGACGACACCGACGTAGACTAATATCAATCGACCGAATTTCCTTTCTGAGGAAAAAGTGCTCCTTTTGCAAGTATTTTTGTGTGTGTTTTGTCCGAACATACAGCGCGATAACGTAAACAAAAGCGCTAACCTTCCACCGCGAGAGGTAAACTTCGAATGACGGCGCAGCTACGCACACGAAGTTCTCGGTTGAGCACGAAGAATAACGGACCGTTCGATTCTCAACGCAATCAAAACAACGACCCGATATTTGACGTTTACAGCAGCCGCCCGTGCAGCGATGCCAACTCTTCTTTTTCAATTGGAATATCTTTAATTACTCCTCGACTGTTTCAACAAGTTATCTGTTGAGCATCATGTTTTCGGTATTGCCCCTTGCATGACTATTTGGACTTCTGTGATAATCATTCATTGCCCAATTTCTTATTTCGCTTTATCAAATTGACACCTCAGTAGCGCAGTGGTAGTTTTTTTGGGTTCATTGTTTGTTTTGTTTTTCATTTGCAACATTAAGTATATATTTTTGAGCAGCTTTAGTTGAAAATTAGGTTGAATATCAAAACAAAACTAAGTTTTACATGATTGATTGGGTGATACTGAGTATCGATACTCTCTCAATTGTCATTGTATCGATACCAGACCACACGGTTTCAAGTATACTTTAATAATATATATAGGTATCAAGCACTGACTATTGCTGGAGTGATTTCTTATTAACCTACCAAGGCAGCAGTCATGATAGAGATTTTTTTTGTCTATATAATAAAATATTTCTGTCAAGCGTTTCGATAACGCTAGTATCGATACCCATCGCCCAAACTGCGAGATCGTGTGCGAGATTCGACTGTGATAATCGTGTATTTCGGGTAGCGAACCTATACATTAGAGAAATGACAAGACACTCACCGTTAAGGCAACTGTCAACATCAAAACGGGCGAGCTGTATAAATTTGCATTGCCGTTATCCGTTTTGATGTTGACAGTTGCCTTAACGGTGAGTGTCTTGTCATTTCTCTAATGTATAGGTTCGCTAATTTCGGGGTAGTCCAATTTGGCGTAAAAGTCGCAATATTAAAACTACGGTCTCACCAAAATGTCTCTTCATGGTTCAGCAAAATACTTTGCTGAAAGCATATCAGCAAACCGCTAGTTCACTGGTTAACAGCATTCTTTCTAAAATGTTGCTGTGATTCAGTTCCAAAATTTGTTGAATTACATTCAGCAATTTTATTTCTACTGTACCAGTATGATTAATTTATTGGAAACCAGTAGTCGATTCAATGATTCACGAAAATACAGCAAAACAATTTGCTGAACACAAAACAGTAAATGAATGTTTACTGGAAATAGCGAGCAAATCGATGTGTCAAAAATTTTCACGTCAAGCTGTCATTAGTAAAATCCGCCAAACTGCTGCGAAGCTCGTACGGGATCACAGCTATGTTACTGATAGCCGGTACGGGACCATAACTAAATTAAGGTCCAAGCACAATGGATCCGTTTGCGTTGCGTTGACGTTAATTTGACAGAAAATATATGGGCTAACTGTCAAATTGCCGCAAACGCAGCCTCAACGTATCAATTGTGTTTAAACCTTTATTGTTAAGCTAGATTGAACGTAAAAGTAAATTTGATAAATACACATGTATAGTTCAACAGCCTCCCCATCTGGTCTCAAGGTACGATGCTGGCCTAACAAGCCGGGCGTCGTAGGTTCGAGTCTCGACTCTAGAGAGACTGTTAGTGTCAGTAGGATCGTAGCGCTAGCCCCGCAATTTTCCTGTACAGTTAACGGTTGGCTGCGAAGTCTGTGTATAGTAAACAGAAGGTCAAGTTCCGAATCGGAATGTAGCACCAAGGCTTTGCTTTGCTTTTTAGTTCAACAGTAATTTGGTTATGATGCTGTGGCTGTGGGTGGGTAAATGGTGGCGGTTGAGGGCAACATGGTTCCTTTACTCTAACTGGGTTAACCAGCAGAATATACTTTGCTTTGCTGAATGTACAGCAAAATGACATTGCTGAGTTTTGTATGGAGTAGGTGTCATTGTGCCATGTGTGTATTTGGGCTTTAAGCTAGGGATACCATCCGTCCTGATTTAGCAGGACATGTCCTGATTTTGAGATCCTATTTGGGCGTCCTGATTTATTTTTCATATTCTAGCATTTGTCCTGATTTTTATAAGACATGCAATCACCTTCAATCACCAAGTTCATACTGCAAGGCACAAGTCGGTTAGTTTATAACAGAAACGTGAATGTTGCCTGAGATTAGAAATTGTTGGAGATTGACCAGTTTTTTTTTTTTTTTTTCATTTCTGGTTGCTATAAAAAGAAAAGGACATTTTTCTCCGATAAAATTCTTAAAGTAACATTTTATGAGATAAAATTGTAAAATTTGAAGTGATGACCATTTTGCGGGCTAAAGAAAATAAAGGGGCCTAATACAGTCAACGAGGTGAGCAGCGACTCACTCGCCTGACCAATTTAGATATTTTTTTCTGTTCACACATTTTTTTGACACGGCACAATACGCCATTTTTGATATAACAGATAGTGAGTCTGCTGTAGCTCGTCTGCGAAACTGCTCCACTAAGCTGTCACCAGCCAAGTTCCACTCGCGTTTCCTAATACAACATTTTGCTCGTCAGTGACTCTAGGCGAAGCAAATTGCTTGCCTCGTTTCCTTTAATCGGTCCCAAAATCTGGAAAAATCTGCATTATTTTTGAAATATCTGGGAGAATAGACATTAAACCTGTCTATCTTGATACATGTTCAATAAAGTGGATAATTCAGATGAATCTCGGTACCTGACTACACAACGCTCAGTGCGTAAATTATTTCTTAGGTTAAGCTTGAGTAAAGTGAATAGTGTAAAACATCTGACAATTTTTATATTTAATTTTAAACAGTTTACATTTGCTGAATTCTTTGGAACCATACAAATTCCTAAAAATTCAAAGTTGCTTGATAAAATATGATCGTTCGAGATACATGTTAAATAAATTAACAACCGAATAGCATTTTAAAGTGCAAATCACATACCACCAGTTTAAACCAGAATAAATATAATTTTGATCAAATTTGTGTCGAAAAAATAGATGTCCTGATTTGTACCTCTGACCAGATGGTATCCCTACTTTAAGCGTACCAAATCCTAAAGGAAAAAAAACCTAAGTTCATTGGAAAGCTCATTTTTATTATCCGGTGTTTAAAAGTTTGTTTCTTATTACGCCCTTGTTCGGCTTATTAGGAAGCCGAATATGACGTATGAAGAGAGCCCACAGCACGATATGAAGATCGTCATCGGAAATACGAACGCACAAGTCGGACGAGAAGAGTTCTTTCGTCCCGTTAGTGGTAGGGAAAGCCTACACTCTACCACCGAAGAATTTTCAAATTTGGGAGCGAGCGGCTGTGTAGTGCAATTCACCAGATTATCTTAAGGGTATGGTTCCAGCGACTGAGGCCGCTGCAGGAAGCCTTTGTTGGAAAATACCAATGCGGTTTTCGAGTGGGGCGATATACAACGGACCAAATGTTTTCCTTGAGACAGATTCTCGACAAGTTTCGAGAACACAACTTGCAGACGCATCACCTGTTTATTGACTTTTAGGCGGCGTACGATACAGTGAAACGCAACGAGCTTTGGAAAATAATGCTAGAACATGGTTTTCCAACAAAACTAATTACACTGTTACGTGCGACGCTTGACGGTTTCACATCATGCATAAGGACAGCGGGCGAATTTCGGACGCGTTTGTGACGTTAGATGGTCTGAAGCAAGGTGACGGGCTCTCGAACTTGCTGTTCAACATAGCTTTGGAAGGTGCAATACGAAGGGCAGGTGTGCAGAGGACAGGGGCGACTCGTGGCTTTTGAACCTTCCTATTCAACACCAAATTCTGAGAATCACAGTTTTAAGAAGTAATTGGGCGTCGTACACACATTACGTAACGCATGAAGGGGGGGGGGGGAGGGGGGTTAAGTCTGCGTTACTTATTGTTACATAGGGGGGGGGGGGGGTAATTGAGATCGTTACGTAACTGTGATGTTTGCTCAAAACTGCAAATTTGAAGGGGGGGACAGGTTGTCCAACGTTACGTAATTTTAGGGGGGGGAGTCATCGTTACATAGAGGGGGAGAGGGCAGAAAAACTACTACTATTTAAAAATAAAACTAATAAAAAGTACAGTTTAAATATAAATTTGATTTTCAAATTTATTTTTTTATCTGGCGTCTCCAGGTGCAATGCACAGGTTGCACCTATGGACGAGTCGCCCCTGGCAGAGGAGCGGCACCATCATCACTAAGTCTCACATGCTTCTGGGCTTCGCGGACATTGATATAATTGGTGTTAACCGTAGAGCAGATGAAGAAGCCTTTACGGCTCTCAAAAGGGAAGCTGCGATAATTGAACTCACAATAAACACTGCCAAAACGAAGTACATGGTGGCTGGCAGAGAGCGTGGTAGTTCTGTGGGTGTTGGTGCTGCGATGGAGATGGATGGGGATACTTTCGAAGTGGTCGACGAATTTGTTTATCTTGGTACTCTCGTGACATGTGAAAACGATTGTGTAGCCATCTCAGGTCCCCTAGCCTACAGATCCGTACGAAATTCGCGCTCTATAAGACTCTGATGGACACGAATCGTGGACGTGGAAAGAGGCCGATCAACTAGCGCTTGGGGTCTTCGAGCGTAGAATCCTGCGATCAATACTCGGGGGTGAATGGGGATGGCGCAGACGCATGAATCACGAGCTGTACGAGGTATACAAACACGCTGATATTGCCGAGCTGATGAAACACGGCAGGTTATAGTGGGCTGGCCATGTAGCACGGATGGTGGATGAGCGACCGGCAAAGATATTATTTAGCAGAGAACCGGGTAGAGGCCGACGACTTCGAGACAGACCTCGCACGCGCTGGATGTGCTGTCGACGAGGATGCCTGAGCAGCGGGTGTAAGGGGAGACTGAAGAGTAGCAGCCCAAGACCGAGTTTTGTGGAACGTATACTGGATTTGGCATAGGATCTCAACGATCTGTCGCCATAAAAGTTAGGTAAGTAAGTCATTACAGTGGTTTGCGTTGCCCAATTACGTTTGCGTTGCGTTGACGTTAAATTGTCATTAAATGTATGGGCTAACTATCAAATTGCCGCGAACGCAGCCGCAACGTAACCATTGTGTTTGAGCCTACAGTAGCGAATTGATTCCGGGATAGGGTTGCCACCTCTCTAGGTCTCACCCGAAGTCTCCGGCTCTGGGAGGTGATCTCCGGGTCTCCGGGTGAACGCGAATTTTCTCCGGGTCTGGGACGTAGTTTCCGGGTCTCCAGATAAAAGCGAAATTTCCTGAGCCAGCAAAATTATTTTCAATTCGCTCTGGAAACGGCATAGGTAAGTTTTTTCGAGCGGATTTCCGAATAAACCCGTTTTTTTAAACGAAAAACTCGGAAACTATGCGAGTTTATTTAGTTTTCGGCTTTAATTTACCAAAGTACTTCACCAAAGATTTTAAAGCTTCTTTCAAATCTTTATCTAAAAATGTACGTTGGTGTGTGCGTGTGTGTGTGTGTATGTGTGTTTGTGTGTGCTTGTCTGTGTGTCTGAGTGTGTATCTCTTTTTGTGATTTTGTGTCAGTGTGCGGGGGAAAAATGTCCTAGGCCCCCCAGTCCTAGGCCAGACCTGATTGGAAAACAAAGTAAAGATCTTTTTTCTCATCACCTTCTAGCGCAGCGTGAAGTAAAGTCATCCCAACAAACAATTGGGCTGAACAAAACAGCTAAGAACTTGGCTAATAAAATTGTTGAATAAAAACTGCATACAGGTGAAACGGATTGCCACAACGCTCAAGTTGATTTATCAGCTAAACAAGCAATAAATTCAGGTTTAAAAAAAACTTGTGAAATATTCCACGCCATTATTTAATTGCTGGCTGGTTAAGCGCTATTTCAATTTAAAAAATAGCTATTTGACAACATCAATTAAACACTAAACAAACTGGTTGAATAAACGCTTCTTGGTATTTACTGTTTTCTGTCTAAAAATTTATCATTTTTTTATCCGGTGTTTAAAAGCTTGTTTCTTATTAAGCCCTTGTTCGGCTAATTAGGAAGCCGAATATGACAAGTAGCTGATTCAGTTCTCCAAAACCGGCCTATTAAAAGCTGATTAAACACTTAGAAATACATTATTCATATAAATACATATAAAAGCGCTTATTAAGCCAAAAAATATGTCCTGAGTTGGTAGTATGTTTGTAGGTTTGTACAAACAGTAGGTGCTTTAAAAAGTGATTTGAAAAAAAAATTGGTATTTGCTTCATGCAGGTGACAACGACAGGAACTCTTGTCCCTGATTAGAATGACGAGGGAAATGCATTGTAAATTCAGTTATTTCCAATTTATTCACTCTGCTATCAGAAATAATACCCATCGGCTCATTTAAAGCATTAAAACCATTTTAAAATAGTTCATCGTACTCAAATTAATTAACAGTTATTGAATTAAAATAACATACTGACTTCTTTCTGGTTGGTTTATTTTTTATCATTCGGTACAATTCTATGTTTTTATATATGATACAAATGCTGAAGCGCTTGTTCAGCTACAATTTAGTATATATACAGCCAATGGAAAACTGTTTATGAAATAAACTGGAAATAGATGTACGGGTTAAACCGATACGTATCATATATGTCAAGATAGACGAATCGGCAACACGTTCTACCACCAAACTCATGAACATGAGTTCGAGATTCGAGACTGGCAGTAAAGTAATTGGATACTAAAAAGGTAATTTTCACTAAAAATATTATAAAAATAAACGATGAAAAATATACACAAAAGTGCAAAAAATCGAAAGATATAGATGTGTCCGAATCGCCCAAACAATAAAAAAAAGTCTAATTAACACGAATATATATTATGAAATATATTTATCGTAGCTGCAATAAAGCTGAAAAAGAACTGCTTCAGAAAGACAGAATGTGCAATTTTAGCCATGGAATTGTCATATAGGCGCTTATTTAGGCTATAAACCAACTACTGTTGGCTGTAAAAGAGTTTTTCTACAAGCTGTACAAAGAATGAATAATCGCTTCTACAGAATCGATCAGCATGTATAAAAGTTGTTCAAATGGCTGAGTTATTTCTTACTAAGCCCTTGTTCGGCTATTTAAGAAGCCGAATGTAACAAGTAGATAATTTAGTTCTCCAAAACCGACTGATTAAACTCTTAGAAATCCATTAATAACCCTATGCTCTGCTCAGCCATCAGCTGAATAGGATTAGTTATAAAAGCGCTTATTTATTAAAAAAAATGTTTCTTGGGATACCTCTAAATATTGTAAGTAAAGAGGGCCCCACGAAAATATCTGCCCCGGGCCCCCCAGTACCCGAATCCGGCCCTGCTAAATAAGTTTGCATATTAACAAAAAATATACGCTGCATTACAAACTAATTTCATTTTTTGTCTTATGATAACATTTTCAGTTCAGTAAGGCGGACAATGTATGAAGTTTTTACGAAGGTGCGATGAACGAAGCAGACTTAGAACGAAAATTCCTTTTCCAGACGGGACTCGAACCCGCAATCCGTTGTTCTTGTTGGGTACATTTTACACTGTGACCAGTTCCGATTTGATGTAAGCCTCATCGCACCACTATTCGCGTTGACGGTGTTGCTGATATTTGTTTGGTTTGTGCATGCGAAAAAAAAGGAAGGAAATATCTTTGCTTTTGTCATCACGCATATTTTGACAATTACATATGAGTGTTCACGTAGGTGCGAACAGCCTTCAAAATCTCTTTCAACGCGAATAACCCGAATTAGATTGATTGGTTTCCACTTGCCAAATAGGTTTCGTCCCAGTAAGGCATATATGGAATAAATTCCACATACATATAAAGTTTACAAAGTAGAGTGAGGAACCTTTTGTAAGCAGCTTATGCAGCCTCCTGTTCATAGAGACGAAATACTCAAAATGTGTAAGGCGAAATACATACACCAATAATAGTCCAGCAATGAGCCAATTGTCAAATGTTCTCGGCTGGTAGAGATCGTTAGAGTCAATATAGGATCGGAGCACTGAATCCGGAATTATCCTATGCAGCTAGTCTGTACCGTCAGATACCAAAACTCCGAAAACAAATGTAGCACATGGGCTTTGTTTTGCATACAAAAAAACGCCCTTTATATAGCCTCTAAAACCAGACTTGTTAGGGGGCTGTGGAACTTTGAAATAGATTAGCCAGTTGAAATTGTCTCAGGCTCCATTTATTTCGCACTCTTTCACCAAGAATTCGTCGCAACGGAGAAGCAAAGACACAAGACATTGTCATATTTCATCTTAAGATATAAATTAACCCCTGAAAATGCACCTAATCTGGTACAATTTTGTCAGTTTCTTAATTGAAATATAGGTAACGTTTGGGGTAGAAAAAATTGACTTATTTCGGATGGTGGTTAAAAATAACTAAGACAGATAATTGAGTTTGATAAATTTCTCATGGTAACTAATTATGTGAGCTTACTGGAAAACAAATCTACGCCCTTGTGAGCGGGTTTACGGCAGTTAACCGGAACATTCGCCATGGCGGACGAAAACATGCGTGTGGGCATATTGGGCGAGTTCGCCAACTTGAGTACCACATCGATAGTAAGCCACTCCATCTCCTCCAACGATCACTTCGAGTAATGGGACGACACCTAATCCGGCCAAAACACGGTCTTCGGTCTTATGGTTTCTGTGTGTGTCGCGCGCGCGTTTATGTGTGTGTCAGTGTGTGTGTGTGTGTGTGTGTGTGTGTGTGTGTGTGTGTGTGTGTGTGTGTGTGTGTCAGTGTGTGTATCTGTGGCTTTGTGTCAGTGTGTGTGTATGTGTGTGGCAATGTATGTGATATATTTCTTTACCAAAGTTTTATGTGAATCGGATGACATACAAATTTTTCCCAGTCTTGTGAAACAGTTCGGAATGATCGGATAATCAACAGCCTATGGGAAATTAACCGTACTTTTCGAATTTTTGGGTCCCGGTTTGCAAATCGTCGCTCCAAATCCGCCAATCCCGGAGCCGTGAAATGGGAAAATATAAAACGAATGTACTTTGATGTACGATTTCTTATTTTACCTTGAAAGGCCAATCAAATGCCTTCAATTTTCTATAAAATCTTATAATCGGTCAAACGGCTCAAAAGTTACAAATTTTTGAAAAATGATTGTCGATTTTTGGCAACCCTAATTCAGAAAGGATCACCCTAAGGACCAAACAAAAATATACGGGTATAAAGTTTTTCGATAAAGAACAACTATACCAATGTTGAGCATGATCTGAAAAAAAAAATCTGATAATAAGAAAGGTTTAACGGCATTTTAGGTGAATAACATTTTCTGACATCAGAAATGAGTTCAGCACCTCAAAATTGGCATTATAACGTCATTTTCAATCATTTTAGAAAGACTTTTAGGTTTTTTTCCATTTTTTGTCCAGAAACCCGCCACTGTGTGGGGGATTGAAAACACTTTGTGTACAGATAATTCATCGCAGATTGCCTGCAATACTTTTTACCAGAGCCGGATTTAAAGGGGGACCGGGCCTCCGCATTTTTGGGGCCCCACAAAAAGTTTTTTTCTTTATCAAAAGTAAGATTCAATCAAGAAAAGCAGCAAGAAAATTTGAACAGACCATTTCAATCTGAAACTTTCCTTTAGTTTTATTTTTTCGCGAGCGTCAATATCACAACTACATCCACAGAAATCACCTTGGATTCTCTTGGAAGGACACACATTAACACACCATTTGAATCGGACCAGCGCGCATGGGAGGTGCTTACTTGTCTGAATTAGGGATACCAGATGTACGCTGCAAAATGCAGATTTTCAGAGTCCGTGTCCAGATTTTATTGACCTGCAGATGTGTGAAGTTTTTTCCTAGTTTCTGTAGATTATTATCAGGATCGCCTTATATTTGCGCAGTCTTTCTCAAATTGTGTGCAAATTTTCGATTCCATCGACGGGAATGCATGATTAGGGGCCGTTCCTAAACCACGTGGTCATAAAGAGGGGGACGGGGGGGTTTGTCAAAAGACCACGAAAGACCACGCACGGGTGTGGGGGGTTAACGAAATGACCACGTGGTCTTTTTTCCTGACTTATAATTTATTGTTGCCACCAAGTGAAGAAGCTTTTGCATTTTAGCAGTGGTGGGCACCATTCCGCTAATTCGCTAATTCGCTAATTCGCTAATTAGCGACGCTAAAATTCAGTTAGCGATTTAGCGATTTCGCTAATTTTTGAGCTGGTTAGCGAAACTGTTAGCGTCGCTAAAATTTTGGCCTTCGAAACGCTAATCGCTAATTCGCTAAATTTTGTAGAGAAGCGACAATAGAAATATTTAGAAAAACTGTGAATTGCTGATGGCGTACGTAAATTGCTTCGAAAGATGAACATACTCTACTGCGAAAGTTACTTTTGTCAGTTTTTTTTACCCTAGAATGGAGTTCCAGTTGTCGTACAAGCCACAGGAGCATTTTAAAGGACAAGCACAAGGTCTAGATTGAATTTTCGGCACACCAAGAACTTTGGTAAATTGCAATGCGCTTGAAATTATGACAACTTTGGTTCTACTTTTTCGATTCAGATAATAATTGAATTTTTATGAAAACTTCCTAACATTCAATGCAAGCTAAATAACTTTTGTTATTCTTGTTTTTAGAAAATCAAATATGAATACCGTTTCGTGAACCTCTTACTGTAAATAGCTTTAAAAAGTAATTGTTTTCGTTTGTTTAACCAAAACAGATCAAAGTGGTCCAAATCCTACAAAACACGAGCAATAAATATAGCGATATGACTATTTAGGACATATTAAAAAGTTAGCGATTAGCGATTAGCGAAAGTTCCGCTAATGTGGGTTTAGCGTTTAGCGATTGTCTAGCTAAATTTCCCGGTTAGCGACTTAGCGATTAGCGTCGCTAAATTTTCGGTTAGCGGTGCCCACCACTGCATTTTAGAAATATAGAACGTACTGAAAGCTTAATAATAAAAATGTAAAAAATTCAAGCAAATTTTTGGCACTTGACAAATGAAAAGACCACGTGGTTAAAGTTGCAAGGAGGGTGTGGGGCGGGGGTTGGTCAAAAGGCCACGAAAGACCACGGGGGGGGGGGGGGGGTAGTGATCAAAATATGATCACGTGGTTTAGGAACGGCCCCTTATCTTGCATTCCTGTCGATGAAATCTAAGATAAAATAGAGTTATGTAAAAAAGAATACTTAGCCTTATTTATGAACCACATTGGCGCCGTTCAGGGGTCTATTACGAGCATCAATTCGAAATTGTTTTTTTCCACAAACCTGTGCCTTCCTCTTAATAACTTAACTACCGTGAGGCGCCCTAATTCTGCGCACTTCGTATCAAAATGTTGATGCCGTTTAGTTAAAAAGGAAGCATAAGCAAAAAGTTGACATTTGATATATAGGAAATCAATTTCAATCATTATTTTTGGAAATCTGCTTTTAATTTTTTTTTTTTAATATTCTAATACGAAGTGCGCAGAATTAAGAGCCGTGCAGAATTAGAACGCTTTGCGGTAACAAGTTTAACAGCTCACTGGCTAATTTCTGCTACAAATGTTGACACTTAACACTAGTGATATGTTTAGCTGAATAAATTTTCGTGTATACTTTTATTAATTAGTTGGTTTGTAGGTATTTCAGAACTAATCATTTGCCTGGAGAAACGCGGACGCGGAAAAATAAAAGACGTCTACTCGCGTTGCACGCTTCACAGATATGCCCTAGAGCTCAAACTGGAAATAAACGAAAGATTCGTGCTTTTTACCCATTCTTGTGAATTTTGGTGCCCTTAACCAGCTCGAAACTGCGATTAATCTTAAGAGACTTAAATGAAGTTTACCGGTAGGCAAACATAGAAGCAACGAATCCGGCGAACAATTATACTCTGCGGCCTTTTCACGCACTTCTAAGCTGGCTAGAGTCACCAAAATTCACGGGAATGGTTAAAAAGCTATAATCTTACATATTTTTCAGGGCGTGGAGCAAAATCTGTGTTGACCAGCGTTATTATCCAGTCACCGTGAAGCAGTATAAAACAATTAATCACTAAGTCTGTGCCGAATAAGAATATCGAATTTCAAAATTGTATACATATAATCATACATCTAAAAAATAAGAAAAACTTTAGTTTCTGAAAGGTTAAGCTTCAGAATTAACTGTGTGCCATATAATACACATGTAAAGTAAATCCTTGGTGCTACATTCCGGATTCGGAACTTGACCTTCTGTTTATTTATAGACAGACTTCGCATCCGACTGTTTAGTGTACAGGACAATTCGTCCCCTTAATTCTAGAACTAGATAACTCGAAAATTGATGTTTCGAGAAAAACGAGTTTGAAAATTTGACCTATTCTGGTGATGACGATTCAAATGCAATTATTAAAGGTTCAGATTTAATGAAACGCTTCCATATCGTTTCAAGCCCGTTATAGCAACGAAAAAATCAACAAAAAACCGAGGAATTTAGTTTTATTACAGAATACGCTTGTTTTTCGTTGAGATATCTAATTTTTTTAATTGATGAATAACTTTTTTCTTGTAATCGTTGTTCAACGAGTTTTGGATATGTTATAAAGCTCGACGTGATAAATATGATGGCATACTTAACTCAAAATCGACAAATTTCGAGTTATCTAGTTCTAGCATTAAGGGGACGAATTGCGGGGCTATCGCTACGATCCTACTGACACTAATAGCGAATTTCTTTATTCCACTGTGTACGGGCAAAACTGCCGAGGAATAATAAAACGTCATCGCCATTTAAGACGCAAGTAAGAAAGAGATACCAGATAATTGTTTACGAACTTAGCACGTGCGGTGGTGGGTTGAAGCTGACAAATTTTACAGTGCGCTTCAGGCAGCATAGCAGGTCAAAACTGGGCCAAAATCGAGCGAATAAAGAAGGGTTTTGACAGCAGTTAGTGCGCTTCCAGGTCAAAACGAGGTAAGCTGGTGGAATAAAGAAATTCGCTGTAAGTCTCTCCCGAGCCGAGGCTCGAACCTACGACTGGCCTGATGGGCCAGCATCGTACCTCGAGACTATCTGGGAGATACACATGTACCATATTTAATAATTATTCGGATGCAATAAACGCGATCAGAAGCTATCTTTGAGGACCACTGTTTATTTTCTGCACTGCCTGATTGGCATATTAATTATTTGATTTATCTGTACAACTTTTCCACTGCTATTTCATCTGTCGTTTGATCTTCCTCGATTTAAGAACTGAAGTTTAAGCATGAAATTTTGTTTTACATTTCTGTATCAGAAATTATACCGTTCTGCAATGTAGTACAAACCGATGATAAGCAAGAGAAACTGTCGGTGCCAAACACTAAGTTAATAATAGAGCCGAACGTTTCTAAATAAATATGTCATTCATTTTTAAAAGAAAATTTATAATATGATTCAAAATGGTTTTGTCTGGAATTCTCAAGCAGGTTCAGAACAAAACGGAAATTTTGGGTGAAAATTCAAAGCATTCAATGACTGACCGTTATAAGGAAAATATAAACAGGTATGAATCTTGTTATTTTATGTCACTTAATAGTACTTCATGTTTCGAAAACAGTGACGGGTTTTGAGGGTAGGTTACGGTCTTCTTGGTAGTACAACAAACAGTGAGGCAATCATCGCTCCTCCAAGATTAACGTTTCCTGCGGGTATAATTTGAGTTCTTTCAAAGTTTGTTTGTAGTTCAGTGCCGTGAGCTGTTACGAAAATAAAATTAAATATGACATGCACGTAAAGCATCATTACACCATACTCACATCGCGTCGTGGCCAGCTGGAAATCACCTTGTACTCATCAATCAGGAACCCTTCCCCTGTAATAAAATTTAACAAGATTTGCAGAGAAGTGTCGGTCGTGAATCGCCTCTCTATCATCGGACCCGTCGGGGGTCTAATTCTAATTTTGGTTATATTTTCTCCAGCTATCTGGTCTGGCTCAGGAGGGACTGTAATTCTGGCATTAACCCGAATTAGTTCTCGTTTCGCTTCTGCATCAGCTCGTTCAGACTCCAGCCGACGCCGTTCAGTCTGCATCATCAATTCTTTCTGACGTTTGGCCTCTTGTTTCGCCCGGTCCGCTTCCAAACTTTCGCGGTAGGCAGCATCTTGCTCCAACTTAACCTGCTCCCTAGCTAGGCGTTCATTTTCTTCACGTAGTTCAATCTTCAGCTGTTCACTGTACATGTCGGCTGCTTCCATCAGTTGTGATAGTAAATCGTCAACACTGACATTACCTGAAAATCGACATTAATTATTACTATTATCTATCCCTTAAGCTCCAAACACTCACCATAAATAACCTGGAAAACCTCGCATTGGCTACGATTTTTTGCTATCACAAGTATGGCTGGTAATCTATCAGTTGGAATGTTCCGAACTGTAATCGAAGCAGTCATTCCAACACAAGCCGAAATGGACGATAAAAACCTAGAAAGAAATTCATTGGTTTCAAACACTGCAATTGTGGCCCTTATTTCGTTTTCGTACATATTCTTATTGCTTTCGAATGTGAGATCCCAACCATAGAGTACATAATGATCCAAAAACATTTGAATTATGCTTTCACATGCAAGCAGCTGGCCACAGAATACATTCGTCAGTACGCTACCATCATGGTGCAGATAGATCGCCATTAGTTTGCGCTAAAACATACAAGCAGTTCGTTAAACAATAATAACATAATAAATTAACAATCAACCCACATCTCGAGCCGAGGGACGGCAAGCTTCCTTTAGTGCATCTTCCAAACTTCCCTGGAAAAACATTGGATGTTGCGGGCCGTACCGCTCTACGAAATTTTCCACAAACTGTATGCTTCCGATCGTTTCGTCGTCCACATTGTCAGGGACTAAGAAATGTGTGATACTAAGTTTTATTCAAACAGTACAATTGGACCAATGTTACGCTTACTCAAATGCTTCAAGTGGCTGTTGATGGGCGTCTCCGTGAATATATCGTCATCATTATTGAAGTCTGACGCATCCTCAAACTCCTCACCGCTGCTCTCGGAATCAATAATGATGGGCATGCTGTCACTAGAGTTTCAAATCGAATTAAAATGTCCATTGTTTAGTAGCATTAAGATAATTGTATGAATGTATCATTTTTGGTTGAAATAGCAAATTTAATAGCAATAAAATACCACACAAACACAAACTTCGTAACCACTGCAATTCGCAGTAGAGCATCTTTATACACATTTTTTATTCAATTTGTGTTAATCCAGATGTACTCGGAATGTTTAAAGATCGTCATTCACTTTTTTTAATTCACCCTTCATTTATTCACTCCCATGAATTTCAAGATGATACAAAAAGGTTTCCAATCAATAAAGCACACAACGCTTACGTAAGGTCCTCAATTAATTAGAAGCTATAAGATTACGATTTTAATGTGAATAATTTATGTCAAACCACACAAGAGTTATACTTCGACGGAGAGGTCTCTCGACTATTCAATATGGCGATTTGATAACAAAAAATACAACAACACAACTCTCAGAACTGAATGGTAAATATTATCAGAGTCGGTGCTATTGTACCGGCTCGGATGTCCAAAAAGGCTATTGCTTCGAAAAAAATGAACAAGCAAGAAATCCACGAAGTAATTTTGAGTGATCGTAAAGTTGAACGAGATTGGTTGATGGAACATGTTGAAAATATTTCAATTCGTTCCGAAATTCAATCGAGAGTTGTCTGTAAAGTGAAGACATGACCTGATTCTACTCTGCTGGCAAAAACGTCTGTTGAAAAGGTTATAGCGTCTGTATTTTAAGATATTCACGAAATGATATTCGACTTTCTTAAAAGCTAAGCAAAGCGAAAGTTAATGCCAGAATCATCGTCCCTCCAGTCCCTTCAAAGCAATGTGCTACATTCCGATTCGGAACTCGACCTTCTGTTGATTATACACAGACTTCACAGCCTACTGTTCAAGTGTACAGGACAATTTCGGGACTAGCGCTACGATCTGCTGACACTAACACTGCCGCTCATAGCAAGTCCGTCCCAATTGCTTTTTTGTGCTGACGAGAAAACAGCAATTGAAAATCGTAACGCTTTAGGTGAAATTTTGCACTTAAAAGCTTTTTCAATCGAGACCATCAACAGAATTTAGTACTACAATGACAATCTAACACTATTGCATCATAAAACTTGCGTAAACACTGAAATTTGATTAAAATTTGTTAAAAATCATAAGCTGGGACTCACATGCGATTACTTTTACGGTTCGTAGCCAGAATGATAGCAAGTCAGTCCCATAGCCAGCTAAGACCGGTGATGAAAAACAAACTACTGCAAATCGATGGCGGTGCTATAGCTTGCGTTTGGAATGAATCCATCGCTGGTCAATTCATAAATAACCTTCTGTCGTGCTTCATTAAACAAGTTTTTTTTGTGAGAAGCATAACGTAATGTACCAACTGCGCCGCTCAAAATAAAATAAGATTTTGTTTCTACATTTGATACTACTGATAAATTCAAAATCAGTTTAGGTGTAGGAACTCGTTCTAAATTTCCCTGAGAGCGGTCACACGTTCGTGACGGTGGGCAGCTTCCACGTAGCAGTGGAAGTGAATATGAAAAAAAAAACACCTATAGCTTAGGAAAATGTTTGCAGCTAAGTAGCATACCGAAGTATTTGGTATAACTGACAAATTCTTCAAAACAAAATTCACGACAATAATTGAACAATTCTTGCCCACATCTTTACATAAAATAGGGATAAAATACGAAAAGTAGTATTTACTAAAGAATGCTTTAACTAACAATACAGTGACACACCTAAAGCGTTCACTGTCAACAAACAACAGCTGAAGGAAGCTACTGGTGGAAACTTTGTTATGAAGAAAACATTGTACTATCAGCTAGAGCCACACGATGTGAAACGCGTAAAATTTAATCAAACCTCCTATCGAATATCACTTGGTACATCCAATTCTAAACCTGAAGACCATAAGTTGTGGTAAATATCACATTTTTCATAATCATTATTGGCTGTGGGGTTAAATTGCGAAGATTTTTGCTATGGGACCGACTTGCGATCACTCTTGCTATGAGACAAACCGACTTGCTATTTTTTTCATAGTTCCTCAGAACGAAGTATTCAAAAATATTTGTTCTATCGAAAGTAGATATAAAAAGGAATTGATTCCATAAATAAACTCAAAATTGATAAAAATGCAATTGGGACGGACTTGCCATGAGCGGCAGAACAGTCTCTCCCGAACCGAGACTCGAACCTACGACAACTGGTTTGTTAGGTCAGCATCGTACCTCGAGACCAGCTGGGGATTCGACTATTTTACGAAAGGAAAAAATGATCAGCGGCGATTATTATTTGTTGGATGAAATCTTAATAAAAGGCCTCACATGTCAAAGAAAAAAGGTGTGAATCATCAAGCTTGTCACAAATCAGAGAACAAACACTGCCTTTTTCCTACAAGTTTCTTGGCAAAGTTAAATAAAATCTAGGCCAGAACAAAAAAAAATCATGATGCACTTGTTAAAGCGAACTTTTGTTTGCATCAATTGCAGACAACTGTCAATATACGGGACAGTTGGCTTGTTGGATTAGCACTGTATCGCGAGACAAACTGGAAAGCATCGGTGTACTTGTGGTGATTATTAGAACCAAATTTATCAATACCAACAATCAATTACTTACCTATTATTGTAAACATTTCTGCTGCTACTACTGGTACTGGTACTAGCCGTATTAGCTGCAGTGTTATTATTGGTTATTTTCACTGACCCGTCCTGGTCGGCTCGTTTCAGCACCAGATTATGTTCCCTCTCAACACCGGATTCTGCCAGTGTCGTGCTATTGGTGACATTGTTGGGCCAGCCAGACCACACCTGGTGCCGTACCGGAATGTCCGTGATAGAGTACAAATCCGTTTTGATAGACAGAATATTCTGTTGCCCAGGAAATTTGAGTACCAACAAACTAGCTTCTGGTTGGACATTAATATGCAGTGTGTAGATTTGCTTGTTCTGCGAGGAAAGTGGATCGCTGCTAAAACAAATTGTAATGAATATCAATCGTGCTGTTTCATTCACCATTAATATGAAGCTTACGATTCTCCAACAAAGCCCTCAACAGTCATATCTGTCAGAATGAGATTAACTTCCTTGCCTATATTGAGCGATTTGAGCACCGTTGTGGAGTTTTGGACCCCCTTCTGTTCATGATTGTTGTTCAGTATTAAAATCTAAGTTGGATGCAGAATGAAATCAACATGTACATACTTGCTTGCCCTGTTCCCATCCTTTCAGCGCCTGTCGACAAACTGGAACACCAGTTTTTTCGCAAATCTTGGTTTTTAATTCGCCCACCGTGGCATGATTCGATATGCTTAGTAAGTGCAGCTCGTTGTTAAAGTGAATTCTAAATACAACTTCATGCGGTTTGGTGTCTAAATAGTTCAGTGCACTACGGAAATCGTTGTTACTGCTAGATCGCGAAGAAGATGCTCCTGAAGCGGAAAAATTATGAAATTATCATCAAATAACTGACACACAAATCTATACATTGAAAATGTTATGAAGTAATGAAAGCGCATGAAAACTAGCATTTATTCTCAAATTTGCTCTAGGTATTAACCATTTAATTTCATGTCAAACGGAAGATGATGTAGGTGTTATGTGTGAGGTACGATGAATGATTATCAAAACCAACATCTATACCTGGTTCTATAAATCCAAACGAATCATCAAAAGAAAAGTCTGCATCGCCATTAAGAAAATTACAATAGTTACAATTTGCACTCCACATATTTCTAAATAACGTCAAAACTTACCAGCATCCAGGCTGCGATTATTACTAGAAGCATCACTGCTTGCACCAAGTGCATTTTTTACCGGAGACGAGGGTGCTGTCATAAGTTCCTCCACATTTGCCATAGCTTCTAAGGTGTTCAGGTTATTTGAAGAGCTAGTAAAAGCTGATCCCGTTGCTACGCTGTCACTACTGAAGTTTATCATGTTCATCATAGAGGCACTGCTACTACTACCACCACCATCACCTGTACTTCCAGCTGATGTGCGCTGCTCTTGTGGATCCTGCGGTAACACTCTATGAACCGCGACCTTAAAGAAGCACATGGTGATCAAGAAATGATATTTGATAATTGAAACAGGTTTTCTACCAAAAGATCCCAGTTGCTTTCATCCAGGTGATAAATTGCTTCAACTACATCCTCAATTGCAGTAATACTCTGAAACCAAAGAGAGTCGATGACATTTTTAGAGACATAGTTAAAGTGGGTGAGGTACATTAGCGTTACATTTCGGAATCGTATACAAAGCGGTGGATAGAACAACAAGTGACGCCACAATAAAACGAGGAAAACTAGTGAGGTTTAAGACTATCACACTCATTTTGGTTTACGACCGTGTCCAATTTTCGTACGAAGAGATCTATTCGAACAAATTAGTAAATGCTATTACCGTTTTCGAATTAGCTGAATAAAGGTGCGTTCAAATGGTTGATACTTTCATACGAACGTAATACGGCCGTGAACAGCAATAAAGGTGTATCAGAATGCTCGTTATATAAGTAAATTTATAATTTTCCTATTTTTTATGCATATTTTTATATTTTTTTGCTCAATATTACTCAAGCTTACCCAAAAAAAAAACCTAAGATGATTGATTAACTTAAATTTTAACTGGAAAAGCTTATATTTGACTATTCAACATTACTACAACTTGTTTTCAAAACCAAGCGATGTTTTTTTTCACATATCAATTATTTGACACGGCACAAAGCGATTTATTTGATTCCATTCGATTCGAAATCTGGTTCTGTTTTCAAAATTTTTATATTGAATTGTGTGATCTTCAAATTAATTAAATAAATACAAAACTGAGAGAAGATATAAACCTTTTAGAATAATGTGCTCTTTGTTCATGTTGAAATAAAAATTCAATTTATTGCAAAAGTTGCTGAGCAAAAAGAATTTCTACTTAAGCAAACTCATCCAAAACAAGTGCTTGTCAATGCATACAGGCATACACTTACTCAACAAAGTAATTGTAACTCTAACCTTTAAATATAATCTGCAACGAACAAGATCACATACAAGGGCCGTCTAGGTCAGTACTTGACCCCATAAATATATTATAATATGTAACCTTTGCTGGTATACTCACCTGAAAATTAGCCAAAATTTCTTCCCGATTCTCGGACATTGTGTTTCAAACTCAACGAAGCCAGCGAAAACCGAATTTCTTTTTTCTTCAAACGCTAGAGAAAGAACACCAGACCGACGACGTCTTAACTATGCTGCGCTGTGACAGAACCTTCAATTTCGCGTTCTCATCGGATTTTGTTCTACAGTTTGTCTCCACTTTCGAGGGCTTAAAAATAAAAGTTTATCGATAAAGCATTAAATTTCCACACCACAACAATTACTGACAAGCAGTTACCTAATTACGATTGAAAATAATTCGAATAAAACTACGCTATTCGTCGCCTGCTATACTCAAAGTTTTTCTTTCTTTGCTAGCTGCACTACGCACGAAACGAACTTTCCTGATGATGGTTCAATTCATACAAAGTGCTCAATCGGAGACTCTTCGTTTGCAACGATTACACCAACACAATTATAAGCTGCTGCGTCGTTTTGACAGCTGCTGTGGAAAAGTTGAACAATCCGAACCATACCATCAAAGCATACAGAGTTGCCTGATGTGCGGATTTTGCAAAAGTTTTTATTCGAGTGCATCCACTTCTCAGTGAAAACATTTATTATTGTGTAAATGTTACCAAGATCCTTCTGAAACTAAATCAAAGTTTCAGTGAAATCGGCTGTTTTGTATGCTGTTTTCAAATGTGGCCATATAGCAAATACAGTAGAAAAACAAGCGGAAAGATCCACATGAGCATATTTTTACGAAACAGTCGAACTTGTGAAGCAAACAACTTTTCCACAAATGGATTGGCAGCCCTGTACGTATATCACTCTCGCAGAAAATCAGACAAATTAAGTGAAGTACTAGACGTTCTGTTTTGTTTATAATATGAAATACCACAGGTTGAAAACAGATGTAGCACGAGTGAGTTATTCAAACTTCGTCGAAGTGGTACTAGAACAGCACAACCAAAATAGGTCAAAATGTGCGTGATGACAAAGGAAAAATTAACCTTTATTCCATGGGCGTAGCCAGAATTTCAAAAAGGGGGGGGGGAGTTCTTCAAAATTTTAGAAGTAAAAAATGGTAAAAAAATTTCGTTCTCTCTACTTCACACACTGTCTGCTTAATGAACTAAAAAATGGTATTTTGATGAATAGAAAAAAATACTAGTGTTTAGTGATTGTTACATCAAGGCCAGGCTTCGAAACGGTCAGCATTTTCATTTGATCTCGCTTTCTTATCGTGCATCACAGTCGGCTTTCGCTCATCGATGTAAAACAACCGTCGCCTCTCGAACAAAGAAAAGGATGGTCATTCGACACCACGCATCAAAGCGATTCACACTGTCATTCGTTTGGCGATGTTATTTCGCCCTATTTCTGTCTGCTTCGTTCTATTTATGTTGAGAAATATTATTACAAGAACAATGATATGAATAATTTACGAAATATCTGCACCCAACGTGAGGTAATTCTCATTTCTAGAAAAAATGTCAAAATACGTTTGAGGAAAAAAACGTTGTGGTGGCGGTGCTCGTTTGACATGTTCGTCCAAGAATGTATTAAAACAGCGAGCCTTGCTAGCGTCAGAGGAAGAAGAAGACGATTATCGCAGTGTAAAAAGTAGTTCTACCTTGACCATTTCGAAGCCTGCATCAAGGCAAACAGTGAAAAGTTGACCTTGACATCAGAGTGGAAAATTTGATTATTCTTTGTCCAACCTCGAATATAAATAGATTTTCTTTAGAAAAAACTCTTTAGTTCATTTAAAACTTTGGACATATCATTTTGGCGACGAGGATCTCAAGAATCCACGAACTTGGCAGAAGATAGAGATGATCAGCAGACGCAACAGGAAATTCAAGATATGATTCTCAAGGTGGCCCAACTTTTACAGCAGATGGCGGCTCAGCAGCAGCAGCCTCAATATCAAACCCCGGAGCAGATGTTGGAGTCCCTCTTATCGAACATCACCGAGTTAGTTTTCTACTAAGAAAACGGAGTTACGTTCGGACACTGGTTTAACCGCTACCAGGACCTCTTCAAAAACGACGCAGGCCAGCTGAATGATGCGGCGAAGGTACGTCTGCTTCTCCGAAAGCTGGACACCCATTCGCACAACTGCTATCTTAACTAAATCTTATCAAAGCTTCCCAAGGACGTGAAGTTTGAAGAGACAGGTGCTTATTCCGGGTTCCTTCACGGTGAAATACATATATTTCACTTTTTGAGACCTATTCCCAATTCCACCTCAAGTGAGGTGACAAAAATCACCTCCGTGGAGTGAGATTGACAGTGAAGTGAAAATGAAAATAGGACAAGTGAAATGAGCGACATTCCCAGCTTAAAAAATTTCCAAGTCCCGGAAAGTCGATTTAGCTGAAATTGTGTATGAGGACATTTTTTCGAGAAGAGGAAACTTTTGAGCCTTACCGCTAAACGAAATTCGAAGGTCAATTTTTTCCTTACGTTCCATAAGCCGCAGCTCAAAAAACTGTAAGTTCCAGAGAGTCGATTTTTTTCAAGAAAAAAAAAAGATTCGTCTCGTTACTAAAAAATAATCCCCGTATATATTATCACTAGATCATAAATTAATCGATTTTAAAACTTCCCTATCTTCGTGAAATCATTTAACCGTTCAAAATGGTCATGAAATAATTCCACGCGAAACGTCGCTTTTTCCGTTTTTACTTCACTCATATGACACTTATAATAACCCAGATTCCACGGCAGATGTCACTTTGCGACGTTTTTCTCACTTACGTGAGTCCCGTAATAGGATTACATTCACTTCACTCTGATTTCACTATGAAGTGACTCCCGTAATAAGCACCACAGTCAAGATTTTCAATAAAATCTTGGGGCATCAAACGTCAACGTTCCGGAAGCGGTTCATGTGCCTTTTCACGATTATTGTTAACCATCTGCCGATGAGCACTCAGCAAGCAGAGAGCACTCAACCGCTATTCAACCATTGTTGACCTCAGCCAGCTTTTCACCCGACGAAATGTGCTGAACGGGCTGCGACTTGTCCAGTTGCTCAAAACGTAGCATTGCATTTGTAAATTAGTTTATGTTTTCCTCAATGTGTAGCACTAACACCTTCGTACGTAAGTAAATCTATAGGATTTCGCGCTAACTCGATCAGATGTTAACAGCACCGTCCTAGAATAAAGCAATCCACGAGACAGTTGCGATCAGTTGATTCCAATTTGTTTTCAACTTTTGACAGCCACTGGTATGTTCAAACGGTCGCAACATGGATACAATCCGGATCGAAAAGCGTGGAAAACAAGCGTTGCCCGATCGATTGCTTTAGTATCAATCCTTCACACAACAATAATGCATATATCACTTTACATTTTTCCCAGCATTAAGAAATCTCGTGTTCAGTTGTGTTTTGGTTTTGCAATTTCAAAACTTACTACCAACTTTTTTTGAAAATTTATCTGTTTTAACATTTAAAAAAGACTGAAGTTTTGTTTTAATGAATATATCTTGACTTCTGGGAAATTGTCTGGAATACAGATAAATTTTCAGAAAAAAAAATGCAAAGCTTCTTAGGGTAGTAAGGCCTACACACCTACAAAGTTTCATTAAATCCTTATAGAGGGTGCTCCCCAAGGAGGTTTATACAGGTGAGGAAGTAGTAATTCCGAATTGTTTACCAGTGCAAAACTATTAAAATATGTGAAAACTTTTTTTAAATTTCTACTGAAGGTTTTTTTTCATATTGTGAGTGTTTGGAATACATACAGCCCTCTAAACTTTGAAATCTTGATGATGACGTCATCGTGCAATGATCTATACGCGAAATTCGATATGTATAAACTTTACAATTTCCATCATCATTCTACTATATTGGATAGTAATAGAAATTCAATGAATATAAGATCCAGCTCTTTCAAGTTCTTACAGTCTGCTCTCGTGCTGCTGCAATGTTGATACCAAACCTTCATTTCTCCAACAAAATTGTCAACTTCGTAAAAAATTACGAAACTTTCGGTTTTGCGCTGGAACTCTTCCAACGACATGCGTATTACATTAGCGGAATGCAGCAAGGAAAACGCGTTGGCGGGTGCACTACCTTCACCGAACCGTGTTTCCAGTGAGGTTACAAGAGAATCAAGGTGAAGAATTGTCACAGCTCGGTTCCAATACTCCAAGCTAGGTGATGCAGGCGGATTTGCCCGGTACTTTTGCCGCTGCAATGTCCTTGGTGGATCAACTGAAAAACCTGTGCAATTCCACGCAACATAGGGCAAGCATTTCAATCAATTATTTTTGATCTGGCTCATACTTTACAAAGATGTTTCTATGGGCTAAAGATGTCGCTATTAGATATTGAAAACAAAATTCTGCACCAATGTCAACAACCAAGGGGGGGCACCGCCCCCCCCCTGCTCCCCTCTGGCTACGCCTATGCTCTATTCTCTAATTTTTTCAAAAACATAAGTTCACATAAATATCAGCAGATCCGTAGTTCCTAATAAGGTTGCAAAATTTGTCTCGCGGAAGATCGAGGTTTTTGCCTAAAAATAGGGGACTTTTATGAAAGATAAATTTTGCTCTTATAAATGAAACGAAATGAGCTGGTCTCTTGGCTAGTCTTCACAAATACAATAACACCACTTTGCAACTTTTGAAAATTCGAAAAATATATGATGACCAAATTTCCTACTTTGACATTATCGTTCGGTCTTGACGTTTGAAAATCAAACCACAATAATAGAGCTTTCTACGCCAGATCTCACCAATACTGGCTTAGTTGTGTTTCTTTAGAAAATCGTTTTGTTTTCAACCAAAGATCAGCTGATATTCAATTTCGAAAAATACTTCACTTATGAATCCTAGTTCATTAGTGTTACTTGTTTTGACAAACTTTGTTTTTGTGGAAAAATAGATGAAATAAAACTAAAAATCGGCTTACAACTTGAATAAAAGTTCGGGACAGGAGGAAATTTTTCGTTACCACCAGCGTGTTGATTATTTGCAACCAAAAATAAAACTTGTATTAGTGAAATCGACCACTATTACTAGCGCAGATAGGAAGGTCTATAACAAAATTGTTCATCGGTTGACGCCGTAGGGTTTGAATTTTAGAATCAGTACAGTACATGCACATAAACACAGAACTTTCTATCTGCGATAGTTTTAGTAGTCGGTTTCACTAATACATGTTTTTCTTGTTTGCGAATAAGCAACACGTTTGTAGGGAACAAACAATTTCCTTTTTAGTTTTTTATTTATTTAGTTTATTTTTAGTTTTGTTTAGTTCGTTTTTCTAACGACACGAAGTTAGCAAACTGAGTGATAGATGACATTTCACCTACGCACATTAGCAACGTGTATAGCCGTGTGAGCTTTTGCATCCTTCAAACTGAAAATCATCGCATTTCGTTGTTGCAATTTTTTATCACTTTTTGCCATTTTTACCGATTACTTACAGTAGCTTCTCCCGACTCCTGGTCACGGATAAGAGCTAAACCAAATATTTGTCCAGTTGCTCAAAACGTAGCATTGCATTTGTAAATTAGTTTATGTTTTCCTCAATGTGTAGCACTAACACCTTCGTACGTAAGTAAATCTATAGGATTTCGCGCTAACTCGATCAGATGTTAACAGCACCGTCCTAGAATAAAGCAATCCACGAGGCAGTTGCGATCAGTTGATTCCAATTTGTTTTCAACTTTTGACAGCCACTGGTATGTTCAAACGGTCGCAACATGGATACAATCCGGAACGAAAAGCGTGAAAAACAAACGTTGCCTGATCGATTGCTCTAGTATCAATCCTTCACACAACAATAATGCATATATCACTTTACATTTTTCCCAGCATTAAGAAATCTCGTTTTCAGTTGTGTTTTGGTTTTGCAATTTCAAAACTTACTACCATACTACCCTAAGAAACTTAACTTTTTTTGAAAATTTATCTGTTTTGACATTTAAAAAAGACTGAAGTTTTGTTTTAATGAATATATCTTGACTTCTGGGAAATTGTCTGGAATACAGATAAATTTTCAGAAAAAAAAATGCAAAGCTTCTTAGGGTAGTAAGGCCTACACTGCCGTGAGATGACAAAGTGACGTAAGTGCCACTTTCTCGAATATGAGTTTTTCATGCCAATTTGTTCATTATTCGAAGACCTATCTTTTGGTTTCTTCCTTTTCGTTGTTACTTATTCGTACGTTACATAAAATCAAAAAAACAAAGTGACGTTGGCACACATTTCCATACAAAAGTGACGAAGGATTCTTTCGTTTTTGGGCCGTACTGAAAAACTGATCACTTGGATCTACGTCACAATGTCATCTCACGGCAGTACACACCTACAAAGTTTCATTAAATCCTCATAGAGGGTGCTCCCCAAGAAGGTTTATACAGGTGAGGAAGTAGTAATTCCGAATTGTTTACCAGTGCAAAACTATTAAAATATGTGAATTTTTTTTTTAAATTTCTACCGAAGGTTTTTTTTCATATTGTGAGTGTTTGGAATACATACAGCCCTCTTAACTTTGAAATCTTGATGATGACGTCATCGTGCAATGATCTATACGCGAAATTCGATATGCATAAACTTTACAATTTCCATCATCATTCTACTATATTGGATAGTAATAGAAATTCAATGAATGCTGCTAAATATGATAATGTTTAAGGTATATAATTTTATTATACGAAAGTGTACCTGAGCGCAAAACATTGTGTGATATCGTTGAACATTTGACTTTACTAGCGAACGAATCGGGATTGCGTTGCCAACTGACGGGTCAACCAAAGTTAAGGTTCTACTCACAATTATCTTCTTTGGTTTTAACTTTTGTTATGCGTAATTTTTTTTTACCGTCAAGACCAACGCATTTCATTGACGCGGAAGCACCCATCTCTTCATGTAAACTTCACGATTTCTATCGTGAATGCTCTGCCTTCGTGACTTGCGATCCTTACTTACATTCTCACGTATGACGTTTGTCTCATGCCTTATTGATTGTGGTGAATCGTTTCCATCATCATCTAAGATTTTCAACTGACTCGGAAGCTCGTCATGCCTCATTAATTGCGGTGAATCGTTTCCAACATCATCTAAGGTTTTCAACTGACTCGGAAGCTCTTCAATTGGTAACCTATAACAATCAAAATCAATTACTAGAGCAATATAAGGAACCAACAGTGAGTTTACCCGTGATGTTCCAGTGGTTCAAAATTATTATTAGGATTTCCATTTAGTTTGTTTAGAAATTCAGAAGTTTCACTTTTCTTTCTTCCCAACAATTTGCTATTCATATGATTTTGGACATTCTTATGATTTACAATATTGCATGTTGGTGAAGAATCCTGCAGACCGGTAAATCACAGGAAAAAAAAGATGAAGTAGATTAAATAACAGAGAACAAACAAACAAGAGGACAAAAATGTGTTAAAATTAAGTGATGAGATGATAAGTTTTATGAAAAATGACTAAAATCTATTATGTTTATTACAAACTTTTTTTGCATTATTTATCAATAAACTTTTTTTTATGTTACGAAACTTACTGCACGATAACACAAATTTGTTTGTAATACCAGAATAAAACAAATTAGTTCATAATCAGTAACAATATTAAAAAAACGCTTTGCGAGAAGGAAAAAAAAATGGAAGCCAACTTAACAGTGCCCTCTAACCAAGATTCAAATATACGACCAGGTGTTATAATCATTATTAACGAAGGCAGATTAAGGTTGATTCAAAGTTTTTGTTTTGAAAGAATAGGTATCTTTTCCAATCAATTTCACAAATAATATTATGAAAATGAAGAAACTAAATTGAACTTTATTACCTGATTTTTCGAGAAGAAGCGTAAGTTGACTGTCTCCTTCTTTACGACAGGTTGCAGTTGTTCATTTATTTCCAGGGATACCTTTGAATCCGACGAACACCGTTGACAGCATTTGAGGCAAGGTTTATCAATTTCAATCTCTTTGGCAGTGAATTTCACTCCTGTTTCATTCGTTTGTTTCATTCCACACATCTCTGCTTGAGAATGAAGACGTATATTTTCCTGTTTCAGCTTAATTACTTGAGTTTCATAACATTTCAGCTGCTCAATAGCATCACCAAGCTTGGATGACAATTCTCGAACCTCTAATTTCATAGTATCCACTGTAAGCGCAACTCCTTTCGCTTCTTGAGTGCTTTTGTTTTCTTCCCTCTGTCGATGATCGAGTTGCTTATTTAGTTCGATAACTGAGCTTCGTAACAAACGTTGTTCTTCTGTGCTACACAGTAATGATTCAGTCTTATCTCTGATCTCGATTTGGAATTCTTCGTTTTGTTTTTGGAACCGGCCAACCTTTTGGTTGTATTTGCTGAGTTGGCGTTCTAAGTTTCCGAGATCGGCTTTGAAGGAGGACACCTCGTAATCCAAATGTTCACGAATTTTGGAAGATTCTTCCATATCGTGCTCCATTAATTCCAGTTTTATTATGAGAGACCTCTTTTCCTCAATGCAATCTTCAAGTGATGATTCAAGAGATCGTATTTTATTCTTTAATGCATCCATGTCATTAGTTTCACATTTTAAATTGCTCCTACTTTCGCATTCATTTTCTTTTCCATATGACCCCGCATTTGATCTGTGAGTACTCACATTAGAAACCAGCGATTGGTCCGTTTCTTCCTTTATTGCAGTTAGAAGATCTGTAGCTACTCTGCCATCAACTGTGTCTTCAACACTGATCGTGTTATCTACTTTAACAAGTTGCTCTTCGAGCGCCACTATTTTATTTGAGAGCTCTTGCACTGCAACAGTCAAGTCGTAATTTTCGTCTTGCAAAAGTTTGATTTGCTTCAGGTAGCATTGTTGTAATTTTATCATTTCACCATTCTCTTGCTCTAATCGTCTTATGGTTACTTTAGAACTAATTTCATGAATTTCCTCATTTGAGACTGTTTTGTTGATGCGGCTTGACTCTTCCTCGCTCTTCTCCTGTGAAGAATCTATTTTGAATGTTTTGAAACCTTCAAGAAAATTATCTTCTGTAATAGACGATTGTGGCAACATTTGCTCCAAATATTGAATATACTCCACGTAATTATCAATATCCTGGATGTAATCCATTACTTGTGCGGATAGCTCATTGTATTGTGCTGTTCGTTTATCTAAACGATGCTTCTTGTCTTGGAGACTTTTATTTAGCTTCTGAACTTTTAATGTTTCTTTTTCTAGTTTTCCAGTAAGCTCTCTGATCTGTGACTCTGCCTGAGATAACATTTCAACTGGTTTTACTTGATCATCTGCAGGAACTTCGAGCTTTGTTTCCAGTTTTTCATTTTCTAACTCCATAAGTTTTATAATATTTCTCTTGAAATAATCTCTAGTTTTACTTGACAAAACCCATGCGTCCTTCATTCTGTGCTACCATATATGCCGATGCAATCATATTCTCACATATCTCAAGCCATTTTATGTTCTGCCTTAAGTGTACAAAATTACATGCCTTTGAAAAGGTCGAGTTGCTGACTAAAAATAAATTTAAGGAAACAAAATGTCAATTTTATTGTAAGCATGTGGACAGTGAACATTATTTATTTATATTGATCTAGATAACATTTTAAGCACGAAGTAGACACAAACCCGTTTTGAGGTTGGTAAAAACATACGAGTTCCGATTTAACCGAAACAAGAAACTCAGATTGAGTACAAGTTAAAAAATGTCAAACCCAACCATCTCTAGAAAGCAATAGTTTGTATTGTTTAATATCACGCAATTATAAAAATCAATAACATTCAATGTTGTTCGAGGTTCCAATTTTTGGGCGTCTGGCTCTAAATGATGTAAAAAAACCTAAATTGATCCACCTAGCGTCAGACTCAGCCTTTCTCATTCAAACTGATTATTTGTAAAAATAGATTTACATGAATGCTTAAATCCAATAAAGGTATATTGGTCGGTGGCGGCGGAGGCGATGATGGCTTTGGAGGTGGCTACGACGGAGGCGGTGGAGGTGGCTGCGATGGCGGTGAGGCTTGTTGGAAGTGGTGCACGTGGCTCTCCAGGTCCTTCGCTCGTGAAACCTAACACGGTCCAGGAGCTTCTTTCGCGGATAGCTGGGGTGGCCGGAGCTCTAGGCGATCGGTACACTTTCCTACGGCACCGGCGGCACTAAATCACTCTGACTCACATGCGGACTTACTCGGCACTTTGGTGTTAGAAGTATTAGCGCAAAATCTAACCCGGAAAAACGTCGTCTGGTATTACTTGATTAAGAAAATAGTGAAACTTGACCAATTACCTTGATGGTTTAAAACGGTCTTCTTTGTCCCACGTTGGGATCCTCCTTATATACCCGTTGGAATGTTCTGGAACCTCATCCCGATCGGGTTCTCTCCAGCCTACGTCACACTGAACCTCGCACCTTCGGCTGACACCAGTCTCTCTGGCTTTGCCGATCACGCTGCCTGTCGAACAACGACGATTTGCACGCCACCATAGGTTGTTGTCCTGGCTTATCGCCGATGAAAGTTGCAGCAGTAAGTCGCCTAGCATCCCTACGGTTACCCTTTTCGGCAAGCTAACTAGCTCCTGATTGGCCGCCCGTAATAGTGAATGGTCCCATTTCAGGGCACATCGAATCTTTTTGCACTGGTGTCTCTATCGACGTGGTAACGACTCACTATCTCGGAGGCCTCTAAATTTCGAGCAAATATTTAAAATTAGATCGGACTTTAATTATTCTTTATTTATATTTATATAATCCAAACAATTTCTGGCATGGGGATTTACATTTACTGACATTCGGTCTGATTATAGTATAGCAACACTGTCACCAGAGCATTGCTATACGGTGGAACCTTTTCCAAAGGTTACAATTTCTTTTTTGGGTCCTAAAATATTGATGTTGTTATTAAAGTATAAAATATGAAATTTGACGTAATGTTCGTGCTTAAGAAAAATAGCGAAATAAAGGAAATGGCTTTTAATTTCGAACAATTTAATCACGAGGGATACCGGGAACGTTCAGATAGTACGATACCACATTTAAATCAAAGCAGGTATATTGTTGAATAGTCTTCATTATTCATAATTCATCAGTTAACCCTTAACTAGCCCGTTCATCTGAAATCAATATTGGTTAAATCGGTTGTGTAGTTTCTAAGATAATGAAGTTTCGTGATTTTCACATTTCGATACATTACAGACGAAGTTACAGTCCGATTACAGCAAAATTCAATAGGGTGTTATGAAGCAGCTAGACCTTTCATTTGATACTAAATCTGTGGAAATCGGGTCAACCATCTCTGAGAAAAGTTAGTGAGTCCAAGTAGTCTTCGGAATATGTTCCTTTTCATAGCTGGATTGCAAAGTAATAATCCGTTTGCCAAAAAATCATTAGGATCTTATGGAGCAACAAGACCTTCCATATGACACTGATTTTATGAAAATCGGTTCAGCCATCTCTGAGAAACATGAGTGAGATTAAATAGTCTCCAGAACACGTTTCTTTCCATAACTTATGAACCACAAGTTCAATCTTCATAAAATTCAAACGTTAAGGGTTTTTTAGGTCGCCGTTCATTTGAAACCAATGTTCAAATCGGTTGTGTAGTTTCTGAGATATTGATGTTTCGTGACTTTTACATTTTGATACATAACCTCTAAACTAGAAATCAGATTACAATAAAATTCGATAGGGTTTTATAAGGCAACTAGACCTTTCATTTGCAATTCATTTCATTGAAATAGGTTCAACCATCTCTAAGAAAATCGAGTGAGATTGGGAGAGCGTCACACACACACATACACATACACACGTTTCTTTTTATAACTTTTAAACCACATGAAATTCATTGTTTAAGGGTTTAAAGCCCATTAATTTGAATTCAACTATGTTCATAGCTTCTGAGATATAAGAGCGATTTTCACATTCTGACGCAGCGCCAAAACTAAAAGTTTGATTACAATGAAAAGCGGCAAATAGATCCTTAATTTGACACCAAGATAGAAAGAATCGGTCAGACCATTTCTGAGAAAAGTGAGTACGAAAATTGGTGCACATACACACGTACACACAAACATATACACTTATACATGAATATATGCAGAAAATGCTCGATTCGTCGAATTGAGTCGAGTAGTATATGACATTCGGCCATTTCAATCATTTTTCTACCTTTTAATTAGCCAGTGACCGTTAGGAGAAAGTTAGTATGTTTACTTTCATTATGTGATTTCACATTTTTATGAACAACGGACACAGTTACAATCCGATTGCAATGAAATTCAATAGCAACCTATGGCGCAACTAGACCTTTCATTTGCAATTAATTTTATGAAAATCGGTCCAGCCATCTCTGAGAAAAGTGAGAAAAAAAAGTTGCACATACACACATATACACACATACACACATACATACAGAAAATGCTCAGTTCGTCGAAAGAAGTCGAGTGGTATATGACATTCGGCCATTGGGACCACTTTTATACCTTTGGTTTTTCCAGTGATTGCTATACCTTTCTAGGAGAAAGGCAAAACGAAAACTAAAAAAAAAACTCTCGGATTCGGGTCGGGTTTCTAAAACAACGTTTTCGGGTCCGGGTTTAAAATTTATCAAACCCGACCATCTCTAGTTAAAAGATATCTGCTACTTTTTTGTTTTCTATCTCTGGATTTTTATTACTAATAAAGAAACTTTACTTATAAGTTGGGTACAATCGAAAAATATTTAAAACAATGCTCCAATAAACATATGCAACTATTTTCTTGTAGAGTCTAACGGAAACTTATAATTCTTTCTTCTGATTTCTCATAGGCAACTATATTATGAAGTTATAAATGTAAAGTTGCTCTTATAAAGTGCTTTCTTGATAAACCATGCGCGTCTGCAAATGTAAGTCAATGTTTTGGTTCCTCAGTCGTGTTAGATTAGATAGTTTATTTGACACGGCACGATACAGTCTCAACCGTATTGTAGAATTAAAAAAGAAAGTTTCCAGATTTACCTTATCTTTTAATTTAATTTTGTTCACCAAACTACAAACATTACGTATACCTGCTGGTATCAATGACACGGTCACGAGCCACGCACCCGATAACAAACGTTTGAAGATAAATCGGACTAACACATGGTAATATATTATAAAATTGAAACAAAAAAAACACCAATCGTGGAGAAGTCATTGTACATAAAAAGTATTAAAACACTGCAAATAACCGCGCACCTCAATTGTTCTCGTCTGCCTCCGTGTTGTAGCATTCGAACACACCATAAGCGGAATTTCATACAAGTAACCAGACTACATTATTAAACTTCAAAAAGTGTGTTTTGACAATGATTGTTACAAAAAATAAAAACAAACTGTTTACACTACGTAAAATAACACAAACCTAGTAATAAAATAGCGATGATCTTATAGTAGATACAGCAGAATAAAGAAAGAGAGCAAAAAGGTGATCAACAAGCTTATAGCAACAATCTATTCACACCTCTGTTGCTTGGCCTCGTGTACGCGATGCAGAGAGGTCACGCTGCAGATGTGCGGCACTGCTACGGAACTACTGCGAGTACATACGAAACCAAACGAATGCGATGCTCTCTGGACTAAGCGTAATCATTCATTCGATTTTGAATTGCTTGTGTCATCGAAAAAAGTAAAAGTGACGGATATCACAGAAGCTTCAAATTTTAATTCAACTTGTCGGGAAATGCAATTTTACTAATTGCTTTCAAAAATATATATATAATGATATATTTTTTCCTTGGTGCTACATTACGATTCGAAACTCGACCTTCTGTTTATTATACACAGGCTTCGCAGCCAACTGTTAAATGTACGATCCTACTGACGATCCTACTGACACTAAAAGTCTCTCCCGAGCCGAAACTCGAACCTACGACGACTGGCTTGCTAGGCCAGCTTCGTACATAGAGACCAGCTGGGAGGGGAATAATGATATTAAAACTAATTAATAAAGAAATAAAATAAACCTGTTTTTTTCCTGTTGGGTACATTTTCCACTGCGACCTGTTATTCGATCTATTGCGGCGGGTCCCGATATGACGTTAGCCTCATGTCGTACCACTATCAGATTGAGTAGTTTCCACACCAACTTGCTTATCCTATAACTAAATATGAAACACTACATAATCCCTAATTCTGCAATGTTGGTTCGTCTTTTCGAGCGTTTTTAACACTGGGGCCCAAAGACATGAGCGATTTATAAACTTTATATTTCTGCATTGATTGACACTATTTTATCAATCGCTATTTTTTGTCACCTCACTTTAGGTGAAATCGGGAATAGGTCTCAAACAGTGAAGTGAACGTGAAATATATTTCACCATGAATTGACTCCCGTAATAAGTACCAATCTCAATAGCTGATCATCATAGCTGAGCAACGCATTGAAAATTATCACCATGATGATATCTAACTGAGTGATGATATGTAACTACTAAATTGAACCGTATTAAATCATTTTCGTGTCTCTGTTTTGAAAGTGGTGAAGATTTTTAACAATAGTAAACTCAATTAATATCTTACACTCATTCTATTTTTCCCGGAAGCATCTGGGAATGATTCATATTTAGAAAAGGGGAGTGGCGTCAGTCAAAAACAAACATCCCATTTCGAATTCAGGCATTATTTATAGAAAAGTCAGTACCGTACTGTTTTCACAGCTTCATAAATCGTGTTCGATTGTTTACGCTGAACAATCGCATCCATGTGTTCGGTGTTGACCGCGCGTATGAAGATCAAGTTTGCAGTGCAGGTTAATGAAAGATTTAAGAAAAGTGGGGCAAAACATCGTTTAGCTTTCAGTGATAAACTGTGCGTAGTTTTGTACCCCATTTTTCATAGTGAACTAATGCTATTTTGACTACATATGAGCCTGCAGATAATTCTAGATTAAAGTTTATACCTATGTGTAACGAAAATCTATTAAAATATTGAACCCAATAATCCTTAAAATATGCTATGAAGATCATAAAAAGTACAATAGGGAAGCTTCACAGCCGCAAAATTACAGAGTCAGCTTTGACAAAATAAAGCTGCTGATATTTGTTTTTTTTTTTTTTTTGCACAAAATAGTAAAGGGAAAAAATATTTTTCCCTTTTTTGCATCAGGCACATTTGGCAATTTATGTGAGAGTTTACAGGAGCAGCCTTTAATATCTCTTTGAGCTTCGTAGTCGCGAACACCCTTCCTTCACGCTGAATTCTATACACTATCCCCGTTGCCTTTTCCTCTTGACAAAATCGATATCGTCAAGTAAACAGTGTAGTAGACTCATGTGTAAGTTAATATAAGCGGTGTGCTGATGCTGGTACATTTACAGTGCCAATTTTTACTAGCCGGGACTTCACTCGCAACGAATTAACCTACGTTAACTTCAATCTGCGTCGAATGATCCCCAAATAATTAATTGTAAACCATGAGCCGTTCATATAAGTCAGTTCGCAAAGATGAATAAGCTAGGGGTGGGCGAAACGGCTCTTTTGCAAGAGCGGCTCTGAACCGCTCACTCACCGTTCCGAACCGACTCACATGAACGGCTCATGGTTCACAATGGTTCACCAGCGTTGACAGTTCGTGTTTTCTCGGTGAACTTCGGATTCGCGCGAACCCATCAGTTCTGGTGCGCTCAAAGAACCGTGGCTCTTTTTCATGAACCGTTCGTTCTTTCGCTCTTTTCTAAGAACCGGTTCATTTGAACGGCTCGTGAGCCGTTCGCCCATCCCTAAAATAAGCGGTTCAGGGTCGCTTTTCAAGTCGCAGCCGCAGGATGCAACGCGGAACGACGTGTCATTCTGAAAATAAATGCACGTTAAATTTACAAAATATCATTATTATTTTGTATAGAAACTTAAAACTTGCTTAAAACTAACTTCATCCTGCGAATTCTCATGAAGATCAAATTATCAGCTTGTAATATCATGCTATATGTTTTCATTTTTCCGAGTATTATTTTTTTTCATTCGTAATCCAAATGCGAATGATTGCATGTTGTTTATTGTTCCTTCCTATTTTCAGATTTTTTAGCAGGTTTACGCCCATATCCAAGTCTCTTTCTCTGAGATTTTGTTGCGATGTTGGTTGGTTGTACTGTTGACGAATCGCACTGATTGAGCTCTTCATGTCGCTTCACATGCTTCCTGATGGGATGATAGTTTATGTCTGATTACAACCTGATACTGTGCAATAGTATTTGCAAGCAACAGGTAATTGATTATCGTGTTTTGGGTGTTGCAATTATTCATCAGTTCTTTGGAACGCCGTTGTTCAGGAAGTAATCATACAGCCAATTATGATTACTGTGAAATGGAGTGTAAATAAATTTTTAGTTTAGTTATGCTGGTGTACGATTCTCGTTTAGAAATACCATAGACCTTGCTGCTTAAAAATCTACGGGTATCCAAACTCTGCCATAGTTTTCAATAGTATATCAATAGCTCGTGCAGCTGTTGGTAATTGGTACTGTATACCCTCGAGGTTCACGAAGAACTGACCGGTATGTACGTCAGGTGTGTATAGTGCAATTTTCTGCAGCATCAAACATTATGTCTGCGAAAATTATAGTATCTTCCTGCGAGACGCACATTGTGGGTTTCAATCGTAGCACTGTATTATGCCCAAGCAGTAGAGCCCAACATTCCACATTTAAAATAAATAAATGTGTCGTTAGGTCTCATAACTCAAGTAACGCGAAACAGGACGTTTTCACGAAACTCCAACCACTTTGTAAAGAATTATAACAATCATCAAACTTGCCTTTGGCCAACGTACTCACTTTTTTAATGTATTTATATAATAATGAGAACACTCACCTATTGAAATGTCATTCGCGGTATGAATTTCAAGAACGTCTTTCGATGACGGATCGATAGTGTTTTTTGTATGTACACTACCCGTCATAAGTTTGGAATCGCTTTACTGAGTATTGCAACTCCCAGTTTGAATATTGCAACACCCAGAAAAGTTTAGCATCACTTGATATGGGCAGATTAATGTAACTATATCTCTTGATTCTGGAAACCTAGAGAGTTGTGGTCTTCAGCAAAGTTGCTCAGGAGGTCAAGGGCTTGTGATTGAAGGAGAGTATAGTTCGGAATTCAGCCACAACGCAGCGCTTGTGTGCATTAAATTTTGAGTGTTTTGAACGCTATTCAGCTCAATAATCCCACCATTTAGAGAGTTGCGACTTTCAGCAAAGTTACTCAAGAGGTCAAAGGCTTGTAATTAGCGAACAGTATAGTGCGGAATTCAACCGCAACGCAGCGCTAGTGTGCATGTCATTTCGATGCTAAACTTTTCTGGGTGTTGCAATATTCAAACTGGGTGTTGCAATACTCAGTAAAGCGATTCCAAACTTATGACGGGTAGTGTATGCTGTAACACCCCTGCTGTGATCTCCTGATGTCTCTGATCGTAGTCAACAATTTCGTTTGAACCACTCAGCAAGCGTTTGAAATCATTATCAATCTGTATGATATGACGAGCAAAAAAAAGTTATCAACAGCTCTAAATTTAACTCAAATTCGACGCTTCCGACAGGGGAAGAATAGGAATGGCCGGAACGATTTTTTGACTGTTCTGTATTTTGACTCGCAGTCAGCGTTAAGGCTGTAATACACTCTTTGACCAAGCGTCAAATATTTGCCACTTTTTGACAGATAATACTACAAGGTATACAGCCCTAGGGTTGTATGAAATGGTAACGTGGGACTAAACACTGTAATTACAGACACAATAATTCGTTTGTTCAGTAATTTACGTATTCCCTTCATTTTTTCAGAATTATGTTTAATTACACTCGAAAGAACTTCATTTACACTTGGTGATGTTGTGCCTGTAGTGTTTTTTGTGCAAACAACATTTAACAATTACAACGAAGTTAAAGTTTAAAAAGATTCATTTTTGTTTCATGCTTTACAAGTTTGGTTCTTTTGTCAACAATTACATTCATTGTATTACGGAGACAGCCAATACAAGTATATTATTTATTTGTAAAGTTAAAAAAAAATAAAAAAATATCTAACAATGTTGAAATGTAAAAATAAAAAGATTCTGAATAGATCCTAGTAAATGGAATTCACAAGCACTCGCCGGCACTTACTTTTTTTATAAATCAGTATTTTTAGGAACTTATTCGTTCGATATTATGTCGGTCACGATTATTTAGTGAATATCGAAAATAAAAACTAAATAAAAAAACCTAAATTAATCCACCTAGCGGTCAGACCCAGCCTTTCTCATTCAAACTTTTATTTGTTTAAATAGATTTACATGAACGCTTCAATCTAATAAATGTATATTCACTCTTTAGGTTCTAAAATATTGATGTTGTAATCTTATACATATAAATATGCAGTCCGGTCTGTCTGTCTGTCTGATCCATATAGGCTCGAAAACTACCGAACCGATCGACGTGAAAATTTGTATGTAGGGATTTTTGATGCCGATAAAGGTTCCTATGATAGTTTGAGACCCCTCCCTCTTCTAGAAGGGAGGGGTCCCATACAAATGAAACATAAATTTCTGCACAACTCAAGAACAAACCAAGCAAATGAAACCGAATTTGGCATGTGGATGTTTTAAGGGGTAATAAAAATGTCCATAATAGTTGGACGCCCCTCTCTTTTCTGGAAGGGAGGGGTTTCATACAAATGAAACACAAATTTCTGCACATCTCAAGAACTAATCAACTAAATGGAACCAAATTTGGCAGGTAAATGTTTTAGTAGTAAAAAATATGTCCATAATATTTAGACACCCCTCCTTTTTTTGAAAAAAGGGGTGCCATACAAATGAAACACAAATTTCTGCACATCTCGAGAACTAACCGAGTAAATGGAACCAAATTTGGCATGTGAATGTTTTTAGGGGTAACAAATTTGTTCCATAATCGACCTCAGGCAACATTTTGGATTGTAAGATGGCAACTTCCGGTTTCTGTAAAACAGCCAAAAATGGCCGATTTCCACCCGATATAATAATATCCGGATCTAGAATGATACACAGGAGCTAAAGTCGATCGAAATTGTCTTCAAATGCCATTATGAAATTCAAAATGGCGACTTCCGGTTTCGGAAAAACAGCGGCAAACGACCAAATATCACCCAATATGGGTATTTCCGAAAAGCCACAAACCGACTTCAGACGACATTTTGAATTGTAAGATGGCAACTTCCGGTTTCTGGAAAACGGCCTGAAATGGACGATTCCCATTAAATATGAGTATCTCCGGAATCAGAAAGATGGACAGAAGCTAAAAATTGATCCAGACACAATCTTGAATTTTAACATGGTGACTTCCGGTGTCTGGCAAACAGCCGGAAATTACCAAATACCATTAAATATGAATGTTTTCGGAACCAAAATTACGCCCAGATGACAGAAATTGATTTCGCCCAGATGACAGAAATTCATTCAGGCAAAATGACGACCTTCGGTTTTTAAAAAACAGCCCAAAGTGACCAAATACCATCCAATACGAGAATCTCCGGAGCCAGAATGTTGCAAGAAGCTAAAAATTGACCTCGGACACCATTATCAATTGTAGGATGGCAACTTCTGATTTCTGGAAAACAGCCAAAGATGGCCGATTCCCGTCTAACATAAGTATCTCCGGATCTAGAATGCTACACAGCAGCTGTAATCGACCAAAGACTCCATTTTGGATTCTAGATTAACGACTTCCGGTTCCTGGGAAACAGCCGGAAATGATCGAATAACACCCAATATGGGTGTTTCTTCAACCAGAATGACGCTCAGAGGCCAGAAATTATCTTAAATACCATTTTGAAATCCAAGATGGCGACTACCGGTTTGTGAAAAACAGCTTATAAACAAATACTATCCAATATGAGTATCTCTGGAATGATGACCAGAATGATGCAAGGAGCTAACGATTGACCTCAGGCACCATTTTGAATTGCTAAATGGCAGCTTCTAGAAAACAGTCGCAAATGACCGAAAAATACTCAATATGAATATTTCCGTTATCGAGATGATGCATAGAAACCAAACATTGACCCTGGATACCATTTTGAATTTAAAGACGACCACTTTTAGTTTCTGGAAAACAACCGAAATAACTAAATACCTCCCTATATGGGTATTTCCGGTGTTAGATTGATGCCAGAAAATCTGCTGAAAATTACCGAATACCACCCAATATAAATATATTCAGAATTAAGGCGATGTACAGAAGCCAAAAGTCGAGGATGTTGTCATTTTGATAAAACCAATCATTTTAAACGATTTGTTATTCGACTTTGATTATATCCTATGACCGATTCGTCGTGCACTAGCAGATTTTGAACACATCGCAAGGAATCAATGAATTTGGTAAGTTCAAATTGTACGATACCATATTTAAATTATGTTGAGGCCACATATACTGATCAAAGCAGGTGTAGCTTTCAATAGTCTTTGAATTTGTTTTCTTTCCATAACTTTTGAGCCACATATCAAATTGTTATGAAGTTTGTTATTTGTAAGTTTGAGAGATGACTCGTTCGTATGGCACTAGTTATGTTCAAATAAGTCACGTAATCTTTGAGATAAGAGACTTTCGTTGTTTTATTGACAGTTTAATTCATAACGGTAGTTTAAGTTCGATTATAATCAAATGAAATGGGAACGTATAGGGCAGTCAAAATTTGAAACCACGTGTTCAATCATAATTCATCAGTTAACCCTTAACTAGCCCGCTCATCTGATAATAATATTGATCAAATCGGTTGTGTAGTTTCTGAGATAATGAAGATTCGTGGTTTTCACATCTCGGTACATTACAGACGAAGTTACAGTTCGATTAAAGTAAAATTCAATTGGGGTTTTATGCGCCAGCTAGACTAATTATTTGACACTAATTTTGTGGAAATCGGTTCAACCATCTTTGAGAAAAGTGAGTGAGTCCAAGTAGTCTTTGGAATATGATCCTTTTCATAGCTGGATTTCAAATTTTTTAACATAACAGGAAAAGTAACAGTCCGATTGCAAAACAAATCAATAGGGTCTCATGAGGCAACTAGACCTTCCATTTGACACTGATTTTATGAAAATCGGTTAAGCCATCTCTGAGAAACATGAGTGAGATTAAACAGTCTTCAAAACACGTTTCTTTAAATAACTTTTGAACCACAAGTTAAATCTTTATGAAATTCAAAAGTTAAGGGTTTTTCAAGTAGCCCGTTCATTTGAAATCAATTTTGTTCAAATCGGTATTGTCGTTTTCGAGATAATGATGTTTCGTGATTTTTACATTTTGATACATAACCTCTAAACTAAAAATCCGATCACAATGAAATTTAATAGGGTCTTATGGGACATCAAGACCTTTCATTTGCAATTAATTTCATGGAAATCGGTCCAGCCATCTCTGAGAAAAGTGAGTGAGAATAAAAATCAGCACATACACACACAAAATTTAGCGACGCTAATCGCTAAGCCGCTAACCAGAAAATTTAGCTCGATAATCGCTAAACGCTTAACGCTAAACCCACATTAGCGGAGCTTACGTTAATCGCTAACTTTTTAATATGTAAATAGTCATATCGCTATATTTATTGCTCGTGTTTTGTCAGATTTGGACCACTTTGATCTGTTTTGGTTAAACAAACGAAAACAATTACTTTTTAAAACTATTTACAGTAAGAGGTTCACGAAACGGTATTCAGATTTGATTTTGTAAAAACAAGAATAACAAAAGTTATTTAGCTTGCATTGAAAATAGATACTCTTTGGAATGTTTTCATAAAAAATCAAATACTATCTGAATCGAAAGAGTAGAACCAAAGTTGTCATAATTTCAAGCGCATTGCAATTTACCAAAGTTCTTGGTGTGCCAAAAATTCAGTCTAGACCTTGTGCTTGTTCTTCAAAATGCTCCTGTGGCTTGTACGATAACTGGAACTCCATTCTAGGGTAAAAACACTGACAAGAGTAACTTTCGCAGTAAAGTATGTTCATCTTTCGAAGCAATTTACGTACGCCATCAGCAATTCACAGTTTTTCTAAATATTTCTATTGTCGCTTCTCTACAAAATTTAGCGAATTACGATTAGCGTTTCGAAGGCCACAATTTTAGCGACGCTAACAGTTTCGCTACGCAGCTCAAAAATTAGTGAAATCGCTAACTGAATTTTAGCGTTGCTAATGACGGAATTAGCGGAATGGTGCCCACCACTGCATATCAGTATAGAAAACAAAGACGTCCCACGTCAAAAATTTGGTCAAAGATAATTGTTTGTCGCTCTCCAATTTTTACATGGGGCAAACAACAACCATCATGTCAAATAAATTTTACCATTATGTCGGAAGATAAAATATTCGACCATTGCACAATGGTCCAGAAACCAAATCTAGGGGGAAATTTGGGTCTAGAGCTCTATAGCAACATTTTAGAGAAAAATTTTCTTCTACAAAGTTGTTACATATGATAAAGCGCTTATTGAAAAATTATCAAAAATTATGGTGACCAACATTTTCGATGCAATCAAGTATCTAACTTTTTTAACAATGTTATAGCTCCATTAATTATAAGTAACTATGTAAAAAAAAGATTTTCTCTATCTTTGATAACAACCGATTTATATTGAAAAAAACACATTTTGCGCTCTAACTTTTTTTTTTTTTCATTTATTTTTATTTATTTTACTTAAGCAGGTCTGCAATAGCAGCATGCTGTATCAGTGTTGCTGGAAAATTTCAATGGTGAGCCGTCCGTCAGACATTCAATCAGTTTGGGGTGAATAGCTGTTTATACAAGCATCGTAGCGCCTTACGGTCTTCAGACGACTTTTTCCCAGGAAAATTTCCTACAAATATCATGTATCGATAAATTTTTAGGGCCCCACTGGGAATTTCTAGAGAGTAAGTTTTGAAAAAGTGGTTTTTCCCATATAAAATCGTATGGAAACTTCAAAAATCGGGCGCAAATCGGGCGTTTCACCGATCGAGCTGAAAAGTTACACAGTTGTTATGGGACCCATAAGGAACACAAAAAGTGCATGGGAGCTAACATTTATTCTTTGTCCCACCCTATTGTGCATTGGTCAAAGAGTTTAATACAGGCTTCAGAGGTGGAGATTTCAATCGTGCAAGATGCGATTCTTTTCCGGAAATTCGGAAAGAAATCACCAACGAACTAAGTACCCGCTGAAAATTCTAAAGATTTCTATTTTTCTATAGTTTATCTAATTATTATTATATGTTGTCACTCAAGTTTTTTGCAAATTCTTTCTCCTTCGAGGATAACGATGAAAAGACACCGATCCCTCTTTCTAGAAACGAAACATAGAAAAAACATTTAGTATAATACAACCAGTTCATGAAATGCTAAATTACCGTGTAATATTTTCAGGAATTTGTCTGGTAAACATAAACGGTGAGGGAGCACTGAATCCGCAATGTTTTCTTTGTACGCCATTTCGACTTTTTTACATATTAAAAATTCACGTAAATATCGTTGTCGAAAACGTCACTCCATAGCCCCACTACAGCGAACACAGTAGAAACACACAAATATTAACACGCGTAAACTGTTCACATTATAATTTGACCAATTGGGTTGTTTAGCTACTCACGGATTTCTGAATTTTATATATCAGCTAAAAGAGTGCAATTTTCTGAGCAAAACGTGATTTTTAAAATTTTCTATCATTGTCTATCGATTTTTGAATGAAGAATTTAAAATCGCTCTAAATCACTACAATGACAGTTGGTATATGGGCGAAGTGTCATTGTAGCTATTTCGAGCAATTTTAAGTTGTGATTCAAAAAGTGAATTACAACGATAGAAAATTTTTGAAAATCACGTTTTGCTTAGGCTCTTTCAGATAACATAAAAAACTGATATAGCTAAACAAATCAATTGTACGTGAATTGACAGTAAATTATACGTGTAGTTTAGGTGAAAGTTACTAATGCGTGTGCCAAATATTGTAGAGTGACCAGGGGATTGGTGTGGCCCACTTTTCGGTTGGTTTACCCTAAAACAACAGGAATAGAGCAAATGTCCCTTAATTTTCATTGACTTATTTTCGAATAAATATGTTTATGAACGGTAAAAATCAGGACTTAACGTTTGTTTTCAGTACAATGTTCACTTTCAATGAATATCTTATGTTATGTGTAACCCTTTTATATGAAATTTCGATGCCATGATGAATTTATGATTAGTAGGCAAAATTCTGAAGGCAGCACTCCTCCGAGTGTGACTGAAAGCCAGAGATGCCAGAATTATTTCGTGTATATCCGCAGATTCTACGAATTCATCCGTATACTGTACACCCGTAGAAGTGAAGCAAATCCGTGGATCTACGAAGAAATTTGTAGGTCTGTTAAGCCTGCTAGTAGTACACTCCCAATCAATAGGGTATATGGGGTTTTCCATTTGTTTCTGTATTGGTGTGATGCTTTAGTGTTAGTGAGATAGCTTTCTTTGTTAGCTGTAAGAATCTCGAACAAAAAATAAATAAACAGAGATGAATTCTACACACACTATCTTATGTGGTTTTCGTTTTCGCGGTGTAGTGACACTCGGACTACACTTTTGACACCGTAAATGTTTTGTTTCACTTTCCAGACTACACTTTTTCTGTCTATGACTACCCTTTTTCTGTCCCGGACTACACCCGAAAAAAATCAGAATGTACTGTAGGAAGTTACCAACAAAATTCACACGTATGTGTCAAAACTGGTATTTTTTTGTTCCACGTGGTAAAGTGTCAGGTAATTTTTTTCACCACATTTACGAGATGGACATATGAAATGAAAACGAGACAAAATGAAAACAAAACAAATTGACAGCCATACCATTATTACGCATACCAATGCAACTACACTGAAAATGTTTTATTTGAAGCTGCAAAGTGTAGTCCGGAAAAAGTGTAGCTACACCGCGAAAGCGAATTCGACATAAGATTGCTATGGTGCTAATGCTCGTGAGATCTTACTTGGAGAACTCTATATATAGTAGGGGTATATATAGATACGGAGAATGGTTTCAATCTCGAATTTAAAGGGCTTTTGTTTGTTAACAACGATGACGTAGAACTTCAAAAACAAAGCGGAAAAACAATGTCCGGTAGATTTTTTCACAAATTTTCACAGGCTGAAAATGCTTTTAAACAGCTTTCGCTCGTTGACGAAGACCTACGTCACAACCCAAATGCAGACAAATATCTTCTTCTTCGTCACCTGTATAAACCTCATTGCTATTAATTCGCCTTCGATGGTAGCCAATTTTTCGCTAATTTATTATTACAATGATATTTTAGATATTAACTTTTGGTCAGCTCTCACTTTTCGATTAACACATTACCGTTTAAAATCCATTATGTTTTATTAAAATTATATGCGTTTGAAGAGAGCGCATGTTCGTTACACTTTCTACGGCATGCCACCCTATAAGTAATAAGACGTCGTCCTAGATAAAAAAGGAACACTTATCAGAGCACACCGTTATCATTTTTTACTTTGTAGAAAAAAAAAACAGTTCAAGCATTGGGACGGTGATATTTTATCTACTTACGACAATTCTACAATATAGATTATTAGATCATCAACATAGTACATAGATTATAATAAACTATTTTAAGTGTGAATAGAAATGCATTTGACTGAAAACAAAAATATATTACTAACTCATATTGAGTGTTATACCAATGAGCCAATACTTCATTCGACAAGTACTATTTTTGCACAACAAATACCTTTTGTGTGCGATACCCCATCCAATGACACCATTTTTGATACATAAAATATCACATTTAAGAGTACACAGATCTTCATAATCATATTAACTTGAATAGAATCAGTCGCTACTGCAGAATATCACGGACTAGAATCACCATTTCAATCAAGTCACCTAGTCTATGCTGTGGACATCTTCCGTTTTAGCTCCTCATTTTGTTCTATAAGTACAATAGCCATGTTTTTGTACTTTTCGTACTTATTACGTAGCATTTCAATGTCGTCCTGAAAAAACAAAGCCAATTATAATTCCTCTCGCAGCTTGATTAAGAGTTGGTATTTACGTTCGAAGACAGATCAGTCTGTACTATCTTTTCCGTTTTGCTCACACAATGTTTGCTCTGGAGCAACTTCATCATTTGCGTATGCTTATCCTCGCTCTCTTTCAGCTGGCGTTTCAACAGCAAAACCTCTTGCTGGACGTTTTTGTTAGCAATACTACTTTCATTTTCTTTTTCCTGTATGTCCTGAGACAGACTAACAATCTTTTCATTTCTAATGCGGCACAATCTTTTCATATCCTGATATTTACTGCTCAGTCTTCGTAGCTCTTCCTGGATCTCTTCTAGCTGCTTCGATTTATTTTTCCCCAATGGAGAATTCATTGAACTATTTTCTACTCGATCTGTGTTAACTGCCTTGTCACTGCGTAGCGATTGCATTCGCTGCTGCCGTACGCAGTTATTGCAATGTTTCGTCAGTTGTTGACGTTCTCGATCTATTGCAACGGAAAGGGTTCGGATTTCATCTTGCAGTTTAAAAATATCACTCTCCCTTTCTTTTATTAACCGACGTAGCTCAACAACGTCATTTTTCAATGGGTTTGCAGCAGCCATCATTTTCTCCGTCTTCAACTGACATTCTTTGATTGTTAGTTGCCTTCGCAGGTCCTTAATCTGGATATCCATTTCGACACAACTGCAGTCGCTTGCTATAAAAAGTTTTGAAAATTATATTTAGTTTCAATCGGTGTTGAGATTGTACAGAAACCCACAGCTCGGATCCGTCATTGTAGAGTTATCTTTCGTATTAAACCACACACCTCTTCGATCATCGTGCGTACTTTGCCGTCGGGATCGACGATCTTTGTCAGCTAACCTACGTAGATCATCCATTTCCATTACCAGATTTTGATGCTTGACTCGCAACTCATCGTTCTGCCGTTGTAGTGATCGATGTTTGTTCTTAGTATCTTCGTACACTTGCTCGTAATGATTAATCTTTTCCTCTAGCGCCCCAATTTGTAACTCTTTTTCTTGGAAACTTGCCTCATGCCTGAGAATAAGCTTATGTAGACCTGTGAATATTATGATTTCATTGATTTGGCCTACCTCATAGTGGACACTTCTTCTTTTAGTTCATCGATTCGCTCTTGCAGCTGATTAGTCTTGGACACGTGTGTTTTCTGCAGCTCGTGTAGCTGCTTTAAAAGATCATCATTTTCTTTACGCAAGGCCTGCGCAACTCTACTATCACCAAGCGAAGGACGGCCGTCTGGAGAAAGATTCGATTTTGCTTCCGCTAACTGCTGTTGTAGATTTTCGTTGGTCTTTTTCTCTTGTCCTAAAAGCTTTGCCGTTTGATCTAGTTCCGAGCTTTTCCGTTCGAGCTTACACTGTAAGTCGTCTTTTTGTTCGTTTAATTGTTTGATAGTAGATTCCATGGAACGCATCTAAACAATTAATGAAAAGTAACGTGTAATGTTTGCCTTCAACTAAATGATTACGAAAAAACATACCTCAGTTTCAACCACTTGATTCAATTTGGATAACAGATCTTCTTTTTCCCGCTCAAGGTTTTTGAGCTGTAGATCATTTTGAGTGTTGAGCTGGAGACTGTCTTGGATTTGTGAATCTAATTCAATCAACTTTACATTGTATTCCTGCTTGTTGTTCTCTAGCTCGGTTAATTTAGCGGCTAAATCACGATTCAAAGCTTTAAGCTTATCTTCGCGAATTATTACTTCGGCGTTGAGATTAACAATTTGCGCTTCTTGTCTGGTGTTTGTAGCTTCTAACTGTTGTATTTCCTCGGCAAGTGTGTTAAGCTTTGATTGTAAGTCTAGTTTTACTTGTTCGAGCTCCTTTATGTACTGCTGCAACTTTAGAGAGTGTTCCTCTTTAGCATCAAGGTCAATTCGATATTGGGTTTTTTCTTTTACAAATTCCTCTGTTAGTTTAGTATTTTTCTCGTGTAGTAAATTTATTTGAATAGAATCATCTTTCTGCTTTTCAAGGTGCACCAGGTTCTCTGATAGCTGTTGTTGAAGATGCTCTAACTTATTTTCCAATTCAGATACAATGCGTTTCAGATCGTCTATTTCGATTGTCTGGGCAGAGCAGATTTTATCTTTTTCTTCCAGTGAGGATCGCATCAACATGAGTTGCTGTTCCAAATCGTCTCTCACCTTCCCAGTTTCAATGTGGGCTAGTTCTATATGTTCATTCTTTAGTTTAAGAGCAGCTACTTCATTCTCAAGTGATATTATTTGAAGTTTAACGCGTTCTAGTTGTTCGTTTTTGCAGTTTGCTTCACCTTTCAACGAATTCATTTCAACCACCGTCTGTTCTAGCTGCTGGTAAATTTCCTGCTTCTGTTTCTCTAGAGTGTTCAACTCTTCTTTAAGCTGCTTTACATCAGCCGAACATATTTCAGTTTGCTCGAGTTTACTTGCAAGCTCAGTTACGTTTGTTTCCAAAGAAGCTACTTGCGTATTAGTTTTTTCTAACAGTGCTTCTTTTTCTGCAACTTGTTGCTTTAGTAATTCACAATCCGCCACAAGATCTATGATTTGTTCTTGAAGTGCCATCTTCTCCTGTTTCATACTATCTAGCAATCGTTTTTGTTCTTGTGTTTGCTTTTCTGATTCCTTTAGTTTCTCAATCAGTTCATTTTCATTTATTTGAGCCAAGCGTTCCTTCAACTGCACGATAGATTTTCGCAATGTAAGTTGCTCTTGTATGCCATGTGCGATGGTCTCTGTTTTTACGCCTAACTCCTGTTCATAATCACTATTTTGTTTCTGGTATTGCTCAACCTTTTCGTTATTTTCCTGAAGCTGCTGATCTAAATTACCGAGATCGATTTTCAAAGCACGAACTTCTCGGTCCAGGTGTTCGCGGATGTTTGACGATTCTTCAATTTCCGTTTCCAACGACTGTATTCTGGACATAAGCTTAGTTTTTTGTTGTTCTGCTTCTGAGAGCCTCGCTTCCAATGTACTAATTTGTTGCTCCATGCTGGCAGCTGTTTGCTCCAATTCGTATTTTGTCTGCTGCAGATCATTGATTTCATTTTTCAACACTAGTCTATCGTTTTCGTTGGTATTCTCCTTTTCAGAGACCAGTTGCGAAAGTTCATTGCATAATGTATCGCACTTATCGTCTGCTTTCTCCTTTTCCTCCAACAGAACTTGGTAGCTCTGTTGTATAGTCTCTAATTGCAGGAGTAGAGAATCTTTTTCCAACTTTACCATATTCAGCTCTCCTAAGGTTTGCTGTAATTCGGGCAGTGCCTCAGAATTTGCTTCAGAATTATTTTCTGTACCTTTTAAATGATTCGCGACATTAGAAAGCTGCATTTGCAAATCCGTATTCTGTTCAGAGAGACGTGTTATTCTAGCTGAAAGAGATGTAAGCTCTGTTTCTTGATCCGACACAGTTTTCTGTAGCGATTGATTCTTAGCTAGCATTTCTTGCAGTTCTGTTTTTACCTCACCTAGTTCGAGTTGACTTTGAGTTGAATATATGACATAGTCTCGCCGTTGCTCAGAGAGCTCATCCTCCAAACTATTTTTTTCGGATTGCATATCAAATAGTTGTTTTTCAACTCGTTGGCTTTTTTCTTTACACTCCTCTAATTTTTCTTCGAGATCCGATATCTGATCTTGCAGTTGCTTTTCGATATCATCAGCAATTTTCTGATGATCGAAAGCCATTGTAATACTATCATACTCAGCTTTACAGGATAAGTATTTATTTTCTTGTTCCTTCATGTTTTCTTCGAGCTTTTGTTTTTCTTCCAACACTTTGCTTATCTGTTGCAAAAACTGTTCTTTTTCTAATCGAAGAGTTTTCAAAATGGTTTCGTTCTCTGCTAAAGTGTTGTTCATTTGCTCAATTTGTTCTTTGTAGTTATCAATATCCTGGATGTAATCTAAAACCTGTGTCGACAATTCATTGTACTCGCTAGTCATTTTGGAAAGCTCTTTCTTGTATTCTTGTGAACTTTGTTCCAAAGTTGATACACGTGAACGTTCATGCTCAAGTTGATTAGTAATTTGTTTCAGAAGATTTTCTTTTTCAGCTGTTTTCACGATCTCGCTTTCATACTTAACCAGCAACGTATTAACTTGCTTATTTTCTTCTTCCAACAGTTTTACCTTTTTCTTGAGTTCACCATTTTCAATGGTTACATCTAGCATTTGGCAGTTATCGTTATCGTAGATAACATTTGTTTTTCCTTCTTCATTCACTAGTACTATCTTTGCTGGCGAAGAACGACCTGTACTATCATTGAAGCTAATTTCCCCTATACTATCAACTAACTCATCCGTATCAATACTAGTATTTATGAGCAGATCCTCGTCTGCTAAAATACCTCTCAATTTTGTCATTACACGAAACAGTTTCTTTGCATCTTTTCTACACACATCTTTATCTAGCAGTTCTTTAAATTTAGCAATCTTATCGGCTCCGTCATGTACAGTTTTTTTCAGTTTCTCCGCTTCGGTATGACACTTTTCTAACTGCAGTTGAAGCTCGTAGTTTCGTACTTCCAATTGTTTCAATTCCGTTCGGGCATTCTGCAACGATAATTCACTGCTGTCAACTAAACCGATCATTTTCGCGCTTCCATTGCTACCACTTTCGCGGGCCTCCTGTAGGCATTCAATTAATTCTTTTTCTCGATTTTTTGACCTCTGCTGGAACAACTCGTACTCGACCTGAATACTATTCTGTAGATTACGACAGAGCTCTGCTTCTTTCATTGATGCCTCACACTCTTTACGAGCAACTATCAGCTCCTTTTCCATGTCGAAGATTTGTTCTCGCTTTTGACGTAGTTCTTCTTCATAATCTCGGCAACTGAAATGGATAAAAATGAATAACCTTGGAGATGAATATCAGTGAATGTCGACTAACCGTTCTTCCAACGACTCTAATCTTTCCTCTCTGTTTTTCAGGTCATCTTGCAGTTCCTCACGGGTGTACAGCTGGTTCTTTATGTTAGCAAGATCTAAATTTTTCTCAAGGTTGGTAAACTCCTGTAGTTCAAGTAGCTCCTGTTCTAGTTCTTTGCATCTAAAAGCAAAAAATAGATTCGAACTTTTTTCCACAGTATCTAAGTATATATGTAGTAACCTTTTTTCATAATCGAACACTAGCGAGTCTCCGGTAGAAGACCGACGTGATCTTCTCTTAGATTTGAATCCACAAGGCGTATGTATGTCCCTAGCAATACTTTGAGGTGATCGCTCTCCGAAGTCAACTAACTCAGCCGGTACGAATTCGTCGCTGTTGTCCAACCTTTCAATGGTATTCAAAAACTGACGTGTAGGCGTCGTGGAACGTACCTTTCTCGCTAGGAGATCTGCTGATATACCATGATTAATCAACTCGGGTCGAACTGAAATTGACGAAGTTTTCTCGTTGCCGTACGACGAATCTTGACCTGATAAAAATGGAGGGGGTGGTGGCATTAGACGATTATCTCGTTCGACATAACCAACCGGTTTGGGTATACCGGAACTTGAGGGACACCATGTGCGACGCCGTGCTTTATCGAATTGAATGTGAGTTTGGGAATTGATAATTTGATTAGTACGCATCGTAATAGCGTTCTGAAGTTCCAGAGTTTTTATTTTACTATTTTTACTCTGTTCGGACTTGAGCTCATCTTGAAGCCGCTTGATTTCACGCTGCAAACGCTTCATCATTGCCGTTTCCGATATGACTTCATTTACTATCGGTTTGTTTTTAATAGTTTTCGCGCGCATTGCAAAGCTAAGAGTGTAGTAGCTTTCGTCTAGAGCTGCTGGTGTGATGTTACATATCATAGAAGTCACCGCATTCCCTCCCAGAGACGCTTGCAGTATGCGGGTCAACTTGGAGTCTCTGTAGTTTATATACTTTAGATTATCTGCATTTTCACTAAGTTTCTGAATGACACAACTTAGTGAAAGCAAGCTCTTATTAATGTGAGCACCCTCTTTCAATCTCGATCCCGTTGCTCCAGTTTGATCTGCTTTTTCACTACCTGCCAGATCAACTAAATTCAACGTACTTATTTGAACCGCATCGTTTTCATCCCCTTCTGTCCGACCAATATCGCTAGATTCTATCGTTATCCGGAAAATCGTATGCGACCGACTAGAACGTTCATTCATGTTCGTATCACCGATTCGTTTCACCTTGTTACCTTCCTCTAAATGCTTCATTATTTGTTCTGGGCAGTTTATTATCACCTCCTTATAGTTCAACTGTACATCTCCAAACTGACTCTCTAGTATTTTTAAATTGGCGTTACTCTTATCCAAAAGATCGTAAATTTTCTCATTATAAATTTCAATATAGCCGACACGAATCAAAAACTGACGATCCTTGTTATTTTCAATCTCTCGGAAAATTTCACGAGCCGTTAGTGGAACTACGCCCAGTTCCTCGTCTCCATCACCCATCATTGTGTAGGTTTTTCCGGACGAAGTTTGTCCGTACGCGAAAATCGTCCCATTTATACCGTTCAACGTTGAATGTACAATGGGCCTGCAGACACGCTCGAACAGTTCTTTAGTGCGAACCGACTCATCAAAAATGTGATCTAGAAGCAAACATAATGCGTTTCAAGTTTCTCATATATTATGTTCGTCTTTTAGTTTGAAATTGTGTATGTTATTGAGAGTTCTTCGATCAAAAGCCTTTTTCTTGTGAAAACATAGCAAAAAATGCTTTAAAAGTTGTGTATCTCACAAATTGCTTTAGTTTGTACCTATGTATCTATACTATCATGTGCATTCAGATGAGCTTCCCAAAAAACATATGACACTTGAAGTTATGCAAATAAATGGAAATAACACATAATTTTTAAATTTGACGACTCGGCAGATGTTGAGTGAACAATGGACTTATTTTGTAATCCAATAAAACTTAGTAAGATACATCAGAAATACTTTAAACAATTACACTAAAAGCTAATTATTATTCAACGGCTTCAAAATAGATAAGCAGCGACAAAGTTCAGAACGGTCGTTGCCGGCTTCATTATAGTTTATCTCTATGTTCATGTTTTGAGGTGTTCTAATTATAGCAAAAAACATTAATATTTTTGCATAGTTTCTGTCACACATAAAAAAAAACTTACCGAACACAAACGGTTCTCCGCTTCCGTCAACGTGAGCGATCGTGTTGTCCCGGATCCGCCATTGCGACGTAAGCTTCAGATCTTTCTCCCGCTTTATAAGTGGCCGAACCTTGATAGAAACGGTTATATTGTCGGCCATAGTCAACTTGTTCGGAAGTGACGGGCCCAGATCCGCCACAATTGTAACTATAACAAAAAAAAGACACTAGACTTGACTTTAAACACCCAACGCCACCAATTTCTTAACAGATGTGTTTTTTCTTTTTTTGTAACCGCGGCAAGCGTAACCGAAAAACGATCACTTTCAAGCTTTCTGCTGCAATTTGTGCAATCCACAGTACATTGTTTCGGATCAATGACGTATAAACGGTGAAACTACATAGACAATCCAATTGGAAGAAATATTTCACAGTATCTCGGACTTAGCGGTGTCCGGGTTTCCCAATTTATCGTTTACTTTCTTCGTAGCAAATAATATCGATTGTTTGGCATCTAATGATCAACTGAACGAAATTATCGACTATTCGCGACTAAAATACGAATCACAGACAAACATATGTGCCTTTTTAAAGGAAAATTCTAGAAAATCTTCGTTCTTATTCGAAACTTTTCACTTTTGCGCCATCATGTGAGCTTACTACCAAACTAATAATTTTTGTAAAAACGGTTTTTGTTTTTGCTAATTATTGGCGGTTTTTGTGGAAATAATCGACTATTTGCTACTAAATACGAATCACAGACAAACAAATGTGATGGAAAATCTTCGTCCTTAGTCGGATTTTTTCACTTATATAGGAACACTCTTTAGAAGGTTTCGTCAATTAATGTTGTCAAGCTGGAATAGAAACACACTGTTCAAAAGAATAAAAAAAAGAATCTTCAACAAATGAGCCGTTGCGGAACAGAGTGGTCTAAAGACCATTTTTTTCGAAAATGAGTTTTTTGCATAAACCGCATCTACTCAAGAAGCTGAAATTGGGAGATCAAGAAAATTTCGTAAAATCGAATTTTGAAGATGATTTAAAATTCGTCCGAAACAGAATGGCCGTTTTGTTTCGGAACAGAGTGGTCTATGTACATAAATCGATGTAATACTATCATGTAACACGTAACATGTAGCATATTACATGTGATGAGGAACATGCCACTTGTTTTGTACATGTCACACGTAATATGTAAAATGTTACACGTAATGTAACACGAAAAATGTAACATGTAAAATGTTATGTAATATGTAATATCTTGTGTTACATGTAATGTAGCACGTGAAATCTTACATGTGACATGCTATATGTATCATATAACATGTGACACTAGCCATTTCATACGATTTACCGTCATTTTCTTTGTCATTCACCGGGTTTGTGAACATAGACCACTCTGTTCCGAAACGATTCGAGGATTCCAGTGAATATATATATGAAGTCAGAGTGGTCTATGTACATTGGTGAGATAAAATCACCGATTTCGCAAAGAAATTCTTATCCCAATGTTAAACCACTTCATAACCTTTATATTAGAACATTTTGTTTGAAAGAATCCGTTGAACAGAATTTTATTCAGAGATTTTTCGAAAATTGCTTCTTCTGGACAATTTGCTCAATGGCACATAGACCACTCTGGTTCGCAACGCCTCAAATGTGTCTGGAGTAAATTAATTATATTTGAGAAAAAAGGAATTTGAAAATCATATTTCTATCCTAAAACTACTATGTTTGGAAATTACTTACGAACAAAAATAAAAGAGGTCTAACGTCTGAGTTAGAACCTCTTTTTAAGTACTAATCTTCAAGTGTAAATTAGCATGTACTAGAATATTTTTCATATTGCATTTATGTGAAAGTAAAGAAATTATTTACTAACAATTTCAATTTGATTGTGACATTTTTGTTCACAGATCCATAAACAACTATTGCAAAAATTTAATAAAAAACTTGGACTTGATAAATATGTTACTACATACTACTACTACTTAAGAAATCCTTTTGAAATAAAGTATCTCTACTAGGATATTGCATAAAAGAATATAAAAAAAAATACTTCTTTAACCACACAACAGTGAAATGTAATTAGGATGCTAAAGAGACATGTTCACCCACAAATGAACTGAAAACTATAACAGCAAAACTATGTGATTTATAAATCTTCAGTAAAAGATAGTCCTATTCGCATTTATGAGATAAACAATATTCAATTCTCTAAAATTCCACTAATCACAAGAGCCATCAGCAGGTCCATCACGCCAACGTTCATTAACCTTGGAGCAATCGAATTCCGGTTTTCCAAGTTTTGCGTTTACAGTGTTATGCATTCGGCACAGCCATTGGGACAGTGCATGCTGGGATTTTGTTTCCGGTGGAGTTTTCTTTAGCCTGGAGCAAAAATGAATTAGCCAAATTAACGTAGCTTATTCAGACAACCTTACTCTGCCTGAAAATCTTTGGAACAATATTCACAGGGATACACTCTAGCAAAAGCGCTGAAGAATTGCCGCACATTAGTTTGTTCTTCACTGGTGGGATTGTCGGGAAAATATGCGGCCATTGTATGCAATAGGCCCCATGTATATAGTCCTAAGCGTTCCTTGTCTAGGGGGCAGTGCGCTGGTAGGCCATTTGAGCCGTGGCTTGTATTTGGAGATTTTGCCGAAGCGGATGGCACGGATTCCGAACTATTTTCACTACTTGAAGAAAGCGCTTTCCTCTGTTGTTTAGACCACGATTTAAAATCTACGCATGTGCGACAGGGAACCGGATCCTTTGTTGTAGACGGCTGAGATGATTCGGCTGTAGGCATCGTAAAATACTGCTAGTAAATAAAATTAACCGGCTTTAACTAAAACGATATGTTGTGAAGGTTGTGAACATCGACCGTGATCGCCGTGATGCAATTCGTACATTAGTTATGAAATATTTCATTGTTTACTGAAGAAGAATAACGAAGAAATTGCCAGTTGTTAAGAATAACTTAACAAATCAAACGTCAGTTGCTGTAGTAACAGATGGTGCTTACCTACTCTTCTACACTGAAAATGAGATGGATGAGAAAGAGTGTAATCCAGGCCTGTGAAAAGACGCCATTTTTGTGTGACCGAAAAATAACAAGCAAAATATTGGAACCACGGTGGGTTCGCAATGGAAATGGAGTCACATACAACCCAGTGCAAAAGCATAGGCGCGTCTAAGGCCTGGTGTAATCAGAATAAAGTACGATAATTTGTATGATTTGTACAATTTATTAAAATTTCATCTGACAAGGTATTTGTCTTAATGAATAACTTAATACTAACGCAAAGTCAATAAACGATCACAAAATCTATCTACGAAAACGAAGTCTGTTTTTTAAAGCTGTTCCAGTAACATCACATATATAAGACATATACAGTAACTGTTCGCTAACTGGGTGCTGTTTAACTGGGCTGCTTTTTAACTGGGCGTTCGCTAATTGGGCTATAGCCCAGTTAAAAAGCAGATGAACGTCAAAAATCAGCGTTTGGCATATCGCTGTCAAAACGAGATAGGGGCACATGAATAGTAAATTGAAATTGATTTTTTCAGTTCAATGGATTTTGGTTGTCATCACACATGCGATCCACCAGATATCCATCTACTCGTTTCCAGGTCAAATAAATATTTTGTTGGAAGAAAATGTTTCCAAGCAACGGTTAGTGCAAATAAAGCACACGCATAGCTAAAGACAATTTATTATTTCTCAGTTACTGTTCATCAATCAGAATTTTTAGTGTATTTGTTTTAAAACATTTTCCAATATTCGCTGAGGGAGTTTTGCCTAGCGCCATTACATCGAAATCCCCCTCGGTTTTTGACGACATTTGAAATGTCAGCCCAGTTAGCGAGCGACATTCGATAACTGGGCTAGGCCCTCAGCCCAGTTAGCGAACGAACAGTGTACACACTTAATCGTATAATGTTGCCTCGGCAAAACAAAATACCGAACTACTTGAAAATGTTGTTATTTTACCGTAATGCTGTTGTTTTTTACTGAGATATCGAAAATCCAACATGTTCACCGAATTATCGTAAACTAAATTACCGGAATAATCAGTAAATTAACAAATATCCGAGCTCCGTAAAACTAACTACCGAACTATGTAAATTTTTCTTTTACCGAGATTTCGTCAAACGAAAACACGAAAAAAGTTAATTTCGTTCCGAGGGGCAAGACAGTTTTTATCTGAGTTACTTTTATGCTTGGGAGTAACTGTAATTTACTCAATATCACTCCGAAATTTCCAGATGATTCACATCTTCGATTACCTTGAGAACAAGAAAAATATATGAGCGGTGAAACCGAGTAACATTCATATTTATATTCGCGGTGGGGAAAAGGTTTAAGGATGGATATTCAGAGACACGAGAGTTACTGAGATTTGTTCTTTATTTTCACGTTTTTACTTTTATCTGAGTAGTACCTCTTATACTTGGGAGTTACTCTAATTTACTCAATAAATATTACTCCGAACTTCTAAGATGATTCACATCTTTGATTACCTTGAGAGCAAGATATATATATATATATATATATATATATATATATATATATATATATATATATATATATATATATATATATATATATATATATATATATATATATATATATATATATATATATATATATATATATATATATATATATATATATATATATATATATATATATAAGGTGGGACCAAGTAAAGTTTAAGGATGGATATTCAGAGACACGAGAGTAATTCAGATTTGCTCTTTATTTTTCAGGTTTTCTCAGAAAAATCCCGACAACCTCAAATTTACTCATTGTCTTACGCCTCGTTTCGTTCAACAAAAACACAACTTTCAAAAAACGTGCGCCATAATTTACACGCGTTATAATTCGACTGTTGTGAAAATGACAGAAATTTTACGTCTTATTAACAAGGAGGAAAAATCTGTAATATTTAGAATAACAAACATATTGAGTAAGTACATTTTCGGTAAAAGTTTTCTGTTATTCTCAGAAATATAAAAAAATAGAAATATACAAATTTCAACCAAATATCCACATAATTTCCGTGAACTTTTGAATGGTAAATGAATGCCCATAAAAACAAATTTAAATTATAAAGAATTTAATCTTGCAGACTTTACCCGGTCATTAACAATGGTTCGAACTAAAAATCCCACGAGAGTTTCTGAGCGCACACGCGATGCTGCTACAACGCAAGAACATTTGCTGAATGGGCTGATGCAATATATAGGAGTACGTTTTGAAACAATCACAAGCAAAATTAGAAATTTCATATTTATTTTATGCATTTTTTAGATTGACGATGCGTCTCCCAGATGGTCATGAGGTACGATGCTGGCAATGCTGGCCTAACAAGCCATATGAGGTATACAAAGGTGAGGAAGAAGAAGACATTTGTCTGTATTAGTAACGAAAAAATGGTAAACAGAAGCACGTGTTGGGGTTGTGACGTAGATCTTCAAAAACATGAAAATGCCATTTGGAATTGTGTTCCGCATTGTTCAACGACGCAGGTAGGCATTTTCAGCCGTAAACTGTCATAACTTGTGAAAATTTCTTGAAAAAAAATGTACCGAACATTGATTTTTGGGCATTGTTTTTTGACTTCTACGTCATCACTGTCAACAAAAAAGAGGCCCTTTAAACCCGAGACTCAAACCATCCCGTACCTTTCTATATTCCATTGTAACAAGCCAGTCGTCGTAGGTTCGAGTCTCGGCTCGGAAGAGACTGTTAGTGTGAGTAGGATCGTAGCGCTAGCCCCACAATTGTCCTGTACATTAAACAGTCGGCTGCAAAGTTTGTGTATAAATGAACAGAAGGTCAAGTTCCGAACCGGAATTTGGAACCAAAGCTTTGCTTTTTTTTAATTTAAGATGCGCTTTATACAAATTATACACTTCCTATATTGGTGGTTTAGGATGAGTTGCTGCAGAATGAGCGAAACTACTTCATTTCCTGGAAGCAGCACAACATTCCTGTTGGATTTGAAGCAGTGACAGCCTTCCTACGGTTGCAAACGCTTCGATGTATTTGCCAACAACTGTATGCCTACTGATAAGCATTTTTTATGCATTAAGGCACTGGTATTTAGCATTATTAAATTGAATACTACTGGCGAGAAATTAGCTCGTTCGATACAACAAACCCAACCGAATAAGTTTATCTATTCATCATGCCGTTAGAAATGAATTTATTCGTTCACATAATTATTGCAATGTGTAATTTTTTCTAGAGAAAGTCTCATTAATTCCGATTTTCAGTAAATTTCACCGGAGTACGTCATATTCATCGATGTTTTACCGAAGTTCTTATAACAATTTCACAACACAATTTCTGAAAAAAAAACAGCGTTCAGTATTTTCAACCGAGTTTCAGTATTACTTTCCGGGTATCTCGGTAAAATATAACCGAGATACTCGTTAAAGTTTAACAGTTGTTATAATTTCAATTTCACAGAAGCTCGGTATTCTGAAGCTTTACCGAGATTTTTACCGAGTTCTCAGCTGTTAAAATCTCGTAAAATCAGTTTACCGTACTCGGTGATAAAATATAAGTGTGTATCTAATTGGAAACAGTGAATATTTGTTAATCAATCATATTCAGGCAAAAAAACTACTGGAGTTTATAAGAACACCTTATGTTTCATATACATTTTATAATATTGCCCTATGCAATTCATAAAGTTTTGGTTTTAAAACTTGGAAAGCAGTCTTATGAAATCGTAAGCTCTTATCTCAAATTTTGAAAGGAAATCTTATGAAGTTTAAATATATTTCATATGAGTTGACAACAGAAAATAAATATTTCGTAACAATACTTCATGAAATTCGAAAGACAATATTTTGCTAAATAGAAAACAAGTCTTTTGGACTTCTGATGTTCATTCGAAAAAGTGTTTTTCGTTTTACAAACTGAATTTATTTACAGCTGTCTAATCTCCTGGAGTAATATCGTTTATTAATATTAATTTATATTGAAAAGTGACTCGTCAACTGTGTCTTAACTTACAAAAGTCGGTCCCTTTTTGGCCTTATAAGCTGGCAAATGTAAATGTAAATCTTTTTCAACTACAACTAATTTTGGTCAAATAGATGTTTGTTGCTCTTCTTATATATCCTATGTTTTTCTTAGCTGTACGGACGTTTCTGTTCTGTTCCGCACCAATAGCAATGTGTCAGACTGGGCAACAGTCACTGTTCGTTAAAATTGTTAGGTAAATTAGTTTTGAGAAAAAGAGTGTATAATAACATTTCCATACTTACTTGGAAATTAGTTCACACAAGGCATCCATTTTTTTCTTGAATCCTTTGCTCAGATTTCTTAATCAAAGCTTTTGGGAGGCATTATCAAGCTAAAAAGTATATAAATAGAAGATAAACCCATGAACGTGTAAATATTAGGAGAACTTACAAGTTGATAAGCAAACTCTTTTGCGACTTCTGCGAGCTGTCTCAAAAACGGTTTCGTATCGGAAAACTAACTTACAACCGACAAAGTAACGTTGACTAGGGAAGTTTATTAATTTACCCAACGTACTGCTGCTTCTCATGCAGGTGACAAAAGACGATAGTTGTCTGTATCGTTTCCTCTCTAACTACTTCACGTAATTGATTTTACTCAAGACTTTTCCAGAATGATTGGCACAACCACGACCGTTAAATAAATTTCATCACCGCTCACAGATGCTTTCTCGGATGCTTCCCCAGCAAACAATTTTGTTGTATACCAGCTTATCAGGCTTGAGTTCTGCCGGAATCAGTCTAATAGCAGTTTAACAAGCTGAAAATCAACAAAATTGTCTGTTGGGTAGTTAGCCCCAACGTTATGCAATTGTAAACTGCTGTATGTTTATTTATGTATAATAATTCTTACTCTTCAACTTTGTACTCATGACCATAACTAACTACTGGAAGATTGTTGATAGCAGAAATGAACTCTGATCAACTTAAGATTATAAGGGCCAGCGTTTGCAATCCTGGTTCTATAATATGTTCAATAGTCACAAACTTGCAAGTTATTAATTTTTTTTGTTACCTTTAAAAATATCCAGATATAGCAGACACTACTGTTAAAAATCCACGTTCAGCGATAATTCGTTCAATAAATCTGCCGTTTTCACTTGTTTTTGATTTTCTCTTATAATTTTCACACTGTTGGCAGTTATAGAAAAAACAAGACAGGATATGATGGTTTAGTTATTCGTTTGTTAAGAATTGAATTTAAACTGGCCATGGGAGGTAGTAAGATGTTTGTGGATAGTTGCCATAATTACTTGTGCTGCGTCCCTGATGGTAAAAAAATGATAAAATAAACATAATGATTAAATTTTTGATTTGTGACAGTGTTGCAATTATATGACGCTATATTATATTCCACGTCTCTTTTTTCTTTCTATTTTAAGCTATTTCACAAGATGCCTCAGCAATTCTAATAATTAGAAAAAAGGATTTAAAAGGAAAAATTATCGAGTATGCGTCCAAATCAAAAAATGGGTTAGGATGTAGCTTCAGAGATGGGAAATTAATTTTAGACAAATGTACTCAAATTGAGTGCCAAACGGCTTTGCATCCACAAATGCTTTATATATTTTACCAACTCGGCCAATCACATGGACTGTATACTGCATCAATTGAAATATGATGACCTCTTTTTTAAACAGAAAATTGAAGGAAAAGTTGAAGAATTTTTTGAAAACTATTTAGTAAGAACAGTTTGCCAAGAAGGAGTTCCCATAAAAAATTGACAATAAATTGAAATATTTCAAATATGAAAATATTTATGAAATGCTTTTTCTGAACTACAACGAAAACTCCCTGATAATCGAAGTGAATTGAATACTCCAACATGTAGGCTTACTAACATTTTCGAGCATTTTTACCCGTCTCGTCTTTTTACCATTTTGTACCGTTTTTTGATACTCCGAAATAAAGCTTTGCATAAAAATTTTTCAAAATGGAAAATAAATTTCTAAATCTGTTAATATTACGGAGTTTATTTCATGTATTTCTGGCAGTATTGCGCCACTGGGAAGGACATTCTCTATCGTGAAAGGTATCACATGCATAATTTCATCAAACACTTAAAATTGTACAGAATGAGCCAGGTTCATCATAGCAATGAATAACTGTTTGTATGTCTAGATTACTAAAAAATCAGTCTTCTCGTTTGTCCCGTTTTTTGAACCCATTTGTTCCGTTTTCCCTTCGACGAAATTTAATTAGCTTAGCAACATGACACTCTAAAACTATACAAAAATGATTGCATGAAGTTTTGAAAAATCTGTCGTATGCACGAAATGTGCATCAAAATGTTTTTAATATTGCTGATATCGAAATCAATAATAAGATAAAAATCGAATGTGACTTATGTAGTTTCTCAAACAATTTCTTTGTTTAATGTCAACAATCTCAGATCAGATTTCATTCATTTTTGGTTTATTTCAAGTCATGGTCATGTTGTGATCCGCTACATTTTCTACAAACTGAAAGTTACATCAGACACGTCCAAGCTGAGTTCCAAACTTGTGTAAAGATTTTTGTACCAGCAATTCGTAACCAGATAGCGCTACCAGTGACGCCAGTCTCATACACCAGCGAAAAAAAATGTATTGTAGCGATAAGGTCACCAGGCGGCGCTAGTATAAAAGTGATTTATAACACAATTCTCTTTGAAATTTTACACGGAATTTTCGATCAATTTTGTTCTTATTTGGACGTCTGTCTGTGGTTACATTTATGCTACTTAATCGACATATTATTCGTTCACAGAAAAAAAACCCAAAAGAGTGTTATCGTGTAAAATAACATTTAAATGGTTGTGAATTAACCATTCTCCGTACCAAAACAAATGCACATAAGTTGTAAGAAGTGTCCTTTATTCAGATATGTGGATTGATCATTCCTGTAAACAAAAATAGTTCAATGTTATTGTTCGCAGAACAAGTACGCACAAAATTAGAGCATTTTGTGTGTTATGTAAATCCAATACTTTCAAAGAAAAAAAAAAGAAAAGAAAATCAGTTTGACGGCGTTTCACCTTAATTTTCTCTTATAGTTTTGACACTGTTGGCGGTTATAGAAAAAACAAGACGGGATATGACATTCAAAAGGCACGCAATAGAAATTCAGAAAGATGTTTATGAAAATCAATCGCATGACGTATGAAATTCGTGCTTCATGCTTATACAATTTATTATTGTCATATGAAATTCATTCTAGCATCATGGAATCGTATATCTTGAATTCATCAAAGCTTCATAAGGAGTTACTACAAATTTGATATGAGGTGTTTTCTTTTTTTGAAGTATCAATAAATAAAACACGTAATTTGAGATTTACACTTCAAAAACGCCACTCATTTATTTATTTAAAGTATTTCTCGGACGATACAATTTTGCAACTTTGATTCATTAGGCATTAGTAGATACCTAAAAAATTCAGCACACATAAACTGTTTAAAATTGGGTTCAAAAGTTTTACACGGTTTTTTGATTTTTATATATCGGTTGAAAGAGTGCAATTTTCTGAACAAAACGTGATTTTTAAAAAATGTTCATCGTTGTCCTTCGATTTTTGAATGAAGAATAATAAACTGCTGGCGAGAGTTTGCGGAATTTGAAACATTGGTACAAAAAATGATCACCACCACATTGTAAACATTTCCGACCGGCTGTTGAGCCATTACCTGATGGCTGGCTTTTATAAAGCAACATCATTTGTGTTTAAACTGCATGAAGAGCTCAAGTCATAGTTGCAGGGACTGTTCAGCGGAAGGGTGTCGCAAATGTAAAAGGCGTCATCACACCCTCATTCACTTACCTCCACTAGAGACTGGTCCTTCCCAATATTCGACAAATGTGGGTAATCCGCAGAGAAAAGTTCCTTCAGCTTCTACCTATTCACCTGATCTCGCTCAACATGCCAACACTGTACCGCAAGCCTCAAGCAGCATCAGTAACTCAAACACGACTAGCGAACCTATACAGTACAGGTTCGCTAAACACGACTCTCGTAGCGGTCACTCAATCTCAATTTCAATCAGCAGCCGTAGCGTCTATATAACATAGATGCGTTGGTCGGCGCTGGTATAAAATTAATCGGTAAAAAAACAGAATAAATTAAAAGCATGCAAAGACACTTCTACTTATCCGTTAAAATATCCAATTTTGCCGTCGGATCACTAGCACTAGATCACCTAAAGCACTTGATTTCACACAAAAAAAGCTTTTATATAAGAACACTAGTAGTACACAAGCAACCATACTCACCGTCATCAACAACTCGAAGATAATTGCGGAACTAAGATCACTGCTCGTGTCTTATTGGACAGTTGTTCGCAATTCAATCTCATCACGGAATCATTGTACCAAAAGTTAAAATTGACTGCAATTCCAGCACACGTCAACCTTGGCGGCGTAGCGCAAACGGTTACATCAATTTCGAAGGCCGTTCAAACAAATATATTTTCTCGAACGTCCGGCTTTTCTCAGCACTTGAAGTTTTTAGTACTACCCAGTATATCATCAAACCAACCTGCCCAGGTTATATCGACAGTTGACTGGGAAATTCCCAGTTGGATCACTCTAGCAGATCCAACATTTGGCACACCTGGACCAGTTGACGCTCTCTTAGGAGCCGGAATATTTTTCCAACTTCTTCGTTATGGCAAGTTAACAATTGGAAGACACCCGCCTCTCCTGCAGAACACTGTGCTGGGCTGGATTGTTTCCGGCGAATGTTTGGAGCGAGAATCCAGCCCACCGAAAACGTCTAGTTGCCACTTGACTCATAATCAACGTCTCGAAAAATTGGTGGCACGATTTTGGGAGCTGGAACAATGTTATTCTAATATTTGCTGGTCTCCGGCGGAAAAATCCTGTGAGCAGCATTTCAAATCGAATGTGCCTCGAAATAAGGAGGGAAGGTATGTTGTGCGTCTACCAATGAAGCTGGAACTGCTTCCACGTCTTCGGGATAATCGCTTTAAGGCCCAGCGTCGTTATCTCGCTTTAGAGCGCAAGCTTGAGGCAAATCCAAGCTTACGATGTCAATATAGTGAGTTCATAAATGAATACCTGCAGTTAGGGCACATGCGACTTGTAACTTCGGAGGAACTAGCAAACGAAAACCTCGATCTTCCGCGGTATTTTTTGCCGCACCACGCTATTCTTCGTCCGGAAAGCACTACGACCAAGCTTCGTACAGTCTTTGATGCATCCTGTAAAAGTAACTCCGGATTATCGCTAAACGATGTTTTATATGCTGGACCTACTATTCAGGATACTTTGCTGGCCATTGTCTTACGGTTCAGAATGCACGCTTTTGTCATCACTGGGGACATTGCAAAAATGTACCGCCAGATTCTTGTGCACCCAAACGATCAACCTCTCCAAAGAATCTTTTGGCGAGATAATACTTCCAAACCGCTTGAAACATACCAACTTCTCACCGTCACATATGGGACGAGTTCTGCCCCATTCCTCGCTACCCGAGTCCTGCAGCAGCTCGCGGAGGATGGTATCAATGAATATCCTCTGGCAGCGGCAGTAGTTCGAAAAGATATGTATATGGACGATTTACTTACCGGTTGCGATGATTTGAAAATGATGTTCCAGCTTTGTGCCCAATTGATGCAAATTTTCGGGAATGCTGGAATGCAGCTTCGTAAAATCTCCTCAAATAATCATGAAATTTTAAATATGATTCCAAATGACTGCCGAGAAACGAAAACGTTAGTTGAATTCGATTCAGAAACGCCGGTGAAGGCTCTTGGCTTGCTTTGGGAGCCATCATCCGATTCGATACGCTACAAATTACCAAAACTTTCGCGCTGTGAACGTTATACTAAACGAATTGTTCTGGCTCAAACATCGAGTTTTTTCGATCCTTTGGGGTTGATAGGTCCCGCCATCGTGAAAGCAAAAATAGTTCTTCAGACGCTCTGGAAATTAGAATATGACTGGGACCAGCCGTTACCAAAAGCATTCGCGACTGACTGGGAGCAGTATCAGAGTCAATTTAGCTGCCTAGGTAAATTTTGTCTTCCGCGTCATGCTCGATCTCTTAAACTTCCTGAACGGGTAGAAATACATGGCTTCAGCGACGCATCCGAACACGCATATGGCGCGTGTATTTATTTGAGATCCATATACTCTGATGGGTACGTTACTATCCGCCTTCTAGTTGCTAAATCTCGTGTAACTCCGGTGAATAACAAATCTATCGCTCGCTTAGAGCTCTGTGCAGCGAAGCTTCTCGCACGACTGTTAATGTCTGTACTCGCAAGCTAGGAAAACACGAAAACGTGTACTTGTGGAGCGATTCCACTATTGTGTTACATTGGCTGTTCGCTAGCCCATCGACATGGCTAACGTTTATCGCCAATCGCGTGGCGGAGATTCAAGAAATTACAGAAAACTGCACTTGGAACCATGTCCCTGGCGAACAGAATCCCGCAGACTTAATATCAAGAGGTGTTCATCTTAGCGAACTCATCGACAGCTCTTTGTGGTGGAACGGCCCACCTTGGTTAGCTGCAGTGGATCAGCCATGGCCCCAACTTCCGGAAGAACTTCGTAATGTGAAACAAAAGGACTTGGAAACACGAAAAGGAGTTTCATTGTCGATTGTTGTCCAAAATGAACCGAATCTGTACACTAAATATTCATCCTTCACCACACTGCTACGAATGAGTGCTCTTTGTAAACGATTTGCTGATAACTGTAGAACACGTAGGCGCCGAAAGCAGCAAGCCGATTCGCGGCTACATGAGTGTCGTATTGGACCGCTCTCGGTGGACGAGTTAAATGAAACACTACTACTTATTATCGGTCAAGCTCAGCGAGAACAGTTCGCAACAGAACTCAGCGCCTTGAAAGAGCATAAGCCGGTTCCCAATCAATCACGTTTACGCTTTCTCAATCCAGAGCTGCATAACAATTTAATTCGTGTTAGTGGTCGGCTCAAGCATGCTGGTATTCCTTCAGACGCAAAAAACCCTCTCGTTCTACCAGCGAAGCACCCGCTTACCCGACTTATCGCTGAAACCACGCACCGGCAACAATTGCATTGTGGGCCCCAACTGCTACTGGCCACGCTGCATCAACGATTCTGGCCGTTAGGCGGTCGAAATCTAGTTCGAGATGTTGTACATGCGTGTGTAACCTGTGCTAAGGCACGACCTCGTTACCTGTCGCAACTAATGGGGTCCCTACCAGCAGTTAGAGTCACACGGTCTTACGTCTTCGAAAACGTTGGTATTGATTTTGCTGGACCATTTTATCTACGACGTTCCAGCCCGCGGGCCTCACCAAACAAGTCATACGTGGCCGTTTTCGTATGTATGGCTACGAAAGCCACACATTTAGATCATCAGCAGCTTTCATCGCCTGTCTTCGTCGCTTTGTTGCAAGACGCGGTCGGCCACAGAATATATACTGCGACAACGCGACCAACTTTGTGGGGGCCGAACGGGAAATTCGTAACCTTTTTCGATCGTCGGAGCATCGACATTCTGTAAACATGGAAGTAGCTACTCAACAAATAAAATTCCATTTCATCCCCGCTCGATCACCCAACTTTGGCGGGTTGTGGGAGGCATGTGTCAAATCGATGAAACATCACCTCCGTCGCATCATCGGAAACGCATTCCTATGTCAGGAAGCTTTCATCACCGTGCTAGCTCAAATTGAAAGCTGCCTCAACTCGAGGCCAATTACACCCCTATCCAGCGATCCCAACGATATGCAGGTTTTGACACCCGGCCATTTTCTCATCGGTCGGCCGCTTAATGCTCTACCCGATCATGACTACACTGACATTCCAGAGAACCGTCTCAAATTATGGGAACGCATTCAACGGTGCACGCAGCACTTTTGGCAACGATGGCATCGGGAATACCTTTCTGGTCTTCAAAGGCGCTACAAATGGTCAAAGTTCACCGCTAATTTGGTTGTCGGCTCTATCGTCCTGCTGCAGGAAGATTCGGTACCAGTGCTGAAATGGCCTATGGGGCGAGTATAAGAGGTACACCCGGACGATAGGGGAGTCGTACGAGTAGCATCCATTCGGTTGCCGTCCGGCAATATCACTAGGCGAGCCGTTTCCAAGATATGTGTCCTGCCTGTGGAAGTGAATCCCGAGCAACTTCCATCCACCACCCAATCGTCGGACGCTATTCGTTCATCCACAGGGTCATCAGGCGACTTTGGTAACCTCATTGATTCCGAGAAAAGCCGTAATAATAGTTAAAAAAAAACCTAATTGTGAAATTTGTTATGAATTGTCATTCATGGTGGCCGGAATGTTAAATAAGTAGTTTAGTTTAGGAGTAAAGTTAAAAATTTGTTCCATTTATTTTGCCTCCTTATATGCAACACGAATGATACGTCTGAAATTCAATATATGGTTTGAGATACACCCTGGCCTGGAATGCTCTCCACTTCACGCCAAAAGGAGTATATAATAAAATCAATAGGTGTTGTTGCCCGAGATCCATAAAAATCCCGATGAGCCGATCCCCATGAGAAGTCAGTTTTATTCCACCCGGTCACCAAGCAGAAGCTCTGTCGGTTAAATAAATAATAATTATTGTAATTAATACAAGTGTTTAACAGTGAAAGAAAGCCGCTTGGTCGTTCTACCGTCCACTGTATTGTCGTCTCGGCGGATCGCGATCGTATACATCATCGCGAGTGTCCGCGTTCGTTATTCAAGTCTCGCTCGTTAACAATGCAAAACAAGTTTTGCTGAATAATTTGACCAGTTTTTCCAGAAGTTTTTATTGTTCACTTTTTGATTTCTTGGATTGAAAAAATCGTAGGCAAAAAATGACACACAAGACTAGTTTTTTTCAAATATTCAATATTCAGACAGTATCTAAACTTCCTGCAGTGTGCTTCTTGTGATTCATGTTTATGTCCAGTTCAATCTATTTTGGCCTAACCCAGTCCGTTACCTAGCCCGGACAACTATGTTACAGTTCGGTCCATAAATAAAACCGGACATAAACATTGATCAAATAATGCGAATCGTCAAATTTAGAATTTGGGCTGACGCTTGAATCGCTCCATTCTTCCTTCGCGAATAGAATCTCTCAGTATCGTCGATTTTAAATAAGGCGACCCTCGAAGATGGGTTTCTAACGCTGTAATTCCTTCAATGCATTTATTGTTTCAGATTATAACTTTTTAGAACTCTCTTCTGTTTTTAGTTTTTCGAACGTTGTGTAAATGGCTCTAATAAGTGTCATAGAATCGTTGTATTCCATCACTCGTCCTTGCATTGCTTCTCTTGCTGGTTTGATTTTTTCTACGGTACGCACATTCGCAGCTTGGTTTTTTTCGGAATATATACCCGGAAAACTAGATTTTTGGAAATAAGAAAATTCTTACGGGACACCACTAACGCTTATTTGAAAATATATAGATGACCTTCTGAATCTTTTGGTGCTAAAACTTTCGACATAGGAGGAAAACTGCAAAACTTATAGGAATTTTAATTTGTGAGTACCCGGGTACTCCGTTGGACGCGTAAAGGTACTTTTTTGTCGAGCACATAACGGTTTAAAACGGCTTTCCCTCCAAAAAAACGTTTAATTAAAAAAATTCTCTGCCCCCCCCCCCCCCCTCCCCACGCAAAACGGAGTACCTACGGCTCTGAGTCAGATAGTTGAGGGGTCCAAGAACTAAACAATTTCTCTCGACAAAATTCAACCACAGATAATAGTTATCCTAGCTAGAACAAAAAACTCCAGAAATCGCGTGTAAGATTTCAAATTCTTACTCGTTTGGAATACTAACGACATCTTTCTGCAACTTGCGACTTTAACCACTTTAGTGATGGAAGCGCTGGATTACAGTCAAAGCTGCCAGATGCATGAAAATTCTCACAAATAGTAGAGTTGCTGTTTTTGCAACGATATAACACTGTTTTTGTGAGGTTTGTGTATTTTTTTTTTCATATCAACACTAAAACAGACAAATATAAACTGGGATTGAATAAAATTGTCGATTATGTACAAATTACGACTGCTCAAAATTTCTACATTGAAAAACGGCAACGCATCTTATTGCAATAATATCGATAAGAGCTGGTATACTATCGATTTTATCAAATCATTGACCACTAAAGGCCCGAATACACACACGGCGTAATGATGCCTCCTCCATTCAAATTAGAAGGCGTAATCGGGCCTTACGTTGGGACGCCTTTCAACCAGAACCTTCTAGCTGTGCCTTCTAGTGAAGAAGGTAGCAGTTCGCCGCCTTCGGCTGCGTACTTGACTGCCTTCCGTGTAGACGTATCGTGCCTTCCATACGGTCTTCTGTTGCCTTCTTTTGGCGAAGGTGCTGGCAACGCCATGTTGTATCATTCTGGTGATTCTGGTGCTGGTGTTGCCTTATTTTTTCTTTCAACAAACATAAACAAACATGAATTGGGTGGCATGGCGACAAGAAGGTTAGCACACGGTGGGGTTTGAGACGGCGTGATTGCGCCTTCCGTGTAGACGAGCGGAAGGTGGCAGATGCTAGAAGGCACACTTGACGGTTTCAAGAAGGTACTGACAATTCTCGTCAGGAAGGGGTTGTCACGCCGTGTGTGTATTTGGGCCTTAAGTGTTCTTAGCAGTGCAGTAAAATTTCCAATCACTCATTTGAAAATGATAAATATAAACGAATCGGTAAAACCTAGCAACCTTCCCTTCAACGCCAAATCAATTCATTCGCGACCCAGCAACATATCTTCACCTGTTCCCTCATTTGAGTGACCACTTATTCTTTCGAGACTATGCACAATCTCAGCAACATGGCAGTTACTTGTAGATTGAAACAAGCAGCATTTCATTTGAGTCAGTCGTTTGTATTTCAATTGATTTTCGCGAGTGGAATATGCTGGACTCAATTCATTTTAGAATGGACCGATAGAAGAACAAATAAAACTAATAGAGGAATTGTGGGTAAAATGAACAGGGGTGGTAAAATGGACACCCGTTTAAATCTCGACTATTACGTTGAAAAATAGTACAAACTTCTTTGGCACCTTATCTTAGAGGCACTAGAAGCTATTTGAGACAAAGTATGCGACCAGAAACAGTCAAACAGTCAAAACAAAAACAAAAAACACGTGTACATTCGTGGTGGTGATGTTATTTTTGCTCTTCAAAAAATAAGGTTTTTTCTAGTGTAAAACAGTATTTTATAACGATTTTTCTGCAAATATCTGTACTTTGACTACTAACCAGCAGAAATAATCAAAAATTAGTAATTGTTTAAGTGATTTTCTCGATATATTCAGGTTTTTTCAATAATATGTATGTGCGGGTAAAATGGACAGCCCATGGTGATGGTGAAAAAATTGTGTTAATTTCCATTAAAAAATCTAGATGCTTCGTGTTTATATCAGAAAAACGCATAGGTTAACTCGGACCGATGAACAGATGACCGCGGCTAAACTTACCGTTGAATGCGGAGTGTCCGTAAAAAAAGCTTCCGCCTTTTCTCAGTTTCTTGCGGATAAGGTCATATATTGTTATTCATTCTACGACAAACGGTGGAAATTGAACTGTTAGTGAATGCATAAGTGTGTCACGTGCTATGGAACAACATTTTACTATCTGTAAAGAGATTATAAATGTTCAAGCCCAAGGTGTTCATATTACCACCTCCCTATGTTCATTTTACCCACACGTGTCCATTTTACCCCCAAAAAACTGCTTTCGAAAATGCTCATGAAAACTACGAAAAATACTATATTTGAGTATTTCTTATTACTTGTTGTATCTACCATTAGTGGCTCAGTTGATGTGCGCTATCGACTCATAGTTGTAGTGTTAAACTGTGGAGGAAATTGGGAAATGGCTTAGGGTGTCCATTTTATCACCCCTTCCCCTATCGTTCAATTTCTGCCGTATGCAACGTAAACTGCACCGGTTTGTGTTTTTTAATTTTTGAGATGTTCGACGCTCATTTTCTTCGCGCATAGCGGGAGGGAAGAAGCAGCTGCAGCAAAAAAAAGGAGCGAGTTTAAATAACACTCGAGGTTTAAGTTTAGGTACCCGTGGTATTATTGAACTAATATCGTAGTGAGTCTGACATCAGATATAGAATTAATGTATGCAGGTATTGATGCTGTACGCCGGCATGCTGTTCATTAAATATTAATTTATTTAGCCGATTGTGTTTTGTTCACAATCACTGTACTTAGGCTGACAACATTGCATTCATTCCTGGTATCGATAGTGATTTATTGTTTATTATATTTCGCGACGCACCGTAGTAACTCATTCGCAAACGAATACGTTTAGATATTCAAAGGAAAACAAACTGCAGTTACTCAAATGAAATGTTTACCATTATGAGACGATTGGGAACTGTTTCATTTCAAACAGAGTGATTATGCTGTTTATTTTCATTGTACATTTTCGATTGAGTATGAAATTTTACCGCACTGGTTCTTAGTGCCACCAAACTGCGAATTGCAACATGCTAAAAAACCGTTGCATCTTTTTACACATGAAGCAAAATTAGCTTGGATGTTTTTTATCTGTGATTCAACCAAAGAAAAAAATCGTTCAAAATGAGTCCGTTTCGTTCTGGAGTCAAAGTAAAAGAACTGAACAATCTTCAACATTTCTGAACATCCGACATCATTAAGAAAAATCAGGATCATTCAGGAAAAATAAATCAGGACATTCCAAACGGATCTCAAAATCAGGACATGTCCTGCTAAATCAAGACGGATGGTATCCCTACTTATCTCGCATGACCGGAGCTTATTCGACTGCATGAATTGTATGGAAATGACGTTAGTTACAGGGTGTGCAATGCACATGGGAATGGCAACATGCTATCTCTTTCTATGTTAAATGAGTGAAGTCTTCCCGACGAAAGTGAAAAGTATATGAGACTTTTGCCTACTGTCAAACGTGTAGAGTTTAGATAGGGCTGCTATCCCCTTGGCAATGCATAAAGCATGAACAATGAATAAATTTGAAGCCTAGTTTAAAGCGCAAAATTGTAGAGCAACATGTCAAAAGGATCTATCTGCTTTGATCGATTTTTTGATCGATCGGTTTCTTTCAACCGCCACGGCTTATTAAACACGTTTCATGATATGTCCTTTACACCATTTGATAGCGGAGAGTCTAATCTAGCTTTTTAAATAAAAACCACGTTGGGAATAGTTACTTTAGCTGAACTATAAAACAAATGAAAAGTCAATCAAGAAAATCGATGAAAGTAGATATAGATCCTTTTGACATGTTGCTCTGCACTGAAAATAAATCGCACGCCAATCCCTAATGCTCTTTACATATGAATGTCAATAAACGAACCTAACCATTCTGACCCTATATCGATTTCTATTGGAATCCACGGTATTTTAACGTGTTTTGGCACTTGACGTGTATAAGCGTTGAAATCTGAGTGTAAAATGATCGATATTGGTATGCATGATATGGCAAACCGAAGTGTAAGACACTTGATTTTGTGCTGTGAACTGAAACGCAAGTGTATTCCACATAGATATGAAATGTTTCATCTATTAGCACAGAAGTTAGTGGAATCCACTTGGCTGTAGCGTATCGATTTTTTACAGTGTACAATTGTAGTTCGCTTGTACCAAAAACATCATATCAAGAAGACTGGCATCTCTGGATCGATCCCATATAAATGACAAGTGTCAAATCAAACAGCGGACTCCATCTATTAAAGGTGGAAGTTTGCATCGCTGCGAAGACAGAGTGGGCGTATGTGGTGGTCCAACCTGTGCGATCGGCTTGCATTCGCATCGCCAGCACACACACTAGCTGTTATATCCAGCGTGATACACAAAGAAAACACGTGTTTACTCTTGGAACTTTCGTTTACTTCTGAGATCTTGTTCGGTGTATATATATATCGGGGTGAATCCGAATATCACGGTTTATAAAAGCGAGGTGAATTGATACACTGAATCATAACAACTCTCCCCCTTTTTAATTAAAATTTACATTGCAAAAAAAATTAGAGATTCAGTCTACATGGTGGCTTCACTACTCTGTTCGAACGACGTACTGGTTGAACTGGCTCAACGTTCCCCATTCGTGCGCCTTCCGATACTACAGCTTGCTGACCGCCGTTCGCCACGGGTTGAACAGGCGGGGGTGCTTGAGATTCTGATGTGAAGGATGTACCAACTACCGGTTGAACCTCGCAACTGCGGTTGTCGCCACTGGATGCTGTTGTTACAATAGGAGTCGCAAACTCTGGAGCCATCTCTTTCGAACCTGCTCTTGATGACGAATCCAAATTCGATCCAACGCCACACATGTGATCCACATGCCTTTCCCACAGCCTTCCGTCATCCAAGCGAATCGAATATCGCATTTTGCCCAGCTTTGAAACGACCTGTCCGAACTGCCACTTGTTTGCCGACAGAAAATCGCGGACACGCACTTTATCACCATCTAAGAACACTCGGTTAACGGGGTTAGCTGGTCTGCTCACTGAATTTGTAGGTAGCATTAGGTCCAATCGGGACTTAATCTGTCTCCCGAACACCATCATAGAGGGTGATCGTCCGGTTGACGGATGAATCATCTTTCGGTATGTCATTAGAATATTGGCAATTTCGACATCTAGTTTCGATTTCGGACAACGTATTGCTTTGAGCTTCTGCTTAAACGTTTGTACGTACCTTTCGGCTTGACCGTTAGTCGCGGGGTGGTAAGGTGCACCCATCTTGTGTGTTATTCCGTTGAGCTTCAAGAATCTTTGAAACGATTCCGCCGTAAACTGGGTTCCGTGATCACTCACGAACACGGCCGGAATTCCGAATCGGCTAAAAATCTCCCGACACATTCTCTCCGTATGCTCAGCTGTGATTGATTTGCACACTCGAATCTCGGGCCATTTTGTATAAGCATCGACCATTATGAAGAAATAAGTATCCTGAAATGGTCCGGCAAAATCTGCATGCACCCTCTGGAACGGTTCAGTTGCTGGTTCCCAAGGGTGAGGTAAAACTTTCGTCGGCTCTGATCGAATGGATTGACACTCCGCACAGTTTGAGATCAGTTCCTCGATCTCCCGATCTATCCCCATCCACCAGCAGACACCTCGGGCAAGAGATTTGGTACGCGTTATACCGAAATGGGTAGAATGGAGCTCTGCAAGAACACGCTCACGAAGCTTAACCGGAACGTACACGCGAATTCCTCTCAACAAGCAGCCATTTTGAATCGTAAATTCCGTTTGATCGATGCCAAACCGATCTTTCCCATCAACTGCTTGTCCATACCGCAGACCTTGGAGCAACGTTTGAATATTTTTGTCCTCACTAGTAGCTTGCGACAACTGCTCTGCTGTCACCGGAAGGGTATCGATTTGGTTCATCTCTACCACGTCCGATTCCTCGATAATGTTTTCTGAACCACATAGCTTCACTGGGATTCTTGACATCGCATCGGCATTCGCGTGATCGGTAGACTTCCGGAACCGTATCTCGTAATCAAAAGATTGTAAATAAGTAGCATAATGCTGCATCCTCAATGCAGACATCACGGGAAGGCCCTTGTGTTCGCTAAAGATCTTCGTAACCGCATGATTGTCCGTAACCAGTATAAATCTCCGTCCGTACAAATATTGAAAGTACTTTTTTACACCGAATATAATAGCGTAAGCCTCCTTGTCTACTTGCATGTACTTTTGTTGTGTAGCATTAAGCGTCTGTGACGCGAATTGTATTGGGCGTTCGGAACCATCTGGATAGACATGACTTAAAACAGCCCCTACACCGTAAGGTGAAGCATCTGTAGCCAGGAGTAGGGGTAACTCTGGCGAATAATGCACCAAGCATCTGTCCGACTGCATTTGTTGTTTGACCGTGTAAAACGAATGCTCACATTCTTTTGTCCATTTAAACTCGACCGTATCTTTGAGCAAATTGTTCAGCGGGTAAAGCATGGTACTTAAATTATCGAAAAAGCGACCGTAGTAATTGATGAAGCCGACAAACGACCGCACCTCATCTTTATTCTTCGGTCGCGGCATAAACTGAATGGCATCCATCTTTTTCTGTACCTTATGAATACCTTCTCGATCGATCAGATATCCGCAATATTCAATTTTGTTCGTCAAAAATTCGCACTTCGCTCTATTAACCCGAATGTTGTACTGATCCAGTCTACGCAAGACTTCTTCAAGCCGACTCAAATGAACCACGTCATTGGGGCCCGTTATTTTAATATCATCCAAAAACACACTTACACCGTCAATTCCTTGTAAAATGATTTCAATCTGGCGTTGCCAAATCGCAGGAGCGGATGCGATACCGTACATAAGACGATTCGGTCGGTACAACCCACGGTGTGTATTTAACGTCAGTATCTCTCTATCTTCTGGGGCCACTTCAAGTTGGAGATACGCTTGTACCAGATCAATTTTAGAGAACTTATCACCTCCTGCCAACGACGCGAACAACTCATCTACTGTTGGCAGTGGATGCTGATCCACTTTTAAGTTGGGATTGACCGTTTGTTTATAATCCCCGCAGATCCTAATTCTGTTATCGGATTTTTTAACGGGAACAATCGGAGTTGCCCAGCTACTGTTATCGACTTTCGTTAGTACCCCTTCAGTAACTAACTTATCTAACTCATTGTCAATCGCATTTTTTAAATTGAACGGAACTTTTCGAGCTCGCAAGAAAACCGGAGTTGCATTTGGTTTCAATGTAAGGCGCGCTTGCACTGAAGAAATCTTTCCAATCGAATCGTCGAACACTCTTGTATACGTTGCGAAAAGCTCATTCAAGGCGTTGGAAATGTTGAGTGGATTAATCGCGTGAACTGTCCCTGAAGTTTGCAAAATAGAACTCCAGTCCACCGCTAATACTTTAAGCCACTCTCGGCCTAGCAGGGGATGTTTTCCCGAATTTACTACATACAAAGGCAAACGCTCTTTCGTTCCGTTACATTCCACGTCAGCATCCAACACTCCCTTGATTTGTATATCTGTGTTGCAGTAACTAACCAGATTCAAGTCACTGTTTCGCAATTTAATATTCCGGAAGTGTTTATCGTAGTATTGGGTATTAATTATGCTAACGGGACTACCTGTGTCGACTTCGAAGCGAAGACTCACACCGCAAACATTTACTGGCAACCACATTTTTGCATCTGATGGTCGAGAGTCAACCGTACATATTTCTCCTACTATAACGTCACCGCTACTGGCCTTTTTGGCATCACGACCTTCGCGTACGTCAATGTGACTGGCTTTCACCGTACTTAGTTTTGAACCCTGTCGGCTAGATTCACCTCTATTCGCAGCAGTTTTTTTCATGCACACTCGTTCTAGATGGCCTTTAATTTTGCAATAAGAACACACTGTGTTCAAATGCCGGCACTTTTTAGCTACGTGCGATTTGTCACCGCAACGGTAGCATTGTAAATCAGAAGCGGGTTTGCCACTAGACTGGCTTGATCCACCCACTTTCTTATGTTTAGCCTTACCTTGTTGGTTATGTAAAGCATGTACTTCCTGTTTGGCATAGGCTCCTTCTATTTCAGCTCCACCTTTGAGTGACAATTCCATACCTACTGCGACATCCCTTGCATCAGCCAGTGTCAACTGTCGTCGCTCTAGCAGTCGTGCTCGTATGTCGTTACTCTTCATTCCAAAAACGAGCTGATTTCTCAAAGCGGTCTCCAAATAATTACCAAAATTGCATGTCACTGCAATTCTCCTCAGTGCAGTGAGGTATTCGTCGATGGTCTCATCCGGCGAGCTGGCATTTTTGTCGCCCTGTTTTCGACATTTGAAACGGAAGTTTTCGCTAATTTCGAGAGGCTGCGGATTAAAGTGTCCTTCCAAAACATCGATAATCGCTTGGTACGTCATTGTACGTGGACTTTGCGGAGCCACTTTATCGCAAGCAATCTCGTAGGTGTCCGGTCCCATCAAGTGTAGCAAAAAATTACGACGCAATTCGGCGGTGCCGATACCGTAAATAGCAAACGCCGTTTCTAACCTCTCTACCCATCTATTCCACCGAATTTTCTTCCGGTCGAACGCATCGATATGAAAATTTGGTGGCGGAGCACCTTCAGCAAGTTGTGGATTGGCCTGCTGCGCCATCCTCGTCGTCAATCTGTTATATCCAGCGTGATACACAAAGAAAACACGTGTTTACTCTTGGAACTTTCGTTTACTTCTGAGATCTTGTTCGGTGTATATATATATCGGGGTGAATCCGAATATCACGGTTTATAAAAGCGAGGTGAATTGATACACTGAATCATAACACTAGCATGTCTCAGTTCCACTTTTACTTGTAAGACTGCGCTGCCAAAACTGTCGCTCAGTCTCAGGCAGAGTTCCCAGTCTTCTTGATATGATGTTTTTGCTTGTACCCTTGTACAGCGCAAAACCGAGCCTTTGGCATCCCTATACCGAGTAACAGTGAATGACAATGAACTCATGTCCTGGGCTCAAATTAATTTGTGCCCGCTGTCAGCAGTAAGATGAAGATGTATGAAAAGAAGCGGTGATATGCTATTTCGTTTTTACATATGTTGAGATGTTAGCCCTTGAAACATGGGGTGATGCCAAAGGGGTGCACAAAACTGATGCGGCATTTTCTACATACTTTGTTGGTAGAGTGTATATTCAACGAAATCGATATTGTACTAATTTATTGTCAAAGCAGTAGCCGGTGCTTACGTGTTCTTCTCACTCAGAAAGGTAGCCATCTTTAAAAAGAGTCACAGACGAAAAAGTAGTGTGTGCTGAAGTGATTGTGGAAAATTCTTTACGTTCCCGTATTCAGGTAATTTCTGCAATTTTTGACATAATAATGAGCTAAAACATATTGTACCACGTTGTTCTGATATAAGAAAATGCATTTTCGCGGAAATGGTTAGCTATAAGGTTGTTTCAAGAAATAGTTTATTGGAGGGTATAGAATAAAGTCCCTTAAGTCGCCTTGAGAATCGACGATGGTAAGAGTCTACTCAGATCGACAAGGGTTATTGAAGATAGAAAATTATGTAACCTCTTAAAGAACTCCGTCTTAAAACTGTGCATTTCGCTCACATTTTTGAGAGGGGTGTATTTTTTCGCTAAGTGGAAGCTGCAAAGTTTCCACTTTCTAACAAATACAGATAATTCCAATTTCTATGTGTTACATAAGCGTATTTCTCACGACTATACTTTCTGTCATATTGTGGATTACACGTAGTAGTTAAGTAAATAGGATACAAAATTTGGAATGTTTATTCAATACCAAAAAAAGGATGTGTTCCACCGGTCGCTGCAGGATCAAAGGGGCTAGCATAATCCTAATCTGCAAAGGATAATATGGGTTTGTTGCATTAATGTGTGCAAACAAGCAATGATTTCAGGCCTTTGTTGACACAGAAAGATTTCTGAATGAAGCAAAAATTAAGACAAAAAGTAATTATATTCTGCGTAAGTCCCACAAAATTCGAAGAAAAATTCACGTTGAAGTGCACATTTTTCCAGGACGAAACACAATCTCAGATTCAGTCAAACAGATAGGCTGCCACAACCGGTGTTGCTGCGAGGAGAGAACCCGATTCCAATAAGCTGGCTGAACCTAGAAGCAAAGCCCCATTGATTGACGACAGAAGCGAAGAGCCGAATACGAGAGAAAGTAAATAGAGGAAGGATACTGAACCGGAACAAGCCTTTACTGAGTAATGTACCATTTTATTTATTTGGCTGTTTACCACTACACATTTTATGTTGAGAGTTTTCCACCGTTTCCACTTTCTATAGTTTCATTTGCGAAAAGCGTTGATTGATCCATCAAGGATGGTAATAAAAAGCTGGAAATAAGTATTAATATTAAAATTGCCTAATATGATTACCATCATTCAACTGAATTATTTGATCATATTTTTTATTTAAAAACAACTATTGGCAAAAATTGTTTAAAATATATATTATTTAGCGAGACGAAAAGGCTTAATATTGTAGTGCTGAAAAATCCTTTTTATTGAAAAACTGCAACTTACAGAACTAGATAATTTACTATTTTATTGAAAATAATTCTGAATTTAAAATAACCAATTGCTGAACTAATTCAGAAATCAATTTTATTCTTGAATAATAATTAAATATTTTGGTTTGATAAATCCATTATAACATTAGGCTGTTAGGGTAAGGATGGAAGCGTTTGGTCATCCCTTGCAAATCTTATGGGAGAAACAGAAAAAACTTTTCTTTATACAGCCTTTTGTAACGTCTTTGTAAAACGTTTTTTATTTCGAACACTACGTTTTCTTTCAAAAATTGTACGAGAACAACAAGATCGGAGAAGTAAAAAATCACCGATTGAGGCCATTTCTCTTACTCTTATGTTTCTTGCATATCGTATGACACTCACTGTTTTGGTCGAACATACCATTTAAACTGCGGCTCCTATCTTGGTGGATCAATCAAAGCTCTTAAACCAACGCAGATCTTTTTTATCGTCTGTAATCGGGAATCGTCACACAGAAACAATTGGTCACTCTGCTTATGTGTAGTACTGTGTAATTTCAGATTGCCAGCTTGGAATATCTTGTCGCACAATGCACGAGGACGAATTACGCTCATCCAAAGGCCGCGAAGAACGACGCCGCAGTCGTGACCGGGACCGGGACCGTGATCGCGGATATGACCGCAGCAGAGACCGACATCGATTGCGTGACAATAGCAGTCGGGATAAAAGTCGCGACTATCGACGTGATGATCACCGTGACGAACGTTACAGAATGGATCGTTACAGAAATGACAAAGATCGCGGACGATATCATAATCCACACGAACGGGAACGAAGTCATAAAAGTTCCAGAAGAGATCGCAGTCGAAGTAAAAGCCGCGATAGTCGTCGTCGCAGAAGTCGATCCCGGTCTCGCGATCGTAAGCATAGAAGAGTTCGTGATCGATCTCAACGCGATTTGTCAGTCGAAATCGAGCAAGAGTTGCAACATTTAAGAAAATTGTCTGATATGAAGCAGGCCGCAGAAGTTGAGTTAGAATTAAAAAATCAAAAAGAGACTGAAAGTGAGTCCCAAACGTCAAATGCCGCGGAAACTTCAAGGAATCAAAGCTCCTCACATGTTAGCAGAGAAAAGCAGAAAAATGATTTGAATAAAATATTCAACAGCAACAGCAAAACCGATTATGTACCGGAAATTCAAACCGAAGAGGAACGCATAGAATTCCAGAAAAAGATGCAAGAAAAATTGCAAGCCCATTTGGCGGCAGAAGGAAAACTTTACCCGCGGCCGAAACCTTCGCCAGCAATCAATTCAATAACTGGGTTTGCCAATGATGGTTCATTTTTAGAAATGTTTAAAAAAATGCAAGAACAAGCGCAGCTTGCCAGTGGCTTAGCTATGCCAGCTGCAGTTGATGATAATTCAGCATTGCAGTACTATGCTGGCAGCACGGCTCAAACTATTTATCCAGCAATCACGACTACAGTCCAACAACAGCAACAGCATCCGGTTCCCATATCGATTGTTGGTCGACGACGTGGCGGAAAGATCCTCAAAACGGGCATCGTAAAAAAGCCGAAACCAATCGAGGAGTCCTTTTCGGAAACTCCGAACGATGCGTGGAATCTTTATCTGTTGGAAGTGAAAAAATATAAGAACGCTTCTTGTGATGCAGATTCTAAAACACGACCATTAGTCAAATAGGAGCTAATAGTTGGAGCAGATTGAGCAAGTGTTTCACGCGATCAAAAGAAAGTGTGGTTTTCTTATTACTAGATAAGACAATTTCCTAGCGTACAGAAACATGGATCCAGCATTATGTTCCGGGTTGTAACGGAAATCTAATCACATTTCATAGTGTAGATACAATAATTAACACTTTGGTATAGTATGTAAGACTATTTAGCTGTGTAAGTTGCTGCTATTCGAAATGCATTTTCTTAGAACACGTGTAACATTTCCTGTAAAAGATTGTTTAGCGTTTCACCGAAAGCCGATAAAGGTCAAACCATAAAGGGTGTATGTCCCTAAGCCTGGATCACGAGGTCTGGATATAATGTGTTCGAAATAAATTAGCGAAGCGTTATCTTTCTATGTTGTGAAGCTTTAGGCCACTTGTTTATTAAAATGTTTTCTTTTAATACTATTTACTGTTCACTTTGTTTGTATTCTTTATTCAACAACAATTGTTTAGTTTAACGTACAGAAAGTACAGCATTTTTTAACGATTATTTTGATTCAAATTTTAAAATTTGGGCACCAAAATGTGTTAGTATCCCTTATAATCCAGTGTATTTGAACCGACGTGTTATCGGTGCCTTCCAAACAAATTAATGAATGAAGTTCAACCTAACATTTTTTGTATATTTGATACAATCACTAAAATAAGAACATAACTTTTTTAACCTTCTCTTTATTATGGTTACTGAGCACCATAGCACCAATGCAAAAAAAAACCTTTAGAAAGATTAACCCATCCTGCTCAAAATGCATAAATATGTTCTTGAACAATCAGTATATTGTTCAAGAATATCTTGAGGGGCCATCTCATACCACGTGGACAGATTTTTAACGATTTTGAACCCCCCCCCCCCCTCCCTCTCCGTGGACAACTGCCCATATAAATTCTAAAAAAAAATGTATGGACCGTGGACATCAGCCATTAGCAACATCTCCTATATCTCCTATCAATTAGCTACATCTTCTATTTTCTGTATATCAGCGGTTCTCAATCTGGGGTACGCGAAAGCTTTCAGGGGGTACGCGAAAGAAAACAAGCAATTTTTCTTCAAAATACTTCAAAATATTTGTTGTTCAAACTTGCTGTTGAACACGACTGTATCAATCGAACAAACCATAGTTCAATTTGAAACCTGAACTAGATCACTAAAATATGATCTACCACTACTATCTCCCGTTCTGCGAGAACATTCCAAGCCAGGGGTTACAATTGATTTGGAAATTATCGCCAAACTAATCGCCAATTACATTTACTGCAGTGAAATTTGCATCAGTTCTGTCGGTAATATTACCAAATAGAGATAAGAGCTGAATGTTATAGGAATTTCAAAAGCATAATGTATCTCATAATGTATGAATAAGTTATAACTTTTCGGTAAAGGAGGGACTCCATTAATTGATATGAGTTGTATAAAAAATTGAAACCAAAGCTTTATTTGGTTGTCGTTTGATTATCAACTAATTCTTAGTTATTTTGAATGTTTGCAAACTATTATAACGATAAAAAACTACCACTCTTCACCAGTTTTAGCTTTTAAACATAAAGACTATAAGAACCAGAACCAGAATAGATTGCTCTCGAGACTTTTGAAAAAAATTACAAAATTACTATTAAGTTAATAATTCATTGAAATTTTCATCGAAATTGAATCTTGAAAAGCCTTCGAGAACGAAACATCAAGCGAAAAGAATGAATGTAGCAAAGTTACGTTTTTAAAAGCATCCAACAGCGAAGCAAGATACTTAAAATCGATGTTTAGTTTGAACTGTTCTAGTGTTAGCAAGGAACTTGATGCTTATGTTGTAAGATAGCATGTCTAAGTTGGTTAGATGTGATCATTTCCACGAGAAATAGGTAAATGGCGAAAAATGAATATTTTTGATACAAATGAATGACTTTTCCATAGGTACTTATAACTATTTACGTACGAGTGTGTTAGTGTCAAGCGTTAAGGAAAACAAACATAAATAGCTGTTTTTTTGCAATGCTACGTTCTGAACAGCTGGACAAATGGTCGGCGTGCGACCAGACCGAGCCAAGCGCCAAAAACATTGTTTTGAGTAATTAGCATTTGAAGTTTGACTACCCATAAATTAATCGTGTTTGAACTTATCATTAATTCAATGCTAATATGTAATGAACAGGGCCTAATGAATGTCCTGTTATCATAAATACACGAAAAGTAGCAATAATTGAAAAAATATTTGGTTTTTATTTTCGACACCTATGCACTCAGTTCACTCTGGTCAAACAAAAATTTTAAAAAATGGTCTTCAGTTCGGTCTGGTCAAACGTATTTACTACAACTTATCAACTTGACAATTAGACAAGCTAATTTTTCTCACTAGTCAAACGTAATACATAGATATCAACGCTGCTTTTACTCTCAGTCCAATCTGTATCAAAAATTATACAGCTGATAGACAAGAATAGCTTTATTTCTGTTGCTCTATTTTCTGGTGCCAAAGCGCACCAAGTGGTAAGTGTTAAGATAGTATCAATATGAAATGCTCTTGTATTTTGAAGGGGGTATTGTCTAATTTTATTGATTTAACGTATATTAACCCAGTCCTGACGTTTGTTACAAGAAAAAAATTATTTTATTTGAAAAATATCAAACGAAAATAAAATGCACTTGGTTCGGTCTGGCTCAACAAGATCTTGAAAAAAAGTGATGTGCCCATTGAAATGAAGTTCGGCTCTACGAAAACCACCTGGCTGTTTATTTATCTAATTCTGATGACAGTCGTTTTAACGAGCTGTCCGGAGCGGAGAAATCAGTTACTGGTTAAAATAAATCGCAAAGTTTGCTTCTAAATCACAAACAATCACTTTCTTTAGATGCCATGTCTGTGTTTACGGTTCACTCTGGTCGAACGCAATTTCGTTCTTTTCACAAAGTGCAACAGAGATTTTTTATTATAACACGCCTATGAACTGTTCAAATGATTTCATTCTTTAATGGAACATAGATTATCAGTTCGCACATCCACTGGTGCTAATAACTCAATTTTAAAGAAAATGGCGCTTGGCTCGGTCTGGTCGCACGCCGACCAAATATCCAGTTACTGAATGTTTTAATCTCGGTTTCAAACATACTTCTTTTTCGTGACCAGGAATCGAGCGAAGCTGCTGAACGTAAACGACAAAAAAACAACTACACAGTTACGTTTGCTTCAACAGCCTTACGATTACGTTATTTGAGAAAGTTACGTAACTGTGATATTTTCTCAAAATTGAAAAAATTGTAGGAGTGCTGGTTGTTCAGCGTTACGTAATTTTAGAGGCCATAAAATCAATATCACATGCTAGGCTAATGCGGTCTCGATCAAAAATGGAATCAATTAGTTGAGAGAAATCGTTATCGATATTGTTTTCGGCACATTTTGCATGTTGTAGGATGAGTACAACGATACACCGTGCCCCAGTGCTGAGTCGAGAAAATTTCCAGCCCGAAACGATACTCGACCTGATCGGGAATTGAACCCGATATCACTACCATCTGAGAGAGCTAGCCGACCGACATCGCTAACCACAGAGTAATTTGTATACGACATTGTTTGTTACATAGGGAGAAGGTAGAGTGCATGCATATTGTTAGAGTGGTGCCATTTCATCCGTGTTAACGCTGGTACACTGAACATCCTATTTCTTTTCTCCGCACGAGTTCAATTGGTTGCTCCTGGTTGCTCGATTGGATGGACACTGAAAGGTAATTTTTGTTCCAATTTTGACGGTGGCGCTATTTAGGGGAAGAAGATTTAAATCTAGATTTTTAACGTTACGTATTTTGTGGTTTTATACTTAATAAATCAAACAACACCGTGAACAGTAAATATGAATTTATTTGTTTGACTTATCAAAAAAAAAAATCATCTCTCAAGAAACATCGTGAGGATATTCTACAATTACAAATTGTGTAATTTTTATTCGGTCTATTCTTTTGGTTAAACGCTACACAAATACTTTAACTATGTTATTGAAACTGGTTCGTGCTGAATAACTTACGCCACTGTTGTATACTCTCAAATCATCTCTGCGACCTGTCGAATAGATCGACACCTTACCTTTGCAGCAGAAAATGGCCCCAGCAGCAACGTTACCTTTGAAGGCGGCTCCGTTCGATCCGCGTTTTCCGAACACCAACCAAACCAAATATTGCTACCAGAGCTATCTGGACTTTCATCGCTGCGAAAAGGTGAAGGGAAAGGGCGACAAGGTGTGCCAGTACTTTAAGAACGTGTACGCCGATTTGTGCCCAAATGCGTGGGTTGAAAAGTGGGATAATCAGCGCGCAGAAGGAACTTTTGCAGGAAAGATCTAAACACGAAATCGCTCGTAAAACAGCGCCAATTTGTAACAGCCACATGTATTTCCCTGTAACAAATCGGGCGTTGGAGCTTTTTAGTTATGCCTGCCGACCATTGGTTGAGATCAGTTAAATGCAAGGGGGGCAATGGAAACGATTGTTCTCTATATCTTCTCTCTAAACGATCGAAAACTGTAGTCTTGGTTTAAAGCAAAACTTTTTTAAGAGCGTAGAAATAAAGATATGGCTGTTAATTTATCGATATGTCGATTTTTGTATTATTTGAGTCAGTGAAAAACGCCCTAGAGAAAACATGAATTTTACTGTTTAGGTTTACTAAATACTACTAAAGGATGGCAACGAAGTTTTCAGTAATTTAAGTTTATATACACTTTTCTAATTAGACAAAACAATACAGTTTTTCACGATGATTTTGCGACACAATGTTTTGTTACGTAATTTTGGGTTTCGTAGCCTAGTAACACACAAATTTAGATATCTGTGTATCATTATTTGTATACACATACTCTTATAAGACAATTTTCTCCATAGTTTATACACGCGTTAAATAAATGTGCAGGCTAATTGAAAGAATTTAGTTTTCTTTTTTCGAAACGATGAATATTTTAAATTATCTTGATGATCATCTAAACAAAGAAAAAAAAATCTAATTCTAAAACAAATAAACTTTAATTTTCTATGTGTAATCAAATAGTATAAAACAATTAAACACCTAAATACATTTGTGATGCTTTAAATTATACTGAGATTATAAATTTTTTCACGTTCTTAAAAAATAAACGAAAAACACGATAGTAAACGAAATAAATGCAGACTAAAACATTCAAACACGTTTTATAACCAGCCATTCAAGAAGCTATGATATTCAACTTAAAGGTAATGTAAACTGGGCCTTTATATGCTTGGTTATAGCTTTGTTTAAAACCCGTAATACTTTCAAGTTGCACTCTCAACCCTTCCTGTAGTAGTTTTTACCTATTAAACTAAAATATTCTAAATACATTTTGTGGAATATATTGTAACAAATTCTTCTGGAAATCATGAACCAAATTCGAATAACACAGCATGCTATAAAGTTTATATTCCTCCTACATTTGAATACCCAAAATTAAATCCTTTTCCCAATTAATTCCCATCCTGTATGCAAAACACTGGTACATAGTACATACCAAAATACTATCAATCCTGATTAATTGGTCAATAAACTGCAAAATTTGGTGGATGAAAAATTTCCCTTTAAGAAATTGGATGCTAGTAATTAAAAATAACAAAAAATACCCTACCGGTTTGACACCTTTTATTCTCTTTATTTTTTGGATTGATCCTAACATGCCCAGCCACATCAGGCAAACGAAAAATTATAAACATGAAATTGGATTGGTCTTCTAATATTAAAAACTACTGGTGGTTGACACTCAAACTATGCATGGGCATAAACAGGATCATCTTCTACAACACGCACGAACTTTCACGCATGCAACAAGAATTTAAGTTATTACTTTTTCTAACATCGTTTATTTTGTAATGTTTCCCATAGCACTCTAACGTTACGAGATGACTCCCCAACCGGAAACATCAGGCCTTCCGATGAAGACAGCTCCGTGGGATCCACGTTTTCCAAACCAAAATCAGACCAAATACTGCTTCCAGAGCTATCTGGATTTCCACCGCTGCGAGAAAATCAAGGGTCAGGGCGACAGCGTTTGTCAATATTTCAAGGATGTGTTCAATGATATCTGTCCGAACGCTTGGATTGAGAAATGGGACAATCAACGGGAGGCAGGAACATTCCCTGGTAAAATCTAATGAGGCTACCCTGCACGGAAAACTAGGCTCGTTAAATTTACGGAGTGCATTTAGAACATAATATAATTGACATTACTGTTATATCTGAAACTTTTATTCGTTTTCGAAAGAAAATCATTGTGTACTTTTGCATGCTAAATTGAAAATTTGTTCTGCAATATATGATTATTTCGTTCGAAGGTGATAGAAGTAAGACCTAACCAAAAATTCTGTAGTATTGTCTATACTTCGTATCATAGTTAGATTCGGAAATTCCGCAGATTCAAAAAATTAGTGTATTTATTGGACCAGACACAAACTACTGCGACAACTTTTAACAATCAAGTTTGCTGCCGTGATACAACATTATGACGTAGGTACATATTTGATTAGTTTTTCAATACGGCCCAAAAACGAACGGGTAACTTGTCACTTTTGTATAAAATGGTGCATACGTCATTTTGTTTTCTTGATTTTATGCAATGTACGAATAAGTAACAACTAAAAGAAAAATACCAAACGATGGGTCTTCGAATAACGAACAAATTGGCATAAGAACCCCATATTTGAAATAATGTCGCTTACGTCAGTCTGCGAGATTACGGCACTTTGAAAGTTATATATATATACTATCATGAAATACTATACTGGTATCTGACGACGGAAGGTGTTCCAAATAGTATTTATTAATTTCAAAGTATGTTTAAGTAAAGTTTTGAAGTGGTTATTTGCGTCTCTTTATAAAATGATTATCTTATACAGTGACAATTATGCAGTTGACACAGATCCCTTGCGATATTGTTGTAAAGGAGTGCATACATATGTAAAGTTTTACAAAGGTACTGGTTGGAGTAACAATATTAACCTCTCAATGGAATATTTTTTCTAACGCAAAGGTTTTGCCACGTAAATTTAGATACTTTATATTTTCATAGACATAATGGACAATACAACCTCTGGAATTTTCTCTTACTTAATCAGCTTGAAACAAATGTTTATAAATTGTACTTTATTTGTTTACATCAATCAATCAGTCGCACAGTTTCGTTATCCACTACCAGCCCGAGTTTAGTAACTGTTTTACTAAACTTGCGTTCAACCTTATCGCCAGCATCAACGCTGCATCCAACAAATTTATGATACTTTTTCAGTACCTTTTTCTTCAATTTGTTCAGCTTCATTTCGTTCCCCTTAGCACTCAGCGTGGTACGGATTGCTTCACGCCATTTGAACTTTTCTGCTTGCTGTGAGTCCAGAATTTCACTTTCCACTATACTAGCATCCATCAGATTAGTTTGATCGTTCGGGAAATTATCCTGCCGCTTTTTCTTCTTCTTTTGGGTGGGCTGCTCTGTGTCAACGCTATCAGTTACGGTTTCGATGAGTTTTCGTTTCGTGCTGCCATTCTCTGTGCAACCATTTGTTTCATTAATCTTAACTCCATTAAAATCTGAACCGTTTGAAGGTTTCTGAGATCCATTGTTATTGCTGCAATTCTTTACTTCTTCCTCTAGTAAACTCCAGGCTGCCTGAACGTCATTCTGTTTAATGTGCTTGGCAGAATTTTGGAAAAAGTTCAAGAATCCCTTCTGCTTACGAGGAATATTGTCATTTTTACGAATCACATTGAATACTTCACTAACTCCTTTCGACAGGTTTTTCTTTTTATCCGTTATAGAGCGGATAGTATCGAGCCAAGCTTCTTGTTTTTTCGCTCCTTTATTTACATTCGCCTTTGGAACGTAGTCTTTACCAGAGTACTTTTCCGCTTCGGTAATACAAGATGTGTGGGCATCGTACGCTCTACCGGTGAAGTCCTTCTGGCAGTCCATGCATGAAACGTTGATCGTCTGCTTGCAGCGCCAACCATGCTTCTCGACTGCTTGTTTTTTCAGCGATTCTCCACAATGATTGCACGTGAAAAACACCATTGTCACAAACTACTGTTTCTAACCACTCGTTGAGAAATTAAATTCGATCAAATCTAGAATCCGTGAGCAGATTACACGTGCTGTTTAGAAGGTGTTTACCTGTCCTGTGTTTACATTCAATGATTCAATTACAAATGCTTTTCTGTATGAAATAATCTAGTACTGCGCCATGAAACGTCACCTGACACACGCTAAAATCCACACGCTGGGGAAAAACAACTCTAAAATAAGTATGATTAGACGCGTTTTTGTAAAATGTGGAACAACTCAAAAGACCCAAACACAATGGATACGTTGCGGCTGCGTTTGCGGCAATTTGACAGTTAACTCATACATTTTGGTTTAAATTAACGTCCTAGGGGCTTGACAACCTCAGTTACATGAAAAATATTTTGGTAATACACTGGGGTCGCTATTTACGCGGTTGGTTATACCGCATTTAAAAGATTAGATTAGATATATTCACCCTAAACTTATTTGATACCGCGTACAAACCATCTTCCGAATCGAGTAAAAATAATCCGCGTTATTGTAGAAATATCCCGTTCAAAAAAACGCATAAAAACCACCCGCGTAAAAAGCGACCCCAGTGTATTATCCAACTTTCCATGAGCGGTAATAAGGCAATCCACGGTTGACGTTCCATTGCTTGTACACTGGATTCTTTTTTTACGCGATTGATGCGCGTGTTAAATAAAATCACGTAAAAGAAGTCGCGTGAAAACAGAATTTAGGGTACGTTTGTTATTGTTGTTGTTTTTCAAGTTGCAAAACTAAAACACAACCGAACACGAGACCTGTGAGTGTCGGAAAGTAAATCTAAAGTGGTATTCTCTTGTTGGGTAAAGGATTGCCCCTCGCAATACTAAAGCAACCAATCGGACAACTGTTGTTTTTCACGCTTCTCGATCCGCATTGCATCCAAGTTGCGACCGTTCGCACAAACGTGAAGATGTCAAAAGATGAAAACAAACTGAAATCAGCTGATCGCAACTGTCTCGTGGATTGCCTTATCCCATCCCATACACTGTAAAAAATCGACACGTTACTGCCAAGTGGATTCCACTTACTTCTGTGCTAATAGATGAAACATTTCATATCTACGTGGAATACACTTGCGTTTCAGTTCACAGCACAAAAACAAGTGTCTTATACTTCGGTTTGCCATGTCATGCTTACCAAAATCAATATTTTTACACTCAGATTTCAATAGACCTTTTCACGCCAAATCTCACCAATACAGGCTTACCATATGAAAACAATTTGTTTTCAACCAAAAAATCAGCTGATACTTGGTTTCGAAAATTGTTTTACTTGTGAATTCTCGTTCGTTCGTGTTACCCCCATTGACAAACTTTATTTCAGTTGAATTGTCTTCTTCTTCTTGTTCATGTTTCGTATACAGATCTTTGAATAGGTAAATAATAAATGAATTCAATTCCTAGTTGCATCCCGTGGTGGCGGTATAGAGGAAAACCGAATTCATTTCATCTTGATATTAGAGTTCCCACATTTGTATTTGTATTTTTCAATTAAAAACCCAAAATTAACCCAACTAGCGGTGAGACCCAGCCTTTCTCTTTCGAACTTATTATTTGTTTGAATAGATTTACATGAAACCTTCAATTAAGTTCGATTATATTCAATTGAAATAAGAACGTATAGGGCAGTCAAACTTTGAAACCACGTGTTCAATCATAATTCAATTAAATCCGATCAAATCGGTTGTGTGGTTTCTAAGATAATGAACTTTCGTGATTTTCACATTACGGTACATTACAGACGAAGTTACAGTCCGATTACAGAAAAATTCAATAGGGTGTTATGAGGCAGCTAGACTTATTATTTGACACTAAAATTGTGGAAATCGGGTCAGCCATCTCTGAGAAAAGTGAGTGAGCTTATGTAGTCTTCGGAATGTGTTTCTTTTCATAGGTGAATTCCACATTTTTAAATATAACAGCTAACAGGCAAAGTAAAAGTCCGATTGCAAAAAAAAATCAATAGGGTCTTATGGGACTACTAGACCTTCCATTTGACACTGATTTTTTGAAAATCGGTCCAGCCATCTCTGAGAAATATGAGTGAGATTGAACAGCCTCCAGAAGACGTTTCTTTCCATAACTTTTAAACCACAAGTCTCAATAAAATTCAAAAGTTAAGGGTTTTCAGGTAGCCCGTTCATTTAAAACCAATTTTGTTCGAATCGGTTATGTAGTTTTTGAGATAATGATGTTTCGTGATTTTCACCTTTTGATACATAACCTCTAAACTAAAAATTCGATTACAATGAAATTTGATAAGATCTTATGGATCAATTAGACCTTTAATTTGCAATTAATTTCATGAAAATCGGAGTGAGGCATCTTTCACAAGACAAAAAAATATAAAAGGAAGTTTAATTTCTACTAAATCGTACTCAATTTAGATCTGTATAGAATGTTGCCTTTTCGCGTATTGAAGAAAATTGACTGTATTATAATGAAAGGTACTCATGAATGTTAAAGAGAATTTTTTTTTTCTAAAATTGAGTGCTGCAAATTATTAATCAAAATACAGACCCCGTTCGATTATGGCAACACGCCAGAATTTTTTCTGTTGCCCAAATCGAATCATGCCAAAAATGAACGGTTCTCTTTTCATGGCTTTTTTACTTTCTAAGCGGGCAAAGACGACATTAACAGTAGATATGACCACCAATAAACTAGTTTTAGTTCCAAGTCGTTTGAGGTGTCGCTTGATGAATTTAGACTGACGATTTAGATACTTGATATTACCGCCCGAGTAATTAGAGGCATAGTACTGCTTTGATCATCAATATGTTCCAGTCATTTCTCAGCATGCTTGTCATTCTCATCAGTATGTGAAAGGAGAGGAGAAAAAATTCACCGCGCACTTCCCTTCCAGTATGTGCCTGCGTGTAGCAAATGCTTTCACCATACTGCTTCTTTCTCACTCCAAAGTGTCTCAACCAGCTTACAGAGAGATAAACACACTTCCAGCTCACCCCACATCTGATAGAAACAAGAGGGGTGAATTACTCTACAGAGAAAACGCAGAAGTGCACAATAGTGTCCACTGGCGAGTAGTCCGGAAGGTGAAAAAAACCTACCGGGCAAAAATGTAGTCCTCGTGTAGCTACGAACGAATTCCACCAAAGTAAACTCGACCGGCACGAGCAACGCAGTCTTTTTTTTTCTCCCAATCTCTTTTCCTCTTCTGCCATGCTCAAGAAACCAGCTGTGAAACGCACCGCTGATAGCGCTGCAGTGTAATTATTGTGCGTGATGTCCACACATGTGAGAAAGTACACCATAGTTCATTGTCTCGCAAGAGAGAGATTTCAGATTTCACCGCAGTGCGTTCAGATAGCTCAACAGATAAAAATCGTTTGTCGCTCTCTTCTAGCATGAGCGTATTGATTTGCTCTTTAGTGTGACGGCAGTTGTCTCTGCAGTGCAAGATGTTCTCCTGCACTCTAGAGGTTTACTGGGGAGAAAAGACAAGCATGTTTCTCAGGAATCGTTTTAACGATTCTGGTCATCCGCTTCGGCAACATAAAGAACCAAATACCTTTCCTTTGAAGAATGTTGAGCTCAAATTGGTTTAAAAAATCAAGAAAACTAAAAATGTATGATTAAACATAATCGCTCGTTTTTGGCACATGAGTGCCAAAATCGAACCGTGCCAAAAGTAAATCGAGCTCAAATCAAACAGAGCCTCAAAAGGATATATAAAACTATTGTAGTCCTATGTCAACTATGCGATCGTGTCTTGGATACCATCCTCCTACTTTTTTCTCCAGCTGGAGGGCATCGAACGAAAATTTTCTTTGTTTAACATTCGAATTGTTTGGGTATCGGTTGTGGAAATTGGATGGAAGGTTAAAATACTTGTAATCTGTTGGTTTATTCTTGGAAACGCAATTTTTAATAACACACTTCTGTATTTTCACTCGAGCCGAAAACTCTAGAAGTCCATGTAAAAAAACCCTACGCAACTGGCAAATCTTTCTCTTCTTCTCCTTCTTTATGACGTAACAGTGCAATGATCTATGGAAACATCCAATGAACTAGAAGTTTAACAACCTACATTAAATGTCAAATCTATTCGCCATTACCGCTCGTGGAAAGCTGGATAGGAATGTCAATGGCTCGAGAGGTTTCGACCAATCAGAGCTGAAAATAACGTCAAATAGCATCCAATATGGGTATTTTCAGAACTGAGATGATATCCAGATGTCGCAAATCGACCCCAGTTGTCATTTTGAATAGCAAGATTGTAACTTCTGGTTCTTTCGGTTGGGAGTGTTTTGTTACTCACCTGTCAGAGAATCATTGAAAACATAATAAGCTTAAGGGATACTCGCTACTTTTATTAGATTGATTCTAGCTAAATTATTTTTTTGCCTCAATTAAAATTTAAAATTTTACAAAACACTTTCATCGAGCAGAGTCGCATGCCACTGGCCTAGCGTGATGGAGACAGTTCGTCACGGATGTCACCATAACCCATAGACCATTTTACGAGATGTTTCTGCATTCAATCCATGAATAAAATTTTGACAAAAAGCTCGGAACCGCTGACATAACGCACGTAAAAGCAGCATCAACATCAGCAGGATCCGTGACACCTGTCAGTTCGTAAAATGGTCTATTGCCCGCGGGAGATGCCATATGGCATCACCTGAAATTTTTAACGATGAAACTACATAATAAATACGGTTAGAGAACAGGATCGATTTTCAATATGTAATAGAGTTTGTGCCAATTGTGCATGTGGTTACTGAGTAATAAAAATTTGAAGGCAATTTTTTAAGGTGAAAACTGATATCTCTCCACGGGAATAGGATTAAGCATGGTGACATCCGCGACAATAATTCTTGCCAAACATGTGCAAAGGGCCCATGTGTCATATGCAAACAAGCCAAATTTTCTCGTTTTTTGGTTAAAGCAAGCGAAATCTACCCTTATCTATAAGTTTTGTTGATTAAAGAATTTATTTTTAATTAAACAATGTTATTTGTGCGAGTAGTTGATATTGTAGTTGTATTCTTTAAAAAACGTGAAATTGTGGCTTGTTTACATATGGCACACGAGCCCTTTTCATATGTTTGGCGAGAATTATCATTTTCAATTCATTATCATGCGTGTCATGCAAAATCATGTATGATTGTGTATCTTGCTTTTTTTTGTTTTTTTTTGCAAACAGAAATTTTTTATTTAAAAATATTATAAATTACAACCACTGGTTGCAAAACAATTTACGTTATGAGGTGTCACATGAATATTTTGTGATGATTGCCCCGCCCCGGGTGTCACCCAGTGTCGCTACGCCATTGTTCCATGCTGTTTTTTTTCTCGGTTAAGAGGTGCTCTACCGACGACTGTGTTCCAACATCCTTCAACATAATTTTTAAAAAACCTAAATTAATCCACCTAGCGGTCAGACCCAGCCTTTCTCATTCAAACTTTTATTTGTAAAAATAGATTTACATGAACGCTTCAATCCAATAAATGTATATTCACTCTTGAAAAATATTGATGTTGTAATCTATACATATAAAAATGCAATCCGGTCTGTCTGTCTGTCTTATCCATATAGGCTCGAAAATCACCGAACCGATCGGCGTGAAAATTTGTATGTAGGGGTTTTTGGTGCCGATAAAGGTTCCCATGATAGTTTGAGACCCCTCCCTTTTCTGGAAGGGAGGGCTCCCATACAAATGAAACATAAATTACTACATAACTCAAGAACAAACCAAGCAAATGAAACCGAATTTGGCATGTGGATTTTTAAGGGGTAACAAATATGTCCATAATAGTTGGATGAAACACAAATTTCTGCACATCTCGCGAACTAATCAACTAAATGGAATCATATTTAGCAGGTGAATGTTTTTAATGGTAACAAATATGTTCCATAATCGACCTCAGGCAACATTTGGGATTGTAAGATGGCAACTTCTGGTTTCTGGAAAACAGCCTGAAATGGATGATTCCCATTAAATATGAGTATATCTGGAACCAGAAAGATGCAGAAGATAAAAATTGATCACAGATACACTGCCGGTACCCGGATAACTGTCCCATAATGAAAAACAACATGTTGAGAAAACGGCGATTTAATATTATCCGTGAATTTTCGGATTTCCAGCAATTACACCCAGAACCAATGACCAAAACAGTTTCATGGCAGCACAAGTTTATCGTTGAAAACAAATAAACATTGATGGAATTGGTTTTACGTTATACAACTTGAAAAGAAGACAAAATAGGACAAAATATGCGGGTCCATTTCAAAAGTACTCGCATATTTTGTCCCATCCCATTTAAATTCAACTAGCAACCGGCAGTATCATTGGCAACGTAGATTGTACTACAGAAAACTTGGTATTTTTTCCATGTTTTTCCATACAAAAGTATCAATTTTAATTTTTTCCCAGAAAATATGATAACAATTAAGTCGATTCCCGATGATAACTCAAAAGTGACCGAAATCAGTATGGGACAGTTATGCGGGTACCGGCAGTACAGTCCTGAATTTTAAGATGGTGACTTCCGGTGTCTGATAAACAGCCGGAAATGACCAAATACCATTCAATATTAATGTTTTCGGAACCAGAATTACGCCCAGATGACAGAAATTGATTTCACAGGCAATTTTAAAGTCCAAAATGTCAACTTTCGGCTTCTGAAAAACAGCCCAAGGTGACCAAATACCACCCAATATGAGTATCTCCGGAGCCAGAATGTTGCAAGAAGCTAAAAATTGACCTCAGACACCATTATGAATTGTAGGATGGCAACTTCTGGTTTCTGGAAAACAGCCAAAAATGGCCGATTTCCGTCTAACATGAGTATCTCCTGATCTAAAATGATACACAGCAGCTGTAATCGACCACAGACCCCATTTTGGATTATAGGTTGGCGACTTCCGGTTCCTGGGAAACATCCGAAAATGATCGAATAACACCCAATATGGGTGTTTTTTCAACCAGAATGACGCTCAGAGGCTAGAAATTATTTTAAATACCATTTTGAAATCCAAGATGGCGACTTCCGGTTTGTGAAAAACAGCCTAAAATAACCAAATACCATCCAATATGAGTTTCTCCGGAACCAGATTGATGCAACGAACTAACAATCGACCTCAGACACTATTTTGAACTGCTAAACGGCAACTTCTAGGTCGAAAATGACCGAATAATACTCAATATGGATATTTCCGTAATCGAGATGATGCATAGAAACCAAACATTGACCCTGGACACCATTTTGAATTTAAAGACGACCACTTTATGTTTTTGGAAAACAACCTAAATAACTAAATACCTCCTAATATGGGTATTTCCGGTGTCAGATTGATGCCAGAAAATCTGCTGAAATCGACCGAATACCACCCAATATGAATATATTCAGAATTAAGGCGATGTCCACAAGCCAAAAGTCGAGGATGTTGTCATTTCGATTGAAACCAATCATTTCAAACGATTTGTTATTTGACTTTGATCATATCCTATGGCCGATTCGTCGTGCATTTGCAGTTTTTGAACACTTCGCAAGGAATTAATGAATTTGGAACGTTTAATTAGTACGATACCACATTTAATTTATGTTGATGCTACATATATCGATCAAAGCAGGTATAGTTTTAAATAGTCTTTGAATTTCTTGTCTTTCCATAACTTTTGAGCCACATATCAGGTTGCTATGAAGTTTGTTATTTGTGAGTTTGAGACAGTTCGTATGACACTAGTCATGTTCAAATGAGTCATATAATCTTTGAGATAATAGACTTTCGTTGTTTTGTTAACAATTTAATACATAACGGTTGCTTAAGTTCGATTATAATCAAATGAAATGGGAACGTATAGGGCAGCCAAACTTTAAAACCACGTGTTCAATCATAATTCTTCAGTTAATCCTCAACTAGCCCGCTCATCTGATATCAATATTGATCAAATCGGTTGTGTAGTTACTGAGATAATGAAGTTTCGTGATTTTCACATTTCAGTATATTACAGATGAAGTTACAGTCCGATTACAGTAAAATTCAATAGGGTGTTATGAGGCAGCTAGACCTTTCATTTGACACTAATTTTGTGGGAATCGGGTCAGCCATCTCTGAGAAAAGTGAGTGAGTCCAAGTAGTCTTCGGAATATGTTCCTTTTCATAGCTGGATTTCACATTTTTAAACATAACAGTCAAAGTAATCCGATTGCAAAACAAATCAATAGGGTCTTATGGGGCAACTAGACCTTCCATTTGAAACTAATTCTATGAAAATCGGTCCAGCCATCTCTGAGAAACATGAGTGAGATTAAACAGTCTTCAGAACACGTTTCTTTTCATAACTTTTGAACCACAAGTTCAATCTTTCATAAAATTCAAAAGTTAAGGGTTTTCTGGATAGCCCGTTCATTTGAGACCAATTTTGTTCAAATCGGTTGTGTAGATTTTGAGATAATGATGTTTCATGATTTTTACATTTTGATACATAACCTCTAAACTAAAAATTCGATTACAATAAAATTCAATAGGGTCTTATGGGACAACAAGACCTTTCATTTGCAATTAATTTCATGAAAATCGGACCAGCCATCTCTGAGAAAAGTGAGTGAAAATAAAAATCTGCACATACACACACACACACACATACACACACTCACTCATACAGAAAATGCTCAGCTCGTCGAGCTGAGTCGATTGATATATGCCATTCGGCCATTCGGCCCTTTGGAACACTTTTATACTTTCGGTTTTGCAAGTGATTGCTATACCTTTCTAGGAGAAAGGCAAAACTTTAAGCTAATTAAACAACGCTTTTTCCTAAAGTTATTGAATTATATCATGTCAGACTATCAAATTAATCAATGTGTGTATTCCCTAACCTATTGCAAGAAATTAACATGAGACAGGCTGTCTTAATTCTACGTTAAACTTACGGTCATGTTTCGTACGCAACCTCTTCAACTTTGTTTTGCCATTTTTACCATTTACTTGTACACGAGCGCTGCATGACTATCCTTATGATTTTGTGTGTTATATTATACTTTTGTTACCCTATGGGACGAAACCTATTTTAGGCAGTTTATGGAGTCAAAATTGAGACAAAATACTTGTAAGGTAAAATACAAACCCAAGCTTGGTTTTGGCTTTCTGTTATCAAGCTTTGTTTTTTCCATATAATGATTCCCCACCTTAATATTCAGTCATTAGGTACAAACGTAAAATTGTTCGACATTCAAATTATTAAAAGAAATACTAAAATCGATTATTTATACGAAGCCTGGTTCTCTGTTTGACCTGATTTTGTTCCATCCACGTATCATAAAATTGCTTCCTAACTTTGAACAAGAAGAAAAGTTTTTGTTTTACTCACACAATATCGAAGGAATACAAAAACTGAGTTCCTGTCAGTACTGACTTGTGGACCAGTTTTAATGATACGTTGTTCAAGAAGTGCCTCAAGCAAACCCTCACAGCTGGTCTCGAGGTACGATGCTGGCTTAACAAGCCAGTCGTCGTAGGTTCGAGTCTCGACTCGGGAGAGACTGTTACTGTCAGTAGGATCGTAGCGCCTAGCCCTGCAATTGTCTGTACACTGAACAGTTGGCTGCGAAGTTAGTGTATAATAAACAGAAGGTCGAGTTCCAAATTGGAATGTAGCACCAAGGCTTTGATATGCTTTGCTTTGTTCAAGAAGTGTCTAACACAAAATTTGAGAACTTTGGTATTTTTCGTAGAAACAAGTATTTGAATAAATCTTTATTGTTTGTAAATGTGTTTTGCAAAATCAGCATCCTTTTTATTCAAAAATGTCAAGTACCTGATATTAACAGTTCCATTCCACTTATCACAGCCCACTTAACCGCGCGGCCAATTATCGAAGACGGTGTTCATAACCGGATTGGCAATTTTGGTTCATTTTGTAGTAAGCGGTATGAATATTTTAACCTTGCATACACTAACTATTCAGTACACTTCACTTTTACCTAGGTATAGGAGATCATTTGCATAAATTAACTAAATAAAATGCGGTGCGGTTTGATAGTTGATCGGTGAAAGAAGATTCACAAAAAGGTTATGGCACAGCGTACAGAACTTTTGTATGCAAGGTTAGGTAAGTTTGACGTTTATTTATTCATATTAAAGTTGCTAAATTCGGTCATTGATCAATGAAAAATCATGATTTATTGCACATAGTTTTGTAAAATTTAAGTTATCATTCATTCATATCATTCTATTCGAAGTAAGATGCCACAACAAATAAAATGCTTATGCACATTAGGGTGGGGAAAAATGATCGATTTTCCAGAACCAAGTTTTTTTTTCTTCCTTTTGGGGCCCCAAACAACCCCAAACATACCGGAAGTCGATTGGTTTTGTCTCCGCTTGGTGCATTGCATTTCAAATTTGTATGTAAATTTATATGGGAAACCCTACTTTTTTGCATTTACCTTTCTAGAGAGCTCAATAATGATCTAATAATACACTACATTATGTAAAAGTATAGTATTTAAGATGCCTAACAACTTTGGCACTGAAGGCACTGAAGAGCTAGGATGTCCCTAAGAAGAGCTATAGCTGTTCAAAGTTGAGTATGTCGATTTAAATGCAGAAAATCTTGTTTTCTGCCAACATCACCAATGTACCGGCACCAGTAGAATTCCCATCAGAAATAACCTGTCGTAACGAGTTTATACACTCAGCTGGATCAAACAAACAAATTCAGGTCAATATTCTAGGCGTAGGTAGAATCTACAACGTGTTTCAGAGGTTACTTTTGATGGAAATCTGACTGACGCCAGTACACTGGCAGTGTTGGCAGAAAAAAAAATTTGCAGCATAAATTTCGACATATTCATGCTTTAGTATTTTTTTGAAACACCTTAGTGTCTTCGGCCAAGTTGTTGGGCATCGAAAACCCTACCATTTGAAGTCATGAAACCTATGGTTTGAGCCATTTTGAGCTCTTTAGAATGGAAAATGCAAAAAAAGTTGGTTTTTCCATATAAATCTCCATATAAATTTGAAATGCAATGCGCCAAGCGGAGACAAAACCAATCGACTTCCGATAAGTTTAGGATTGTTTGGGGCCCCAAATAGAACAAAAAAAACTTGGCTCTGGCTTTCTGTTATCAAGTTTTGTTTTTTCCATATAACGATTCCCCACCCTAATGCACATATTCTGGAAATGTCAACAAATGCAAAATAAGCGTTGGTAAACGGCTGGGCAATGCGTACCAGCAGTACACCCGTATTAGTTGGCATAAAATAAACCCCAGTGTGGTCCATAGCATAATGCCCAGCAACTCCTATCCCTACCTCCACGTGGTACCGACTGGGATACGAGCAACCAAGGGAAGATCGGTTAACCGGTGGGAACTTGGTCGTATGCTGACAGGGAAGGGGGAGTTGTTCTCCTTGGAGAGCAGCCTGAGCGTCTGTTCCCCAGGTCATGGGCGGCTCAAACAGCGACTGATCCGGAGCGGACGGCTGAACTATGAAATGCGGTGTCTCGCCAGCTACACCCAAGACGGCAGCCCCGTCGCGAGACTAGGCATCGCAGCCCTAGTAAGGCAGCATGCTGAAAATAAACATACTACGAACAATCCAGAGAATGATACGAATCGGAACAATCGGTATAGACCTAGGCAAACGAGAAAGGACAACGATTGGAAACTTGGTACTTGGAATGTTAGGACTCTGCTCGAACCGGCACGCGTGGGCATCTTGGCCAGAGAGCTACGAAAGGCAAAAGTGGAGGTAGCAGCCATACAAGAGGTGCGTTGGCCTAAAACCGGGGAACGTGAATTCCGGGCGGTCGATCTGACCGTGGGCACTTCTTTCAAGTATCACATCTACTACAGCGGCGGCGATAGAGCGGAACGAGGCGTCGGTTTCGTACTACTTGGAAACCAAATGAAGCGTGTTATTAGGTGGAGGCCTATTAATGACCGTCTATGCGTATTGAGGATCAAGGGCAGATTCTTCAATTACAGCCTTATCAACGTGTACGCGCCGACAAACGATAAAACCGATGACGTAAAGGAGGAGTTCTATGAGCTCCTCGAGAAAACGTATGGAGAGTGCCCACAACACGATATAAAGATCGTCATCGGAGATACGAACGCACAAGTCGGACGAGAGGAGTTCTTTCGTCCCGTTATTGGTAGGGAAAGCCTTCACTCTACCACCAACGACAACGGCTTGAGGCTAGTGAACTTCGCCGCGGCCATCTGTAGCACCCATTTTGCACGTCTGAATATTCGGAAGCACACCTAGAGACACCCCAATGGAGAGGCCTGCTCCCAGATCGACCACATGCTGATCGACGGCCGGCACTTCTCAGACGTCATAGAGGTGCGGTCCTTTCGAGGGCCAAACATCGACTCGGATCACTATTTCGTGGTAGGCAAGATTCGCGCTCGGTTGTCCAATGTATTTAAATCGAGATCGGCGAGGAAGATACGTCAGGACATCCAGAGGTTATCAGCGGAAGGAGTTGCTGCAGAGTATACTCGGAAAGTTGATAGACGGATCGGTGGACCAGCTGGAGTGGACCTGAACGAGCAGTGGAAGCACATCCATGATGCGGTCAGCGAAACAGCGCGAGAGGTGATAGGCATGACAACGGGAACCACGCGTAGTGGGTGGTTCGATGCTGAGTGCCTAGAGGTGACGGAGGAGAAGAATCGAGCCTACGCCAACACGTTAGTAGCAGCTAATCGTGTAACGCGTCAGATGCGGGAGAAATACCGGGAGGCAAGAGCTGCCGAAAAGAGGCTTCATCGCCGTAAGAAACGTGATCACTACGATTGCGTCCTCGCGGAGGCGGAGAATTGCTTCACCAGGCACGACACGAGGAGTTTCTATAGAACGATCAACGGAATCAGGAACCGGACCGTGCCAGTACCTGCCATGTGCAATGACAGAGAGGGGAACCTGATTACCGATAAATCGCAGGTGGCCAGGCGTTGGAAGCAACATTTCGAAGTGGTATTGAACGGCGAGGAAGGGAGGAGAGTCGTCGAGGGGAACAGGATAGAAATTGGGGAGGACGGACAAGCTGTGGACCCACCAACATTGGACGAGGTGAAGAATGCTTGCAAAGAGCTAAAAAACAACAAAGCCGCTGGGAAGGACGGCTTACCGGCCGAACTTTTCAACTTTTCAGGGGCTGTGTAGTGCAATTCACAAGATTATCCTAAGGGTATGGTCTGAGGAACAACTACCTACGGACTGGTCGGAAGGACTCATATGCCCTATCTACAAGAAGGGACATAGACTCGAGTGCAGTAATTATCGAGGCATAACCCTCCTCAATTCCGCTTACAAAATTCTCTCCCGTATCTTGTTCCAGCGACTGAGGCCGTTGCAGGAAGCCTTTGTTGGAGAATACCAATGCGGTTTTCGAGTGGGGCGATCTACAACGGACCAGATGTTCCGGCGACAGATCCTCGACAAGTTTCGAGAACACAACCTGCAGACACATCATCTGTTTATAGACTTTCGAGCGGCGTACGATACAGTGAAACGCAACGAGCTGTGGCAAATAAAGCTAGAACATGGTTTCCCAACTAAACTGATTAAACTGATACGTGCGACGCTCGACGGTTTCACATCATGCGTCAGGACAGCGGGCGAATTTTCGGCCCCTTTTTCGACGTTAAATGGTCTGAACCAAGGTGACGGGCTCTCGAACTTGCTGTTCAACATAGCTTTGGAAGGTGCGATACGAAGGGCAGGTGTGCAGAGGAGCGGCACCATCATCACTAAGTCTCACATGCTTCTGGGCTTTGCGGACGACATTGATATAATTGGTGTTAATCGTAGAGCAGTTAAGGAGGCCTTTACGGCTCTCAAAAGGGAAGCTGCGAGGATTGGGCTCACCATAAACACTGCCAAAACGAAGTACATGGTGGCTGGCAGAGAGCGTGGTAGTTCTACGGGTGTTGGTGCTGCGGTGGAGATGGATGGGGATACTTTCGAAGTGGTCGACGAATTTATTCATCTTGGTACTCTCGTGACATGTGACAACGAGGTGAGCCGCGAGGTGAAGAGGCGGATTGCGGCGGCGAATAGGGCTTATTACGGATTGGCCAGCTTAGGTCCCGTAGCCTACAGATCCGTACGAAATTTGCGCTCTATAGGACTCTGATCCTCCCGGTGGCGCTCTACGGACATGAATCGTGGACGTGGAAGGAGGCCGATCGACGAGCGCTTGGGGTCCTCGAGCGTAGAATCCTGCGATTAATACTCGGAGGCAAACTAGAGAACGGGGTCTGGCGCAGGCGCATGAATCACGAGCTGTACGAAGTATACAAACACGCTGATATTGTCAAGCTGATGAAACACGGCAGGTTACAGTGGGCTGGCCATGTAGCACGGATGGCGGATGAGCGACCGGCAAAGATAATATTTAGTAGAGAACCGGATAGAGGCCGACGACTTCGAGGCAGACCGCGCATGCGCTGGATGTGTGCTGTCGACGAGGATGCCAGAGCAGCGGGTGTAAGGGGAGACTGGAGAGTAGCAGCCCAAGACCGAGTTTTGTGGAGACGTATTCTGGATTCGGCATAGGATCCTTATGATCTGTCGCCATAAAAGTAAATTAAGTAAGTAAGGCCTTTTTCAAGCGAGTTGTTTCAAGAGCTTTAATGTCATACAAAATAAGACTAAAAATAGCTCTTAAAAGAGCTTTATGACCTGATATAAGAAAAAAAGAGCTTTATGACTTGACATGATCACATGAATCATATAACATAATCGAAATACGTCTACTCTAATAGAAACTAAAATTACAGAGATGATATCGTATTTCGAATAAGATTCTAACCCACGACCATCTGCTTGACAAAGCGGACTACGCAGCTCCCTACGAGTACTAACCTATTTAGTTATATTTATAACTTTTTATGCTCTTATATAGATAGAACAAAAAATATAATAGTAATAATTTCCAAACACATCCCCACCGTGTACAAAAGCTTCACTCGAGGCCACTGCGCTAAAGATCTATCATAACGCTAATGTTTACATTCGAACAATCTATATACTAGTGCAAGGAACGTAACTTCTTTGCTACAAGATAGTAACGAATCTTCTCGATCTGATTGTTGCCAACTTAGCGTAAGAAGCGTTTTGAATTTATGTTAGATGTCTATCGGTTCAGCATTGTAAATTAGAAAAAAGTTAATGCTAGTTCCAGAATAAAATCAACTTGTATTGGTAATCATTGATCACTTTATGGTTGTTACAACCCGAATCGTGCATTAAATTTCAAATTAGCGCACGTTATCAATTTTTTATATATTGATGAAACTCTGGTACAAAAATTATGAAAAATAATGTTTTTGTAATGTTAATGTGCATATCAAAAGCTCGCTAGACAATTTCTCGTTATGTAAATTCTTAAATAAAGTACAAGTCTTACTAACCAGTCCAAAAACTCAACTAAACATTTTTTACAACTTTTTTGGTCGAACGAGATTACTCAACATATTTTCGATGTAGTATACACTTGCTATTGAATATTTTACTTTAAAGCATTGTAAGCCAACAATGGTCATTACCATATCTAAATTCATCACCAAAAATCTTGTCAGTGATCATTGCTGGATAAACAGATAGCTTACAGACGTTTTCTTTCCCACGAACACATTTGCCTAGTAGCCGTCATGCTGTAGGTGAAAAAATTCAACACTTTCGAGACATTTGAACTGAGGCGTGCCACTAAGGTATGCCCACGATAAAAACCTATTACTCGGCATTGATGACATGATGAGAGTAAAATTAATATTCAAAATCATATCCAGAGATCACCTGAGGGCTGTTTGAGTGTTTAATTTTAAATCGTTCATTTGTTAGTTATTCACCTTTTTGATGTCCGTAGCGTTCAGTATCTCACTAGAGGCTTGTGTTTCGTTAATTTACTAATATTTTCATTATTAACTTCTCATAACTTCATTAAAAAAATGTTTTTGATCTGAATACTAAGGATTTCATCAGCGATGGTCTATTTTTGGAAAAAAACATTATACTTGATTTACATCTTACGGAACAACCAGAATAGAACTAGAGTATACATAAAAACTTCCCCGCACTGCTTAGGCAGCTAAGGCATACTTAGAGCTCTTTACTCTAGGACAGATTACAAACTTTTGATGCGCGTCGAGTGTTTCAAATACATGCTACCATAGAGCATTTTCACGTCAAATAACAAAACTATCGGTCACAGTTTTTTCTGATCAGCATTAGGGGCTGTTCCTAAACCACGTGGTCATGTTTTGATCACTTTTTATACCCTCCGTACCCCCCGTGGTCTTTCGTTGTCTCTTGGCTCTTGGTAAATTTCAAAATTTACGCAACATTTATGCATTACATCTTATTTTTAGCAATCTCTGCCGAATTTCGACATTATGAATTAAATCAATATTCATTTCTTAATAGGGGACTTGTAAAAAAATATGAATTATCTCCAAATTGAAAAAAAAAAAGAATAATGATGATTGTCTGCTGAAGGAAAAAAAAATGTCAGCCATGCTAAACTATACTGCATCAAAACTTTGCCCCAGTTGTGTATTGCATTAACCTTCAAATCAACTTGGATTCACACCAAAATTGAATATTTTTGCATTATATTTTCCATACATAAGTTTTTGTTGCGTCTTCATAGAAACTAAAATAGAACAAAAAGAGATCTTCTATGAAACAGAAATCCTCCGAAAATATCAACCTAGCAAAAAAGTTATTGGAATCAAATATATCATTCGTGCGACGGTGAATGGATTAAACCCATTCATTTCAGAAAAAAAGTCACGATAAAAAAGCAACCGCCCGTTTATTGCTCAATTTCGTTCATCGCGATACGCCCATTCAGGCCGTCGGCTCACACACGAGTTTTTCAGCACATGGCGAATGACTGGTTAAGGCTAAAAACCTTAACTTTTAGGTTTATGATAGTCGAAATTGGCAAACCTACATGTATTTATACCACACGGTTCAAACGGAATCGCTAATGACAACAGCCATAGTTTCCTGTGCATGACAAATGTCACCGAAGTATGCCAGCGTGGAAAAAAATCGTCACAGCTAATGCTGTTGCGTAATGTACATCATCGAATTAGACGGTGGAAGACGTGCGCTGATTTGACGATCGTCACTTCGATAACCAAGTGGTCTATAAAAAACGGTAATCAATTTGTCGTAAGGTTTTGAAGACCTTTAGAAAAGCGTGCAATCTAAAAGTTGAGTAATTCCTTAAGTACGTTCTCTAAATCGTTAAGGTGCTTGGTCTGGCTACGTTGATTTTACTAGCCAAAAAAATAGTAGAATTATTACATTTACAATTGAAATAAGTAATATAGAAAAACTTATTTTAATAACTACCACAAACGTAACCACAAAAAATTGTCAAGTTTAAACAATCGCGTGGCTGCTGTTAACTCAAAACTTATCACTTCTTCTGATTACTGGTCTCAAGGCTCATAAAACGGTCATAAAATATGCTTTTTGTCTCCATTAAGAGAGATTTACGTTATCCGTAAAATCATAGCATTAGTCCCCATACAATTGTTATATTGTTTGAAGATGTTTTCTGTTGAGGACAATTTTTGGAGGAAAAATCCGCACGCCGTGTCAGAATCGACTTATTATGCAACTTCAATGCACCTCGGATTTTTCTTCACCAAAAGTTAGTTTAGGGTCCAAGCTTTCAAATGAAAGTGGTTTTAAAATATTCTATCGGGGGGAACTAAAATAAAATGAGTTTGATTTTTTTCCCTTTTTCCATAATTTTTGCCCGTATACGGAGACGCTTAATACATTGCAACCATATGTTGCAATGTATTTAACGTATTTATTGTAACGATATAAACCGTGTCTGTATGAGTGTGTGTGTGTATGTGTAGATAAGTGAGAGAGAGAGAGCGGGAAGGGGGGGGGGGAGGGGAATGAATAAGGGAGAAACTGTGTAGTGTAGTAGTGTGTACAATATGATTTTTATCGATAGGAAAAGAATAATACAAAATGTTTATGATAATGTATTTTTTTTACTGTGGTTCCATATAAAGTGATGGCGACAATAATAAATACACATGCAGTGTTGGTTATTTTCCAGATTTGCGCACTGATTTTAGTTGTTGTATAATGTTCTGCTGATATCTTCCATGCGTTTTAGGAACTTAATGATTCGTCCATGTTTTAACAGAATCATGGTGAATAGTTAGTGTTTCGAACACCATCCAAGTCCTTCATTTGCTGCAACTCAGTTACATTGAATTTTGGAGTATCTTCGAATCTTCGGGGTTATTAGATATCCTTAAGCCAACCAACTTTCGCAAAAATAATTGATGAATTTGCGATATCCATATATAAGCTCTGTTGCGAAGCTTGACAATAAAGAAGGCATTGGGTTTGGTAAAGCCGGCTCACGAAAATAAACCACGGTTTTTTGAGTGTCCTTAAACTGATCGTTCGCTTGAAACCAAGTTTACCATAACATCACGATTTTTTTGGATATGATATATATTCTGGTTTCGATCTATGTCAATGTATTCATTGTATAAATTTTGCATTACGCGTTTCACAAATTTGTTGTGCAAAATTCGAACAAAAGTTGTGAAGGATTTCGTGCTAGCTCGATCAGACATTGGCAGCACCCTATCAAAATTCAATAAACCTTCATGAGTGTGTAGGCTTTACTACCCAAAGCAACTTTGCATATTTTTAGAAATGAAGAAGTGACTGTGAGATAAAGAAAACATGAGTTTGAGTCTGAACTTTTATCGGAAAGTATTGGCGGAATAGAATTCGAGATTCTAAAAAAATAATAGAAACCAAAATTTAATTAAAATTTGATAGAAGGTCATTTCAGTTTCCTTTTATTTATTTAAAATATGTTTTTCAGATAGACAATTAAGTTGCCTTAAACTCTCCTGAACAAATCAAGTGGGCACTCTTAAAAAAAAGTGTCTCAAGAAACACTTTAGTGACTTGAACTTTTCCGTGGACGGTTAGGTTTTCCCCTCAAATTAGTGAAACTTACCATCGATCATTTGTTAACTTGTTTCGAATGGTCTTCGAAACAACATGATGTTGAGGGTTCCCAGCCAGTATCGAAAGGTTTTGTAACTGTGTATTTTCGTTGCATTTATGCACTTTTTCAGGTCCTATTAGAACTAAACAATCATTGCAAGTTTTAGCGAACGAGTGCCCTTTTTATATGTTTCTTTCTTTCTCTCTCTTTCTCTCTCTCTATCTCTCTCACACACACAAAAAATTCGTATAACGTTATCATGAGTTTCAATAAACCTAGTGTCTCCATAAATGGGCAAAAATTGTCGGAACATTAGGAAAAAATTCAAACTCGTTTTATTTTAGTTTTCCCCGAGAGAAAATTTTAAAACCACTTTCATTTGAAAGCTTGGACTCTAAACTAACTTTTGGTGAAGAAAAATCCGAGGTGCATTGAAGTTGCATAATAAGTCGATTCTGACACGGCGTGATCCGCAATCAATGATGTTTTCTCAATAAAATGTAATGAAAAGTTTTCTACAACCTTTGGCTAAAATTTTTTATTCTAATGTAAACCAATTGAGCGCATAAAGAACGGTAAAACTGAAAACACAATTATCACATGACCCAGAGAGTTTTTGCATCAAGTAGAGAAGGAGAGAATTGATGAGTACATTTCCGCAATGAGTCGTATGCATAAATCAAAAACGATCTCCGACATTAAATTGGGACAGTTTTTAAACGGTGCAAATAGCTTTTAAACAAATATAAGTGAACAATACTTCTTTTTAAAAAGGGGGGGGGGGATGTTTTGTGATGAATTAATTATTTACTAATATTCAGAAATTTTATTCAGAATTTTTAATTGTGTGTTTTTCTGCCACAAAGGGTGACATATCAACACTATTACATATTTTAAGTTTTATATCATTGAAAGATTGTAATTACTTCCGCAGTTAAGTGAATATAATTATAGGAAATTTGTAAATCTACTTGTCAAGCAAAAAAAAAAGAATTTAAAATTAAACTTTAATCTAACCTTACACCTGTCTTACTGACTATAAAGTGAGCTAATCGTTGTAATTGAGGATTGCAACGATTTTTGTCGGAACTTATTGATAATTTGGTTTGACATATTTTTTAACAGCTGAACGAATTAACTCTAAACACTACACAACAGTTCAGAAACCGAATTTAAAGGAAATTTTTGATCTAGAGCTCGATTGCAATATTCTAGAGAAAACCTTCGGTTTACAAAGTTGTTATGTATAATGGCGCGCTCATTTAAAAATTATTAAAAATTGACCCAAGGTTTCGATGAAATCAAGTATCTAACTTTTTTATCATTGTAGATAAATAAATATCCTGCCAGCTACACCTAAGATAGCAGCCCCATCAGCAGGGCGTAGGTCTCGCGGCCCTGGTAAGGTAGCATACAAAAACCTTTCTTCAACCACGAACAACGAAATTAGAAATACGGAACGGATCAATCGGCAAAGACTTAGGCTACGAACACAGAAAAAGAATAAGGTAATCGAATGGAAACTGGGTACTTGGAACGTCCGATCTCTCAATGAACCGGCGCGGGCTGGCTTGCTTGCTCGAGAACTACAGCAGCAGGGAGTCAAAATCGCAACGATTCAGGAGGTTCGGTGGCCAAATTCCGGAGAAAGGAAATTCCGTGCAGTAGAGCCTATTGCACACGCTCCTTTCAAGTACCACATCTATTACACTGGCAAAGCAGCGGAACGGGGCGTCGGTTTCGTAATGCTGGGAAACCAGAAAACAAGAGTCATCCGGTGGAGACCCGTAGATGACCATATATGCGTGTTGAAGACTAAGGGCAAATTCTTCAACTACATTTTAAACAACACCTACGCACCGACAAACGACAAATCCGATGAAGTCAAAAATGAGTTCTATGACAAGCTTGAGCGAATCTATGACTAGTGCCCAAAACACGACGTAAAAGTCGTCATCGGAGACGCAAACGCACAGGTTGGGAGGGAAGAATTCTTCCGTCCGGTCATTGGAAGGCATAGCCTCCATTCGTCAACCAATGAAAACAGGCTGAGGCTAATAAACTTTGCCGCGGCCAGAGGAATGGCCATATGTAGCTCTTATTTTGCACGTTTGAATATTCGGAAACACACCTGGAGGTATCCAAATTTAGAAGCCTGCTCCCAGATCGATCACGTACTAATTGACGGTCGTCACTTTTTGGATGTTACTGATGTTAGGGCTTTTCGGGGAAACATTGACTCTGACCATTATCTCGTCGTTTGTATGATCCGCGCACGGTTGTCGAACGTGCTGAAATCTCGCATAGAGAGGACGACGCGTTTCAACATTGAGCGGTTGAAAGGGATGGCTGATCAACGTGCGGATAGCTGGCGAGACATCAGCCGCATTCGTAACGTTGGGTGGACTGAAGCAGGGGGATGCGCTTTCTAATTTGCTGTTCAACATCGCCCTTAAAGGTGCAGTACGAAGAGCAAACATCCAAAGAAACGGTACGATCGTCACGAAATCTCACATGCTTCTTGGTTTTGCGGACGACATCGATATCATCGGTATCGACTGTAGGGCCGTGAAGGAGGCCTTCGTACATTTTAAAAGGAAAGCAGCGAGATTGGGACTTGTCATTAACTTTGCCAAAACGAAGTACATGGTAGCAGGTAGGGAGCGTGGGAGTTCCCGTGGTGTTGGTACTGAGGTGGAGATAGATGGGAACGATTTGAAGTGGTTGACGAATTCGTTTATCTTGGTACGCTTGTGACATGTGACAACGATATGAACCGTGAAGTGAAACGATGAGTTGCAGCTGCGAACAGCGCCTTCTACGGACTACGTAACCAGCTAAGGTCTCGTAGTTTGCAAACTCGCACATAACTAGCGCTGCATAGGACGCTGATACTCCCGGTGGCTCTTTACGGACATGAAGCATGAACGCTTAAGGAAGCTGATGGACGAATGCTTTTGAGCGTAAAGTTCTGCGATCGATACTTGTCGGTAAACTGGAAGATGGAGTGTGGTGCAAACGCATGAATCACGAGTTGTACCAGGTATAGAAACATGCTGATATAGTGAAGGTAATACAGCGGGGCAGGCTTCAGTGGGCTGGACATGTAGCCAGAATGCCTGACGAGAGAGCCGCCAAAACTATCTTCAGTAGAGAACCAGATAGAGGCCATCGACTCCGTGGTAGACCTCGCACGCGGTGGATGTGCGCGGTGGAAGTAGTTGCACGATCTGCTGGTGTACGAGGAGACTGAAGAACGGCTGCCCAAGACAGAAGAAGCTGGACATCTCTAATTCGTTTGGCCCTAGACCGGTGAACGGTTCGTAAGTAAGTAGGTAAGTAAGATAGAAAAGAAAGTTTTTGGTTAATTTTAAGCAATCTTGTAGAAAAAAGTTTTTTTTCTATTTTTGAAAATAATCGATTTAGATTGAAAAAAAAAAAACACCTGTATTCTCACTTACTCATTCATGTATCCTGAGCACTTGCAGTGGAGCATAGGGCCGACGTGGAAGATTTCCACTGACGACGATTCCCAGCTTTCGCCTTGACCTGCGATCAGGTCATGTTTTCGTCGACTTTTTTAATTTCTCTATTGAGGCTCCACCGCCATGAGCCCCTAGGTCTGCCTCTGCTACGATGTCCTGACGGGTTCAAGTCCAGCGCCCGTTTGCAGATTTCGCTTCCACTCTTTCGAAGTGTGTGGACGACCCTAATGGCAAAGACGATAGAGCTAAGCATTCGAGATCCCATTATGAGGTCACCAGGCACGAATTATATACCGCAGGCATCGGTTGATGAACACCTGCAGCTTTTGTGCTACAATCATGTCCGCGAAAATAACGCAAGTTATTTTCTTTGTAATTTTTTGAACGTAGGTAATGAATTACAACTAAAAATTTGAATTTTTTTTCTACTTCTGTCAAAAAAGGTGGATGAACTTAAAGGTGGAGATGGAGATACATTCATTATAAACTAACAAAAAATATTAAACTCACCTTCACTTCCGTTCTCGAATTTCTGTAGATATCGGCTTCTAATGTCAAAGACGATGGAGCTCAGCATTCGAGATCCAATTATGAGGCCACCAGGCACGAATTATATACCGCAGGCATCGGTTGATGAACACCTGCAGCTTTTGTGTGTTCTCCGCTGATACACACCAGGTCTCACTAGCGTATAATAGCACAGATTTCACGTTGGAATTGAAAAGTCGGGTTTTTGTGCATTGACTAATCTGGTTAGTTCTCCAAATATTTCTTAAGCCTGCAAAGGCAGCGCTAGCCTTCTTAATTCATGCACCTATGTCAATCTTGGTGCCACTGCCTGACGCTATTTGGTTACCAAGATATTGAAAACCTTCGACTTTCTCCACTTTCTGCCCAGCTACCATAAGGTTGGGAGGATTTGCCGTGTTGACATCTAGTGATTTGGTCTTGTTAACATTGATGATGAGACCCGCCGCAGAAGAGCATTCGGTTAGGTCATTGAGCTTACTCTGCATATCAGTGCGCCGTTGTGCTAGTAGAGCAATGTCATCAGCCAGGTCAAAGTCGTTGAGATGCTCCATTGTGATAGGTTGCCGAAGCAACCCACGGTTCGGTACACGATCAATCGCATTAACCAGGATCTCGTCGATAACGATGAGGAACAGTAGCAGTGATAGTATACATCCTTGCCTCACTCCCGCAACGACCCGGATAGGTTCAGGCAAGGCTTCATTATGCAGGACTCTATATGTGAATGCTGAACTGTGCTTCGATGAGGTTGACGATTTTTTTTTCCGGGATGCCCTTGCGTCTAAGGTCACCTCACAGATTTTCATGGTTTAGTCGGTCAAAAGCTTTTTCGTAGTCAATGAAAACCAAGTACAGGGACTCTTGGAATTCATTGATTTACTCAAAAATGTTACGGAGCGTGACAATATGGTCCACGCAAGACCTCCGGCACGGAATCCTATCGCTGAAGAAACGCATCGATCTTCTCCTGTATCCGGTTAAGGATCACTTTGCACAGAACTTTGAGAACAGTACATAGCAACATGATGCCTCGTCAGTTGTCGCATACCGTCAAGTTATCAATCATTAGGAACCTTCACTAAAACGCCTTGCATCCAGTCAGCCGGAAAGGTCGCGGTGACCCAGATATTACAGAATTGCTGATGCAATAGTTGAGAGGATTGCAAGGGGTCACTACGAAGACATTGTGTGCATGTGTGACGATGTGTTATATAGGGTGGTCGGTATTGCCGGAATTAAAAAAAAAAACGGTATTTCGGTATTCATAAAAAAGTAAACCGGTAAACCGGTATTTTTATTTTTTCGGATTAATAGAAACGAAAGGCTACTCATGGCTTTTGAACCTACCTGTTCATCTACAAATTCTGAAAATCACAGTTTACGGAAGTAGCTACAATCATGTCCGCGAAAAAAACGCAAGTTATTTTCTTTGTAATTTTTTAAACGTAGGTAACGAATTACAACTAAAAATATGATTTTTTTTTTCTACTTCTGTCAAAAAAGGTGGATGAACTTAAAGGTGGAGGTGGAGATACATTCATTATAAACTAACAAAAAATATTAAACATTTAAGAACGGTCCGTTACCGGCCTTCCGACGAACCTTTCTTATGACGCCGGAACAAGAGAGTTGTATGGTCTTCAGGTCCGCTTCTCGAATGCATTTCTTGATTCTACCAATCAACACTGTTCGCAAATCGTTGATCTCCAGTTATGTTTGGGCCAAAGGAACTCAAAATCCCAAAGAAATCTTCGATTCTACGACACTAAGGTAAATTCGTTAGGTTGCGTATTTGGGATACATATGGAGTCGAGTGGTTGTTTAGAAACGTTTGTGTTTTTTGACGTAATGTGCTAATATCCTTAATGGCCAAAACACATACTTTTCATCGGTATGGTGTTTTATGAGAATTGGAAGCATAATGTCGTTCAAACATATGTGACGTCACACCCGCGCAGAAAACACCTTATGTTCCGTCACGCAGAATTTTGTCATACGGTGCATTTTTAGCTTAGTCCGAAAGACAGTAAGCCTTCTGTTGAATGAATTGAAAACAGGTAGAGTGTAAAAGCAGGACACGGCCGTCTGCCGTTGTCCTCCAAAACAAGACCATTTGTAAAGAAAACCGGAAAAATCTTGAAGAAAGACCGCGAACGGTTCTGCTATGCAAGCGTTGGCGAAAGCACTTTGTCTTCCGCGATGAATAGTCACTAAAGCTACCGAGGCATTGAATAAACAAAAAGAACTCGACAAACGCTAGCGTCGCTCAGCGTCGCCCATGCTCACGCGCGGGCTCACGCTAGCGCACGTGTTTGAAAACACATGTTATGGCGCTCTCAATCAGAATGCCCAAAATGTACTAAAAGTTAAGCACAAGAAAGAGACAGGCCAAGAAATGCCATAGGCTAGTATAGAACAGCTAGGAAAGTGGTAACTGGATCGAAGGGGAAAAGCTTTTCGCTCTGAGTTACCTGTAGGGTACTATTTAGAAAATCGTGAGGGTAGCAGTAAATTAAGTGAAAGCGCCACTATTTCGTCGCTGAAGGGCTGCGCATTGCGCGTTTTGTATTTTCATCATCCAGAACTTAACTAGAAAATCGTGAGGATAGGAGTACACACATTTGGTGACAGGCGGTTCAGGAAAAGAACCCTGCAAGGACATTCGTGGTTAACGCATTTGGTGACAAGCGGTCGTCCCACGCCGGGAACTGATTTTAATAAGTATCAAGTGAGCATTTTCTGTGTTTTGAACGGTTTGTTGAATGCGCATACGGTTTTCGGTTCTGTCGGTTTGATAAAACGGTGAACAATTACAGTGTTTTTGCAAGTAATTAATTCTAACTCCAATTTTTCAATAAGTGTTAAAAGAACGGAAAAAACTAAACGTGCCCTATTGTGTTTTTTTTATGTCTTAAGTGAAGAAGACCAAAGAAAAAAACGGAGCCAAATCTCGCAATTAGCCAGTTAATGATAATGGCCGGAAAAAAAGAAACACATGCAGTAAGTGACTTATTAACACCTCTACGGCCTCAACATATTGGAACAGCCAGACATATTGGAATAGCCAGACAACTGTGAATTATCGTATTAAGAAGGTGCCGAAGTTACGTAGTGGAAATTGAAGTAGAGATGTCCACGACAATGGCCGGCTTTATACCAAGGATATTCGGGTGAGAAGCACATAGTAAGAAAAATTTATGTTTAAATATTGCAGCTGAAATTTTAACGGAAGAGTTTTTTTTTGTACCGTTCGACGCAGTAAAATTTGTGAATTAACATCTATTGAATTTTTTTTTTTAAAACTGATAGAACAAAAAATTACCAAATATAAAGCCATTTAGGAGCTATTGACGATAGAAGAGAACGACGGAGAGATACACATTAGGAGACATAAATGACCTTGGAGACTACATTAGGCGAACTACAATCGTAACAATTCTTCAGTGGTTCGTAATTATAACGATTTACAGGTTATCACATCTACTTGGGTCGAGAGGCCAATTTGTATAAACAATCAATTCGCGCCGCTGCTGCGCGGGTGATCTTATTTCTCAAACGGCTAGCAATAAAACTCTCGGCACGACAAGTGCACGCAAGCGAATTTCGTTCATTTGCCCACAAAATAATTAAAGTGGCAGAGCGGGAAGCAAACGGGCGCTAGCAAATCGAATTTAAGAACGCAAACAGATACTCGCAGAGTTGCGCACATGGAACTCACCTTAATTATTCTAAGAGAGAGTTTTAGCACACGGGTGGCTACGTCATCGTTAGCAAATATAAAGGGGCAAAGTCGCATTTCATTAATGTCCAATAAAGAGCGTGAGAGCGGTAACTGCGAATTGCGCGCTCACACGTTGCATTCAAAAGTTAGTCAGTTGTACTAATTGTCGGGTACGCTGTCTCTGTTTATGAATTTTGCAGTGTTGTTACGATCAGCTGTGCCAGCCACGGCCAAGGTCGTATTTTGTAAGCATCAATTTTAATGGCCAATGGAAAGAACGTTTTGCTACCATACATGGCTTACCAGTAGCGGTAAATTGCTAAGAGGGTAAAAAAATGGATACATCTATAAGCGCAACGCGCGCAGCGATGGTGACATATCCACCGGTAGAGTAAATAGTAACCGACGGCAGAGATATATAATGTTGGAAGTTTACGTAAAAATATTATTTCATGAATAAGGAATGGCACCTTACGCCATCTAATGTAAACATTTACAATCTTTGATTAATTTAATTGCACTAAATAGAAATGATTTTTTTTAAATAATCATTTAATTATTATGAAAACCTAAAGTTATTTATTTAATGAATAAAGATAAACGTTGAACCGTTGACACTAAATGGTTCGAAACTTGGTGTTCAGATTTTTTGATGGCGCGACGAAGAAATTAGAGTCGGTCATGCTACGTTATCACATCTGGTCAACAGAATCGTTAGTGATACCTAGGAAAAAGAGGAAGAAGGCTACATAAGCCTTTTATAGTCTAGTATTTATTCCGCAGTACCTTTTATTGTTTTTTAAGAAATATATATAAAATTTTATATTAATAATGGAGTGGGTAACGACCCCAGAATTCGCGCACTTTATCAGACTTTTACGTTGAAACACAAAAAATCATTGGCATTAGTCGATTTCAAATTCTTTAAATCAAATATAATTACTCGAATGGGTTCATATTTCATAGCATTAAGCTTTTATAGCGGGAAGAGAACCAATTCGTAGGAAAAATAGTTCATTTTTGCAGCCTTGCTGAAGTACCACAATTCGCCCCAATCTATCCTATATTCGCCCACCCTGAGACCCAGTTTTCGCCTTCCTATAATTTAATACGAAATTGTTGAAAACTAACTTAATTTTAAAGATTATGTAATGTACCCTATAATACTGTTACAAAGGAACTTATTACATTAATTATTTTCCTACAATCAGCAGGTGAAGTGATCAAGGGCAGGAAAGTAAAATATGACTACAAAACAAAAAAAGTTTCCAAAAATTCATTTATTAAATTAGTTGCTTAGTTCTTCTGTGAAAAGACTGATTGTTTTCGCTTAGTTACAAGTTTTTTCTTACTGTTCTTTTCTGCTTGAGTCTTCTTTTTGAGTTCGTTGTCCATCTTGCGTTGCAAACGAGCAATTTTTCTGTTTTCTTTCTCTACCTCAAGTATCTTTTTTTCTTCCTCCTTCTGTTTAAATTCATTCAAAAATTCATCCGATGTCAAAACATGGTAGCGCTTAGATTTGTATTCGCGTTTACGGTCGCATTTTGGGATCGATGGTAATGTCAAAATATCTTCCAATGTTGGTTTAGAAGTATCTGGAGTCTCATCTCTGGACAGTTCAAAGGATTCTATCAGTACATTGGAATCGGTTTCTTGAGTTGCTATTGTGGCTTCTTCACCAGTTTTCACTTCATCAGTAAGCTCTACTAAGCGAATGAGATCTGGCGAATATTCATGAATAATGCGATATATTTCAAAAAGTGACTCTTCATCGTGGTTGTCAAAGGAAACAAAATCGCTTCTAAACTTCTTAATCCTGTGTTGACCAATGACAGTAGCACATTGTTCGAGGGAACGTTTTAGACTTGAAATTTCTTGCCTCGTTGAGACTTCAATTGCACAAACTGACTGTTGATCGGTTGACACAGTGTTCTCATCGTATGTGGTCGATCCTCCCAAGCATTTGAAAAAATCGATTGCATCTTTATTCCAAGGATACAACCCAGAAGCTCTGAAACCGCTTTTAATACTCTGTATTGTCAACGAACGACGCAGACAGTTTTGTGAAACCACGGCAAAGTTTCTCAATGTCTCGCGGAACACTTTTATATGGATAGATAACAGTAGGAGGAACTGTTTCTCCAGAGGCATGGAAAGAAAACATCGTTGTTACGTTGACTTTACTGCTGGACCGTTCAATATCATAAACATTTCGACTTCCCCGTTGCGCTAAAACTGCTTTCGTCTTGGGGTTCAGCTGAAAACTGGTCTCATCGCCATTTATGATTCTCGTGGGATCTTCAAGAATTTCCATCATGTTTCTCTGCTTAAGATAGAACTCAACTTTGCCGAACCATGCTTTTATGTCTGACGGGGAAACTTTTGCACTGGCATTTGTCACGAATTCAGGAGTTCTCAGAGAAATACCCGGATGACGATTCAAAAACAGACGTAACCATTTTTTACCTGCGAATAAAATTATTGTTTCAAATACCACTCAGAACAATAAAAGCGCTTAACAAACTCGGTCGGTTGTTGTTGAACGGACTTGGTCGTGGATTGGCGTCCAAGAACTGTTTGACACTGTCCGCTAGCTTTTCTTTGGTAATAGGTATACCTCTCTGCTGCATGTCAACGATCCAGCCTTCAAACATACTTTCTTCCTCCATAGTTAGCGTCATCCGGCCGGAACGAAAAACAGTCTGTTCCTTTTTTTTCAATCTCGACCGAATTGTTGATCTTGGCACACCATAAAGCCGGGCAGCTTCATTAACACCAATTTCTTTATTGCGTACTCTCAAAACTGAAGTAGACGCAGCTTCCTCCGAGTATGCACTTCGATATTTTACTGATTGTTGGTGTTGCTGTTGAAATTAAAGAGTGTTAATAGTTGCACAGAAGTAACATAAAAGCATTTTTTACCATTTTAAGGCGATGCGAAGTGTAAATTAACTGATAAACACACCGTTAGAACCATTTACTGCACATAAACACTTTGTTTTGCACACCTGACTTGCGCTTGACAGCAGCGGGCGAAAACTGGTTCAAACAGAAAATTCAAACCAGTGAACTAGATTTCGACCCAGGCGAATTCTAGCGCTCGTGTGATTTGGGCTACCCACATTTCCCAGTTAATTTGGGTCACTTTTCAGTCCAAAAAACGACAGAAAATCATCTCAATTGTCAACTACAAGTCAAAGTTGATCGAGTTGATAGGAAAAAATTGAAACTAAATGTGACTTTGTACCACTTTACCTTCGATTCATTTTTAGGTTCCATATGCATAATTAGAAAACATATGTAGTCAAAATGACACCAAGTTTTGAAACTGTGTTTAAACATAGAAAATGCTATCAAAGATCAACTAAAACTGAGAATAAATTGGGATTTAGCATAATTTTATGATAAACCTGATAGGTTATAAATATAGTGGATATACATTGGTTTAAAATACGGTGGAACCAGTGAGTAGGCGAATTCTGGGGTATGGGCGAATTGTGGTGTTCTTCCTACACGTTTCCAAAAGCAGATGCCATGCAGTGCATCCCAGAATTTGATGGATCGCTAGACGGACTAGAAGCGTTCGTTTATCATATCGAGCATTTTGCTCGGGAGATACCAGAAGGAGTATCACACGCTCCACTGGTTTATATTATTCTATTAAAACTAGAAGGCAGAGCTGCTGCCGCAATACATAGAATTAACGCAAATGCTTGGCCACAGGTTAAGCAGAATTTATTAAAGGAATTTGGGGATATTATACGCATCGAGGCAGTTATAAATCAAGTAGAAACATTGAAACAGGAAGCGAATGAGACCTTTCCTGATTATAAAAAGAGGATATTGAAAATTAAGGAGAAAATCGACTCCTACGAAACTAATTGTACGAAGTCATGCATGATAGTTAGTCTTCGATTACATTTTATGGCGGGTTTGTGTGACACCGCATTGAAAGAAGCTGCTCAAGGTGAACGAGCATTTAAGTTAGAAGAGCTGCTAGACGACTTAGAGGATTACTACCATGAGCGTAATCATATCTCGGAAATAGAAAATAGAATTCAGGGCCTAGAATTGGTCGAAAGTCAGCGCGATGCACTTAGACAATTTAATAGTAGCAGAAATATTTTTACAATTAATCACAAAGACGTTGATTATAGCAACAGCCGTTTGGAAGAAATGAAGATTATAATTACAAAAATAGAGATAGAATAATTTACAAGCAAAACAATTATAACAATATATGTGGATCTAGCGACGGTAATCGATCCAAATACAATTATCGCACAGCGCGATCATACCGACGGAGCCAAGGGAACTAGGCCCATGGTTGGAAATATAATTATTATGGTCAAAATGGACCAACTGATAGGAGGTCAAAATGGACCAACTGATGGTAGCCAACATTAATGAAAAAAGTAGTAATTTGCAAAAAGAAGGTATTTTGGATCCTGTTGCACAGGAATATTTTAACGAGGATTTAGCAGAAATTTGCGAAGATATTGACAGGCGGAGATGTACCGATGAGCCCAGCAATATAGAAATAGCCGATTGGAGGACCGCATGCAATCACATAAGAGACAACAGTGCTTGTGTGGCTAAGCGAGTATATTACGATGTCAGAGGGCACTTAATGTTAACCCTACTGGCTAAGCAGAATGTCAAATTAACGTTGAACCTGATCTTAGATACAGGTGCATGTGCGAATATAATTAATGCACGCATTGTGAATCTTTTGAATGTACCGGTAAATACACAGGATGTAACCACTTTTGGAGGTATCGGCCAAGACATTGTGCGAACCTCAGGTACAATTATGTTGGATTTAATAGTCGGAGACTTTTTGATCCCGACGCAATTTCATATATTAGAAAATTTGCCAAGCGACGGATTAATCGGAGCAGAATTCTTAAAGAAGCATACGCTTCAAATAGGAAATAATTTTGATTACATAGTGTTCAAAAAACACGGAAACAGAAGTCCGGACGACTTGAGTCCGTGGAGTATGCCCAAAGACGAAGTCCTTAGTCGACATGTTTATGTGGCAGCCAGAAATAGAGTTATGGTGCAGAACGAGTTGCGAGATACTAGCAACACAGCCCGAGGCTGACGTAGACAAAAACGAAATAAATAGAGAGCACCAAACATATCGGAATGAAGAGCCGAAAAACAATTTTCTTGACTCGAATATTCTTCTAATGCCCGAGTTGGACCTAGACTCGAGGCTTGACTATGACCTGTTGGAGCACAAGCTGACACCAGAGTCAAAAGGTATTGCAAGAATTGAAAAACTACGGCAAGTGTTAAATTTGGCGCACTTGCCTGAGAGGGAATTCAAGACAGTAAAGAATATAGTTGAAAGCTATGCAGATATTTTCTTTTTCGAAGGCGACAGGTTAACCACTACTGACGCCGCCGTACACACGATAGAAACTTCATCGGAGGTGCCTATCAATAAGCGGCAATATAGATTTCCGGAGGCCACGAAACTGCACATTAATAAGGAAATCGGTGAAATGAGGGCGCAGGGTATTATTAGACCCAGCACAGTCCCTGGAATGCACCGGTGTTATGTGTACCAAAGAAACCGGATACTGACGGTAATAAAAGATACAGAATTGTGGTGGACTTTAGATCATTGAACGAAGTTACCGAGCCGTTTGTAAACCCAATACCTCTTTTTTTTTCATCTATAGTTTATTTGACACGGCACAAATACAATTCAATGTTTAACGGCGCCAATTATATCTGATAGCTTACTTTCTAAAGTATCTTTATAACTAAAAGCAAATTTTTTATCCTCGCTGCCGACTACGAGCTGAAACTAAATCTAACTTAAAGCTAGAATATTTTGCATTAAAAGCACAGGTTTGCTGTTTGATGATTTTCATTGCCATAGGTAAGCAGCATATTAAATTTGTTCCGCTGCTGGGCCAAGATATTACGGACTGGCATATTGGGTTGTTTCCATCGGGCCTTGAGAGTATCGTGCGGGTCTGATTGCTGTTTCCGGATCCGGGGTCTCAACGTGTTCTTGTCGTTTGGTTGGATGTAGGCGGAAGGGGATAGGACTAAACTGGGGCGTGGATGGATTTCAGGAAAACGTATATAAGGGACATGTAGGATAGGTCACGGCTCGCCAAGACATCACGAACAGGAACAGCCGGCTGCCTACCTTCGGCCTGCAGGGAAGCTATTAATCTAGACCTGGCGTCACGGTGTACAGGGCATGACCAAACAACGTGCTCTATGTCGTGATAACCTTCACCACAGGCACAGATACCACTTTCCCCGAGCCCAACACGACGGAGATGCGCGTCAAATCTATAGTGATTGGACATAAGCCGGGACATCACGCAAATGAAATCCCGACCTACATCCAACCCCTTGAACCACGGGTTCGTCGACACCTTGGGGATTATGGAATGTAACCACCTTCCCAGTTCCCCCTTGGTCCAAGAATTTTGCCAACTGATGATCGTATTCTGACGTACAAATGCGAAAAATTCATTAAAGGCAATTGGTCTTTCATAAATATCACCGTTTGTTGCGCCCACCTTAGCCAAAGAGTCCGCTTTCTCATTACCCGGTATCGAGCAGTGAGAAGGGACCCACGCTAAGGTAATCTGAGTAGATTTTTCGGATAAAGCACTCAGATGTTCCCGTATTTTCCCCAGGAAATACGGAGAGTGCTTAACATCTTTCATCGATCGGAGAGCCTCAATGGAACTGAGACTGTCCGTAAAGATGAAATAATGGTCCGTGGGCATTTTTTCGATAATCCCTAGGGTGTACTGAATTGCAGCTAATTCTGCGACGTAAACAGAAGCAGGATTATCGAGCTTATGGGAGACGGTTAAATTGTTATTGAAGATACCGAAGCCAGTGGACCCATCAAGAAGTGATCCGTCAGTGTAGTACATATTGTCGCAGTTGATGTTTCGATATTTATTGGAAAAATTTTTAGGGATCTGCTGCACGCGTAAATGATCCGGGATTCCACGAGTTTCTTCTATCATGGATGTATCGAAAAACACAGTAGAATCAGAAGTATTTGATAAGTCGACACGATTTGGAATATTTGAAGAAGGGTTAATATTCTGGGACATGTGATTGAAATACAATGTCATAAAACGGGTTTGAGAATTAAGTTCGATTAACCTTTCAAAATTTTCAATCACGGGACGGTTCAAGACCTCACATTTGATTAGAATACGAGAAGACAGGCTCCAGAAGCGGTTTTTCAATGGTAGTACTCCAGCTAAGATCTCCAAACTCATCGTATGGGTCGATTGCATGCAACCCAAGGCGATACGCAAACAACGATATTGTATTCGCTCCAGTTTGATCAGATGTGTGTTTGCTGCGGAGCGGAAGCAGAAACACCCGTACTCAATAACAGACAGTATCGTTGTTTGGTAAAGCCTTATAAGGTCTCCTGGGTGGGCTCCCCACCATTGTCCGGTTATTGTACGAAGAAAATTCACTCTTTGTTGACATTTTTTCATCAGATACCTCACGTGACAACCCCAGGTGCCTTTAGAGTCGAACCAGACACCAAGATATTTGTGTACCAAAACCTGAGAAATCGTTTTACCCATTAATTGTGTTTGAAGCTGAGCAAGTTCATGCTTCCTAGAAAAAACTACTATCTCAGTCTTCTCCGGAGAGAATTCGATACCTAGCTGTAAAGCCCAAGCAGACAAATTGTCCAAGGTATCTTGCAATGGTCCTTGCAAATCGGCAGCTTTGGCTCCTGTCACAGAGATTACACTGTCGTCTGCAAGTTGTCTTATCGTGCATGAATTTGCCAGACATTCGTCGATGTCATTTACATAAAAGTTGTAAAGAAGGGGGCTTAAACATGAGCCCTGGGGAAGACCCATGTAGCTAATGCGAAAAGTTGCCAAATCGCCGTGCGTAAAATGCATGTGCTTTTCGGACAACAAATTGTGCAAAAAATTGTTCAAAATTGGAGAAAATCCTTGTCGGTGAAGTTTACCCGAAAGAATGTCAATAGAAACGGAATCAAAAGCCCCCTTTATGTCCAAGAACGCAGACGCCATTTGTTCTTTGCGAGCATACGCCAGCTGAATATCTGTTGAAAGCAACGCAAGACAATCATTCGTCCCTTTGGCGCGGCGGAAGCCAAATTGAGTATCTGATAGTAGACCATTTGATTCGACCCAATGGTCTAAACGACGGAGTATCATTTTTTCCATCAATTTCCGGATACAGGATAGCATTGCAATCGGCCAATAAGAGTTGTGATCAGAAGCTGGTTTCCCTGGTTTTTGGATGGCGATCACCTTCACTTGCCTCCAATCCTGCGGTAGAATGTTTTGCTCCAGGAACTTATTGAACAAGTTCAACAAGCGCCTCTTGGCATTGCCGGGTAGATTCTTCAACAAGTTGAATTTGATTCTATCTAACCCAGGCGCGTTATTGTTACAGGACAGGAGGGCAACTGAAAATTCTGCCATCGTAAAAGGTGATTCTATCGCATCGTGACCCGGAGACGTATCACGAACAAAGTTTTGCGCAGGAACAGAGTCCGGACATACTTTCCTGGCAAAATCAAATATCCACCGACTTGAAGACTCCTCGCTTTCGTTGACCGTTACGCGATTCCGCATTCTTCGGGCTGTGTTCCAAAGAGTGCTCATCGATGTCTCCCTCGACGTCTCGTTCACGAACCGACGCCAATATCCGCGTTTCTTAGCTTTAGCCAGGCTTTTAAGCTTGGTATTAAGCTCCGAATACCGTATATAGTCGTCGGGTATACCTCCCTTCTGGAAGGCCAAAAACGCGTCGGATCTTTGCGTGTAGACATCGGAGCACTCTTGGTCCCACCACGGAGTGGGAGGCCGTTCTTTGATCGTTACGCCGGGATATTTCTTCGTTTGGGCTTGCAACGCGGCGTCGAGAATCAAGCCCGCGAGGAGGTTGTATTCTTCAAGTGGTGGATGATGTTGAATCGACTCGACCGCTTTTGAAATCATTTCCTCGTATAACTTCCAATCGACATTCCGTGTGAGGTCATACGGAATGTCAATTGGTCGCATGCGAGTTGACCCGTTTGTAATTGAAATAAGAATAGGCAGATGGTCGCTACCGTGAGGATCGAGGATTACCTTCCATGTGCAATCCAACCGTAGCGACGTCGAACATAAGGATAGATCCAAAGCGCTTGGGCGCGCTGGAGGTTTCGGGATACGTGTCATTTCACCGTTGTTTAAAATAGTCATGTCGAAGTCATCGCAAAGGTTATAGATTAAAGAGGAGCGGTTATCATTGTAAGGGGAACCCCAAGCCACACCATGAGAGTTGAAGTCTCCCAAAATCAAACGTGGCGAGGGAAGAAGTTCTATTAAATCAAAGAGCAGCCGTTGCCCAACCTGTGCTCTGGGAGGAATATATATTGAGGCAATACAAAGCTCTTTACCTTGTATTGTCATTTGACATGCGACAACTTCGATGCCTGGAATCGAGAGAAGGTTAATACGATAGAAAGAATAGCACTTTTTAATCCCTAAAAGTACTCCTCCATACGGGGTGTCTCGATCAAGGCGAATAATATTAAAATCATGGAAGTTGAGATCAATATTTGAAGTAAGCCAAGTTTCACAAAGGGAAAATGCATCGCATTTGTTGTTATTTATCAAAACTTTAAACGAATCAATTTTTGGTAAAATACTTCTACAATTCCACTGTAAGACAGAGATAGAATCCTTCATATACGCGGTTGAATTAGGCATCGAAGGATACAATCGCTGCAAGGAGGGGCCATTGGGCAGTCAACTGCTTCAAAAATTATCTAACTGTTGGGAGGAATGCTGTAAGAAAAATTTTAATTGGATCGGGTACATTGAAACTTTCAAAAATCCAGTCCACAATGTCAGAAAATTTCACTAATCCAGAGTTTATTTCATCAACTGGATGTGCAAAAGGAACAACTGGGGTTTTAGATGTTCCTGGCAGTGCTGGGAACTTCTTCTGGGACTTTAAATTTGCAAGCCCAGGAGGAGTTTGCTTCGGTTTTTCCGCAGCACTGTTTGGTTTGTTCGTACTTTTCATTACACTTTGGGAAATCTTAGGACCTTTACGGGGAAGTTTAGGAGAAGAAACATTTTTCCTCTTCCTAGACTCCCCAGGATTGGCATAAGATGTTCCCGCTGATGAATCGTCAGAATCGGTTTCATCAGAGGACAACAGATCAAAGGGGTTCGATGTTATGGTAGAAGTGGTCACGGTCTTTTTCAGCATCTCAGCATAAGAACGCTTTGAACGCTCCTTAAGTGACCGCTTGATTTTATCTCTGCGCTGCATGTACACCGGGCATGTGGAGAGCTCATGCTGGTTTTCCCCACAGTGAATACATTTTTCAGCATTAACACTGCAAGAATCTCCCGCATGAGTCTCCCCACACTTGCTACATCGTGCCTTATTGCAGCAGTAGGCGGCTGTGTGGCCTAACTGCTTGCAATTGGTGCAATTCATAACACGGGGTACATACAATCGCACAGGCAGACGAACCCGGTCGATCGAGACGTGGCTAGGGAGTGCAGATCCGGCAAACGTAACGCGAAACGAGTCTGACGGAGTGTAAACTTTTTTACCGCCGACGAGAGACATGGACCGCAATTGCTTACAATCCAAAATCTTCGCCTGTGTTTCGGTATTTTTGAAGCAACCGGTTGCGCTTTTTAGGATACACTCGACAGACAGACTCGAATCGGTTATGACACCGTCGATCTCCACGTCTCGTGCGGGTATGTAAACGCGATACTCGCGTGTGAAGAGCTCAGAGCAAGCGATAGAATTGGCCTGTGCCAGATCACTGACCACGACACGGAGCTTGTTAGGTCGGACCTTGGAAATTTCGGTCACGGCCTTGTACCCCTTCGTCAGGTCTTTAGAAATTTGCAGTATGTTTAATCGCTTTGAATTCACTCCTGCCTTTGGACGAAAATAAACAGTATAGCTGCCCTGTTGAGATCCGTCCGGGTAAAGCCTGGGGCGAGGGGGGACTGGAGAATGAACAGGGGAGGGGGTAACAGAAGGGTCAGGGTCAGGGGGGTTCGGGGATGGTGGCACGGGAGGCGAGGGATCTATATCCATCGCGCTAAATGTAGCGCACTAGCGCACTAGCGCCGACAAGAACACTTACCTATTTACTTCTTCCTTCCAGCAGTGGTTGTCCGATCGTTCGAAGCTGCACCCAAAGCAGCCAGCAGCACCAGTACAGCAGCACCAATACAGCCAGCAGCAGTGAGCCGGGTGTGAGATCACTCAGCACACTCGACTGTCAACTGATGGCCTTGAATTAGAAAGATCTATTCACTGTGCACAGATCAAAACTGCAGCTGGTATTTTGCACCAATACAGCCAAAGTTGCGAGCCGGGTACAGAACGTAGCGACACAACTCACAATCTAGTTGGCATTTAGCGCGAATAATACACTCTTTTGTTTGGCTGTTCGTACACACGGACCGGATTGTAATAGAACGACCACTTTGCACGTCCGTTTCTGTCGAGTGTTCGACGCGGAATGACCCAATACCTCTTATAAATGAGATATTGGATAATGTTGGAGGAGCAAAATATTTCTCCTCAATTGATTTAAAATCGGGTTTCTATCAAGTCCCGATCGACCGCCGAGATGCGGCTAAAACGGCGTTTTCCACTCCCAAAGGCCACTTCGAATTTACACGAATGCCGATGGGGTTAAAGAACAGTCCCTCAACGTTCCAAAAACTTATGAATACTGTTCTTTTTGAGATAGGGGATGTGAAAGCATTTGTCTACCTCGATGATATTATAGTTTTCGGTGACACTATCACCGACCATAATGATAGCTTGCGAAAAGTATTACAAGCCTTGCGTAAACCTAACTTAAAAATAGAACCGTCTAAGTGTCAGTTTTTGAAAAAGGAACTGGAGTATTTGGGTCATGTCGTTAATTAAGAAGGCATAAAACCCACCAATGCAAATATTAGGGCCATTCAGAGCCTTAAACCACCCACAAACGTGAAAGGTATAAGATCATTTTTGGGAACAGTAAATTTTTACGGGAAGTTTATCCCCAACATCGCGGAGAAGCGCAAGCCGCTGAATGATTTGTTGAAGAAAGACGCTAAATTTGTGTGGGGAAAAGAATGTCAGGAAGCGTTCGAATTCCTTAGAAACGCGCTGATTACAGAGCCAGTTTTAGTCCGGCCAGATTATCAAGACACTTTTGTTATTACGACAGACGCTAGCAATTATGCTATTGGAGCCGTCCTGTCGAATGAAAAATCCATGCACCAGCCGATCGCGTTCGCGAGTCGTGCACATGTAGGTGCAGAGACCAGATATCATATCATAGAAAAGGAACTATTGGCGATTGTATGGGCCATAGAATATTTCAAACATTACATTTTTGGTCAAAAGTTTATCGTTTACACGGACCACAGACCACTCATAGCGATTTGGAGGCTCAATGAGACATCTCCAACGCTGACAAGATTGAGACTAAAGTTGCAGGATTTGGAATGCAGCATCAGGTATAAACAAGGTAGCGAAAATATAGTCGCCGATTTTTTGTCACGTTTGTCAGATGGGACGTGTCAGGGGCAAGAAAGTTCACCCCACAGGCAGATAGCCATGATTACGCGCCAGCAGAAACGCCTGCTAGAGCAGCAGAAGAACGCTTCGGATGATTTGAACGGCACAATACAAGATTTGAGTGCCATAGACATTGCGGACATCGCTGAGGACGAGGATGAGCAACAACTCGTCAACATTTCATATGATGACTTTTCACAGGCATTATCAAATGACCTGATACCAAGTGAGACGGTGGAAGTCTCGAAGAGAATATTGGACGAGAGGAATATCGAAGCTCGTCTTGTCATTTTAAACAGTCGGACGCGTACAGAGAACTTCAGACACTGTATCAGCTGTCACAAGGACTGAAAGATTACGTCGAGGATGGTGTACTCAAATTTAAAGACAAAAAAGTAGGCGGTTTCACAGTAGACGGCAGCGAAAATTCGTTAATCGATTGCCGGAATTTTTTTCACAATTTTTGGATAGCTTCAATAAGAGCCCCGCGGCAGTAAAGGCAGCCGGGGTCATTCACCTAATATCCTTCAGAAAAATCAAGCAGCAGGAGGTTCTGCAAATGATTCAGTTCCTAGCGGGTAAGCTAGAAAAACAATTAATACTATATAATGCTAATAGCGAGCGTACAGTAATTGCGCCAGATCAAGTGGAAACAATTTTAAAGGAATTTCACGATGCACCCTTAGGAGGGCACGTAGGAGCGCGACGAATGCGCCAGAGAATTGGCACACTTTTTACGTGGGCTACGATGAAACGGGATATCGAGAACTACGTTCGGCAGTGTGATTCCTGGCAAAAAAAAACAAAATTGGAAGATCAAACAAGATACCGATGCAGATCACCACAACCGCATCGGAGCCATTCGAGAAATTATACATGGATATAGTAGTGTTACCCGAGTCCGATATGGGAAATCGTTATGGTCTAGTCATGCAGGATGACTTGACGAGATACCTAATTGTCGCTCCAATGGAGAATCAAGAAAGCCAGACGGTAGCCAAGACCTTCGTAGAAAATTATATTTGTAAATTCGGTGCCCCGTTGGAACTAGTCACAGACAACGGCGCAAATTTTGTGAGCTCACTGATGAAAGAGGTGTGCAAAATTTTGAAGATCAAGAAAATTACTACTAGCCCGTATCATCCACAAGCTAACTTGGTAGAGAGATCAAACCGCGAGTTAAAAACATATTTGAGACAATTTATTGGCGGAAAGCCGCACACATGGGACGAGTTGTTGCCGTTTTTCACGTTCGAATACAATACATTAGTAAACTCGTCCACAGGATATACGCCGTTCGAATTATTGTACGGACGGATAGCTCGAATCCCGACTTCAATCTATAAGCGGAACGGAGTGGAGAAGATGACATATGATGCATACACACATGAAATGAAGAAAATATTTTACGATTTACATGCAAACGCACAAGCCAACCTGAAAAGGAGTAAAGAGAACCGCAAACAAATTTACGACAGATCATCTAATGATTACAAACCCATGTGGGGTGAACAAGTATTAGTGAAGGCCGTAGCGACTGGTGCAGGCCAAAAGCTTCAGAACATATGGAGAGGACCATATGAAGTAGTGGACATTCCAAGCGAAATGACCACAGTAATTAGAAACGGCAATCGTTTAGAAAAAGTTCATAATAACCGGCCTAAGCGTTATTATGACTGAATATATGAACTTAAACTATGCTTTCAAGGCTAACGGACAGAATATATTTAATGAAATACGATATTGAGTTATAATAGCAAGCACCTAAAACTGTATGAAAAAGTAAGGTGGAAGTAAAATACAGGCGTGAAGAAATACGAAAAGTCGCCGAAAAATATGAATGATTTTATTGACGGGAGTCCATAAACAGAACCAAACGGAAAAAAGTTTACTGAAGTAAAGGCGTGAAGAAATACGAAAAGTCGCCGAAAAAGATGAATGATTTTATTGACGGGAATTAATAGGCAGAACCAATCGGAAGAAAGCATACTGAAGTAAAGGCGTGAAGAAATGGAATAAGTCGCCGAAAAAGATATACAGCCTTTGATGATATTAGTCAAATGGCATGACACAGTTGAAAAAATTCAAATACGAATGAAGGCGTGAGGGACGAGGAACCCCGCCGATAAATGTTAAACAAACAAAAAACTTGGGGAATTCAAATTACTAGAATGATCTGAATGGTTGTAATGGATAAAAAGAGTTGAAAGAATTTAGAACAGCATTTGTTTTCTTTTGTAAAATGCAAATGTTAACATGGGAAAGAAATTATAGTGAACAAAAGACCTCATGAAAACGAGGTTTGATAGCTATTGGCTTAAAAGGAAAACGAAGAAGAAAATCGATGGATGCTGTATAGGGAATTTTTTTTGCGATGGAGATGACTTAAATGACGGACAACAATAGAACTAGGAAAGACATTTGAAAAGAGGGCTGAACTTTCCAGACGAAAAGACTACTGACTTTAAGGGATTCCAACTATTCTTTCATTAGTTAAGGTTGTGTGAGTGTATACATCGGAAGTAATTAACCCGGAATGGTTGAGGTGAATGCTGACTGAAAGAGTAAACAAGGGAGTAATTAACCCAGAATGAGTGAGTGTGCGAGATTTTTCTTTTATTTCCTAACCTTCTTATCTTTCAGGAATCACTAGAGCGGGCGGTCGCACCTTCGGATGGAAGGGGGAGAGGAAATATGCAGACTACTGCATACCAGGAGAAGTGTAAGTAGTGTAAGTATGACAGTATGACAGTAGCAAGAGACAAATCGAAAATTAAATAATTACAGGTTCAAAAAGAGATGCAAAAGATTAAAGAATAAAACAGATGAGAAAGTGACGAGACATTTGAAGTGCAAATAGAAGATGATATGAGGTGTTGAGAACACGCCAGTTATAAGATGAACATTGTAAATGAAGACAGAAGAAAACGATAAATATTTAATCAACGCGGTTTGTACAATGAAAAGATTTATTTATGAATCAGACAGGAAATACTTGACAAAGGAAAAGAAAAGATTGAACCAATGCGGTTTGTTCGATGAAAACATGATGAAACAAAAATAGAGAGATGAAAAAATAATACATTGTGCGGAAACAGATTTATTTTATTGAAAACTGTTATTAGAAGAAGGAGGAAAATATTTGGAAAGAACGCAAAATGAAGAAAATATGTAACCAAAGCAAAGAATTGATGCTATTTTTTTAAATTGGAGAAAGTTATTTGAACTCTTTTTGATGAAAAAAAAAAGCGTTAATAATGGGCCACAAGACAAGTTAAACTGATATTTTAAAGCGGAAAGTAAAAGCCTAATACAGATAAATGGATTAATATGTGTCGAAATGATTTTAAATGTAAAAAAAAAACATCAAATATCAAAGCTAGAGAGTGCATAATGGAAAAGAAGTAAACAATGCACAATTGAATGTTATATTTGTAAAATCAGATGAATCAAATACTGAAATACTAAATCAAATCTAATACAAATGATGTACAACTTAGTAGGGGGAAAAAACCGAATTATGTCATCCGAACAAGAAGAGAAATACGGGCCTAGATTGTAAGTAGAAGCCTAGGGTAGATAATAGAATGTAGAATGTGTAGAATGAAGCCCGTACGCGAGTGAACAGTAATTTTAAACAGCAAGTGGAAAAAGTAACAAACCGAAAAAAAGAATTGATGAAATAATGGCAAAAAAATAATGCACCACTTGCTGAGGAGGGCAGCTAGCATCTAAGAATTGACAACGAGACGAGTTCCCCATCCTCGAAGACGGCCGAGGTGATTACAACGGATGCTGAGATGGGGACATACCATAATGCCCAGTATGACGCGAAAAGGGAAGCAGACGGTTGTGAGGGGAGTTGAACGGCGGGTGTCTATGGTCGAGATGGAGGTAAAGCCAAACGATATTACCAAGAGGAGACGAGCAGTATCCAGATGTGCAACAGAATTCAATCAATGCGGCTCATGATCGAGCCAGAATCGAGACTTCAGCGCGAAGAAGAATACAGCAAACTACACAGCGAAGGGCGTAATAATTTGTTCCAAATATATATTACTCATTGAGAGTTATTGACTTCTACAAATAAGGATTCGAGGTCAAAGCCAAACAAGCAAAATGACGCTATAAAATTTTGCTCGTGTTTAATCAACTATGTTCTTTCCGCACTACGATCTGAAAGTGTGCGCACATATGTTAGCGGGTAATTGGACGACCCGCGCAGACAGTTAAAGATGATAAACCAAGTGACTGCATTATGCAACAGAGCCAGTGGCAATCGCAAATCTTTTCGCCACATGGCGCGTAACAATACTATCAGCCAAACAAAAATACAGCCGATCTATGTAAAAGGGACACGGCTAACCCAACATTAAAGTTCAACAACACACTCTGAACAATCGTAAAACAACCAGCTGAACTGCAGCCTTAAATTAAAGTGCAATGATAACCATTGAACTATTGCAAATAACCCGATGAAGCCTTAAAGATGAGTTCGCGAGGATTACATCACAAACAACCGATGAGAACCTCTACTGGCAGACGCACCCTTCCGTTTCAAACCCCCTGTAACCCGTCGCTTGAATCCGACAGCCAAGCAGCGGATATCTACAAGGCGCAGCACACCAGGCGAGCGAACATTTGTCAATTTGTTATGAAGAAAATCCATGTCTGAAAACGTTAATTTATGTAGAAATGATATGTATCACTATTGTAATTAATTGAATTTTACGTGCAAAGGAAAGAAGGAATATCATGAAAACGAATATGTATATAGTAGCATAAAAACGCGAAAAATAATTGTTATGAAAAACACACCTATCGGCCGTCAGAACGGACCATGTGACCATCATCTTTTCTAGATAATGGCCAACTAGGCGGGGTGGCAGATGTGACGTCACACCCGCGCAGAAAATACCTTATGTTCCGTCACGCAGAATTTTGTCATACGGTGCATTTTTAGCTTAGTCCGAAAGACAGTAAGCCTTCTGTTGAGTGAAATGAAAGCGGGACACGGCCGTCTGCCGTTGTCCTCCAAAACAAGACCATTTGTAAAGAAAACCGGAAAAATCTTGAAGAAACACCGCGAACGGTTCTGCTATGCAAGCGTTGGCGAAAGCACTTTGTCTTCCGCGATGAATAGTCACTAAAGCTACCGAGGCATTGAATAAACAAAAAGAACTCGACAAACGGTAGCGTCGCCCATGCTCACGCTCGGGTTCTTAGCGCTCACGCTAGCGCACGTGTTTGAAAACACATGTTATGGCGCTCTCAATCAGAGTGCCCAAAATGTACTAAAAGTTAAGCACAAGAAAGAGACAGGCCAAGAAATGCCATAGGCTAGTATAGAACAGCTAGGTATGTGGTAACCGGATCGAAGGAGAAAAGCCTTTCGCTCTGAGTTACCTGTAGGGTACTATTCAAGCTTTTGTGTGAATAAAGTAAGTTTAATCTACCGCTCAAGTCTCGAGTTGTAATTCCGTGCCGACGGCACGTACAGGGTTTTCTGGAGAAAGTCCTGGTGGGTTATACCCAGGATATAGGTATACCTACACACATACAACATTTTTGTATACATTTTGATTCATAGCCAAACCACTAGGCTTGAATCATGATTTAGACAAAAAGGAAAAAGTCCTTTTCTGTTCACTACTCTGGCGGTATTCCACTACCTTCTCCGCGGATTAGGATTCTGGAGGTTTGCAGGAAATCATACGCAATAGAAACCGGATGATTTTCGCTTTCAAAATGGTTTACCTTAAACTCTCCGCCAAAATTGTTGTGCAGTTCATAGCGATCTGTACCATGCGCTTGGGGAATGCTCCTTGTTTCGACGCCATTTTGAACAGAGCTGGGCATGTATGAACAAAACAAAAAATACTGACATGAAGAGGAGAGAGAGAGCTTTCATATACATACTCTCATGTCTCTCGAAGCGTGTTTGTTGGGGAGTAAGAGAGCTTCTGAAAAATTCCAAATTTTTAGTTGTCGCCCATTAAAACTTAAAACTAATAGAGTATGAAAAAAACATGGATTTGCAATTTACTTTTCCCTGGCGTCCCCGTGTTCAATGCACATGTTACACCTATGGATGAGTCGTCCCTGATATAAATGATTTTCAGATAGTGTTTACTAGATGAAACAGTCGATCATTCAAGAATTTCATCTCAAAAATTACTTCTACTTATTCTTGGAAACGTGAAATTTCAACAGGCGCATCAGGCTCAAAGCTTCGTCATTCAAACCACAGCGGATTTTTTAGCAATAATTAGAGCTGAGGAAAGTGCTCTCTCAGGTTTAACCGAAAAGTTAAACGAAGTGCAACATTTTTTTTGCCGTGGCTTCTATGTATGATTTTTTGATGAAGTTTGATGCGAAAATAAATTTCCCGGAGTTTGAACATATTTCAACTTAACCCGCAGTCGCCGATTCGCGGACCTCGTTTAAATGGGCTACAGCTGAAGGCACGAATAAAATAATTCGAACAATTTCACCACATCGCAGATGTTCGCATCGTTGCTTAGCCCCCAGGCGAGCCGTTTATGTAATTGTGACCCACCAAATTATACACATTTGGTAAACGCACGCAATACATCATACAGCAGCGCCGTTGATCCATAAAAGATGAGTTCTGTATAAACTTTTACCTATTCCCTGCATTTTTACCGTGCCCGACAAACCGTGAACCACCGAATCGGATACGCCATCATCATCGTCATCCGCAGTGTCCGCGTGCGTGCAGCCAATATGCCAATTATGAAAGCAGGCACGTTTAGGTTAGGTATTCGGTACTACCTGTTGCCGGTTGATTAAGTAACTGATTGAAGCAGTCGGCGATGGCAATGGTGTCCGGCCCCGGAGGCTCTACTAGCTCCAAAACATGCTCCAAATTCAACATAACTCGCGTGCTCCTTCAGCATGTAAATCATGCTGATGATCGGTCGCTTGAAGTTACTGGTACGCCATGGAACAAGTGAATGCATTTGACTCAACTAGACAGCAAATTCGACCGACAGCGATCTTGAAATTCCGAACGAGCGGAAACCAATCTATTTACTTATCGGACGGTACATTTTGCTGTAAAAATTAATGATGGTGCGGGAGCAGTGACTAAAATTGGTCATTAAAATAGAGTCGGTTAGTAAATTTTGCTCCTATTATCGAATAATGTGCGAGAATAAATAATCACGGTTATCTGTTGTCATTCATACAATTTTTTATTTTATGATCGTTTCAGAAGTGAAAATAATTCTTTATGGTGTGCAACGAATGTGCGAAGTTTCAGACATTCCCCAATCTGGTTCTCTCATTAGCAATTCTGACTTGAATTAAAAGGTAGAACACCGAGAAACAAGGTCTGTAATATTACTACCCCTTCTCACCAAGCACCTTGTTGCCGAAAGAATACGAATCGTGACCTTCACAATCATTTTACAGATGATACTAACACCGATGCGCTTCCGAAAATAATTGCTACATTACAGTAGGCCATAGCAATACCAGGGTAATTTCCAATTCATCAGTCCATTATCGACGGCAATGCCGTACGTAGGCCTATATAAGTTCTTATATATATAGGCCTATATAACTTATATAGGCCTACGTACGGCATTGCCGTCGATAATGGACTGATGAATTGGAAATTACCCTGGTATTGCTATGGCCTACTGTAATGTAGCAATTATTTTCGGAAGCGCATCGGTGTTAGTATCATCTGTAAAATGATTGTGAAGGTCACGATTCGTATTCTTTCGGCAACAAGGTGCTTGGTGAGAAGGGGTAGTAATATTACAGACCTTGTTTCTTCGATTTGCTCCGCACTGAATAATTGGTCATTTATAAATTTTTCAGAAGGCTAATTATGTGCGGCACAACAATTGTAAAATGAAAAAAAAATGGATTGTGAACCTCTTCTTTATGTGTAAAAATAATTATCGTTTTACTTCCTTCCCAATAAGTGCATAACGGTAACAATTTACTTCGCACCGCACAGCCAAATCGAAAGAGTACGTAAATAAAATAAAATAAAAGTGCTAGACTATGCCTTCTTGTTGCATCTTTTGTCAATTCGATTTGAAACTACAGAGGTTTCAATTTTATATGATGAAAAAACAAACGATGAACTGAGCACATCAGCAAAGCCCTCACACCAGTCAAAATTTGCGCCCTCAGCAAATGCATTTCTGTTGGCATGCAACGCATCGCACGGGTAGAGGAATGATAATTCGTTAATTATGCATGGATTGTAAGCAGTTGAATGATGGACAAACATTCCTGAAATATCTCTTGGTGAAAGTGTAGGAATGCGTCAGCATTTCAGTATTGATTTATCAGAAATGTAACCTCAGATCTCAGGAAACAACAACCCGCTACAAGTTAGCAAAAATTGACGTTTATCAGCAAACCTCAATTTTTGCTAATTTGTAGCGGATTGTTTTAAATTTATGAAAACTGATAAGTTATTTATATTATATAATCACATGTTATAAACAGTGAATTTATTAATCGTGTGCGAGTCCTCGAAGTTTTCCTCTGATACAAGGGATTTTAGATTTATTTGCAGAGAATAGCTCTTAGCGAAAACTCTACGGTAGAGTTTTCGCAATTTTAGGTACCTGAAAATGTTAAAATGGGGTTCATTGCCGTTTTTACAGGCATTTGCAGCCAGTTTTAAAACGTTTATATGTAATTAATTATGAAACAATTTTCTATCGTTTATATGTAATAAACTATGAAATACGAAACAAAAACACTAATACATTTTATGAAATTAGCTCGTTGCGAAGTGTGTAGTAGAGATGGTCCCGACGAGTTCGGGTCGGGTTCGGGTTTGAAAATTTTTGAAAGTGTCGGGTACGGGTCGGGTTCGGGTTTGGTGAAAAAAAACTTTCGGGTTCGGGTTTGAAAATGCCGGGTTTAGCTCGGGTTTGGGTATGAAAACCCGAAACCCGACTATAAAATCTATGAAATCTCGGGTTCGGGTTCGGGTTTCACAATTTCGGGTTCGGATCGGGTTCGGGGTTCATGGAAATAAAATTTTCGGGTTCGAGTCGGGTTCGGGTTTGAACGAAAAAAAAGTTTCGGGTTCGGGTTGGGCTCGGGTTTCAACCGAAAAAAAAAAAATCGGGTTCGGGTCGGGTACGGGTTTGAAAAACATCAAACCCGACCATCTCTAGTGCGTAGGCATGACTTCGAGCAACAATACGTTCGCGGATTTCTTTGCTGAGCGTTGCCTGACTCTACCAATGATCCAAATTCGTCAACCACCTTAAGGTTATCTCTGTTAACTCCCGCTAGCAGATACTTCGCCTCTAATTTAACCTTCTATGCTTCACGTTTCAGTTAGATGTACTGTTCAGCAACCGCCGACAATGTCCACGTCGTCAGCGAACCAGATGAACTGCCTGGATTTATTAAAGACCCTGCCTCGTATGTTAAAGGCCGCTTCATAACACCTTTAAGTGCAATTGAACAGGAGACAGGAAAGACCGTCGCCTTGTCGAAGTCCCTTGCGGGTTTCAAACAGGCTTGATAACGCACCCGGAATCTTGACAGCACTGTACGCCATCCATTGTGGTCTTGATCAGTCTTGTTAGTTTCGCACGGTACACGGTCGATAGTATCGTGCGCGGCCTTGAAATCGATGAATAGGTGTTGCGTGGAGACTTAGTATTCGCGACACTTTCGGAGGGTCTACGGCAACATTAGGTTTGGTCCGTTGTCGATCACCCATCCAAAAAACCGGCTTGGTAACTTTCCACAAACCTCCTTGCCAGCGGCGAGAGATGGCTGAAGATGATCTGGGAGAGCACTTTATAGGCTGTCACCCTCACCGCTATCCTGAGGAAACCGTTCTTCCTGCTGTTTTGGTCTTTTGGCTGGTGTTCATTGTAGTGCTGCTTACATCTGTTGATCACCTCACGCCCATCCGTCAAAATTCCTCCATCCTTATCCCGACACATTTCGGATGGCGGCACAAAGCCTGCGCGGGATGCGTTCAGTTTCTTGTAGAATTTATGTGTTTCCTTTATACGATACAGCTGTTCCATTTCCTCACACTCCAGCTTCTCCAGATGGCGCTTTTTGTCCCGGAAAAGATCGGTCTGCTGTCTTCGTTTCAGTTAATATTGCATCACGTTTTGACGGGTTTTTTACTGCGGCATCAATGCACGCTCTCCATTCTTCTCGTCAAAAATGGTCTGACACTCCTCGTCGAACCAGCCGTTATGTAAATAGCATCTTCCGCTGCGCTATTAGGGCTGCTTTGGCATTTCTCGAGTAGTCCTCCAGACGGGCTTCGATGAGCCTCCCAGCTGCCCCACCCCACCCCGGAATACGGCAACGCTGCCTCAATATTTTACGCGCTTCGTAAAGTTAAGGTCGCTCCAAATCAAACCGTGACGGTCGACGGAGGCGGTTTAGTTGACAACCGAATGTTTTGATGTTTTTAATATTCCTCCTTCTGGACGACTTGGGCATGAGATCTCCGATATCGAATTTGACGTCATGTTTTGGGGAGATATCGTATGACCGCTCCAGCTGTGCGTAAGTTTTGTTTCATTTAGAATTTGGCGTATACAATTTCCGATTTCTCGGAAAATTCTTTCGAAATAACGTACAAAATTAGTAAAAAAATGTTTTTGCGGGGGTTTTATTAAACTTCAAGAAGAAAATACAAGATAAACCTTTTGTCTGCTGTTCTGATGATTTCTAGAACTTTTTGTCGAATACCTCCGATCAATTTCTGCACAGTGGCAACGTGTGCAACAATTTTCCGCCACTTCGCCATATCAGATGATGTTTTGATTGATTTGTCACACTTCTTCAGTTTACGCTTGACTATTGCCTAATATGTTACGATGGGACGAACTGTAGGGTAGATCCTACCAGGATTGTGTGATTTCGTAACACAGCCTGTACGCGCACTTACGCGGAATCACCTCTTTTGGATGATGGAGAATGATGGAAGTGATTGATTTTATTAAACTATAATTTTTTTTAAATAATACCCTGGGTAACTCAGAACAGAGAGGCTTTCCCCTCCGGTCTTGAGCCAGCGCCTATCTAGCGGATCTATCCTAGCCTATAGTATTTCTTACCCTGTTTCATTTTCGAGTTAAATTTTAGTACACCCAAGCGCTTGCCGTGAGCCCTATAGAGCTTGTACCAAAGCTAGCGAACCTATACATTAGAGCAATGACAAGATACTCACCGTTAAGGCAACTGTCAACATCAAAACGGGCGAGCTGTATAAATTTGCATTTTCCGTTTTGATGTCGACAGTTGCCTTAACGGTGAGTGTCTTGTCAGTTCTCTATTGTATAGGTTCGCTAACCAAAGCATGTGCGAGAGCGTACGATATTCTTGCGCGCGTTACTGTTAGTATCCGAGAGCGCGTAAACTCTCAGTACCGCGCGCAGCCCTGAGTGACCGTGAGTGGCGCTGTGCCACCGGTTTCGGTTCCGTTTTTTAGTTAAATTTAAAAGTTATGCATACTGAGGCATGATCGGTTAGAATGTTTAAGTTTCGTGAGCCACGGGTCGGTTGATGGCTCGTAAGTCGGACGCTAAGTTATTGTTCTGAACGTTCCATAGTAAGGATGTTTTGTTCGGTTTGTTCATAATAAGAATGCTCTAGAATGCTATGTTATTGCAAGGTGTTTCCTGCATGTTAAGTAAACTCTGCGGCAAGCTAATGCTCCAGTTTAAGTTAAAACTGTTTTGTTTTTCGTTCAAACTGCTTTTATCTACGGTATTGAGTAAGCTCGGCAGCAAACTATGGTTCTAGCCTGAATTCTGATGCCAACGTGACGAAACATTGGGAAATTTGCGCGAGGTGTTGCGTCACAGAACTGTAGGCAGTTTGGTGGATTAATCCTTTTTTCGATAACATCAATATTATTCTACTTGTACCATTCCAATACATCCCGGGCGTAGTGGCAGCTAACTAGATCGGGCCAGAACTTCACGACGCCTTCGTGTGACTGGATGAACAGCAAAAATACCTCCTGAATACACTTCTCCTTGTAAACTTGTCCATTCACGGTTGCTCCCGTGATGAAAACTTCTGTCTTCTTTCGACAGCTACAGATGGCTTGCCAAATCATCAACTTGCGGACTATCCGCGGAAACAACTTTGAACCTACCTGCAGCATTCCCCTTACGGTGAAATTTCTGACCCGAGATTTGTCCAAAATAAAATTTCCGACCCGGGATTTGTCCAAAGTCCATTTTGACGTATGCTTCATCGTCTATCGAAATACCCTTGTATTCAGCGTCTTGTTGGGTTGTTTGCTGGCCGGGGTTTTCGTCATCGTTACTTTCGTGGTGAGGGTTGAGCACATAAATGATTTTAACGTTGGAGAAACGGCCTTCAATCCTCAACACGCACATTCTGCTGTCGATTAGCCATCTCTCGCACTTTTGCGTTTCGCCCATCAAAATGAAAGCTGTGTTTAGCTCGAGTGTGTTGCCGTAGTTCTGGTTGATGGTGTAACCATCGCAGTATGTACGTGTCGATACTCCCTTCCAATATATCTCCTGCAGCACTACAATGTCGAACTTGCGGAATCGGAAAGATTGCGGGTACTTCCCTAAACATTAACAGTTGCAGTTCCATGATCCGAGTTAAGAATGGTTGATTCGTTTTCGTACAGATGCTGTTTTGAGCCGCACCATCTCGGTGAACAGACGCTCGGGCTAGCAAAGCGTTTCCTCTACCGCCGAAATATGGTTACCGCGCTAATTTATTTATTTACTTATTGATTTTATTTCATCCGACTAAAAGTCTTAATGAAAAAGTAAATATTTGGGCTGAGAAAAGCCACCTTGAAAGATACTGGAGGGCGACTAACAAGGCGGCATAAAAACCCAGCATCTTTTAAACATATACAGAGACATTATAGTAGTCCGGTACAGATAACATAAATAAAGTCAAAACAAACAATACACAATATTTAACTGTACTAGAAACTAAATCTATCGTTGAGTCGATTATAAACCAGGGCCACCCGACGAACAGGTTCATGCCGGCCATAGTTTGTGCGGTGTGCGTTCGTCTGCAGTAATCGCTGATGTCGTTGTGGACGAAGGGGGCATTGCAGCTCAAGCATTGCCAAGACAGCAGCGCGAACATAGTAACCTGTGAGGATTTTATGAACTGTCCTGGCTACTATATTCTTACGACGCTCTGCAAGAGGTTTTATCCCAGTAGCGAGCAAGGCTTTCGTATGGAGGCAAATCATCAGGGTTCCTCCATGGCAATCTGCGACAAATCACTCGAATAAAAAGTTTTGGATGCGTTCGGTTCGCTGTATCCAAAAATCGTAGTACGGAACCCAAACAACGCTAGCTGTTTCTACCACTGAGCATACCAGAGAGCAGTAGAGTGTGCGCAAAAGCCCAGGATCGCGAAACTCCTTTCCAATTCTAAATATCAAACCAAGTTAACGAAGAGCTTTGTTGATAATCGTAGAATAATGTTGCTTAAATGACATTCTAGTGTCCAACAAAACACCCAAATCAGAAACGACGTCGCTACGATGTAAAGAAGTGTCAGCAATACGATAGTCGAACAACAACGACTGTTGATCACGGTACATTTGGAAATGCTCAACATCATGTAGTTGCGTAGGCACCAGTCGTTGGAAGAATCGAGTTACGTTTGAAGTCTACAACAATCATCATGGTCATCGATAATTTGGATATTTTAGTATCATCTGCGTACAATAATTGTGTGCCAGGTGGTAGAACTCTGTGGTCCCCGTGGTTCTGTGGTTAGCGATGTCGGTCGGCTAGCTCTTCCACACGGTTGTGATGTCGGGTTCGATTCCCGATCAGGTCGAGGATCTTTTCGAGCTGAAAATTTTCTCGACTCAGCACTGGGGCACGGTGTATCGTTGTACTTATCCTACACATGCCAAATGTGCCAAAAAAATATCGATAACGAATTCTCTCAACTTATATAGTTGATCGAGACCGCATTAGCCCTACAGGCTAGCGTGCGATATTGTTGTAGGTGGTAGAACTTGGGTAACATCATTGACGTATAAAGAAAAAAGAAGCGGCCCAAGAATACTGCTTTGAGGAACATCAGCATTGTTGGTAAACCAGACGGATTGCGAAATCCCAACTTTACGATCTGTCGGTTGCGTAGATAGCTGAGCCATTTTACCAACCCAGTTGTAGTTCCGAGCCTGTCGAATTTGCTACAAAGTAATCCATGATCAACGCGATAGAAAGTAGCTCTCAGGTCCGTGTAAACAGCATCAATCTAAAGACCACGATCCATACCGCCCAAGCAGAGCGATGCGAAGTTAGTGGAAACGGATCGACCATGCTGAGCAAAAGAAATTTAGCTTTTTGTGCAGAATATAAAATTATTATGGACAATCTTACGGGCTGTCTACCTTAGCTAAGCTGAGCTAAGAACATAAGATGATTATGGACAATCGTATCAAAAATTTTTTAAGCGTCACTCTTTGACAAAAACTTGCTAGATCCATCCTCCTTACGTTTCGAATTAAGAAACCTTTACAAACTTTTCGGGTTCGATCGTAGGTTGTGTCCAAGGCTTTGTATGATCGATTGGCAGAAGTGAATCGGATCCTGTTGATGGTTTCTGTTCCTTTGATAAGCACGCAAAGTTGAATTACGAACACGATTGAGTCTCGTAAGATTTCTGTTTCCCCAAATAGAAATACAGCGGTGACGAACTTTGGGAATATATAAAAATGTATGTTCCTGAAACAATCCAGTGAATTCTGACACGGCCTCATCTAGCTAATAATCGCGTCTCACCCTATTACTTAGCTATTGGCAAGAGAGATTGACAACATTGCACAGACCAAGCCAATCAGCTGTGCCCATGTTTCAGCTGGCAGTCTCTTGTGATCATGTGACTCGTAGAAGCGTGAGATAGGAACTTATGAGGACCGGAGTTAGGTTATTCGCTCCTTCCAGGTTGTCAGCATACCATTTGAGGCCCATAAATTGTTTCCATAGTACCTTATAGATCTCATTACAACACTGAATTGTTACTTGAATATTACCACTCACCTTAAGGGAGGACCCTACTCTGGAAGATTGACAAGTAATACATTTTCGTGATTTTTTTCGAATGTTTAGAGTATAGTGAAGTTTTTGGGTATTTTAGCTATTAATATATATGCCTTATATATTGGAAGATGTATTTGGCATATACTGCCGTTCTGCGCATATTTGTCCCATGTTTCAAATCATGCAAACGAGAAAAACGATGTTAAAGTTTTACAATACTTTCACGCATTGCGTTAATGTGACAAATGCAATTATGGGCTTCTAACCAGTTCTACCTTGCAATAGACTGTTTCGAATAAATCTAGTTGAATATTTTGCAATTTAACATTCATTTCCATGAAAATACCCACTGGGACAATAATGCCTAGAAATTTGCCTTCAAGTAGGTAATTTCTACGCATATCAGTCCCACCACGTGCATTCGATTTTTCCCAATACAAAGTTCGCACTGAGGAGGCTGTTTATTTTTTTACGAAAACGATCACGTTAATCGTGTTGTCTTTATACGCAAGTGATGATAGTCCAGATGAAAGTTGAATAAGTATCAGATGACTTACAATTACAAAGTGGAATTGTTTTTCCAAATTGCCCATTCCAATCATATTTGAACGTTACTAGGCTTTCACAATTTTGGATACACACAAAAAAAGTTCTTACAACTTTCAATTAGTATGAATCTCATGCATTTATCTTCTTTTGCTCGAAAAGGAAAGGCATTCAGATTACGAACTATGACACAAGGTTCAGGTATTCCTAACAAAAAAACGAACGTACTACATTTGAATAATCAAGCGAAGAGATTTTTGTTACCGAATTCTTGAAACCCGTAATGTAGCCAAACGTTGTAAGGAGAAGTTTTAAGTGCTCTGTAGCACTTTCCAAGTTGTAAATATGAGAATTATATAGTAGTTGCGATGGTGAGATGGATTAGAATAGAAATAATCTAGTGGGACAAATATGTGTAGAAAATCATCGATGGGACAAACAGACTTGGTATGGTTTTTCAAGATTTTCGGAACAAACAATGCTATTTTCAAAAGTTTTTCAAAAATATATAAAATAGACTCATTGGTGATAAAAAACGAAAATCGACCAAAAGTAACATGGGACAACTATGCGTAGAACGGCAGTATATAGCTTATAGATTTTAAGATGTATTTTGCATGTCGTGGATGCAAATAGAGTAGTTGTTACGCGTTGGCAGTATTTTTCACGAAACCATGTTTTTTCAACTGGTGGTAAGTTTTGCTCAGTATCTACTGAACCGATTTGGCTGAAATTGTGTTTTAGCATGTAAAAATGGACTATTTAACTTGTTACATAGCCGTTTTTGATATCTGTACTGTTCAATTTTTAATGATTTTTGAACAAGAAACAGACGATGAATGCAAAGCATGTAGAATAACGTCGGTAGCAAGGTTACCACTAGGCTTTAAATAAAATTTGGCAAATAATCGAAGCAGTCATTTCGTGTAATAAAAGGTTATTTCATTAGGTTCTTTAGGCAAAAATCTGTCTCATTGTCAAGTATCTGCTAGATTTTGAGGTTTGTCTGCTTCTCTTACTAAGACGCAGGGAATCCTGAGTAAGAATCCCCAGGATACCGATTAATACGGTGACGGAATCGTGAAAGGAATCGCAAACACGATCCGGAGGATTCCCACTCACGATTCTTTTCAAGGAAGCTCACGAATCCAATGTGAGGAATCCTAGAGAATCTATGCGAATCGTATGTCCGGGTTGCCTGACGTGCAACTAGGAATCTGGCAAAATCCAGACCAGGTATAAAAAACAACTGTTTAGTAGCACGATCATTTCTACACAATTTTTACTATCATCGTATTCACATCGGGAAATGTGTGTCGATACCGGCGAGATAATGCGAATATCAACACGCAAGCCTGACAAAACTTCTACTATTACAGTCTAGTCAAAAAAAGAGAAGAGCATCAAAGTCTTGCTCAAAAGTACCAAAACTCTGTCCTTTACAGTTGGGTACATATTCATGTTTTATTCTAATTATGTTTTAAGTTTCACTGACCGCGTTTTTGCAACTCAATCGTATGTGCAATCATTACAGCGTTAATCTGCAACAATTTGTTTTGCAAAATGATGCTTCTGCAATTTGATAGCCTGATGCCTTTAGTTGCCGCAATTTTTGCATAATCTTGTCCATGCTCAACTTCTAACGAGCGATTGTCTCCAGCGACTATCATTTGCATGAATAAGTAAAGCATACCAACTATGCAGTAAACGTAACAGTTTCCTAACGCATCTTCTTGATTACCTCTGCACAGTGCTCCTTATGTTACACACCGTGTTTACCAGCGAGCCTTCCAATTCTATTAACGGATGAGGCAATTGGCATGTATATACTGACTGCATTCGGTCAAGCGATCGCGGCAGGGAAGAGATGACGTTTCCCTTTCATTTTTTCTTCGCGCAGCTTCTTTGCTCCACACTACACTACCGAATCGTTTGTACATCTTGCTTCAGGTAATGATACTGACGCTCACTTTTTAGTTTTACCTCAGAGCCACTTTTGTCCTCAAGTGCTGTTATAGCCAATGTCCCCCGAAGCGTTCGTCTGATCGAGCTGGCTGTTCAAGTGGAAAATCGCAGCATAAGATAATTCGCTTCCTATAATGACCTTCTACATTTCAGAGTATTTTTTCTCTGTACCATCTACAGTAAGTAACGGCACTTTTTCTACTGGACCTCTTCCAAAGCTCATACTCATATCGATTAGTTTGGAAGTAACTGAGTAGCTTTTGTACACCCTTACCTTCCCTTGTACGGTGCAGACCGGTTAAACGCGGCAGTTAATCCTGGAGCAGTGACTTAACACTTTCGATTTTTACCCCTGCCACGAGCATAACGGCTGCTTATGTAACTTACAACAGGTTCGCTGTTTCCTCGTGGGAATATCGCATTCAAGTCTTTTGTCTATCGTTCACTAACGCCAATGTAATTTCATTGCCTTGATTTCGTTCAACCGGATCGCGGTCAAACCTACGTGAATTCATTTCACTTACCCACAAACCAAATGACCTTTGAGGGATGTTGGAGAGAAGAAAATTGCATCTGTTCGAGGATACTAGAAGCGGTAATATAGTGGAACTTTAATGAACCTAGCGTAACTTTGACCAAAGGGTTATTTTTGGGCAAATAAACAAATTGCACTGTTTGCAAGCGGGGTTTTATTCAGGTGCGATGCTCTTGAACAGTGAATGCTTCTAGCAATTTATGGTCACTGCATGGTCTTAAATTTGCAGCACAAGGGCCAAAAAGTTTAAGAATATCTACATATTATTTGAAACTTATGAGAGTTAATTTGCTTGTTTAGGGAATGTAATATGTGCATTTGCCAACTATTTCAAAATCAGTTAACCTTGCATCTTCACTGTTGAACTGTAAGATCAACCAGATATGGCTAGAGTTGGTAGAAATGTAGATTGATCTTCAGCATGGCACAAGTCCCATGCTGCGCTCCAAACTCGCAACATCATCACGCAGTCACGACTTGAACAAATTTCGCAAAACATATTTGATGGAATGTGCACCGTTTTATGTTTGAACACATGAGTTGTTCATCCTCGTCGTGGTTGGAACGACGATATACAGTAGCGGTGCTGGCATAATGAACCGAAGACAAAATAGCCCGTCAATTTTCCGCGCGGTACTGCCGAAATGACCTTAGGCTACCGTGACAGGTATGTCCGGTTGATTCGCTGCTGATTTAAATTTACAACTGGTACATGTGAACACATCATCGTTAGACCGATTCAGTTTTGGGGTTTAGATATTATGGTTCGTAACGTTCGGTTTGATTTTTTTTTTTTTGAGTGTATTAGGCACCTTTTAACCACTTGGTCATTCAGGTGCTCGGTTTGATTTAAAACTGTTTGATTTTTTTCTGCGTAGTCTGTCAATTTGTAACTAATTGAAACTAATATTAACAAATAGCACCATCATGTTTATATTTTTATATATATTTTTTTTTATTTACTGAACAATCCGATTAATACTTGCGAATAACATTCGCATTAATCAGTAAAACATTTGGTTCAACATTGGTTCCGAACATAATTAGAAAGCAAATCAAAATAAACAGAGAATGTCATACTAATGGTTTAGAAATTTCGTCTGTAAATCCTGTTCAAGGGTAGAAGCATAGAAACTTTCGAAGGTAAGGCATTTATGAATAAATTGCGAACCAGATTTCACTGAACTAGTTGTCTGGAAAAAAGAAAAATTTGTACTTCCTGTACCTGTCTGCCTGTTTATATTGAGTTTACAACACCAACATTTGAGAACATTTTAACAATAACTTTCATAGCACCGACTAAAAATCGTTGAATACCAAAATAATAATCTTGAAAGGTTCAATATTTATGCTACTAATTTATTTGAATAAATTTTATTTCTATAATAATAAGAGTGCACATCAGGAGGGGGCCTAGCGTAAGCGTAGTAGGTGACGTCTCCGCCAACCACGCTCGTTGCCAGGGTTCGAATCCCAACGCCGACTTGAGTGTCGACCTATTAAATCCTAGCCGACACCGGGAGATTTTCTGAGGCTAAAAATTTCTGGGATCACGCCTGTCATCGCATGAGGAAGTAAAGCCGTTGGTGCCGGTCCATTAATCAACGGGTTGTAAGTTAGGTCCTGGGGGAGTCGCCTCTCTGGGGTGATTGGCACAACAACAGTGGCGGAAGTAGACCGACGGAGCAATAAGCGAGAACAAAAAAAATTGCACACCGAAATGAATAAGTATAAACGTTGACCCATTCTAGCGTTAAAATATAGTACACATTTGCCAACAAACGAGACTGTCAGCTTGTAAGGCTGTAGATTTTACAGTTCACAAGCGCACTTCGAAGACACATTTGGCTGCAGTAGTGCGAAATCCTTTGTAAATTATGAATCTCCCCCCGTGTGGATGTTGGCACCGGATGGTACCTCGAAAGTCAATTACTGTCGGGGTCACTGAGTCTGCAAACCATTGCAATGATGCCGTTTCGAGTGCCGACATTAATCCTTACATCTACTCCGCATTGTACTAAATATAATGGGCTGCCGCGCAAAAAAAAGCTTCGCAATGTTTATACATGAAGCCAGCGAGTACTGTGGATATTTCTGACAAAATAAGGAAACAACAATAATATATTTTGTTACGGTTAATGCCGAGCTAAGTAGTGATTTAACACTCATCAAATAAAATGACTAAAGCGTCTGCGTTGAGAAAAAATAATCGAATTTAAACTCTGGCTGCCGTTCATTTTTTGCACGTGTCTGTGTTGTAATACCATTAGCAATTGATAAATTTTCGCTTTGTTGATGGACACATGTATTATGCAGTTATCTATAAATATAAACAACTTTATCAACTTTATGACCAATAGTTAAGGTATTGATGTCATTCGAATGTAAAAAATATATCAAGTTGGACGCCGCATTATGCTAGCGAGAGTTTGCTTTCCAAACTTCAGTGTTAATTAAAATATGCTATTCCAAAATACCAGAGCAGACCGCTCCAAATTACGAAACCGTAAATTTTCTCCATATTAATAATTTACCGTCAACCGTGTCCGATATAAAAAAGGTGAGAATAACCATGGGGTCGAATACAAAAACACTTCAATCGAGTCGCATGTGAGAGCAGGAAACCGGGTCGATTTTTGCTTTCCTTTGATTCGCAATCTATCGATGAGATTGTTTCTCTAGCCAAGAGCTCATATTTAAATGGATAATTTTCGTACTCGAATTAGAACTCAAAATCGCACCTGCTGAAGGTAACGCATCGTGTGAAGAAGCAATTTAGCCAGCAGCAATGTTTAGTTTAAATAACATGCATCAGCATCGCTGATTTTACCATTCAATGTCGATTTGAGAAAGGTGTTTTATGAGAAACTATTTTCATGCTGATGTTTTCGTGTAATTAGATCGGAAATTGAGATGATCTTATTAAAGAAACTAGTATGGCGCAGAAAATCACATGCTCTTTTGATTTCACATTCACCGATTTCTAGAGACTTGAAATTTAATAATTTGAAAAAAGCGACCTCCACAGAATGCTCTAAAATTTAAGCTCTAATCGTCCCAAAAATTCAGCAGAGAAGCAGGCCCGGATTGAGGAGGGGGTAAAGGGGACAAATGCCCAGGGCTTTCCATTTCGAGGGGCCCCCCTAGTCCCGGGGTAGACGTGAAGCCAGAGGGAACACTTTTTTTTGCTGGTCACTTCCCAGCGGAACGTTACCTCTAAATGTTACAAAGCGAGCTCCACAAAAATATCTGCCCCGGGCTCCCACCACCTAAATCCGGCCCTGCGAGAAGTTTTATTTATGTTTAACATAAGGCTAAACAAAAAGAAGCTTGTGTGAGAAATAAAGTGAAACTGCGTTATGGTGTTCTACCTTTTCGTATCTGTGTATCGTAAATATAACAGACATTTCTAAGGTTCATTAACCTGCTTTCTTCTCTGTTTTTTTCTGTTGAAACATAGATGTTTATTATTTTAAAGTAATAAAATTTACATTAGAAGTCAATTGCTATTTCCAAATTTTTCGTAAATAAAAGAAAAAGGCAAAGCAGAAATTTATTCCGAATATAACTACAAAGTGGTTCCTCAGATGAATGCAACTTAAGACAAAACTTAGCTTAGCTTAAAATTTTTGATACATTTTCATTCTGCTGTTGAAAATGTATCAAAAAATTAAAGCAAAGTTTATGAAAAATGATTTTGAATGAGCCCAAAAAACTCCAAATACATCTGCTTACGTAAGAAAACAACAAAAAAAAAAAACAACTTGTGAATGGTTGTAAATTTGTATTTTTTTTTGTAACAAATTACGTAACACTAAAAATATAGATTTCAAACCCCCTCCCCCCTATGTAACGATAGGTAACGTTCGACATGACTCCCCCCCCTCAAATTACGTAACGCTGATTAGCCTGACCCCCCTCCAAAATTTTCAATTTCGAGCAAACATCACAATTACGTAACTGTCTCTACTACCCCCCCTCCCCCCTACGTAACAATTAGTAACGCAGACTTAACCCCCCTCCCCCCCCTTCATGCATTACATGATTCGTGTACGACGCCTTATGTACCTAAACGTGAAAATCATGAAACATCATTATCTCAGAAACTACACAACCGATTTGAACAAAGTTGGTCTCAAATAAACGGGCTACCTAAAAAACCCTTAACTTTTGAATTTCATAAAGATTGAACATGTGGTTCAAAAGTTATGGAAAGAAACGTGTTCTGGAGACTGTTAAATCTCACTCATGTTTCTCAGAGATGGCTGAACCGATTTTCATAAAATCAGTTTCAAATGGAAGGTCTAGTTGCCCCATAAGACCCTATTGATTTTTTTTGCAATCGAATTCTTACTTTGCCTGTTATGTTTAAAAATGTGAAATCTAGCTTTGAAAAGTAACATATTCCGAAGAATACTCAAACACATACACTTTTCTCAGAGATGGCTGAACCGATTTCCACAAAATTAGTGTCAAATAGAAAGTATAGCTGCCTCATAACATTCTATTGAATTTAGTTGTAATCGGACTGTAACTTCGTCTGTAATATATCAAAATGTGAAAATAACGAAACTTCATTATCTCACACACCACACAACCGATTCAAACAATATTGGTATCAAATTAACGGGCTAGTTAAGAGTTAACTAAAGGATTTTATAATGATTAAGCATTTGGTTCAAAAGTTGTGAACAGAAACATGTTCCGATGACTTTTCAAATTCATTCGTTTTCCCAAAGATGACTGAACTAATTTCAACAGTCTCAGTGTCAAATGACAGGTTTGGTTGGCATCTCATTAAATTATAATCGGACTTTTATTCCAACCGTTATGTATTAAATTCTGAAAACAACGAAAGTCTATTAACTCAAAGATTACACGACTTATTTAAACGTAACTACGGGTTGTCTCTCAACAGATTTCATAACAATATGATACGTGGTTCAAAAGCTATGGAAAGAAACGAAATTGATTGATCAAAATATATTGTACTATTTGAACGTTCCCGGTATTGCTCGTGATTAAAGTGTTTGAAATTGGGGGCATTTTTTTTTTATTTCAATATTTCTTTAGCACAAATATAACGTCAAATTTCACATTTTACACTTCAATTATTACTTCAAATACAACATCAATATTCTAGGACCCAAATAGTGAATATACCTTTATTGGATCGAATTTGTCAATTTAAGGATGTTTTCCAGAAACCATAAATCGGATTTCAAAATGGAGCATGGAGTTGATTCCCGGCCTCTAAGCATTATCCCGGTTCCTGAAAAACTCACATTGGGTAATGAAACTGTAAGCTACTATCCAAAAATTTAAAATGGCATCTGAAGTTAATTTTTGGGGGAGGGGGGGAGGTTATCATACTGTTTTAGAAATTCTCATATTGAATGATATTTGGTCTTTTTAGGCTGTTGTCCATCAGGGAAAATTTTCCTACTATAAAAAGTTGACTCTAAAATGATATATAATCGAGTCCGACCTATACATGAGTACAGTGAGGTTTCGATTATACCAGAAACAAAAAAAAAATCGCATCATATATTTAAAACCTATTTATTTCATGTTACTTCAAAATGTTCGGTTATGCTTTTGGCTACCAGAAATTCGTTATTTAGAGTGAAAAATAAATCCAGCAGAAATTATCGAGGTATATTTTATATATTCTATTAATTGAAGGTTTCATGTAAATCTATTTGAACAAATAATAAGTTCGAAAGAGAAATGCTGGGTCTCACCGCTAGGTGGATTAATTTTGGTTTTTTTTAAATAACATTTAATACCTAAATTGGCTGTCTTCATGATACAGTGAATGTAGTTGTTGGCAAATAAAAAAAAACTTGTCAAGCAAAACATAAAAACGACTCTTTTTAAAACTTAACTGCCCATAAATGCATAACAGTCCCATGTGAATTTTCATTACTTTTGAGATAAACCCCAGAAACTTCTTTACAGTACGTGCGCTCTCAAAAAACCACAAAAAAGCTATGTTTGTTGCTAAAATGATGGAAAAAATATAAATTTTGGTCAGTCCCACGTTACAAATAAATGCAAAACAGGCTCAGAGCTAGGCAGTGTGACTCTTATGCGTTTATGGGCAGTTAACTTCGTTGTATTTGTTGACTGCACCGATTTTTTATGAAACTTGTTGATAATTTTGTTTGACATATCTTCCAATGTTACCTATATAATGGCTTCGAAATTATTTTAAAGTAAGATTTATATAATAAATTTGATTCAATCAGAGTTGAATAAGACCAACTATTCATTATGATCACGTAAGTATTGTTGGATTTGAGATTTTTGGTCAGATTTAGTTTTTAAGGAAATAGAATTTATTCGAAATAAGACGCATTAGGAGAAATCTTTGGTGCTTATTCAACAACAACAATACGCTGGTGCATGCCGTGTCAAAGCAAAGTTGTTTGAACAAAAAAAACCCTGGTGGCACAATATCGCTAAATGTAAACGAAATTCTTTTGAGTGTTGTTAATTTTTTAAAGAGATTTTAGAAAAAAGCTGAGAATAAAAATACGTAAGTCGAACGAATTGATTTTGTCTGCGGATTCTGTAGAGTTGGTGCTGCTTGTAGAGAACTCATTATTCATCTTGCAATATTATTGACTTATTTTGGTATATGCGGCTTTCAGACATTCAATAATTATTAGTTGACAACAAATGAAAACAACAAAAGTGCCGTTACTTTTGGGTACTAATTCCACTTAAATGATACGGTTCAACATAATCAGTAGCAACTTTTTCATTGCACCATGCTGCGAACTAATTGAAACCGTTGTGCTAAGTTGTTGCATCTTACATTGCAAAACATTTGCGCTTGCTTGCACGTCCAACTGTAGTGCAGAAGCAGTGAATGGCAGCGAAACTATTATTAGAAGGTACAGCATTTATCACCTGCCACCAGCTAAATTTATTGGAAATTATGTTTGGCTGCAGTCTATCGGTATGCGACTGCGACTAGCCGAGATGACAGATGTAGGTTAGCAGCATGAACGTTAACGCGGATGAGCTGTGGTCCTATTTCTGCACAAAGTAAATTCGTTTTACGGCTTCCAAAAGAACACACACTAATACACAACCAAGCTTACATAACTTCGGTGAGACTCTTAACCAATCAGCACTCTGGCGTGGAATCGCGGCCCTAAGATTGATGTCTTTATTTCCCTATGTATTCAGATTAACCACGACACGATCCGAGCAGTAATGAAAGGATGGGTGATGATAGTCGCGACTTTCAATCATTGCACGTCTTTGTTAACCATTTGATTTGATACTAGAAGGCTATTAATTTTACTATTGCTTGTCAATTTTTTCTCAATTGCTTATTTGCTAGTTATTTCGTGAGTGGTTTCCTATTTAACTGCTACAAATGCCTTACTAGCCTTCAATCAGCTGCTATTGAAGTAGTGCTACAAACGTTGCAGAATAGAGGAAGCTGGTCAAAAATCGAAGATTTTAAAATATTTTTCTATACATACTTTAGTAAATTGCTGCAGTTATAATAAGATGAAACAAGAATCTTATATATTTTGTTAAATGCCCTCATGGAGTTGGTAATACAATTGTAGTAAACCAATAATCGAAATGATAACCTAACTTTCCGATTTTAGGCCAAGTTTTGTTGAGACCACTGTGTGAATCACTTAAATCTAAACGCAGCGCTTTTCGCATTACATAAAGTTTTTCTGCATCACTGTTTGTGCCGTCCTGATCACGTCCAACACTAATTTTATAGATTAACGTGTATTACTATCCCTAAGGTTAGTTTGGCTGCAAGCCTTACCTTTATGGCGTAGTTGCTAATATCTGTTATATTATTGTACACTTATAATCTGGATAAAAAAATTGAAATTTTTTATTTGATTTCATTTTAATCATCTACCTTTTATAAATGATCCAAGATCACTGGCTCATTTTATTTAATTGGATTTTCATATTCCTATACCAAGTAGAAAATGAGTAAAATGTGATTGTACGATTTGAATTTCGATTTGAAATTTCAATCATTAGCATACCTAATTGATTTACCTTTCCTTTTAAAGAGCACCTTCTAGTGTATTAAAAAAATACTTTCTTATTTTTTACATATTATAAACAACAGACAGGAAGTTATGATGCAGTATGCAGCAGAAAAAATTGCGAAAATGTTCAAATGGGTGAAGACCAACCTCTCTTAGGATTAATTCATGGATAGAGCGCCATGTCATACGACTAATCAGACTCAACACTGGCTGATGTAAAATTTGTAGTTTTGGCCGAGAGGCTTGTGATATTCTAGCAGCCCGGACTACTTAACCCGTTGGATTATTCGATTTGGGCGCATGTTGTAGCAAGAATCTGCAAAACATCTCATTCTAGTGTGAACACTCTAAAGTCTAACGTAGCACGCACATGGCGTCAATGCCGGAGAACTACGTTTGTTCATTACCTAAAATTAAGGACACATCGAGTAAATTTGTTGTATAGCACCTTATACAGATAACTAAATTAGACAACGTTGATATTTTTGCCTAAAAGTACTTCAAATAATTTATGAAAGAAACACCATAAATTATCGTATTTTTTTCTGCCGCACGAAGTGCACGAGGTGCGAAGTGTATCACAATATTTTGAACAGAACTTTTGAAATGAGACTTCAAGATTTGAGCAATTTCTTCTAACATATCTTTTTACAGTTGAGTGTTATATTGATTATTGTTACTATTACTAATGAACATTACTAATGGATTTGTAGGTTCTAATCCATCCTTAGCTTACGAAATAAGTATGGTCAGGTTAGGTGTACGGAACTCCTTTATAAAGTCTGTAGTACACTCTTTGACCAATGGTCAAATATTTGACCTTCTGACATAATGGTCAAATTTATTGGACATCATGATTGTTGTTTGCCCGTGTTTGCCACATGTACAAATTAAAGAGTGACAAACAATTAGTCTTGACCAAATTTTTATCTGTCAAAAAGTGACAAATATTTGACGCTTGGTCAAAGAGTGTAATCCAGCCTTACGACTCGTAAGACTGAATGCATTAGAGCTTTCAAAAACCAAACACAAATTCCATCCGGCTATTGAGGAAACGCACCCTAGGTAGACTAAAACTTCCTAATTGATACCCGATACCTGTTTTCTTATGTTTTCACTTTCATTCATGGCTTTGTGGTGAAAAGTGAGACGAAAGTCATCTGACGTGACAACTTTTTCTCTCGCTCCATTTCAGCACAGTTTTGTTAAGGCCGAAAGGTGTGATCTACTAGCCGTATGCACTTGATCTTCGCTGGGTGACACGACGGTATTTACGTAAATTGATGCTAACAACCAAAGTTCATTATCTTTCTTCCCACAATCGGACACTCTGATATATAATACCATTCACGTTTAGCAAGACTTTTATCTGTAGCGTTTATCCTCTTCTACAAGTGGATGTTGATTTCCCTGGGGTTGTTCCAGTTGGGCTATATGTTTACTCTTCCTTTACCAAGTAAGAATAAACTTGCAAGGAGCAATTCTACCTTTTAATTCAAAGGTGAATATATGTACATGCCCACATGCAACAATGTTGCAGAACAACCCTTGCCCAAGTAATTCGTGACTTTCGGATATCGGCACGCTGCGAAAGTACTAGCCTTTTCGAATATATCACCATACATTGAGAATTTCTCTTTCGTTTTAAAAAAAACTTGTAATTTGCATAAATCCGGATCGCCTGCTGTCACCTGGTATCGCGCTCGCAAGTTCAATCGCAGTTTCCATGGGCTGTAACCTACCGTTGTGCTACGTCTTCCTTAACTTGTTTCGGCTGTACCTTTATGAGTGGAAAAAGTGAAACCATCACCTTCGTCAACTAGCCGCTGACCGGTTTTTATCGGTATTCGATCGACCTGTTCGGCGGACAATAAACGGACAGTACGCGCGAACAAAGCATTAAAGCTATAGGTTTTTTTTATTTGTTTTCTTCAAATCACAAGTGAAAATTATGTAAAACGGTGACCATTGGGCTCGGAAGTAAACTCTGCCTTTCTTTGGAGTTCACTGATGCACGGTCGGCGAGGGAATGCGCGTGGTTGGAAGCTTTCATGTAAAATCTGGCTGTCACGAGTTAATGGATTCGGTTGGTTGTTTTGAGATAATATCTGTTAAGTTACACCTGTAGATACAATAACAGCTTTTTTATTGAAAAATTTCTTCCAGTATTTATTTTTTTGAATTTATGAAGACTGTATCATACCGTTGGAACGAAAAAAAATCCTATCAAAAAAATCAACTTTTACTTCAAAGTTCGAACATCAAATCCATCCCATTAAATCGCAAGCACAATTATTGCAAACTGCGTATCAATTGAAAGATTAATCTATCGTCTAATCATTCTTAATCATTATAGAGCTGAATATTTTTTGTACAATACCCTACCGGAAATGGGATAACATATTTTTTCAAGTATTCGTCAAAATTAGCTAAAATATGTGAAAACTTTGTAAGGAAAAGTCCTGCAGATGTGTAATCTTCGACAAAAACGTGTGTTTTGTATGTCGTAATGCTTCTTTAGTAGAATGTTTTCTGATGAATTGCAACTAACAAAAGTTAAGTATAAAAAAAAACTGAATTTTAAGTAACTTTCATGTTAAATACTCTGTAACTCTGTACCCAATGAAGTTAGGCATTTTGTTTATTCAGCAAAGTTTTATGTTTTTACATGCTTTGACACTTCGCCAAACAAACTATTCCTTTATCTCATAACACAAAAAAGTTAGTAATTTTTATATATGAAAACCTTCTGTAAAATATGCTCACCGTACTCAAATATGGATGGAGTGGGACAAACGAAACCTACAACATTTTGTAGTATTTGAGCTTAACTTTAAAGAAAAGTATGGTTCCATTTGCCCCTTTTTACCCAGAATGGCGAACACTATTACCCTGCAAACAAATTGGTTCATATAACTCGCGCTCAACTCTGTTAAGTGAACCCTTATTTGGTTAAAAATGGCCATATAAGATGCATGCTTAAGTGTACAAATCTGGAGGCCATATACGTACATTGTAAGGAAAAATTGGTTACGATTTTTTATAACTTCGCATGCTCTCTTAAATGGCCTTAGACTTAGAGGCTTGACGCATTTTACAATTTTGTATGACAAGTTAAATGGCTTCATATATAACCTGATATTGCGTTTTATAGGATTTAAGTTTTGTACGATATAAACAAATTTAATTTTGCATTTTATGTAATTTCAAACCTGACATGCACATTTGAGCGACTTAAAATTAACATCCTTATACGACTGCTGGTTTGCTGGGTATAATAATTGTAAATTCGTAATATATTACCTACCCCTCTGACAACTCTGCTTACGTCAGTTTAGCTTTTCATGTATTTCGCAAGGAAAACAATAAATCTGGCAACATTAGTGTTGCCGAAACTCCAAAAATCACGAAACTCTCTGCTTACGAGGTTCGCAAATTACGAACACGCGTCATAGCACTCGCCATTATGATGCGTAAAAAGCTGGATACATTCTTAAGCTTATCGACAAAAAAAAGCTAAAATAGGCTATAACTTCGTAAAGAAAGGTCCTGGAGATGTGTGGTCTTTGGCAAAAAAATGTTCTTTGTGCGTCCTAACAATTCTTCCAAACCTAATTTTCTTGGAAAATGCAACAAACAAAAGGTAATTTGAGAGGATGCAGGTCATTCATACAAACAACTGTTCCAAAGACACCATTAAGCTAGGATAAAAGTGAAATGCGCTATTGAATTAAGTTCCATTTTTGGCCTTTTTGGACCACTGTGCAGTGTGCTTAATGGAGTCGCCTAAATGGACTATTTCTCCAGTTTCAATTTATTTCACAAATTCTCGACCGACCGAGGTGCAATTTTTTTTAAGCATAAGTTCACATAAGTATTTTGTCCACATGTCAAAAACACAAACACAAGTCACCTCATAAGGTTAACAAGATTCAAAATGTTACGGATCGAGTTGGAAACTGAAAATACAGTGTTAAACATCTGGTGCACCAAAAAGGAAATAATATTCAACACTGTTGTCCGACTGTTGTCGGATGAATTATTGAATAAATAAATAAATAAATAAACAAACAAAATTGCGAAACAAACTAAAATGCATCCGGAAAACTTGAAGCGGATCACCGAAAAGTTTTTAGAAAATCATTCAATAATCTGCGTTTTGAAAACAAACCTCTTTACTTTTTATTTCCTTTTTGCCACAAATTGGTTACTCTACCAGCAAGAGAACGTACCGAAGAAAAATTCCCTCGGAAGTTACTTGACTTTCAATTCGCTAACATATCAGTAGGTTATAACAGTTTTGACATTTGTGGGGGACACCTTGCACTTCATCAATGTTGTAAGTGAATGCATTCGACAACAATGTTGGTGTTCCCAGCAATCATACTGTAGCGAAGCGCTTATGTGTTATTATCATCGGACGGAGATCTTAAACTCAGGAAAAGTTAATGCCCCATGCCGTGTGAATGTCCACGGGACGTCAGGTGTACGGTATTGCAATAAATTTTAATGCATCTCAGTTTAATTGGGCTTAACATGTCTCATGGTGAAACGTGGTAGTGTACAACAACTGCATAAATATGACAAGCGTTTATACTAGAACAATATCTCGCACATCAACAGCACCAACTATTAATAATATCGTTGGATCGTCGAAATTTATGTAACATGGATAGTTTCGGGTAATAACGAATTCCCACCCTAAAAGAACTGCTAGCAATTTCAGTTAAAAAAAAATATTTAAGTGGTACCATAAAAAAAATTCAATCGATAAGTGATTGCAAAGTTGCGGTACATTTTCTGGAACCGATGGAAATCCGAAACACTATTCGCGACAGATTTTGATGCAGAATATATGTAATGTGAGCAGGAACTTGCTCTCAGGACTCAAGACATTATTGACGTGAACGTCGACAATTAGCGTCAGCTTTTTTAATTTATTTGTGGACAACAAACCTATTGTTTTACTATGACAAGTAGCTTGATAACCTGAGTTGCTTCGACCAGTGCAGTTTTCAGACGGTACATTTAGCATTACTAATGGAGACTGCGAATCATGAATTTTCATTTTAAGCAAGATATGCTTTTTGAAATTCGAAGCACGTTCCGTTTTGTAGCGCAGTTCAGTGGCAAATTACCACCGGAAACTGTGTTTAAGCGAACAAGTGATGTGAATATTTTTTGCAAAGATTGTAAAAAAGATGTTGATGTTGATCGCAAACTGAATGATTACGGATTGACGAAAAATGATAAGCTTAGTAGCGCATTAGCGAAACGGACCAAACATGTAATTAATTCGGGTCAATTTTTATATTAACACAAATTAAACCAATTTAAAATTTTCCGGTTCAAGAAATAAAGTAAATTATGACGTTAAGTAATCAGTAAAAGGCCTCAGCAGATCTCATATATTCCCGGTATATTCAGGTTAATTCATTACTCTGCTTCACAGCCAAAATGCATTTCAATTCAAACTGAAGAAAATTTTTATTGTTAACGAAAAAAAACTTTTGCAAATTGCATCTAAAAATGTTAGATTAATGAAATACTTTCAATGCTCATGGGCGCATCTCAAACATCTAAAAAAAAAAAAAATACCACCAGTATCAATTGTAAAAGTAATGACAAAAAGATTCCTCATATGCTCTGAAAGACAGTGTAATGATATACTTTTTGTTTCAATTTTTCAGAGTCGACGTGTACAAAACAAGTTGAACTATTTCCAATTCACGAATAAATCTATATCAGTTGACGAAGGAAACCATACATTGACGAAAATTATAATGGCACTTTCAATAACTGAGATAAAATATTAAATTTTACCTTTAAGCATCACTCATTAAAAATTTAAGCCAAATGTTTAAATAAGAATGTTTGAATAAGACTTCATATTCGCTTATTTGATAAAACCTGACCTGTTATTATTCAGTATTAGCGGCACATATAAAGAAAAATAAAATGTATAGGTACTTGGTGCAATACGAAAGCGGATGCTCTTAGCAATCATTCCGATACTACTTTAATGTCAAAACCAAAAGAAAAATCTCAAACAGCGAGTGCCACCAGCATGCTGTATACACTCGCGGAATTACAAGATAATCGATAACCGTAGAAATTGATTGACTCTTCCTGTCGATGGTTACGCTACCTGCTCGGTTCGTCGCGAGTACTTAGTTTATTATTTCACATTTCGTTGCATACTTTCTCGGCTTAGCCATATTGGGAGTGCAAAGCGAAATTCATCTTTGTCGTAATGGCAGATTCTTCTCGCAAATGCGCGATTACCGGGCAAGCCAACGAGCGTGGCAGATGAAGTAGATAGTGATGAAATCGGCTACAGCACGATGCGGCTAGCACCGCTGCTTCTGACGATCGATTTTAGCCATCTCATACTTGATTGTTTATTTTTTGTTGCTTTTTCCGTTTGTTCCCCCTGGCGGTGTGTAGAGACTAGAGAGAGTGTTTCACCCTGAGGCGAAGGAGGCTTTTCTGGAGTCACGTTTTGCTGACGGTTTGGCTGGTGCAAACTACGGTGGTGCCTACCGATCAATCGACCGTTCGACGCTTGGCCATCATTGATTTTCCCTATAAGTAAGAATTACCTGCAATGAATGTTTGTCTTTGTCCGCCTGATTACGCTGTCCTTTTATTCGTTTCAGAAGATTTACGACTGACTATTACTAATACTAATAATAAACGCCAAATTGCCTTAAATTTCCGACTTTTGGTGGCGTGATTTTACAAAACCACGTAAACATCAATTAATTTTTACTAGAATATGTTTATTGAATGTCACTATTAAAATGAAAAATATAATTTTGATTAACGTTGCAATGTACCGATTATGATTATTATTTTTAACTTACTTTCAGTGACATTTTCAAATTTAAATCTTTTCAATCGTCTAAACAAGGGTACAACTAAGTTATGAAAAAGGCAACAACTAGTGAAAATTATTCAATTTTATTGAGAATGGACATTTTTTCGTAACAGTGATCCATAATTGTACTTGACCTATAATTTTGGAGTGACTGTATAGAGAATGCTTCACAACAGAAACGCAACCGCAATGATATTTGCAAGTGTTGTTTGCCTTTAGGCAGTCTTTGGCAACTACAAATAGTGCTTTCACCGTAATGATTCCTGGTGATTCCGAATATAACATGCTATAGCAACATGCCACAGTTTTCGTAAGCAATGGTGATTCCTACTTAATTTGATAAGCAAATAGCTGAACACAATTTATCGTTCCTTTGGAACTAAAAATTTTACATCATAGAAGTTTCTTTCATTGCTTTATTAGGGTGGCTTTCAGCCACCGAGTTGTAGAAGTAACAAAAAAAGATTAATGAAAGTTATTAAGACAATACCTAACAGAACGATAACAACCAGAAATTATTAACATTCAAACATTCCAAAAATTTAAAATTATCAGAGGAATGAAAAATTGTTATAAAAATTTAAATTGAGCATAAGTTAAAACTTCAAAAAATCAACCTAGCGCTATCACTCAGAAACTTTGAATTATTTTAAAGTGTTGCTGAAAACAGTTAAAACTCAAATGGTCGTCAACAGTTGAAAATAAAAAAAAAACAGATTAGTATAAATTATATTTGAACTGAGTGCTATCATTCAGGCATTTTAAAACAGAAAGCTTTGAGTGAAAGTTTTGAAAATTCACGGTGATGTTCGATCCAAAAACAAATACAAGCAAGCTGCTCATACTCGGTTAGAAAACATTTAAAATAATTACAATAGCCACAAACACAAAAGTATGCTAACAGTAACTAATTCAAGAAAAAGAAATACGCTACTTTGAATTCAACGTAGGGTTTTTTTGTGATAAACTCATATCAATTCCGAAAGATATATATTTCCGAAAGATATATAAAAGTGTAAAGAGCTTACCTTTCATGGAGAAGATAAATTGCACATAAATGCCATAAAAACAATCCCTTGGATGATATAAAACCGAGCAAGAAACAGTGTGACTCGTTACAAAAAATCTAAAAAAAAAAGTCATATTGATAAAGTTTCTGTCTAACTTTCAAAGCCATTGACCTGCGACGTCATGACGCTATTGATTGTGAATTAGTACTTTTTCAGTGTTGAACATTTTGAAATGATCGATCATTGAAATAAAGCTTGTTATTCCCCTCAATACGTGGAAGTGAATATTCACCGCTTACTTCTTGACCAGCATGAGCGCTGCGTGTAGAAATTTTTTGCTGCTTACACCTGAGCGAAACAAAAGTGGTGAATCACTCTAGTGAGAATACACAGGAGCATGTTTGGTTTCGCTCTGTTGCTCTTTGAATGCTGATTAGACTATATTTTGTCAAGGAGGCAGAATTTGAACAAGTCATATATTAAGCACTTGTAGAGACACTCCATCTTCACAATTTGTCGGAACATTATAATGTTTGAATTGCTATAGTTCCATAGCCTGAGTTGTTTTATTTTCGTAGGTACCAAAAGAGCAGCTCTTCCGGTTTTACAAGTTTGGCCTGACTTTTACGCGTACCTATGGCAATTTCAACAATACAATGTTTGGACAAATTGTAGAGATAGAGTATTTCTACAAGTGCTTCATATCTGACTTTTTCTTACTCTGCCTCCTTGACAAAATGCAGCCTAATGAGCATTCAGAGAGCAAAAGAGCGAAACCAAACATGCACAGAAGTACATTCTGGTGCGCATTACTGAGATAAATTCAATTGCACTCGAAGAGCAAACATGCGTGATGGCCGGCTGGATTTCCTAATTTTTATTTTCAGTTTTGCGATATGCAAAGCAAACAACGCAACCTACTTTTCCAACTAGATGCTCCCATCATTTGATTGATGCTTAAGAAACATGGAGTGATTACAGAGCAAGGACAGGCATGTAATAATTTTACAATCTTCAATCTTCTCTGAAGATTATTAGATTTAAACAGGAATACTAAGTGGAAACGTATTCCTGCAAACAAAAATTACAATTAAAAAATTATACTTTATTACAAACAATGAAATTCCAAATCCATTTTAGATTTTACTTGGAAATTAATCACTCAATTGGCTAATTGTAAAATATAAATCACTAATTTTGATGAACTTTCGATGGATGCTAGATAATCACGAAAAGCTTAATCCTCCGAAAAGCTCAGTGCCTTCTTTAGACATGCTTCAGTTGAACCTCTTAAAAGCTTCAATAAATACTTGTTAATGTTAAAATGTTAATAAAGATTCATAGTGATTTTACCGAGGTCGGTCTGAAAAATAACTTGGGCATTAGAGGATTGAACAAACTGCGTATTTTCGCCAATAGATCAAATTTCGCGTACCTTTTCAAAAAGGACCTAAGTAACAATGAGCATTTTTCTCTTCCCTCTCTCTCTCTCTCTCTCTGTTTTGTTAAGTCGGTTTATTTATAAAAGCTTTCAAGAATTTCTGGCCATAATGTTGCCTAGCTTACGATGCATAAATGAAATATGTAAAAATAAAAGTTTAAGACAAATGTAGCCGTTTCAATGGATTTTACTCCAGTTAGTTCCTAAATGGTCAGAGATTCAAAGAAGTATTGTCGAACTCGACGAAAAATCGCCATCATAAATTGAGTCTATAAGAGCCATGATAATTGTTAGGTCTAATTTCACTTTTCCATGTGACAAATTTCACGACCTTATTTCCAAAAATCACACATTACTGCACAAAATTTCATCAATCAGCCAAGTATTCTTTTGAGCAGAATAAGGCAGGTCCATCAAAGCAATGAATAATTGTTCGTTTTACTTTGGTTAAGACAAATTTTCAAATGGCAGGAAACTACACTTTAAGAAGGTCAGAAAATTGTTCTACTACGTTTCCTGCAGCGGCTGCTACGAGATACCCACTGCAAAGCTCAACTCTGTTGATAGAGTAACTAGGTATTTCACGCGAGGCCCCTACAAAAATATATCTCACAATTAAGTCCCGCTTTCCTGGAAAACTGGAAGCAGCACTTTTACACCGTTTCTGTTATGCTGTATGCTTCACGAACAACGAACGATTGCCATCGGTTCGATAATAAAATCACATTCGGCTTGCATTGGAAAGGTCATCTAATCCACACTAGATGATCGCAATCAATTCACATTTCGCATCCATTTCGCCGTACAGGACAGTGATTGATGAAGATATTTAGGACCGTAGACACAATGGCACACACGGACCGGTTCGGGCCATAAGCGTAACTTTCGACAGTTCATTTTAAAACCTTCCGCTCGTTGACCTTCTTCGGATGAGCTCTTTTTCGCCAGATTGTTACACTCTTGTGGCTGATTAAATTTGGATGATTTTTCTAGCTTGTGGTCTAAGCACACCACCCAGGTATTATTGCGGACTGTTCGAAAGAGCGATGTCAACCTAAAAAACTAACATGGTCTTGCACAATACTGTTGGCGAATAATTTCGGACAGGTATAAGATGGGTGATATTTTGATAACATTTGCTAGAAACGATCGTCCAAGACCTTTTCGAATCTTTGTCAAACCTAGTTATTATGTAAAACGGTGTCTAAATTACTAAATGCTGTCTCAATCAAAAACATTTCTAAGTGTGCTTCTTCGAAAACCTGCCCCGTAACATTCAATAATTCAAAACAGCTTTCGAAAAAAATCCTCGCAATCTTCTCTGCTTAGGGTCTGCAGCAGGTGGCCGCAGATGATCTGTTGGCGGTACATTTTATCTCGTGAATCGGTGTGCATACTAGGTTAACATTTTGTGTTGCGACAGTCCCCGATTTGAAAAGTGACGCGTCACATTTAGACTATGTAAATTACGTAAAGGAAATGAAACTATATTGCACATCAATCAAGTTATCGAACAAAAAGTAACAACTTTATGGCACATCAGCCAGCCGCTTTATGGTGTTGGACGGTTTCACAACTCGTTTGACAAAAAATATTTTTATGAGTAAATCGAAATTAAATATAAGATTAAAAAGCATCATGAACACGCAAATTGAAGTAATAGGATTATTTTATCTCAAATAGTGCAGTAATATTTCAAAATGTTATTTACCTTTCGACTCAATTCATTTAAATCTTGTTAATCTCTGCCTAAACAAAAGTGCTCTCACAAACTATCCTTAAAGGTGACTTTATCAATTTTTGCAAACTGAATTTAAATAAAAAAGGAAACATAGGTTACTATTAAATTTCATAATAATTAGTTACTTGATTTAAAAAAGCTTATACTCATTAAAATTGTGTAACAAATTGTAACATTTTATATATTTAATATATTTAATATTTCACAGATCTGCACGGCAAGCTTTGTGGACCCAAATACTCTACACTTTGCATTCACCATTTTGGTAATTTGTTCATTGCATGCGAAAGTTCTTTTTAACTGCAATGTGGTCCAACATCGCTCTAAACTCTACAATTTAGATGATTTTAGTTGGTCCAACCACATTACAAAGCAAAGCAAAGCCTTGGTGCTACATTCCGATTCGGAACTCGACCTTCTGTTTATTTATACACAGACTTCGCAGCCAACTGTTCAGTGTACAGGACAATTGCGGGGCTAGCGCTACGATCCTACTGACACTAACAGTCTCTCCCGAGCCGAGACTCGAACTCAAGACCAGCGTCGTACCTCGAGACCGTCTAGGAGACCACATTACACAGGTAACTATTATTGCGGACTATTCGAAAAGGCGATGTCAACCCTCAAATGCAAACATGGTTTTGCACAATACTGTTGGCGAATAGTTTCGGACAGGTAGCTGGCTGATATTTTGATAACATTGACTGAATCTATGTCAAACTTGGTTATTGTAAAAAAACGGTGGCTAAATTACAAAAAACAATGTCTAAGTGTGCTTCTTCGAAAGCTCACCCCGTAACATTCACAAATTCAAAACAGCTCTCGAAAAGGATCAGCAGGTGGCCAGCAGGGGGTGCTTTCATCATGTTCGCTATCATATTCGCTCGAAGAAAAAATACATCTCAGGATATAATAGGGGTATCAGAAAACCAATTGCGTTAATTTTATTTAAATTGGAATGAGGTAAAAAAAAGGAAGGAGGAAAATAGTGAAGAAAAATGATAGAATGGAAACGAGAAATTGAAAAGAGAGAATAAGAAACAAAATGGGACAGAGAAATGACAATAAAAAATGTGAAGAGAAAATAAAAAAACAGAGTAGAATGATAGATATGGAATGGAAGTTCTAAATACGAACATAAAAGTGAGCATAAACATAAAAAAGAAATGAGAATGAAAATTTGAAAGTAAAATGAAAAAGCGATGTAGCAAACGAAATAGAAAACCGAAACAGAAGAACAATGAAAAATTAAAAAAAGAAATGAAAAGGGGAGAAGATAATAAAAAAGGATAATGGGGAAGCGAAATGGAATTCAAAAAATAAAAAGTGAAGTAGAACGCGAAAGCGAAATTTAAAAGGAAAATGGGAGATTGAAATTGAAAAGAAAATGAGAAGTAGGACGAACATAGAACTAGGCAACTCAAATGAGCAAAAGAATTTGAAAACAAGTGTAGCGACAAATTGGGAAGATAAATGAAAAAAGGTTTATGGAAAAGAGAAAAAGAGAAGGATAATAAGAAAGAAAAATGAAAAAAATGGAAATTCGTTGAAAACGTGAAAAAAGAATGACAATTGAAAAAAATAGGACAATACTGTCCTATTTAAAAAAGAAATAATAAATGGAAATAGAAAGCCAAAGTGGAATTGAGTAGGTTAAAGAAAAATATAATTGAAAAAACTTATGAATACAAACAGAAAAACATAAATTTCTTCCATTTCAGCGGTTAGCTTGACCAGATTTGTACGGTGGTTATCAACCAACTATTTGACCTAGATAACAGTTTCATTTTATTGCTATTTGGCCGAGATACCAGTTTCATTTGTGATTCAGATTCCGTTATCATAAAAACAATGTAGCAAACAAAATTGAAATCAACTCTAGATTAGAACCATATTGTAAAAGAGAATCGGGGTTCGCTAATAAATGTTGCACTGACCTTGCCACAATGTAGTTCTTGTCACCAGAATGATTATGAGAAGGGTTCAATCTCCGTTCTACCATATTTCACAAACCGATAGTCAAACTCCAACACAGACGCTTGCTAAAAGTAGAATTACAGTAAATGAAATCGTAGACAACATTTACGTCACTCCTTCATACCTGTTCCTTTGCGAAAACTGATCTATTACAGAGTCCATCATTCATTCCAATTGTCTCCGCCGTTGTCTTTCCGTTTCTGTCTCGACATCCTTTTCTGTGCATCAGCACACCATCTCTTTTAGCGTAAAAATAAAACCGTTGCTCTAATTTGGTTAAATAGGCCAAGACGTTTGTGAATTGACCTAGCTTGAGAAGATACCGTGTCAGCTAAACATGGTTACGATCGAGACGAAACATTTGATCACGGACGGAGTCAGTAATCGTAACTCTGATCAAATACAGAAATGAGCAATCCTTTTTCTATGCTCTTCGGATGCAAGTGTAGACCAACGATCGACAAACGAATGACTATCACCATGGTTAATTGTCTGCAACAAAACAGTGTAAACAGTAAATTTTTGAAGCATCTTCAAGAAACTGTTAAACAATGTTACGTCGGTACTTAGGGGTAAAACACTATCGCTTTATTGCGAAATATTGCCAATATTTATCACAATCATTTCAATTTATCGTTTCATTTTTGGGCACCCCTCTATCTAAATTTAAACTCCTTGACGTCAAATTATCGTCGGGGTGATGCCAATGTGACAGATAGACAATAAATATCAAAATATATCAACCAACCTAGCCCCTAGTTTGGCACATTTTTGCAAAAACGAAGTAGACAAAAGGTTTTGACTTTACCCCTCAAGTATTTATCCGGACGTCACTGTAGAGGCTGTTTATGAGAAGTCGCAAGCCTACCTTAACATTGAGAGTAATCCGGCAGTGGTAAACTTTGTTCCAAAGGGCGAAGCCTTCGCTCTTCTCCACCGTTCGCTGCCATCACTTTCCTTCGTGTCGTTCAACGTTGTATTGTACCCACCAATTATGGAACCGCAAAATTTTCCCCTTCAACGTCGATCAACTTACTAGCGGCTCTTTTATTTTCCTCAGGCTTTTTATCTCCAATTAGTTCCATTACAGACTGCTGAACCTTTATACTGCGACATGATAATGCCACCGTAGTTCCTCAAAAATTGCGCTGTACAACTATCAGTTTGTATTGCATGTGAAATGAAATGAATAGGAAATCGAAGCGGTCGACGTTCATTTTGCGAAAGCATTTAATACCCCGCCCATTTGAAAAATGAAGCAAATTGGCTATCCAAATTAGATTCTGTACAGGATTCTATCGTGCTTTTCTAATCTCACCTCAAATCTTGTCAACTCAGTTCGCTCCCGTACGTTCTGCATCACGTACGTGGTGCCCCAAGGCAGTGTTCTTGGTCCACTGTTATTCAATATCTACATGAATGATCTGTGCCTGCTTCTCTTTTTTTCCGAAAAATATTTCACATAATTTTTTCTCCGGATAAAGGCACCGCTCTTCAAAAAGATATCAACATTCTGCTGACTTGGTTTGACAGAACAAAAGAATGCAACACAAAATGCAAAGTTATGCCATTATTTTGGTAAAAGGCGATGGTTTCACCGAAAAGTAATGCTAGTAGTTTTTTCTGATCATCACTGGAATGGGGTTTTCTTCAATATTTGCACATAACTGTAATAGGGGTTTTCACCTCGGGCTTTTATACAAATACCCAGCCATAAACTGTGTTTCTTGGTTTCAATTCAGTTGACATTGGTTTCAATTCAATTGCACGAACAAAGCCTACCGTTATTTGGCGGGTGATCACACGGAGAAGAATATCACAGTAGTTTCTTCTTGACGAAAATATATAGTCATGTCAACTGATTATGTATGTGGTCTCCAGTATAGTATTTTAGATGCCTAACAACTTTGCAGAAGACACTGAATAGCTAGGATGTCCCTAAAAAGAGCTATAAATGTTCAAATTTGAAAATTTGAATCAAATCTTGTTTTCTGCCAACATCCCATCAGAAGTAACCAGTCGTCGAGTCTATATACTCAGCTGGATCGAGCAAACAAATTTAGGTCAATATTCTAGGCGTAGGTAGATTGTACAACGTGTTTCAGAGGTTACTTTTGATGGAAATCTGACTGACGCCGGTACACTGGCAGTGTTGGCAGAAAAAATTATTTGCAACATAAATTTCGACACATACAACTTTGAACAGCTTTAGTATTTTTTTTTTTTTGGGACACCCTAGCTCTTGAGTGTCTTCGGCCAAGTTGTTAGGCATCAAAAACCTACCATTTGAAGTCATGAAACCTATGGTTTGGGCCATTTGGAGCTCTTTAGATTCGAAAATGCAAAAAAGTTAGTTTTTCCATACAAATCTACATATAAATTTAAAACGCAATGCGCCAAGCGGAGACAAAACCAATCGACTTCTGATAAATTTAGGATTGTTTGGAGCCCCAAATAGAACAAAAAAACTTGGTTCTGGATTTCTGCTATCAAGTTTCGTTTTTTCCATATAACCATTCTAATCATAACAGTTTCAAGTAACAACCATCATATTAATAACTACTAGTTTCGGTTATTGTGGATATAACCGTGGGTGTATAATAACCACTACCCTATTATTTCTCTCTGTGTAGACATATTTACTAAATGTTAAAAAACAAAAAAGCTTCTAGAAATATTCCTTTATGATAATTTGAGATGAATACATTTGATAAGGTATTTGGCCGAAAAAGCCACAACTAGTGTTTTTTAACATTCCATTTTGCGGTATGCTCTATTAGGGTGGGACAAAAATAAATGTTAGCTCCTATGCACTTTTCGTGTTCCTTATGGGTTTTATAACAGCTGTGTAAATTTTCAGATCGATCGGTGAAACTATATTTTTGCGCCCGATTTTTAAAGTTTCCATACGATTTTATATGGGAAAATTCACTTTTTCAAAACTTATTCTTTATAGATGTCCAGTTGGCTCCTACGATGCTTGTAGAAAAAGTTGGATCCTAGTACAATGCTTGTAGAAAAAGTTATTCACTCCAAACTGATTGAATGTATAACGAACTGCTCACCATTGAATTTTTCCAGCAACACTTCTATAGCATGTTGCTTTAGGATGAGAAATAATTTCGCGTGGAATTAAGCATGAAAGTGTGATTTTTGCTCATAGTTTCTTCGGAGAATCCTCCAAGATAAATTTCACGCGATATCATTTTTATCACATGGTTGAATTTGCACAGCAGCATGCTGCAGCAGTATTGCTAGAAAAAATCGATGATGAGCCGTTAGTCAGGTATTCAATCAGTTTGAGAGAAATAACTTTTTCTACAAGCATCGTAGCGCCTTACGTTCTTCAAAAGAGTTCTTCCTAGAAACATTTCCTACAAATATCATGTATCGTTAAATTTTTAGGAGCTAACTGGACATCTCTAGAGAATAAGTTTTGGAAAAGAGAATTTACCCATATAAAATCGTATGCAAACTTTAAGAATCGAGCGCAAAAATTATAGTTTCACTGATTGATCGGAAAATTTACACAGTTGTTGTAGGACCCATAAAGAACGCGGAAAAGTGCATGGGAGCGAAAAAATAATATCATCGCTTTTTTCCCATATAACCGTGACCCAGTCTAATGCTCTTTTTTCCGGTACGTTGCGGTCCATGGGTACTAAAAAATGTACACTGCAATTTTGGAGATGTTCGATCGAATACATATTTTTTTAACCTGCTATGGCACAATAAAGTGAACATGATAAACTGTTTTAATATTAACTAAGTATGTACATATATTCAATATTACACTATTTTGAATACCAAGCATTACCACCTTCCCATTATCACAAGTTCACCTTGCTCTCAACCATATGCACGCCAACAGGTTTCTCTTTCATGCTCTGAGAGTTTCCAAACCGAGCTTTCACGGAGCGAGTCTCTCTTCCATCAACGGGGGCGCTCGCTAGTGATGAGACAAAAAGCTTACTGGCGGATACCTCATGCGGGGTACCTGATGACCGACCAAAACACCTTACGGGTACCGCTGCAGCGATGATGCAAGGCAGCCACCGCTTGTTGGTTGAAAGTGAATGTTATCGGCGGCAACGAGGGGCTTTAAGGAGAACGAAAGTGAGAGTGAATCTTGTGCCAAGTTTTCGTGGTTGGTGTAGCTGAGAGTGAGAGTCGGCTTAAATCTGGAGGAGTCTGCAAGGCCGATTGAGGTTTATAAAAAATTGTTTAACTAATGTAGCAGATTTTCAGTAGACCTCAAACGGTCTGAGAAGATAGACGTATTGATGGACTTTCGGACGCATTTTATCGTTTAACCCTTGGACGTGGACATCCAGAACATTGGAGCAAGAGCAAGCGGTGTACTCGTGTTTTCGTTTTGCCGTACATCGTTTCTTTTAGAGATTTATACGGTGAACTAGTTGATAAATTGAAATAACTCCTGGCAGATTTCAAACCGGAAATAAATTGCAAGTGATATTTTGCGGTATTGTAGTAAAATATTCTCAATCCTGTGCGAAAGTTTTCCGTGTTATCAATCAGTTGATACATTTCAAAAGTGCTTTTCAACTTATTGCAAACAACTCAGAGGCAAAGTGTCCATCCCTGTGGCTGCATTGAAGTTTAAACCATTGGAAATGTGATGAAACGGCCGATTCAACGATAGTGAGGTATGCCTACAAGGGAAACAGAGAAAGCCAAGAAGAAACAGTACCCGACCATGTCCCAACGTATGAGGTGATAAATCATCAAAGAATAAAGTAAAACAACGTGTTAAGTGTGTGAAAATAAAACCCCATCGACCAAGCATTTAACAACAGTGGCCGAACTAGCAAAAGAGCTCAAAACACGAGTGATTGAATATTTACATTTCAAAAAGAAATGAAAAATTGAGTGTCATCCAACCTGCGTTGCGACTACGTAGAAATCTTGGAGAGAAAGTGTCCAAAGTCCCTCGGAGGCAAAAGTGCACGACAGGAGGGAAATTCAAGACCAGTCCTGTGTAGTGTTGATACTTAGTGTTGCCACAAGTGGGCGTACTTCGACAGTGCGAGTTCACGATTTGCATTTTTTTTCGATCGACCGACAGACCAACAGATACGGATTGCAAGATGAAGCTGTACTTTGTGGTAAGTTGATTCGAGGATATAGTTACATTGCAGGTTGTGGAAGCGTACAATTGTCCCACTGAACAGGGATAGATTACATTTAATTTGTACTGCGTATGGAAAACTCAGCCTACTGTCGTTGCTGTTGCGAATTCTAAAGTTCTGGTAAAATATGTTTACCAATTTTCGTCCATTGTTACGAATTTTAGACGTATTCTCATTAAGCGTTTCCATGTCAAATGATCCATGAGCGAATAACGAGTTTTGCACACATATTTTGTGAATTTTTGACCAGGTGGAGGAATTTTTTAGACTCAAGACCAATTTCCTAAAAGAGCGTATGCATTTTGGCATAGGTTATCATTTCAAAGCATTCAATGAAGTGTAGCTCAGAAACCTTTGATTGTACAGAAAAACTGCCTAAAAGAGAATTGTAGGAAACAAACGTAACCTTCTAAGAAAATATACACGATGAAAAAAAAAAATTTTTTTCAGTGCGAAAATTTCTAAATGAGCACTAGATTTGGATTCACAAAAAAAGACATTTATTTTTTCAATTTTTTTATAGAAACCTGAAGTTATAACAAAACTTTTGGTAAAAAGTCCAGGATGGATAAACGAAAAACATTTTGTTGATTGTAGTTTACGTTTTAAAAATGTTAATTTTTACTGAAAGGTTACCAATTTTGCAAATTTTAATTATACAGAGAAAAATCCAACTCCAACGATGCAGTATGCTGTCAATAGTAATTTTAAAACATAAAATTCCTGGTTGTTAATTCTCTAAATGCATCCGTTTTTGAGATATTTCAAACTTAAGTTTTGAAATTTTCAGTTTTCTATGAAAATACGCTTTTTTGTGAGTTATTTGTGGTGGTCCAGCAACAAACAGCAGCTTACTGAAAAGTACGATAAATATAATTATTTCTTTAACAGCGAAGAGAATGGATTCGACTTATTATTCATCAAATATGATTATTTTCCAATTGCTCGAACAGGGGAAATAACCATCAATTTCAAATAAAGCTCGTTTATACAAAACCATAACATATGTTAGAATCTTCCTTGTCCATAACTATCGTAATCCTTGTCCATAACTATCGTAACTGATGGATTATCATTCGGTGATCTACAAAATGCCAGTTAAGTCTGAGTGTAAACGCTATTACTCAGTCGGCACACACTTACGTCGCTGTTTATGTCAAACACTTGTTTCGTTGAGTGGTACAGATTTAACCACCCAGATTGTGTATCATGTGCCACTTCAAAACCATCACGGCCTGGCTTTGAGACCCACTAGAGGTACGGTGTGCCCGCCTGTAAGGCTGCACGAGATCACTCTTTAAGCGGGTGTTGCCTTTCGAATGATTCTTTGTGGTAAGTACATTGCTCTAGGCAACAACATTGGACTTCGTTTTTTTTTCTTTAGATCAGTGCTTTCAGTCCTACTCAGATGCAGTTCAGCTGTTAGCTCACTTCCGGAACTAATTCAATCAACGATGGATAAAAAGAGAGTTCCCATAACAGCAGTTGATGCCGATCAATCATATATGCTAATGATTGAATCCGATCGATGGACCCATTCGGATCGGATGTTAGCTGAACTTTATAACGCTGCTACCTCCGTTGCAACTTTTTCTTCCTGAAGTAAAAGCAACGCATAAGGCGTAGGCTTAGCCATCTATTCAGCGTAACTATCGTTAGAAATCACTGAACTTACACACGGGCATGCAGCCCTCAGCATGCTGGCATATTTGATTGGGAAATTTTGCTGCGATTGCCACACGGAACTGCTATTTTCCTAGGCAGGGCGACAAGTTTTGCTCGTGACCAGGTGTGACTGACATTGGATGGGAAGCTGCGTCAGTTGTAGCTTTCACATGACATGCACTAGTTGATATACTGCGATTAATTTTAACAACATACCTAAAACTATATTATTAAAAATAAAACCTAGATGAAAAATAAACGTATTTTAAAGCAACCCGTGACCGATTGGACGAAACACAGCTAGACTTAAACATCAACGGCGTCGAACGTAAATTAAAAATGAATAAAAACATTTATTTAATCCTTGAAACATTTTCAATAAATGTCGATTACTAGGCGACATCGTTTGATTACCGAAAGTTTGGTCGTAGGTTCGAATGATAGTAAAACAGACCATTCGACACCAATAGACTAACAATATTATCAAAATATTTGCAGGTTTTTATATTGAAGTTGGTATAATTTTGTGTCAAAATATCGAAATTCATTATTATCATGGTTTCGCCAAAAGCTGCCATGCAATTTTTGGTATCGTTCGAGCTCGTGTAGTTAAGGTTGTTTACTTTTCTCAACTTTCCTTTATCGTGAGCAAAGCAAAGCAACGTTAAAATGAGACTGCACCTGCTTTTGTGTCATGTTATCGTAATTTGATCTTTTTTATGTTATTATCACACATTCCATTTTAATTACACAAAAGTAGGATAGTACGAAAACACATCAATGCTGTGCGAAATCAGCACAATTTTTTTATCACGTTCGAAACCTTTAAGACAAATTTGTCGTACCATTTACACAACTTTTATCAAGCGTATAATCACCATTCGTTCCATGTTATAGTGGGTACAACTACACTAACATAATAGTATGATCTTGAGAGTTCTATTGTTATTGGTGAATGAACTGTCGAACCTTCACAAGCTTATTTAATGTATGTGCTGGATAACACTCTGGTCGACAATACTCCAATACTCCATTTAAGTCTTTGAAGACTTCACGCATTTTTGACTTGGCTACGAGATTCAAAATTTACAGAAATTGATGAAAAACTATAACCTTCCATTTTTTTACAGTTTGAGCTTCATGACATTTTTGTTTCGCTTTTGTCGACCAGTTGTACAGGTCAACCGTTCCTATCCATTGTGGTGCCCTTATCCAGCTCAGAAGAGCGTAAAATCTTCAGAGACATAACTGAAGTTTGTTAGTTTTATAGTCACGACTAATTTTTGAAAAGGGTTTTTAAAAAAAAAAAAGAATTTGAACACTTTTCAGTGGCGCCATTTTGAATTTTTGAGAAATCGAAAATTTTCAATGGTTTTTCAACACCATTTTGTTTAAGCCAAATAAAAAAAAATCAGATAAAAAATTGAACTCAAAATGGTGATTCTACGAGAACGGTTTTGGCATAGTTTTAGTGCATTTCACGATATATCGATAATATCGAGTATGTAGAGCAATTTTTTTTTGTTCACACAACATTTATTTGACACGGCACAATACAAATTAATGTTTACAAAGCCAACTATATATAATGCCTTAGGGTCTAAAATATCTTATGTAGAGCAATGGTAATGCGCTAATATCTAAAAGTGGTAGTTAAATTATGTCTTATATTGAGTGGAGAAATCTTAGAAATCGATTGGTAGGTGTCTGATCCACGTAAAATGTCAGCAACATGTCAATTTTGCCCTAATTCTCCTACAATACTAAAACAGGTTAATCTCGACTCATTTGAAATCTGTTTAATGTAATATCAAGAATGTAAGCAATACTCAAAGATACTTTAACGAAATCGTCTCCCTTTTGCGGAGAGGAGGTCGCATTTTTGGCCAGGACCGGTCGAAACATAAAAATTTCGCTTCAGCTATGAGACAGAATCATCGCGTCTTCGATTCTTTAAAATTCTAATTCTCTAAATTTCTACGACAAACTGAAAGTCTTTCAAGGAAAAATATGAGATCGAACGGTAATTTATTTTAACGTCATAGAAAATATGAGAGACGGTATATTGTTTTTTTTTTTTACATCTTCAGTTTTTCCTCTTTTCCTCTCGTAGTACTAAAGTGGTTCACAAGTTCATATAAGGAAGCTTGAGACTACTGAGAATTTCATGTATACTTCCAAGTCAATCATTTTGTTTAAATAAATGAAACTGAGTATTTTACAACTGACCACCATACGTCTCCATAGTTTTTATTTTTCAAAATATCTTCCTATGAGCAACGATGTGCAGAACGAGACCTGAAAATCTGAAAAGTGTAATAGATTTCCCATAGGCTGTTATCCTATCGCTCACAAGATTTAACGGTAGAATGAGCTCAGAAATTCATGTTTTTTTTGGATTCCCTGCAATATGTTTTACCTCGATTGAGAAATTGACTGTATTTTTTGACAGTCTTGAAAATTAACCAAAAAGTACATACATTTTTCTTCAAAATGAAACTTGCTGAATCAAAATCGGATCAAAACTGAGGGAGTTACAGGTATTTGGATTTTAGCTAAAAATTGTGATTTTCTAACATAAAAATCATTCAAATTGCCTGATATAGCACATTCAAAGTGCTGTCAAAAATCGATATCTCAACTAATAGTCATGAGGGTTTGGGAGAAGGTCACAGTTTGAGAAACTTCGGAGAAATGCAAAACATCGAAAATATTGACATGAAAAATGGAGATTTATGCCGGTCCCCTTGTCGTAAATTTGTTTACATAAAATTGATAGAAGAGTTGGTTAGTGTTACGAAACAGTGGTTCTGTGGTTTGATTGCTTTGGTCTTGTTCTGAACGATACATAAAAACAGAACTTCTTTTGTTTTGGCAGCACAAAAAAATCAAAAAACTCTGCCGTCTTTGTTTTTTATTTTTTATTCTCAATCAACAATCAATCAACAATTGTATGAAATTTGTTTTCGATCGGAATCTGTCCCATTTAGCTGCACCAGAACTTCTTTTGTTTTGGCAGCACAAAAAAATCAAAAAACTCTGCCGTCTTTGTTTTTTATTTTTTATTCTCAATCAACAATCAATCAACAATTGTATGAAATTTGTTTTCGATCGGAATCTGTCCCATTTAGCTGCACCATGTTCTTGTTAAGTGATTGATTGTAAATAGTAAATATTAATAGTAAACATTTTTATCCTATAAATAGATATTTCCAATCCGAATGACGACTTTTTTTATATACTTCTGTTGTTATCAATTGTAATTTTGATAAAATTTGGCACAATTACTCAGGAAATATCTTTTATAACCTTATTATGAAAAATGGTTTTCTAGTGTATCTTTTCACCAAAATATAATGTCTGCAAGAATTGAAGCAAGAACATTATTTTTTACACACTTTTCATAAATCAAATATTTATCTATGGAACTGAATGATCACTTCATAACTGGTAGTCTTACTAATGCGTTAGATAGTGATTTGGAACAAAAACATATACCAAAAGCTCCTCATAGGCTTCCTCGTTTTAAACCCGCAGATAGAAAGTGAAAAACTATGCAAATAAACTCGATCATAACATAAAAAGCCGTTTAGTGAAAATTGATGGATCATAATCTATTCGACGAAATATGAGCAGCATACGGTTCGCTAGCATGTTACCCTAAACCTGATTAGGCCCGGAGGAAATTACGCACGATTCGTTGATTCAAATCAACGTGATGAAATGCGCCGTTCAACAACCTCAAAACTCAATTTGGTGACCGGTGCGACCGGATGGCGAAGCACAATCGGACGCAAATATTATTAGAAAACAGACCCGGAGTGAGTGTGTCGTTTACCAATTCGCTGTTCAATTTTTCCACGCTTAGTAATTTTTCGAACAGCACCAAAAGCGCTACGGCTTTGCTCCCCCGTCTGGGATCAAGATTTGACCGGATCCGGCCACCTGATGAAAAATACCTGGCATTTTGAATGCAAATAATGGACGCCACAGTAGAGTGTGTGCCATCGTTTTCGTCCTCCTCTGTTAGGCTGATGATTTTGAACGGTAACCGGTGAGACCTAACGACTACGCGATTACTTTTTCCCATAATACGGAATTCATGCCGATCGCTGGCGAGAGCAATTTGAATATTTGTTTAACAAATTGATAAATGTCTCCTTTTTCGAATTTCACCCTCTGCAAATAAACGCACACGATCTTTCATTAGTAATATGGCTGAAAACAAAACAAAACTAATTGAAAGTTGACCCGCGGGTGGCGATGGCCTGAGCATGTGGTCTTGAAGTTGGAATTTTGCAACGTGACGCAATCGACCATCAAGTAGTCACCGATGATGGCGAGATCACGGGCAGGTGGATATTTACTTTTGATTCAGTTACACTGTTACGAAACGGAATCTATTAATTTGGACGATCCCATATTCGAAAACGATACCTCAGTAACCCTTTCAACGTGTTTGCGTTTAGCGAAAAATCTATCAATTGTAGGGATTCTAGGGCAATTGCTCGAAAAGTGTATGGCAAATATACCTTATCATCTCTTACCAACTCAAAATGATATTAACTGTGCCAATATTGTCAACTAACTGTTTGGTATGACGGACAAGGGATTCATTTGTTAATATAGGCTAATCATTTCAAATCAAGTTTTGTTCCGAATAATTGAACCATGATATGTTGAAAAAATGGAGTAATTAATAGTTAGTACAGTACAGTATTTTACTTTGTGAACAAACTTGTTCTTTTTTGAAAAATCGAACCTGTTCATTCTAGTTGGTTTCACTTCTTTACTTTTAGAGAACAGGTAACAGTTATAAAACTGCGACGAAAGTGTAAGTTCTATAAACTAAAATAATACTTCAATATTCGAGATACATTGTTACATACATTACAATGTTTTCTTACTTAAAAATCAGCTCTTCAAGTACATTACCGAAACGCAGCATCAACATTCATGCCAGCTGAGCATCAGCTCCTCCTCTGTAGTAACGTAATCGTCCAAAACACGTCCCATTTCTTAATGGCCAGCACGCGAACGGCACACTTGTCTGCTAGACCTAATTGTTATCTAGCTCCGCAGGTAGATTGAATGCCGGCTGCCACTCACTATGCCACCGACAGTCATCAACGCCATCGCCAGTACCTAGTCAACTTGAGTGAATCTCAACTTCCTGCCAACTTTACATGCATTCACAATACCGTCCCAGTGGCAGTGGGGTCCGAAGAAAAACAAACATTATGTAAATCATCAGAAAATTTCCCGCGCTCATCTTGGCGGATGCCTCGTTTTTGTTTCATTTGAACTTTTTTGTTGCTGCAGCCCACTGCATTAGGAAATTTGCACAGATGATCGCTGAAATTCGAATAAACAAGACAAACAAGAAATGAAGAGTAATCTCCGCTGGTTGCCTGACCGGATGGCGGTCATAATGCGTGACTCCGCATAGTACCACTGATTTGTGGTGAGACGTCGATACTAGCCAATAGTCAGTAGGTCATCGATTCAATGATCCATGATCACATAGCAACGATTTTTTTGACTATAAGTGTTCTAATAGGTAGGTACTAATAGTCTGTCAAACTACTCCGGAGAACTGTGCAGTTTCTGATTCAAAGGTCGACAAAAAGCAGGTTAAACAATTTAAATAGGTACATACCTACTATGAATACGAACAATGTTAGACAATAGTCAGGTAAAAATGCCCCTAGATATCTCCAGCGAGTCTGAGACGAACTGACCTTTACGCTGGTGTGGTTAACAACGTTGATGATTTGTCGAAGCAAGCTTTATGACTCTGTAAGCTCTGGGGAACTTTCTGCTAGGTTGAAAACAATACGGAGCGTAATCTCGGGTAATGTACCAGTTGCACTTGCTAATTTTTCTCGTTGTTCACACGAACAAATGACATATTTTTATCTTGCAAAAGTGCTGCTGAATGAATGCAGATAATAGAATAGGTTGCACGCAAGATACATTTTGATTGCGAATGTAAATCTCTCAAATAATTGTGGTTTTGATTGCCACATGCATTGTTGCAGTGGTTTGAAAATCTGCACGCACGATTGAATGAACAGTCTAATATGAAAAGTCCGGTATGATTTTATTTAAATTCTAAATATTTTCAAACATGTATAAGTCATTATAGATTATTAGATTAAATCATAAAATTCTGAATCAAGAGGAAACCGTTGCACACCCGTATAATAGGATATCCTAAATTCTTCACTAACCATAAAATGCGTAATGTAATTTATTGAATGAATTTAACTCAAAGATCGTGAATAATGTTTTGTTTATATTCAACATTTCGTGGCAACCTTTTTCAAGGCAATGCCAAATCTAGAATACGAGTTCTTATTTATTTTACTTTTGCGGTGACAGCCTGATTATCGATCCAGTGCAACATCCAGAATGCGTCGCCATGTCACCCGGTCTCGGGCTGCTATCCTCCAGGCATCACCCGTGTGTGATTTTGCAAATGACATGAAGGCATTCAACATTTTCCACGAGACACAATCTTAATTTTGGTTGAGATAATTTTTTTTGCACAGAGTAGTTTGATTCATTTTGTAAATTTGTTTTGTAATATTTTGCCATTTTACTTATAATTTTTCCAATTCAACATTGCCACCCTAACAACAATGATATAACAAATATTATATTTTCAGGAATTTTCTATTGGTATCCAGTGAAAAGTGATTGTTTCCATTTTATACTTATTTTTACACAATGTTATGAACCACCCTATGCCGAATAAATGAACCACCATAATGAAACATAATGTATTCGATGCTAGTTATAGTGTATATCATTATACACGCTATTTCGAGAGACTAGTGATCCATTTCAAAAGATAAATTCTAAACATTTTAAACTCCGCTTTCCACAATTGAAAAAAACGACCAAAAAAAAGTCCCAGAGTAAATTTTTGCAAAAAAAAATTTCTCAGATGACACCAATTCTCGACGTTTCATGCGTTTTTAAGTCATTTGGCATCAAAAAAAATTTCGAAAATCGAAATTTCACGTACACCCCCCCCCCCCCCGGGTGATTTTTCGGTTTTCAAAAAAGCCAAACTTTTGCCTGGCACCCTAGTGGGCATCCTCGTCGAAAGCACATATCCAACAAGTGTGATGTCTACTCCGAAGTCAACGGCCTCTATCGGGATTCTCGCGAAATATAATTTTCGCTAATGGGTTCTCCGACATTCTAGCTACATGCCCAGCCTATTGTAGCCTGCCGTGTTTTATCAGCCATTCCTGGTACACATCATAGTTCATGCGTGTGCGCCAAACACCATTTTCCAGTTTGCCGCCAAGGATTGAGCGCAAAATTCTATGCTCAAAAACACCAAAAGCTCGCCGATCAGCCTCTTTCAGTGTCCATGCTTCATGACCATAGAGGGCCACCGAAAGAATCAGTGTTTAATAAAGCTCTAGAATTGTACAGGTCTGCAGGCTGCGGGACCTCAGATGATTATGAAATCCGTAGAAGCGCGCTGCTCTTCTCCTCTATATCACATGACTAGCCTCATTGTCGTATGTCGCCAGTGTAACCAGGTAAATGAATTCGTCGACTACCTCAAACGATTCCTCATCTATCACCACCGCAGCACCAACACCCGACGGGCTACCACGCTCTCTACTAGCTAACATGTACTTCGTTTTGGCAGAGTTTATGGCAAGTCCAATGCTCTCAGCTTCCCCTTTTGAGAGGTCCAAAGGCTTCTTCCACCGCTCTACGGTTAATACCAATAATGTCGATATCGTCCGCAAAACTTAGGAGCACGTGAGACTTCCTCGTGATAGTGCCACTTCTCTGTACTCCGCCTTCCAATGCGATGTTGAACAATAAGTTCGACAGCCCGTCACCCTGCTTCGAACCATTTAACGTCACGAAAGCGTCGGATATCTCACCGGCTACCCTGTTTCATGATGTGAAACCAACAAGAGTGGCACGAATCAGTCTAATTAGTTTTGTTGGAAAACCACGTTTGAGCATTATCTGCCATAACTGATATCTCTTAACTTAGTCGTACGCTACCATGAAGTCTAGAAATTTTTCGAAGATTTACCGTAAAGTAAACATTAGGTCCGTAGTGGAGCGTCCCCCTCGAAAACCATGTTGGTATTCGCCAACAAAGTTTTCCGGCGACGACCTTAATCTGTCCGAGGGCAATTCTTCATCGGCCCATACCTTCAGCATGATCCTCCGATGGATGGCACCATACAGCTATTCGCTCCCGACTTTGAAAAGCTCGACGAGAATGCCGTCCTTCACAGTTGCCTTGCAGTTCTTCAGCTCTTTAACCGCTTTCTTCAACTCGTCCATGGATTGTGTATTCATAGCTTGTCCATCATTCTCAAAATCAATCCTGCTCCTTTCGACGCCTCTGTCATCCTCACCGTTCAACACTAAAATGCTGTTTCCAAGATCTCGCCACCTCTGATCCATCGGTAATCAGGTTCCCTTCCTTATCGTTGCTCATGACAGGAGCAGACACTTTTTGTTTCCCTGATTCCGTCAATCTTTTTGAAGGAGCTCTTCGTAACGTGCTTGGAGAAGCAGTCCTCCGCCTCCGCAAGAACACGCTTTCAGTGCGGACGTTTCTTCCGGCGATGGAGTCTTGCATAACACGAGAAAGATGCTTCGAGTCAACGTTTGGTCCTCTGAACGACCTACGTCTGTAACGTCTGAAAAGTGCCTACCATCGATCAGAACATGGTCGTCCTTAAAGCATGCCACCCCATTTGGATGCATCTAGGTGAGGTTTCGAATATTCCTGTGTGCAAAATAGGTGCTACAGATAGCCATACCTCTGGCTGCAGCGAAATTGATAAGCCTCAGGCCATTATCGTTCGTAGCAGAACGGAAGCTTTCTCTGCCAACTACAGGGCGGAAGAAGTCTTCCTGCTCGACCTGCGCATTTGCATCCCCAATGACGATTTTGATGTCATGTCCTGGGCTCTCACTGCACGTCTTCTCAAGAAGATTATAAAACTCCTCTTAATCGACATCGGCCTTCCGGCAGTTAACCGAAAATATTCGCCAAGGCGGACGAAAAAGTGGTCCCCGTGGTTCTGTGGTTAGCGATGTCGGTCGGCTAGCTCTCTCACACGGTTGTGATATCGGGTTCGATTCCCGATCAGGTCGAGGATCTTTTCGAGCTGGAAATTTTCTCGACTCAGCATTGGGGCACGGTGTATCGTTGTACTTATCATACAACATGCAAGATGTGCCAAAAACAATATCGATAACGAATTCTCTCAACTAATCTAGTTGATCGAGACCGCATTAGCCCCCCAGGCTAGCGTGCGATATTGTTGTATTGTTGTTGGACGGAAACATGCGTGTAGCCATGTTTTTAAGTTCTTTATTCTTGGTCCAAGACCAGTGGATAAAGCTGCCGCTTCCTGACATGTATGTCTATGTTCGCCAGGTATTTTATAAACTGTTTGGCTGGTTGCACTGACCTCCCGACCAAGCGTACGCAGCGATGTAGCCACTTTACTCTCGGTCTTTCTTCTCAGCTTCCTTCAGAACTTCTTGTCACTCAGCGTCCGGAACCAGAACTTGTCGTCGCCGTCCGGAACCAGGCTCCCTTTTGGGTGCTCTGATTGTTGTCCAAAAGTGCCAAGATGTTGTAGATGTAAAGATTTCGACGTGACGGGATACCGTTCTTCAAACGCGCACACTTCTGAACGGAGTAGCTTCACTGTTTTCGCCATCACGGTTAGAGTTCGAACAATAGAGTTGTCAATTTATTCCTGGCGATTCATGGGTTACTGTGATTGATGTTGCATGGGTAGTTTCGTCAGTATGTGTGAAGGTAAACCCATGAAAAATCGGTAATTTTCGGCCATTTTTTTACCGCAAACGTTAGGCTGTAATTGAAGAATTTGCCCTTATGTAATTCTCAACACGCATATAAGGTCACTGATCGGCCTCCATCTAATGACACGCTTCTTCTGTTTCCCAATTAGCACGAAACCGACTCCTCTTTCTGCTTGAACGCCGCCACTGTAGTAGACGCGATACTTAAATAAAGTGTCCGCAATAGAATCTACTGCCCGGAATTCACGTTTTCCCGTTTTAGGCCACTGCACCTCCTGGATAGACGCGAGTACGCGACCTGCAGATTCATCTTCCGCGGCTCTCTTGCCAGTACACCAGCGCGTGCCGGTTCGAATAGAGTCCTCACATTCCAAGTACCGAATTTCCAACACAATCTGTGTCGTGTCCAACAATAAAATACGTGTCCGCATACGCATTCATACGAGTTGACACAGCTCGTGATGCTTAACTGAATCGTGCGCTATTTTGAGGTCTATAAACAATTATATTGAGCCCTTAAATTTATCTCTCTGAACTTACTAAGGATCTCACAAACAAATGGATGTTTGCTGCAACTTTCTCAATCTTCGGAATTAGGTTCCAGATAAAAAAATGCCTTGATAGTTTTGCAACATTTAGCTCTTTTTTGATATTTTTACACCCTGATGATTTTTCAAAACGAAAAAATGAGCTGAAGTTTTAGTTCACAACCTTGGCGGAAGCAATCGTTTTTGTTTGAAAACTAGGTTTTTGTGTTTTGAAAATGCAAGTGATTGGTTACGTGCTAACAGAGCTTTCAGAAGAATGACACATATGAAGACATTTTAAGGTGAAACGGCGTTGAAGCCACAAACGGCCGACTTCAAGCCACCACATCGAATTTCCGGAAAAAGTTAATGCGTTCCCTGTGAAAACGTTATTTTATGTTTGCTTTACCACAGCATATTTTTCAAATCTAATGGTAGTTGAATATTATTGATAAAGCAATTGCAAAATGTAATTTATTAAATCATCTACAAATACTGTTTTATTTGGCACATTATGCTTCAATATTCAACTTAAAACACATTTTTTTCGAATTTCCATGCAGGTAAGCAAACGTCAGAAGGCGAGGAAAGAACCGACTGGAGTTCACAACTATTCGCAACAGTTTTAAATGCCACTGTATGAAGATAAGTAGCGAACCCGTTTTTTTAGGCATGCAGTTCATGTGCGATGAGCGATATAACTGCCAGCGGTCATCATAATTATTCACTAATTGCCAATGAACGAATCAAATGGCCGATATTATGTTATATAACAGAGTCAGACGATGCGGGTGTTCGCTAAACTTTCGACACCCTCTACCATTACCCGATTTATCGTGTGCAATCGATATCTTGCTTGGTTACTAAACAGCACTATCAAAAACTCAAGTCACATGTACACAGTTAACGAAGCCGAATACGCTTTTTGTGAGGGTATGCGCCGGCCGTAACCAAACAGATTGAACAGGTGACAAATCGGAAGCGGGAGGGAGCTTTGCATCACAAAGCCCCAATCGGGTACTAAAACAATCAACCGTCCAACGAAAAGAATGTGTTCAAAGAAAACAATGCTTATTTTTGTACTCGAAGGTTTGTAGTATTGTTCCTAAAATGATCCTTCAATTTCATTAAATGTTCATGTTATTCATGAAACAATTCTGGGATAAGCGATGCACGCGATGAGATTTGTCTTGATGATTCAGATTGTAAGATACCGTAATTTCGTGCAAGTTTTATTAGTATTATTCAGTTTACCGAATATTGTTATTGCAGCATAATTCGTAATAGTGCTATACGATATAAGTTCATAGAACACTCGGTACTTTTAGCACATATATCGATACCGACCTTTCGATACATGTATAGTCTCCATCTAAGGGGGGTCTGTGTAATGTCCACGGTCTATGAAAATGTTTAGAATTTATATTGGTAGTTGTTCACGGAGGAGAAGGAGGGGATGGGTCATAATATGTCCACGTGGAATGTGGATGGACTCCAATGTGAGTCGACATAGTGAGTAAAAGTAATGGCTACTCGTTCGATAATTCAATGAGCTGATTTTGGAAATCAACTTTAGGTTAACGTTCCAATTCACTCCACTATACAGTTGTGAAGGTTCCGCCAAAACCGCATGTTGCATCGACGGTAATGTTAAGCGAATGTGGAAGAAGTGCAAAAAAATCACGTTTGTTGGATAAACTCTTACACCACACATAGAGACACTGAATGCAAGTTAATTGCATTGACTTTTACGAGGGACGTTCCAGTCGCGGTCTGCACCGAAATTACAGAGTGACCACCATCGCCTTTATACATACTCACATCACTGTGAAAGAAGATGACAAGTTGTCGCGGTGGTACGTACCTTTCACCTGTTAATCGGTCCTGAAGATCAGAAATGCTGCATGAAGTATTATTATTGTTCGAAACGACGAGTTATATACCTAGGGTATTGCGGCTGCTAAGTTCGAGTATGCTACAAATAAAAACAGATTAATCATTTTTCGTTTTGCCACTCACTCTACGTAAATAACGTTGAAGACGAATGTGGAATCCGAAGTGGTTTTCTTACGCGACATCTACCAGTACCTTGGATAAATACCTCCGAAGGCATGTACTTTTACATTTTCCATTGAACGGCTGTCGAATCACCATAACCAGCTCATATATTTTTTAGATGGCAGTTGCAGATTTAGGCGGTGCTACATGAAGCACTCAAGTTAAAACGATATACTATGCAAACTATTTTTTATGGAGCCATAAAACTAAACTAAAACAATAATTAGGTCTTTGGTTGTTATTTTAACCTGTTGCCGCAAGTAGCTAAATAGCCGTAAAAAGTTATTTATCTGGGGATATTATTCATAGTGCTAACGTATCTAGCGCCGAATAAAATTTTTTATTTCATAACCTACTAATAAGATATAAGCATCATTTTTGTGCTGAAAGCGAAATATTCAAGTGACCACTGTACCGGTGTCGTTAGACCAAATACGACACCAAGGGTGAAACTTTAGTGCTCCTGCCCATAAAAATACACAATTGACTTCCGCCTTTTATTTTTAGGCACCTTCGGTGTCAGCTGCATATAGAAAGGTGCGCCTAGCGCTCGCCAAACATGACCTACGACCATCGAGACGATTGATGCGTTTGAGACGTGAAAATACGCGTAAGACACGGCGGTGTGAACGCGTATCGCAAATAGGAAGTGGGCTTAAAGAGCCTTTGTTACTTGCAATGCATTTTGCTGAAAAGAAAAAAATACACTACTGTAACTAAACACCTATCCTGGAATTATGACTAGCAGTATTATTTCTCCGTGTTAGTGTAGCTTTTGATTAACCGTGAACACTGAGTGAGAGTCTGTATTACAGTTTCCGGATGAATTACTCTCGTGACCAAGCAACGAACCTGATTTCTTCCATTAGCATCGGGTACTGTTGTGTTGGTTTTTGGCGAAAGAAACCTTCCCAACCGGTTCTCGGTGGAAGATCTAAACTGGTGATTTCTTCGGACTCGACGATAGCTTGTGGTGAGATAACAGCTCGTCGTGCACGGCAATTGCTTTTCAACGGTAAGTAAAAGACGACGCGAAACATTTCAATAGAAACTGTGGTGCTGGTTTTCATGTGACCATAAGCGAATATTAAATTGAAGGGACTCGTTACAAATGCTGAGTAGTGATGTAACATTTGAACATGAAACACTTAGATACATTTCCACCATTTGTTCTTACTTTCAATGCCAGTGATATAAAGTTCTATACACCAACGATTTTGCGTTCCGTTTATTTACTTATAAAAATGAGTATAGTACGATCAAAATATTCCATTCAATGTTAAATGATTTTAACAGATATTTACAATCAAAAAGCTTATGATGATTAACTTCCTAAATACATTCGTTTGGAAGTTATTTTGAATTTATGTAAAATTTGGTAAAGAGAAACTCATAGCTTATAATTTGTTATAAGGTTGGAATTCTATAGGATTTTTTCAGTTTCGTTGTGATTTAATAACAACTCAGGATTCGCGCAACAGAATATCAAAAGGTTGTTGGGTATATAGAGGTGAGAATTCAAACGGTTCATGTTATATAATAAAAATAAAACGATACAAAACGCTGACCAATTCAATAGTTACAAAACGAAACCGGTAATATTATACAAATTATAACGCTACAAATGAATCTCGTTGATTTCCCCTTACGAACGACCTTCAAAGAAAACGAAAGCATCCCGACAGCGTTCTTAATGCTAGAGGGCAATAATTATAAATCTGTTGCTGATAACCACAATAAATCTGTCCTCCCAATCCGTTTTCGAGCAAGTTAGGAACGCTATTTATCTCATGAGCTTCGTCTCTCTCGGCCAAGCTATCATAAAACTGTACCAACCGGCACGTATGAAATTAGTGGAAGATTACGGTAGAAGAAAAGATTGATAAAATCAGTTCATATCTGGTGGACATAAATTACCGCAACAACAACAAAAAAAGAAGGAGATAGGAATCATCCGTTTCAACCGGTCACAGGTTCCTTCGCCTCATTCAACCCTACCATTTGTATGGTAATAGGCCCATGGAAATTCATTACAAAAATATCACTACTATATTATGTAAAATGCACAAACATTGTTTATTCACGCCGCGATGTTTCCCACACTCATTCGAGCATTCTCCTGTCGGACGACTTCTGCATTCCAAAGAACCACTTTCAAGCGAAAGTGCAAGTTATTAACGTTTCTGGTTTGACAAGTTTCTCTGTCTGCCAGATCGGCTACATTCTCCAAATTACTCAGAAATATCATAAAGAGATTATTAATATTGAACTTACTTTAATATGTACAAAACTATGTAGCTTTGCAAAGATGATCTTTTTGCTGTTCATCGTTCGCGGAACGTCAAATCGTTAAACCCAGATGAAGTAGGAGATAGCCTAGCCGTAAATTACTACCTTTAATATCACCTTCCGAGGTCGAGCCCAGGATCGCTGGTTTGCCAGTCTAATCGTTTAGGCGTTGCTTTTACTTTCATCCGTTCACAACCGTTTGACGGATGAACTGGTTTCCTCCTATTGCACAATCCCAATTATGAAGAGAGAGATGCTAGTGTCCGGCACAACGCGACTATGACTAACGCGACAGCGGTTTTTAGTATATAGGTGCAATTGAGATAAGTTGCTGGTGGAATTAAATTGCACATAAACGAGATAAAATATAGAAAAGCGATATTGTTGCACAGTTAGGATCGTCTCAAATTTATATCTGTAGTGCAGAGATGCGATGAAACAGTCAACATAATCACGTACTGCAAGCAAAGCCTGTGTATAATGAACAAAAGTCGAGTTCCGAATCGGAATGTAGCACCAAAGCATTGGCTTCAGTTTGTTCTTCATCAAGCTACACAGTAAAAAAATTTACATTACTTTAAATGCACATAAATGGAGCATTGGAAACCATGTAATATTCCGTGTGGCATTATATTCACATGCAATGTAAATGAATATATTGTGAATTTGCATGCATATTTATATTCGAAGCTTTAAGTTTATATCAATTAACGCACAAATTTATATGGCTTAAAACGATTCTGTATTGTGCATTATTAACAGTGTGAAATTGTATATGTTTTTCACTTTATGTGCTAGAATCCGTTATGTGCTTTCATTTGCATTAGTTGTGATTTTCATTTTTGGGTACTGTGTAGAATTTATTCATTTTTTCACAGGTTCCAAATGTCTTCGATGACGAATCACGTCAAAAGCACATAAACATAAATTGCATAAGCAAAATTTAACTATTGTTTTGGTAGTGCCTGCGGATTTTTCCAATCAAGCTATCCATAAAACGTGCAAAGCGATCTCGCATGTGTACGCTATATTTTTACTAACTTAACTCAATAGTGATTGCCTGCGGTTACGTGATGTGACAACTGCAGGCAACATCGCAAGTTTGGTCACATCACATTAATTGTTTGTAAATATGTTGTTCATGGAACACATGGTTGTCGCATACACCAGACGGACAACTCGATAAGAAACTTTGATTTGATTTGGTTCTGCTCATTTATTGTAAATACACATGCTCTTGTTTTACCAGGTATAAATTTTGATTTTATTTGTACGTAAATTTTATCTTGTAATTAATTTTAACAAACTTCTTATTTTATATTAATATACTGATATGTTTGCCTCGCTAGACATATGAACGAAAGGTTTTATTACGAATACTATTGTATGTAAACAAATTTGATCTATGAAAAGCAATAGAAATTTGCTCTTGAATTAAGATTTTGATGTTTTCACCTTTAAATAATTCCCGTATAAGTAACTTTAATTATTTTCGCTCTAGTAACTTTGGTGCTATATGAAGAGAAATAAAATTGATAATCGTAAAACTACAAATGCGATGTCGCCAAAACTGATACTGTTTTACATATATTTATTGAGAATTCAGCAAAAAAATAATGATTTATCAGCATTACCGAGGTTGCGGATATTTTGTATCAGAATTTCAGTTATGTTGAACTTATTCAACTCAGTGGCGCTGTTCTCGGCAATAAATTAAAGTGATTTGGCAGTACATTCTAAGTGTGTGGTTTTGAAGATTGAGTTCACTGTATCGCAGCAGAGTCTGTTATAAAGTTTTGTCTAATCTCTAATTACCATTTAAAAAATCTATACTCATTTGTCTATTTTTTCACAAAAATCTTCAATCTGTACGGTACAGAATCTGAGCCGAAATACCCTAGATAATCTGTGCGTTTCCAGATAAATCTATACAGATGGCAACAGTGATCGCATGTTTACACAAAAAAAAATGCCTCACAGCTGAGACATATTCGTTAACCAGGCTGCAAAGCTAATCAAAAGTTGGGCTAATTGTGCACAATATTGATGTGGTTGTGGTTCCGCACTAACCAACTTTTGCGTGTTGAACCGTGTCAATTATTGCTAAGTATTTCGTACTCTCATAAATATTATTTAATAATTAAATATCCTATCGAAAAAATGGTTGAAATGGTATGAACCGTTCTATTATTGTTTTCTGAAGGAATTTTTTTCGAAATACTTTTTCAATAAGGCTGATACAAATTTCGAATTCTTTTTATGTCCAAGGTTATCAAAGTTAGCAAAGGGGGTGGAAAAAAATAAATAACACCGAGACGAAAAAAAAAGAAATATCTTTGATCAAAGTTTGTGTGCAAGTTATGATGTTTGTAACTTGCACTCAAATAAATGTTGAAAAATAACACTTAATTATTATTATTATTTATTTCGCTTGCCTTTTGACGACACTCTCGCTGTCACTGGACTTGTTTGTTGCTAAATAAAGCATTTATGCTGTCGGAAAACCAATAAAATGAACAAAACGGTTTGAGCTTTTTTTTCTTCCCCTTCCAATATTCAAGATTTTTGAAGGGGGGGTGACATAAAATGAAAATAAAATTTGTAACGGCCTAACCGAAAATTTTCATGACCTTCGATTTTTATCTATTCCAAAGTTATATTACTACTTAATTTTTATAAAACTCTTGCAACTAAAATACACATAGAGTTGCAAATTTTGCTTTTCGCGATCAACTTCCCCTTCTCCTTATCTCGTGCTGTCGCTAGCTTTGAGTTTACCTTGTTGTCAATAGAAAGAAGCATGCGGTTATTTGTGTCTGTTCACCGCAACAGACGCGATATAATACCACCAGCTGGTCGCGTGAGATGCAGCAAATAACGATGGATGCGCGTGGCTACCAAACTCCATTTCTCATACCGCCCAGTTCTACCACGCAGCGAACTCTACTTTACGATTCGAGCTCTATTGCATCAACGATGGACGATATTGGTGGTAATAGTAATATGCATTTCATTACTTTTTGGTAACAGTTGTTGGGGGCTATTTTAGACACTCAGGAAAATATAATGTATCATGGAAATTTGAGTTTTAAAAAACACGAGAAGGCTGAATACTTTGAAAAAAATTGATTCCATTAATCATATTGAAAAGATAGACAGCTCGCTTCGGAATGGAAAAAATAAAACGATAGCTCAAACAAAGCTCCATTGTACAGTAGTTTCTAATTTGCCAAAAAAAACGACACAACCGGCGGTGTATACAAAGACGCAATTTCTGCCGGTGAATTTTAGTGAGTATTTTCCATTACTTTCAATTCAGTTAAGTTGCAACGAGACCCATAAACCGAACATGGTTAATCGCTTAACCATACATTGTTGACCTCGACCTCGAATGGCCACGATCGAGTTGTGATTCGTAGCGAGCACGATTAAACTTTTGAACGTGTTCACTTCGTCATTTTATGATTGTTGTAACAAAGATAGAATATTATTTCTACAAGATTACTAGACCAATTTACATAATATTATTTTTCGGTCAAAAGTAGCGTAGTTATAGTTGCCTTGAAATGTATGTTCCTAACGTTAATATTGTATATTGATGTTAAATAGTATTAAAATAATTACTGTTCTTTTAATGTTTACCAATATTCTCAACATTCCTATAACAACAATTTCTACATTATAAATTTTACAGACATTTAATTAGGCTTTTGGGCTTTGATTTTAGGATTTTCGTAGCTTTTGGACAAATGTCGGTCTAGGACAATTTTTGAAGGATTATTTTGAAACTTACGAATCAACGTTACACGAATTCTTTACGACCACATATTGATTTTATCAAAGGACTCATATAATATTTTTATGTTTAATAAGTTTTTTTTTTTAATTTGAGCAGCGGTTTTCTTCGGTAAGTTTTTCTCAGCATTCTTATAGAAAACCTTCCGAAGGAAACAACTGATGCAGTAATCCAATACTCTACACCTCGAGCACACAACTAACCGTCTACAAAAAAAAACAATGCATCATGATTTTTGTTTTTTTTACAATTGCCTTTATCAGTTCCAGGCACTAATTTCTACAACCAGAAAGGCGTTTTCCGGTATTCGCTTGACACCCCGAGTATCAGGTGGCACCCGGTGACTCTTTATTAAAACATCTCTCAAGCCTAAATAATTACCAGGGAAAAACAAAGCTAACTTAAAGTACAGGTAAAAAAATGTATACTTCGAATAGCCGAGTGTCGCACTTCATGCAGTTTGCAGCAGGGAAAATTTCCGCCCTCTAATTGGGCCTGCCTCTCTACCCTCGTGAAAAATATGTCAGAAAATCAAAACATAAAAAAGACAAGAAACCTCTACACTAAATGATAGCTCTAAAAGAGAGTATCTTTTCTACAAAACTGTGCCTATTTACATAAGTTTCAACTTTGTTGAACATTTTTCACCGGAAAATTAGGATAAGGAAGTTATCGCGTAAAACATGTTTGAGGGGGTTCTTAACTTGTAGACTTTATAACTTCGCCAGATTAAAAGATACAGTTCTTCAGTCTTTTAAAAACTAGCTCAAAATAGTTAATTCTAAAATGTTCCTAAAGTAAGTTATCAATCTTATCAAGACATGAAAAAATTGAATGTTTCACCTCTAAACAAAAAAATTGACCATCCCAATATAGTACTTACAAAATGTTAAACTTTCTAGAAGACATCAAAACGCTGAAATCATGCGTATTGTCACAAATATCGATGTCCCAGTATTTTTGATTTCGTTCTACTTGTGCGCCGTCGATAAATAAATCAGCCAGTTTCTTAGTAACAGCTGAGGTAATTTGAATTCTTTTAGTTGCATTAAAATAAGAGTGTCATTCAATAAATGCTTTCCAATGCAACTAAGAACGAACAAATTGGATATACCGGTGTTGAGAAAATGTTAACCAAACAGAGTTTCAACTGGCTGAATTCTTCACTCTGCAAATCATACATACTACGGGTATGAATAGTTTTAACGAGAAATCCAATTGTCTTTTTATAACTAACTATCAGGGAATCACGAGTGCCTCACCAATATCGAAATTGTTCGAAATTATGCGTAAAATTATTCTCGATATCTTTAAGAGCTATATTCCAATTGACCAATACGGCTTTGTGTTTGAGTGGTGGGTTGCAACAAACTATATAAAACTTACATCGGAGTGCATAATAAGCATGCAGAGGAAACTGTAATTAATACAGGCTTGAAATCAGCAGTTGATAAAATCGGTCATCAATTATTGCTACACTAATTGTCTCGGCTTGCCATTTCTACTTAATTGGTGACCGGACTGGAATCCTATCTAACGAATCTTGAACTTTACTTTTTAATAATAACAGTTTTTTTTTAATATGTTCGATGTCCCGTAATTGGATTGTTTAGCTATATCAGTTTTCATGTCATCAGAAAGAGCTGCATTTTCTAAGCAAAACGTGATTTTCAAAAATGTTCTATCGTTGTCATTCACTTTTTAAATCACGAATTAAAACTGCTCGAAATCTGCTTGAAATCGCCAGCATGACAGTTCGTCCATATACCAACTGTCATTGTAGCGATTTAGAGCGATTTTTAATCTTCATTTAAAAACCGAAGGATAATGATATAAAATTTCAAAAAATCACGTTTTGCTCAAAAAAATACACTCTTTTAGTTGATATATAAAAATCAGAAATCCGTAAGATATAATTTCGTGCTATTAGTATTTGTTTTAAATCCCGACTATTTTTTTGAAAAAATGGTATTAAAAATTACAAATTACGGTTCACAACCAAAACATCTTCGACAAGTTGTAGATAATAATTTTGTCTTTTTGAAAAAAAAATTATACCGCCAAAAAAGTTGTTTTGGTGGAAACTAAAGAAAAGTCTGATCATGGAGAAATGAAAAACAAAAAAGAAAAAAATCACATAAAAAAGGAACCATCACGGTTTGTTCAATGAATTCGGCAATGCTGTAGATAATAATTTTGTCCTTCAAAACAAAATATACCCTGTAAAAACTTAAAAAAACATTTGTTTTTATTTAAAATTATCTAACCATTTTATTTGTTATTTATCCAAGTTCAAACAACCATCATCAACTATTGTGCAGTGGAAAAGCTCAGATTTTTCAAAAGTGTTTTTTCAGATAGGGTATCAGCCCTATGATCGTCAGATTTTACCTATCACCCGGACATTTTATTTTAAAATAGACAAACCTGACGATCATTCGTTGTTTTGCTTTCGTCTCGATTAGACGCAAATTGTTTATCTCCGTTTGAGTTCGCAAAATAACAATACACGAGTTATCGTACGGGTGTTTTTTTGTCGATTAGTTCTCGTGCTGCGCAATAACAATAGACTGTTATATATCGGCAGAAACATCTGCACACTGGTAGGGGCAGGCTACCCCGCCAGTGATTCGATACGCAGCTGATATATCAGCAAGAATAATTCTCCCGCACCGCTGTTACCCCGCTAGCAGCACGGACCATCATACGATCGAGCGAGTGGAAGTCAACTACAAGTGGCATCTACAAGGTCGCGTGTAGGACACGGCCACTGTGTCTCAACACGAAGCTGGATCGTCATTGTTTGTTCTGCGGAGACGCTCGATTAATCCTACTATCAGCCGTGAGGTCGTGACTTAGACGTTCGGTGAAGTATTACCTTTAGAATTTTTACTATTATTATCAATATTATTACTATGTTATAATATTATTATTAATATTATTATTGATATTATTATTGTTATTATTAATACTATTACTATAATTATTATTATTATTATTATTATTACTATTGTTATTAGTATTAGTATTACTGTCTTTTTTTTTTTATTTGATCCATTGTAGATTGAAAAATTGTTTTTAAAATTTAACATCAACTACTTGAACCCCCCCCCCCCCCCCCATATTCGAATATTTATCGTTTGTGTGCGGTAGAGCGTAACGCTCCCGCAAAATGGACGACATGCAGGTGCAACTTTTCCTGGAGGTGGAAACAAACGGGGAAGAAATTGAAATTTCTCCCATCAGCACACCCCTACCTTCCCCTGTGCCCTCCCCTTTGCCAAGTCCTGTACCAAGAGTACCGGAAATACGGGTAAAAGCTTACCCAGATGCCGCTGGCGGTCCCTACGTTGTTTTTTTCCGGCCCATAAAGAAGCCATTGAATATTATCCAAATTGGCAAAGACCTGGCAAAACATTTTTCGGCCGTAACCGAGATTACGAAGGTGAGGCCGAACAAACTGCGAGTTGTCGTGAGTAGCTTGAAGCAAGCAAACGAAATTGCTGGCTACGAGCTCTTCACGAGAGAGTATCGCGTGTACATCCCTGCCAAGGATGTAGAAATCGACGGTGTGGTTACCGAGGGGAATCTCACTGTCGATGACATTTTGCGTCATGGAGTTGGCTGCTTTAAAAACCCCTTGATGCAAAGTGTAAAGATACTGGATTGCAAGCAATTGCATTCAGTATCCATCGAAGAAGGGAAGAAGAAATTCCTCCCTTCGGATTCCTTCCGAGTAACATTCGCCGGATCCGCGCTGCCGAACTACGTCCGCTTGGACAGGGTTCGTCTACCTGTACGCCTGTTCGTACCGCGGGTCATGCATTGCCAAAACTGTAAGCAGTTAGGTCACACAGCCACCTACTGCTGCAACAAGGCACGCTGTAGCAAGTGCGGAGGCAATCATGCTGAGAACGCTTGCAGTGGGGATACTGAAAAGTGTCTTTATTGCGAGGGAACTCGGCATGACCTTCCGGCATGTCCCGCGTACAAACAGCGCGAGGAAAAAATTAAGCGTTCCCTTAAGGAACGATCAAAGCGCTCTTTTGCAGAAATGCTTAAGAGGGCTGTGCCACCCTCGACAGGAAACATCTTTTCCTTTTTGCCAACCGATGAGGGTACATCTGACGATCCCGTCGAAGGGTGTTCCTATGCCTTGCCAGAGGGATCTAGGAAGAGGAGAATGCTCAACTCTCCTAATCTTTCTCGTAAAGGTCGTAAGATAACCCCTAGCGGAATGACCAATAAGACAACACAAAAAGGAAGCGGTGAAGAAAAACCGAAGCAAGTACCCCCCGGTTTTAATTTCAAATCAAACCAGGAGTACCCACCGCTTCCTGGGGCACCAAAAACCCCTCGGGCACCCATTTCTCGATCAGAAGACATAAAAGAAACAGGGTTCATAAAATTCTCTGATATTGTGGACTGGATATTTAAAACATTCAACATACCAGATCCCCTTCAAAACATTCTTCTTGCCCTTCTCCCAACAGTGAAAACCTTTTTGAAGCAACTCACAGCAACTTGGCCCCTCATTTCAGCTATCGTATCTTTCGATGACTAATTCGTTGAAAGAGGTTAGGAATTTTGTCACTGTGTTACAGTGGAACTGCAGAAGTATCATCCCCAAATTTGATTTATTTTCACATTTGATAAACACATACAATTGTGATGCGTTCGCGCTTTGTGAAACTTTTCTCAATTCAAATGACCAACTTAATTTCCACGATTTTAACATCATTCGTCGAGATCGAGACTCACACGGTGGAGGGGTACTTTTAGGGATCAAAAAGTGCTATTCTTTTTTCAGAATTGACCTCCCCTCGATCTCGAATATTGAAGTTGTTGCCATTCAAACGAATATGAATGGAAAAGACCTTTGCCTTGTTTCGTTATATATTCCCCCATCCGCGCGGATTGAACAGAAGCAACTCCTTGATATAGCAGAATTGCTTCCCGCACCTTTTTTGATTTTGGGAGATTTTAACTCTCACTGTTCGCTATGGGGGTCGCTGTACGACGACAACCGATCTTCTTTAATCTGTAACTTGATCGACGACTTCAATATGACAGTTTTGAATACTGGGGAAGCGACACGCGTACCTAATCCTCCGGCACGTGAAAGCGTGCTTGACCTATCCCTCTGCTCGACATCACTAGCGTTAGATTGCCAGTGGAAAGTAATCAACGATCCCCACGGTAGTGATCATCTTCCAATCGTTATATCAATTGCTAATGGTTCAACTCCCCCGAACCCAATCAATATTTCCTACGACCTTACACGTAATATTGATTGGAAGCGTTATGAGTCTATTATAGCGGAATCTATCGAGACTCACGAGGAACTTCCTCCGGAGGAAGAATACGCGTTCTTAGCTGGCTTGATAATCGACGCCGCGACGCAAGCTCAGACGAAACCGATACCCGGGGTAACGATTAGACAACGCCCTCCCAACAAATGGTGGGACAAAGAGTGCTCTGAGCTGTACGCGCGAAGGTCCGCGGCGTATAAGGACTACCGGGAGTACGGCACTGTCAACCTACTACGAAAGTACGAGGCACTGGGCAGGCAGATGAAGAGCTTAGTAAAGGCGAAAAAACGCGGGTACTGGCGGCGGTTCGTAAACGCGTTGTCGAGGGAAACAGCGATGAGCACTCTTTGGGATACCGCCAGGCGCATGCGGAACCGTGACGTTTCGAATGAGAGTGAGGAGTATTCAGATCGCTGGATACTCGATTTTGCCAAAAAGGTCTGTCCGGACTCTGTACCGGAACAGAAAACCTTTCGCGACGCGTTTATAGTAACTACGGAAGAGCCTCCATTTTCGATGTTGGAATTTTCAATGGCTCTCCTGTCGTGCAACAATAAGGCTCCAGGGTTAGATAGAATAAAATTCAACCTGTTGAAGAATCTACCCGACTCTGCAAAAAGACGCTTGTTGGACTTGTTCAACAAGTTTCTTGAGCTAAATATTGTTCCGCATGACTGGAGGGAGGTAAAAGTCATTGCTATTCGGAAACCCGGGAAACCTGCCTCTGATCACAATTCATATAGGCCGATTGCAATGCTCTCTTGCCTCCGGAAATTAATGGAGAAAATGATCCTCTTACGGTTAGACAAATGGGTCGAAACAAACGGTTTACTTTCAGATACTCAATTTGGCTTTCGCCGGGGCAAAGGGACGAACGATTGCCTAGCGTTGCTTTCTACTGAAATTCAACTCGCATTTGCTCGAAAAGAGCAAATGGCTTCTGCGTTCTTGGATATTAAGGGGGCTTTTGACTCTGTCTCTGTAGAAGTTTTAAGCGCGAAACTTCATTCGCAGGGACTTTCACTAAATTTGAATAACTTTTTGCTCAATCTGTTGTCAGAAAAGCATATGTATTTCTCACATGGCGATTCGACAACTTCCCGAATTAGTTACATGGGCCTTCCCCAGGGCTCATGTTTAAGTCCTCTCTTATATAATTTTTACGTCAATGACATCGATGAATGTCTTGCAAATTCATGCACGCTAAGGCAACTTGCAGACGATAGCGTTGTATCCATTACTGGTAGCGAGGCTAGCGATCTGCAAGGACCATTGCAAGATACCTTAGACAATTTGTCTGAATGGGCTCTTAAGCTGGGTATCGAATTCTCTCCGGAGAAAACTGAGTTGGTCGTTTTTTCTAGGAAGCATAACCCAGCTCAGCTGCAGCTCCTACTAACGGGTAAAACGATCTCTCAGGTTTTAGTCGCTAAATATCTCGGGGTCTGGTTCGACTCTAAATGCACCTGGGCTTGTCATATTAGGTATCTGACACGAAAATGCCAACAGAGGATTAATTTTCTTCGTACGATTACCGGAACCTGGTGGGGAGCCCACCCAGGAGACCTTCTAAGGCTTTACCAAACAACGATATTGTCAGTTCTTGAGTACGGCTGTTTCTGCTTCCGCTCCGCCGCGAACACGCACATTATAAAATTAGAGAGAATACAATATCGTTGTTTGCGTATTGCCTTGGGTTGCATGCAGTCGACCCATACGATGAGTCTTGAAGTGTTAGCGGGTATTCTTCCGTTGAAACATCGTTTTTGGAATCTCTCTTACCGGTTGCTAATTCGATGCACAGTTAGGAACCCATTAGTAATTGAAAATTTCGAGAGGTTGGTCGACCTTCAATTTCAATCCAGATTTATGACTTTATATTTTGACTATATGGCTCAAGATATTAATCCTTCTTCATACGATTCCTCCAATGTCGCACTTTTAGATACTTCTAATAATGCTATATTTTTCGACACCACCATGAAACAAGACATTTCTGGTATCCCGGATCAATTGCGACCCCAAGAGATCCCTAAGATTTTTTCGAATAAGTTCAAACATGTTAGTTATGATAAAAGGTTTTACACTGACGGATCTAATCTAGATGAGTCCACTGGCTTCGGTGTTTTCCACGAAAATTTTACCGCCTCCTACAAACTCGATGCTCCTGCTTCCGTGTACGTCGCAGAACTTGCTGCTATTCAGTACTCTCTTGGAATCATCGAAACCCTACCCACAGACCACTACTTCATCTTCACAGACAGTCTCAGTGCCATTGAGGCTCTGCGATCGATGAAGCCTGTGAAGCACACCCCGTATTTCCTGGGGAAAATACGGTGGTTTTTAAGTGCTTTAACAGATAAAAATTACCGGGTTACCTTAGCGTGGGTCCCTTCTCATTGCTCGATTCCGGGTAACGAAAAGGCTGACTCTTTAGCTAAGGTGGGTGCTATTGATGGCGATATTTATGAAAGACCAATTGCTTATGATGAATTTTATAGCATTTTGCGTCAGAGAACACTCAACAGTTGGCAATCATCATGGAACTCAGATGAACTGGGACGGTGGCTACATTCCATTTTTCCTAAGGTATCGACGAAAGCATGGTTCAAGGGGTTGGATGTAGGTCGGGACTTCATTCGCGTGATGTCTAGACTTATGTCCAATCACTGCACGTTAAACACGCATCTCTTTCGTATAGGGCTTGTAGACAGTAATCACTGCGTTTGTGGCGATGGCTACCATGACATCGAGCATGTTGTTTGGTCGTGTACCGAATACTGTGATGTTAGGTCCGAGCTTATAGATTCCCTTCGGGCCCGAGGAAAACAACCGAACGTACCCGTTAGAGACATTCTGGGAAGCGGTGATCTCCAGTACATGACACAGTTATACTGCTTTCTGAAAAACGCTGACATTAAAATTTAAAATTTTCTTTGTCTATTTGTCAGATTAAGGATACAAATATGCTATGCTGAAGACACGGAAACGAAGAGCCCGCAACTATGCTTACACAAATATTTTGAACCCACAACAAACAAGAATACAATTGCTCTACCAGTTGAAAAACAAAGTTCCAAAATAGTTTTAAGTCAAAATTGTATCTCCCCTCCTCTCACCTTAAATCCCCACTAGCTCGTAGTCGGCCGCGAGAATAAAGAAAAGGCCTCCCTCTTTTCCCTGCTAACGTAGAATTAAAACGAATTGTACTTGGCTCAGTAAAACAGAAAATGTATCGTGCCGTGTCAAATAAACTAATTTAAAACTAAAAAAAAAAACCTGACGATAATAGAGCCTCGTTTTAGTCGACCATTTTTGATCTTGCTGAAACCTTGTACATATTTTGTTCAATTGACGTATGCGTTGAAAATGGACTCTTTTCGGATGGTGATAAAAAAATAACTAAGACAGCTAATCGAGTTTGATGAATTTCCCATGGAAGGTAATCATGTTAGCTTCCACGCAAAAAATATACCCTTGAATGCCTTCCGGCAGTTAACCGGAACATCCGCCATGGCGGACGAAAACATGCGTGTAGGCATGTAATTTACTTATTTCGTCGTTCAATTTATCAATTCCTCCTCAGTTTTCGCGACAAAATTGTTGGGGTAGATCTTACGCCTCAGGCTTGGCCAGAAATCCTCGATGGGACGCAACTTGGGGACGTTGGGCGGGTCCGCCAATATGGGTACCACATCGATATTCAGCAGCACCAAACGATCGCTTCGAGTAGTGGGCCGACGCCAGATCTGGGCAAAACAACGCATCTTCGGCCTTTCGGTATTTCTTGATGAACGACGCAACTTCCGGCAGGCACTTCATACTATAAATTTGCCCGTTCAACCACAGTAGCACCTTCTTGGGGAACTTGGTTTGTGAAACAAACCTCAACTCGGTGTTCACTTCCTTCGTGGGGGAGGTAAAATACGAAGTGCTCTGCCAGTCGTTGCCATCCAGGGTGTGACAGGTCTCGTCATCCATCACCACTGCTACGTCGTGATTTGCTGGGAAAATCGACTTGCCCATCTTATTCAGCCGCTGTCGCTGCGTCATTACCTGTAGCTCTGAGATAAGTGGACGGGACTACTGCTTCCTGACACCCAAGCAACAATTGAAACATCATAAAAAAATAAATTGTGATCATTTGTGAATGAAATTCCGAGGTTTTAAGAAACATTTTTTGTTACTACGATGAAATTGTTAAGATACAAGCAACAACTAAAGTTGCATCGCTGCTTCAATAAACTTTACACCAACAACGTAATTCGCGAGGTTGGATTTGTTGTTGAAACGTGTAAACGGCATTTGAAAACCTAACCTTCACTGAATAGATCTAGTGGGTGGAGCATATAAGTTGCCAACGTGATGCTTGCGAGATACACAAAACAAACACACAACAATACTTCTAAAAGTTGCTGTCATGTTCTTAAGCTATGTAACAGCAACTTTTGTTCGATCGTTTGTCTCATATTTGTTTTTTTAAATGAGGTTATTTACTGCGTTGTAACTTTTGGATACTTGGATTAGAGGTCGTCCGAACAGTGATGAAGGTCTCTAAAACGAAATGAAAAAAAAAATTGCTTTGAATTTCATTATCACGCTGAGATGCTGATGAATTAAAGAAGCAGAATTTAAAACTAAGAATGAGCATAAGCATGATAAGGGAAGCAAAATTAAAAACTGAGCCATAAACTTGCAAGTGTTTCTACAGCAAATAACATAAATAAACGAGAAAATTGAATAAAAATTGATAACTGGAGTTGGATCCTTACCAAATTTCAAGAAATAATCAAAGATAAATCGCTATACAGACTTTCCCATTCTGACCATTTGACAATCTTATTACAACGCCATGTAGCTGCTATTTCACCCTAATTGCTGCTACGATACATCTTCGTTGCTGAAATTTGACCATGCAGCATTTATCATGTTGTTATCAAATTCCACACATAAGTTCATACAAATTGTTATTTCATTCTTGAAACTTGTGATGAAACCTTGAAAATGTTGCAATTGGCTCCGCCTCCTGCGCTTTTTTGTCATTGTATAAGAAACTGAGATGTAGCTGCAACTTAGTTTCGCATAAAAATTTGTTGCTGTGATGCACAAAGTTCATAATCGAAACAAATTTTGCTGCTTGGGCATGTATGTATATGTTCACCAGGTACTTTTTTACCGACCTCCCGGCCAAGCGCACGCAGCGATGTAGCTACTTTTCCCTTGGTCTTCTTCTCCAGCATCCCTTGGAGCTTCTTAACGCTCAGGGTCATCGGCCGCCCGGAACCGGGCTTTCTTTCAATGCTCCGATTGTTGTCCAATAGTGCCAAGATCTTGTAAATGCCGGAACGGGCGTATCCGGTGTCCAGGAGCTGCCGCATGATGTCCTTTTTCGACGCGACGGACGCACAGTAGCTTCACTGTTTTCGCCATCACAGTTAGAGTTCGACTGATAGAGCTATCAATTTTTTTTTGCTGACTGATGGGTTAATATGATTGATGCTGCATGCGTATTTTAGTCAGTGCGTGTGAAGGTGAACCCATGAAAAATCGTCAAATTTTGTCCTTTTTTTTAACGCGAACGTTAGTATTTTTTGACCTCAACTTATTTTTGAAAAGGGTTTATGTGAATATGGTATTGAAGATAACAAATATTTCTAGAGCCAGCACGATCTGTTCAATTGGTGTTACATCTTCGGCAAAGTGGTAGATATTAATTATGTCTTTCCTAAAAACTATACAACGTGAAAAAAATTGGTTTCCGAGTAAAAAATAAAAAAAGATTTGTTCTCGAAAAGCTCCTTTTTACAAAATCTATTTTTTTCAAGTACTAGTTTTTTAAAGTACTAGTAAAGGTTAGCTAAACAATAAAGTTGATGATCATGGAAAGTTCACTGCCCATTTTTTCGAATTGCTCTGCTAATTATCTTCAAAAACGCCAAAGAATTTCGCTGGGAATTTCTGCTTGTAGAAAAAGCTTCTCTCTGAAGCCGCAGATGATTCCTCTGTTCATTCATCCATCAACTTTAAATTCAACAGCTACCGACTCCACTCAGAAATTATGATTACAATATGTAAACAATTCGAAGCAAAAAAATAGTCCATTTCACAAATCTTTCATAATTCAAATACCTTTGAGTTTCGCCGTTTTTCAGTTACATTTTTTTATTGTATAGATTCATAGACCTCGTGAAAACCATATATGTTATTAGCGATTAGACAGTGACCTCGGATTGATGGTAAAATAGTACCGGAGAAAGCCATAGCACTACCGCTACGCATAGTTAAAAAACGAGAAAAAAAAATCTTCTTCAAAGGAGAAGCCATCGATGGTCATCAAAATTCTGTGGTGCCAAAGCAATTATATTGTATGGAGGTGAGCACTGAAATAAAGTAAAAAACGTGGATGGGCAGACTGAATTGCATTAACGTCTACTTTTCTACCCTCTATTTTCGAGTATGATTCGATCATGGTCATTTATTCGTGTATAAAGAGCCGAAGAAAATAATAATCACCATGTTTCCATTGCCACCCAGAAGCACATAAAACACTTATACCGAAAACAGCTCGCGTTTACGCAAAAGACGTCGTTGTGTTTGAGCCACAATCAAAGTTAGCAGTTAAACGTAATTTTTTGTTACCAAATTGATTAAATCAAGTCTTTAAAACGTTCTGCTAACAGCACGTACTCATGGAAGCATATAGGTGCTGTAGCTTCGATCAAAGGTTTATGTTTCAAAAAAATTTCAAAGGAAAGAATCAATTTTGATAGTGAGTTCAGAATTTCTGGTCTTGTTTATTGAGTTTTCGTTTTCACTATTTCAACATAACAAAATTTGGATCACTAATTTTTCCTTACTATCAACCAAAATATATTTTTCTTGCCCGTACAGAATAAAGTCGAGCTTTTTTTTACCGGCATAAAATCATGAATCATGCTTAATAAGGCATTGAAGATCAATCAACCCATATGAGCGGACAAGCGAGAGTAGAATATTTTACAGACCGTCCACGGAGCCCTTGAACTGGGATGTCAGGCTGATCGATGCTGCATGCATCGCGAAGGTGCTGATCATTATTGAATAATGCCGACGAAACCAATCGCTTTTCTCATGCCCGTACCTTCGCTAACAACTAACGGTTCACGGTGAATCTGTTCGGCCGGAAAAGTAGGATCGGTAGCATAGCTAATATTGGTAATAGGAACATGTTTCATAACGTTCCATTCGCGTTGCTTTTAGGAGAGCATATAATGATGTAGGAAATGCTGCTAGAAAATGATCAGACCAACGCACTTCAACATATTTTGATTTGATGGGCGGACAGAATCTGTTTTCAATATTTTGAAAGAATAATAGACACGACAAAATAGCAGTTCAAGGCTATAGTTATGTAGGGTTCGTGCAGACTTGAACCGAGTTCTATTATAAATTATGGTTTGTCATAATATAAGCTTTCGTTTTCTGATATCCATAACAAACGGAGATTTCTACAGTTCTATTAATAATCATTCATGTTTTTTATCACTAAGAAACTATCTACCTCACTTAACTGCGGAAGCAATTACAATCTTTAAATGAAAAAAAAAAAAAATACATATATGTAATAGTGTTGATATGTCACAGTTTGTGGCAGAACATACAATATAAATTCTGAATAAATATTAGTAATTAATTAATTCATCACGAAACATTCCCCCTATTAAAAAAAAGATTACTGCCAAACTCGATGAATACAGATCAATACCGTTAACACTAACTCCTCCCTATACCACAATAGATCAAATAATGGTTCAGTATCCTACAAGGGAGAAGAACTCCTCCCTATGGTACTTGTGGATGATGCACAAGACTCCTCGGTCTTTAGCAACGGCGAGTGTTATTAATATGACTGAGAACTCCTTCATGTGGCCAGTAACGTTTACGATCATTACATCATACATTATGAATTTAAAACAATTGAAATTTTGAAAAATCACGACGTATAGAATCCTCCGATTCTTAGTGCTGTCAGAAACACCATAAACCTTAAAATGCGTCTGGGTGAGGAATTCCAGTCAATCCACGCGTTCAATCGGTAGAGGAAACGATAAAATATGTAACAACTAGAATACTTGATTTAAATAAAAGCCAATAACCTGGCTGCCGCATTTTTCCGTAATCTCGATCAACGAGCTTAACGGTTTCCTCTTGTAGTTTGAAGCTTCCCGTCTTGTTCTGTCGATAAACCACTTCTAACAATGCCGATGAAAGATAGAGTGGGATAGAAAACATAAAAGCCCTTGTCGTTTTTCATCGTCTCTAATTCCACCATCTATTTAGCTTCAGAATTGCTTGAAACCTGTATAATGTCTTAATTACCTTAGTGTATGCTGCGCCCTCTTGAACCGAGTTCTTCAGAAGCAAAGGTGTTGCATTATCTGTCGGCATACACAGAACCATCAAAGTTCTGTGGACGTTTGCTTGCATGTCGTAAGCGTTTACAATCAAGCTCGCTAACAGCGTCTGAAAATTCGGGAAATAACCAAAAAAACAGGATTAGAAAATCGAATAATCAATTATGCTGTTAATTAGGATCAACGTTAATTCCGTCAGAAGAAGAAAGATCGGGGGAAGCTACCCGCAGTTATTCGCGGTCTATTATTAAATTCTGTTTCTGTTATTTGTCCCTAAAGTTTTTTATAAAAAATAAATTGCCTATGACGAGCATTTTTGGTAAGTTCCTGAATCTTTTTGATTAGAAAATGAAAGTAAGAAATCAAAAATCTAGTCAGCGCAACCTTGCAGCCAGCAGGAGCTTGAAGACCATCTAATATTTGGCGTATCTGAAATTGGGGTGTAGTCTATTTTGACTGCTTCAGACCCACCGTCAAAAAGCGACGTTATCGATCATCCAAACACTTCAACTACACATACCACGCCAGGGAATCGTCGATTTAATCTCCGTTAAAAAAATCAACAGCACCAACTCTTCATTCCACAAACCACTTTCTCTTTCGTTACACGTTTTTCTCCCTTTTAACGTGACTCAGTAAAGTTTATTTCTATTCTTGGACCGCAGGCCATTGGAATGGAAGCAATGCGCGACCGGCTGATGTGATGATTAATGGTCGTCAGAAGTTAAATCCACATAAACATAACCACAATGTGGTGGGAAACTAAGGTGTCCGAGGTGTCTACGATGGTCGCCTTGGCTACAGATTTAAAGCAGCACTCATTCGTCAGGCTGTCATTTACTCAAGCACGAAACGGTGCGCTATGTTGTTTCTTGTTCTTTTAGTGATTCGTTATCAAGTCAACGCCAGAGACAAAAACTGTTCCAAGAGGCTCGTGCTTGTCAGCTCAAAACTAACAACTTCCACTAAAATCTTAATTGGATTCTTTCTAGTGAATCGAATTGGTTTAGAGTAGACATAGTGGTGACAGATTTTTGATTGGTGCTGTGTTTTATCACCAATTTCTTTCACTGGGTTTAGGACAATGTAAATAATCCAATCCAATTTTATGGACTGTGGTGGGTACAGTATCGTTCATTCATGAAGGGCCAATTAGTAAGGTTAACTTGTAATTGACGAATTAGTGAACTTTGAACAGATTAGTGAATTCGCTAGAACACCGTGTAAATGCTTAATGTTCTATTGTTTTTGATTTTGAAGAGAGTAAGTTAGGGTAGCAGCGAAAAAAAGGCGGTGCAAGGCTTCTTGATTAACCAACGATTAGCAGCACTAAGATTTGAGTTAGATGTGCTTACTGGATGTAACGAAGTCAGCTAATGAGGTTTCGGCAATATTTGAAAGGTTTATTGAATGGAGTACCGATTATTTTTATATTATGTTTTGAAGTAGAATACTTCTCTCAGGAAGTTCGGCTACATAGGGATGTGAAATGAAAATCTAAAACCGAAAAAAGTGAAAAATATGTCCAATTTCAAATGCTAATAAATCGGTTAGTATTCGATGGATTTCCTTCGTTCTTGCAGCAATAGATTGGAAAATCTTCTAAGATTCTTCCCAAAATTAGATAATTGTAATTTTATTATTTACACTATTTTACTATTGAAAATAGTCAAGCCCTATCAAAAGGAAAAATTCGACCTCTGATTTGTCGTTATATGATTGCTTCCCAAGCACGGTCGACAGAATCATATACCTTGCAATTGAAAACACGCTATTTGGCCTATATAAGAGCCTGTTTCAGCCGAAACCGCTCATAATAGTTCTAGACAGCGACAACAGCAGTCGTCCTTCCTTAGCAGCAGCATTAGCCCTGTGGTTGGTCACCACGTCTCAGATGCAGCGCGGTTTTTCTCAGCGTGTGTCGCCAGACTGCCATTATTCCCCCCGTGTTGAGGAAGCATGAAGATTGCCATCAGAAAATCCAATTTTGGAAATCAAAATGCCTTTTTCAAGGCAAATAAACAAGTCATTGAAAGTTAATAATTTTTGACAACGCAAGCTAGCATTCTGTGTTGGATCCTAGCAATTTAAGTCTGTCGCGCCCGTCTAATTCACTGAATGTGAAATAGCTTCCACAGTGCATGTTGTCCGTAAATTCCACCACTATTAGGGCAGCTCAAAATGCCTTTTTCAAGGCAAATAAACGGGTAATTGAAGGTTAATAATTTTCAAATTCTGTTGTAGTTGTCTAATTTTTACTTTATTTAGTAAACCCCCCACTATAAGGGCAGCGCGAAGGCTGCGATCAGCATAACCGACTTTGAATAACAAACTGCCCTGTTAGAACGCATTCACAAAAGCAGTTAGTTCGACTATGCAGAGCTAATATGAAGTCGATTCAATCAATCAGCATGAACAAAATTTCGTCGTCTCCCAGCTGCCAAGTTGCAACATGATGCAACACGCAATAGCGAGCAAACGTAATCGCTTGATGTTACAAGCCGCAATACGTTTAGGGGTAAAATCGCTGCGTGTGTGAGAGCACCATCGGTGTTTATTCGCTGGATACAAAAATCAAATGCGAATTGTGGAATAATTCGTGTGAAGAACATTACAAAATGGTAAAATTGAACAGAAAGGCGTGGCCTATTTCGTAGCACCCTTCGACTAAAAAAGAGTGTTTCTGGAAAAACTAGCTACATTCATTAGTCGGAAGGTGAACTGGATGGACCGTCCACAACGTTGACAGCAGTAGCAGCAGATATCAGCACTCAGCAGTAACAGAGGATAGCAGCGGGTTGCGCCTGTGGCTGCCTTCAAATTAAACAAATCACTTGCCCTGTGGTTGGCCACCACGTCTCAAGCCTCTGCCAGGCTGAACGCTAACGCGAGCGACCGGGCGAGATTTTTGCCGTACATCAGCCGACACTTTCTCTAATGGAAAAGTTGGATCATTTTGTTCAGAAGAATATTACTGTCGGTAATATTACAGAGATTCGATTGCATTATATCCGATATGGAATTGAATAATTGTTCTTTTGAGGACAAATAAAACACTTAATTTGAAGAGTTAATAGCTTTGGGTACCAGTAGCACTATGGTAACAGCCTCAGCGGTAGGTGCAGCCGGTACTTCCCTGAGGCCGATGTTATAAGGAGTAAATGGAAGCGGCACGGCGAAACAGTTCGGGTGTGCTTAGACGCGCGTCATTTTTTGTTGTTGATATTATTCCCCACATGAAACGACGCGCTTTCGTACGATAGCGGCGGTATTAGCGGTAGATGCATTCGCCAACCCTCACTACAGTAAAGCCGTGCCTAATTTTCAATGTGAAAACACCTTTCTATTGTGTTGGCCGTGCGCATTAGCCAGGCTAAACGCGCATCTGCCAGGCTAAACGCGAAAAGCGGCGCGAACCGATTCGCCCGGCCGTAGGTTAATGTACAGTCGTAAGTAGAGCTGTGTAAAAGTATTCTACTTCAACCTTGCGGTCGTGGCTTTGCACACAACCCTCCTGTGATTTTTTTTTTCTTGAACGGGAGGGTCGCTTGAATTTTTCATCCATTAAGGACCTTGAAGGGCAGTTCGAACACATCGCGGTCCGTAAAATCATTTAAATACTATACTGCCGGTACCCGGATAACTGTCCCATAATGAAAAACAACATGTAGAGAAAACAGCGATTTAATATTATCCGTGTATTTTCGGATTTCCAGCAATTACATCCAGAACCAATGACCATAACAGTTTCATGGCACCATAAGTTTATCGTTGAGAACAAAAAACCATGGATGGAATTGGTTTTACGTTATATAACTTGAAAAAAAGACAAAATGGGACAAAATTTGCGGGTACATTTCAGAAGTACTCACATATTTTATCCCATCACATATAAATTCAACCAGCAACCGGCAGTATCATTGGCAACGCAGATTGTACTACAGAAAAACAACTAGTCTAGTTAATTAAATGACATACTTATATATGCCCAAAATAATCCGATATACACTAATCTGGAGCAAAATTATATGCTTGCAGTTTGTAGCACTATGTAGTGGGACTGTAATGCGGGTACTTTCAATATGGGACAAAAACAACTTGGTATTTTTTCCATGTTTTTCCATACAAAAGTACAAATTTCAATTTTTTTTCCAGAAAATATGATAACAATTAAGTCGATTCCCGATGTTAACTCAAAAGTGACCAAAATCAGTATGGGACAGTTATGCGGGTACCGGCAGTATAGGCCTATACCAGCGGTAGGGTAAAGTTGCAAAACTGAGCAATGCTCTGCACTGCAAGTGATTGCATTGTTTTGTTTACCTTTTTTTCCTCTCTGCTTCGTACATAATCGCGAGCAGAAGTTGGGATGCACCGCCTCACCGGCGTATTGCGTCATGTTTGCGTCGTTGCCGATAATGATCATTACCATCACATCACCGGCGGCGTGCTGGAAAACCTATGCGTCTCGAGGTTTTCTCCCCTTTTGGAACATCACTTATGCTTCGTTATGAGCGATGCGAAACAACTCTCGTGAACGATCAACTGGCACTTTTTGAGAGTGTTTGTTTTGCTCTATGTTTCGATTTGTGCCAACCTATATGTTAAGTACAATTGCGGTTTGTTTTCATAAACCTTATATGCTTTCGTAGTTTTAGAAAAGTGTTTTTTGCAATGAATCCCATAATTTCTTCCAGTGTGTCAACCATGTGAATTGCAACTTACGAGTTTTTTCTTTGAACCCAGAATGACTTGCCATTTAGCTTGGCACATTCCAAACGACAGCAAGATCAGACGATCAACAGCAGTTATTTTCCTTGGAAAGAAATAAAGAGAAAGTGTTGGGCATTAGCCGTTTAGTATTTTCAAGCTTCTTGAAAATCTCGAGTTCTTCGTCCTTGGATTTCTCGCCTCAATGAAAAGGTTGTTCTGTTTTTGTTCAATAGAAAAATTTTTATGCTAATAAAAATTATTGACAATTTCGAAAAAAAGATCCAAGGTTTCCCAGCTTCCAAGTGCAGAAAATATTGGCGATTTACAAACTGGTTAAAAAATTCCGTTCAGGATGCGCCGACATTTTGCTCTGTGCCTGAAACTTCCATTGTGATGACACACACTAAATGAGTTTTATAATTGTAAAGATGCAGTTCTGGTATTGAACATGCATTTTTGCATCTCACTTATTTTATGTTGGCCCGTTTCCGCAAACATTGTGTCAATCATCAATCAAGGCTGCAAACCGTGCAGTTGAGGATGGGTAGAACTACCTTGAATGGACCACTTTCTTTAGTGGACTCTTCTGACGAAAAGACGAAAAAGCAATTCGTTTGAAATGATTGCTTTCATCGGAATAAGAATATCCTCGCTCTTGAATTTGCCTTAAAGTATCGTTGCTTGCAATACCCTGGTTTTCAAAGGCTTTACGGCCAATCTTGATCCATTACATAATTTTGGTTGGTTCAGTTTTCTAAGAATGATTCGTTGAATAGTTGGTTACTTCTCCGTTATTATCCATACAATCTACAGATTTATTTATACAATCTATTGATGTCCAAAAATTTCGTTTTGAATGATAAAATTCAAATCGTTGCCATCTTTATCGATCGATTGGTACGGATTGTACCCGTTCTTAGATTACATTGTATTATATTGCGCTACACAGTAGGCCTGGCCGTTGACAAGAAAAATGTATGGAAAACATTTTTAAAATGGTGGATATAATTTTCCAGGATACTTTCAAGTACTGGCTGTGTTAGTGTAGACTAGACTAGACTAGACTAGACACTAACAAAATAACTCTGTAAAAAATATAATGTCCTTAAAAAGATTTAAGATGGTATCTAAGGTCAACTTTTGGCTTCTGTGCATCATGTCGATTACGGATATACCGATATTGGATGGTATTTGCCAAATCATCATAGAACATATCTTGTATTCTAAAATCCTTACATTCAAATTTTGGCTCTATCTGCTTTATTTTTTATCAAGTTATGCACATTTGGCCCTAGAAACCTTCCCTAGCCGAATTTGGTTACATTTACTTGAATAGTTCTCGACTTATGTTGAAACTTGTGATTTGTTTGTATAAAAGTCCTGTCTTCTAAAAGAGAGAGGGAGCGTAATAACCTTCCCTGGTCCCAAACCCCCTACTAACATTTTTTTCACGCCGCTCGGTTTAGCAATTTCCACGTCCTTATAGGGTCAGAGAAACTTTCATTTTTATACGTTTAGATTGTTTTGTTCGTTAGATTTCCACTCAAAGAGCAAGATTCAAACATTAAACATAGGCACTGCACTTCCACAGAGCTAACATATTTGAACAGTTGAATCTACGAACCATTTATCATTTACTATTTATTTCTAAACATTTACTATTTACTATTTAGTAGAACTTTCAGTCCAATAATAACATTTGTGAGATTCACACGATTTGCTCATGAAAAAACTGTGAATGAATGTATAGTAAAGTGAAATTAATGAATGTTATTTTAAGTATCAACGGAATGAAGATACAAGAGGCATTGAACTTAAACAAAGCTTCCGCCACCACCGATTTTATCTGTATATAAACCCATTAGATCGTATCACCATTTGAAACATGGCAATTATTTTGAGACATTTACTTTGTAAAGTGAGATTCGTCATAAATTGTAACTGATGTGTAACACCTAGAGCATAACTGCACTAAAAGAGGCAATGAGTATGAACCAGATTACATACATATGTATAAACATGGTCACACGCATATAAGTAAGCCGGCAAGCGTCGATCAAATGTTTCGATCGCGCCTCTGGTATGACAATCGAAAGAGACCTCAAGGCGTTCAACTCTTTTGCTTTCTTTACCACTTACACACGATCCACCCATCCATAATTGCCAAGTCAAGATATGCAACGCTCGACAGTCAAACTAATTGGCACACCAATCGAAGGAGGAAACATGACTCATAAAAATAAACCAGCTTATTCCGTTTGTTTGGTGCATTAGGAACTCAACGGTGGTCCTCTAATCATTGTCAGCACATCGTTTGTCAGTCACACAGGTGACGCCCCGTGTCAGAAGTGAGGCTATAAATAAATTAGATAAAATCGAATTTCCTCCGATTTATTGTAATGCGTCCGGCGTAGATGGACAGGATCTAATTGTCATTAGGGCAGATCATGTGTTTATGTCTCCTCCATTCTCTTTTAATTTAATCGTGTTTCATGGTTCTCTTTCCTTCTCTTTGATTTCAGATAATTGCCCTGCTGGCGTTACATCACAGTGTAGAAGCGAAAAACAATACCTCCGAGATAACGACGACCAACAGTAGTGCAACCAACCCGGAGAAGACCGAGGAAGCTAAAGGGAATGCTACTGAGACGACCACCAACCTAGATGTTCGCGGAAGGCGAAATTTGGAGTTGGGAACCCACACCGGCTACAACTACTATCAAACAGTGCCATTCCGGGCGGACCGTCGAATCTCGAATGCCTATCCAGATCCCGGTCCCTACTATCATACCAGCAACTATGTATCCCATCCACAGGCATTAGTAGGCCCGTCGCCTTCAAATCACTACCATGGTAACATTTTTGATTGACTTATTCAGCAAGTAAACTAACTTTAACTAGAACAACCCATGTATAAGTTGAGATTTATCAAAATTTTCTTGAAACACTAAAATTCAAGCTACGCGTAGGTTGGATCCATTAAATTAGTAAAGATTTATATAAATATGTGAATGATATTTTATCAGAATTCAAATTTGAGAGGATTATAAGTGGTTATAACTCGATTATTTATATCTCTTTAAATCCAGATTTTTCTACTTTGCCTAATTAAATCTTCTCTCTTGCTTTGTTTTTCTTCATATCTTTACCTTTGTCTTTTTCCTTTTCGCTAACTGTCGTCTATCACATTGTCTCTCTGTCCTTTCTTCCTATTTATTTATCTCTATTTAACTCTGTCTGTCTTTATATGTTCTTTTCTACCCTTTACTACTCTTTCTATTTCTTTTTTCACTTTTGTAGAGACTTTCATCTACTCTTTTCATTGTTTTTTATTTTGTCCTCACCTTCTTTTTTCATCTTTCTTTGCTCACACTTCTATATACGTTCCTATCCCTATCTTTATTTTTGTTTCTGGTTATATATACATATTTGTGTTTCTGTCCCTTTCCTTCTGTAACACTTTATTTTTTTTTATTTCTCTGTTAATGCCTGTAAATGATAAAAATGCGATTTTCATCCTGGCCAATATCGATTAGCTTGGGGCTGTAAATTGATTTTAATATTTCCGTGTTAAAGACTTGTTTACATTCATAAACCAGATTTCCAGTTCTGTTTCGAGAGAAATGTGATTGTTCCTTTCTATTTAACTTTACGTATAACATATTTTCTTGTGTATATTTCACAGGTTTCGAGAGTGACATCTCAAACTCAGTTAGTAACTTCCATTCAGGACCATCAGCTCCGCACCCTCACCATCAACCAGTATACCTAGAGGCACCAGAACCAATCATCGAAATAATTATCAAGGAGAGTAACGAGTCCAATGCCTTCGACTATGAGCAACCTTCTAGTTCTATTCCGAAGAAAAAAGAAGAAGTTCAAGTTTTCTATGTGAAATATCACAAGGATGAAAAAAATGGAATTGTTCTGGACACCCCGGTGCCTGCTATAAAGCCAATACCCGATGAGACGGAAGAGAAAGAAATACCTAGCCCCCTACACGAAGAACCGATTGTAGTTACTCCACACCCGCCCCAGAAGACGACGACCTTGAGAGCTATCATTAATCCGGATTCTGAAAAGTATCACAGCAACAGCGGAATTCGCATATCCTTCGGTGTGGAAGATAAGCATCAGAGTGGTCACCAGATATCTGAAACTGAAAGTGAGAGTGTGGCACAACCTGTTGTAGCACTACCTCAAGGTCAACAGAATCCAAGGTCTCAACAGCAATTTCAGCAGCATCCCCAGCAAACGCAGGTACTTTCCCCTCCGCAACACCAAACTAATCATCATCACCATAACCATCACGCTAGTCAACACAAAGCGGATCAATTTTACCAACAACATCAACAGTTTGTTCAACAAAGATCGTTTCCAACGGCGGCACCTTTCGCTCCGCAGCCACAATACCTTCAGCAGCCACCACAGCATCAGCAGCCACAACAGCATCAGCAGCCACCACAACATCATCAATCACCACAGCATCAGCAAAACTATATACAAAACTACGTCGCATCAACACCAGCCCCACAATATCGCACCCAGTCTCAGTATCAATTTCAACAATTCCAAGGACCTCCACATCGTTTCCAACAGTTTGATCAAGGCCGAAACTTCATTCAACAACCACCACAGCAGCAGTTTCGAGCACCACATGCCCAGTCGCAACAATTTGTGCAACAACCACCAGTTCGGCAGCAACCAGCGCAACAGCAGCAACAACTGCCAATCCCGCAATACATACCGCAACCTCAACCTCAACCACCTCGTCAACCATCTCCAGAGTTTCAACAGCAATCTCAACCCAAACCCATACCTATTCCACTGCACAACATAAACAATCAGCCTCCACTGAGACAACAATACACTCAACCTGCACAGCAAACGCAATTCAACCAACCCTTCAACAACTTTTACAAACACCAACAAACTCAGCTTGTACCAAAACCGGCCAATCACAACTTTGCACCAACTCCATTACCACAAACATTACCTCCATACCAGCCACAGCAACAGCAAGCTAGATTTCCAGAAAATAATCGCCCAACTGTAAACCGCGGCAACTTTGTTGATTATGTCCCTCCTGTTCAGGGAGGACTTGTCCAGCAAGCTGCTCCAAATCTAGGAACCACACGAACACCTGAATATCAAACAACCGCAGCTGGCCATCAGAATCACATTCAAAATATCCTGCCCATCAATGGAGAAGTAGTTGCAAGCGTTCCCAAATACGAAACTCACATTACCGAGCACATCAATGATGACAACCAGCGAAAGCAGCCACAAATTCTGAGTACCGTACAACAAAACGAACAATTCGCTCGAGGACCCGCGTACAAGATTCTCCCCTCTCAGGAGCTTATAAGTCATTCAGTAGCTCCCCAAGTTGAGAACTACTCACAGCGGAATTTTGTTCAACCTCTACCAACCCCCCAGCAATATGTCAGTAATGCTGCTCCCCAAATCATCCCTAACTCAGAACCTATCCATCACACCGTTCGACTTGCCACCAAAGCCGCTCAATTAATCAATGTCTCACCCCGTAACAATTACCAGTTGCAATCACAACAACAAAGACCACAGCAAACACAACCAGCACAAGCGCAACAGCCGCATAAATCATTTGTCTGGAACGGTGGTCCAACGCGACCAGCTGCCCCTGGTTTACCCCAAAATTTCCAAACAACTCCGCAGAATCAACTAGTGCAACCGCAGCAACAGCAACAGCACCAACAAACCCACCCACAGCACAACAATTTCCAGTCGCAAACTCCCCCACCATTCGGAACTCGCACGTCGGTTGCATCACAGCAGACCCCAATCCAACCGTCAACCCAACGAAGCACAACCACTCAAAGTCCCGCTACGACCACCCATGCAGTAAAAGCACCACAACAATCTGAAAACACTGACAAGAAACAGAAAGCCCTGTTAGACCTTCCGGATGAAGTGCCTGATGACATCCGTCAGCATCTGTTATCTTCCGGAATTCTTGAAAACGCTGATATAAGCGTTCTAGATTACGATAAATTAGGAGAAACTGCTCTAGAGAACCTACCTCCGGAACACCTAGCTAATTTCTTCAGTTCTGGTGGAGCGTCACAGTTGGCCAGCTCTAGTAACGTTGTTTCGGTGGTGAAACCTAACGGGGATAAAGTGGCAGAAAAATTCATAAGCAAAAATTACGACGTCAAAGATAAGAGAACGAAATATGTTATCGAAGGTCAATCGGAGAACGAACAACAGAACCAACATGAACCGACACTGGTGACAATGCCTGAAAAACAAAACGTTGACTTAAAGGTGGTTAGATTCGATTCTTCTAATCAGAAGAACGTTACCGATCGGTACATTAAGCAAGACTCTACCGTCCTACCGTCGGTTGGTATTCAGGCAAGTTCCGAAAGTGGAGAAACCGCATACAACCGGTATCTTCCGCTAAAGATCAACGGCGCACAATTTCCGATTCCGGATGCACCTGAGCTGAGGGGTAGAAAAATTTCTAGCGTCGTTGTGCTTGCTCCGGTCGATACCATGGGATTGAATAACAGCTTTGTAATAAATACTGAGGTCGAACGGGACGGTAAGAATTCAGAAGAACAATCACGGTTCGAAAGGGACGCAATGCTGGATACGCAGAAAATAAAATTCATCGCTGATGAGGCCTTGAAGCAGCTCATTAAGAAACCGTCTACAGAGAACTTCAAGCGGTGGCTCGAGCGGGAAGGCAAAACAGATGTAGATCTCCAAAGCGTTGTCTTATTAGTTACCAAGTAAGCGCAACTATAGAAATTTTGGTTCCGAATCAACCAATCCTATCAACCAAATATAAATCTTTATACCATTTCTTTTACAGAAACGAAAACGACGACCAGGAAATCTTCATGTATGACATTGCCACCAAGGGCGTAACGCACCTGAATGGCGAGCTGTCACTAGCCTTCGTCAAAGTAGCTGAAGAAAACGCGAATACTCACAATCTTGATGAAATGCCCATCGTCGACAGTGGAATAGTAGAACAAATGGAAACGGCTGAAGACTCTAAACAGCAGATCAGCACCGATTACAACGATTACAACACTGAAAGAGACTATGATCTTTATCGCCATGGCCCTAGTGATTCTGCATCCCTGGAAGACGAAGACACCCAGCCAGAACCTTCGGAACATAAGCCAATCTACGTGTATCCAATTAATAGCAAATATCGCAGAATACAGATCAATTCGGGCTACAGTAGTATCAAAAATTAAAAAAAAAACGTCGAAAGTGTGTACGGATATGTGAGTGTGTGCGCAAAATTGGGAGTCAAGTGTGAAATGGATCAAGTCTTATGAATAGTTCAAATTTCCTCTAATAATGCCAGAATGTGTAGAATGCTTGAGTTGATTTAGCATTTTTTTCCTAAATGATTTCGACAAGCTTACCATATACCAACATCGCTCAGCGAAATTCCATATATAGAACTAGTTTTGATACAGGATATTTTTTCTTCTTTAATTGTAGTATGCTTTTTGTAGGTTCTCGCAAAAAAAAATCCTGTAAATAATGAAAATCTTGTCTTCCTAGTATAAAAAATAGCACTTGCTTTCGGTAGACAGACCATATCAAATATCGTACATCAATTGTCGAAAGGGATGAGACGTATTTAGTACACAGCTTCACCAGTTATACCGAATATGAGGAGTTTCAAACTCATCTGTTTAGCGATATACATGAAGTGACCAATAAAGTCAATAGATCGTAGTTCGAAATAGCGATGAAATGCGCAGTATTTCTATGCAATTGCTGAAAAAAGAAGAAAAAAATTGCGACAGCTCAATTATTTTTTCATGTCAAAATTTCTTGATAAATTTTTTATACATGGAAAGGAATTGAAAATAAGGAACGTTAATGATAAACTAATTTATATTGTATAATAATACTATACCGGTAAATTTGTTTTAGATACATGATGAATTTCAAAATTCGTGTTATAAATTATTGTTTCTGTCTAAATTTCTCTGTTGAATAGATCTGTTGCAGCTGGCATTTTTTCTCTGAAAATAAATGTACATTATGACAAAATTGAAAGTAGCATTTAGTTCTTGAATTGCAACGGACAGAACGAGACCTAAACTGCCGTAGAAGAAGGTAAACTGAGCAAATTTTTTTTCTTATTTGTCAAAACGAACTACTTGATTTTTTACTGTAATTTGAAGAATAATTAAGATTGCAATAGTAAACTGTTTGGGATTTTTATGTAAAATCTTATAAACGTGATATAAACGTCATATGGGTCATTCCATCTCAAAGTGTGCAAAAAATACGAACGTGTCAATGATCTTCTCAGACTCGAAATTTAGGGCCACTATGCACAAATCCCAACTTTGATGCCGATTGAACCACCTTTCGTTCCGAGAGACTTTGCTCTTTTAACATGAAAATGCCATTTTTCGTCAAAAAGCCTGATTTTCTTGTAACTATGGATACAAATATAACTTTGGCCGTATGGAAACTTTGGTCGTATGCTGACTGGGAAGGGGGAACGTACGCGGCTGTTTCCCCATGTTAGGGGCGGCGTACAACAGCGTCTGATCCGGAGCGGGCGGCTGAATCATGAAACGCGGTGTCTCGCCAGCTATATCAAAGACGGCAGCCCCGTCGCGAGACTAGGTATCGCAGCCCTAGTAAGGCAGCATACTGAATATTAAATACTACGAACAATCCAGATATAAATACGGAACGGAATAATCGGCATGAACCTAGGCGAACGAAAAAGGACAACGATTATTGGAAACTCGGTACTTGGAATGTAAGGACTATACTCGAACCGGCACGCGCAAGTATCCTGGCTAGAGAGCTGCGAAAGGTGAATGTGGAGGTTGCAGCTATCCAAGAGGTGCAGTGGCCGAAATCGGGAGAACGCGAATTCCGAGCAGTAGATCCTATTGCGGACACTTCATTTAAGTACCACATCTACTATAGCGGCGGCGTGAAAGCAGAAAGAGGAGTCGGTTTCGTGCTAATTGGAAAACAGATGAAGCGTGTCATTAGATGGAGGCCGATCAGTGACCGTATATGCGTCTTGAGAATTAAGGGCAAATTCTTCAACTACAGCCTAATAAATGTGTACGCACCGACCAACGAGAAACCCGCTGACGGTAAGGAGGAGTTCTATGAGCTCCTGGAAAAGACATACAATGAGTGCCCAGGACACGATGAAAAGATTGTCATCGGAGATGCAAATGCACAGGACGGGCAGGAAGACTTCTTCCGCCCCGTAACTGGTAGGGAAAGCTCCCACTCTACTACGAACGACAATGGCACACCTGGATGCACCCGAATGGAGAGCTTTGCTCTCAAATTGACCACGTTCTGATTGATGAACGGCACTTTTCAGACGTTACAGACGTGAGGTCGTTCAGAAGACAGAACGTTGACTCGGATCACTATCTCGTAGTATCTATAATCCGCGCCCGGCTGTCCGACGTGCTGAAATCCAAGGCAACAAGGAGGATGCAGTTGAATATCCAGCGGCTATCAACTGAAGGAGTGGCTGCAGAGTACTCGCAGAAAGTTGATGAACGGATTGAGGAAAGAGTTGAAGGGAACCTGAATGAACAGTGGAGGCACATCCACAGTTCGATCAGCACTACAGCGCGAGAAGTATTGGGTACAACTGCGGCAGCTGCGCCCAATGAGTGATTTGACGCTGAGTGCTAGCTAGTGACGGAGGAGAAGAACCACGCCAGGGGTCACATGTTGGCCACGGCTGTGACTCGTCAGAGCATGGGTAGATATCGAGATGCAAGAGCCGCTGAAAAGAGACTCCATCGCCGGAAGAAACGACAGCATTGGGAGCGTATTCTTGCGGAGGCAGAAGGTTGCTTTTCCAGGCACGATGCGAGGAGCTTCTACAAGAAGGTCAACGGAATCAGGAATCGAAACGTGTCAGCCCCTGTCATGTGCAACGATAGGGAGGGGAACCTGATAACCGATAAAACAGAGGTGGCCAGGCGTTGGAAGGAACACTTCAGTGTGCTGTTGAACGGTGAGGGAAACAGTGGAGTCGAAAAGAGCAGGATGACTATTGAGAATGATGGTCAAGCTGTGGATCCACCATCCATGGACTAGGTGAAGAAAGCAGTGAAAGAGCTGAGAAACTGCAAGGCAGCCGGGAAGGACGACATTCCCGCCGAACTCTTCAAAGTCGGGAGCGAACAGTTGTATCGTGCCATCCATCGGATCATGCTGAGAGTGTGGTCTGATGAAGAATTGCCCTCGGACTGGTTGGAGGGTCTCATATGCCCGATCTACAAAAAAAGCCATCGCCTGGACTGTAGCAATTATCGAGGCATAACTCTTCTCAATACCGTGTACAAAATTCTCTCCCTCATCCTGTTCCACAGACTGAGGCCGTTCAGGAGACCTTTGTTGGCGAGTACCAATGCGGTTTTCGAGGGGGACGCTCCACGACGGACCAAATGTTTACCTTGCGACAAATCCTCGATAAATTTCGAGAATACAACTTGCAGACGCACCATCTGTTCATAGACTTCAGGGCAGCGTACGATTCAGTCAAGAGAAATGAGTTATGGCAGATTATGATTGAACATGGCTTGCCAACAAAGCTGATTAGGCTGATACGTGCCACCCTTGAAGGTTCTACATCAAGCGTCAGGATAGCCGGTGAGATATCGGACTCGTTCGTGATGTTAGATGGTTTGAAGCAGGGTGACGGGCTGTCGAACTTATTGTTCAACATCGCATTGGAAGGTGTTATACGGAGGGCTGGTGTGCAGAGAAGCGGCACCATCATTACAAAGTCGCACATGCTTCTCTGTTTTGCGGACGATATCGACATCATTGGTATCAACCGTAGAGCTGTGGAAGAGGCCTTCGGACCTCTCAGGAGGGAAGCTGCGAGATTAGGGCTCGTCATAAACTCTGCCAAAACGAAATACATGGTGGTTGGCAGAGTGCGTGGTAGTCCGTCGGAGGTTGGTGCTGCGGTGGTGCTAGATGGGGAAACGTTTGAAGTAGTTGACGAATTTATTTACCTGGGAACATTAGTGACATGTGACAACGAGGTTAGCCGTGAGATAAGGAGGCGGATAGCAGCCGCAAATAGGGGCTTTTACGGACTACGTAACCAGCTAAGGTCCCGCAGTCTGCAAATCCGTACTAAACTTGCACTCTATAAAACACTGATTCTTCCGGTGACTCTCTACGGCCATAAATCATGGACGCTGAAAGAGGCTGATCGGCGAGCTCTTGAGCTTTTGAGCGTAGGATTTTGCGTTCAATCCTTGGCGGCGAACTAGAAAATGGTGTTTGGCGCAGACGCATGAACCATGAAGTGTACCAGGCATACAAATAGGCGGATATAGTCAAGCTGATAAAACACGGCAGGCTTCAGTGGGCTGGGCATGTAGCGAGAATGCCGGATGAGCGTCAAGCGAAGGCTATATTTAGCAGGAATCCCGATAGAGGTCGTCGATTTCGGGGTAGACCCCGCACTCGTTGGATGTGTGCTGTCGACGAGGATGCACGCGAAACAGGTGTTAGGGGCGATTGGAGGATAGCAGCCCAAGACCGAGGGACATGGCGACGTATTCTGGATTCGGCACTGGATCGATAATCGGTCTGTCGCCTTAAAATTAAAAGTAAGTAAGGTTTCACCGCGATCTCCACTTAATTGATAATTCCCAACCAAAAAATTTTGTTGTTTTATAGCTTGTTAAGCTTGTTGTTAAGGCGGATTCCGGCTGAACTAAGGCTTAATATGCTGTTATACAACAAAATTGCTTGCTGGGTTAATCTCACGGATGTCACCTTTTTGAAGATGAAACGAATAAAAAATTTCCTCATGGGTGGCACCCGGTGTGGATCTCCCCCTCTTGTGTGCCTTCTTGTTTTGGTAATAAATAATAACACAAACAAAACTTTAGACTGCGTAGAGAGAAAGACGGTACTGCTTTCGCCATCTATCCAATAAAATATGGCAAAAGTACGAATTACGCTAAACTAAATAACGCTCTTTTATTAAAATCTGAGCGAAACTAAAATCATCAAATCAAATTAAGCATTTTTAACGGGCCAAAAATTAGAACTTCAATTGGGTCCTAAATCTATACCAGTTCTTGTATGTCGTTTGAAAGAGATAAGTTTTCTGAACAAAACGTGTTTTTTGAAAAATGTTTGTCGTTGTCCTTTGAGTTTTAAATGAAGAATAAAAAAACTACTCGAAAGGTGCTCATGTACGGCGAACTGTCATTTAAGGCCTTTCGAGCAGTTTTTTAACCTGCATTTGAAAATTGAAGGACAACGACAAACATTTTTTAAAAACACGTTTTGTTCAGAAAACTTATCTCTTTCAAACGACATACAAAAACTGGTATAGCTTTAGGACCCAAATAAAGTTCTAATTTTTTTCGAGAAAAACACTCTCTTTCAGTTGATGCATAAAAATCTAAGATTCGTGTCGAACTTTAGGACCCAATCAGGGACACACAATTTATTTAAAAAATGACAGCGTTAGAAAAACGAGCTGGTGCGGATTTGGAGCAAGTGGAGCAAGGAATTATGAAAGTACTTGAATGTTGCTCATTGTTTTGACTGGTAAGCTTTCTTTAACCCATTCCCGGCGGATGATGCCATATGGCATCACCTGATATTCAAACTTTGATTTAAGTTTAACAATTATACTTGAAAATTTGCACGATGAAACTATTGAGTATCGTTAGAGAATAAATTGATCTTCAAAATGTAAAACAGTATGTGTCAATTGTACATATAGTTAATTAGTAATAAGAGTTTAGAGTTCATAATTTGAGGTAAAAACTTTCAAGCATGAATAAAATGCTTTCGAAAGCGAAAAACAGTTCTTCAAACACGTGAGAGTATGGTGGGCAACTCTGGCTTAAAGATCATATTTCTAGCCCACATGATATTCTATATTCAGCGTACGTCTAATTGGTCATATTTGTATGTAAATACACTAAAGTTGCTTTTTATGCGGGGGATACGTGCCGCGTAAAAAAACCGCGTAAATTCCGGAATCCGCGTAAAAAAACGCGTAAGTTCCGGAATCCGCGTAAAAAACCGCGTAAATTCCGGACTCCGCGTAAAAAAACCGCGTTAATTCCGGAATCCGCGTAAAAACAGCGTTAATTCTGCATTCCGAGTGAAGGGAAACCGAAATCCGCGCAAAAAACATACCGCGTAAATTCCGGAAAAAGCCGCGTAAAAAAAAACCCGCGTAAAAAAAACGCGTAAAAAGTGACCTTAGTGTGTATCAGGATATTAACTCGCCATGTAGTAATGAACCTAATCGTACGCATTAACAACATATGCTGGCGACTATGCGTTGCTGGCAATCTGTTTGCATTCTTTAATTGTTAAGTAGTATAACGTGCAATGTAACAGATGTATTTCAGATGCAGATGTATAAATATGTATTAAAACTCTTGAAGTGTCGGCCTGCAAATAAATTTTGGATTACCGCTAGTAAAATTACAATATACTTGCGAAATTTTCAACCGGTGTCTCTTGGTGTTTATTCGTATGCGATAGCTTCTAATTTGGCCTAGCATGATGCTACATAAAATGAGTGAGCAACGTAATATTGAATTTTGAAACTTGATAAAATCATTTATATAATGGTATTTTTCGCAAGAAAACTATCAACTATGCAACCGTGAAACAAAAGAATGCTTTTTAATTTGAAAAAAAGCCGAGGATGGGCCAAAAATACCAGTACGCAAAAATTACCTCCACTACCCTACACACTGAATGCAAACATCGTTTGTATACAATACTGAACTATAAAAAGGCGAACAAAGCTGCCCCGTCATGTATGTACGTATTTTGATTAGCCTACTGCCAGGCGTTTTCGCTAGGGCGTATTTCCACTAATCAAGTGAAAGTATAACTGGAACTTCCTCCAGAAGCGAGAGGTGAAACATTTACATTGTCAGTAGTTCTCTCATAAATTCATTAACATGCAACTGAAAACGATGTTCGCGAACAAGCGTTTAATTATTTCATTAAGTATTATTAATAGAAACACATTATTTCATTTCGAAAGAGTATAAAAAATATTTACTTCTCCTGTGTAGTAAAAGCTTACAAATACACTGTTGTTTACCACTGTTGTTTCATTGCAATAAATTCAAATTCATAGTCACGTTTTAATGAATATATTCGGTAATGTACTAAATGTAACGGTTTCGAATCCGATGAGAAAGAAATGCAATACGATAATTGTCCGTAATAATTTATACCCATATACGCTAAACACAGGCTTCAATCGTGTTCCGTTCTGGTGGATGCACATTTGGGTCATACAAATGAATAATTAATCAGTTGTCAGAGCATCTACCGGATAATGTCAGTCACCGCCAAAAATCAACGTTTCATGCAAAATACTATTCGGTGTTAAACCGAATAAGCTACGATTTTTTCCAATATACAACGAGAAAAACTCGATGGCGATAATACATGCTAGCTGGATTGATACAACTAGCAAACTCCAGGGTGTCAATAACCAGCCGGAGAAATATCTTGTAAACAACATTATCACAGTTTGTCCCAAGTTTTCCAGCACCAATCAAGGATGGCCACATACTAGCTCGGCAGTGAAGCTTGTCACACTCCCGCGCGGCGCGCCTTCTCAGCCCTACTTGAATTGAATTTAAATTCGTATCGTGCCTGCAGCATCCCACGCGCCCACCGACGCCGGTCGTTAGTATCAACTGCGATGTTGTCCTTGATCCTGCTCGGCATCCGTACCTAATGTTATGGAGATACACCGTGCGATACGTTATCGTATCGTAATTTCTACTGCGTACGATTTGAATTACGAAAGGTTCACAGCTTTTCCACACAAGGAAATATGATGCGTAACATTATACAAAAATATAAACAAATAAACTAAATAGAAAATTAAAGGGTTGGTCGCGATCCGTTTAAAATTTCACAGAAAAATTATTTTTTCGACACGTGCAAATTCATATTCGATAACAATAATTAGTATCGGGTAGCGGATAACAAATGATTAGAAAAAATGTGCACAAAATATGCTCATTGCTTAACCAACAACAAATAACATAAAGCATGAAGCTTATCGAATTCTTGCCAATAGCCTATTTTCGATTGACGGATTTTGCGACAAATCGACCAGAGGTTATTAGCGCCCAAAGTTGTTCTTGCATGAACGTTTGTCTGTGGTAGAACCTTTTCCCAAAATTTCTAATGAAGCGTATAATTAATCTATCTATCTGTGATCTATCTACCCCATTTGGCGTGTAATTTGTCATATTTTCCGAAACTATTTTCGAAGATGTCCGATTGATCCATCTACATCATTTGACGTGAAATTTCTCATCTTTCGAGATGCCACAGTTCCAGCGAACGCCAATGTACTTAGGATCAGGGTTGATATTTGTTGACACTCTTGAGTGAGAGTGAAAAAAAGCATCCATGAACGTTATTTTTTTACAATCCTTTCAGAGTTCTCCTTTCGCGCTTTTTGCATGGAAGTGAACTGTCAAAACACCTCATTATATTTCATGCGATGGAAGCAAGACAACAAAATCAGTTTATCAATTAACGAAGATTGTCAAGGCATCGGTCAGTGTCAATGAAAAAGTGTTTCGGTGAGGTTTATTTTGGTTGAGTGGACTGTTTGTTTTTCTTTTTCGCTTTGAAGTGACGATAATTTGGTTGGATTTGTCGTCAAATTTTATTCAGTAACCGTGAACGATGCGCGCGATTTATTTCATCTGAGTATAACAGCACGTTACTAGGACGAAAATTTAGTGTATCTGAAAGAGAGCTGCGATCATTGGAAGTGAAAATTGAAAACGATTGGCTGTAATTTTTGATGAATTTTGCTGGAGAAAATGACTTTTATCGGCACTGCTTAGGATACCCATTTTCCCCACCGAAAACAGCGAGTACAGATAAAGAGGTGTATCTTCATAGGATGACATTATAGGTGAATCTCCAGCCGCAACCGTCGCTGTGTATATGCATAATGTGTACGTGTATTTACGAAGCATAGCCTCGCCTGTTGAGCGTGCAAACTTGCCTATACCTACCTCGTAATATATTCCGCGTGCAGGTTGGCTTGCAAGCGCAATCTCCCTAGTCATTCGCTCTCTGAACGTCACCACGAATAGTCGTCACAGATTGTGAGTCACATCAGTAACATAAAAAATCTCAATCGAAAACGTTTGAGTTTTCACAAAGTAGAGACAATTTACCGCCGGTAGTAGTGCAAATTTTCAACAATCTGGTGGCTTTCGTGAAAGGACATTTTGCAAAGTCATATCACCCACCGAATACAACCCTAGTGTTAACCATAAGAAAACTTCCAGTGTAAACTTTTAGTTTAGAGTAAATTACGTAAAAACGGTCACAAAAAATACTAGAAGGAGTTTCATGACTGTATTTTAAATTACCTCTTCACTGAAGTGTTACTTGTTTCGATTCATCGCTCAATTGACAGCACATACTCACAGTTGACCGTTTGGCAATGCGGCACCGAAAATTATTAAAGTTGGTTTCCTTACCGTTACCGGTATTGCTTGCAGCTCTAGTGACCTTCACACAGTGGCCGATTCAACAGGTGAGAGCACTAGGTAGTAATGCCTTACAAGTATATTGGCACCATTAACAACATCGATTCTCTGCTCTTGTTGATACGAAAAGCGTGAATTGAAAGTCATAGTAAACACAAATAACCAGTTTGGAAGCTGTAGATACTAGATCTATAACACTCCTTACTCAGCTTTAAACTTTGTTCGTCTATCAGTTTTGCTAAAGGCTAGTAAATATATTCGTGGTTAATGTGCATTGTTAGCGTTAACATGATTTTCATCTAAACTGCAGATCAATCTGACTTAATTACTGCATTCACTGAGCATAAACTCAGGTTTGCACATGAACAGTTCACTGGGAACGAACGTGTGGAATTATGCATCTAAATGACCATTTGATACAAATAGTTACATAAATGCTATACAAAAACTTCAGAGTTACTGTTTTGTGTGTTTTTATCTATATTGCGTTTGTTATATCCAGTTGGATTCGAGGTAAAATGCTGGTCTATCAAACCATTCGTCCTATGTGCGAATTCCGGCTTAGAAAAGAATGTAAGTGTCCGTGTCCGTTGCGCTAACCACGCAATTGTCCTGTACAATATTTAACAGTACAGTTCGTGTAAAGTAACAAGTGAGGTCACGCATTCGATCCATATTTATTAGCTATTCGTTGTTAGAGATAGCTGTAAACCCGGATAAACTCCCAGTCCGCACAAATGACATGTTGGTGACCTTTAAGAGAAGATTCATATTCGTATGAAGAATATGTTCTGTAAATGGTCAGGAATACTGAAAAAGCGTCGAAAGGCGGGGCTTAGAGCCTTATACAAACTTTTAGTAATTGTCACAAAGTGGTTTGTCAGAAATTTTCTACATTTATATATTTTTAACTTGGTGATATTTATAGGAAGAACCAGAAACCGTTCTATTTTTTTTTAAATTGTCACCGCGAGACATATTTTTATTAACACATTCATGAATATTTTTCGTGAAGAAGGTCTAAAATAAAACATAGTATTTGTGACCAATTCACAAACATTGCTATTTTAGTGTTTTTTTTTATTTCGCCGATGAAATTTAGAAATGATTAAGTGTGTGTATATAATTAATAACATAGAACAAGTGGAAATTTCGATAAATGCCAAGAGCTTTTTTTTTTTCGTGTTGGGTATTTTCGTCACTGCGACCAATTTTTTGATATTTTGTGACATATTCCCCCTTTTTAATTTTGCTTAGTCAGGATAACGTATCACTATTGGAAGTGGTCGTTATAGTCTGGCCAATAGCATTAGTCCAGTCCGGTATTATACTTCGTATGAAGCGCACAACCGTACTGGGATTTGTTCTCCAGATTTCAGAGGGTTCCAGAAGACCTCTCTCGAAGAACTTATATCTTTTGATAAAAATTGCCGGACATCGGCATAACAGATGTTCCGAGTCTTCTTTTTCCATGCCACATACTCGACATGTATCATCTTGAAGTTTTTTCATAACCTTCAAATGATAACGGCCCGGACAATGCCCTGTTATTAAACCAGTATACGTGCTTAGATCTTTTTTTGAAAGATCCAGTATTTTACGAGTCATAGAAACGTTCGGAGTGATGAACCGTTTCGACTGCCTACCGATGAAGGTGTTTGTCCAGTTGGATTCCACTTTCAGAGTTTCCCATGCTTTTAGTTCCATTCTAAGGGAACAAGCGGATAGACCACAGAAGGGTTCTGGTCCTATGAACTGATGAGACGATCCAAGTCTTGCCAATTCATCGGCTCTTTCGTTCCCATCTATTCCACAGTGACCAGGAACCCAGTATAAGTCTACTTGATTATTACAACCCAGTGTTTGGAGTGATTGAACACACTCCCAAACTAGTTTTGATGTGCATGTCGCAGACTTCAAAGCCTTCAACGCTGCTTGACTGTCGGACATCATGCAAATGTTTGAGTGTCTGTATTTCCTGCGTAGGCATATTTCAGAACATTCTAGTATTGCTTGGACTTCAGCTTGGAAGACAGTTGGCCATTGGCCCATTGGAACTGACAGGTCTATTCCTGGGCCAGTTACTCCTGCTCCCACTCGATTGTTCATTTTTGAACCATCCGTGTAGAAAATGATTGATCCTGGGCGGAGATCAGGACCACTGCGTTCCCAAACATCACGCTCAGGTTCAAACATTCGAAATCGTCTTTCAAATTGTATCTTTTCTCCATCCGGTCTTCATTGTTTATCACTAGTGGATTGATACGAATAGTTTTTAGAATACCTAGATGACCCGTTAAATCACCCTCAAAGAGCCTTAATGATCTTTTGATCCGTAAGGCACTCTTTTCGGCTTCTAATTGTATGAATTGATGCAGTGGAAGCATAAACAGTAGAGCTTCCAATGCCTTGGTGGGTGTGCTTCTCATTGCACCCGTTATTGAGAGAGTGGCTAGCCGTTGAAGTTTTTCCAACTTATCTTGAGCACCTTTCTCCCTTGTTTTTGTCCACCAGACTAGTGAAGCATAGGTAATTCTGGGTCTCACTATAGCCGAATATATCCAATGGATCATTTTCGGTTTGAGTCCCCATTGTTCACCATTGTTTGCCAAGAGCTATTTACAAATGCAATCCCATTTTCATGGAGAAAGTATATCGCCTACCCCTTAAAATTTTCACGCGCCTTCAAAAAAATTAGGTTTTAGATAGTAGTCGTAAAATTTTTAATATTTTAGAAACACGAAAAAATAATTTTGTTGATCTTTTAATGCAAATGTCTGTTTATAAGTGACTCCTGTTGTAATCTTGCTACAAAATACATGGAAATTTTCAAAGAAAACGTCTAAATGATAGTATGGTTTAATTTTATAATGGACTACTTTCGCCGCTTTTAGCAAGTATTTCTTCCATTTTAGTGAGCCAACAAACTTCAGATGTTCGTCACCAATTATTCTTGGTGACTTTTGTAAACAAGATGCATTCCTCCGGTTATAGATCATTTCTTGATTTTTCAATAAAGATCAACTGATACGGGGACTCATTTGAGACAATACCAATCGAACGTTAATTTCAGGAAATATGTAACCTTATTAAATTGAACTATTTTTTTTTGTTACTTGTTTAAAAAAGGATAGTTACTTCAATGACAACATTTGGCATATGTTTCTTTACAAAAGTCACGGTGACTAAATAGTAAAATTTGTTGGTCAAAGCCAGATGTTTACTTTTCCTGATTTTTATTTAAACCAAAAGAGATAATTACCAAAATCACTGTGACAATGGTAATAACTTATAAGTTTTTACAAAAGGTCACGAACTCTATTATGCAAAACTTTTGTCAAATATTTTCTTACAAAAGTCACAGTGACTAACTGGGGAAACTATTTCTTTAAATGTCACTGTGCATTTGTCAGAATAATTCAAATGTACCTCTTAATTTTTTGGTGACTATTCTAAGACAAAAAGCCATTTGTACTTCAAATTATCACCGTGACTACATAATGGAAAAAATACTTTCGTTTCACAAGTGAAATGATTTCGTCTGTGACTTTTCAGAGAAAAATAAATAAATTGTAGTTCAATGATCACAGAAACAAAAAAAAGAAATATTTGTTTTTTGATCATAGCTTTAGTGTCTTTTGTAAGAAAATAAATACAAGTTTTTCTTTAAACAGTAATGGTTACTCGATTACAAAAACTCTTTCCATATTATTTTTAAAACGTTCGGGGGACAATTGTAATAAAAAAGTCCTATTTTATTTATTACTCTCGTGCGGATTGGACTAATTTTTGAATGTTGCCAACCCGGATACTGTATATCTGATATATATTGTCGCAAAGTAACCAACTTGCAAAAAAGCTTACTAAACTGTTATATGACTAACAAATGCAACACATGAAGCATAGATAGAAACATTTACTTCCTCCATAAACACTATTCAACAACTGTGGACCAATCCGTTGGAAATTATTATGTAAAAAGGGTATTGCTGATTACATATATTTCTGGAGACAGAATGTTTTGTTTAATCTGTGTGACGTCTTCGGTAAAGTTTCCGAAAAAATATACACCGTGAAAAAATCCGGGACATCAAGTTTTGGGATTATCTTCTATGCCGAGCGCAATAATGATTAAAAAATTTAGTAATAATGATTAAAGTATTTAGTGTCTAAACGGTTTATTTGATCGGTATAATGTGTTCGGCCAAGTTGAAGATATTAGTTTTGTTCTTCTAAAAAATACACTGCAAAAAGGTGTGAAAAATATATATTTTTTATTTATTTCAAGTTCAGTCACCTTTCATTGTTTAGCTAACAGTGATTAATTTTTGTTCAGATTTTGAAAAAGTGAGGATTTTTAATTTTTAATTCATAATAATACATTTCTGTTTTTTTCTAAATTTTTTTATTTGGTCTTACTTTGAAAAATTTTTCCTGAAGGATAAAATTATTGTCTATAACTTTTTTGAAGACTATACCAATAAAACAAACAGTTCTGCCTTTAAAATTCATTTCTTTATTTTGAAAAAATTCCAACTTTTTTGTTTCGCATTTCGCCAGGATCAGATAATTATCAATGTTTAGCTTATCTTTTGCTTGCCTAAGTTTATACAGATTGTTTCGATTCATATCATTCTCTGGATTGTTCGTAGTATGTTTATTTCAGCAGCATGCTGCCTTACTAGGACTGCGATGCCTAGTCTCTCAACGGGGCTGCCGCCTTAGGTGTAGCTGGCGAGACACCGCATTTCATAGTTCAGCCGTCCGCTCCGGATCAGTCGCTGTTTGAGCCGCCCCTACTCTGGGAAACAGACGCTCAAGCAAGCTGCTCTCCAAGAAGAACAACCCCCCCCCCCTTCTTTGTCAGCATACGACCAGGTTCCAGGGGATAGAAGTTGCTGGGCATTTTGCTATGAATCACACTGGGTCTATTTTATGCCAACTAGTACAGGTGTAGTGCTGGTACGCACTGTCCAAGCCGTTTTCAAACCGAAAAGACCGCCGTAAGAATCGTGAGCACTACGATAGCATCCTCACGGAGGCGGAGGAATGCTACACCAGGCAGAGAACGACTCTGGAGAACGATTAACGGAATCAAGAACCGGATCCGTGCCAGTACCTTCCATGTGCAATGACAGGAAGGGGAACCTGATTACCGATAAAGCGCAGGTGACGAGGCGTTGGAAGCAACATTTCGAGGTGGCGTTGAACGGTGAGGAAGGTAGGAGAGTCGTCGAGGGGAACAAGCTATAAATTGGGGAGGACGAAAAAGGTATGGACCACCCAACTTTGGATGAGATGAATAATGTTCGCAAAGAGCTGAAGAACCACAAAACCGCTGGGAAGGAGATCCTAAAGGTATAGTCTGAGGGACAACTACCTACGGACTGGCTGGAAGGACTCATATGCCCTATCTACAAGGAGGGACATAAACTCGACTGTAATAATTAGCGAGGCATAACCCTCCTCAATTCCGCTTATAAAATTCTCTTCCGTATCCTGTTCCAACGACTAAGGCCGTTGCAGGAAGTCTTTGTTGGAGAATACCAATGCGGTTTTCGAGTGGGACGATCTACAACGGACCAGATGGTTACCTTTCGATAACACAACTTGCAGACACATCATCTGTTTATTGACTTTAAGGCGGTGTACGATACAGTAAAACGCAACGAGCTGTGGCAAATAATGCTTGAACATGGTTTTTCCAACAAAACTAATTAAACTGTTACGTGCGACGCTTGACGGTTTCACATCATGCATCAGGACAGCGGGCGAATTTTCGAACGCGTTTTTGACGTTAGATAGTCTGAAGCAAGGTGGCGGGCTCTTGAACGTGCTATTCAACATTGTTTTAGAAGGTGCAATATAAAGGGCAGGTGTGCAGAGGAGCGGCACCTTCATCACCAAGGACGACATTGAAATAACTGGTGTTAACCGTAGAGCAGTTGAGGAGGCCTTTACAGCTCTCAAAAAGAAAACTGCGAGAATTGGACTCACCATAATCACTGACATAACGAAGTACATGGAGGCTGGCAAAGTGCTTGGTAGTTCTGCGGGTGTTGGTGCTGCGGTAAAGATGGATGGGTATACTTTCGAAGAGGACGACGAATTTGTTTATCTTGGTACTCTCGTGACATGTGACAACGAGGTGAGCCGCGAGGTGAAGAGACGGATTACGACACACCGATCCTCCCGGTGGCACTCTACGGACATGAATCGTGGGCATGGAAGGAACCCGATCGACGAGCACATGGGGTCTTCGAGCGTAGAATACTGCGATCAATAATCGGTGGCAAACTAGAAAATGGGGTGGGCGCAGGCGCATGAATCACAAGCTGTACTAAGTATTTAAACACCCTGATGAAACACGGTAGGTTTCAGTGGGCTGGCCACGTAGCACGGATGGCAGATGAGCGACCGGCAAAGTTAATATTTAGCAGAGAATTTGTTAAAGGCAAACCTCGCACGCGCTGGATGTGTGCTGTCGACGAGAGTGCCAAAGCAGCATGTGTAAGGTATGCTCGAGGGGAGCAGCCCAAGATCGAGTTTTGTGGAGGCGTGTTCTAGATCTCAACGATCTGTCGCCATAAAAATACAAACAAAAATTCAAATTCTTAAAAAATGAGCTTCTTGAAATTGAAAATTTGGTTTTTTTTATTATTTCTGTTAAAAACATTCTCACGGTGTACCTTTTTCGGAAATTATTATCCACAACTTTGCCGAAGACATCACACCGATCAAACAAACCGCTCTAAACCTAAAAATATTTGTAATCATAAATACCCTTTTTACAAAAACCTTTTTCACAAATAAGCCGTGATTAAAAAAAATCCTATATTTTTACCCATATGAAGATCTCTGCAAAGTTTTAAAAAATATTAATATTTAGCATTTATCATTTTTTTCCGTGGTACCTTTTTTTCAAAAACACCAAATTATTATCTACAACTTTATCGAAGATGTTCACCGATAAAAAAACCGTGACGTCTCTTTAAATATTTGTAATCTTCAATATCATTTTTACATGAACCTTTTTCCAAAATCAGTCGTGATTCAAAACAAGCTATTAGTAAGCACAATCAAAATTTCAGCCAAATCCAAAACAATAGTTAAAAATATTAAAATTGAGCATTTTTAAAATTGCTCTGAAGTGAAGCATTTCATATTCGCGATGTTCTCTCAATTTAGACAAACAACAAACTGGAGAAGATGAAAGACTACAGTCCCTAGTAAAGATAACTTTTTCAGAGACTTGAATAACTTTTTCCATAAGTCAACGTAGAAGCGAAGAAACCCGACAAGCAATTACTCTGCCGCACTTTGACGCAGTCCTGCATATACTTGGGACACCCAAAAATTCACAGGAATGGTTAAAAAGCTATAATCTTTCTAGGGCATGTTGAGCAACATTTTTTCCGCTTTGGTCGACCAGTGAATTAACGTGCTCTATACGATGGTAAGAGGTATCCTATCCATTTTAGTTAACGAATATCAGGGTAGCCACTCAATCGGGAAAACGGGAAATGCGGGAAAAAGTCGGGAATTTTTTTATTTAATCGGGATTTTGTTACCAAGATTTTTTCCCGCAATTACAAATGATGGAGAAGTTATTAGTAGTTATTTGAAGTTATCCTCAAGCTAAAATAAGTGGCACACAGTTCTGATTCTCCAGTTTTTCAAATAGATTTTTATTTCAGCTAGTTTTTTTGAAGAAATATTTGGCGAACTCTAGCGAAACTAGCTACCATTTCCGCTTAGAAACTCAATGCTGGTGAAATTTTGGGTTAGGGACAAACTTGCTATGCGGAGCAGTTAATTGAAAAAACATTACAAACTTGCCACAAAATAGAGCAAACATTATTATTTTTGTACATATTTCAAATTCGTATTTTTCTGTGAATTACACAATTTGACTGTAAAAAAAAAAAAACAATTTTTGATGTAAATACAATCAGAAATGTTCTTAGAAAACAGCATAATCGTTTGCGAGGTTTTTCATGAAAACATTTTATTTATTTTATTTGTTGCAGCATACGACTTCTTATGTGCTTTTTGTTTTGCAACTGATCTTAGGGTACGATGCTGGCCTAACTAGTCAGTCGTCGTAGGTTCGTGTCTCGGCTCGAGAGAGACTGTTACTGTCTGCAGATCGTAGCGCTAGCCTTGCAATCGCCCCGTGCACTAAACAGTTGGCTGCTAAATCTGTGGCCAATAAACAAAAATACTTTAAATATTCCAAAAGCCAAAATAATTAGCTTGATTGGTGTGATGTTTCCGGCTAAACTGTAGATGGTAGTTCTATTTAAAAAATTGATTGAACATCTCAAAAAGCTTTTTTTTTTTCATTTCTAAGTTGCCAAATGTTACAACGTTGATTATTTGAACACGGGAGAAGTTAAAATTTCTGAAGATTTTTTTTCGAAACCAGAACGATTTGTTTGTTTGGTGCGATGTTTTCGGCGAAGTTATTGGCAGTAGTTGAGTATTAAAAATATTCTAAAACAAACAGAGCTGATTTTTGAAAAATAATATTATATTTTTTAAAAACTGCATAATGTGAACTGAACATTGATGATCATGGAGAAATAAAAACTAAAAATTCTTTAGAAAAAATCCTAACAAAAAGGATTTGGGTAATTTCCATGAAACATTTTTTTCTTCAAAAGTTGAAAAGAAATTAAAAATAAATTTGTTTCCTTTTCAAAGGTTTCTGCGAAACATGTTCGTGCAGTAAAAGACTTTTAATTTGATAAATAACAATTTAAGACCTTTTTTCAGCTCAAAAAGTTGTGAATTCACTTTTGAAAAGTTTTGAATCTATGTAACGCGTGATAAACGAAATACAGTTAAATTGCAGTATTTTCCTGAACGTAAAATAACATTATTTTTAATTTGAAAAAAAAAAACCCAAATCCATGTCACAAGTTTTGTTCCCTAAATACTCAATTCAATCAAAATATTTTTTACTCTTAGGTTAAGTAGTTTTATGTTCGCCCTTAACTTCCCATGTTTTTTCCGATGATTTGAACAACGAAAAAAAAAATTTACGCAAAGTGCTGTTTTGTTTGTTGTTGTTCCCCTAATAGGTTGTTATGCTTTGAATAAAAACGGTGCTTACATCATATTCTAAGAAGACAGAAAGACAAACATAATGAATACACAAAATAGCTAACACGATTATTGACTGCCTAATGGAAGATTTGCAAATTTGAGAAAATCGCAAAAATTATATTTAACCTGTCTACCATGGAAAGGCAAAAGTTGCATTTTATGTAACTAATCAACTGTTTACAGAGAATATCCCGAACAAATTCGGTAGAAAGTGATATGCGCTGTTACTTCCAATTTAAGGTTCAAAAATTGATGTTCAACCGTCGATAGAACATAACCTAGTTTCCGTTTTTGAGAATCGGGAATTTCTTGCAATCATGCGGGAAAAAGTCGGGAAAAATGCGGGAATTCGAAAATGTAAAATGAGTGGCCACCCTGACGAATATACTGGGGTCCAGGGTGTCGAAAACCTGGAAAATCAGGGAATGTGCACATTCTAAATTTTTCGACCAGCGAAATCAGGGAATATCAGAAAAATAAAAATTTAAAAATTTTTAACCGAGAAGCGATTATTTTTAAACGACACTCTAGTGAAAAAACTGATTTTTGTAGCATAAAAGGCTTATTCGGGACCACTACAGTTCGGTTTCATATCCAATTGAATACTTTTCTCACTGGGATTTCGGAGTTGCGGTAATCTACGTTGCCCTTTTCTGTGCCGAGTGCTGAAAAATATCAAAAAATTTAATGTTATATTTCAGGGAATATCAGGGAAAATCAGGGAATTTGATTTAGAAAACTTTTTCGCCACCCTGGAGGTCGTTCTTTACGCGGTTGATTGCACCCCGTGTAAAAGATTAGACAAGATTTACTTATCCTAAACTTATTTGATACCGCGTACAAATAATCTTCCAATCACGTAAAAATAATCCGCGTAATAGTAAAAAAATAGGTTTCAAAAAACGCACAACAATAACCCGCGCAAAAAAGACCCCAGTGTACAAAGGAACAACAACATCAGGGAACAACAGGTCAATCACTGTTCGCTTCCATAAACTTATACTAATTTAATGTCTCAAAGGTGAAGATTTTTCGTTTGAAAAAACTCGTTTTCTTAAACAATTTGTTAACCGTAATAAAAAAGGATATCTTCCAAGAGCATGCTTGTGAAGGCAGTACATGTGGAACAGAGCGCCGAACGATAGTGGAGTAAATTCCTCAAAATACAATGTTATAGAAAATGTTTGTGAACTTATCGAGGTTTATTCAAAATCTTTTTGACAATTCAACATTGGTAGATGTTTTTGTCTATTTTTAACTCGACAAATAATATATGTATATAGCTGTTTTCGTATTACTTTAAATTTTTTTTTGTCAATTAAAAAACAAAAATGAATCTTCTTAAACTTCAAGGCTGTTGCTACCTGCTACCAAATGAATTTTTCGTTGTAATTGATGATTGCTACGACTTTTTGCCGGAACTTGTTGATAATTTTGTTCGACATATCTTCTAATGTTTCTCCACCAGTGAGCCTATGGCTTTGAAATCATGTTCAGAGTGAGATTCGTGTAATGATTTGATTTGATAAAAATTTAAGAGTTAAGACAAAACGATTTATATTAATAACGTAAGTTTTGTTGAATTCGAGATATGGAACTCTTAGTTTTTGAGAAAATTTAAATCTGATTTACACGCATTAGAAGGAATTCTTGATGCTTATTCAACAACAACGACACGCTTATGCTGTGTCAAATTGAGGTTATTGAAACAAAAAACAAAAATACTACAGCCACAATATCGCCAAGAGTGAACGAAACTCTTTCGAGCGTTGTTGAACATTATGCTAAAGAAAGATTTCGTGGAATTCATTGAAACCTAAAATAGTTCAACAAACCATTGCAACAAAAAGCATTGATTGTTCTAAGTACTGTTCATCGAAATGATAACATCTCAAATTTTGCATATTCCGATTAGTTCTGCACGTTCATTTAAATACAATTCGCTGACGGAAAACTGTACACATTTTCCCACTTTCACCATTTGGACAGCAGACAACGGCCTAACGGAATCACTCTATTGAATGCTAATTTCGAGTTAATAGGGTATTTTGGTCGACAGTTATAACTTACCTGCAATCGATTCGTATCGGCAAGACAGGAGCAAAGTTGATAACACAATAATCGACCCGATTAAATGGTGTCCTGCTGTCAGCTAAATCGAAGCAAAGATAGATGGCTGAGTCCTAAAGCGTAGGTGCAAACTATGTATATAAAACCGAAATGACGAAAATGTCCTGGAGGCACGTAGGACTTTGGAATTTTTTTCTTGCCTTTTTGTGGAATAATCAGCTATCTTTGCTTCTCATCGAGCTCGGATCCAGCGGTTCAGATGAACTTTCTTCAATAAAGGTGATGTGTTCTACGCGAAGGTTCAGACGAACGTCTTGAAAATCTATTTAGGAAATTGCTTCCATAAATGTATTTCAATTTTATCTACCCCACTAAAGCATTTGAAGACACTGGAATAGAAAAATTTGAAATCGAAAATAAAACTAAAAATATGACTAGCAAAGACAAAACAGTTAGGCTCACTTACAAGAAATAATAGTGTTTGAATTTTGGGAAAGTTTGAGCATTATTAGAGATAAAAAAAAGATTGGTTTTCTTAAGTGCTGTTTGGACAAAGGTTACAAGTTGGAATACATTTTATCTTTAATTTGGCATAGGATACGAACGGTATGTCGAATTGTTTCACCTATGAATCATATAATACTTACAATCTTAGCTACATATCTCAACAAAACCGTGCGGGCCAACGAAAAGAAGCTTTTAACAATTGTACGGCATAATACTGCATGGTACAGCAGCATACTGATTACATTACATTCCGTACGATATGCACCTAATATGAAAGCTATTTTTATATGTTATTTTTACCTTTCAACGTTTTATGCTCTATCCAATTTTTACAAAGAGACAATTCACAGCGCGCTCCATCTTGCAAAATTATACGTGTGGTGAAACTTTGAACTTGATTATCTCAAAAACTTATTTTTCGGAAAACGCCTTTGACAATTAAGAACCCTTTTATCAATCAAATTGAAATTTTTAAGTTTTGTTTCTAACTATCACAGCTAGTAAGTGAATGTAGCGTCACCTATTTTTGCAGATTGAAAAGCTAAAAACTGAAACAAAGTTCTTTTTTTTTACTCATCATTATTATACCGCAAATTTTTGACAATTAAGAAACAAGCGTGCATGGTTAAATAATATGCACAGATGAGTGATGGCCCACCTCACCGTTATGTCCTCATTGCAACCCTATACCCTGCATAGCAGATGTTTCATTCAACATACGCTATTGAATGAATAATTTTATTCCAAATAAACACTCAATGCAGTAACCATATCTGTCAACTAGTAACAGAACGGAAAAAGTGGTATAATTTTTCAACTAATGAATTTAATTTAAATGAGTAAGGTTTTAATTGGTGGTATGGAATTGGTTAGATGCAAAAAATATGGAGTCACTGTGTAAAAGATGTGTGTTAAAACAGTATGTTATCATATATTATCATATAGGTATTACGCAAAATTCTGCTACACTACTTTAAATTTTCAGTGAATGAAGAATTCAGATTGTGAATTCAGTGATCTAATATATGCAATTCTTAGGTTTGTATATTGAATTATTTTTAGGTATTTTTTATGTATAAGAGTAATAAAATGATAATTAAAAACATCAACTATTATTATTAATTTCACACGAGTTTTTTAAGAATGGACCCTCCAAATCAACGGTTTCACTGATTGTACACGGTCGCAGGTGATAATTGTTTTTTTTTTTTTTTATTTTGCTCAGAGAAAACGCTTTGCACGGTTTCTCCAGTCACCTAAATCTGTTCACATCATTTTTACAGTATTTTAAAGCTGGTTTTGATTACAAAAGAAATTCGAAACACACATGTTAATTTTAAAAAAAAGTCTAGAACGCGTTCCTGCGAAAAGTCAAACAAAATAGACAAGATGAACACATGATTTGCTGCATGCCGTTCGAGTTAACATTTTAAAGACGTTTAATTTGACGTCGACTATAGAACACGGATATTCATAAAATATATATGAAATTAAATTTTACAACCAAATACTACAAGGTGTACAGCCCTAGGAGTTGTATGGAATGGTGACATAGGACTCAACACTGTAATTAGAGTGATTTTTTGTTACAAATATTACAGAGTTCACAGACAGATTCAGTTCATTTGTTCAGTGACTTACGTATTTTTATTCTCAGTCTTCCCTTAACCCTCTAGTGCCCAGTGCCGCCTTGAGACGGTCTTCAGTTGAACCTTTAAAAAGCTTCAATCAATACTTAAAAAATGTTTATAATAATTCGTAGTGATTTTTTCGAAGTCCGTCAGAAAATTAACTTGGGCATTAGAGGGTTAAATTTTGTTTTTAAAAATATATTCAACAACACTCGAAAGAATTTCGTTTACACTTAGCGATATTGTGCCTGTACTGTTTTTTTTCATTCAAACAGCATTGATTGGACACGGCGAAAGCGAATCGTTGTTGTTAAATAAGCACCAAAAATTACTCCTGATACAACTAAATCATAACTCATTCTATTTCCTCAAAAACCAAAAGTTTCATTTCCTAAATCCAACAATACTTACGTTATCAAGATGAAATATTTTTTTATGTTGATTTTCATCAAATCAAATTAATTACATAAATTTTGAAAATGATTGTAAAGCCGATGCACTGTGGTTCTCCCGTAGGTCATAAATCCAAAAATCAAATTTCATTATTTTGGTATTTCTCCACTTCTCAGCATCCTTCGCTCTGAAGCTTACAATGGCATCAACTGTTGTATTATTACGAATGAATTGTTAACTGTGGGTCTTGGAAGTGCGCATAGTTTACACTTTTAAACAGGTGTGAAAAGTATGTCATTAGGTTAAGTGCAATTTCACCCCTTTTCAGTGAATTTAAGTATTCCAAAGTGGTTTTTTGTAATGGAGGTCCAAAAACAAGGAATTTTGAGCCTTTTCTAGTGGTTTTAAGAAAGTTGTATTGTGTTGGTAACAACTGAGCTAATGGTAAAATAGGTACATTTTCAAAAAAACAGATATCATCAATGTATTTTCAAATGTCAATTCAACAATGTTCTTAAGCGATTTACGTGAGTGCAATATATCAAATGTTCGTTAGGCATCGTTTATATGTCCAAAACACAATTTGGCTGCCGAGACCTGCCGACCGGTTTGTGAGAAGTGATACAAACAGGTCTTTTTTAGGATGCCTTTTTCGTTTTTGTGTTGTTTTTTGGTGTTTTCCTTTGCAGAAGTATTTTGCAACCCCTTTTCGACGAATACAGTTTGACGTCAACATATTTCTAGGATCATTGCTCAGATGTAGATTTCCCAAAATGCTTATTTTTAAAATTTGAGCTGGAAAATCTGGTAGGATTCATGAGAAGATACAAAATGTTTTAGAATCTATACACTCTTCGGTATGAGATTATGTTAACTTGAAGCTAGATGACTATAGCAAGCTCGAATACATTACATTTGCACCCGATTATCAGTTCATTGGAAATAATCTAAGAGAACAAAGAGCAACTGCATAAAAAGAACGAATTGAATGAGGTGGAGCAGATGACCACCATGGAGAGAACAGTTCCTTTTCGTAGTCAGCCTAAGAAGAACACAAAAATATCTTTATTTCGTCACTTTTTATGACATTTTGTGTATTATATTATTTTGTTTATTGTAGTTTTCTTGATATGTATTGTGCCATATCAAATAATGTTTGAACAAAACATTTCCCTAATTTTTAAATACACATCGAGAAACACATTTCTTTTATGTGTATACACTAATGAAATTTCTGGCAACGAACAATGAAAGTTTGAGAATTTGCATAGTTAAGAAAAAGTAGTAAAAACAAAGTTGGTAATATATACCAGTACTTTTAAATGACCGTTGACCACGAACCCATAGAAAATACATCAAAATAGATGTGATTTTTGAATTCAGCATCGAAAAATACACTTAGATTGACGTTTTGAATTCAAGACATAGGAAAACAACATTTATGACCGCCCTTCTTAGAAAATGGAACCACTGTGCGATGGCAGCACGACAGCCTAATAGCGAATTTCTTTATTCCACTGTGTGCGGGCAAAAAAAGGGTTTTGAAAGCAGTTAGTGCGCTTCCAGGTCAAAACGAGGTGAGCTGGTGGAATTAAGAAATTCGCTATAAGACTCATTTTTGTTTTTACTTAAAAATAAGTTTTTATTTTCATATGCCTATAATTACATTCACTGTATTACAATGCATATACTATTTCGTGATTCAAAAATAGAAAAAAAATCATCTAACAATGTTGAAATGTAAAAAAAGATTCTGAACCAATTTTATTTGTATAAATTTTCTCTTTTGGTATTGTACCAGTCGCGATTGTTCAGTGAACACCGAACTTAAAATAAAATAAGAATAACTTATAACCATTGCCAAAATGGTTATCTCTTGTTGAGTAATTGATGGTTTTTGGAAACCATTTTCGATAATTTGATTCAATTGGGACCATTTTCAGGAGCTAAACTGTTAATCATCATCAGCAGCAACATGTAGTTTTCCTTGATTGCACGCGAAAAGAAATCGGTACGGGACTGTTACCACAGACAAACAGACGTACCACTCCATACAAAATTTTAAGAAAATTGTGGTTCCGACTAACTTGTGCGACACCTACTGGACATATTCCGCAAAAGATAAACCTTCAACCTTTCTGTTGTTTTTGGCAGCACAGCCTGCAACAACTGTCGACTGAGTTCAAAGAAAAAATCACATCAGCGCCATCATCACTGCGGCGGTAATATTCCGCATAGCTGAAACTCGTTTGAATTGACCGTTATTTTGATCCACAAAGATAAATTCGCGGTACGTCTGTTTGCATGTGCTGTTACCTTCACCAGCATGTTTTCTTTCAAAACAGCAGTTTTTATTACGTTCTTACAGCAGGTTAACAAATCGTTTAAGAAAGAGAGTTGAAAAAGCTTAACTTTCGAGACATCATATTGGTCTAAGTTTAAGGAAGCAAACATTAAATGACCAGTTGAAATGGAGAGACTCTGTCAGTTTTTTATACAGATATGGAGAATATCACAATAAATGGTCGATGTCTACTTATGTCGTCTGTGCTGTTTGTGGAACTTTGTTCTTAAAACTCTCATCAATTTGTACCTTGAGCGCTGAAATAATAATGATAACTAACGTATTACACAATTATCCTACATTATATCTATCCAACAACATATTGTTATTTATCATATGCTGTTATTAATGTTTAAAATCTTACAGTTTCATTTCCAATTTTCAGAATGTATAGAAAACAAAGGGTAGTCCTACGTCAAAAGTATGTTTAATGAAATAGTTTTTGGTATACCTGCTCATAGAATATGTCATCAACAATTTTGCTGATTTACTGCTTAATAAGCTGTTACTCCACCAAATTGCTTGTCGGGATATACTTTGATCATGTTATGTATGAGGAATACCAGCTCGAAACGCTGAAACAATGTAATTTTTACTTTACGAACTAATTTCATTTTTGTCATATGACTTACATTTTTAAGTTTTAGTAAAGCGGGCAATGTATGCAGTTTGCGAGGATGCGAAAATGAACGGGAATAGAAGGTGTGACTTTTAGGCTTAGAAAAAATTTTCCCTCGTCCCGTCTGGACGAGGGAAAATTTTTTTCTAAGCCTAAAAGTCACACCTTCTATTCCCGTTCATTTTCGCATCCTCGCAAACTGCATACATTGCCCGCTTTACTAAAAATGTAATTTTTGCCAAATGTCGCGACTATTTTTAGAGTGAAATTATTCTTAGGCTTAGCTAGCTTGAATAGTTCACAACTATACAAGTAAACTTTTATGCTATTAAGAACAGCAGAGACAAACCAGTTTGCTATTTGAACTGTATATCGCTGTATGCAAGGTAGGGATCCAACGGATATCCGCATTCGCATCCGCAAATGCGGAACATCCGCATGAAAATTGACAGCCGCAGCAACATCTGCATCCGTAATCACATATCCGCATCTGCAGATGTCCAAAAAATCACATCCGTAACATCCCTGATGCAAGGATAGATAAAAAGCCTTAAAAAATTAAACTTCTAATAATTTCATTTTCTAAAGTTTGCTTTTACAGGCGCCACAAGCTAAAAACCGCTTTTACCTCGTAACATGTCGAAGACTATGAAAACCAACAGATTTCATTTTATTGCAGGTCGAAGCAAAATTCACCTCCGAACAAATGCAAGTTGTGTGCAGATCTAGTAACGACACCCATCTGCGTCAAACGGTGAAGAAAATCCTTAAACCACGTGTAGTGGGAACTGCCTCTCATGACGAAGTTAGACGATACATTATTGATCAACTGAAGCAGATGCGTTTCATTGTTGAGCTTGACGAATTCAACGATAAAACGCCACACTTCGGGCGTTTAAGATTTTCCAACATCATTGGCAAACTCAACCCATCAGCAGACAAATACTTGACGCTAGCATGTCACTACGACAGTAAATACTTTCGGGAACATGCATTCGTGGGAGCCGTCGATTCAGCTGTGCCCTGTGCAATGATGCTCAATTTGGTGAAAACCACTGCTTCGGCGTTAGCACTACTCCGAAACAATACTGATCTCAGTCTAATGTTAGTGTTTTTCGATGGAGAAGAAGCTATCCGTAAGTGGTCCACCACCGATTCCCTATATGGATCGCGACACTTGGCCTCAAAATGGACCACGATGCCGTATGTGTCACAAACATTGGGCAAATCGATGAGGGAAATAGACCGAATCCAGTTGATGATACTCTTAGATCTTATCGGAGGTGAAAACCCAAAGTTCTACAATTTCTTCGATAACACCAAAAACTACCATCGACGATTAAGCGAAATCGAACTTACACTACGAAAAAGTAAACTTCTGCTGAAGGATCCAAAAGGCATCGACATGTTTATTGACAAAAGCACCAACAGAAGGGTAGAAGATGATCACTTACCATTTTTAAAAAGAAGTAAGTTTTTTTTTATAAATAGCTCTATATTTTGAGTTACTAACTTTGATAAATTGTTATATTACAGATATCCGCATTTTGCATCTAATACCGCTTCCATTTCCAAAGCATTGGCACACACCAGAGGATAACGAAGCGAATTTAAGTCTGAGGACAGTTGGAAACATAAATATGGTGCTGCGAGTCTTCATTTTAGAATATTTAACCTACTGTGACAGTAAATATGGGAGAGCCCTCAATACGTGCCTAAATTGAATGTTCTGTTCAATTTTTCTGCCTAAATTAGGAACCAACAGTCAACAACAAGTAGAAGAGCAGAACCAAATACCCCAAGAAGAAAGTGCAGCCGTAATCCTCAACTTTCTATGTGTGCTTGATGTAGTTATATAAGGATAACACAAACAAGTCTGCTATTGTTAATGACACATATAAGCATTTTGTTTCAGCAGCATAAAATAAATAAATTAAAATTTAATGCATGATAGAACAAATAATGACAAAATGAAGGATAATGATCAGAATCTACCTTCTTGAAATATATTCTCAAAAACAATTGCCTCTAAATTGCCTAACTACCCTATTTACTCATTTCAAAATAACGCCACCAGGCGTATGCATATATTAAATCATGTGTTATAATGCTCTCGCTTAATTTATTTCGATGCTATGATATTATTGTGATGAAAATTGAAATATAATATTTGTGATCAAAACTAAATTACAATGCTTGATTCCACCACATGAGTGAGAATGTTTGTTGCTAACAATATTTGATTTTAATGAATCACTTGTAATGCATAAGAATATTACATTACAAACATTAATTCTCTAATGCCTAAGTCCGCCTTTAGACGGGCTTCGGTAAAATCACTATAAACTTTTTTTAAGTATTTATTAGAGATTTATAACGATTTTCTTGGGCACTAGAAGGTTAACGAACACTAATACATATATCAGCTGGTCTTGCAAGAACATTTTCTATACATGGTTAATTCAACACAGACAAAATTTGCCAGTTAAAAGATTTATTGTATACCTGAACAAACGAAGTGGCTGAGGATTTAGACTCGTAATTTGATTTCTTAATAAAATTGAGCGAAAAAAATGTCCCTGGAAACATAATCATATTTTGATGTGAAATTGGCATGACTTCTCCATAATTGAAAATGCAAGTTTTTGTTTATAAATTATTAATGGCCATTACTATGCTATCACATCGATCCATGAAAATATTTTTATGCGTGGCATCTTTAGATGGGTGACGTCCGCGAAAATATTTATCAATTATCATGCGGGTCATTTTTAAGTAATGACAAGGTATGTCATATAAAACTCATTCTTACTAAATTCCCAGTTGTTCCGTCTCACGCCGAAAGTAGCAACAATAAGCAACAACAAGTCAGCCGTTTTCAGCAGTTAACAAAGAACAGCCAATCGTCGAGGACCGCCAAACCCCGCCCCCAGCGCGACGCTATAAAAGCAGCAGACGCATCGTTCAAGTCATCAGTTTTGTTTTGATTACCCAGTTGTTCACATCGTAGAAGAAGCAGAAGAAGCAGAAAATCATTATAGAAGCAGAGAGAAACAGGAAAATACAAGTTCGATAGCGAGCATTGGAGTTTTATTCCAACCGTCTGACCAGAGTGGAGGCAACCCACCCAGTTCTTTTTAGGACTAATTGAGTTAATGAATTTCCCTCCTTCGTGAAATTTTGCCTTGCCGCTTCGCTCGGTCAGTTCAGTTCCCCAATTGCTGTCCTCCAGTGCGAACACCAGTAAATCAATATAACAAAAAATAAACTGAAAGAGAACTTCGGATAGTGACCAAGAAAATTATGATAGCAACATCACATATATTCTTTACGTTTTATCAATCTATTTATCCTGTATGCTAATTTATCGCCTTTTCCGTCCAACAGCACGCTTACTATGGTTACGCTTACCTTGTCCTCCTTTCGGTTTCTTTCTGCCAAAGCTTCCTTTGGAACCCTTTTTACTTTTCTTTTTCGAACCTCCCTCCTCGGCCATCGAAGCTTCCCGTCTACAACAAAAAAAAATAATTAAAAGTAGTATAACATAAGCGAAAAATATTTAAAAAAAAAGAGCATACTCGGCTCGTGCTTCTGCTTTCTGGAGAGAAACTGCCTTTTCTACATCTATCTTAGGTTTTTTGTTGAGAACTTTGTTTACAATGTCCAGATTCCGTTTTCTTTCTCGTGGTAATGAAACCGATGCCCGTTTTCTCTTACTTCCTGGTATTAATTCTTTCACTCCAATACCACGCGCTTGTTTTTCATTACTGAGTTTTTCCTGAAAAACGCCAACTGATGCTGTGGATGCTTTCGCGATATTTGCCGCCGTTATAAGCTGAAACAAAAACACATTTGTAGTAGTTATAGAATATGTATATATTTTTAACTGTCCTCTTACCTCTTTGGCAGACGCAGAATCAGGACCCAAAAATCCTGTTCGAGGAGTTTGAATTTTTTTTGCTCGGGCAATATTTTTCATCCGGGAAATTTCATTCTTAGCTATCCGTTCGATTCTCAAATCACGCTTCTCCTGGAACATATCCTTGTTCGGGTCCGCATTTTGGGGTACCTCAAGAACCCAATCCTTTTCCTTTTCTGCCTTATATCGCTGATAGCCATAAGTAGGAACCCACTTATCCAGTACTTCATCATACACTTTTTTATCTCGAGTTCGCTTCTTGATGCCCTTGGCCTTTGCAATTTGTTCCCATTTCGTTAAAGGTTTGGGTACTGGCAGTTTGCGGGCTCTAGGCAACGCAAATCGAGGAGGTGTAATTTTAGCAACGACAGACTCTTCTACACGCTCGGTCGGTAACTCCCAAATATTGTTAATAAGCAGCTGTGTATTGTCCCGCGTCAGATTCAAAAGGTATTGCTCTTTGTCAGCTCTGAAGAAAGAATGATGGTGACAATAATTTCACGAATAAAAAAAACTTACCTAAATTGATCATCATCGAAGTAATTTGGATCTGTTACCATTAAGTGTCCGATGTCAATCCCAACTTCCAAGTGTTTTTCTACAGTTACAGGTTTGAATTTTTCCAAATCCTTCTTTTGTTTTTCGAGGACTTCCTTGACAATATCCATTTTACTGTTTGTAATTAGCAGCTATTTTTATCAAGGCAAAAGTTCTTTTAGCTGGATTTATTATTTTTCATGCGTTTTCCGATCACTCAGTTTACATTTATCACAAATCGAGCATTCTTCGCTATGGAACGAATGGAACATGTGAGAAAACTACCGAAACAACATAAACATAACCTCTAAACACGTAATCTTTAAACTGACAGCTATACACACAGCATTGAATCAAGATGTCAGAAAGAGCGAGATTCAAAATCCCAGTAAAAAATGTCTTTGGTATTTAATTCGCGACTACGAAGCTCAAAAAGATTTTAAAAGCTGCTCACACTCACGTAAACTCTCGTATAGATTGTCAGAGTATGCGTGTTGACAAAAGCAAATATATTTCTTTCCTTTACTATCTTATGCGAAAAAGCAAACAAACATCAGCAGCTTCGTTGTCCCGAATTATAACTAGCTGACTCCGTACTGCTTCAGATTGGGTCCTAAACTTATACCATACCATTTTTATATACGAAAAATATACGTTTTCTGAATAAAACGTGATTTTTAAAAAATGTTTATCTTTGTGTTTCGATTTAAAAATTAAGAATAGAAAACCTCTCGAAATTTTATTACGGGAGTCACTTCACGGTGAAATGACAACCGTAATAGGCACGGTGAAAGTGATTCCCATTTGATTTGCACGCGTCTTTTTTCACCGTGAGATTTCTTCACTTCGTGCTCACCGTGAGGTGACATCCGTAATAAGCCCCTAGGTCCTGAATCTACTCTTCATCCTTGACTGGGAGAGGCTACTGAAAATAATCGGCAAGAAATGAAAAAAGTGATAAAAAATCGAAACGACGAGATAAATTACGGTTTGGAGGTAACAAAAGCAGCTATACACGTTTACTAGTGTGCGTAAGTGAAAAGTCACTGATCTCTTTTATTCCACAGAGGGTTTAAGCAAGCATCCACTTTTACTGCTTGTGGAAAGCTGGATTAGTTGCATTTTCATTTACAACCTTTCGAGTTGCTGCTCGTGAGCTTCTTTCGCTGACATCCGATTTCGTCGATCGCATGCTCGCATGTCGATCGTGTATCCCGGTGCAGTATTCGCAGTATTCAATAGACTCAATGATGCTAGATTAGATGACATGTTTTCAATTTGAAGACATCTAATTAGGTGTGACTGAAAAGTGAAGACCGTGAAGACATCCTGGTGACCTGGTGGTAACCTTTTTTTTGCTCACCATCTTCCGGTTGGCCGTATTAATTTTTTGAACCAAGGGACATTTTAAAAATAAGCCATTTGTTAAAAATTTGCCATTTGTAAAAAAAATGACCTGGCATCTCTGCGTCACATTTTCAACATCGATTTCCGACAGTCGACTAACGTTTTTATTCACTTCAGAAATATTACCTGTCGTTGCTGTTCATGTAAGTTTAAAAAAATATTTTGATTAAAAAATGCAATAAGGTTGTTCTTTGCAGATTTAACCCGTACCTATACAAATTAGCATATTCAGGGTGTTTAGCTCCATATTTTTAATCATGTTACCAAGCTTATAGCCGAAATCTGGACGGTACGAAACTATAATGGCGAATACAAATTCAACTATTCACAATTTTCAATGCATGTCAATGAAATTAGTGCGTGGAAACGTTATAATTGATACAATGTAGAGATATTGCAACTATAATAACAATAATAGTGGCTGTTGATTATTGTATAATCCGAAAACATTTGGTTGACGTCGTTTAACCCAGAAAAATTCATTCTCAGACTTACAAAATGGTGCGCAAAAAATCGCTTTAGCTTCAATTCTCCAGACTTACGCAGTTGTTGATTATTTAAAAAATATGGGCCCTATTACAAAAGTTGAGACTCAACTCGACCATGTATTTAAAATGAGACGAGTTGATCGTCGATACGGCCTGTACATTGCATCCGGAACCTACTCCGTACTAGTATATAACTAGACTGTCGTTATACTCACCGTTTCCATAAAGTTTCCTGTAAATATCCTTCCTCTCCCGCGAATGAAATTGAAGGTGATACATCATTTACGTTAGAAACCTAGAGAAGATGCTCGACTCATGGACTTAGCAAACTGCGCTTTATTTTCATGTGGTTTGGTTAGCATGAATTAATTTTCCGATTTTTACTTGCATAAAATCCAGGTGCTTGGAAAATGACAAGTAACGTTCCAGTTACCATGTTACCTATTCAGGAAATAACCATTTTAGTATCATTCTTATGTACCTGCAACAGCAACAACCCGTTCTATGGTCATGTTACCTTCGCTACCGCTGTATTTCTAATGTCGCGCTATTGCCTTGTAAGGGTAGGCACTATACCAGCAGGTCTATGTTCTATGCTCGCTTGTTACTACTCAGAGGAAAAATTCCGCTTCGACACTTATTTTTCGCTTGTTTTGCTTTGGTGACTGGTATGTATATTTTGTTTGTTGATTGTTGATTTGCAATGTGCTTACCTTTTTAGTTACTTTGACTAAACATCAAGTGGTTCGTACATTTGCGTAACAATATGGAAAGGGTTATTTTTTCATGCTTTCGCTGATGTGACTTATTTTGGCTAAGGTAGGTAATTTTTTACTTATTAGCAGTGTAGCAGCGGCTGCTTTTATAATGCACTATTTGATGCTATAAAGGTGCTCGAGTGAGTTACTTGCAATGACATCGGAACCATTAATGATTTTGTTTGTTTGTTTTGTTACCTGCTGCTTTCCGTCGCAAATAGTTTAGTTACTGGTTTGAAGATTATTTTGTTACATTTTTTCTCGTTTTATATAAAACATATGTATATAAACGCTTATTCGTTAACTTACTCGTCTTATTATTCGTAGTATAAGCTTAATTTTTTGTATTTTTTCTTTCAATTTTATTTTCGCACAATCTTTTACTCTGCTTCCGTTTAGTTTGTATACTAATATATATCGACGATCCATAGCGGCTGCTTCAACTATTCCTATCTCTCGCTTATTTTATGCCTTAACTTTTATAAAAACTTAACTCTTATGAACCATTTTCTTTCTGCATTCTTCTGCATATCTTTTCGAATAGATTTTTTTGTTTACTAGTTGTTTGCGAGCTTTTTTCTTGATTTGTTTGTTATGTCTGTTTCTATATGTATATATAAATATATATATATAGTTCCATATGTATAAATGTATATGTTGTATGTTGTCTGTGAATTATGCTTTTTCGCTTGACCACTAGTTTTTTACCTTCTCATCGTTTATTAATATTATCGAGTTTCCCTACACAGTGAGATAATTTGTTTTAGTTTATTTCCCTTCATCACAAGACATTTTGTCGTCGTTCGATAAATTTATTTTCAATCAACCGCGACATTATCCTGGAATTTCACGTCTGTAAATTACCTTAAATATTTCCCGAAACAACTATACTAAATGACTGTTGAATGGAATCAATTAGGCGTATTGCAAAATAACACTGTTGTACATAGTATAATAGTTAATCAGATATTTATAAATGTACACAAAATTGAAGTTACACTGAAAATATGTTGAAAAAAGAAATTGACTATAATGTTGGAGGCGAACAAAATCAATAAGAGAGGCGAAAAAGGTAAAACAAATAAAAACTAGCATTAAATTTAATTTATTAACGAAACAAAACCCTTATAACTAAATTTAGCTATGGAACCAATATGGAACCGAGCTCTTCCGAGCATTGAGTAAAGCAAGAAGCAAACGAATTAAGATGAACAGAACAACATAATTGTTCTACTGTTTGTTCCAGCTGTTGTTTTGAGTAGTTTTCGGGTTTCAGGTTTTCCATTTTTGTTTTTAATCATTCAACGTATGTGGTGGTAGTACTATTCGAAACAATGACCGAAATTTGGACCGACTGCTTTCTAAATCGCATACCAAGTATAACTTGCGAAAGGATATTTTTTCCCTGCATTACTTGACCGATACACTCGAGAAGAAACTAACTGTTACGAGAAATTAAGCAACATACCCATTGAAAAGCATGCGCACTTAAGCGGTTCCGTCGTTTTGTGTCGAAGCTATACTGCCCATAATCGCATATTTGTAACATTTGCAAAATTGGTTGTTCGAGCAAATCGCACTTTTATATTTTGACCTTAAATGCTTTGTTCCCTATATATTCTTGCAAATAGACACTTTAACTGAACTTTGTATCATGAAGAAAGCACTACTTTACACTCTGTATGCAATAAACATTACTTTTGAAGTCAAATTGGTTGAAATTTTTGCAATGATACATTTATGCCGTCACATTCAAGCTACTTTTGGAATATATTACAGGGAAAATGAAGTTTTTCATGTATTCAACAAGCATGAGCTGAACATCAGAAACGGATCACCGGTGGTTGGTTACCGGACCAGAATAACTTCCGAGTTCCAAAGGATGCAGATGTGGATTTGGATGGAAGCTTTTTTGACAAAAATGTTGGAAAAGTTTGTGACAATTATGCGGTTATTTACGCTATGTGACAAAACAACTTGGTATTTTTTACGACTTTTTTCACACAAACATAAGCATATTTTTTCAGATGTAAAAAGTACATACTATTCTAAGCATTTCCCAATAAAAAGCACGAAATCCATAAAATGTCGAATGTTACAGTTATGCGATTACAGGCAGTATATCTTTTGTTCGCTTTAAAAACATCAATAGGTATGACAAATAATAGAAATCAGTACAAATAAAAGAAGAGCAAAATTCAGTAATACGTAGATATAAAGATATTCAAACGCTTAGATTTGTGTGTATTGATGTTGTTGTTGCATTGAGTGGATGTATATTAGCGATCAATTATAACTGCAATTGCAACTTCCGCCAACAAGTTGATTAGGAAAGATCTGCAATGTTCGAAAAAGAAAAGGGTGAAAAGTGAATGAACAAAAAAATCTTAACTTGCCATGCTAAGCAAGCATATTCGTGGTATACACTTACAACTGGGTGCTGCCTCGTAACGTCTCTGTATTTGGTCGTATGTGAATTTCACAAATGCGTCATACTGCTCGGCTAGTTTAGTGGTCAAAACGGCATCATACTGTTCTCGCAAGGCATCTTCTCTTTCTCTAAGCATACGCTCACAGATCATTTGTACCTGTAATAGTTATATTGTTTATTGTATATAATACAAATCAAAAGCAATTATTTAGATATTGGATAGACACAAATCTCCAGATACCAAAATTTCAAATAAACAATTTGTGCTATAAATAGCTACCTGTTTGAATGTGAACAGTGCTTTCTCCGGATTCTTAACCATACTCGGTGGGCTTTCCGGTCTGCGCGGGCTGTCCGGGCCCATTTCGGAGCCGCTTGATTCGGAGTCCTGCATTCGCTCCATATTGCCTGTGTTGAATGTTAGCTGCTTGCGACGGTGCAGTCTTTTGATCTCTTCGGTGATGTTCTGGGCCATTTTTTCTAAATGAAAAAGGTAAAGTAGAAAATAAGTTATTGCAGCAACAAAAAGCGATCGAGCAACCAAACCATATTAATCGAGAATTTTTTCGGTAGTTTAAGATATGTAGCAATGAGGACTGGAAGTTTCATGAACTAAAACATACATAAAGAAAACATAGTTCTAAGGCGGAATTGAACTTGCTGCTCCCACATTTCAAGCAGTGTTTTGACAATGAATATGTTTCAACCCAACCTAGATCCATAGTAGCCGCAAGGTTGAGAGTTCACTTTGTCAAGTGAATGGCCGTGGGTTCGAATCTAAAGAGAATCAGGCCATTCGAAGTCAAAAAGGACTTGAGCGCATGGGTGGGTTTATTATCAGGCTCTCCCCTAAGCACTTACCCTTCCTTTATGCTGAATACTATAATACCTTTGCATTAATAAAGACCCCTTTAATCAATAAAACCGACCAGAAAGGACGCACACCGGAACTTCTCCATGGCATTATAATTGGCGATATTCGGTCGAAGGATCGAGGCTCGGTAGAGCAGATAGCAATTCCATTGTATTGAAATACGGCACTAATAGATAGCAGATACGGCTGATTTTTGGTTTTTTTTTTTTCTTTCAAAAAGCGAGTTTTGTTTGTAACATTAGTCAAGCCAAGCCAAACCTTGGTGTTGCATTCCGACTAGGGTGGTTTACCGGTAAAACAAAAACCGGTAAAACCGATTGTTTTTTCAATACCGAAATACCGGTATTGGAGAGGCGAAAAAACCGGTATTTTCGGTATTTTTCTCAAAATTGAAAAAAAAAACTTGTCGCAATTTTCATAAATCATTGTAGGGCTAATGAATGCTACCAACTTAGGTAGGCATTAAAAATCATATGACGGTGTATATAATAAATACATTTACACAAAAGCAACATTGAACATAAATTTATTTACTAAGTAAAACAGATAATCTCTATACCCACTCATACTTACAGGGGCAACTAGTGAGTATCGAAGCTACTAGTCAACTACAAATTCTGAAAATCATAGTTTGAGGCAGCAATCACAATCATGGTCGCGAAAAAACGCAAGTCATTATTCGTTATGTGCTATTTCAAGGTAAAACTAAAAAAATGAGATAAAAATATTATGAGATAAAAATATAAATATTAATATTATAAATATTATTATGAGATAAAAATATAAATTTGGATTAAAAATTTATTTTTTGTTTGGCATCTCCGTGTGCATTGCACAGGTTGAACCAAGTTATGGACAAGTTGCTCCTGATACAAAGTGTTTACAGGATGAAATAATCAATCAATGAAAAATTTCATCCTAAAAATAACTGTCCCTTGAAAAATTACATTTAAATAGCTATAGCATAGTCAAAGCTTCGTCGCCCATACTGCAGTGGATTTTATTAACCATATTTCTAGCTGAGAAAAATGTTTTCTCTGGTTCAACTGAGTTTGGACGAACTGTTCAAACAGACAGATCCGAATAGAGAAGTATTTACCTTCGGTTCCTTTGGATTCTTGTCTGATCATCATTTTATTTTCTTCTTCATTCATTTACTCTTCTCAACAGTTTCAGTTTTTCTAAGAATTTTGAAGTTAATCACTAACTTAAAACAATGTTTGGCGATGTGAAAGAAAATTGAAATAAAAATCTGCATGTTTTTTTTTGTTCCTATGAGTTTCGAAATTATGTTCTTCGTTATCATATCACACGATTCATTCATTGAAATTTTCCAAACACTGTTAAATGTATCTGGATCGTATACCACAAGAGATCAAAACAATGGTCGCAGTGCACATAGGAGTATTACAGTCAAAAAGCTGACCAAAATACGAAAAAAATAATTTAAGTGTTCCTCGTGCTATTGATCCTTTTTGCATTCTCTGTTACTTACTACATTGTATGCAGCCCATCTTGAAATTTTCTGAATTGTTTACAAACGACAGTAACTATCATAACCTTGGTGTTAGTTAGAGCCCATGAATAAGTCACAAAATGTTCTACGAAAAATATAAACTTCTACTCATGTTATTATAACTTTAAAGTGATTCTTGAGCGTCAACGGAGTCGCTTTAGTTCACAGTTTCGACAGTTTCGAAATATGACAAAATTGGTATAGCTTAACCCTTAAATGCGCACGACGTTAAAAAATCATCTGAAAACATAAAATCTTTGTTTAAGAGGTTAACTGCTCTAAAATTAACCAATATGCATAAAAAAATTGAAAGATTTACTTTTTAATGTGCAAATATTACCATGTTGTTTTCAAACAACACTGTGACTTTATCGCAGAATAAAGTCGAAACAATTACTTTTGTTAACAGTAACTTTAAAATTGACCTTTTGTTAGTATAATTACTAATAATTCAGACATTTCCACTAACCACTAACCTTATTTTAAAATTTATTTACAAAGACAGTCAGCACCAGTCGGGAATCTCGCCATGTTTTTTTTCGTTTACGAGATTTTGACAGCAAAAATAAAAACAAAACATTCAAATACAGTACTTCCAGCTGTTGAGTTTTTTTCGTTAGAGTCAAGAGAGCTGGTCTAATGAATTATATTTCTAAAAAATACTAAAATACGTATATTTTAAAACGTTTTTAGTAGTGTTGTTTTAAAGCATTTAAGGGTTAATCATGAAATTATAAAGTTGGTCGGAAGCTTCACATTCATGTCGGAGAAAGGATTGATTGCAGTGATCGAAGCAAGAGACGCAAAACGCAAATGCTAAGAGAAAATGTACCATTGGATGAGTTGAGTTACGCAGTTAACATGACTCAATTATCTACTGGAAGCACTGTGGTTACCAAAATATTCATATCCTTTTGAAGCGAGTGATTTAAAAAACGCTTTAAAAGTAGCAGAATCAATTATTGGCAAAAAAGTATTCACAAGAACAAGCTCTTACTATATTTGTACTTTTTTCGAATTTCAGGGTGATGGTGATCTAACTTGACGAAAACTTGTTTATGTCTAAATATAAATTTTAATAGAGATAAAACCACTTTAAAACACATTAGAAATGTAAATGATAAACATTTCTAGAGGTCCTATCTTCTTTCATCGTTTTTCCGAAACGTCTTTTCATTTTGGAAATGTTTAGCTTAAGTAACTCTCCCAAGCGTGTTTTTTGTTCAGATGTTAGAGTAATCCCTGCCATCAACTTGTGCAAATAACGTGTCAAAAAAGATGTTTAATAAGTTGCGGTGATTGAATGAAAGTGACCGATCAAAAAATCGATCAAAGCAGATAGACCTTTTGAAATGTTTCTCCAGATTTGCTATCTGAAAACTCATTAAAAAAATTTTGGCCAAGTTTTTGTTCTACGTACTCCTATGTGCAATGGTCTAAATCTTACAAAAAAAGCTGGATCGTAATTAAGCATAGGTACTCATAAATGCAAAACCATAGTTATGCAGTGACACGTCCATAGATGCAACCTGAGACGCTGAGCAAAAAATAAATTCAAAATCAAAATTAATGTAAATTTTTTAGTTTTATTTTAAATAGTACAGTGAGAATAACTTGCGTTTTTTGCGGACATGATTGTCATCACTTCCCCAAACTATGATATTCAGACTTTTGTAGTTGAACAAGTAGGTTAAAAGAACACGAGTCGCCCCTGGTTTGCATAAATCCGAAAAAAATGAAAATACCGGTTTTTTACCGGTTTTACCGGTTTTTATTTTTATGAATACCGAAATACCGGTTTTTCGAAAAGTCGGTAATACCGACCACCCTAATTCCGACCCGAAACTCGACTTTCTGTTTATTATACACAGACTTCGCAGCCAACTGTTTAGTGTACAGGGCTAGGCTCTAGTGTCCTATCGACATTAACAGTCTCTCCCGAACCGAAACTCGAACCTACGACAAATGGCTTGTTAGACCAACATCGTATCTCGAGACCAGCTGGCAGTAACATAAGTACTTTATAGCAAAGTATTAATTAATTCTGATTTTTTGATGATAATGTCATAGCGCAGGTATTTCAACCCTTGTAAATACGCTATAAAATATCAATCAATATGATTTTTTAGCAAAAAGCGAGTTGAGGCGCTATATCCTTGGTTTTGAAACCCGAACATAAGGAGGAAATACCTACATTCCATCCCAGGAGATTGGTCAACAAAGGAAAGTACTTTCTTAGCTTTGCCACTCCAACGAAATATTATCCCGGTTCTTAGTTTATATTGTATTATATTGCGCTACACAGTAGGCCTGGCCGTTGCCAAGAAAAATGCATGGAAATCATTTTTAAAAAATGCATGGAAATCATTTTAAAAAAATGATGGATATCATTTTCCAGGATCCTTTCAAGTACTGGCTGTGTTAGTGTAGACTAGACTAGACTAGATATCCAAAACAAAACTCGCAAGACATGTTTGAACACACTAATAATCGAAATAAATTACAGTCTTATCATTGGAATTGCACTCATGTAAAGTTGTTACCTTTGTTATTATCAACAGTGAAGTAACGCCCAAAAATAACAAAAGGCAAACTAACACACTAATTTCACGAATCACCGAAAAGGTTTCTGGGGTTTTCAGGATAATATACTATCTTGCAAAGCAAGGATCTATTTCACAATTAATCAGCCCAGAACCTTTCAGCGGTATATAAAACTGTGCAATAAAAATGGAACTCCAACGTTGGGAAGGACAAGAATTAGTGATCAATTATTTTTCCGTCAAGAAATGCGCCCAATCTAACAATTCAAAATGCCGAATGTAAATCATTCCAAAACGCTCGTGAAGCTTAACAAAAGAGCTTTTTGTACATGCGGTAGCATAGTAACGGGGTGCTGTCCAAGTAGATATCATTCGAAGAATATTGGCCAGACTCACAGTAAAATCCTTCGTTTTTGTAATATGGCAAACGAGATATCGGAACATCTGCTGTGCAGTTGTGGTGCATTATTCTAACGCTGATCAAGGTTCCTTGACAATAGCTTTACAACCCAAAGAGTCTCACCACTCAACGTACACTGACCAGTAATGTATTTGCAAGGGTTTAACAGGATATTATACCACAAAACATCAAAATAATGGTCGCAGTGGTCCAAATCTTACAAACAAAAAGGATATTACAAAAATATTGATCGATCGTAAAATATAAAAAAATTTATATGCATAAATAATATAAAATTCTGCAATATTGATAAGTTAGCATCTCCTCTTGAATATGAATTAAAGATTTGTAAACAAATAACAACAGCATACCTGGTGTCAGTTTTGGACAAACTGCTTCAGCAAATGGCGAAGGCTTCGGTTCCATCACACGCATCGCACTGCCAGCTGAGGAAGAAGATGCTGAAGGATGCTGAGCGCTGCTACTGCTAGGGCTACCGAAAGGATGACATCTCCGACGCTTTGCTGGTCTTTGATTCAGACTTTCCCAGTCGAGTGAACGTTTTAGCGTTGCACAAGCCATTTTGATGAATCAGCAGTCGTTTTTTTTTTACAGGAAGATTTCAGTCTCGTTACGAAAGATATTAGGTTACTACCACTTTCTAATGTTTTCAGCACCGCTCAAAGTTATGCTGCAGGAATGAAGAGAAAAGTTACACGAAAAGTCATCAACTTTTATATAGTATTCATCGCTTTCCAACAGGAAAAAATTAGCCAAAGTCAGGTAAAAGAATAGTGTTGGAATCTAGCACTCTACACCTGCACACGATTCACTTTTCCAAATTTTCTTCACCAGCTGTCAAAATTAAAGCACTACTCTTCACGCTATAGTCACTGTTTATTTTAACCTGTTTGGCTAGATTTTCCTGTTTTCACTGTTTCAATTCAAACATTACACACGAACGAGTCAATAAAATATATGTGTTAACATTAATTTGATGACTTTTTAGCTTGGTCCTTTTATTTCAGCTTCACACCCAGTCCTGCTTCTGATGATGCTATTTTGTTGTTCTTTTTTAACTGCTCCTATCCTACGTAATATCTTTGTCGCTTCGACAACACAATGGCCTCCGTTTGTCGAGTCGAGTATTCCTTTTCTGAGGCTACTGCGACAATGACCAAACATCACACACAGACACTATGTACAGGGTTGCCACATTTGTTCTCATCTGCTATTCTATCGAGGACAGTTTTCTTTTTCTCTGTAATTATTGCTGAATTTATTTAAAGGAACATGCGACCATTTCTAACTATTCTTCACTAAGTGCATAGCTCCACAGCAAAGGAGAATTTCATATTCAGTTATGAGGATATCTTCAATACGTACTTTACGTGGAGCGCAGACGGAACACATCCAAAAAGAAAGAAGACGAAGAAAAACACACTTCACTTGTTCATACAATTTAACTATTCAAAATGTACACTATTTTGCTAAGTTTCCACATTTGAATTCATATCCCGTGATTAATCGATGTTACCTGCCAGCATTCAAAGCAGTCCGGAGCCAAACAGAGTTCGAATTGATAATAAAAGCTGGAATTATATTTTGTGCGTACACTATTAGCTCCGCTCCTGCTTAGACGACGAAATACACGAAAAAAATATGGCTGCACAAAGTTTATTCTGCGTGCTGTCCGTGCCGTCAAACCATCAAAACTTTTTCGAGTCAGGGTACCTATATGACAAGATGGTCTGGGCTGAATAGTACGTTATTGGTAGTGAGCCTATGACGTATTACTTTGTAAGTAGCATGGAGTCGTTAATTGGCCCTGACGACTCTGGAAGGAAATATTTTTGCTTTTGTTTTCACACATAAATTGACAATTACATATGAGAATTCGCGTAGGTGCGAATAGCCTCACAAATCTCTTTTACTTGTGTCAGGGCCAATTATAAAGCATAAACAAATTTTACTTATAGCGAATTTCTTCATTCCACCAGCTCACCTTGTTTTGACCTGGAAGCAACCTAACTGCTGTCAAAACCTTTCTTTATTCCCCCGGTTTTGACCTAGTTCTGACCTGCCGTGCTGCCCGAAGCGCACTGTAAAATTTGTCAGCTTCAACCCACCACCGCACGTGCTAAGGGCTCATTCAAATAATACATAACGCGCTCAGGGGTGGGGGGGTATTCAGCGAAGCGTTACATTGCGTGTGGCAAACATGTAAAATTGCGTTACGTGGGGGTGGGTGGGTATTGAAAATTGCCAAATTCCGCGTTATGTAATATTTGAATGGTTCCTAAGTTCGTAAACAATTATCTGGCATCTCTTTCTTACTTGCGTCGTAAAACGCGATGTCGTTACTTTATTCCTCGGGGTTTGGGGGTCGATAAAGCCCACATCCATGTCACGAACGTCATACACATACATTTTGCTTGAAACCGGTTTTTCTCTGGCTCTCTGGCTCGATTATACGTCAAAAGGCTGTCAGTGCTTGCGAAACAGCCAATTAAGCACCGTCCGTGCGAGATCAACTGTTGCTGCAAGTTTTGTGTAAAAATGCAGATAGCGAAAAACGATTGTTTTGCTTTGAACGTTTTATGGATTTTGTGCAGGACATAAATGGTCAAGTTCAAACATGTTTCAACACGTTCCGGATAGCCTTACATCCAATATAGTTAGAAGCACGCAGAAAATCCGTACAGCAACACATGCGGCACAATGAACGGAGCTTATGACTATATTTCCAACAGTAGCGCCATCATCATCGGCGGCGGCTTCAGGAAACTGTTGTCATGACATCGGTCTGATAAAGCCGTGAAAAAGAAAATTCATTTTGTTCATTATTTGTCGAGCAGTTGGACTGGACGAGGTACGGAGTACTATGGGGCAACGTGTATCAGAAAAAACACCAGTGTTACGTATGTCTTATGTATGTTACGTATGTCTTATGTATGTGGTAAAACCACATTTTGGGGTTTGGAGGTCAAACTGAATCTCCATTTATTATAACCCGGAAAGTTTATGGATCGCCCAAAGCTGCCATAGCTGCGAGTGTGTGAGTGTTTAGCGTTTCGATACACATTGACCATCTTGTCATATATATATCTTGTGCTCGAGTCATTCGACTTCAAATAGGAAGGGGCTAAGTCGACATAATGTAGTTTATGTCGACTGTCTACCGTAATGTCAAACCAGAGATGCCAGATGTTTTTGAAAAATGTTGCAACTGCTTGAAAAATCAGAAAATTCTGCTTGAGATATGAAAAAATCTATCCGTGATTCTAAAGATTTGGGTTGTTCAGTTATTCTAGTTTTTATATATTACCTGAAACAAAATCCGTATTTATCAAATTAACCAATCTAACATTTGCATCGAACTCAGAAAATCAATATCGAATGTTTTAACTCATAATTTCAAATCCTGTAGGATATACGTATACATCATTTTGTTTGTGTCGTTTATTGTCTGCATAATTCCATTGCGTCGATTAAAACATGAACAAAGTCAAAATGGTGCAAATGGTGGTCGAGCAATTTATTTTTTCCTTGTCTGTTTCGTCGATTTTATGAGAGCATATCTGAGATGGCAATACGTCCTGACGGAAGTAAATCATCTTTTTCACTCACGTTGACCCGTATGCGAATTTTAGGGAAAGTTACCAAAATGGTTGCTATCGCATTCATTCTTAAAGAAATTTCTACCTTCTGCATTCCTAGAATAAACAAATTGAAGGTGGCAGCACCGTAACTCCGTCAGAGGCGTCAAAGCGAATTCGTTTGGCATATTCGTTAATTTGTTTGTGAATGGGTGTAAGAAGAAAAATGTAAGCAAGGTAGTACCACATACATAAGACATACGTAACACTCAGGAAGAAATTTTCCAAAAAAGTTGGTACAAAATGAACTACTCGAATGGTACCACGCTCTGAATAAAATCACTGTTTGAGTTGTTTTTTTAAGGCAGTATACCTGCGCAGCCCTGCATTTGTCTCGTTCCTATTCGGAAAATGCTGCATTGATTTTGTAAATAACGTTTTGACAGTTCCTTATGAAATTTTTTTTGGGCTCGATAAAGCCGAGAAAAAGAAAATTCGAGTAGTTGGACAGGACGAGGTACGAAGTACTATGCATGGGGCAACGTGTACCAGAAAAAAATGTCAGTGTTACGTATGTCTTATGTATGTGGTAGTACGGTCGTTTTGTAAAACTTGTTTAAAAGTGTCGAACAGTTTATTTTCGCAAATTTTGTCAAATAAGCGCATTCATTTCATGTTGCATAATAACATATAACATTAACCCGAATCAACCAAATAAAAAAGTAAAATATTCACAGAGAATTCCAGGCTGATTCGGATTAAAACGTTGTTTGTTTACATATTGCGACTTACGCCGGTTTGAAAAATTCCGCGCAAAATGTCTCATGCAGAGTGTGTCTGCACCTCTGCCCGGAATGACTGCAAGATTTTTACTTTTACAGGTATAAACGAAATCAACCTGGCAACACTGACTTCAACGCTCATGCTCATCGTTTTTTGTCTGCTGGCTGAGTGCTGGTGTTTCTAGCAAAACAAGCTAGCTGCATCGAAACTATTTTCTTACGCGGTTAAATTAATAAATCTGTTAAAATTCCTCTCATAATGTCAACTAAAACATCTAACAGTTTAGATGCTAGGGCAGAACTTGCTGAATTAGTTAAAAGAAAAGCAGAAATATCAGTAAGTATGAGGATAAAAAACAATTCACACATTACTATTTGTTTACACTTCAGGAAACACTCGCCAATTTAGAAAGGCAAATATATGCGTTCGAAGGATCTTATCTAGAAGATACACAACTATATGGCAATATTATTCGAGGTTGGGATCGTTACCTTACCACCAATAAAACGACAAACTCGAAGGCTGATAAACGAAACCGAAAATTTAAGGAAGCGGAGCGGCTATTCTCCAAATCGTCTATCACATCGATGGCGGTAAATATTTTGCTATTTCGAACCGAGTTGCAATATGATGTTTTCTATGTATCGTAGGCCGTAAGTGGGCTGGTTGATCCTAACGATGTCAAACACGATCGCAATAGCGAATCGGACTCGATGACTAACGATGACTCGAGTGACAACCAAATAGGAGTTCTAAATTCAACTTCATCGCTTGGTGCGGGTCTTGACAGTTCCGTTAAAAGCGCCGTCGCCAAAGGTCTCAATTCTTCGAAAAACAATTTGGAAAAGTCTTCATCCTTTCTAAACCGACCTTCCACCCCGACTAAAGACGTGAGTGCGCCACCGAAAGATTCCACAACACCGAGCAGTACAGCTAAGCACAAAACCAGCATTGGTTCGGTGAAAAAGACCAACTCAAACAAAAAAGTTCGTCATCGTTAAATACAGTCCAGTATATTACGATAGTTAGATTTTTATGATTTTTATGTTGCGTTTTCGCTTAAGTTTCTAGTAGGATGTTCGTATGTAATCAAGCTGTGCAGTTTTATAGGTATAGATTAATTCTCGCGGGATACGTCTTGCTGTTTCAATATCAATGACTCGAGTTATGACCCTCTTACTCTTAGAATCATATTCGTAAGATCCTTTCTGAAGTTTTCGTTCCAATTTGTGCTAAGAGCAATTTGAGCGTTTGGGTGGCCCCTCGTTTAGTCGAAGTTAATTTGGGAATACCATTTTCAAATTCGTTCAGATCGATAGAAATGTCGAATACGAAAGGGAACTAGAATAAGGTGTGTATTTAGATTCCCCAACTAATGTAAAACAAATTTATTATAAGACAGCATGCTACTGCTGATGCTAAGCATTTTAGTTATTTAAACAAACATTCTGGACAATTATTTCGAAGAAAAAAAAAACAAATAATAAATTAATGCGCGATAATAAAGTGATTCTTGCCACAATGGTTTGAAATTATCCGAAACTTGTACGAGTGACTTCTGTTTGGATGAACAAGTTTTCGGTACATTCCCATTTATCACCATATTTGATTTTCATACGAAAAGATAGACTCGAACGAATTGGAAAATGCTGTTCACATTTTCGATTAGGCTAAATAAAGCGATAATAGGCTGCATTCTATGAACAGGTAAATTACCAAGAATATATCCAGAGCCGGATTTACGATTTTCGGGACCTGGGCCCAGTTTTGTGTAGCCCAGTCTTGTGAATGATGTGTATCTAGAACCTTCATTTACCTTTTAAACCTGAACAAAAATTTGTCACTAATTTTTAAAACTTTCCATGGGGTTTCCTTGCTGAGAATTCTAGGATTTGGAACCCTCCCTTTAGAGTATAACTGCCTTTAATGGACCACTTAGTAGCGAAGCTGCAAATTTTGCAAGAAAAAGTGTAAATATCTAAACTGAATTAAGTATTTCATTATGTATAAACATGAAGTAACATGTTTATCATCTGTTCTGCATGAAAAACAACTAGATAATACCACTATTTTCTTATAATAAAAGAAATAAATCATCATTTCAGTTTCTTTTAATGGGCCACCGTTTCCTTATTTGGACCACAACAATTTCCTAATTTCCTCTTTAACCGTAGCTGCCGCTGATTAAACTAACTCTGGCTTACGCACTGAGAGCTCTGGATCTGGATCAACTGTAGACTGCACCCGTTCGTAATGGGGAATCCTTTACGTGCCATCCGAATTATCCAGCCAACAATTAAATCCTCTTCCACGGCAGTCAATGCAGTTTGTTTACCTTTTCGTAGCTTTCCTAACCACTTGCTGCTTGCACGGAACATTACGGTGGATCGTGGAACATTGGAGCGCCTGCAAGCTTCTCTAGTTGAAACACCACTTTTTATTGCTTGAAGACACTCAGTAATTCAGTATATTTTTCACCAATTTCCGGCGTTTTTCCCATTTTAGCAGCAATTTTTTACAATAACACGATCATAACAAATTTATGGTAACTATGATTCGCGGCGTTATTTCGATGATAGCTCTTGTTCGAAATGAAGCATGCCGGAATAAGGAAAACAGTATTATTTGTCCATTGGGCCACTATTTTTTCAAAATTTTAAATGTTTTTCTAGTAAAATTTATTGCTTATCTTTTAAAGACACTATTATTCTACCCGTCTATCGAAAATCTGATTATTTTCGCTCGAAAAGTGTGTGTCAGTACAGTTTTTGTTAAAGTCATTTCCTATGAAAACGTTAACGAACCATCGCAAACCAGGTAGTTGTTTTTAAAAGACATTTTTTGCAGCTTTATGCAGCTCTAGCTGCAGTATATTATAGTAAACGTCTGTTGCGACATTTCTAATGAAGAACATTATCAAAGTTGTCTAAGCATTAATCAAAATTAGTATATTTATAATGTGTTATTTGGTGTAAGAAGTTCAGGTGGTCCACTAAAGGAAGTGGTCTATATTAAGCAGATCCCTACATCAGACTAACGTGCTGCCGTAAACTACGAAAATGAAAGGAATGCTGTCAAATTTCAGTAAGATTGTGAATGTCGTAACATTTATATGACAAGTTGTGAGTTTAAAGTACTATCTAGCTGCAACTGTAATCTTTTAAGCTCATTAAATATTTGTTTGGAATACAATCAAAAGATTGAAAGAAATCCAATCAAAATACGTATCCGTAAAGAGATAAATTAAACATTCTTACAACTGAATTGAATAGAAGTTTTTTTTATTTAAGTTTATTCTGCTAAGATCGCTTCAAAAAACGTATTTTTTTAAATTTTTTAACCATTTTTTTTGTTTGACCCCATTAGTCAAATCGGATTTTGGATCGAATATTTGATAATTGATTTTGATATCAGTATTACGCTTCTACTGACATGAATTGAGTGCTAGTTAAGCAAAGGAACTTTGTGTTGGGTCGAAGCATCAGTCAGCACTGGCTTATAGCGCATAAGGACACTTTGTTATATCTTCAATGGTTCAACTAAGTCAGTACAAGATACATTTTGGTACGGTCACTTTGGACCAGATATTTAGAAGAACCAAAGTATGGTTACCAATAGGCTACAAGTAAAACATATTATTGAAGGTGATTAAGACTCTCATTTAGTAATGCTGCACTTACCGCACAGCTAGTTGGTTTGGCAAAGTCAATTTTTTTAATATATTCAACATCAGGCTTTGTTCGTAGCTCTCTGTTATTTCTTTTCGTTACTTTCGAAACTTGTCAACAAAATTGTTACGTTAGTACATAGATAGGGTACAGTGGTGCTTATTACTATGAGATATACATCCTGAACATATTACAAACACAGACAATTCCTCTTTTCCACTCCTCCGGTAGCTATTCTGCCCCATCTATAAGAAGACCCTGTTGTCCGATGATGCTAAGTGAATAAACTGAAAAAAATAAAGAAGAGCGACAAACTAAACTGCAAGAACTATCGAGCAATCACAGTCCTGAATGCCACCAACAAGTGTTTGGTTATCTTTCAACGCTTGTCACCATTAGCCAGCAGATTTGTAGAAAGTTACCAGGACGGCTTCATGGAAGGATGGTCTACGGCTGACCAAATCTCTACACTGCGGTAGATTCTTCGAAAAAGCCCTGAGTCTAGAATGTCTACACACCATCTTTTCGTTGATTTCGTTGAGCCGCATCCGACACAATAAACCGACAGAAGCTATGGAAAATTCATGACGAAAATGGCTTTCCGGAGAGGCTCACAAGACTAATTAAGGCTACGATGAAGAATGTAAAGTGTTGTGTGAGGATTTCGGGAACGTCGGACTTCTTCGAGTCGCACAGGGAGCTTCGCCAAGGTCCCTCCTATCTAACGTTTAACGTCGCGCTAGCGGCTAGAAGGTCTTATAAGACAAGTCGGGTTTATAACATGCGGGGCATGATTTTTAACCGATCAGGCTTTGCAAATGACGTGAATGTTATCGGTAGAAAATTTGAGACGGTTACCGACCAGTATACCCGACTGAAACTTGATACAGATAGGATCGGATTGAAGATTAATACGTCTAAAACAAAGTTTGTATTCGAACATGACAGTGCACAAGTAGGCAATAAGGTAACAACCGACGAAAATGAGTTCGAGGTAGTCGACGAGTTTGTGTACCTCTGTTCGTGAGAACAACAATACCAGCCAGGAGATTAGAAGGCGTATTATCAAAGGAAGTCGTGCCTACTATGGGCTCCATAAAAACTATGATCGCAAAACCTGAGTCACCACACCAAGTGTATTTTGTACAAAATGCTAATGAGACCGGACGTTCTCTACGAATATGAGGCGTAAACAATGCTCGAGGAGGACTTGCGAGCGACCGCAGTTTTTGAACGTCGAGCTCAGAAAACCATCTTTGGCAGTATGTTGGAGAACGGTGTCTGGAGGCGTAGGATGAACCACGAGTTTGCGCGGCTCTTCGGCGAACCTTTTATTCAGAAGGTGACTAAAGCTGGATGGATACGCAGGGCAGGACGTGTAGCTAGAATGCCGGATAGCTACCCTGCAAAATTGGTGTTCGCTTCAAATCCGGTAGTAACAAGAAGACGATCGATGAGCACGATTTGTAGAGCACCGGGTGCCCGCGGAATTGAAGGCAGAAATCCATGGACCCGGTAAATTGGAGGAACTACGTAATGCAGGCCATGTTTCAGGACGTACGGCCCTTTAAGTAAACCAAATAAGTAAGGAAATATATTACAAACGCATCGCAATATGGATAGAGTTTTGTTATCACTTATATTACATTCCAATGCATCTGTATTGTCTACGATTCATACAATACTTCAAAGGAACTCCCTCGCCGGTGAAATTAGAAGTATTTTCAACTACAACTCCTAAATGTTCAATCCCGAAAAATCAATCTAATCTATAATACCTACCTATATACCAAGCAGAATACTTCTTCACTTGAGTGGTAGAATTTCGGAAAATTACGAACATTTGTTTAATTGCAACTACTCGACGAAACAGGTGTAAACTTTTACTGTATTTACTGTTTACTTTTACAATTTTAACCGTTGCTTGAACTATGAACTAAATATTCAACGGACTATATACAATCTTAAAACTAAAACTAAACTGTGTACTAATCTTTAGTCCTTAACTGACCCTCTCAGGAAACAAGTGCTGCTGTGGATGTACGACGCTACGTGAAATTGATATGAACAACCTTGTTTTTGTTTTGCGCACACAACGAAAAAGTTCAAAACTTAACGAAGTGCTTTTCCACCTCCTGCCGAAGATGTATAATTCGGTTATACAATTTAACGGCTGGTCCAAGTTTTATGTCCAGATACTTCACCAAATCATCCCGCGTCAAGCTAAGAAAAGCTGAACCGTCAATTTTTTCATCGCGTATCTGTTTGCCCATCTCGGTACACCCGGGCAAGCATTCGACATATTTGGCGACCTCTTCCACCGACCAGCGCAGTGGATTGAGATCAAACTCGGACAGACCTTCAGTGCAGCGGTCCAGGATCTTAGACGTTTGCAGCCACAGCTCGTACGACTGCTTCAAGCGTGGTCCGAAATCGGTTATTACTGGCATGGCTATCTTCATCAGCGGATCTACGTTAGTGTTAGACGTGGCTTTAGGCGGAGATATTGCAAGTTCCGTAGATGCCGGCGCTGTTTGTGTAGACACATTTGGTAATGCATCTTCTGGTTCCTTCTTTATCTTTTTTGCCAAGGGTGCTCCCAGTAGTAGCGTCTCTTGTTGAGAGTTGTATTTATGGGAGGTAATTATTTGTCTATAAAATATAAAAAGTCAATTAAATCATCTTCAAGCAAGAACAGTGTTTTTTTAACATACTCATGTGCTATTCGCAGTCGTTTGCGATCTTCCGATAGCCAATTGTTACTTCTGTAAGGACACTCTATCGATCTTTTGTGGTAGCGATTTCGAAAATTTCTAGCGTTTCCTTGTCCAAGACAGTATGGAATTTCACAACTACTTTTTATTGAAGCAGGTCGATAGTCTGAAAAACAACGAAAGATTTTTTCAGTAAACGTATTATGTGATTCGTTTGGAAAATTCTTACCGGCCGGAAATTCTATCGGATGATTAGTTCTTTTACACCAGTTAACCGGATGGATATCGGAACTATCATCCTCAATCCAGAAAGAATAGAAATTGGGCCACCCATCGAAGCAAACTTTAATTTCGTATCCATCGGTTGCCACTACAGTAGCCGGCCGAATCAGCATCTGATTCTTGCGGTCGACGACCTCCAACTTCATACCATTTTCAAAATCAATTGGATATCGCGTCACGAATAGGGATTTATCTGCTTGAATGATAGATTTGCCAATGCGTCTAGACTTCATTCGAATGTATTTGGCCCATTCAAAAGACCCCTTGTTCCAATCTGCGAGAAAAAACAAAAGCAAACAAACATTAGATTAGATTTCTTTGCATCGCTGATTACCCTTATCTTCGTACCTGGTGGAGCAGTTATATTGTATCCATTTTCCTGATGCCAGTTTATGTAGTGAATGTACGGTGAATGGATATCTACCCAGTAGTCATATCGCTCGTCCCATCCGTCGAAATGAACCAAAATACGGTTGTCGATTTTGTCGCTAACAGAAGCAACACAAACTTTACCAGATTTCTTCAAATCATCCGCCTCTAAGCACATTCCGATCTCAAATTTGTTCTCGTTGGACTGGAATTAATATTAAATTATTATTGAATTGGGATTATTATTTTAGTTCAAAATTTACCGTAGAATTCAAATGAGTGAATAATTGCTTTGAAGCCGCCATCGAGTGCGTTTTGGTGATGTAATCCGACCAGCGGAATTCACCTTCGTGGCCATAGGGCGGTTGCAGTGTGCGTCCAGTATTGCGACACCAGCTCGGGGGAAATATATCCAACGAGTCGGCATTAACCCAAAAATCGTAATCTTGGGAATAACCGTCGAAACTTAACCGCATCCGATAGCCACGCACCTCTACTATGGTACACACGCAAAAAAGTGAATTATTCTCTGGATCGATGGCTTCCAACTTCATACCGGTTCGGAATTTGTTCGGTCCACTGGGATATGGATTGACAAACAGATTCAGTGGTGACGGTGTGCCTTTCGCTTTTGAGAGATAAGGCTCCCAGAAAAATTTGGGCACGTTCGAATGATCACTCATAGGGAACTGAATATCCTGCGGTGTTTTCGCTGTAACATCTTTCAGTGGGAGATTGGTTTTATCTTTGAAAGCGTTGCTGAAGTTCAGCGAACTACTTAAAGAATCGTCATCGCTCGTCGGGAGTGGTGTGTTGGTGGACAATTCCGACTCCGATGAACCGAGACCTTTTCGCTGCAGAGATTTCGACCGAGCAATACTGCTCAACAGGGCTCCATTTTTGCTCTGCTTCATGCAGGCAACCGAGCAATATTCTGGGGTGGCAAACTCATTGGCATTGCCTTTACAGCGGCAAGTACGACACCGATAAACTGCATCAGGAACCTGTGATTTTCGTTTGTTGCGGCTAGATTTACCTATAGTTTGCCGTTTGGGCAGTGGTTCCTTAACAGAGTCGTAAATATTTGTCTTGACGTGATTTACATATTCTTTCAAGTCCATCGGTTCTACTAATCCGAATTGATTGAATTGAAAGTGAAGGTAGCTTGCTCGCATGTATCCTATTCCATCGTCCCATTTGATCAGATCGGATGGAGTAGAACCAAAGTCTCCCTCGATGTAGTCCTTTTCTTCCTTTTCCTCGCGGTCAGCAACCGATCTGGACTCAGAGCGTGTCTTTTCGCGAACATTGTGCGATTTAGCTACGTTTTGCGGTTTTCTGTGAACCTCGATAGCTACTTGCATTTTTTCTTGTTCGAAAACCGGTGGAGACTCCGACGACGTATCCTCCTTCTTGGGTGGACTGATTGTGTGCAAGCTGGACATCGATGTTTTGATGCTTCTGCTTTCATCTGACTCATCAAATTTTTCACTGCATAAAAGTGAGGAATGAATGGATCTTGTAGAAGCACTTTTCCTGCTTGCAGAGCGTCGATTCGAGCGCTTTATCACTGATAATGGTTTTGGAATCGGTGGAACTTCATCATCGTTTGGCGCTTCCTCCCGATTAGCAGGCTCTGAAAGTCGCCTCGAGCGATAAGAACTCTTCAGCTGCTGGTATTCCGAGTGAGCTCTCTTCTGCAAACGAGGACTTTTCATTTGTTCACTCCACAGACCTTCCAACTGTTCCTTCTGTTCTTCGCCATCGGGTGTGCTGGGTCGGGTAATATAGGGATCCTCAACTTTATCTGCTTCTTCTAGCTGTTTTTGTTCACCATCCGTATTTCCATTATAGTTTACCGCTTGAGCTTGTTCATATTCACACAAGCTTTGTAGTAGATCCATCTCAATAGGCTCAATCTCATCTTCTTCCGTTTCGGATTCATCTTTTTTGTCATGTTCAAAAGGAAGTTCCTGCGTAGCTTGTTCGGTTGTAGTTGACGACACTTCTGCCTCAGAAACGTCCGCTTGTGAGCTGCTTTGTGTGACTGTTCTGTATTCCTGATCTGCCTCACACGAATCAGGCAATTCTTCTGTTTGCATTGTTTCTTGCATTGTCGATTCCGGTTTTTCTTCTTCGGGCAGCAACAATAAGGACGGCTGGGAGACACTCATTTGCGTGACCGGATGCACTATTTGTTTAACACTGATGGTATTGCTCGAATTGTTGTTAATACTGTTATTGGATGGATAAACAATGTCTTGCACGGTGGAAGGGATGTTCTCGATGGCGGTTCTTGGCATGAGAGCTAACGGTGGTGTTGCTGTCTGAACGATAATCTGAGCTGGACGTTGTGAAATGCTTGCCGGTGATGGGAGTCGCTTGCGGCTAGCAGGACCGGTAATTATAATTTTACGTTTCAATGACACCGGCGACAGTGGTGGAGTACCCGGAATAATGCGGGGTTGTCCGGCTGGTGGTGCCGGTCCTAAATGGTTTTCCGCTGTTTTGTAGATAATCTTGTTGATAATAACTTTACTCTGGTTCGGCGACAACACTGGGTTAAGGGGTGGAGCTATAGATGCTGGAGAAACAGGATGGACATGTTTAATTAACGTTGATGGTTGTGGAGATTGTGGTTGTTGTTGTTGCGGTTGTATTTGTATCGGCGCTTGCTGCAACTGTTGTTGCTGTTGTTGGGCTGAATGTTGATGCGATTGTGACTGCTGCAGAATGTGCTGTGGTTTCGAAATCGGTATCGGCATCTGTTCGTTCCCAGCTGTCACTTTGATTGTGGTTCCAAAGGGTAACACATGATGGCATACATTTGCCGATCCTGCCGAAGAAGCCTGCGTTGCACTGTCGGCACTGTTTGGTTTTATCACGGAATTCGTATAGTTGACGTTGACAGGTGGTTTAGGTGCAATGGGCTTTAAATATTTAATGGAAGAGGATAGCCGCTTCAATTCTGCAGCGCTGGAAATAGGCATCGCGTTCGGCTGTATCATTGTCATAGCGGAGGGTACCTGCTGCTGCGTTGTTATCATTTTCTGCTGCAGGGACATTATATTCGTGTTTCCTATTTGGAGTTTGAAACCAGGTGTTTGCATCTGAAAAATATAAATGTAATGTGTTACTAAGGAAAATAATCCGAACAGCTTGTACAGATTCAACGGTTGTCTTGTTGAATTCAACCAACATCGCCAATTACAATTCGCTGAAGAGTAATAATATTCCACTGGTCAGTTCTATCATAAGGACTTGTTTTGCCAAGAGAGAAGAGTCTTATCGAAACCTCGTTCGTTCTGCCAATATAGCACAACAATTACAATTCCCTGAAGATGGCTATTACACGTTTTCTATAATAAATATTAATTACTAGTTGAACGTTCCCTGCGATGCTCGGGATCAAAGGTTTTGAATTTAAGAATCATTTTTTATAATTCATTACTGCTTTAGCACAACTTACTTAAAAAATATTTCTCATCTTATACGTTCATCATCACTTTAAATACTTCAATATTTTGAGAACAAAACACACATAAACTGGAAGTCGCCATATCGGATTTCCAAACGACGTATGGAGTTCCACTTTCGGAATTTTTGAAATGGTTGGTCAAATACCACTTTAGGTTATTTTTGTGAAGCCAGAAGCCGCCGTTTTGGAAAATGTTGTGTGGAGTCAGCCCAGTTTCGAATATACCTATACTGGGTGATATTCGGGCTATTTGACAATCGTTTACAGTAAAACCTCTTTTAGGAAGTTAAAGTAAGTAAGAAGAATTGAGCTTGACCATTCATGCTTATTTCTCCTCTATAATGAAATCTAAAGAGTTGCTTGTGATTTTTTTCCAAGGAGCCAAGGAACACGTCTGAGAAGAAGTGAAGGTTTTCTGATAACTAACAATTGTGCTTTTTTCCACAAAACTATGCAGAAAATAAAAAATGACTTTCAATGCTTAAGTCGCCTCTTAATCTATGTTCAAACCAATGAAATGAAACCTTTCCTCCAGATAAATGTTCCAAGATCTAGTTTGGGTAAAGGTAAAAAAGTAAATCGAATCCCGTAATGTGTTACTATTCACAAATCTACGAATACATCAGAAATGTAAATTTTTTATGCTCGACTCACACTGATTCAAAACATGGATTTCTCTGCAAAAAAAAATATTTGGAAATGTGGAAGAAAAAACGAACATTTGATTGAAAGAAAAATCACATGTCATCGTTTTGAATTCTGATTTAGATGCGATTTGAGCTTATGCTTAAAAAGTCAAAGTTTTGCATGTATTATATGTTTTTCAAAAAAATCAAAGAGAGTATTTTAAGGTGTTTCTTTGTATGCAGAAAATCATCTTCAAAAATGCTTCGAATATACGTAGTTTTTTGAGTAATATGTCAACTTTTAGCAATAAGATACGTGTTATTTTTTCTCAAATGTCTTTCCTGAACATTAACTAACATTTTATTGGAAAACAATCACATATCATAGCTTTGAATTTTGATTTGCAGACAAATTGGGCCTAAATATTCATGATTTTTTCACGTAGTTTTGTGATTATTATCTCAAGTTTTAGTAATCAAATACCTGTTATTTTTATTCGAATGTCTTTCTTGAACATAAAAGAACTTGATAATGAAAAAAAAAAATCACATGTCATCTCTTTGAGTTTCGATTCGGAGACGAATTGAGTATAAAAAGTCATAATTTTGCATGTCTTACGTAGTTTTGTGAATAATATTTCAAGTTTTAGTAATTAGCTATTGATTATTTTTCCTCAAATGTTTTTCCTGAACATTAACAAACATTTTGATGAAAAAAGTATCTCATGTCATCGCTTTGAATTTTGGTTGAGAGGAAAATTTAGCACAAAAAGTCACAATTTTGCATGTTCTACGTAGTTTTGTGAATAATATCTCAAGTTTTAGTAATCAGATACTAATTATTTTTCCTCGAATGTCTTTCCTGAACGTAACAAACATTTTAATGAAAAAAGAATCACAAGTCATCGCTTTAAATTTTGATTTAGAGGAAAATTCAGCTTGAAAAGTCATAATTTTGCATGTTTTATGTAGTTTTGTGAATAATATCTCAAATTGTAGTAATCAGATACTAATTATTTTTCCTCGAATGTCTTTCCTGAACATTAACAAACATTTTAATAAAAAAAGAATCACATGTCATCGCTTTGAATTTTGATTTAGAGGCAAATTCAGCTTGAAAAGTCATACTTTTGCATGTTTTACGTAGTTCTGTGAATAATACCTCAAATTGTAGTAATCAGATACAAATTATTTTTCTCCAAATGTCTTTCCTGAACATCAGCGAACATTTTCCGGTTAAAAAACCTTTATGTCACCGCTTATTTTTCTGATTTAGAATGATTTTAAATGATGATGATTACTGTACACCACAGAGGCAGAGGGAATAATATCAATAAGATCAAGCGTTACGGAATTCCATTTTTATATAGTAAGAAGAAGATCTTAATATTTTTGGCACCTAAACCAATTTTGAGATGAAGCTAAATTTTCGATTCCAGATTCTACCTGACTCATTGCTCAAAAGTTATTCCCGTTAGACCAGTGAATCCCAGCCTTTTTGGCTTCGCAGCCCCTGAAAAAATATCAAATGCAACTTTTGCAGTACGAGGCTGTGTTTGTTAGTCTGATATCGGCCTACACTGCCGTAATCTCGCAGACTGACGTAAGCGCCATTTTTTCAAATATGGGGTTCTTATGCCAATTTGTTCGTTATTCGAAGAACCATCTTTTGGTATCTTTTTTTTTAGTTGTTACTTATTCGTACGTTGCATAGATTCAAGAAAACAAAATGACGTATGCACCATTTCAATACAAAAGTGACAAGTAACCTGTTCGTTTTTGGGCCGTATTGAAAAACTGATCAAATGGATGTACGTCATAATGTTATATCACGGCAGTACAGGTCTTATTTGTTCAATGTCTTGGTTTCAATTGAAATATATCCGTGATAGATGCAAAACATATATAGAATCATAACTAATTTGTAAACGATGTATTAGAAAAATAACTCGTCTTTCTCAACTTCAACGGAAAAACTGCAATTTTTTCCCCGCAGCATTGAGACTCTGCTTAATATATGTGAAGTGCTCTCTTGTATTTGCCAACTGAAACACAGAATTTTTTAAAAAAGTAAAGCCTTGGTGCTACATTCCGATTCGAAACTTGACCTTCTGTTTATTTATACACAGACTTTGCAGCCGACTGTTTAGTGTACAGGACAATTGCGGGGCTAGCGCTACGATCCTACTGACACTAACAGTCTCTCCCGAGACGAGACTCGAACCTATGACATCTGATTTGTTAGGCCAGCATCGTACCTCGAGACCATCTGGGAGAGTTTCTATAAACAAAATCTCGTTTCGAGTGCAAAACAGAATTTAGCAACCTTGCAAGTTGAGTTTACTCATTTCATCTTTTTTCTTTTCCCCGCGGTAGGCAATCAATTTTCATCCCAAAAAACATATTTGAAAATATCTGAATTGGCGAAAATTGTATATCTTTACTTGCCAGTAAACATCGATTACAATCTAGCAGAGATAGATTGGACATGTCAAAAACGTTGTTTCTGAGATGTCCAATCCTAAGATTTTTTCCAATGCCGAGTTGAAAGATCTACTGCATGACGTTCACCTTGCAACAGACGACGAGGTCATCCTTTAATTCCGTATATGAAATCAACATATGTCGTATCCGATGCAATCAATCGTGTATACAAATGACCATATTAGAAGTTAATGAACAAAGTTTCGTTCCTATATCTCTCTTTCTCTTTCTAAGAACTAATCAAGAATACCAAGCAGTATCTACCAGCATAACGGCATGACAGATGGCTAAAGCGAAGATTTAATTCACCTAGCGGTGAAACGTATTTTTGTAATACCGTTACACTGCTGTTTAGTTTTTACCTAAAACTTATGAGTTGCTATATTTTAGGCATTTGAAGAAAAACTTAACAATTTAAAGCTTTTATAGATACTTCAATAAATTAAACATTTTAATCGATGAAACATTGATTGAACTTTGAACACAATTTTGTAGTTTGAAAGCAAAACATCAATTCTACTCATAAGCAAACGTGATCGTAATTTTTTGCATTTTTTTGATAGATTTTATACCTTTTGTTTTGGTATAACAGCGGTAAAAATATTACTTCCCAGATGGTCTTCAAATACGATGCTGGCCTAACAAGCCAGTCGTCGTATGTTTGAGTCCCTGCTCGGGAGACTGTTAGTGTAGATCGTAGCGCTAGCCTCGCAATTGTCCTGTACACTAACACAGTTGCTGCGAAGTCTGTGTATAATAAACAGAAGGGCGAGTTTCGAAACGGAATGTAGCATCCAAGGCTTTTTTCTTTTTGGTAACAAATTTAATTTTAGAGAGAAGCCAGTATATTTGCAAACAGTAATTGATTTATCGCACATTTATTAAAAAAAATGAAGAAGTCGAAACAGACGTACCAAAAATGTTTTTGTTTTTTTTTTTTTTCAAATGCTCATTTGATTATTAGGTAACTGTTAAGAATATTACAAATTCATAGAACTTAATGTTCACGTGTTCACCAGTAGGTACTGAAAAATTACCGTGCAGGTATTTGATACACAAAGGGATTGCCAAGAAAAACTCCTTTGTGACATAGAGCCAAAAATTTATGAGAAACCGTGTTGCTTCTATAGAAAAATCAGCTCGTTATTCATACCAACAGCGATGCGGTTTTATCTTTCTGAACCGAACCGAAGGTTGCATAATAATTTTGCACACTAGTTGTTATTATTATCACTACTAACACTGCATAGATAAAGCTAATTTAGCCACTAATTTAGGTTTTAATATGGTAACATCTCGATCCACCAGTAATCACGCACTGGGTAGGTAGAGGGTGCAACATTTAACCGCGTATCGACTCTGGTGGGGAAATATTTTCAACAGTTAAACCATTACGCCGCAGCGAAAAGTAAAATAATCAATTCTCGAATCAAAACCTAATGCAAAGTGGTTCGGTTCGAAGCACAGTGGCTGTAATTGCTGACTTGCACCGCTGGAGAACAGAAAAGCGAACAACGTCTTCCTCGCGATACACATGAAATATCACGTTCCACAAAGTTTATGATAGTCGACCTTCACAAAATTCGCACCAAGCAAATATACGTACGCAACCAACATATGTCTATTATAGGAACAACGGCTTGCTACTGCCGCACCGGTGCTTTTAATCCTGCGTGTGGAATGGATTCCACCATGAGGGCCGGGCAATCTAAGAGTACTCGAGCCTATAAGCAGCCATGTTGTTCATAAAATAACCGGATAACCGGCTGTCTAAAAATGAAACACACATCAAAGACCACTAAACATCCGAATGGAACAACGTTTTGGTGAAGAACTTTCGAAAACAACAGCGTGTCCGCAACTGCGAGAGCCGACAAAAAAGGTGGCACACGCAGGCGACGTACCTGTGACGAAATCGCACTTTTTCACGTTGCTCATACACTGTCAGGTTGCTTGCTATCTTCCGCTTACAGCTGCTTTGGTTCAATAGTCTACAATGCAACCTTCACCTTGATCGTAGTAAACTTATCACAATAGCCTGACAGGTTTTCGGCATTCCTGATCCTTGGCAATTAGCACTATTTATGTTACTAACACATGATCTCACTTTTACTAACCAGCAGATTATTGTGCATCCGAGCAGCGTTAGGGGGGATTGCGTTTCGCCTCGGTAGTATTCTGCAACTACGGCGAATGCTCGCCGTTTGACTCGCTTCTCGCGACTGCTAAATCTCTCACATTCAGCTGAAATACATGTTTTACTCCAATACTACGGGGCCCACTTTAGCTCTATAGATATACACATGTAGGACGACGTGTACATGTGATCACAGCTAGCAGCACCACGCCGCCGTCGACGTTGTTCTCCCGTTGTGTGCTCACTAATGGAATAGAATTTATTCGCTGGTTCAGTTTACTTGCTAACCGTAGCTAACCCTTTTTGAAGTTTGGTATGCTGTCAAAACGTATTGTTGTTGATTGTTTCGCGATTGAGTCGGTAGTTGAGCGGAGGAACAAAGAAGTTTAGAATGTTCAATTTGAAGTCTAATTCTTGATTTTTTTCTAATTATTTTGGACCAGTCTGCACATCAATTACAGCGAAACAATAGGAAGGCACGTTTGAAATTATTAGTTTGTTTTCATCTTTGTATGAGCTTTTAGCCTTGTGAATCACTAAAAGTTGTCAAGCTACGTGATGTTTATTTCTTGATTGATGTTTTGAAATTTAGTCATTTTATCACAGATATCTCATGTCCTGATAAAAGCTTCTTTCGCTTTGCTTTGCATCGTCCTCAAAGTTTGTTTCCCAATAGTAATAAAAAATTCAAGCTTATTTTTGAACAAATTTTAACACACCAGTGTTTGATCTTAGGCAACGTTTTGGTAGTTATCGAAGTGTATATGCATGACTTTGGGCATTTGCCCAAATTTCATTAAGAATACATATTCAATTATGAAGTTACAACCATCCTCGGTACTTTTTTAAAATTTTATATCCTTGAGATTGATTCTACTAAAATTGGATTTGCCATGCTGCATGACTCCATGCTAACTTGATATTTGTTTTAAAGTAGAAGAGAAACTAATAATGTAAACAACTGTTGCATTAGGTGTTAGGTTAAATTACGATAAAAGTAGTTAATTTATCACTCAATTTGCTGTTACCTCCATGGTATCGATATCAAAGTGACCATCGATTCATAAAACAAATTGTTGAACATAACAATGGAATGAAATAGGAACTCTTCTTTTATTATTTAGAACTCGCGATATCCCAATGTCTCTAGCAAAAACATGTACCTAGGTATATATCAATCATAGTAAAATGGTAGTTATCCAGTCCCTGATCAGAGTAGAACCAACGACAGTACTTTATTCTTCCATCTTCTCGGGTGTTGTTTTGCGCCGTTTTAAAAATTTTAACATCCAACTTATCTTGGACAATTTTCAGAATGGAATGTCGGTTGAATTAGATTTTCCTAGATACTAACATTCCACTATCGGGACATAATATTTCTATTTATTGAACACAGACTTCGAATCCTAACTTAACTGAACTGAACTGAAACTGATTACATTCCTGCCAAAGTGCAAAAATATTTCAACTAAAGCTTCTACTAGAAAACAAACAAAAAGCATAGTTTGCATGTCGAACCATTAGGCAAAGAAGACAGCGAGTGTTATACAGAGTGACAGGAATTGCTTGCCAGGAAAATAAGTGTTTATAAAAACATAACGAATGAGTTTGAGTTTGACGACAGCACATTTCGGAGTTTCAAAGTCCCTGAAAGTTGCTTCTCCGTTATGGCTACTTGGGATTAATTTGCCATTTTCAGTGTACAACAATTCATTTGCTACCGCTTTGTATGGGTCGATAACGGCGCTGGCCACGTCCTTACGATCGTTAGGATAAGAAAGGATGTTGTAAGGAAGGAGGTGTAACAGCCGTTGTTGTCGGAAACCGAGTTTACCTCTGCATCTCCACGACTGCGATGGAACGGAAAGGTTATATAACCGTGGTAAGCGACGAACAATGGTGCGCGCGAAGTAGTTATCTTCAATGCAGGCGAACGAGTTATCTCTAATGTTAAACACCGCGAATATATAATAGCGTCGCGCGCGTAAACCCTCCACCACCCGAAGTATTCAAATGTTTAAACATTTGTTTATGTCTAATCTCGAGTACTCTCGAGAAAGCAAACGCTCTTCGGAAGTTCATAAAAACATAAAGAATGATTGAAAATCAACAAAGGTTGTATTTTCTAATAACTTACATTTTGTTGTTAAAAAATTACATGCTCAGCTCGAACCTCTCACCTTTTTCTTTTATAACTAGCCGTGGACGTTTCTTGAATGTTCGCAACTGGCACGCACCATTTGTTGTGGCATATTGTCCGAAATATTGAGCAAAAGTTTTTTGAAAGTTTCAATAGTGTTACCTTTCGTGGTTCCAAGTTCAACTGAGCATGTATTTCAAAGCAAAGAAACCCAAAGGATTAAGATCCGGTGATGAGGCAGACCATTCTTGTGATGATAAGAAAGGACGCAAATTCTGGCGACACCACTCCTGTGTTGCTTTCAATTGCTGGGAAGGGGCAGAATTCCTTAGAAAATAGTAATTTCCATCTGGAATCAATATCGGAGCATGAAATAATAAGTGGTTTTCAAAACATGCTCGACGTAATGATTAGTATTGAATTTTACCTCTGACTCGATAAAAGGTGGTGGAAGCTTGACATTTTGCAAAATTTCGTTGTACAGTCGTCGTTCGATAACTGCAACATGTTTACATTGCAGTTATCGAATGCCGTTCGATAACTGCAACACTTGACACATGCCAAAATTTAGAGGGGGGTTCGTCACTACCATTTCTGTTTTCAATGATGTCGATGTTTTTTTTAATGAAAAAATACCAGAAACCCGGTATGGCAAAAATTACCAGAAAACTAAAATAGACAAGCTATTCGATTAATCAATTTGATATTCATATTTCCGCATCCTAATTCATTGCGTTTTAGTAACTACTTTACGTAACCAATATGTAGGCGAAAACAAAATTCATCACTACAATAGACCATTTTACGAGACGTTTCTGAACTCAATTCATGAATGAAATTTTGACAGAAAGCTCGGAACCGCTGACATAACGCAAGTAAAAGCAACATCAATGTCAGCAGGATCCGTGACACCTGTCAGTTCGTAAAATGGTCTATATAACGCTAGGTCACAAAGTATTGTTTGTGATCTACTATGCGCTGCCTCGCTGAGCAGTGAAAGCTAGCCAAACAATGCACAAAAGATTTTTTTTTCTCTTATAATATTTACGAAAAGTGAACTACATAACATGGTGATTTTGCTTCATTGATTAATAGTGGAGATCTATAATCTCCCATCTAGAATGAAGAGACAACATGTAAACGAAATCGAAAAAAATCGAAAGAAATGATAAAGAGTCCTTTTGAAATGTTTCTACCCGAGAAAAATAACATTAAAAAAAGCATAGAAGTTGCTGTAATTGTACATAGCTATACCATAATTTAACTATATTTTTCATTGTAAATACATCAATTTTACATTAAATATCATTTTCCAGAACAATAAAAACATCGTTTTTGCCATTTTTACCATGAAAAAAGGGGGTCGTTATGTATCTTAACAGCATTTTTTCAGGCATTTTTCCCATACATTTAGAACTCACTGACAATGTTTTTCATGGTAAAATTAGTGCCGGTGGTAGATTCAACAACAAAAAACGTTGTTAAAACATGTTAATGACAACAATCGTTTGCAAGCTTACAGTAAAAATACCGTGTTTTTTACGGTTACAATAAAAAACATTGTCCGTTTACTGTTCTCACCGCAGAATACATCGTAAATTTTTTTTCGGGTAGAGATTCAACAATTTTCATTTTCGAATGCATTTAGAATCCCCCCGCGAGATCTGCCACTTCAATGTCAAATATGACTTTGACATCAGATTTGACGGATTGCGGTCCGATAACTGCAAAGTTGTTGCAGTTATCGGTCTTGCAGTTAAAAAGCGTAACATATTTTTCCATTGGCCGCTGCTTAAAAATTTGTAAGTCCCAAAGCATCGATTTTTTTTTTTCAAGAATAAATGATTCGTCTTGCTTCTGAACAATAAATCCAATATATATATAGTCGATATAAGGCAACTTTTTTTGTTACGTTATATCGAGTTATTCCGAAGCACGAAAAAAAATATTTTTTCATTAATGCAAAATTCTTGATGGTTTCTCAAAGGTGCACAAAAACATAACCAGTACAAAAATAACAACAAAAAATGTCAATTTTACCCCATTTTACGGTACTTATTGGTTTAAAAAATACTAAAAACATTTATTCGAAACATTATACACCCCAAAAATATTTGTTGTACTTTAATTTTAAGATATTTAAAAAAGTTACGTGAAATCGAGGTTGCATTATGTCGTGGTATGACTGTATTATCTTTGGATCACAAATCAATCGATTTTTAAACCTTCCTCATCTTCGTGAAATCATTTCCCAGTTCAAAATGGTCGTGAAAAAATTTCACGCAAAACGTCGCTTTTTCCGTTTTTACTTCAGTGATATGACATTCATGATAACCTAAATTTCACGGCAGATGTCACTTTGCGACGTTTTTTTCATTTACGTGAGTCTCGAAATAGGACTTTTTTTTTTCACTTTGAATTCACCGTGAAGTGACTCCTGTAATAATCACCAATATATAGAAGAATTAAAATAAAATGTAACGTTGTCGACACAGATGATTATTAGAACATGTTTAATCCGTTGCACTAAAATATGTACATAAAATGGAAACTAAAAAACAAGAAATCTAGATAAAGGGTGTCCCACATAAAATTGCATCACATGAAAAATGCTGTAGAAATTAACCATTGGGTATTTTATCTTAAAAATTTGGGTAGAAGTAGTTTGGAGTGTATTTATATTTTTATCGCTCAGTTTTTCGAAAATTTGAAAAAATGCCGTCACACGAAAAGTAAATTCGCGAATTGATTTTGTGCAAACACCCGGAAAATCGTCAACGCTCTCATCGGAACATCAGAAAACAACTCGGAATCGTGCAGTCAACAGTGAGTAGTGTGATTAAACGTTACTACGAAACTCTGAGCATCGAACGGAAGGAGAAATGTGGTCTGAATGAATGTTCTATTAGTGATCAGGATCACAAGCGTGTTGTGAAAGCGTGTACGCGGAAACCCGATGCTTGATCAGGAACGTGGCCAAAAAGTTGAATCTGTCCAAGTCTTTCGTTCAGAGAGTCAAATACCAGGAGGGACTGCATACGTACAGTCTACAAAGGCTGAAAAATTGTGACGAACAGCAAAATACGGTGGATGATGAGACTCACGTCAAGGCGAACTTCCGGGGCTATGTTTTTACTGCCTAGCGCAAGTTTGATGTTCTGGAGCAAGTAATGAAGCAGAAACTTTCAAAGCTTGCAAAGAAATACCTGATTTGACAAGCGATCTGCTTATGTGGAAAAAGGAGTGCGCCGTTCGTGACTACCGAGACTGTAAATGGGGATATCTACTCAAGGCGACTCAGTGTCTACAGAAGCGTCTGCTTCCTCTGTTGAAGCAACATGGGGACTTACGATCTTCTGGCCGGATCCAGCTTCGTGCAACTTTTCAAACTTTGTCCTGGAGTGGTACAAGGGACATCCGAAACTGTGTACCAATTTGAAGCTTGACAAATGGTGTGATACCTAACTTTAACTTTTTTCTTAGTTCACTTAAGGCTCCGCTTAACGATATTTTCAAAATGTGAGCGGCCATTTTCGATGGGTTTGAATATCTTATAAATATAATTAATATCTTGGTAGACAGTTTCACTTGTGCCTTCCAAAATGCAGTCGCATATCACCTTACAAACGATATTGGTAACGATTAATTTTGCTATTTACAGCGATCAGTGTGAAAAGTGTGCTTATTTCAATGCGACATTCCTCTTCCTTCGACGCCATTTTGGCAACTAAATAAGAAATAGTAAAAACAGAAGAAGTGTGCCCGTACGTACACACCTGCAAAAAGCCAAGTTTCTAAAATGCACTATTAAAACAAAAAATGATTTAGGTTGACATATTTTATCGTCCTTTGTTTGTTGAGTGCAAAAAAGTTCCTAAGCAGTCAAGAACGTTCTCAACAGCTTGATTATATCGACTCTAATCACTTGAGAGTAGTTACCAAATCTAAGAGGATCGGACAGAGTCTTGATGAATTTCTTGATATTCACATGAAAGTATCGGCAAATTCTAATTGTTGGGCACAGGTAAATCACGACAATGTACGAAGGACACGATAAACTTGACAGGACTTCCATTAGGGAAGTTTTTCAACCCTCTGCAAACTTAGACCAAGACAAAAAATAGAAGAAGGACGATGTCAAACTGACAAACATAGCCACGTTGTACAAAACTTGTGTCAGATAGCAGGTACAATCATCACATTGAACAATTTGTCATTAAGCTGTTATGTTTTTCATAACAAAGCAATTAATGAAATCAAAGGACTATTCAATGTCAGTGTTAAAAATTCCTGAAAATCGTTTTGTTATAAGAAAGCTGCTGCGTTATGTTTGAATCGAATTCAAATACTCTACACGGAAAACAATAAAAACCAGCAGTTAGCGTACAAAGCAGTTGCGGATCTAACGTGAGGAAAGATTATTTTTTCTACCATAAGTAGTGCGACACGAATACTAGTCCGATCGCAGATCAAAGAATCTGTATGTGCCTTATATTTAGACGGGGTTTACATTCTTCCAATTATAAATTTTAGTTGGCAATTGTTTAGGACTCTGTTCATTTTTGCTACATGCATTGACAAATTAAATGAACAACGAAAGACGGCGAGAGCAGGTTCTCAACAACGAAACGATATCACTTATGTTGCATTTTTAGAATTTTATGCAACAGTTTTCACATTGGATCTATGATTTTTACTATTTTAATTACATATATCAAAACCCACTGTAATTACTGCCTGGCAAAAGTATGTGTGTATAACTAACTTCTACGCTTACCTTCTGCTGAAGAGTCTTCATCGCACCTGCTGCTACGATTTGGACCCCACCGTGTGGGGTTACCCCGCTAGTTCCAGGATTGGAAGCGACAACCACCTTCTGCACATTGGAGCCATGCAGAAACTGCTGCTGTCCCGTTGGATCGTTTGTCACAATATTGATTGGTATGGCACCGGGTGAGAACGTTGTGTCCTTGTTCAACACAATAACTGAAGCGGATTCTACTCCCCCGGTGACGGACGTCATCGGTAGTACACCGTCAGCTGAAGAAGCAGCAAATTGCAGCTGCTGAGAAGTAACTGGCATTGGTACCGAATTCGGTACCAACAGTGAGCTGGTTGCATTAATCGTCAACGGTGCACCACCGGCGAAAAGTATGGGAGAATTCCGTTGGACAATCACCTTCTGCTGATTTCCACTACCAAACGCCCCAGTAGTCAACTTATCTATGAGGTCACAATCGTCCGGGTCCATCGTGATGAACGAATGAAACTGGTTTCCTCGGTCCGTCAATTTAAGTTGATACTATTTTGCAAAGTTTATTGACGAGTGTCACACAATTTAGTTTCTATGCCGAATGACAGTGTACACTTGCAGGAACGTTTTCACATCCGGACACTTTTACGTCCTGTAGGGTTGTCGCACACTTCGAACGTGAATCTGTTGGTACATTATAAATAAGAAAAACTGTTGATTATTATATAAAGAACCAGCACACTTGCTAACAGTCGAGTGTGTGTTGAGTTACTAACTTGAAGTATGTTTGGAAAAAAAGGATAATGATTTTCAGACTAGCCACTAACAACTGTACGGAACTAAGTTATGCTGCATTTACGGGAGTTAAGGTATATTATGCACTTTGCTATCGATGTGTAGCATCAGTACAGCGTGAGAAATTTTGGTGAGCTAGTGATTAAAGGTGATAAACGATGAGAAATGAGAGAGAGACATACGAAATTGCTCTGGATGAACACGTTTGTGATGGTATTGAAAAAAAAAAATAATGGAAAATACAGAATCACTATCGCTACAGTCGTATTGTGGAGGTTAACATGCGAAAATGGATTAACTCTTTTGAAGTAAACAAGGATAGTTAGTCAACCTCGTCCAAAGCAAACTGAGAGTAGACTGAATTTTGAGTAAGATTTAGTGATGGCTTTTTATCCCAGACAGACTGTAATTATTAAATAATAGGCTGACATATGCGTGATTCTTGCTACTAACCTATATAATAAAAGTTTTTTTAAAAAACATTAAACTGGGCGGATTTTACAAGTTTGTAAGTTAACTATTGCAGATAATTTATTGTTGTGGCTTCACGCCGGTATGTAAAATATCCGGGGTTTTCTCACAATAGGTTTTTATCATTTTTTTTATACCATGCCGGTCTATCACTAGATTGTCTATGAATGAATATTGTAAACAATATAATCGAGAGCACAAAAGTACGTGAATCTGAAGCTAGGAGCTCACAGGAATTCACCCACACATCTTTGTCTACTGGCTCCACTGGGAGGGTATTTTACCGCTGGAGCCAAGCTTAGGTGTTGAAAAAACGCTGCTGATAGCCTGATAAAATTAATGTTGAACTTATTATCAATAATAATAATATAAATCGAACAAATCTGCACCTAGTTGAGTGACTGAATATGTTAATGTGAGTGAAATTCTGTTTATGGCAATTACGTTATTGGAAATTTAAAAGATGTTATTAATACACTGTTCTGTTATCCGACATAACAATATGAATGCATGCTCCCACAATATTGTTGGGCTTAGTCTAGCTTGTCATTTGAAAACGCTATTCTGATTCATTGTTTGTAACGAAATATATGCAGTAAAAGCTAATAATAGGTATATGATTGCTCCTTAATACCATAGTTGGAGGTTTAATAAATGCAACCATTTTAGATAAACTTAAACATAGAACACGATAAATAACAAGCAATACAGTTTTGATTTAAAAAATAACTGTTTAAAAATGTAAATAACTTCGCCGATGCCGTGAACCAAACGCGAATGACAGTTCTAATGTGATATGAGCAATGTTTTCGGAACCGCACAATTATTCACTTTTAGCAGAAACGAAAACATATTTATTCCACAATTACAGACAATATTACCTACTAAACTGTGAACAGGTGGGATTAACCAACAAATTATTAACTTGCAAATAACGTATTACACCAAATTAAGCACTATGATTGTTAACTTCGATGCAAAACTACTAGCTCTGAATGACGGGTGCTTCTGGTTGCTGATCATTCGAATAACGTGTTCGAAATTCGAGAACTCGTCTACCTACACAACCACACCTAACATTTGAGAGAGGGAGGCTTCTCTCCTCTCATGCTTCCATTGATTATTCTACCCGCGAAGCCCAAGCCACACACCACCGGTTACGAGAGAATATGACAGCACGCGATGAAAGCGGTAGGCGAGTAACTATTTATACGCACACAGTTGTAGCAACGTGTTTTCCTTTTTTAGATGCAAATTTGTCAGTTTACGAAAGCTGCAAAGTAAACAAAATAATGATTTTTCGATCTAAATCTAGCTACCGAAAGCCAAAAATTTCAATTTTAGCGCCTACGAATATATCCTATGAAGTAAATTTGTCATGATATGCTGTGCTAAGGAAAACCCATGTCACACACGATCAACAAAGCATGGTCCGTTGAATATGTAATAGTAAATAGTGAGTGCGAGAAAAAATATCACTCGCGCTATGGAAACTGAAATGAAATTCATTTATGTTCAACTGTTACGCATTACTGTACACATGGCACACGCGCTGCTTCACCTGTGGCTGTGGCGTAACACATATAGTAACGGTACAAAAATTATTGGTAAATTGTATTGTCAGAACACGATTTGGTTTTAATATGTACCTACTTGTGAGATAACTCAGTATGTAGATATCACCAACAAAAAAAGTACTGTTTTTGAAATTTTTAGGTATGCTTTCGATATGAAACACAAACCTACTTATGTTAGTTCACGTATTCACACAGTTCAAACCCTCAAAAATGGTTTAGCATAGCAAGTTTTGAACTATTTTCTCGATTTCCTGTGCTTTTAATTATCAGCATAGAGGCGTCTAGTTGACACTGCTAAAATTCAATAAAATACAAATTTGTCAGGAGATTACAGTAAAATTTTTACTACCCTACGGCGAAACTGTTACCTTTAGTGATTACTGATGATTGGCATTGATTATTCAGGATTACTCGTTGTTAATCTGCAATTCTTTAGGTTACTAGGAATAATAATTGACCGTTGAAGACAATAATATTTCCGTAGCGCGACTTGTAATAAGTTTTTATTACTTGTTATAATTTTGAAATGACCAATAGATGTGAAATATCTTCCATTAGAAAAATGAAATCATTTGAACTGTTCATAATGATATCACAGACTGACAGACATTGCAAATTTTAAATAAAATTATCGTTCGGATAATACCAGTATTTTACGTTAGAACACTAGCACCATCTGCCGCCATGTTCGCGCTGCGTCTTGTATTTCGCATCAGCAGTAGCGTACAATACAATTATACAATAATACAATTAAAATTAATAAAGGTTTTCGGACATATTGCATCATGAGGCCACTAATAAATTTATTATTTCTTTTATTTGTTATTGTTTTTTTCTTGTTTTTCATCAAATTATTGATTTTATTCTTTTTTTTTCTCATCAATATAGTATATGTATGACGCCTAAACACTATGGTTTCTTCTGGTTTAAACTCTTTTATGTGTTTTCCATAGTGTATGGTTATTTTCAAAGTAGTTATCCAAAAATTTCACATGATGGTAGGTTTTTTCATCTTCGTTTGTCTGATTTTATTTGAATGTTTCCGAAACAGTGAGAAAAGTATTTATTTGTTATTATTTTGTTGTCCATACAATTTGCTTCGTAACAATGACTTTTACCAATTGTTCGATACTGTGTTATGCGTGTTTCTTGCGTCGTTTACTGAGTTTAATATGTTTGCTTTTTCCCTTTTTATTTTCTCGTTTTTCTTTTTTTCCTATATATGATAATATGATCACGTGAATTTCGAAAACGTTACTAATTGAATGTTCACATTGTGTTTTGCCTTTTACTTTATACAAAATAGTTCCAGCTTATTTGTAGTCTCCGCTCGTTCTCTTTCGCACTGTTGTTTATAATTGTAATTATTATTATTAATATTATTATTTTTTGCTTCTCCTGGCTAGCACAATAACACAACGGAAAAGCGAAACAGTCTAGTTGTAGTTATGATTTCCAATGATTTTATGACCTTCCATGAAAATTGCCTATTGGTTTAGAATTGATACAATATGCGACTTTTCCGCTACTTTGAGGAGACGTATGAAACGCTTCACGTTGTAACACGCGAAACTTTTATTATTCGTGTTTATTTCTGGAAACAAAACGCTGTGGTTTGTGGTCATCAGAGCAGATCTCAAACTGCACTGTGTGTACGATCATCTTTCGGGGTCACTACAGAGAACTGAAACTCAAATTTGTTTCGTTTTCTTTAACTAGCTTAAAAACTACAGATAAACTAAACGTAAAACTTACGGCGGAAGTGAATTGAAACGAAATTAAAAGTAATTTGTAGATTGTTGTTTATAATGATTTATACATCTGTTTTCATTACTTTGTCAGCAGAGTAAATTAAACATGCATTGGAGGAAAAAAAATAGCTTTATCGACTTTACAAAACAAATTGGTTACTTTCTCCATCTAATTTCGCCAAAAATATACAGAAAAACACACGACTGATTTTATTTTAGTCCTTTTTCCATTCCTTATCTAACTGGGTACTATACGGTGTAATTATTTTTAATTTCAACTATACCAGTCGAAAAGAATACGAACGGCTTAATTGCTTGTCTTGAATGTTGTTTCGTTTGTTTATTTTTTAACCTTTGTTCAATGTTGCGATCATCTGATGTCCTACCTGACCGCTTGATTCATTCATTCTTCCGATCGTTTATTGTTTCTTTATCTGCTTTCGCGCTATTTGCTTATCGTTCTAGTGCTCTGCGTTTTGCACTTATTGGGTCAATTTTATTACGAGTTTCATTTATTTTTCATACTAATCCGTTGTTATTTGTTGTTTCCTTTTCTCACTTTTCTCTCTAGCAATGTAGCAGTATGTTCACAAGATATGTACAAATACAGATTACGGTTCATAAGCTTTGTTTTCAGAAAACTCACAATATCTATGTAGTTTTTTGCATTTTTTCTGTTACCTCCGTTTAGGAAAACGTTCAGCTTGGGTATAGTCGCTTAATCAATTTCGCTGATTGTTGATGAAATTTGCGAGACTATACGAACACCAAACAAACCTTTGGGCTAATTTTTCTTGTGATATAAAATACCATTATGTGGATGATATCTCCGTTGTCAAATTATTTTACTTTTCCTTGACTCAAACGCTGTCGTTTCGTTGCCGTTGGTTGATTTTCAAGATGATTGGTGTGATAAAAATAAACAGTAATAGAAAAGAAATACTTTTTCTCTTTACAACTTTCACCACGTTTCTGGAGTTATTTTTTGCAGTTATAACGCGCAGAAATTCAAAGCAAAGGCTGACACATGGTTGACCTAGTTGACCTAAGTAGTGTGATGTCATGTGCGAATTTGCATTCAAAAAAAAGTACATGAACCAAAATTTCAGACGACTGTTAATACATAGTACTTTTCTGATAAATGAATGCTTTGATTTCAGTAACTATAAAGTTGTTATTTGCAGATGTTTCTAGGTGAAATTTGAAAATATGTTTGGCGATAGATTGAGGAAAAACCTTTTCATGAACAGCTGTCAATTTCTTGTAAGCTTGTGTTCGCGAATATGCCTGAACATATCGCTAAGAAAAACTTCATTCAGCTATTTCCATATCGGTTTAAAATTACAACACAACTAATAGCGGAACACCAATAATATATTTATTGTAAAGAAACAATGTGACTTGCATACAGGATCCTTTTCATGAAAATAACACTCAACAACATACCAACAAAGTCTTGATGCGACATTTCAATTTCGAAACCTGACCTCCTTTTTATTCATCACAACCTTTGCAGCCAAGTTAGTGTACGAGATAATCACGGGACGAGCACTATGATAGTTGAATAGGCTGTCGCAGCCGCGTCGTAAATATAAGACATTTGTATGAAGAATCAGACTATTGCGTTCATTGATTAAAACTTTTGTAGTAGATATTTGCCTAATTAGAAAAGCTTCGTATATTTTTAGGTGATCCTGCTTGTGAAGGTATTTGTAAACCATTTATTTTCTCTACTACCAATGTGTTCCTTAAAGGGTGTAGAAAACGACACAAAGAAATAATCTGTTGCATTCATTGAAAGATAAGATTGAAATATGTTTATGTTCAAAAGAAGCTTCCGCCTATAATAATGCACTTTGGCCAAAATCTGTCATGGAATAATTATAAAAAAAATTCAATAATGCTGTATTTTTGCCACTTTTTTGCAATAAAAGGGTTGAGAAACACCGAAAAGACATTGGGTGGAATAGTGGCATATTTTAATTATCTTTATAACCAACATTGGTTTGTATAAATAGCTTAGGCAGATATTGTTGTAATCATGCACGCCAATACACTACCTGAGACTGTTAATAGGTCCATCATTTTCTTTTGTTTTTAATCAAACACATTTTTTCTCATGTTCAACCTTATCTTTGGGTCTACTACGAAAGGCTGAAATTCAAAAGGCTGAAACACGGAAGGCTGAAATCCGAAAGGCTGAAATCACGAAAGGCTGAAAGCTGCATAAGGCTGAAAACACGAAAGGCTGAATCACGAAAAGCTGAAAAAGCATAAGGCTGAAATTCACAAAGTTTATTTCTAAAAAAACACTCGCGGCCTACGGCCGACTCGATTGTCCGAGATGTATGCTGTCCTTACTCGCTATCGCTCGTTCGGACTAAACTAGGGGATCACCCCTACGAGTCAGTAGACCTAGGAAAACGAACGCACCTATACAGAGGTGATTTCTGCGGGGGGGCTGCCCCCCCCCCCCGCAGTGGCCGGCGCTCCCGACGGCGGGTCGCCGGCGCACACTCGCGGCCTTTGGCCGTCTCGCCCTGAATCATCTAGGAAACGTGTACAAGAGTCAAGTGTGTATAGATTCAAATGTTGCCGAAAATTGATTTTCCATTGCACAAACCAATTAATACTCAAACATTGAACTCTGTCACCTTATAAAGGTTTGTTATCCATGTGTCCGAATTTTTCAACGATTATGATTCAAGTTACAAAAGTTTCAGCCTTTCATGTTTCAGCCTTTCGTTCATTCAGCCTTTTGTGGTTTCAGCCTTTCGTTATGAAACATACTTTTCAGCCTTTCGAGTTTCAGCCTTTCGGGTTTCGTTACTAACCCATTTTTCGCGGTGCATAATAAGTACCAAAATGAAAAGTAAAGTAATGAATACCTTGTTTCGAAATGCCAAACTAAAACTCTTGAGTTGATGTATGTTGTTGTTGCTTGATGCTTTTTGTGCTTAACGTTTCTCCATTGAATACTTGTGGACCAAACAAAATTACCCAACCAAGCCAACAACACCGAAACGGATTCGTGCTTCACAGATAACTGAAGTCTGTTTAGTGCACTGCGTTCTGATTATATTCTAGCCGCTAATCACTATGATTTACCGATGTGGGTTTTAGTTTTTTACTCGGTAACATTCTAATAACGTTAACATTATCACAGTATTATTATTCTTTTTATTCAATTATTATATTGTAGTTTCCTTTAATTTTTCATTGAAACAAATAATTCGCTTACTTTCTGCTGCCATGCTGCGACTTGTTCAATAGCTTAGTAGTTTATCTTGATAGCTCGCTACAAAAAAAAATTGATTGTTACACGTTGCACGGCACGTGTGAAATATCCATCCAATTGCCGGTGGTTACTCCGATTGCTGTGGTTCGGGATTGTGAAAATATCATTCGCTTTCCAAAAGAAGGGAGTGGGAAATTTCCAGGTTCGAAAGTCCAAAAAACGTCGGCTTCAAGGTAGTCCGGTCCAGTGGATATAATTGGATCAGAAGTTGCGAAGGTCGAAAAACAATAGTGAAACGTTTGGAAATATCTCCGTTGAAAAATTGTATGCTCCGCCGTTCCATTGATCCAATGGATGACGCGGCAGGGCAATGTGTATGCTTCTTGTGGTTAAAGTGATGAGTTTGATGCCAATGGCGAGTACAGCAGCCGACTCGCTGATTCTGTTTTTGTCTGCTTCTTCTTATATGTACACAATCAAATGTTTGTTGTAGTAATTCTTAATGAGAATTGTAAAATAATGAACGGCAAAATGTCGCTGCTTGATCCTGCATTGCATCTGTCATGGCCTATGAAACCTGCGGAACACAAAATTACATGATAAATATGTGGAATGTTTTTTTTTTGTATCAATCGACATCTCGAACGAACCTGGTAAGATGTCTACTGCCTTCGTGCACGGCCATCTCAGAGCTTTTGAATTCGTTCAGTTCTTTGCGTATGGCTGCCTTGTCCTTGGGGGTAAGTCGGGTCCATGGTTTGTCCGCTCGTCGATCATAATCGTGCGCCTGTGTTACTTCGATATAGTCATTGAATCGTATAATTTTCTTCTCCTTCAACTCGTCTACGGTGGGCCGAAAGCTGAGCTTCCGCAACAGATAGCGCTTCTTCTCTTCCTTTTGCTTCTTCTCTTCTGCAGGGCTTTGTGCTGAAACAGAGAATAAACACCTTTTAAGATACTGAACCATAGAAGCTTAATATAGACGCTTACTTTTCAGAATATTTCTTTCTACCAGCTCTTCTGCGGTAGGTCGCATTGAAAGTCGTCGAATTAGTCGGGCTCCGATGGCTTCCTTCGATTCCTGCTTTTCGTTGTCCGACTGTAGCTGCAGAATATTACGGTTGATCAGTTCTTGCCGATCGGGCCGCAGGGCAAGCTTAATCGACAGGCTCTCCTTGCGGGCAATCTTAGCAGCTCGATCTGGGTCCTCGTCCCGGTAGCGTATGGGACCATCGTTCTGATCATCGTTGTCGTTCTCGCGGATCACAAATGGTCGCGTATTTTCCTTGTTCTCCATCGTACTCGGTAGGCCAATCTGGAAGCGCATCGGTCGCGAACTAGGGAGGGGGTTGTTGAAACAAACGGCAGTTTTAGTGATATGTTCAATCTAGTTCCGATCGTTCCACTATGATTGGAAACAGTTGAGTTTAAATCATACATGATTATAAAGGCCAAAACAACTCAAAAGAGAAAATGGGTGCAAAGCGCTCACGATCCTTGCTTGGAATTTGAGTTTATTTACGATGAGCATGTACGAATGATCATTCCGATGAGGTTTATGAGCTAGTCTGATTATCTCGTATCGTGTTAGCAAAAACATATGTACATTGAGGTCAGAGAACAATCATGCATTTGAAAACATTATATAACAACGTGCTTGTACGGATGACTTTCTGACAGAAGTGAACTGAACTGAAGAATTAAAGTGCAATCAAAATAGTGCACATACATTGATTTGTAACTTTCGATAAGTACGTGTTTTTAAAAGGTGAGTATGAAACTGATAATCGATCCAAAGAAAAATTAGACACAGAATGTTGTGAAAAAATTAATTGGAGAATCTGTAATAGATTGATGACCAGAGGAAATTTTTTTTTTTTCAAAAAATGACCCAAGAGAGCATGTTTTGTTGTTTTTTGATAATATTTCTATGACTTTTGTATTTTTGTAAACACAAATAGCAGAGAGTACAGCATTTTTCTCTGAAGGTCGCCATCTTGGTCGAACAAAAAACTAAGCCTGTTGTTTTTGTGAGAAACTTATGGAAAAATAATTCTTAACGCGAATGTAGTGTTTAATGTTAGTCGTTCATTATAAAAAAAATATGTATCAAACACTTGAATGGCAGATAGCTGCCAAAAACCGTGTTTATCTTTTAAATTTGATGGCAAAAAATAAAAATAAAATTCAATGACAAATTAGCATTACATGGCATAAAGCCCATGCGTTGCATACAACTGATCAAAATCAGCTGAAAAGAACTGTCAAAATGAAATTTCATGGAACAACGGAAAAACTGGGTAAAAGTTCTCCATTCTCGAAAATAGAACTGTGGCGGTAAACTAAGACTTGTTGTTTGCTGTTAACGTACGCGGAGGACGCAATAGAAGCGGTAACAGGATTTTTCGCTAGAATCGATGAAGGACAATGTGTCTATAGTTGCCGGTATGTACGCATGTATTTTCACTTAGTGCAAGAGCATGTAACTGGAAGTTGTTCCTTTACTGAACAAGCACTAAGAATAGACTTTCTTTTAGACATTTTACCGTTATCTTCCTCTCAACTGCGAAGTCATTCCAATATCAACGACTTCAAATTTTGTTGCACAGTAATTAAAAAACCAGACATTTTAAAAGTTTTATCCATCCATCTGCGACGGATGTAGCACAACATGTTCAAACATTTCCAAAGCATTGGAATTGTATAATTGAGATATCTTGACTGTTGTTAATCTGCTGTGCAGTCGACTAGACACAGGAAAAACACTACACACGAAAGATATGCCCGTTACAATGATAAATTATTCCATTACGATGCTAATAGCATTCCTTGTGCTATCCGCGCGGGTTTAGTTGACAGACTAATACTACAATCGTGGTATGTATAGCAGTTGTTTCGAAGCGCTTTACAATCATGAGTAGCAGCTTGCAGGATGTTTCATGGCTTTGTCTGGAATTCGGAATATGTTTCCAGGTTTACGTTATGCAACCTACTAGTGAATGGTTTAAATGATAATATGTTGTTCCATTTATTCAGACAAATTTCCATTGATAATTGAGATCAATTTTTTTATAGTTTCGAATCATTTTTAATCCTCGTGGGAAAAGGCACGAGTGCAGTTTTGTTACTGTTGTGCTGTTTTAGCGGGAAATTGTTTTATTTTCATTTGAGCAAATAATAAACTCACAATTACCTGTTTTTTTGTTGTTAAACTTTCCAGAGGTTAAGGTGTATGAGGTCTACAGACATCTGCAGATTACAACCAGATTTCATTGACCTCTGACACGAAACAAAATTTACATTTCGCCAAATTCTTGAAGGCACACAAGAATTTGGTCAAAATTATTTGTATTCAACCTTAACATTAACATCAACACAGAAATACAACCAATCAAAACGTATTTGGAAAAATTGCTAAATTCGCCCGTTTCTCCTCAATGAAACAGGAGAGGAGATTATCTTTCACTGCTCTAACACTGACGGGTAAGGTGACGCAGTTGCTTGAAGAGAGCAGCAAATCGTGTGTGTCTGAGGAGCATGCAAAAACACCGCGGTGGAATCTGATCTCTCCAGAGCTGATGTGATCTATGTGATGTCACATAAAAGGACAACATACGCTCAATAACTGCACAACAGGGCTCACTGCAGTGCTTTTATTGTGTCTTTTAGGCAAATATCAAACGAGCAAATATTAAATTAAATGAAATCTAGGAAGGAAAGTGTATTGCAATGATTGCTTTGCATCTCGAAACTTAAGAAAAATCCAGTTGACCGTCACGCATGTTTGCTCTTCGAATGCTATCGAACTTATCTCAGCAGTGCACACCGCGGCTTTCTTCTGTGTATTCACACTAGAGTGATTTACCACTCTTGTTTCGCTCAATAGGGGTGTAAACAGCAACTGTGTTAGTTTTACTGCGAGCAGCAAATACACAGGATGTAGTGCAAAAAATTTCTACAGGTAGCACTCATGCTGGACAAGAAGTAAACGGTGAATATTCACTCTGCTCTTCTCACATATTGTGGAGAATGCCAAGCCTGTCCGTGAATAGGTACTTGAGTTTACTTCCTACTAGCTACAGGTTTTCTAATCGCGACGCTACAAACAATGTTTCGTTGGAATTTATAGCGATACATCATAAATTCTAACTACTCATTCTTTTGGTAACTCTAACTACCTACTCGCTCTCTTGGATGTTGTATAATGTCGGCTGCAATACACCTAACAGTATGACATTTGCAAAACAATAATTACTATATAAATTTAGGCCGATTATAAACACTTCATTAATGCGCAGTGAATAATATTCAATTCGATTTTTTCCGTGTGGTTGTAAAGGTTCTTCATGGGAATCAACCGATATAAAAATTTTGTCGAGGCATCAAACAATTGCTCGTCAACTCTGTATGACATCGAAATCTTCAGGATTAGTAGCTTCGGATGTATTCGTTTCCTGCTGCTATACTGCAGCTGATGAGGAATGATCTATATGGTCTAGGAGTAAACTTACGATGTTCTTTCTGAGCACACTATGATCAAAACATCTTAAATATAGACGAAATTTTTAGTGTACAGGTCGGACTCGATTATATACAGTCTCCGAAAAATTTTCACTATATATAATCGAATCCTATATATAATCGAATCAGAAAAAAAATTTTTTTTTGTTTGTTTTGCATAAATATTTTGTTGTTTTTGAATAAATAAGTAGGATTTTCTGACTAACCCCCTTAAAGTCGCAAAAAACCTTTCTTACAAAAATATATGTATGTGCAAAAATATATGTATGTACAAAAATATATGTATTGATTTCAACCTCAACCTTAACATTGAAATAGTAATATTAGGGTCCATTCAAATTTGACGTGACATAAATATTTGTAAACGTTCCCTCGCGATATTTTTGTTTTAGATCAGCTTTACTTTACTTGAAACATTATGGCTCAAAAATCAACGTTTTGGGTCAAAAAATGTTGCATTACGTCATATTGGACTGAAGGGAACGTCCATCAATTACGTACCGTAAATAAAAACTATTTTCGACCCCCTCTTTCCTCTAGGTAACGCTCTTTGTATAGATCTTCAAAAATTTTAGTATTGATTGCGACGTTTTGTCAGATCTCTACCTCCCCCTAAGCGTTACGTATTTTTAGACGATCCCTATACGACATTGCTGCTTTAGGTAAGTTATATTTAAAATTGAAAAGAAAAAAAAATTATGATTCGATTATATACAATTTTGTATATAATCGAATCATATATAATCGAGTCCGACCTGTATGTGATATTGTGTAGTTTCTGGGTTGGAGGTATGGGCAACTTGACATCAAATTTCGTTACTCTTAGGGCGGAAAAAATCTACCAGAAGACGTCGGAACGTTCGCTTTGGAAACATTGAAAAATTACACCCTGAAGCTAAAAAAATTCGTAAACCAAAACAATTTTAACGCTTGACGTAAGCCATTCACATTTTGTCCCACTGAAAATTTTTCTTTATTCGAGTTTACTGTGTAAACTTCCATAAGACGCGATACAAATGTTGTAGACAATGGGGTTATGATGATGATAATTGGCCGGATAAACTTAATGCTCTACAGTTTACAAGAGAACGTAATCGAGTAACGTAACGAATATCTGGTCATGTAAGATGACATAACTCCATATAGCACATTTTTACCATATTTAATTTAGAAATCGAACGCTACGAAGAAATTTACTGCAACTAAATGTGACAGAAGTGTGCTTTATGTGCAGAAAAATAGTAGTAGTAATAGAGAGTATTACATACCGAAACGATAGTGTAACAAGGAAAAATCATCTATCCTTTTTTGAACTTAACAGAACAAATGCAGGAAAGGCTCAAGAATACTGATACAAATATAAGAGGTTTTCGTAAAATTGAGTTCATGAATATTGTGCATTATACAGAAAGCTGTTTAAAATTATCTACGGTAAGTCGGAGTGATTCAAGCATGTCGCTAGAAGCATATGAAGAGCTAAGAAAACGAACGATGCAAAAAAGTCGTTTTAACATTGCTTCGCGTTGCTACTGGGAATGGAAACTAGAAACCATAACAAATATATAAGCGCACCGCAAGATTGTGTGTTTAATATGACCACGGTGGCTAAGCTTAATGTCAGATTAACCCGTGAGAATGATTAACACTAACCACTACCAGAAATAATTGATCGATCGTTGCTTGAAATACGACCAAAATATCAAATAATGTAGCACAAAACCATTTTCTTTTATGGCAAAGCTTTACTACATATGGTCGGCGTACAGCTAAACCGAACCATGCGCCAAAAACATTATTTCGAGTAATTGGCGTTCAAAATTTCGGCCACCCCGTATATTTGCTGCAAGCTGTTACAGAGAACTTTTGTTATAATATCATAATGAATTGTTCAAATGAATACGTTTCCTTCATGAATCTGGTTCTAATAACTCAATTTTGACAAAAGTCACGCAACAGTTTGATCTGGTCGCACACCGATCATATGACAAAATTGGCTCGCATAAATTGCTTTTCTACTAGGAAGTTCTACGGTCGATTGCCTAAGTAAACATTTTTTTATTAGTATACGAACTGTCAGGAAAGTTTATTAGTATTCCGGAAATAAAAAGCAATGACTAGTAATTTGTAGGAATTGTATGAGTTATGAATAAATATGTTAAATAAATTTGTAGGGCTGTCGGCTACAGTCCTACTTCCTTTAAAAGTCTCTTCAAACCGAAATTCAAACATAAAACTAATGACCTGTAATACCAGTACTATACCAACGAGACCATCTCGGAAGTCAACCCGAAAAAAATAAAACTAATTCAAGTAATTCGTGTAGAATATCCAAACCAAAATGTACTCAAATAAAAAAATAAACGTATAAAGAGGATTATATACATTCAAGCAAACGAAGTTCTAGTGTAATAGCTATTCATAAAGCGTTTAGAGTGACACATTTAAATAGTTGATTGGTGTGATTTTTACGTGTAATTTCATTCATTAAACGTATTGTTTTTGTGTCACCTCAAATCGCATATGTACACAGTGAGGAAACAATAGACCAACGTAATCGACAGTGAGAGTAAGTTGTGTGTGAGTGTTGACAGCAAACAGAAGAAAACAGAGAAAGAAACAAAAACTCAACATGTTTGATTAACGGCACTAATAAGATGAATTACCATATTCTAATCCGTGGTCGTAAAACTGGCCTAAAATGTACAATAAAGTGGATAGAAAAATCATTGATTAAGTGTGGCTATGTTGTATTTTTAATATCGAAACAACCTTATTTTCGACTCAGTATCTTATTTTGATACTGTACACCCTAGCGACGACAGGTTCGGGAGAATAGGAAACTATTAGGATAAAAAAAAAATAGAAATATAATAGATACGAAGAACATAAGCATGAGAAGTAAACCAATTGAAGCCCAACTGGCATTGCTACTAAAGTACAAGAATAGAACTAGACAGATACAGAGTCCGAGCAAAATCACTCTAGATATAGGGTAGCATCAGGTGAGCAGCACTAATAAACAAAAACAAGTAACTATTTTTTCATTGCTCAAAAGAAAATCTAAGTAAAAGGGATATCGTTTCACAAAATCACGATGGCTTAATGGTAGGGAGATGAGTTAGGGGTAACGATTTGACAACTTGTCTCTCTCTCATACACACACACACGATAAGAGCGGACACTAATGACCGTTTACTTGGTAGTTTACTGGTAGGCTGTATAGAATGGCATTGGCAGATGGCGGGGGTGGCACTTACTTGATCGTTGCGGTCGGATTGTTGTCGTAGCGTACGGTGAGTGTCCGGTTATCCTGTGTCGGCGTTCCCGGGTTCGAACCCTTCTTTTTTAAAGCTGATTTCAATGGCACTGCGTTGAACTTGGGCTCCTTCGCGGGGATCTCGTCAATACGGTTTGTATCGATGGCGGGATTTGGTTGTGACATTGTGTACATGTACTCCTCGTCCGAGTCGAGCTCGTCGTGATCATTATTTTCATGATCTGTGAGGTAAAATAATAGATGTCAATTGGTGGATTAGCAAGGTAAAATAGAATTGAAAATATTTTCAGCCGGGATACCATCCGACGATAGAAAATGTAAAATTCGAAGATGGATATTAGGGTAGCTATAAACAGATACTGACAGTCATCCCTTGTTTATACGAAACTGCATATAAATTGGAACAACCATGCTCAGTGCTGCATAATATACGTATACAAAATAGAAAAAAATGTATTTGGCAAATATGTATATGAGTAGTTTACCACACATTTTCATTATCCATAATCCTTTTTATTAGGATTTTTTTTAAATTCTAACTATCACATAATATGTACAATTCCAAAATTGTCACATTTTGAGTGCTAAGCACACTGATTTACCCTCACGAAAGCATCGTAAAATTAGTTTCACTGCTACACGCTAGAAGCAATTCGTTATGGTAAGAGTTCTATAAAATATTGACATTTATAGAATTTTATTCCAACCGGTTCTCATATTGTCGCTGTCCATTTGCTAACATGCAGATTCATCCTTTCTTAGTCCATGCACCCTCTTTTTTATAATTCACACGAGCGTTTTCTCCCTATCGGCACCATTACACCTGCGCCTGAATATTTTCGACCAATATCTTGATCTTCGGAGCAGTTGTTGACACAGCACACCTCCTATCATCCTCGATGTCCAGTCTGTTGCGGTATTTTATTTCAATATGCTACACTGTATGTTCGCACTGGAGGACAGCAATTGGGGAACTGAACTGACCGAGCGAAGCGGCAAGGCAAAATTTCACGAAGGAGGAAAATTCATTAACTCAATTAGTCCTAAAAAGAACTGGGTGGGTTGCCTCCACTCTGGTCAGACGGTTGGAATAAAACTCCAATGCTCGCTATCGAACTTGTATTTTCCTGTTTCTCTCTGCTTCTATAATGATTTTCTGCTTCTTCTGCTTCTTCTACGATGTGAACAACTGGGTAATCAAAACAAAACTGATGACTTGAACGACGCGTCTGCTGCTTTTATAGCGTCGCGCTGGGGGCGGGGTTTGGCGGTCCTCGATGATTGGCTGTTCTTTGTTAACTGCTGAAAACGGCTGACTTGTTGTTGCTTATTGTTGCTACTTTCGGCGTGAGACGGAACACTGTAGAAAATCCAGATTTACGAAAATATGTCGACACGAATGACAGTAACGCTCGTAACGCTAATTTCGTGCTATTAGGAAAAAAACGGCACAATGTGGCCCGGAAATCGTACTGCGATTTTTCTTCAAATAACTCATTGACCTGCAACAATGAGCTCATCCTGGAACCGGTCAGGAGCGTTCGTCATTGCTAGTCGGAAAAAGTTTTGTACTAAGTCCAAATCTTGTGCTTTGATATCCCGAAAATCAGTTCCAAATTCAACTAGAAGTGATGTCAGATGCTCTGCAATTTAATTCTTGATCATCGGGACTATTTTGTCAATCACAATATTCGCTAACATTGTCAATCGTAAAAGCGAAATACAGTCAGGTTTTTTTTTACGCGGGGGATACGTACCTCGTAAAAAAAAACCGCGTAAAAAAAACCGCGCTAATTCAAAAATCCGCGTAAAAAAAACGCGTTAGTTCAAAAATCCGCGTAAAAATACACGTTTTTTTTTAAATCCGCGTAAAGTAGTTCAGCAAGAAGGGCTTAAGAAAAAACCCTAGACGCTCTAGAACCAGTATTTAAAATTATCCTCTTTGACGGTTATTCCGGATCTTTCGGTGGGCGGAGAGTATTTTTTTGGACTAAGTCTTTTACTAGATAAACACTTAAACGTTTCTGGTTTCAACCCACGTTAATTCGGAAATTCGTGAAAATTTTTTTGAATTAGCGCGGTATCGCGTAAAAAAAAACGCGTTAATTCAAAAATCCGCGTTAAAAAAAACCGCGTTAATTCAAAAATCCGCGTTAATTCAAAAATCCGCGTTAAAAAACCGCGTGTAAAAAAAAACGCGTAAAAAAACCTGACTGTACATGTGAAATTTCCCCGAACGCAATTTCCTCCTCCTAACGAACTAATTCCTTCCTAAGGTAAATTCCCCACCGGTTGAAAACCGCTGGTTTATATAGTATCTTGCGTTTTAACACAATTTTATAAGATTTTTTTCACTTACAATAGGCCGTCACATCGTCACATATTTTTTTGCGTCGAAAGTAATTTCAATGAACGCATTTTCTCTTGCTTTCACATGAGCGGTAAAAGTATATTTCGAACGATTACCGACCAACCAGGAACAATATACAGACGAAAATTTATAATGTTTACACTGCTAGCCCACAATTCATTCGACAGTTAAATAGTAACCTCCAGCTGATTCGGTGGATCAAAGCTCTCGGTTGGTGCAGTAATGAAGGAAAGAAGCTCACCCGGTGATTCCAAAGTATGTGTGCCAAGTGCTCGGATGTGCTACTATCTACGGTTGCTTTGGTTGTTAGTCAGAATGGCAGGAATGTTCGCTATTATTGCCACTTTTTGCAAGTATTTTATTTTTAAATCAAAACATCTGCGACTGTTGGCGGAGTCAGCCGACTCGCGATAGCAGAATTCCGAAACGAATAAAAGTTTGGCTGTTGAAGCGTGGGAAGCCGGTAGATGACGAGGTGCAGCGATGTCAAAAACTATATGTATAAGCATGGTAATGACCTTTAAATCTTTTAAATTTTGATACTTTTGTGATGTTATTGCTTTACATAAAACCATTCAGGCCTTTTCCGCTAGAAACAACGTGCTTTCTGTAGGGTAGGGTGCCAACAAAAATGGTCATTTTGAGAAACCCTATACAAAATGTTCACCTGCCCGAAAAAAAACACCCTGTGCTTTCAGCTCAATCGGACCTAAAATGGGGTGGCGCAAAGCGATTGAATTTTGACCTTCAAAAATCCAAAAATTAACCCAACCGAGTGAAACGGGGCATGAAATTTCGGTTTTCGAAATTTTTGACGTGGGACTACGTCTTTGTTTTCTATACTGGGATGCATTCTGTAAAATAGGAAACGAAACTGGCGAATGTAACGTCAGATTTCAAACGATAATAACAGCATAACCACATGATGGATAACAATAACCAATATATTGTTGGAGAGATAAAACGTGTAACAATTTTATAATATGCTAGTCATCATTATTATTTCACTGCCCAACGGTGAAAATTGATAAAAAGTTATAAGAAAATTTACGCGAACAATGAACCAATCACACGCGAGCATTCTTAACACAGACGATGTGAATGGACACCAACCATTTCCTGTGATATTTTCTGTTTCAATATCAAAAAAAAAAAAAAAATTGACAGAGTTTCCCCGTCCTAACAGGTCAATTTAAGTTTGCTTCCATGAACTTAGACTAATTTGAAGTCTCGAAGGTAAAGATCTTCCGAAAAGTTTGGAAACAAGCCTTTTACTTGAACAATTTCTAAACCTGCTGTCAGAGCATAATAAAAACTGATGTCTTGAAAGCAAACATGCTGGTTAAAGCAACAATACCGCACAGTATAATATACATATTATGTGGAGCAGAGCGCCGCTGGTCTCTCGTCGTCTATCATTGCAGTGGTTAGTACCCGATTTCTATTTCCGTGAAATCAAGGAAAAACTGCAATGCTGCTGCATTGATAGTGATTAAGAGTTTATCTCATGAATATGGTTACCTTGTAATTGTTGATTGATTTTTCGCTGGAACTTGTTGATTATTTTGTCCAATATATCTTCTTATGTTTCCCTATGAGTGAACCTATGTAACGGCTTCGAAATTATTTCCATAATAAGATTTATGTAGTAAATTTAATTTGATCAGAGTTAAATAAAACAAACAATTTATTATGATATCGTAGGTATTGCTGGATTTGGTTTATGAGGAAATAGATTTAATTCTGATTCAGACGCATTGTGAGAAATTCTTGGTGCTTCTACAATAACAACGACACGCTTGTGCCTTGTTAAATAAATGTTGTTCGCACAAAAAAACACTACAAAATATCGTTAAGTGTAGTCGAAGTTCTTTCGAGTGTTGTTCAGTATATTTCTAAAAAGAAAATTTATGGGGAGGCTGCGTATAAAAAAAAACTTAAACCACAGAACAAACGAATTGTTGCTGTCTGCAGATTCAGTAACCTTTGTAACTAAAAATCCTTCCAATTATAGTGTTTAGTCATGTCACCAATTCATACAACTCTAGGGGTGTATACCTTGTAGTATTTTGATGCCTGATGGCACATGTAACGTCGAGATCTGGTATCATCTGAAGAAAAAATTCATGATTTTGGTGATTTTTTGAATTTCTCAAGGTCAAACTTCAATCGCTTTGCGCCACCCCGTTTTAAGTCCGATCGAGCTAAAACTTTGCACAGGGTGTTTTTTTCTGGTAGTTGAACATTTTGTGTAGATTTATTTTTTTAATTTCTGGTTTTTTCCCCTTATAAGTGGTTGTTATTGCATTGATATTTCAACATTCGAGGTGTCCATCTGCCAATTATTTCTTGGACGGAGACCAAGCTACCGCTCTACTGTGATATACTCCATCATAACTTTCTGGTTCATCACTTTCCTAAAACATCACTACTTGTTCAGTTGGTGGTCTAATTGGATTGCACGCTAACTAGGCATCGAATTTCACATGAAACTGTTTACCTGAATGAAATTTGCGTTCTAGATATACGTAGCTCTGTCCAAGGTACGTAACATGCGATGTCATAAAACGCGATGGCATGCACAGGGTGAATGTTTCGCGGAGTGAATTCTGAAAAGACTATTGTTCTGAACCTGACATGTATTGACAATGTATAGTATCAAAAATCTACTCGTCCAAATACGTAGAAGTACCAGAAAAGCGAAATTAGTTAAATAATGGATCATAAAATCATATAACAAAGGTTTTCCAGTTTGGTTAGATTCGCTTGAAGTATATTTAGATCATTTCAGAAGCTCGCATTTCATTTCCGTCGAGGTGAATGCGAATAAACGGAAGTATAAGTCAACTTCGTAGATATCAATTGATAAAGACAATCTATTAAAAAAATTCTACGTTTCGGACGCTTCGGTGACCTTTCTGCTAACGAAAAAAATAACAAAAAGGACGGACAGTTTAACTAAATTATCGTGAAGCTGTTTATGAGCTGACGTCTTGAACTAGCGAGATATATTTGTTCAGTGTTAATACACCTTCTTCAAATTTACTTTTTTGTAAAATTTTGCCCACTCGACAAAACTAGCAGACTCCAACATGAATCCTGCAGGATAGGGTACTGGACACAACGATTTAAAACGCTAGGTGTTATTTTCAATGAAAAAATAAAACGGGGGTTTTGTTATTTCCGTGTGAAAAAAGGACAGTATCGGTCAGTATCGATTATAGTCTCTGATAAACCACAGTGTTTTGAAAGCCAAAAAATTGCTTATATCTATATCTGTCTCTTCAGGCAGCAGGCAAAATGAAAAAAAAGGAAATCAGACTATACATATGTAGAGGCCACCAGTGTCTGTGGTTTAGTGCTTTCTTCTGAAGGTTAAGCAAGCGGTTATTGTTACTAAATGTGCTGGGATTATAGCACTTTTCGCTCGTGTGCTAATTATGGAGACTTAGAGCAGAATTTTTTTAGCAGTGTGCATTGTGCCTGGCGAATAGTTAGAACTAAGCAGGTTGTATTTGTAACCCTAGAATCCTTTGAATCCAAATTATTTCCACACAGAAAACTACAGTAGACTCAGCGGATGTTTCTGAATCCGACTTTGTTCATTAGATTTAAAAAAAAAGATTATATACATTAAGCATTGTAGCGTTTTCAAAGAATCAGAAACGATTCTCATGATTAAACTTCACGAGACCGAACGTACGAGTGAATCGCAGCTACAGTTTTTCGGGTGCTAATAGTGAAGGATAATGAATGGCCATGCTCGGGGTTGTTGGGCCGTTGGCGATTATTGTTTCTAACGTTCAAGCTTTGAAGCATCAAAGATACAAGAATTCTGTTTCTGTTCAAGGGATAAAAGCTTAAAGCACGTGCTCGAAGTACTTACCATCGTAATCGTAATCATTCATATCTAACGGTATAATATTACTCGCGCTAATACTATTATTGCTACAAGTAGTAGTGGAATGCACGCTAGGGCCATGCGGTCGTCCGCCGATCATAGTCGGACTTGGTGTTGAAAACATCGGCGGCGGAGGAATGGGCCCGATCTCCGACACCGGAATCGGAGGTTCCGGTAGCTCCGACAGCATGATGTGATTCGAAAGATGGTGATGGTGTGGGTGGCCGCCATGTTGCGTTTGCTGTTGAAGCGCTTGTTGATGGTGCTGTGCAACAGCCGCCGCAGCGGCTGACAGCGCAGCTTGTGTAGGAAGTTGGGACTGGTGCTGGTGCTGAGCAATGGCCGCTGCAGCAGCCGCAGTCGCTAGAGCGGACTGCTGGTGCTGCTGATGTTGCAACTGCAGCGCTTGATGGGATGACTGTTGCAACTGCTGTTGGTTAGATGGGTTCTCGTTCGATGGCGGTGGTGTTTTCCGTTGATTATCTTGAACTGTAAGAAAGGTACAAAATGATGGTTGAGTACGATTGGGTCAATGAGTGGGAATTCTTGAGAGCGACACTACAAACAAGTCTGAGAGCAGAATAGCAAGCTACTCGCTAGAGTTTGGTTTAGAAGATCTTATATATTAGAGTTCTAGAACAATAATTGGGGGGCATGGAGAAAAAGCAAACTATACAGCTCTTAGTCCGATATACTTACAACCATCGCTGTGATAGCAGATTATCCTGCGGGACAGCTTGGTCGGTCCGAGGGTGTTGGGACGTTCTGGTTTAGATTGTACCACTAACTGGGGAGGCGGCTGAATGTTGCCTTCGATTGTAGCCGGGCCGTGGCTACCACCAGTACTTGACGAATGTAATGAACTCGACACCGAACAGGACTGGTCGACACACGAACCATTTGCACCACTTTGAACTTCAGTCTTTTCTTTCCGAGGCTCTGCATGTTTGTGGCAAGTGTTCGAATATAGTCCGTAGGATAAGCCGTTGCAGTTTCGCATTAGGTTGGAAGTTAATGATGGCGTACGCAGTGGTAGGAGTGGTAGTTGTGTTACGGGTTGTAGTGCATTTTGAAGGTGCGCAAGTTACGGGTAGTAAGGGAAGAAAAAAAAAGAAAACGGGAAAACAATGTATCTAAAGCGACTCAAACAAACAGTACGTATGTACATTCTAAAGTTATTTTGCAAGCTTCAAGGTAGTATCATACAAAAAGATTTATCTAGGGGCTTAATAACTAACAATAGCAAGGGTGTTAAGGCTATTTATAACTGCTGGAGCTAGGATGTGACAGCTGTGTTCAGTTCAATATAAACTTTGAGCTGTTAGACGTTACACAAAACGTTACTATTGCAGTGCTGATTCTATGGATACTAAATTGGACCTAGTAGCACAAATTTGAAGAAAATAATGTGTGCGGAATCCTTCTTTGTATCACCAAACATACGATCAAATTCGCTTCGATTTAAAACCACTCACGTGTCAACTTTAGGTTGTTATTTTCTAGAAATCTTCAAATTTTGTAACATGTACGCATCATCCTTTCACAACAACATCTTGAGTAAGAAAAAGTTTCTCCGCAATGTTAAACAAATGGCAGCAATCCGCAGAAGTTTGTCTCCTTGCTGAGTAGAACATCCTCCCAAATAATGTGCGAAAATAAAAACTACACTTTATCGCTCTTTTTTCCGCAGGTTCAAAGCTTACGTTCAATACCGCTAGAAGAAACGGTTTTCGCTATAGTCAGCTATGAATGCTTTATTTAGAAGCTTTTTAAGCCGACATGAAGTTAAAGGTGGCCCATAAACTTTCTCTGGCATCATTTTGGAGAGTGTCGCTGGAGTTTGTGCGTCCAGTCGTTCTTGTGCTGCTGATGGGGAAACTCTCATAAAATTTGAACACGATGGAAGGTGAAAACAAATTTCCCGTGTTTATTGTGCTTGCAGAGTAAAAGTTTCAATGCACTGAAAAAGTAACTGTCAAACCTTCTCTTTACGAATTCGGTAGAAAAAGTCAATAAAACTCATGACATTAGCTAATGATTAGTTACCCAAGCAAACTGTGTTGAACATATGAGATGTCTCATTAACAAAATTTTGAACTTTCTACAAACTGACGATTAAAAGGGGACCATGGAAGGTAAAAAATAATACATTTTCGTAATTTTTTTTCGGATGTTGCAAAATACATATTTCTTAATCTATAGCCAAAATACTCGAACACTTCACTTCACTCTAAACATCCGCATAAAAATCACGAAAATTCACTATTTTTTGACCTTCAAGAGTTGGGTCATCCTAAACAAAGAGAAAAAGCGCTTAAAAAACTTCTGAAAATGATTTGGAAGTGCCCTCCTTGGTTTGGCTCTTCAATCACATTGGCTTTTTTTATGGACCCCACTGCGACCAGTAGTGTTTTTTTTATCTTTTGTGGCATTATCCGGACGTTTTTGCTATTCGCAAATTTTGTTTTTTACCCTTTTGCAGTGTTACTTATTGAGAAGCAACCTGCTCCGTGTTATAGTGCTTTTTGGCTTCTCCTTCAGACTTAGTAACCTTAGTAATTACATAGGCTTGAATGATGTTGAAACATTAGAAGTGATGTCAGATTAAATTATTACCAACTTTCGACAAAAATCGTTGCAGTCCTCTATTGCTACGATAAGCTTTATAACTTATTATAATTTTATTATGAAAACTATAACAGGTCGGATTTGATTGTCCGCAGGCACGATTATTCGAAGGCTCGGTTATTCAGGGCTCGATTATACGGTTCGATTATCCGGAGTTATATTTTTTTCTTCAATTTCGGATTTCGTTTACATTTGTGACGTTTGTGTTTTTGTCGATTCTATCCAAAAATGCTAAATTTGATGCAGTTTTTGTGCTAAATGCTGCGTAGTTAATTCGCGCTGCACAATTGATTCATCTCATCACAATCAAATTTAGAAAACATCGACAATCAGACGCTGAACATTTTTTATATTTTATGTCGGCGTATTTACCAAGTACAATATTATTTTTATCAACGAACGACTGTTCTTTTATCAACGAACGACTGTTCTCCATGAAAAAAAAAAATGAAAAAAATAATCTAATTAGTCGGTTCGATTATCCGAAAAAATCGGTTATCTGGTGTGAAATATTTTTCAAAACTCCGGATTATCGAGTTCGACCTGTATAAGTATTTTATAATAAATTATACCTGAAAAAAAAATCGAAAAACGGTTCTATTTTTTCAATGATGTTAATTCGAAAATATCAGCGGGGGCCTAGCGTGGTTGGTAACGTCTCCGCTAACCACGCTCGACGCCTGGGTTCGAATCCCACCGCCGACATAGGTGTCGATGGTTGTGAGGTGGCGTGATTCACTCACAACCAACCTAACTGGTCTAGATTTAATCCTAGCCGACACCGGGAGATTTTCTGAGGCGAAAAATCTCTAGGATCACGCCTTCCATCGCATGAGGAAGTAAAGCCGTTGGCGCCGGTCCGTTAATTAACGGGTCGTAAGTTAGGGTCCTGGGTGGAGTCGCCTCCCCGGGCGTCGGTGATTCGCACAACAACAGTGGCGGAACTAGACCGACGGAAAATAAGCGAGAATAAAAAAAAATTCAAAAATATGGTACACAAAAAATCCAAAAAAATGTGCTTCCTTTTTTTCAACAGAATCGATAAATTTAAATAGTTAATTTTAAAATTCACATTATTATAAATGATACAATGGTATTATGCTAATAATATGAATTTAAAAATTGTTCATTTATTCCGATTTAGACTAACATTTTTTTTTTATGTTTTGAAGTGCTTTTGTTGGCTTACATTGCATTGGTTAACTACTAAAATAAACTAATTGAACACGAAAAAAATATTTAATAACCTCTGATGGTGCAAATTTTTAGCGCAAGTGGACGAAATACTCAATCACGAAAAATTATTAAAAAATAACTTTGTATCACTAGATGGTTCACTTTAAAGTAAAACCTGTTGTTACCTAGAGCTACAAAACATTGTTTACTCGGTATATCCGCTTAGCATTACAAACAAAGATTGTGTAGCTAACACCATGTTTGAATAGGACAGTACATGTCCAGAGGAAACTTCGCTTTCATTTTATCATATGACTAACGATTGACAAACAAAAAATATTTACGTACATAAAAATTGAGGAAAACAACCGCTAGTCGCACTTAAACTTTAACCGCAGTGTTGATAATGAGAAAGTACAAACCACTGCCGTTCAAACTTCGAATCATGTCACCAAATCCTTGTTCTTTCGTTTATTCTTCACCAATAAATCTACGGCATAGCAGACCCACTTAGAACAGAAATACATACGACCTAACAGCTGGCGCCAGTTTGTGTCGGTTTGTGTTGACTTTCTCCTATGTTTGAGGCAAAAAGAAAATAATTCGCAGTCTGTGCAGCTGAGAACGGCATACGGCGAACGGTTGATCCTTCCAAACGCGACAGCCATCCCGAGAATGTAGTGAAGAGTAAATCAATACCAAATGTAGGTATTAAATACAAAATAGCTTAAAATCTTAACTTGGTCGTAGTAAAAATAACACTAATACAACACTTCAGGTTTAAAACAAAAATTGTACAGTTGAGTCACATATGAAAAGTTATAACTGCTAGTTTCTGAACATTCAAGGTTTTTAAATGAGAATTACAATGAATATATACAGCCACAGACATTGATTATGGAACTTATCTCAAAAATATCACAAATATAAATAACTAAGAAAATTTTTCTTTTTGTTTCTGTTCAAAATTTTTTTTTCATGCGAAGAATGGCTAGGTGTTCATTTTACAAAAGCGTTCAATTCGGGAGGGACCGAAAATGGGTTCAATTTCGCGCAGGCAGTTTGCGCATTTTCACACTCCTAATGGAATTTTAATCGCTTACGATGAAATTGTATTAAAAATTTCACCAATTGTTTGTATAATTTTGCGTGTTTGAAGGAGACACCGGAAATCTCTCGCAGGAAAAAGTAACGTAACTGTTAATGTTTTGTTCGCAATCATATCACAAACTTTTTTTCTCTAGTGTGTTGTGTTGACTCAATGAATTTGAAACAAAGGTATCCTGGACGAAAATTTTCAATCAAAAATATAATGCAAGGGAGCCTAGTAGCAGTATAATCAAATTGTATTTTTTTATAATAAAAAACCAACGCCTTCCATGTCGATAACATTTGGTGTTGAAGTTTCGTCGACAACATTGAATAAAGTAACAATAAATCGGCAAAGGCCTGGCTGATTACTGGGACGGAAGTGCGCCAAGATGCTGCGAACAAGGCAGCGCTAACGGATACTGAAACAGGATTTTGCTTTTATTTGGTATTTAGAATCAGCGATTTCTTTTCCCTGACTAGTGTTAACACCATCGAGATCTAATTAAATTTGAATTAACTTTTTACACGTAAAATTCTGTATACAGATCTACTATTCATAATATCAAATATGCGCGTAGTTTGCTTGCAGGTAGTTTATTTGATTCATCCTCCAGAGAAATGAAAACAAATACTGATAATACGATGGTTATTATACGGAAAAATGGAATCTCATCTTTTTCTAGTCTTTGTTTTTCAATGATTCAATTCAATGTGAGAAAGTTTGACCAGATTTGACCAGTACTAAATACCCCGTGTTAACTGTAAGAATGATTAAATCGCACAATCAATTCCGTTTTGCACTCTTTGTTATTGTAAAATTATATCATAGCAGATGGATGAACGAAGCAGTGTAAGCTGAATGAAAGATGCTTGCTAGCTTCGTTCACAGGAGAAGACAAATCCCAAATGGAATCTATAGACGAAATATAAGGCGTCGTACACAAATTACGTAACGCATGACGAAGGGGGGGGGGGGTGTAGTTGAAACAGTTACGTAACTGCGATTTTCCTTCGAAATCGAAATTTTGGAAGGCGGGGGGGGGTCATACTGAACGTTCCTCATTGTTACATAGGGAGAAAGGGGTCTAAAATCCGGGTTTTAGCATTACGTAATTTGTGTACGACGCCTAACACCGAGAATACAAATATCTGGGCAGCGTCAGACGCGAAACATTCATTGAGGAAACGGAGTGGTTATAAAATTATTTTGCTGCTTGCTTTCGTCACAAAAACAATTATTTTACTCTTAAAGTGAGTAAACCAAACAACACGGTTTCGGAAACTCAGTAAATTTCTGTGTGTGTGTCGCTGTGTGTGGTTTGTAAGATTCTAAATTGGTTCTAACAGCACTAGCGGAGGGATATTTATGTGTTATTTGTTCCTTTTTGCAAATGGTTTGGCAATTGATAATATTTTTGATTTTCAGCAAACATTTTCACGCAGGATAAGCTTATAAGACAATGCTTGTTTCGCGAAAAATGCTGACTCACTTTGAACGCCTCAGGCACCTGGAACGAAGTGATCAGCTGCACCAATTTTCAACCTTGCAGGTGACCTTGATTCGCTTCTAACGTTTGTCATAATTAGAGATCATCAATCAGTGGTAAAATAATGCATGTATTAGCTACGTTCTGTGGCTCGAGTCAATTCATCTCTAATGTTGAAAATGTTGATCTTGCGGCCCATTAATTTTCAGTGATGCCATAATAAACAGAATTCAAACCAAGATGAACGACATTTAGGATGCTCTACTCTTCAAACTTAGCATGATATGGGATGACTGTTTTCAAATCTGAACTAGCGGTACAGAATACATTTGAAACTGCTTGAAATAATTTATATTTGGAAGTCGTCAGTCGTAAGGAACAGTATATATGTTGATGACGAGACGACATTAAGAAATAATTCAACTTCATTACAGTTAACAAGAAAATCGAATGCAGCTGCATTTTATTGTATGAAATGCATCAAAAAAACCTAAATTAATCCACCTAGCGGTCAGACCCAGCCTTTCTCATTTAAACTTATTATTTGAAAAATAGATTTACATGAACGCTTCAATTCAGTAAATGTATATTCACTCTTTAGGTCCTAAAAAATTGATGCTGTAATCTATACATATAAAAATGCAGTCCGGTCTGTCTGTCTGTTTGATCCATATAGGCTTGAAAACTACCGAACCGATCGACGTGAAAATTTGTATGTAGGGGTTTTTGGTGCCGATAAAGGTTCTTATGATAGTTTGAGACCCCTCCCTCTTCTGGAAGGAAGGAGTCCCATACAAATGAAACATGAATTTCTGCACAACTCAAGAACAAACCAAGCAAGTGAAACCGAATTTGGCATGTGGGTGTTTTAAGGGGTAAAAAATATGTCCATAATAGTTGGACGCCCCTCCCTCTTCTGGAAGGGAGGGGTTCCATACAAATGAAACACAAATTTCTGCACATCTCGAGAACTAATCAACTAAATGGAACCAAATTTGGCAGGTAAATTTTTTAAGTGGTTAAAAATATGTCCATAATGTTTTGACACCCCTCCTTGTTTTTGAAGGGCGGGTGCCATACAAGTAAAACACAAATTTCTGCATATCTCGAAAACTTACCGAGAAAATGGAACCAAATTTAGCATGTGAATGTTTTTGGAGGTAACAAATATGTGCATAATGGTTTAATACCCCTCCATTTTCTGGAAGGGAGAGGTTGCATACAAATGAAACACAAAATGCTGCACATCTCGAGAGTTACCCAACTTAATGAAACCAAATTTGGCAGGTAAATGTTTTTAGAAGTAACAAATATGTGCATAATGGTTTGACACCCCTCCTTCTTCTATAAGTGAGGGGTCCCATACAAATGAAACGCAAATTTCGCACAGCTCAATAACCAATCAAGAAAATACAAATCTGTCCATAGTGGTGCACAAATTTCTGCACATCTCGCGAACTAATCAACTAAATGGAACCATATTTGGCAGGTGAATGTTTTAGTGGTAGCAAATATGTTCCATAATCGACCTCGGGCAACATTTTTTTCTGAAAAACAGTTGAAAATGACCAAATACCACCCAATATGAGTGTTTCTTTAACCAGTATGACGTTCAATCCAGAAATTGTCTCCAAATGCCATTATGTAATCCAAAATGGCAACTTCCGGTTTCGGAAAAACAGCGGCAAACGACCAAAAATCACCCAATTTGGGTATTTCCGAAAAGCCACAAACCGACTTCAGACGACATTTTGAATTGTAAGATGGCAACTTCCAGTTTCTGGAAAACGGCCTGAAATGGACGATTCCCATTAAATATGAGTATCTCCGGAATCAGAAAGATGGACAGAAGCTTAAAATTGATCACAGACACAATCTTAAATTTTAAGATGGTGGCTTCCGATGTCTGGCAAACATCCGGAAATGACCAAATAGCATGCAATATGAATGTTTTCGGAACCAGAATAACTCCCAGATGATAGAAATTGATTTCACAGGCAATTTTAAAGTCCAAAATCACGACTTTCGGTTTCTGAAAAACAGCCCAAAGTGACCAAATACCACCCAACATGAATATCTCCGGAGCCACAATGTTGTAAGAAGCTAAAAATTGACCTCAGACACCATCATGAGTTGCAGGATGGCAACTTCTGGTTTCTGGTTGGAGAAACACCCATATTGGGTGTTATTCGATCATTTTCGGCTGTTTCCCAAGAACCGGAGGTCGCCAACCTAGAATCCAAAATTGGGTCTGTGGTCGATTTCAGCTGCTGTGTATCATTCTAGAACCGGAGATACTCATGTTAGACGGAAATCGGCCATTTTTGGCAGAAAAAACAGCCAAAAATGGCCGAGTTTAGGTAGTCTTCGGAATATGTTCCTTTTCATAGCTGAATTTCACATTTTTGAACATAACAGGCAAAGTAACAGTCCGATTGCAAAACAAATCAATAGGGTCTCATGGGGCAACTAGACCTTCCATTTGTCACTGATTTTATGAAGATCGGTCCAGCCATCTCTGAGAAACATGAGTGAGATTGAACAGTCTTCAGAACACGTTTCTTTTCATAACTTTTGAACCATATGTCCAATCTTTATGAAATTTAAAAGTTACGGGTTTTTCAGGTTGCCCGTTCATTTGAAACCAATTTTGTTCAAATCGGTTGTGTAGTTTTCGAGATAATGATGTTTCATGATTTTTACGTTTTGATACATAACCTCTAAACTAAAGATCCGATTATAATGAAATTTGATAGGGTCTTATGGGGCAACTAGACCTTTCATTTGCAATTAATTTCATGAAAATCGGTCCAGTCATCTCTGAGAAAAGTGAGTGAGAATAAAAATCTGCACATACACACACACATACACACACATACATACAGAAAATGCTCAGCTCGTCGAACTGAGTCGAGTGATATATGCTATTCGGCCCTTTGGAGCACTTTTATACTTTCGGTTTTGCAAGTGATGTGACCTTTCTAGGAGAAAAACTTCCAACTTTCAAATTGAAATTTAGTTTAGCAGAACATATAATATTCACTTCGAAACTACACGCAAAAGTTTAAACCATGATCAACCACAATCTTCTCGATTCGCACAACAATTGCTCTGATTTCGCACAGAAATCGTGTGAATTGTATAACACAAGATCTGTACAATACATTGATACAGACCGAAATCATATACACAAAAATCTTGATGTTTCGGTAAACTTCGGTTTCAGGATGCGAATCAACGGCTCATGCACCATTTGCCCATCTCAGTAACCGAAACAGCCAATAGCGAGCCTGTCATAGCTCAGAACGTACCGGTGGTTATGGATGGAAACTGAATGAAAAGTAAATTGTGTACGATAACAATTACACAAACATCATGGTTTTATTTGAGCTTTCAAGTGATTGTAGAGCTATGTTTTTTTAGAAACAATAGATTATATCCTAACATTGTAGTTTGGTCTTGTTTTGAATTTACTGTTTGTAGGAGAAAAAATCAAGTTGTGTTAAACACGCATGGAAATTAGATCAATCTGGTTTGTGTCAAAAAACTACTACAGATTTTAATTCGTTTGTTCGCTGCCTTTGAATCAAAGTAGAAATCCAAAAAAATAAGTGTTCTGTGTCGTGAGAAACGCTAATAGTAGGTACATTAGTTGAGAACGTTTTATGGAAGAAAATAAAATAAATTTTTTAATGCTTACCAAAATAATCAAACGGTAGCCTTTGTCGCTTTTCCATTCTCTGGGTCATTTTGGCGGAAGATCGTAAGTTTATTAAATAAATACAAATCTGTGTCCTTCTTGACGTAGTACGTGAAGGTAACAGTTTTGTTTTGTCGAGAGAAAGAAACTCATTCAGAAAGCCTTACCCCCCGAATGAAGAGAAAGTTACGGGCGATGCTAGTGTCAAAAAACCTTTTCAAGAAAGGAGTTTTATTTGCATTTGGCTCGCAATGAACTCATGTTGATAAAAATATATATAGTTCTATAATCAGATTGTTAACCTGCACAGTATATTTCACAACTTCTAACCGATTCGTTTATCATGTATTTGATTTGGCGTGAAGATTCGTGTCAACCAGTGTGATGATTCATAGCTCCTAGCAATTTGTTGCCTGTCAATGTTTTCGGATGGAATGAAAATCTGAGCTGAACCTTTTTTCGTGGCGTATACTAAAAAACATTGCTTGTCACGATCTGGCAGTCATTTTTTATTGCGACACGCAAGCTTACTCTACATTGAATACCATCAACATGCACAAGTCCGTACAGGACATTTGCTTTTCCTCCATTCACTGCTTCCCCAGTTGCCGATTATCGCACCTTATTTGCACGTTTCATCAAAATTTGATTTATCGGAGACATCCAATCCATGTGTCACGCGGTACTGTTGAGTATATTGCAACGTTGTAATTTTTTTCTCCCCGAGTTCACCCAGTGGAATTCAATGTCAGGTAATACGACTGAAACGTTCTGTCATTTTCATTTTCCTATCCAGGACTATTACGCGACCGACGGTGTGGAATGGACTTACTGTTGAATGATATGCCAGTCTACGCGCGAGGACTTCCTGTACCCACGGGACTGTCATTTGTTGCAGGCTTGCCCGACTTGAAAGAAGACAAATGGTTCGATTTCGATTGATTTTCCACACACGATCCGATTCTGTAGAGCGGTAGAGCGAAGAGCACCTGGGTATTTGATTTGGTTACTGAAGCCGAACGCCGTTGTCGTTATCGTTCCGGCTGTCGTTATCGGTTTCAATCCATCAAAATTAACGATCCATTCCTTCGCGTTTAAACCGTCAAGAAGCCTACAGCAGATGATTTCGTGACACCGTTGGCGCAATCGAAGGTCATAACGTTGCTACCGTATTTTAAAACCTTCTGGAGACTTTTTCCGATGCTTGATATTGCCCGATAATTTGCTTTAGATGAGTTTCCATAAGTCTCACGCGGAATAAAATCAGTATCGGACATACATATGGGTCATTCCATACGAAGTGTACATGCTTTTTGGACACGACCATCACAGATTTTGTTCAAAGTTGGGGAAATTATTCATCTGCTGTCTCTTTGGAAAAATCCCAATGTTGGTGTCAATTAGAATACCCACCGCTCTCTAGGACCCCGCTCTTTATTGCAAAGCCGCGCAATTTTTGTCAAAAAGCTCTTTTTTTCTTTTTCTTACAATTCATAGACGTGAGATATCCGAATGATTCTGATAGATGATTTTTGAAGAAAATAAACCAAGGAATCCCAGATGGTCTCAAGGTACGATGCTGGCCTAACAAGCCAGTCGTCGTAGGTTCGAGTCTCGGTCTGGGAGAAACTGTTAGTGTCAGTAGGATCGTAGCGCTAGCCCCGCAATTGTCCTGTACACTAAACAGTCGGCTGCGAAGTCTGGGTATAAAAAAACAGAAGGACAAATTCCGAGACGGAATGTAGCACCAAGGCTTTGCTTTTTTTAAACCAAGGAATCCAGAAAAAATATAAGTTTTGACCGGAAGTGTTGCCAGATAAATTATTCTTGTATTTGAAAACTAAATTTACATTTTTCGGCAAATGCAGCCATTTTTATTTCAAATTTGATAATTTTTTATCGTGTTCCTTGGAAAATTTCACATAAGAAACAACTATTATCCCGAGGTAATATGAGCCAATCTCGAGATATAACATTTTTACGAAAAAAGTTGTTAACTTCGTAATTATTTTATTTTACAATTTATAGACGCAAGACACCCGAAAAAAGTCATAGGTGAATTTTGAAGAAAATAAACCAAAGAATCCAGAAAAATATTGTTTTTGACCGGAAGTGTTGCCAGATAGATCATTTTTGTATTTTAAAATTAAATTTGCATTTTTCGACCAATGCAGCTAATCCTATTTTAAATTTGATGGTTTCATCGTGTTTTTCGGAAAATTATACGTAAGAAGCACTTACCACTCCTTGTTAATATGAGCCAATCTTGAGATATAACATTTTCACGCAAAATTAATTACGAAATTCAGAACTATTTTCGTAAAAATACTATATCTCGAGATTGGCTCATATTACCACGGGGTAATAAGTGTTTCTTACGTAAAATTTTTCAAGAAATACGATGAATTCATCAAATTTAAAATAAAATTAGCTGCATTTGCCGAAAAATGCAAATTTAGTTTTAAAATACAAAAATAATCTATCTGGCAACACTTTCGGTCAAAAACAATATTTTTTCTGGATTCCTTGGCTTATTTTCTTTAAAATTCACTTATCACTATTTTTCGGGTGTCTTACGTATATAAATTGTGAAAAAATTAATTACGAAGTTTGCAACTTTTTTCGTAAAAATGTCATATCTCGAAATTGGCTCATATTACCTCGGGATGATAGTTGTTTCTTATGTGAAATTTTCCAAGGAATACGATGAAATTATCAAATTTGAAATCAAATTGGTTGCATTTGCCGAAAAATGTAAATTTAGTTTTCAAATACAAAAATAATTTATCTGGCAACACTTCCGGTCAAAACTCATATCTTTCTGGATTTCTTGGTTTATTTTCTTCAAAAATCATCTATCAGTATTTTTCGGACATCTTACGTCTATGAATTGTAAGAAAAAGAAAAAAAAGATTTTGAACAAAAAATGCGTGACTTGGCAATAAACAGGGGGTCCCACAGAGCGGGGGGTATTGCAATCGACACCAAATTTGGGATTTTTCCAAAGTGACAGTAGATGAATAATTCTCCCAACTTTGAGCAAAATCTGTGATGGTCGTGTCCAAGTTTGTGCTTTTTCGTGGTCACTTCGTATGGAATGACCCATATAGTTACCGCCATGGCTTAGAGTCAAGCTAAAAATGCCACACGCGAGGCACGAAATTTCAAAGAGCATGTTCAGGTACTTACATAAACTGTTGTTTATCAATATCTGAGCAGCGCACAACATCTAGTGTGACATTCAGACAGAAGAGGAAAAGTAATTTGAGTGATATGGATTTTAGTTTGGGCCCTATGACTATATCAACTAGTATCGATCAAATGCGAACCCCAATCGAAATCTAACCCAAGGATATGATTGCTGTTTTCGCCCTCAATAAACATACATAAATAACGTTGATCGATTTCGTGAAATGTATTTTTTTTTCTTCGAGGAGCTGAAAAAGCCACTTCAGCATAGGGAGAATAGATTGGTAAACAAACATTTTGCTCCTGTTTTTCAACACCTTTAGGTCTTCAGGTTATATACCTTTCTAGTTTTCAAAAAACCGAAAAAAAATTTATTGCATTATCTTCAAATACAACATCTTGAAAACATTTTCACAAATTTTCATAAAGATCTAAGCAATAGGGAGAAAGTTAGAGCGATTTGCAGCGCGCCTCGCCACGGCCGCACAAGCTAAACTTGAAACTTTACACGCGATTATCTCGTAATAGTGTTCTTCGAAAAATGACTTTACCGTGATTCTGATTGCGGAAAAACTACTGAACTGATTTCCTTCATCTTTTTTTTAATTTTCGTCATTAACCCTTAAATGCGCACGATGTTAAAAAATCATTCAAAAACATAAAATCTTTGTAGAACAGGTTAACTGCTCTAAAACTAATCAATATGCATAAAAAAGTTAAAATAAAAACACTGTGAATTTATCGCAGAATAAAGTCTAAACAATTACTTTTGTTAACAGTAACTTCATAATTGACCTTTTTTTAGTATAATTTCTGATAATTCAGACATTTTCACTAACCACTAACCATATTTTAAAATTTATTTTCAAAGACAGTAAGCACCAGTCGGGAATCTCGCCATGTTTTTTTCGTTTCCGAGATTTTGACACTAAAAATAAAAACAAAACATTCAAATACAGTACTTCCAGCTGTTAAGTTTTCTTCGGTAGAGTCTAGAGAGCTGTTCTAATGAATTATAATTCTAAAAAATACTAAAATACGTGTATTTCAAAATGTTTTAGTAGTGTTGTTTTAAAACAACATTGCGCATTTAAGGGTTAAATTCGCCGGTCCTTGAACGATCGCTTTCTAAAACATACCGTTACATTTTGCCGCAACAAAAAAATTAATGCAATTTTGAGCGCTAAAAACGTACATTTTATGGGAAAAGCTTTCCCGTTTGCACTAAAAAAAAATACTCATAAAAGCGATCGTTCAAGGACACGGCACAATTCTGAACTAACGAAATAATATGAGCTTTTTGAATTCAGTTGACCCGCTGAGTCTCTATCAGGATCATCATTTCGGGGAAACGACCATTACTCCTGTAATAATTGGTATATCTTAACATCGAACGTATTTTTTTCTTGTTGATAAATTGTACGTTCAGAAAAATACCACTTTGATGCAATAAAAATGGTGCTATGCACTTAAAAATAAATTCAAGCTCCCCTCATTTTTCTCGATCAAAAAGGTATATAACCCCTTAATTTAATTGAAAAAAAAAAAAACGTTGAAACTGGCCTATAATGTTTGAACCTTGTTCGAATATGTTAGTGGTCAGTTTAAAGGTCGAAATGCAATATTTGACATTTTTAGTATGTACACCAAAATTTGTATTTTTTTAAAGCGGATATTGATTACTCTTCGTGAAGTTTTGTAAGATCACCGCTAAGTAGTTGTTTATATACTCTGTACATATAGCATGTAGTTTTGTGACAGGCAATTTAGTTTTATTAAACTAACGTGTTTTAAATTATTTGATTTCTTTAATGTTTCTAAATATTCAAAACATTTAAAGAATCGAAACTTTGAATCATATGTAGGTCATTTTTAAATAATTTTATTGAAGTTTTGTAAATCAACATGACGACCATATTCCAATTCTGATTAGTTTGGCATTTGGGAAAAAAATATTTAAAAATGAAACATGCCCTCGTCGTTGAGAATTTGATCGCAGCACGTACCACACGTTAAGTTTGCTTACTTTTCCCTCAAGTCGGCCTTTGTTTTATCACCAAACATGTGCCAGCCCAAAAGGGGCATTCGCGCAAGTATTCACAATTTTAATTACTGCTCGTTTGCTTTATTTTATTTTTGGCTCGTAAAATTTAGGGGAAATCATGGGGTGAACGGGCAGACGAAATAAAAATAAAAGATCTGTGAATCGGCGAGTGATTATTTACTTGCGGTCCCGCGCACTTATGATCATCGCGGCGTCATCGTTCAGAATTCTACGCCGTAGTGGTGACGCGATGACTCCGAGGACGCATGGTGATTATTGACTGGGTCGTAAAGCAGACGCCAGGTTTTTGGTCAATAAACAGCATTTGCTGGCGGCATAAATACGGCTGGCTTTTACCGGAAAATCATTTTCGTGTTGATGTTTTCAATTTCAAATTTGCCCAATGAAAAATATATTGCCAAAATTTGCAACCGTTTGTCTGTGTTGTGATCCATTCGGGTATCATCAATCTCCCAGCGGGATTACCGTCCAACAATTCATTTTCCGCTCATTGATGACCTTGGCGAGGCAGACATTCCATTTGATACGACTGAATGGAGTCATCTTTACGTTCTGTGCGTGCTACACTCTATGTTTACGACGTTTTTTGTGCCCATGAAATGATAACTTACTATGTCGCAATAATTTTCTAATATGGTGCCAATGGCTGTGCGTGATTTTTTGGGGTTTGTCTTCAGCATAGCTCTTTAAGTTCATGTTCATGATGACGACGGCGCCAACATTGACGCCTACTGGATTATGGGGCGACACTGAGTCTTTATGTTTTTGTATGTCTGGCACATGACTAACGTAAGTTAGCGATTGCTGATAAATAAATGGTAATATTTTGTCAGTATATGGCTGGTAGTTGTGGTTTTACACGAACAAATTTCTTTTCGCGACTATGCTGAGGACGCTTGGTGATTAGTAGTAAGGCGGTAAAGTAGACGCCAGGTGTTTAATCAATAAAGTCTGTCTGGTTTGGTGCATATTGTTACGATTCTGACACCATTTAGTCCGCTTAAAAAGATACTATCAAGTGCGACTTTGGTTACATAGTACTTAAATTAAAAAAAGCATCAACAAAAAATTACGAAGTATTTTCTACTCAAAGAAGCATACAAGTAGAAAGTAATACACACTGTCGACGAACAGTGATAAAATTGAAATTTATATTCATCTTCTATTTGGCAGTGGTTCAATTTTCGTAGTAGAGGAAGACAACTCTTTGAAACAAGTATGAAATACATATCCGCCCGGTCGTAAAATTGCAAAGACGCGTTCAAGATCAAGGCATGCACTTCCCGTTGTTCCTTATACGTTACGTTACGCAGTCAACTGTAATAAATTGGGCGCAGCTGAATGGATGTGCACCTAGCAAGTGTCAGAGTGGAATGCGAGAAAGAGAGGACATGTGTCTCCGTGACATTGCAATCATTTGTCTTTTGGTAGGAAAGGACCTGTTTTTATTTTTCACTAGGTATATGGTATTGTTTTATGTGACGCAGTTAAGACTTTCTTAATGTATTGATTTATATTTGAATACAAAAGCAACTTTTGTATTATCCTCAGGGGGTTAAACATGCATAGAAAAATGCATATTTTTAAGTTTAATGATGATTATTTCTTATTTTCTCATACAACTTTTCGCATACCAACTCGCATTTGTATTTGCTGCTTATCATGTGTACTGTAAGTTGGAGTCGAAATATGTGTGAAGCAAACAGAAAACAAACATCCCGTATCAAAATGTAACACCACGGCTTTGCTTGATATATTCGAAGGCATTTTCCATTTGCTCTATGAATATGTGAATTGAGAGGGGTTAATTAGCAATATCAAATTAACAATTAATCACGCACTTCACAAATCAACCGCAAATACTCGGAACCAAAACGGTATCGTTAATGGTCCTTTAAACGTACAACAAACTTCGGTGTACACATCCGATACGTAGCACATACCACTAAATCGACTATTATTTATGTTCTGACTGTTTCTTAATATTTGTATGGCAATTAGGATATATTTATGTGCTCCTCCTAACTGTTGCTAACATGGGCAGTTTTGGAAATGAAGATTTAGCAAACATAGAACTGACTGAGTAATGTTTTTGACGTAACAAAAATGAAACTAAAAAACCTCTAACAATTAAAAAATATAAAACCTACCGTAGATCTGCCTAATAGCGAATGTACCTTTCAAAACATAACCACATATCAATAGTATCAGGATTACTTAAATAATGATGAGGTTCACCGGACACCAAGAAAACCATTGATTTCATGTTGAGTGATGTTAAGATATACATGAAATATTTAGCACCAATTGCGTATAACTCGAAATATATAGCAGAAATTCGCATCTTGACCACAAGTTTTGTTTGTTTTGAGATTGAATATGCCTGTTTTAAATGGTAATGGACACAAAAAAGATTTGAATACTCGTGTCTCAATTATATGCATGAGACTCAAACTCATTGCTAAAGCAATAATGATTTATCGACTCGAAATCGAAAATCGAATAAGTTTAAAATTGTTACACATTCAACGGCTTTTCATGAAAATGACTGAGAGAAACTAATTTTGTTTACAAAAAAAAAGATAATGTCAAGATAATAACCCTCAAACGTGTTTTATGTTCGTGACGTTACATACGTAACAAAGTTTTGTGAGTCCAATTCAGCTCGTTTTGGTGCTAAATAAAAAGTTGTCAGTTTTCAGCCACAGTTATAGAATATAAACACCAAACGAAACTCTATTTTGAGGCAACGCAATTAGAAAGTATTGAAAAGTTTTATATTTTGTGAATAATTTTTCTTATTTTTTCGTATATGTGAGCTTCCACACTTTCGCTGGGTTATCGCACAGGGTTTTTTTACAGCGCTATTGGCCAGAGTTCTTGAAAGTTGAGTGTTCCGGAAATATTTTGCTGTGATTGAACTGATTGAATGAATTGATAATCTTCATGTTTTAAATGATATAATATTTTAATGAAACAAAGTTTTAGTGTACATTTTTAAAAGTAAGTAATTAAATTTAAAGCTAGTCTTCTAGTTTTTCCGTAACCGTTTTCTGATTCTTGTCACTTTAATCTATGTGTAGTTTTTTGATAAACTACTACGAGGGTATCAATAATAATCTCAAATATGATTATAGATCCGCTGAGTTTCATACACGTATGAAATAGGTGGGTAATGTAGGGATTGGAATAGACTGTAAAAAAATTTCGACCGGACTAACCGTTAAGAAATACCAATGTGCATTATTTGAAACCCGCTCGTGTGATGCATAAACCTCCACGCGCGTACATAACCGAATATTTGAATGAGGAAATAAATCCACCAAAATCAAGTTGAGAAAATCATGAATTGGCGCTTTCAAAATAGCAGACATCTCTCCATAAAACGATAGATATTACAGCAGAATCATAATTCTGAATGTTTTCTGTATACTAATAATCAGCTGGTTTATCTATTTAACCAGAGAGATGTCTACTCAAAAAAATGAAAAATCTGGATGCCAAGGCTTTGAATTTAGTGCGCAACACATTTTGTTTTGTGTCGTCAAATTAAACTATATCACTTGACAAAATGCACGTAACTATTAATTAGCTAACCAAATAGAACAATTATGTGCACTAACATACATTTGTTCTTTTACTCGTTGAAAAGAAAAAAAGGAAAATAAAATAACATGAGCGATTTGTTTGAACCAAAAAAAAGAGATCGAAAATATCTAATGTTCGCGAAATCAAACAAAGCGGTTAGTAACTTGTGTGCCTGGCGAACACACCCATTTCGCGAATCATTTTTAGTACACGCGTGAGCGACTGTGGTTTGGGATGATGGACGTGTTCTACAAAATGCTATTGACAATACCACTTTACCAATTAGCGCTGAAATGTTGACATTCAACTGACAGGTATATTTACTTATCAATTTCGATGCATAAAATAATGTTAGAAACATACGAAATCACTCATGAATTAAAGCAGACAAAGAACTATTTGCAATGGTTATAATATATATGTATATATATTGCACAGAATCATTTAAATAAACCGACATTATTTTGAAAACATGTAATGTCATAAAAATGTTTAGATATCAAAATTGTTTTCAGAAATCCACATTGAATAAGTTCATTCATTTTTTGTTTAGTCTACAATTCCTCAAATTTTGGTATTCCTAAACCCCGTTTTGCTTATATTAAAGTGGAATTCGCGACCTATCTAAAATAGCCTGGAATTCTTATTCAACAGATTATCCTGGTTTGCGCGGTTTGATTATTATGGACATGGATGAATTATTATCATGCTACTGACATGCGTATGACAATTAAATAACCGCAAACAAATAAATTTTTTGGTTGAATTTATACTCGAGAGATTTACTCAGAACTAAAAAAAACAGAGTGCGGTTTTTCAATGAATCACTCAAAACAAGCACGACTGTGCCGCCATAAAACGACATGAAAAGGGCACCCCGCTTCTCATAATCCGGTTTGAATGGTGAAGCACGATCCAAAACATCTCTCCTTCCGGAGGTAAAAATAACAAAACGCCAAAGCACTTTTGAGCTCGGCTGCTGCTAGCAGCGCCATGGCAGTGCCATAGGATATTTTAATATCTAGTTCAAGGAAGATCGACACAAGTGATATTCATCCCCAGCTCGTTGGCCGTACTCAGCGCCGGCTCCCACCGCTGGAATGTCACCCCCAATGGTGCAAATTTTCTTACTTTGGTTTCAAAATCTTTTGGAATTAATTTACGATGAAGTGATTAATGAGCGTGACACAGGGTGCAATATTCAGAGCATACACAACTGTTATATGTTAGTTTCGGTGCAAATATTTCCATCCATAATGAATGCTTTATATCGATAGTAGTTATAGGACGTGTGATGTAAACTCCATGAGTTGCCACCCTGTGTTTATATACGGAGCATCGTACGAAGATTATGATAACGTGACCCCCCTGCAAAATTAAGTCGAATGAGTAGCATTTCGTGCCATCATCACTGTTTATGCGGGGAATATCGTGTGAATTCGAGCTCTAGAAGTGGAATACTTCAAGTACGGGTGAAATTTACGAGCAAAAAACGCTTGAACTTGCACTCTTCCGTGGCTATCTGACAGAACGATTTGTGAAAACATTAAATTTGCTAGGCGAGAAATTTCAGACACGCTTGCTCTCGTTGAAATCGATATCAAGCAGTTTTTGTGTAGGACTACGTCTGTTCGTAAGGGTACGAATTTAGATTCCTCTCGCATCCCACGGGACGTTTTATATGTAAGGTTTAATCCTCTTTTAGCTATGCAAAAACCGACACATATGTTCATGGATTATGCATCAATCGATTCCTATTTTTCAGATTTTTTTTTGGTATCAACAGCACGACACGACTGCGAAATGAAAATGATACAGCAGCAATTTCATTCTTACTCTTTTTCATCTGATATTGAGTGTCACTCGTATCAATTGTCAGCGAAAATTATGTCAGTGAAATAAATGACATGTTTTAATAATTATCGAAGTTATTTGATCTGAGCCAATCCATTGCATGAAGTCGATGAAGTAGATAACCATTAACATCATCAGCCGCATAAACATCGCTAAAGTAATACAGCGTCAGAATTATCACTGTCAACTGTTTGGAGCTGTAAATGATTTCCATTTTCAGCTCGTTCGTGTTGAAACTGATATTCGTAGTTTTCAGTTTCAGCTGAGTATCTATCACTGAAGGTAAAAATTCGCAACCCTCCTACACTGTGGACTTTCATATTTTCCCGGATTCGACCTCTGAACTCCTTTTATGCAGTAGCCATGCAATTTCAGATTGACCTCCGAATGCCGATAGCGTCCTTTCAAAACTGCAAAAACGATTCGACGCTTAAATCCCGTCCAGCATGTCGGCCAAACAGGATCAAAACCGCACTACTATTTGCAGCAGGTCAACAGCTTTGTCAATATGAATGGCAAACTTCTAAATCACGCTTTCGTTAGTATATCCGATTTTCTTCTCACCTTATTGTTACCAGCTGATAGTCATCATACACCTTTCATTTCATCGTCTGATGAGGGCGGCGGTGCATCTACCGCACTGGATGAGGTGTCTATATTGTCTACTTTTTTTTAATTGGCGGAAATTTTGCATAGATGTTTCCATGGGAAAAAGATGTCATTTTGTGTTATTGGTTGAATTTTTTTGAAAACACGACTCATTTTTGAGAAGCTATTTAAAAATGCTATTTCGGGAAGGTATTGATGATAAAACCTTTCAGCTGGTCTTAAGGTACAATGCTGGCCTAACAAGCCAGTCGTCGTGGGTTCGAGTACCGGTTCGGAAGAGACTGTTTTTTCCTGTTGGGTACATTTTCCACTGCGACCGGTTATTTGATCTATTGTTGCGGGCCCCGTTTGATGTAAGCCTCATCAGAGTGTCCTACCATTATTTGATTGAGTGGTTTCCACTTGCTGATTTCATAGGCATCGTCCCAATAAGGTATTATTGAAAGAATAAAGTTCACTGCTTTATTTGGAGAAGTCATCCAAACATCTAATGGTTGTAATATGTTTTTATCAAAAAATTGCTTCCTCTTTTGTAAGAGTGCTTCGCAGTCACATAGTAAATGTTCCGAGGTTTCTCTATCTAGGTTACAGAAGCGACAGGCATCATCTTGCAACTTAAATATCCGCTACTATTAAATATCTGCTTTAAGTAATATTTGCTTGAGCAGTGACCCGTCACAAGGCCACTGAAGGTACAAAGATCTTTTTTGGAGATATTGAGTAGTTTTTGAGTTACAGCTTTGTTGGGTGATATAAATCTCATCGATTTTCGAACTATTTCATTTTTTTTCCAGATGATATTTATTATTGATTTTTCCCACTTCTTGAGTTCGATTCTGAAGGCACATTCTGAGATCCCACAAAATGGTTCTGGTCCTATGAATGGTTGCGTTGATTCATTTCTCGCCAACAGATCTTTCATTCCTTTTAATACCAGAATGTCCAGGTACCCACAATAGGTTCACTTCACTATTTATAGCTGTATTTTAAAGTACAGGAAGCGGATTTCAGTGCTTTTAGAGCAGCTTGACTAATCGAAAAAAAATATATATTTTTATGTCTATAGTTGCGTCGTAAACAAACTATAGCGCATTCAATTATTGCCTGTATTTTTGCTTGAAACACAGTTGGTCATTCACCCATCGGTATAGATATGTTGACTCCGGGACCTGTTACCCCAGTCCCAACTCTATTGTTCAGGGAGAGACTGTTAGTGTCAGTAGGATCGTAGCGCTAGCCCCGCAATTGTCCTGTACACTAAAACAGTCGGCTGCGAAGTCTGTGTAAATAAAACAGAAGGTCGAGTTCCGAATCGGAATGTAGCACCAAGGGTTTATTTTCAAAGCCAACCCGGTTTGTTTGATTCGTGTGACGTCTTCGGAAAAGTTATAGATTGAATTTTGTCTTTCCAGAAAAAAAAAATATATATACACTCTAAAAAATCATTTTTTTTTTTGGAAAAAAAGCTACAAGAATAATTAAAAATTTTTTCGACAGTACAATTTCTACAACAAAAACCCAAATTAATCCACCTAGCGGTCAGACTCAGCCTTTCTCATTCAAACATATTATTTGTAAAAATAGATTTACATGAATGCTTAAATCCAATAAATGTTTATCCACTTTTTGGGTTCTAAAATATTGATGTTGTAATTGAAGTATAAAATATGAAATTTGACGTAATGTTAGTACTTGAGAAATAGCGAATAGCGAAATAAAATCAATGACTCTTAATTTCGAACAATTTAATCACGAGCGATGCCGGGAACGTTCAGATAGTACGATACCACATTTAAATCATGTTGAGGCCATATATATTGATCGAAGCAGGTAAAGTGTTGAATAGTCTTTGAATTTCTTTTCTTTCTAAAACTTTTAAACAGCATATCAAATTGTTATGAAGTTTGTTATTTGTAAGTTTGAGAGATGACTCATTTGTATGATACTAGTTATGTTCAAATAAGTCGTGTAATACTTGAGATAATAGACTTTCGTTGTTTTACAAATTAAAACATAACGCTTGCTTAAGTTTGATTACAATCACATGAAAAGGTAACGTATGGGGCAGCCAAACTTTGAAACCACGTGTTCAATCATAATTCATCAGTTAACCCTTAACTAGCCCGTTCATCTGATATCAATATTGTTCAAATCGGTTGTGTAGTTTCTAAGATAATGAAGTTTCGTGATTTTCACATTTCGGTACATTACAGACGAAGTTACAGTCCGATTACTGCAAAATTCAATAGGGTGTTATGAGGTAGGTAGACCTTATATTTGATACTAATTCTGTGGAAATCGGGTCAACCATCTCTGAGAAATATGAGTGAGTCCACGTAAGTTGTCTTGGAATATGTTTCTTTTCATAGCTGGATTTCACATTTTTAAACATAACAGGCAAAATAATAATCCGTTTGTAAAAAAATCATTAGGGTCTTATGGGGCAACAAGACCTTTCATATGACACTAATTTTATAAAAATCGGGCCAGCCATCTCTGAGAAACATGAGTGAGATTAAATAGTCTCCAGAACACGTTTCTTTCCATAACTTCTGAACCACATGTTCAATCTTCATAAAATTCAAAAGTTAAGGGTTTTAGCCCGTTCATTTGAAACTAATTTCAATCAAATCAGATGTGTGGTTTCTGAGATATCGATGTTTCGTGATTTTTACACTTTGATGCATAACCTCTAAACTAGAAATCAGATTACAATAAAATTCAATAGGGTCTTATGGGGCAACTAGACCTTTAATTTGCAATTAATTTCATTGAAATCTGTTCGGTCAGACCATCTCTGAGAATAGTGAGTGCGAAAAAAGGTGCACATACACACGTACACACCCACACACAAACATATACACCTATGCATGCTTATATGCAGAAAATGCTCGATTCGTCTAACTGAGTCGAGTAGTATATGACATTCGGCCATTTGGATCACTTTTTTACCTTTTAATTAGCCAGTGATCGTTAGAAGGAAGTCAATATGTTTACTTTCATTATGTGATTTCACATTTTCATGAACAACGGACAAAGTTACAATCCGATTGCAATGAAATTCAATAGCAACCTATGGGGCAACTAGACCTTTCATTTGACACTAATTTTGTGAAAATCGGTTCAGCCATCTCTGAGAAAAATGAGTGAGTTTAAACAACCTCAGGATAACTTTTCTTTACATAACTTTTGAACCATATGTTCAATCATTACGAAATTCAAAAGTTAAGGGTTCTGGAGACAGCCCGATCATTTGAAACCAATTTTATTAAAATCGGTTGTGTGGTTTCTGAGATATTGATGTTTCGTGATTTTTACATTTTGATACATAACCTCTAAACTAAAAATCCGATTACAATGAAATTCATTCATAGCAACCTATGGCGCAACTAGACCTTTCATTTGCAATTAATTTTATGAAAATCGGTCCAGCCATCTCTAAGAAAAGTGAGTGAGAAAAAAAAGTTGCACATACATACACACACACACATACACACATACATACATACATACAAAAAATGCTCAGTTCGTCGAAAGGGGTCGAGTGGTATATGACATTCGGCCATTGGGACCACTTTTATACCTTTGGTTTTTCCAGTGATTGCTATACCTTTCTAGGAGAAAGGCAAAAACGTATTTATTCATGGAAAATATCAATTATTAATGGAGTTATGGCCGTTTGTCAAGAACTTTTTTTAAGACTTTAGGGGTTCACGATTGAGACTCAGCAGGTCAACTGAAATCATAAAACCCGTAATATTCCATCAGCTGGAACAATCATTTTTGAAAGTATTCCATTTCCACTTCAAATAAGAACGTTTTTTCGAAAAATACGTTTTGAATGCTAAGAATTGTAGTAAAACTTTGTGCTTAAAAAAATGATCGTTCAAAGACCGACAACGTTATTCGGTTGAGCAGTTTTTCGTGATCACGGAAGAGTCATTAAAAAAACAGCTAAGTTGTTTCAATAAGTTGCTTGCCTAAAACTTAAAAATAAGTCTGTAAGAAGTGTTACGCTTATACGTCTGTAATGAATGAATGAAACATCTAAAATGTTTCAATAAGCTCAGCATTGACAGCTAATTGCTCACACTTTTAGATTAACTGAGAAGTTTCGAACAAATAATAAAATTTAATAGAATAATGGAAAAACTCTAGAAGGTTTAGTTGATAGGAAAATTTATCGATTTATTTTCTGCATCCCAAGCAGCCTTCTATTAACGTACAGTTTTAATACAGATTCCATTGCTTACAAATTGAATTATAGTTTTCATTCTAAAGTATATAAGTTATTTGTTCTATATGTGTAGAAGTTTTGCTTATGATGAAATTGATGAGAGAATACTTTGACGAGTTTTATGTATATGGATGGTTTTACATTACCATCCAAGAAACAACAATATAATTGGCCCTTTAAAAAATACCCATGGCCTGAGAAAAAATGTCTCACGCGGTAAACGTAAACTGAACAAAAACAAATTGACTCATTACTCAGTCTATTTTTAATCACAACCGATTTACGGAGCGTCGCGTCGGCGACGGAAACGGTCCGAATCAGCGCAGATCGTAGCTTGACATTTCATCCGTTTCCATGTGGTATTACTGTGCACACTGTGGTGCGTACGTGTGGACAGTCCGATGTTTGACTTGATTAACCCGCACGACCTAGGTTACCCAAATACAAATGGTACACTCCTGCTGACGTTTTTTTCGCTCATTCATCTGCGCTCAAATACCAAAGTGACAGTTTTGTTTACAACACTTCACGCCGCTACCGTGCTACGCGCTTCAACACATGAATCAGCTGTTTGACCGCAAACACAATTTCTTTCGGTGGTGTCCCTTTGCTGGTTACACCCACGTTTAGATTAAATGAGTAACTTACTAAAAATATTTTTTGCTATTTAGAGAGGAAATGCGAAAGCATAATATAAAATGAAATATTAACTAGATCCATTTTCACTTCACTCACGAATGTTTTCTGAGCAATGAGCAGTAAAATACTTAGCATACGAAATAACCTCGACACAAGCACATGCCGATGGTCATTTAAAAAGCATTAATTGGTGCTAACGATGGAATAATAGTTCAACTCAAATTGAACGCTTGAAAACCGTTGGCAAGCTGTGAAATTGCCGAACACAACACTAGTTGCAGTGCCATTGGCAGCACCCACGATAGTGCATATATATTCGGTGACCGTTAATACGGTCGGCGGCAGCAGTATTTTAATTCAATGTTGGTCCCCAATTGTGGGCAGGCCATACAGGAACCAATTAAAATTTATAAACGATGTAAAATTCGCAACTGCGATTCATTTCTGCGATTCGATTTGTTATTGTTGTGGTTTGGAACCAATTATTACCCTATTAGTGGTCATAATATAACTGCCGAGTGAAACGAACGCGGATGTTATAAATTGTAAAGTGTTTTTGGTTCGTGATCTGACTAAATTTGATACCCATGGAGGATTTTAGATAATACATTCGTGCGATTTCTCATATTTCATGTGAATAAAAGCAAAACAAAACGTAAACCTCAGCTATTCAGCTGTCTACCGTTGTTCTCCGATTTTATCCAGCTATTGATATGCAAGCTATCCTGCCATGGTACGAAACAGCACTCTGTATCAGCGAAGGCACATCCGGTTTTTTAGAACATTCATTTGAAATTACAAAATAAACATGCCCAACTAGCGAGTGAATGGGAGGCCGACAACATGAAAAGCGGGGTCCACACTGTCCAAGCTGTTCAAACAAAACGGTACCCAAGGACGAACTACGGTCCCTGATGGATGTTGGGCAAACTCTAAACAAGATTGTAATTGTTTAGCATCTCCCTGAAGCAGTTGTGGTGGTGGCTGTTGGCACAAAAAATATATGCATTGTTGACACTTAAAATTGAACGTTCTACAGGAGAGAACGCAAAACACATGACTCACCACATCATGCTGCACTAGCTGTGTTGTTGTGGATCACGGCTTCTGCTACACTCACTCAGAGACAGCATACATTCTAGTGCATGTATCAATCGGTAGTACTGCTCCCAACGATGCGAAAATAAAGCAAACAAAATGCACTGATGGTTTCAATAAACGAGCAAAGGTTATATAATATTATAAAAATTGCTTAAGAGCAAAACCATACTACAGTAGTAGGTGAATTGTGCACACCAGAAAAGCAACACCACGGAAAAACAATCTGTGCTGATTTCAACAGCTCATGTACAAATCAATAAATTAACTTGAGATTCAGTTAGGTGAACTAGGAAAGTTTCCATTTTGAATTATACTGCAAAAAGTGTGCTTCCGCTGGTTGTACTCCCCTTTGAAACTTCGTATTCTGCACAAGAATCTTCTGATATAGTGGAAAAGGAAGAGCGAGAATGCTTTGGTTTTCTGGTTGGATTGTGCTTGCATAAATGTAGGAGTGTGCTTCCGTGGCTGTACGTAGCGGACGGAAAACTAATTAATTGATGTGGATTCATTTGATGAACGCGCGGCCCGGAACTAAAGGTTAACCCGCTCGCATTTGTTATTTTTAGACCAATCCCAGCTTACGGCAGATCGGTTTTTTTTTCAGAACAAAAAAAATGTTTGAAAATAAAAAACAAGATTACTTCGGATTGATTGTAGAATGCTGGTGGCGGCACAATACCACTCTCCGTTCTGCCAATTCTCACCACCAGAGAGATTTCAGGATGTTGGTGATGAAAAAGCGATGCAGAAATCCATTCTGTACTAATCAGCGTAGAAAAAAGGATGTTTTTTTTCTTCGTTCATACAATAATAATTTGACACGGCGCAATACGAATTAATATTTTCGGAGCCAATTATATAATATGAGGATGTTATCATGCAACGTAATGGTGCAATTATGAAAAGGAATGGCACAGGTAGTTTCGAGGCGAGAGTGTCAAATCATCAATTGAAAATTAAGAAACAACTTGTCAAACTTGTCAAATTTCGCTCTCATATTTGATTGAAAACCAATAATTCGCAACATTGTACCGTTATAACAATTATCTTTATTCAGGATTTGGACCACTGCAACCATTGTTTTGATCTTTTGTGGTATGCATCTTCTTAAGTGTAGGTTCTCGTGCAGACTCACCGTCACTATTGATTTCAATTTTTTAAATAAATATAAAGCTATTGAACTTTTGAACCTGCTCTTGGGAAAAGTTATCTTCAAGGAAAATACAAAAGTAACCTTACGTAATTTTACGTTATTGAAAATATGACATCACGCACTACGAATAGAAATACGACTTATAACACATTATGCAGCAATATCAGGTATATACCTGATACCTTGTACGAAACGACTTCTAGTGTTCACAGTTTTTTTGTCAGCGAAAACTTCGACTGAGGGCAGTGTACAAGTTAATCAAAAATACTTCACCAGCAAACAGTACAGTTGTGGCGCAGAATGTGAGTAACAAAGAATCTGATAATAATTTAACTGATATTGCCCTCTTCGTTACGGTACCAGTATAGTCATCCTCTGTTGCAGTTTCTGGTTGATAAATAGTGCTTCAGGCAGATCTACTGAAGTTTCGAGGTGAGCATCCTGCAGTACAGCCCTAGCAGACCAGCAAAATACATAGTCGGGTGGATAGTGGACGATATTTTGCCGTCATATTTTTCATCCGTTCTGTTTCCTTCTGGCGACATCTGCTACATGTACACACACCACTGCTCCAACGTTACAGAATTCATGTGATTTTTTCCTCACCACAGAGCTCTGGGCTATTCCACCAGGACTCATTGCTGCATTGCCACGACCTTGGCTATTGTTCTATCTGTCCGTTTTCACCTTCCGGCGTGAAGGAAGGAAACAAATCCCGCCACGATGCTATACAAGAAAAAGAGACATCCTCTGAGAAAATAAGTAAAAACTACAATCAGTGCCATCTTATGATCATCATTATGGGTTCTTCTTTCATCTTTTTTCACGATGCCGTCGCACGTATACACATGGAGAAAAGAAAACTATTCTGTTGATTGATAAAAGCAATAATCACTTTCGTTTCGAAGTATTGGCAATCAATGGCAAATCTTTTCATTGAACCGTGTTTCTGGGCATAAAAAAGTTATTCGTCCTTACTAGAAACAAGCGGTTAGCGGATCTCATCAGTATTTGCACTAGATATTTCCAGAGGCTTAAATACCTCTGTCGAGCATCAAATTAAATGACTCAAACAAACTATGGAATAGTGGGTTTTCACATTTCAGTAGAGAAGGTCTTTCATCGGATCAAAAATGGTAACAGAACATTAAAGTTTCATCAGGATTGCTAATATGGAATCCAGTCGATCATTTTTGCTCCACACTATTCCAATAGTTCTAAATGAAGGCTACTAATAGCATGATTCATATGCAAAACAGTTTCCAGCGTTCGTCCCAGAATAATCTGGTTTGTTCAACTGAAACAAGAAATTGTACCGGAGATGAAAGGCCCATATAGTACATGTTTCCTGTTTGTCGGCTTCGTTTCAACAACCACAGCTGCTCATATGAAGGTTAATAAGTGGTTTATCCTTGTTGACCGGTTTTTGCCTGCTGCTGGAAATTTTACGGTATTCATGGGGATGAACTTGAAAAGCAATCGAAAACTCATGTTACCCATGTGATTATACCGATGGCCTCGACATCTGATTCGGGCGAAGGTCTCTCGCTCTCCGTTGTCACCAGCACACAAATACGATTGCGCACTATGTGCTGCCACGGTTTCAATAGTGTTTGTGTTCACACTGGCGCCAGCATGCGATATTGTGTCTATTCTACTGGCGAGCGTAACGCGGAGGACAAACCGTGTTCCGGTTGTCGTGTTTCTGGGAAAACTTTGTCGGCTGAAGGGGGAACGCCAAAGTGGCTGCGAATGTTGGCATTGAAGAGAGCCCGATTCAAGGTCCCAGACCGCATGCGCTTTGGTCGGTCGATCTGTCATCTATCCGGGCTATAGGAGAAGAATTGGTATTCTCTGTGTTTTCGTTGTCGTTTAATTTGTAAATTCTGAGTGCTATCCTCCGGGGGGAAATATCTACCTCCCGTGTCACGGATGGACCTATTGAGCACAACGTTACAATTAGATTACCCGCCGATTTCGTCTGAGTCTTGTTCTAGCGGGAGTTGAATTCTGTTGTTGACAAATCTGATTAGGAATTTTTTATTCCTTTCAAAATGTTAATTTTATTTTTTTGTTCGAGAGATTTTATTTGAAATTCGAAACAACAACCTGTCATTGTCAATATCAGCATGACGGAACAATCTTTCGACCATCTTTTCCATTGTTTTGATATCGGTTTTTGAATGGAAATAAGTAGCATCAAAATGATGTCTACCTACGTTTTTGTCACTCAGTTACAATTCTCTCGAGTCCACAGCAAGCTACCGCAAATGAACTATTTATTTGAAATCAGGTTCCATCCCGCAGCGCAGATTATCGATGAAGCCTAACTTTTATCATTCAATATCAATGCCAGAAGATTTAATATTTGTGATTGTTTGAGAGTGTTGAACCTTGTTACATTGTTAGCTACGAGCTCAAATGAGAAGCTGTAGTTTTCCAATATACGATCTTTTTGATTCTCTTAAATTTTAAAGTGTTATGATAATTGTTACTGAATCGAAAGAAAAGACAAAACACATGCGCAGTGGGCAGGTAACGGGCAACTGGGCAATGCAGTGGGGAGCTTCAACGCGAAAGAAACACTCCAGTACCGCAAACGAAAAACCGTTTGAACAAGTTTGGTGTGATCTCGAATTTCCAACCGCGGCTGGACGCAAGAAGGCGATATAATAGGAAGAGTGAGAACTCCATCACCGAAATCGCCAAATCAACACCATTGTCGCACACGGCGTTAACATCCAATGCAAATATTTGTTTACCACAGGGTTAAGTAATCAATAGTGGCGAAAGGTTTATTGTTTTTTTTTTTTTGATTAGTCACCTTTCTCCCAATGCAATGCAATGAACGAAATTTCATCAAGTGAAAGAAATTTCCTCTTGATAAAATTTCATTTCATGGCAAAAAAACAAAAGTTTATTATTTAACATGAGAGATACCATTGGCCCGTCTGTGAATCGTAATAATTTGAGTCATTGCATAACTAAGTTTTCTCCATTGCATGTGGAGTAAAGGAGTCGCATGGTTGCCTGTGGAAATTGAGTCCAAATTTCTTTAATGAATTCAGATATACGCTAATCTGAACCGCGATCACAGCCAATAAAACTGATAATTCGTATATCGTGTTTAGTGTAAAAATATACATTAAACTCCATTTATTGAGCTCTTTTTATCAAGCCACAATAAATTCCTAGTCCTATTAGGATTGATTGCTTGATTGCCACGCAGAGAAACTTTGTTAATTTCGGCTTTTACTAAAAAAAACTTTGTCGCTATCGTTGAATTAAACTAGATGCGCTCGGCAAACGGTAACGATATGTTCTTTCCAACACAAGCGTGACTAAGCGTGTGTGTAACTTACGATGGCAGCATTCCTGACTGTCCTAGACCATCGGAGATAATCATGACATTGAAAGTTTCTTCGCGCAAGAAGGCATATCTTGTAGACGTTTCACGTGAAGCAGAGGTACCCGGCACGCTGTGTCGTCCACTAACAGACTCTCGGACAAGTTCAAATTCTATTTATTTTTAGCAGTTGAGTATGATCGGCAGTAAGTTTTGTGAAACATGTGTCGGTTATGTAAGACCACAACACCTGTCGCTAACCGACGAGGAATTTCATTCTAAAGTGGATGGGGAATTTGGGTGTTGATGGAATGCGCAATGAAAGTATTTAAATCCGTTTGTAATCCATGCTGCGCCAGAAGCTGATGCCAAGATATACTCCATCCTGGATGAAATTTCGAATATATAGCACGGGTTGTATAACGCAAACTAAAAGTTTACCGTATGTCACATACGAGGGAAGTAAAATGTTCTGCTTATAGCAAGTGTAGAGCACTTTATCGTACTTCTTTTTCCTTCGAATTTTCTTAGCTCGTTACACACTATGTCTAGAGCTCTCTGTCCATACGACGCAAGCTGCAATGATTCGAACAGCATTTCTCCGTGAATAACTTTACAATTCGAGTTCATGTGAGGAAAAAGGTATGCTTCAGATGATTATTCATGCTACGTGTAACGATCTGAGTTACAAAGTTTCGTGGTATATACGTTGAGCACTGTATCTCTCACAATATTCGAAAAAAAATCTTGCCAGCTTATATGACATCCTGAAAATTCACAAGATTTTTTAATGAATAATTTAATCACTACTTAACTATTTAAATAGTTAAAATTGAAACCAAGCTAATCAAGTTAATAATCCTTCACCGACTCAATTCAGATTTACATATTATTTCTGAGAGCCCTGTACCCTCTTTCTCAAAATGTTTGTACTTAACTTTCGTCTTAACGTCTTAATTTAAACTCTGGGTGCTGTCTGCCGTGACTGTAATCCAAGCGTAATTCTTTATTTGTCAGACGCAGAACATTCACCATGGGGGAGCATGAGCACTCAGTATATAGCGAGGAAAAATATAAAAGCACTTTCGGCTCACATAGCTGTCATTTTATTCGAATCTTATCCTTACGGCGATTACCTATTACGTTACTATTTTTATTTGGAATGTGAGTGTTCTTAATGACGAATATTTTTTGGTGAAAGGAATATAATATGAATCAACAGTTACTTCATTCATTTCTATTATCAGAAAAATAATTTAACAAAATAAAATGTAGTTATTTGTTGTTTAATTATCACCTCTCGATCTTGCTAATAAATAGTAGATCATTTGAACTTGCTACATGAATCTTGAATACAAAATGGTTCTTTTTACTACTAGAGAATCAACTTGATCATCTAGCTTACCTCACGGGCACATAGACTTCAATCGTGCTAATTGCCTAGGGACCTTATTGTACTTTGCAGCTAAATATTAGGATACAGAACTAAAAGTTAACACGGTTTTCATGTATCATCTGAAAGATATAATTTTCTGACCAAAACGTGATTCTAAAAAATGTTTTGTACATGGGCTCTCCCGGATGGTCTCGAGGTACGATGCTGGCCTAAGAAGCCAGTCGTCGTAGGTTCGAGTCTTGGCTCGGAAGAGACTGTTAGTGTCAGTAGGATCGTAGCGCTAGCCCCGCAATTGTTCTGTACACTAAACAATTGGTTGCGAAGGCTATGTATAACAAACAGATGGTCAAGTTCCGAATCGGAATGTAGCACCAAGACTTTGCTTTGCTTTGTACATGGGCGAACTGTCATTTAACACCTGTCGAGCAATTTCTATTCTTTATTCAAAAATCGAAGGACAACGACAAACATTTTTCAAAAATCTCGTTTTGTTCAGAAAACGCATCTTTTTCAAATGATATGTAAAAACTAGGGTTTGCAATATTCCTGAGAATTGATTTCCCGGGAAACGGGAATGAAAAATTCTTAGTAAAAATTAGAATTCAAATAAAATTTATTTATAAAAGGAACAAAAAACCGTTTACAATTTCAAATTCAAACAAACAAAACGTTTACAACGTTTCAAATCAAGCCCAAACAATGTAATTTCCTTCCGTAAAACTTTGCTAAAGTCCGCTGAACCATCAATGCACCTGGGTCCAATAAGGCAAAAAGTGGAACTTAATTCCATAGCGCCTTTTTCCTTCATCCTAGCTTAAAAGTGTCTTCGGAACAATTGTTTGTATGAATGACCAGCATAATCGCAAATTGTCAAAAAGTATGAAAAGTTTACTATACTAAAAATAAAAAATTAACTTTTTTGTGATAAGAGATAGAGGAATAGAATAAACCTACTGTAGCATATGCTCGCCGTACTCCAATATGGGTGGATTGGGACAAATGGAACCTACAGGAGTTTATAGTACTTTAATCTAACTTCAAGGAAAAATATTGACATCATGATTCCATTTGCCCCTTTTTAACCTATACGTTCTTGAAATTATCGAAAAAATAAGCTAAAATATGATATAACTTTGTGAGGAAAAGTCCTGGAGATATATTACCTTAGGCAAAAATGTGTGTTCTGTGTGGCCTAACAATTCCTTTGAACAATACTTTCGTGTGAAATGAAACTAACAAAAGTTAAGTACAAAAAACTAACTCTCAAGTAAGTTTCATGTAATATACTTTATAACTTTGTACCGAAAGAAGATATAATTTTCATTTGTTCAACAAAGTTTCATATTTTTGAATCTTCTACAACTTTGCTGAATAAACTATTCTTCTATCTCTCAACACAAAAAAGTTAATTTTTTTAGTATAGTACACTTTCCATACTTTTTGACAATTTGCGATTATGCGGGTCATTCACACAAACAATTGTTCCGAAGACTTTATTAAGCTAGGATGAAGGTGAGAGGCGCTATGGAATTAAGTTCCACTTTTTGCCTTATTGGACCACTGTGCAATGGTGTTTGATTTCTAGGATACTTCCAAATAACCGGTTCCAACTCTTGCTATATTGCATTAGGAACTGGAGTGTCCAATTTTCTCAGTTTTTTGCAAGATAAAACTGAGTGTTAGCATGTATTAGACGAGGCAAATATTTGCTACATTTGGTAAGGACTTTTGTGGACAAAATATTACCTCGGGCTAATATATTAGTATGCTATTAAAATATAGCAAATATTTGTTTAAAATTCTGTTTGCTTGAACAGCAGCAAAGCCTCTTCGCTCAATTTCATCAAATATATTTGCTATGTCATTGCACGCTATCTTTCACTGGCGGAACAATATGTTCATTTCTTTTGGAGTTAGTATCACCATTTATTAAAGAGTAAGATTCAGTGTAAGAATTTTGTTTGATTAACTGAAACGTTATTTCACCATTCGACAGTTTCCTGTCAAAGACCGAGACAAATCGGAAGGAAACGATAAAATACTGGAAAATCAGTTTAATACGACTCAAAATAAGTCAGTCATAGAGCATTTGAATGCCGACGTGTTTGACCTGCAAAGATGATTTTTACGTTGAAATCGTGACCACGACCCATGTTACACTGGCTTTGAGTTTTATTAAATTATTTATTTCAAGTCGTAGGGTTATCACTCCTATATTCATCTCAGTACCTATATCAGGGCTGAAAGTGGTCAAACTGGTCAGAAAAAGTGACTTTAGTGACCAAAACTTTGAAAAAAGTGACCAAAAAGTGACTTCAAAGCTTGAAAAAAGTTACCAAGAAGTGACTTGGAAACTTGAAAAAAAGTGACCAGGCTTTTTCTGATTGTCTTGCATAAATCATTCAAAAGGGAGCAGTTTTTTGTCCAAAAATCATGTGGGATTTTTCAAGAAATTAAAATAAATATTTGCATAACAGAACATTACGCTACAATACGAAAAACGTTGATAAAACGATAAAGCTGAGAGCGGTGATGACAATTCAACAATTCAGGAGGCCTTTCAGTATAAAAAAGCAGAGATAAAAACACTATAAAGCATTTCCAATTTAAAACAAAGAGAATCGAATCCAACACAGAGGAAAAAGCTGTTTTTGCTCTCCCAATTAAAAATTCAAAAAATATCCGCTAAAGCGTAGTTTTATACTGTTTTCCGATAAGTTACTTATTGTTCCACGAGAAAAAAATATTTATCCTTAACTAATGAACACCTTCCAGATTTTCTAATGTTTTCTAAAGACCCTAACCCTGTAAAACATTGAATAGGGAAATTGCAAAGCTAACACTTGCATAAACTTGCACATACAACCAACTCTTCATGATGCAGCCGATCGATTACAGTGCCAATTGAATGTATAGGAAAGAATTGAGCTTTGATTTTTTTCATCGGTCAAAAAAATAAACCTTTGCTCACTACGAGCGCGAAAAAAATCTAATTGAGCTGAATTTTGCATCCAAAGGTGAGAACACGAAACTTTTAGCCCAACCGCTAAACGAAATTCGAAGGACTATATTTTTTTCAGGCATTCCATTGGCCTCAGCTAAAAAGTTCCCAGAAAGTCGATTTTTTTCAAAAAAAAAAAAAAAACTGAGACGGTTTAATAAATTTATTATTTCAATGCAAGACATTTAGCATAAAATAATATATTTCGACGCTTTCATAAAAAATTTTTACTTCGAAAAGTCGATTTTCGTCTCTGTTTGTTTTTGAAATAAATTGACTTCCTATCTAGAAAATTATCGAGCTTGGAGAGTGAATGGAGAATTTGATTGCAATTGCTGAGATATTCATGACAATCAGTGGCAAAACGCTGGGTAACACCCGAGCGGAAAATTTGCAAGTCAACACCCTCCATCCATGTTGCAGTAAAATCATCTTGTAACCAGTAATTGTATTTTATTATTTTTTCAAATGAAATAATAACAGCATTTAAAGCAAAGCAAAGCCTTGGTGCTACATTCCGTATCGGAACTCGACCTTCTGTTTATTTTACATAGACATCGCAGCCAACTGGTTTAGTGTACAGGACGATTGCGGGGCTAGCGCTACGACACTAATATTCTCACCCGAACCGGGATTCGAACCTGCGACGACTGGCTTGTTAGGCCAGCATCGTATCTCAAGAACAGCTCATGGTTTAGCCGATTTTAACACGTCTTAGCTTAGCAACAGCAAATTGTCCGTTAACATCATCAAAATCAGTAGCGTAAGCACGGTCGTTTTCAATTGACAATTGGTAATTGATAGCACTGCACTGGTCGACAGAAGCAAAGAAAAATTTCTCTAAACTTCAACTGGAAAAATTATAACTTTTTTAACTGTTCTACAGAGGAGTAACCCGAGTGAAATTTGGGTAATATTTGATTGTGAAGCGAAAATAAATTTGATTTCATTTAATCATTGTTGAGCTGGAACTCTGTTTGAAGTATGAGGCAGAGACCCATCAGGTATTTTTTTCTTTTTACCATGTACATACGCGTAAGCTCTTAACGTCAAAATTTGTTAAAAAAAGCGCTTTTCAAACGGGTCGCAAATGTCAATCCGGACGTTTGCGGATGAGATATTAACAAGAATATGCTCGTGATTAAATGAACTTTCATTCCCCCGAAGATTATATGATAGGATTCCACGGAATTTTTACCTTCAAAATACAGAAAAATCACTAATTTCGAAAAGTTTCTAAGAGTAGTTATAGTTTTTTTAGTGCCGGAATTTCTACCAACCGGTTTACTGGAAGTGAACATAGAGAACTCATTTACTGCAAAATATTGATCAAATGTCATTTTTTGACGCTTGGCACAAGTTGTTAGATGATTCGATTCCCAAAAAATCACAAGAAGGTTGTATGCAAAGCCACGACCGCAAGGTTGAAGTAGAATACTTTTACAAGAAAGATAACCCGGCTGCTTGCGTGTCAGTCACACACGCAACGGTTTTAACCCGTATCTTATTGCGGTTTGTAACATCAAGCGATTTCGTTTGCTCGCTGTTGCGTGTTGCATCATGTTGCAACTTGGCAGCTGGGAGACGACGAAATTCTGTTTATACTGATTGATTGAATCGACTTCATATTAGCTCTGCATAGTCGAACTAACTGCTTTTGTGAATGTATACTAACAGGGCAGTTAATTATTCAGTGTCGGTTATGCTGATCGCGCCTTTGCGCTGCCCCTACAGTGGGGGGTTTACTAAATAAAGTGAAAATTAGACAACTACAACAGAATTTGATTGTCTGCTTGTGTTGGTGCCAGAAAATTATTAACCTTCAATTATTTTTTTATTTGCCTTGAAAAAAGCATGTTGCGGTTCAAAATCGGTTGCTTATTACAATTTTTGAGCTGCCCTAACATTGGTGGAATTAAGATACACGGACAACATGCACTGTGGAAGCTATTTCACATTCAGTAAATTAGACGAGTGCGACAAATTTGAATTGCCAGGATGCAACACAGAATGCTTGCTTGCGTTGACAAAAATTATTAACTTTCAATGACTTGTTTATTTGCCTTAAAAAAGGCATTTTGATTTCCGAAATTGGATTCCCTGATGGCAATTATCATGCTGCCCCAACACGGGGGGAATAATGGCTGTCTGGCGACACACGCTGAGAAAAACCGCGCTGCTCCTGAGACGTGGTGACCAACCACAGGGCTAGTGCTGCTGCTAAGGAAGGACGACTGCTGTTGTCGCTGTCTAGAACTATTATGAGCGGCTCCGGCTGAAACAGGCTCTTATATAGGCCAAATAGCATGTTTTCAATTGCAAGGTATATGATTCTGTCGACCGTGCTTGGGAAGCAAGCATATAACGACCAATCAGAGGTCGAATTTTTCGTTTTGACAAGGCTTGACTATTTTCAATAGTACAATAGTGTGAATAATAAAATTACAATTATCTTATTTTGGGAAGAATCTTAGAAGATTTTCCAATCTATTGCTGCAAGAACGAAGGAAATCCATCGAATACTAACCGATTTATTAGCATTTGAAATTGGACATATTTTTCACTTTTTTCGGTTTTAGATTTTCATTTCACATCCCTATGTAGCCGAACTTCCTGAGAGAAGTATTCTACTTCAAAAGAAGCTTGAAAATTTGTCAATGTTTACACTGCCGTTCTACGCATATTTGTCCCATGTTTCAAATCACGCAAACGAGAAAAACGATGTTAAAGTTTTACAATACTTTTACGCATTGTGTCAATGTGACAAATGCAATTGTACGTTTCTAACCAGTTTTAACTTGCAATAGACTGTTTTCAATAAATCTAGTTGAAGGTTTTTAGATGTAACACTCTTTTCCATAAAAATACCCACTGGGACAATAATGCCGAGAAATTTGCCTTCCAATAGGTAATTTCTACGCATATCAGTCCCACCACGTGCATTCGATGTTTCCCAATACAAAGTTCGTACTTGGATTTTTTTTTTGTTAGGGAATTAGAATTACGTTGTCCATTGATGTGAACTTTTGTAATAAGTACTTGGAATACTTGGCTGTTTAATCTTTCACGAAAATGATCACGCAAATCTTGTTGTCTTTATACAGCAGTGATGATAGTCGAGATTAAAGTTAGGTTAATTGAATAAGTATCAGATGACTTACAATTACAAAGGGGAATTGTTATTTTTAGGTTACCCATTCCTATCATATTTGAACGTTGCTGGGCTTTCACCAAAAGACAGTTCTACACACAAAAGACAGTTCTTACAACTTTCAATTAGTATGAATCTAATGCGTTTATCTTCTTATATGCTCGAAAAGGAAAAGCATTCAGGTTACAAACCAGCAAACAAGGTTTAGGCATCCCTAAAAAAGATATGAACGTACCGCATTAAAATAATCAAGCAAAATGATTTTCGATACCGAATTTCTGAAACCCGTAATGTAACCAAACGTTGTTAGGAAGAGTCTTTAGTGCTCTGGTGCACTTCTCAAGTTGTAAATATGGGAATTAGTGGTTAGTGGGATGAATTAGAATAGAAAAAATCTAGTGGGACAAATATGTGTAGAAAATCATCGATGAGACAAAAAGATTTGGTATGGTTTTTCAAGATTTTCAGAACAAACAATGTTTTTTTAAAGTTTTTTAAAAAAATACATGAAAATAGACTCATTGCTGATAAAAAACGCAAATCGACCAAAAGTAACATGGGACAACTATGCGTAGAACGGCAGTACAGCACTTTCAGCATTTGTAAATGCAGTTGAAACTTAACCCTCTAGTACCCAGTGCCGCCTTTAGACGGTCGTCAGTTGAACCTCTAAAAACCTTCAACCAGTACTTGAAAAAAGTTTATAAAGTTTTAAAGTGATTTTTTCGAAGTCCGTCTGAAAATTATTTTGGGCATTAGAGGGTTAATCGAGTGATTGCATTTCGTAAAGCATTTATTCAAGCTGCAGAAAAAATATAGCGGCACCAAAAAAACTTTTTTCTTATTTTGGCCAGCTTTTTGTTCTAGGCACTCCTCTGGTCGTTCCTAAGAGTTTTGAGGCCCTTAGTAAATGTAGAAGTGCGTCAAAACGCCGCAGAATAATTGCGCGCCGGGTTCGTCGCTTTTACGTTTGTTGCTTACGGGAAAACTTATTTAAATCTCTGAAAAAGTCATCTTTGCTAGGAGCATCAAAATTCAAATAAATGGTTGAAAAGCTAGAATCTTTCATTTTTTCCAATTTTGAACAGAACCTGTGTTTACCAGTTTAATTATTCTCCCTGATGACACCCATGAAGATGACACTCATGAAAAATATTCTCATTGATTTCACGCAATTGACCTTCTTTTTTCAAAAATTGAGAACGCATTGGGCAAGGCAAATTTTAGTCGAAAAAGGGGGAAAAATAAAAAATTGTAGACATTTAAAATTTTATCATGATGGCTAACTTGTTGTACATAATGAACCATTATTAAATTCGATTGAGATATTGAAGTCAATAGCATAAAATCATTGCCTATATCGTCGTAGGACGTTATTGATGTGTGATATTTCTTTGAAACGATTCCCTCATTTTTCTCCGAAGTGGTCCTTTAGGTTGAAAATTACAAAAATATGTTTTTAGCAAGTGTAAACAGTCAAAATTTTCCGTACAGCTTGAACATTACGTTTGAAATGCGACACGACTTCATCTGAGCCGTATTTGCAGTAATTTTTATTTGGTTTTTTGAAGAAATAAATTTTATCTACAACTTAGGCGACATAAATAAATTACGTAACGCAAAAAAGCCAATTTTTGGATACAGAAACAGATACCCTTATTTATTTTTTAATTTTGTACATACGGAGGTATTTCGGTATGGATTAGGTACTTCCGTATAGACAAAATTAAAAAAATAAATAAGGGTATCTATCTCTGAGCTGACAGGTTCTTTTCAGAATTCAAGCATTGGAAAAACGTCAAAGAATGTTGCTAGTTTTGTTAAAAAAAAAACCTTGGCATTTGCATACACTAGTGACATAACAATTATTTTCGGAAAAATAATTTTTTTCTATTTTTATGTTTTCCAAGTAATGCACAATGCCGTAAATATAAATGCTTTTCGTACTTTTTAATGAAAAATCAAAAATCGTTTCGATTCTGTACATCTTTTAAGAAAAAAAAAACATGAAAAAACGCCGAAAAACAAAAATAAACTAATTTTTTCACCCACGCCCAAGTCTTTAAGAGACTGCAAGAAACTAGTGAAACCACCTGGGGAAGCTAGTACTAATCCCCATCTTCCGAGTGAAGACTGTTGTTTTTGCAGCTTTTTGAAGCTTTTCGGACAGTTTTATTTTGGAAAAGTGCATTTTTTTATCTAAAATGTTATAAACCCTATGAAAAAACTGAAAATTTGCCCAAGGTAAATAAAAGGTGAATTAATCAAAAATTTGTTTGCATCAGAAGATGCTCCTTTAGATTTACAAATACTTTGTCGAATACACTGTAACATTTAAATGGCATTTTTATACTCAAAAGGCTGGCGATCACGTTTTTCGCGTTTTAAACCACTGTGCGGTGATCCTAACTGGATGTCTAATGAGATGGATTTTTTTTTTATAATGAGTATGTGTGTCCAATCACAAATGGTGACTTCTCAACACTGTTAGTAATTTGTAATTTTAATTGTTAGGATTTGTTTGCTTTCGCAATTAGGACTTATCATTCGTAGGGATTTAAACCTACTTGTCAAGAAAGGAAAGTAAACTTACGACTAACTTAAATGCTAACTTATTGGCTATAAAGAGAGCTTATCGTAGCAATTGAGGATTGCAACGATTTTTGTCGAAAATTGTTAATAATTTTATTTGACATAGCTTCTAATGGTTCAACACCAGTAAGTCTATGTAATTCGAGTGTACCAAACCAAGAAGGACGCTTCAAAATCATTTTCAGAATTTTATTCTGAATCCTTTGAAGCGTTTCCTTCCTTGTTGAACAGCAACTTGACCAGATCGGTACAGCATAAAGCATTGCTGGTCTAAAAATTTGTTTGTAAATCAAAAGTTTGTTCTTTAACCAAAGTTTAGAATTTCTGTTAATGAGAGGATATAAACATCTCGTATATTTGATGCACTTGGCTTGTATACTCTCAATGTGCTCTTTGAAAATAAGTTTTACTAATGAGATAGATGAAAATTGAAATCATTCAACACAAGCTACTATAGAGCTCTAATGTACAAGATTCAGTGGTGATTTATTCAGCAGTTTGAAAATAAATAAAGTTTGCGATCGCTTTCCTTAACCACGCCTCTGAAATGCAGCAAAGTCAATGTCACAGAAACACGCTCCATACTCGAACAAAGAACAAATTTAGTTCACACGACATGAACTGTTCAAAAAAGTCCTGGATTGCATAGTTGAACGCAAGATCAGTTCCAGTCGCTTAACAAGTCCAAATTTCGTCAAGCTTTTATTTTTATTTTATTTTTTAAAATAAGTGGGGTTGTTAGTAGTTTAGGTATTTAAGATAAATATTAGTATAATGAGTAATGTGTGTCCAATCACAAATGGTGATTTCTCAACGCTAAACAACGTAACCCCTGAAGCAGAGCTAGAATTCGACAAATATTTCATTCGTTAGGAAAACTGTAAAGTCAGCCTTGTGTGTCCTCAATTTGTTTAATCGAAAATTACATCAAATTAAAAATAGTTATAAATAGTGAAATAAATAGTAAAACTTGTTCTGAATCGTTCTTTTTGAATCAAACAGTTTGTAACATGCATGTATGAATTTATGATTGATTCTTTCACTAAAATAACGTTTTATTGAAATCATTGGCAACATTCGTTCCCAAATTACAGACCGTACCGGACTTGGAGCCGAACCGGAACGAAACCAAACGAACTGCACCCCAAACGGACAGCAACAGAACAATAAACAATATCGCACGCTAGCCTGGAGGGCTAATGCGGTCTCGATCAACTAGATTATTAGTTGAAATAATTCGTTATCGATATTATTTTTGGCACATTTTGCATGTTGTAGGATAAGTACCCGATAAGTACACCGTGCCCCAGTGCTGAGTTGAGAAAATTTCCAGCTCGAAAAGATCCTCGACCTGATCGGGATCGAACCCGACATCACAACCGTCTGGGAGAGCTAGCCGACCGACATCGCTAACCACAGAACCACGAGGACCAGGCTCGTTCCGATTTTCAATCAGACCGGACAAGACCAAAATTCAGACCTAAATTTTCGTTACGATATCGAGCACTTTAACACTTGCGTACCCGACCCTTCCTGAGCCGAAAAAATGAAAATTCTTTTACCAAGATTTGAACCGATTTTGATCGAACTTTTTTCGAAAGATCACAAATTTATCATAGTTTTTAGGACAGTAGAAGACATTTCCAAATTTTCCGTTGTTCCGGATTTATCGAGGGGAACCGTGGGGTAAGAACTCTTCCAGAGACACAGGCTAGAATAAAAATGGTAGCGAAACCTTGCTTGCGACATATCAAACTTCGAGTTTTTGCAAAACAACTTTATTGGCGATTGGTATTTGGCCGTATTAGGAGTTGCATTCAAATCTTTTATATTAAATTCAATTCACTCTCCCGTTTCGAAAATTTTCTCTTAGTGCCAAAAAGTCGGTTATTCCCAAAAGAAATTGTTCCCGGGATTGCAATTAAATTCCCTAATAAAAACTGGTATAGTTCCAGGACTCAATTGCGGGGTTGGTGATACCACTTGTACCTCGAGACCAATATTATATACACAAAATTTTTTTTTGAATTGTTGTTGGTTGTATTAGGTAAAATAATACGAATTGATTGACCAAAAACCATGCAGAATGCATTATATTCGCATGCACACTCATAATTCTCGAAAAATTTTCAGAATCAGAATAAATATTGATTTCTCCCCGTGAAGTATCCATGCCTTTTCTTTAATGTAACCTTTTATTGAATGCCAGAGCAAAGTCCACATTTTTTTTCATTTCTTTCTGGTGCAGTGCAATTTACTAAAAAAAAAAATTCTGACCACAACCCGAAATAATTTGTTTTGGCAATCATTGAACGCAGTACACTAGTGAGTATTTCGCCATGCAAAATTTTATGTCCTGCTACTACAGCAGTAGCATGAGTTTGAATTGGTATGCAAAGTGGGTAATAATGGAATAATATATACCGTGTTCATGTTCTCGTCCGCTCGTAGTGACTTTTTTTATTCTCGTTATGAAACAGCAATCGACTCTGGTGCAAAGAGGTTGAGCAGTTTACTAGCCCGAGGGGATTTAAAATATAACGCTATTTCAAATTGCCGTGACATCCACCACTAAGTGTGAACATACACTAAACAGTTTGCTTAGCAGATTTCACCTTACACCTAGAAAGGACATCGCCAGGAAGCGGAATCATAACTAACTGAGAGATAAAATTATCTGTCATATTCAGGCAGGCACGTTGCACATGCCGTGATCAGGCTGCGTTTGCAGACGAAAACGGTGACAGATTTCCTGCCTTGTCTCCGGGATATAAATAAGCTGAATACGACATATTTTAAAAGTCATAACCGAAGGCTTTGCTTCGTCACTAAAGTGTAGCAGGAAGCGATTTTTAGCTATAAGCGGATGGTATTGGGAGTGTAAAATTCTCGTTCAATCCTCCGCTGCCTCATGCTGCCTTCGGTGATGTGACATGGCTAACAGATTTCTTTCTTTCCGCTCAGTCGGTTTTCATTTTGTGCCAAAGAAATATGAAGAGATTAATCTTTGCCACGTGACGAAGGCAACGACGGCGCAATGGAACCGCGGCTTCACGAGGACAATGTCTACAATGTCTTTCTTTCAACGCGGCGATCGTTCTAAATAAAACTTTTCTACACGTCCCTCAGGGAGCTGATGGAAAATTTAATCACCCTCTTGACGGCATCTCATATATCGGATCCGCCCGGAAAAAACGGGATCCCCTTGAAAGGGGAAAATGTTTACCTCGAGCGACACGAGTAAGGCATTGAAAAACAACAGCTTCAAGGCCGCAAATTTTCCGTCCTTCCGAAATTCTTTATCGGCTAACAGACAGGGATGTAAACACTTATGTGATACCGCATCTGCGTTCTACCAAACTATAAGAATCAAAAAAAGAGTATGAAAGAAAAGTATAATAACAGACGTGCCGGATAGCAAGATGGTAGAAAGCAATCGATATTTCCGTCGGCAGCGAACGATCTAATACTAGACGTGAGCAGAAAAAAGTGAGCAAAATTAAGACAGACAACGACCTCTAGTCATTCTTATCACGAAGTAAGAGAGAAAGAGTGAGAAAGACAGGATAATTTACACAAAGGGAATGTTCAAGCCAATTTCGAGTTCGGGGGTTAATTTATGTGAGAACCCTCCGGATGGTGCCTAGCTTCTCAAGTTAGGGTTGGTGTTTTCATACTGACTTTGGTCTGCGAATCAGATCTGTTGAAATGTTATCTGCGCAACAATTGTAGTAGGATATTCACAAGGCCACGCCATACGAAGTATTTGAATCTCCTCTATTCTATTTGTAGGTTCTGCCCAAAAGGCTTTGATTGTTCTGGTTGTCGTTCCTTATTCAAACAACAAAACTAGCACATTTTCCAGCATGATTCGCTTTCTCATATCTCGAACGAGAACTAAATTGGTTTTTGGCTCTAATGGGATATAATCTTATATTCAAATTTCTTCGATAACCCAAATAGAATATTTTTGTTCCCACATGTACACTAAAATCAAAGAAATGTTGGCTTCAAAAGCTGAAAACTCACGTATACAAAAATTGCGTACAGTACCATAGTTAGGATAATATAGATAGATACATGCGGTTTTGGCAGCTAATGTCACTTGGCATCCATCCAACAAAAAGCATGGTCTGCCGATTCATGCATTTTTCAGCTGGTAGGCATATGGGCTTATCACAAACTGGATAAACGTGTCGTTTCCTAAGAAGCATAAATACATACGTCCCTAATACTGAAAAAAGGTGAAAAGGTGAACAAACAAACTGATATGATAGTGCAAAATTGAATTATCTTATATATAAGTAATATTCGAAATACGTATTTGCGACAGCAATGTGAAATGAAAAAAAGAAAATTAATAATATAAACCTCTCTTTGCACCGCCGTCCGCGCTTTACAATACATCATTTAACGAGACAGGCAAAACATATTTGCCATTTTTACGACATTTATTCTCCATCTTCGCCATGCTTCTTAGCACGTTTTGAATTATGGATTTTGTCTTGCTGACGGCAAGGGAAATATGTTCCACCGAAAAGCTTTCTCAGGTAGGACTCTCTTTTCGACGCTTGAGATAAAATACACTATCCGGACCCGAGCAAAGTTTCGACACATAATTTTAAAAATCAATCAAATCATGAGAATATTGTTCAGTGTGTATACGCAGTGTGCTTAGGCACAAAAATTTCAGTCGATTCAAGTGTAAAACCCTTGCCTGGACTAGTTGACCTGTGAAGTAACAGTGACTACTATTGTCAGGAATGTAAATATATATGCAAATCATTTGCCTCTGGTACCAAACCCCGTTCCGAGTGATCCGTTTACAAACAACCAAAAGGGTAACGCCTATGCTCGCCCCTCTGTTGAGCTCCAATCTGAACGTGTAATAAAAATATGCCGTGAAGGAGCAAGAAAATCGGAGAGAAAATTTATCGAATTTTAGAGGCTGCGTAGGCTTTCAGCGCAACGCAGATTAAAGACTGAAACTTTGAGCAAAAGCACTTTTGTTTAGCAAACTTTATCAAAACAAAACAAAAAATAAAATTAAAACAAACGAAAAACTAAAATAATTTAAGGAAAATTGTTTAATTTCCGTTAAACAGCTTTAAGAAAAAGGTTTCTGTGAAGTTTTAAGAGCCAGTTCGCGAGAACCGCAACCACCTTTACAAGGGAGGTTGTATCGAGGTTCTCCGATCGGACTGAAACTTTCAGGGTTTGTTTATGCATATAATAGAACAATGTTTTGCATAATGTCAGATTTTTTAAAAAGGGGTAAGTGGGGTAAAAAAGCTCGTCAAAAATTGATGTCCAAAAATTGCTAAAAACTTAAAATTGATATAACTTTGTGGAAACTGAATCGATTTTCATGAAAATTGGCATGTTTATTCTACTTTATAAAGGGAACAAAATGAAAGTCATTGGAAGTTGCTATCGAGAATACATGATGAGATATTCGCATTTTTCTTAAAACATAAGGTGATTTTCACAGCAGTTTTTCCCTTGCCAACAGATCTAGGATTAAAATCCAAATAATACGTTTTGTAGTGCAACTCAAGAGCTTTCATTAGATATATTCGGAAAATGCGCCGTTATAAAGATGCCTAAGAAAATCCAATTTTTCTATAACATGTCCTTGACCATCATTTCTAACCCATTGTGCGAGAAGCGAAATTCCGTTTTGCGTCATTGTTCTTCTATTGAGCTATAGTTTTCAGGTTATGTTTGTTTATGGACTAATGCAATAGTTTGAAGAATTTGAGGTTTTTGGAAAAGGGGTTAGTGGGGTAAACAGGCTCTGCAAAATCTTATATTCAGAAATTGCTCAAATCGTAAAATAATTACTCTCGGCTTACATTCGAAGTTACACGATGGAATGAGAGGTTATTTTGAAGCCAACAAGAGAATGAACGAATGTCAACAAAGCCACGCGATACTTTTTGTTGAGCTTTTTTTTTAATGTACCCTTTAAAAATTAAATTACCATAAGGAAAAAAGCTTCACCGGAAGATGCTCATAAAGGAATGAGGTCAAAAGTACACCGTTCTGCAGGAATAAGGCAATTCAAACCGGAAATGTATTTATTGGTAGAACAAATAACCAGAATTTCATCATTCCATCGTGTAACTTTAGGAATAAGCCGATTTTGCGGATTGAGCAGTGTATTCAGAACAAGATTTTAACCCACTAACCCCTTTTCCAAAAACCTCAATTTCCGCAAACTATTGCATTAGTACGTAATTATTTACGATTTGAGCAGTTTCTGAATACATATAAGCAGAGCTGGAATTCACCTCAGTGCAGACAGAACCACAAAAATTTGTACACAACACATTTGCCATCAAACCGTGCGTGCCACTCCCGATATTTCGTTTGTGTTCTCTTCTCCCCATTCGCTCTTTTGTATTTCTTTCGCACCGAAAAAATACGACTGAGTACACTTTGGGCATTTGCCAAAATGTGCGACACCACACATTGTGTCTTACTTTGTGTGTTCCTTGTGGCAATGCTTATCGGATTGGACAAACGAACGATTATTGTATTATTTTTTTTGGTTTTTGCACTTCATTGCATTCAAAACTAAAAATGGTTTCTTCCCGGAGATAGCCACTATGTCTCGTACATGAACAGTAGGGTGGCAATAGAAATCGACTTTTCAAATTTCGTTTAGAAGTAGGGCTCAATAGTTTCGTCTTCAAAAAAAGTTCCCATACTAAACTTTAGCTTAATCTGACTTCGGGAACACGAAAGTATTATTTTGTGACCAATGAAAAAAATGCACAGGTAGTTCAAAAATTTCTGGATGTCAAAAAATTCTGATGCCAAATGTCTCAAAAATGCATGGAACATTATCCAAAAACAAAAAATGAAAAAATCGATCAGTTATAGTTTCACTTTTCGACTGAACGAACTTCTAAATGCGACGAAGGACAATTTTTTTCCATACAAGTCATTATCACCCTAATGAACGGTATCAGTAGTGAATGCATGTAGCGATTGTATATGAATACCGGGACAGCAACATATCTGGACGTGCGTAATATGTCCTAAGAAACACGTCCACGCCATTGAGAATCGTGTTTAAATGAATTCTCAAAAATGTATATGGTCCTTTCTTGGTTCCTTTTCTCTGCTATTTTTTCTACCCGCAACGCAACGCAAGCTGCTCAAGCTGAAGCTCTTTGTTCTCACGCAATGTGTCACAAAAAGCAACACAAAGTGTTGTTCCGTTCTCCCTCTCTTGAAATATTTCTCACTTGGTGATATCTTTCATAGTCATTTCGTTTTCGCTCTTTCCCTTTGTGCCTGTTGGTTGTCAAAATGTGTAGGTACCGTTCTCGTTGTGCCTTGACGTAAAATTTGCGCACTGAGCGCAATGAGTGTGCGAATAACAGCCCTGCATATACGATTTTAAAGAGCCTGTTTACCCCACTAACCCCTTTTCCAAAAACCTTAAATTCTTCAAACTATTGCTTTAGTCCATAAACAAACATAGCCTGAAAACTATAGCTCAATGGAAGAACAACGACACAAAACGGAGTTTCGCTTCTCGCACAATGGGTTCGGAATGATGGTCAATAACATGTTATAGAAAAACTGGGTTTTCTCAGGCATCTTTATAACGGCGCATTTTTCAAATATATCTAATGAAAGCTCTTGAGTTGCACTACAAAACGTATTATTTGGATTTTAATCCTAGATCTGTTGCCAAGAGAAAAACTGCTGTGAAAATCATCTTATTTTTTTAGAAAAATGCGAATATCTCATCATGTATTCTCGATAGCAACTTCCAATGACTTTCATTTTGTTCCCTTTATAAAGTAGAATAAACATGCCAATTTTCATGAAAATCGATTCAGTTTTCACAAAGTTATATCAATTTTAAGTTTTTAGCAATTTTTGGACATCAATTTTTGACGTGCTTTTTCACCCCACTTACCCCTTTTCAAAAAATCTGACATTATGCAAAACATTGTTTTATTATATAGATAAACAAACCCTGGAAGTTTCAGTCCGATCGGAGAACTTCGAAACAAGACCTAGTTGCGGTCTTCGCGAACTGGCTCTTAATGTATAAACAACTTTATATTATTTTACTTTTATTCTTGTTGCATTATGTTCTATATATTAAATAAGCACTTATCGGAGTCGCGATTTCTAAAAAATCCAACTTTTATATATTTATATTTATAATTTTTATATATATTGGTTCCTTGTTGGGAATATTTTAGAGGCTAATAGAGGGCCAGTTTTGAAGAAGAAAAAAATCTTCACGTATATGCCCTAACCCCTCACGGTAATCTACTCGATGTTATTAAACTATCAAGTTTCTTGGATACTTCTGCATGACATGGCTCTAAATTCAAATGTATTCTATTTAGAGCAATTCTATTGGTTGCATTTGAAAGCTGAGAAAGATTTCTACTAGATGCAGCTTTCACATGTTTTAATAAATGTGAATAATAACATTTTGGAAGCAAAATTATTCAAAAATTGTAACCGTATCTTAATGTTTTCTCACAAAAACACGCAGTAATTTTTTTTTTGCTCAAATACAACTGTTTTTAACTACTCTACAGTTCGTTCTCTGACACTAACTCTCTATCTGTTTTAATTTTCGAGAAATTTCAATTTCAATGCAGTGGAAGTGAAAAATAAGCGAACTGAAAAGTGTTTGCAAATAGTTGACAGGGGTAAGTAATAAAATAGTCGGCAGTAAAATGTGATACGAATATAGATTATAAACCTTAAATACGTTTAAAACAATATTGCTTTTAAAATATTTTTATTTACATTTATTTAGACAAGTAAAAGCTGTGTCTAGTAGACATATTTCTCAGCTTTTAAATGAAACCAATAGAATTGCTCTAAATGGTATACACTTAAAGTTAGAGCCATTTCATGGAAGAGAATCCAAGAAACTTAAAAGTTTAATAACTCCGAGTAGATTAACGTTAGGTCATATGCGTTGAAGAGTTTTTTCATCAATTGTGGCCCTCAATCGGCCCCGAAAAATTTCCAGAAATAAACTAATCACCCTGTATTTGACCTTTTTCCTAATTTAATGTTAGTTTTTTTTCTGTAGGCATTTTTCTTGTTTTCTTTCTTGTCTTGTTCATTGTTTCAATAGACTGAAAAATGGTATGATTCATTTTTAGTTTTTTAGTTTATTTTTAATTTTATAATTTTAGATTCTACAGGAGCCCAAATAATTTCCGGCTCGTGCAATTTCTGCAAGTTATACCATCTCCATTTGCAGATGATGTGCAAATGCGGTAGGTGTTGCCATTCACCCACCTCATCTTCGTCGTCTTCGAAACAAACAGAGTTGATTTTCAGATAATAACGAATGATAGATTCCTATTACAACCAAATGAGGTGTATTTGAATTAACGTTATCGAAAAAGTAGCACATTTTTTTGTGGTTCCCCGGCGAATATACACCAACCAAATTTGAGGTTTAATCGTTTTTTTTTTAATATAGGGTAAGGAACGGCTTAAGCAGTAGCGCCTATTTTAATCAGTCGAAGAAAACAGGCCTCAAACTCCTGCATTTTGATCAATATCGACAATTTCAATGGTGGAAACGAAAACTTTGATTGTCTAGCTGTCTTACGAATATGAGAAATACCGTTAATCACAAAGCAATCTGTGAACAATCACCAATTGAAACAAATCGACCTATATTGCAGCCATTCAGGAGCCACTTCGGGTGCTGCAAAAAACACCTGCAAAACAGATGAAAACTGCTTAAAATAGGTTCGGGGTGATTGGAATAGTGTCCCTCGATTCGTAACTTTGATTGATGATTGTCAAAGTTTGCAAACTTAGTTTAACAATCTGAAAACAAGTTCTTATAGAGAAAACGATAGCGAACAGATTGATATACTACTGTTTGAGTTTCACCCAACACATTTCGAGTATTTCGTCTGAATACACAGGCGGTTCCTAAAGCTGCTTAAAATATGTTCCCTACCCTATGTCAGTTATGCTACAAGTAATTTGAACGTGCCTTGAAAAGCTTCCCGTTTTGACGTCGCTCCGCATTTTTATTATGTATTGGAATTGTGTAGGCGTGGATTCAAGTGTACAAATGGGAAATCTGATAGAGTAAAAGACTCACATTATCGGCGATTGCGGAATATAACTACATACAAAGATGCAGAATGTTGTAGCTTAACGCCACCTGGACCGTTATGTCTTGTCGATAATTTACTTTACCCTGTTAACAGTTGAAGATACATAAACTTTCCAAATCATGTAACAGGTCGTTTCCAGTTTCATTTTTGAATTAACGAATGACATTTAATTCGAAAGTAACACTTTTCGAAACTCTCTTGGCATGTTGAATAAATAACCACGCGTCACCTTTTTATTTTAGGCTCGATGGAGACACATTGTTCACCTCGATTGCAGCACGAAACTCCTTCACTCCTATGAGTGTTATTCTCACATTTCTGCTTTCTGCTGTAGTTTAATGCGGTCCTAAACTATTTCAGGTGTCATTATCGTTGCATGCTCGTATCATCCGTTTGAAAATGGGTCTGAAATATCGTTATCTAGACCTACTGTAACAGCGAGAAAATGATCTCGGCAACAGGTTTCAGCGCGACAAGTTTATCTTCCGCCCAATCCCGGCTACGATGCAAAATTAATCATTCCTGAAAATGTCACTTTTCCATACTGTGTACACTGTACTGTGCGCCGTATGTCTTCCTGGGAAATCCTGCGGCGAGGAATTACCATAATATAATAAGGCCGTTTTTATTCTCTAGTATTTCGTGTCAGCTGTTTGCTCAGCCAACCAACGACAAAACCAGACGAACTAAACGATGACGAAGGGTTGGAGTCATTAATTTCCTGCTTAAAAGGAGGCACATCCCGGTAAAGCAAAATCCATCCAATGGGGCTTCACCAGCACCAACCGTTGAACATTCTGCATCAGTTATTTCTATCGCTTTGGGCCAGCGCAGAAGTTACTTTGAACACAGCTTTTTCTTTGCTGAATGGCAGAAGTGAGAATGAAAAAATACAGAACGATTTCTTGTCGATTTTGTAGGAAATGATACAAACTTCTGAGAGAACAAAGAAAATTAGCTCCATGACTACGTGCAGGGTAGTGCAGATGATACTAATGCGTCTAAGTTCGACCTTTGTTAAACTCAAAACTAAAGTTTCATTTGTGCCAATCAGAGCAATCGAAGTTTCCAAAGAAAAGGTACCAAAAAATAAATAGTGGGGATTTTCCGAAACGCCCAATTGCACCACTCTCTATATCTCAGCAGCAGGCAATCGAACACAGGAATACAAGCAAGCAAAAAGAAGGAAAGTGCGATTATTGATTTCCGCTGTTATTCTCATCGGAATATATACTCAACGAAACGACCTTGGCCAAAAATGACTTGCTACAGCTGAATCAAAGCCAACAGAAAATTTAGAATCCACATCTCGCTGGAGCGGAAGATAGATAGTAACATCTATTGGATTGGATTGGCTTCGAGTCGGTAAAGCCACCGTAAACCCAAGTTTAAATGAAAAATTAAGCTCGAAGAGGGGTAACAAATTTTACTTAATTTATTCTCTTTTGTTAAGAAACAAGGGTAATTTCCGATTGTAAAGGAAAAAGGAAAAACAGTTCCGTATCAGATTATTGTGGATCTGCTGCACAAACTCGTTAGAATAGTTTTCAAACTACGTGAGTGCAATCCTGACCAGTCGCGAATGTTTTTTGCAACCACTGATGAATAATAAAAAATTTTAGTTGATTTGCTGATGTGCAAACTGCACAAAATGAGACCCAATTTTTCGGATGTCTGTGCTATGTGCTGTCGTTCACAACCAGAGCCAGACAAAGTCATTCTCTATTGACAATTATCAGGTTATAGTGACGCTTTCAATTGAAAAAAAAATGTTTCATTTTCGAGCACTTTGTGAGTCAAATGAAAACTACTCGAATGCTCTTGCTTTGATTTTGACAGCTGCAGGGCTTGAAAAGGAAAGAAATGATTTGAATGATTTGCGTCACTCTCACCTGACGATTCTCAATGAGCCGCTGCGATAGCAGGGTTCCATACAGTACCTTACATATGAAGGGAAAAGGGAGAAACGAAAATCGTGACGATATGAAACGGAGAACGCCAACACCAGTTTAAGAATCCAATGGCTACGAAGCACCAGTGATCAACAGCAAAAAAAAGTCTCTGAAATATTGATCGGAACTTGCATGACGCTGACGTGGATGCCAATGCCTTTTCAACTACCCTCAAAGGACATGATGTGGTGCTAATTTCAAATGACACTTTGAAAAAAAAAAAAGGAAATTGTCATAGTATGCGTTAGTATCTCCGTCAATTGATACAGTCATCAGTTTCATTGTGATTCGATGACAGTACCCGAAAGCAATCAAGTGAAAATGAAAGTACTCGAATCGAAATGACTACGCGAAAAATTCAGTTTCGTTGTTATGTTTCGAACATAAAGGGCCCTGTTCGTTCACAACACGCTTTGAAGTTTATATTTGATGACGACCAGCAAATGGTACATTTTATACTATAGTTTTCAGAATCACGCAAGGTAATAAATTTATTCAATCGCTACAATTCGAACCTTTTCTAGTTAAGATTAGAAAAAATGACACAGATTGAGTACTCTGCTTAATTTGAATTCATTTTGGTTTTAATCTTCTGATAGAACAAACGAAATACCCGCTTCGCAACGAACCTCTTAACTATCCATGGAGAGATAATGCGAAAAAGGTGGGCCCGTTTCGGTTCATCGAACCGAAATATGATTTGATGCAAAACACGAGAAATCAAAGTGCACGTTCCATGATGAAACGACTGTCGAAGGTCTATCCGACCAAGCGTATTTGGATCGGAAATCGATGAAAGATTGGGGTCAACGGATGAGCGTAGGCCTTCAAAACGGCTGACAGCTCCGAAGTTGGTGAATTCTTTTCAGATCATTTAAGTTTTCCAGTGATGTTGATGTGCAACGAAACACGAAGCAAGGCGTTATCATTACAAAGTGGCTAAATCACAACAGGAAATCAACTAGCAAGTTCCAAAATTTCCACCTAACGTAATCTAAAACAGTTACAAAACAAAAAAATTAGATTAATTAAGGCAAACTGACGTGAAACGCGTCGAGATCTTCGCAAACACTTCCGTTCTGTTTAAATTGAATTTGTCCCAAATTTCCGTTTTTCATCACGCAGCAACCCTTTTTTGCTCAAATTTTCTTTACAATTTCGCCGAAATAGCAAACTGTGTTTAATGAAAATGAAGCACCCAATACAACGAAACAATGACGACACGGACATCGATTCACTGACGCGGGTTGATCAATAGATGATTTATTAGAGCTGATCAAAAGGTGCTGCCATCCAAATACGTGGAAGTATGCTAGTGCGGTTTGAAATGTGCAAATGAGCTTTCAATCATTTTGATTTGGGGTAAAAACTTCCTGTAATTGTATTTGAAGATCATCTGTTTTATATCTTCTAAAATGTAAAACAACTTCGAAACATTTTTCAACAATTTTTTGAGATCCCAATAACGTTAAATTTGGCATTGAAAATAATTGCAATGCAATAGTACTAAATGGCTTTAGATTTGTTGCAAACCTGTTTTATTTATTTGCTTTTCGACGAAGATTCAACTTCTTACGAGTTAAAAATTAATTTACAATCTGTAAATTCTTGTTCAAATTTTTCGCATCTACCGGAAGTTATGGTTAATTACCGATGATGGCGAATCTCGAGACACGTGGGCGTCTAATGATTTAACAATCTGTCACGAAACCGCTTAGGGGCCATCCACATATCACGTGGACAGCTTTGTGAGGGGGTTATGTGTAATGTCCACGGTCCTTACAAAATTTTTAGAATTTATATGGGCATTTGTCAATGGAGGGGGGAGAGTCAAAATTGTTGAAAATCTGTCCACGTGGTAGATGGATGCCCTCTTAGCAATATTTCGTTCACAAATCATGCCAATTACCTCAAAAAAATTAAAATGTCAAGAGCAATTTATGCATTTCAACACTTTTCAAATGCGTTACAGTTATAATGTTTGTCTATATTCTAAATTCTCTGAATTGGAGTAGAGTATACATCGTACATATTGTTCTTGAAAAATAATTACGGTTATCGAAGGCAGCTAAAGAAAATAACCAGAAATAGTCGACTATACCACACACTGGAACACTGCTAGGGCGTTAGCCAGCGTCAACAGTAACCGTTCTGGCTTACCACCAATGACTGATAGCACACGAAAGTGCTAGAATATTCCGAAAAGCAAACCATTTTATCTCCGCCGCACCGTTCCACTTCCCTATGTTTTTCTTCAGTATTTGCCCACGTTACATGTTACCGTCAGTGGATGACAAAAAGGCTTACCCTTCATGGATAGTCTCTTGTAACCGGGTGGCAAAAAGGCGGCCGGAGGCGTTATCGGAGGTACGATGTCCCAGCTGCTCGGCGAAATGACTTCCCCCACGCCGACTATTCCGGCTGCAATTCCGGCCTGTCCACTACGGCCCGCACCATCGGTCGGTCCACCACTAGTTGGAGTAGTGGCCGCACTGCTGCTTCGCTGTGAACTGCCCACCGCAACCGTCGGTCCACCTCCGTTGTTATGTAATTCAAGGTTTTGCTTGTCGATCCGCCGTCTTCGGCGGATACTGGGCGCAAATGTTTTCATCGTGGCCAGGAAACCGACTCCGCTCATTGTGAAATCGGTTACGGTTGACGAGCCTTCGATATATTTGCTTACTCAACTTCTTTTTTCGTAATCAGTTTGCTTTAAGTAGTAGATTATATTTGACTAGCACTGCGAAAGAACACGTAGTCGTATAGGATCAAGTCCAGCTTCGTTGTATTCTATTAGTGAAGAACAGCACACAGAAAAGCAATTTAACACTGCACAGACACACTGCGAGCTTTGCTGAAGACTTGATAAATTCTAAGCAATAACAGTTAACTACACAAATTTGCAGGATACCAGCTCCTTTCATAACAGCTAATATAACAGTAACTCTTCATTTTACTTTCAAGTACCGATATCTATCGGAAGACTAAAGTCAACAACACTAAGGGATTGGTAGGGTCAGCAACAACGTTGATTGAAAAATCCCTGCATTCAATTCCGTCGGATTAATATGTTTAATGTAGTTATAGTAATAACAACAGCTAGTAGTAACAGGTTGTTTGCCAAAATGTCTGCATACAAAAATAGTCACTTTTCAAAGCTTCCCACGCGAAGTTTTTTCTACTATACAAATTTTGCACTTTCGCTCACACCCGCAAAATACCACAGTCGATATATAAAATTGCTTGACACAAAATTAAATCAGATTTACGGAGATTGTGATCATTGATTGCTTCCGGTTCCAGAAAATCTGAAAAAAATCACTATAAGCAACCATTACTCTCAGGAACTACACAGTAAAACTTATGACACTCAATTTATTGCGGTTCTGTTAAAGGGCCATCCAAACGAAACAGGACGAGATATGAATGTTTGCACAATTTTCTAATTGATTCACCCTGCGAAGCTAGATATTCTTGGGGGTGTTTTTTGAAACACAAGCTTTGGGAGAAACTGTATGTAACTTGGGTAGGAAGAATCTGGGGGATAATCAACGATCGAATGTTGCACGCGCATTCGCTGTAACGAACTGAACGGGATTCGGGATATGACTAAGAGGCATCGTGACAACCGTCAGCCAAGTATGTACGTAGTCACTGACAGAGAGGGAGGAATTTGCTCTCAAAACAGTGCGAAAATTTATACAATAAACACATACTAACACCATTTCGCGAACACGCACGTCTGTGGCGAAAAGCTACAGGGAAAACATTTCGGTGGAAATGCACTCTTTCTCTAACGTAAACTCGCTCCTAAATTCTATCTGAAAGGCCATTGACGTCACATGGTCTGCTGTATGTTATGTCCTCACCACCGCCCAATTGTTGATATAAGATGTTATGTATGCATCCCCGGCGCGGCACTACTAGCAAAGCCTGTCAGCGACCCTGAATCTTCGGGCTTCAGAGAGATGGCAATTCACCACCGGCCGGAAGAGAGCGCGAGACAGTTTTGTTTTGTCCCTGACGGTACCAACTTGTTGGCCAAATGCCGGAAGACACCGCCACCAACAGAGAGAATGTCAAGATGGTGGGGAAAAATGTTTGGAGATTTGCGCTACTGAGAGAAATTGCGTCCATCGCGACTTGTCGGCAGGTAGTCGTAGTAGGTGAGTTAACATTTTGTACCACATGACTAAAAAACGCGCCACTATTGAGGGGCTGCTGATTGGAGCATCATGCGGCTCCATTGAGCGAAAAAGAAGCAATTGTGTGGAAAAAGGAAAAACAAATTCAGCGGAATCATCATTGGCTGCCTTTTGATGTACACCTAGTTTTTTTTTATTGTTGGGTAAATAGTTCTATTATGAACCAAATGATAATAATAAATGGGGTGTTTTGCAATAAGAAATCAAGTGAACTGTGCGAATCAATTTTGAGCGTGTAAGGTAAAGAATTTATCAGTTCGAAAAAATATTTTAATTTTGTGTTCATTCAGTAGATTAAATTCAGTATAATTTTTGCAAAACTGTTATGCATTTTTTTCTGTGCTGCAGATTCAAAACTTTTTATACTTAGACTTACCCCTAGCCTTTTTAATTCGATTTATTAAAAAATCATTTCTTTGATATCGTACACAAATAACGTAACGATAAAAATCTAGATGATTTGGCGAACTTTTTCAATCGCTAACAAATTGTGAAGAATTTTGTGTCAATACCGATATCATAATAAAACATTATTGTGAAATTTTAAAACAACCTCTTAGTAACCTAAAATGAATCACTTTTGAGACTTATTGGAAATGTGTACTTAGTTGCAAACTTTTCCGATAGTCTGATTTGCTGATTAGAATAACTCGGAAAAGTCTTATTAACCCATTATGGACCAGGTGTACATTTAATCGAACAGTACTCTAGATTTTTTTAGCAATAACTGAGATGAGATAAACACATTCCGTTTTCTGTACAGCAAAGTCTTTTTTCACACGGTTTCATTTTACACGTTTTTTTACGACGATTTTCCAAAAGGGGGAGGATCATGTAAAGACAAATTGTTTTTGTATCTTTAAGTATCTCTTACTCTTGATTCTACATTCAACAGATTTCAAATAAGCTAATCTAACGTCGAGACGAACCTATTTCAGTATTGCAGGGGAATTGGGGCAAAACTGACTTGTTGCCGACATTTTACGTGGATTAGACACCTACCAATCGATTTCTGAGACATTTTTACTCAATACAAGACATAATTTGACCACCACTTTTAGATATAAGCGCATTACCATTAATGCTCATATATACTCGAAATTTTTACAACCTACCCATAACAGGGTTCGCCAGTAAGTTACGCATATTCGATTTTAACAGGGCCAGTATAAAAATGATCGATTATGGTACAAGAACAGCGCGTAGGATAAGTATCATACTCTTAGTGATAAATTGTAATGTGTAGATAGAAAAAAAAAACATCCAAAAAAGTTCAGAGTAAACATGTCAAAATACTCAAACGTTCATAACATTTTTGTTTTTTATTTCACCATCACCAAACTTTGACAAATAGTAGTACATATTGTCATCTTCAATGTGTAGAAAATTGGATTTTTAAAAAATATACTTTTTTAAATATTTAATATTTTGTTTTTTGATTGTTTCTTTTTACACGCTGAAAATTTGATGACAATCGGAGAAAAACCTGAATCTTTGGGAAATAATTTTGTGTAAGCGGATTTTAAACCGTGCGTCCTGTAATATAAACTGTGATAGAGATCGTCAATCACTTGTTGCAACCTGCACTTTTTGACTGTGGACTGAAGACGATCAATTTTCAAAGTATTATGGATGGTTGAAAGAAGACAGCACCGAGTGATAAACATGCTTATGCTGGACTCCAAGATTCTAAATTCAACCGCTTATTTTTTCAATGGGAAATCGCATAACAAAAAAATTTTCAACATTGTGCAGTGTGAGTGCGAATTCCGGCACGAAATGGATCTTGACCCGTCAAAAGATTGGAAAAATTGTTTTTTTAGTATATGGTGATTGATCCTGGTTCGTACCTGTCTCATTGTTTTTCACGGCACCCTAGGAATGAATGCAAGATTTTCCTAAAACTGCAATACTTTTCAACTCAAATGTAGATTGAATATAAAGAATAACTATAGACAATTAAATTTGTTGACTTGAAAAACACCTAACGTCTAGAAAACATTAATGATATGAGTTTTAATGCAAGCGAATTTATGATCCTGGTTCGTGCCATGTTGATCGTGGTTCGCGTCATTTATGATCTTAGTTCGTCCTTATGAAAACTAGAAGTGGAGCATTGGAGATTGAAGGAACACACGTAATGAGAACGCGCTTTGGTGTAAAATGCAGTTATATTCTTGATTTATCTAATGAGCAGTGTGAAAGAAACTTGTGCATAGTTAGTATTCAGACTATTTTGACAATATTAATTTCGTGATTAAAAATACTTTTACAGCCAAAACAGTTTGTTTGATTGGCATAGTGTCTTTGTCCTTCCGAAAGAAGTATAGCCTGTAACAAAAAAATGCAAAATATAAATAATATACCTTTCTTTTTCCTGAACTCTTCCAGATCGAGCAGTCCTTAATGTTTAGGAATTTTTTTTCCAGTTTTCATAAAAAAAAAGTTTTTCAAAAACGAGCTCTTATAGATATTTTTTTAAATTTTTCTTTGAAGTTTGCTTCGTTAGAGTTTGCTTTGTTAGAGTGTATATTTATTTAAGAGAGACAAAATAGTTATCTACAACTTTGCTGAAGACGTCACACCGAACAAACAAACCGTTTTGGCTCTAAAAATATATGTAATTATCAATACCTTCCAAAAATAACATTTTTAAATAAAAAAAGAGTCTTGTTTCAGAAAATTAAACCAATGGCAAAAAAATGGCACCTTTTGCCATAAAAAAAGTCGATGAAATTGATGAAATTGATTACCCGTTTTTTGTGAAATTGCACTGTTATTAGCAGTTCCGTTTTAGAAAAGTGGCATACATATTATTAGTTTATCCGTGCTTGTGTTTATCCTTCTTTATCCTGTCAAACATCGCCGCTTGTAATCCGTCAGAGAAGTCTCGTTGAACGTTCTTCTTGCCAGTTTTATTGTAAAAAGAACTCATTTATTTTAACGCCAGAAAATCAAAATTAATTTACTTTGCTGGTTAAATTATTGTTTTTCCGTCCAATTCCTATGTTTTATAGAAAAGTCCGACGGTTTGTTTCGATTTTTTCACGACGTTTTTGCTGAGACTCGTAGACAGTGAGTCCGGATCTCCGGCACCATGTTCATGATTGGTAATTTGCCCCAGAATGATCATTTCGGACAACTCATCATGAGGAATCATAATGAATGAAAATCGACTCCTGAAGTAATTTCATGAATTTTGATACCAATGTTGTTCGGTTTTATTGATAATTGTACTAATCTCAATAAAACCGAACAACATTGGTATCAAAATTCATAAATCACTTCACTTTATTGAGAATGGGATACACGAAAAAATGTTCAATGCTAAGAGATGGCGCTGTAGGGATAGTGGTAATAAAATCAAAATTTCCACGAGCATTCTGCTTAATGACCGGAAATTAGTTACCCTGTACCCTGCTATTAGTTACCCTGTTTTTATATTATTCTAACTTTCTAGTACTTACTTTCACTATATGCAATCTGTTTTTATCAAAAAACTTGATTTTCCTATACAAGTCCATTGACTCAATGAAGTTGTATAGGAAAATGAAGTTTTTTGATAAAAATAGATTGCATAGTTGATAAAAATAGATTGCATAGTGTAAAAGTAAGTACTAGATAGTTAAATTAATACAAAAAACAGGGTAACTAATAGTTTTTCCGGGCATTAAGCAAACATTACTACCACTACCACTACAGCGCCATCTCTTAGCATTAAACATTTTTTCGGGTGTCCCATTGCACTAATCTCACCAGAACAAGCTGTAGAGCCACCAACACAGGCGGAGGTCAAAAAGGCGATTAGTGAGCTGGAAAACGGCAAGGCCGCAGTCAATGATGGTATCCCGACCTAACTTTCAAAAGCGGGAAGCGAGCGGCTGTACTATACGATCCATCAGACACACTTAGGATCTGGGCGGATGAACAAATGCCGGACGACTGGTTGGAAGGCCTCATCTGCCCACTCTACAAAAAGGGTCATCGACTGGATTGTAGTAACTATCGAGGCATTACGTTGCTCAACTCCGCATACAAAGTGCTCTCCCGTATCCTGTTCTCCAGGTTGAGACGATTAACAGAATACTTCGTCGGCGAATACCAGGCTGGTTTTCGGCAGGGGCGTTCCACGACGGATTAATTTTTTACCCTGGGACAGATTCTCGATAAGTTCCGGGAGTATAACTTGCAGACTCACCATCTGTTTGTGGATTTTAAGGCGCCATACGCCAGTCAAAAAAAAAAAACGAGCTGTGACAGATCATGCTAGAACACGGTTTCCCGAAGAAACTAATTAAGCTGAGTCGTATGACGCTGGAGGGATCGAAACCATGCGTGCGGATAGCTGGCGTTACATCAGCCGCGTTCGTAACGTTAGATAGACTGAAGCAGGGGGATGCGCTCTCTACCCTACTGTTCAACATCGCCCTTGAAGGTGCAGTACGAAGAGCAAACGTGCAAAGAAACGGTACGATCATCACAAAATCTCACATTGATATCATAGTAGGGTCGTCGAGGAGACCTTCAGGCCTTTTAAGAAGGAAGCAGCGAGGTTGGGACTCTGCCAAAACAAAGTACATGGTTGCAGGCAGGGAGCGTGGGAGTTCCCGTGGTGTTAGTGCTGAGGTGGAGGTAGATGGGGAACAATTTGAAGTGGTTGATGAATTTATTTATCTTGGTACGCTTGTGACATGTGACAACGATATGAGCTAAGGTCCTGTAGTTTGCAAACTCGCACAAAACTAGCCCTTTATAGGATGCTGGTACTCCCGGTGTCCCTTTACGGACATGAAGCATGGACGCTGACGAAAGCTGATCGACGAGTGCTCGGAGTTTTTGAGCATAAAGTCATGCGATCGGTCCCACGGTAATTTAGAAGACGGAGGCTCCAGTGGGCTGGACATGTAGTCAGAATGCCAGTTGCAAGAGTAGCCAAAACTATCTTCAACGGAGAACCAGCAAGAGGCCGTCGACTTCGTGATAGGCCTCGCACTCGGTGAATGTGCGCGGTGAAAGAAGATGCACGATCTGCTGGTGTACGAGGTGACTAGAGAACGGCTGCCCAAGATAAAAAAAACTGGACAATAAAGGGAAGTAAGTACCAATCTCACCGGAACATGGCCCCAAAGAACCTGATTCACAGGAACTAGATGTAGTCTCAGGTTCCTGTCGGTTCCGGATTCTAAAAATAGACAAATTTTTTAACAGTCTGATGATAAAAAATGGTTTATTTCCACTAGTAAGTAGCATTCCATGAGTGTTAGCTGGTTGAGTTGATGTTAAAGTCTTAAAAGGTACCCAGGTACTCTGCAGAGTACATAACGGTTGATAGAGACTACAAAAATGTAGAGTTTCTAACATCATCACCGTGAAGAAATAAATAGCAACATCACAGGTCGCCATAATTAGTATGTACTTTAGTAATTGTATAACGGTAAATGTATATGTAAAACAAAACAAAAATATTTTATTACAGAGGATATCCTCAAAAAAATTGTCATTGTTAAACATGAGATTCAAGTGAGTTTTATTAACCATTACTATTATCAACACGAAAAACAGTGTGTTTTGTGTCTCAAGTATTTATTTTGTATGAACGAATAATCATTAGACACCAATTGTTGCGAATGTCCATTCTAAGTTTCAAAAACCCCTCTTCTGTTGCAGCACTCAGGCTTATGGTGTTGTGAACACCAAACTCATCTACCACCCGAGTGAGCTTTGGATTGCACTGATTCTCCCATTTTATTACACTTGACCGTGAACTTATACAGACTTTCTGCACGCCTGATGACTAGTGCTTCTGCGCCTATATAACTGGGTTGAAAGTGATGATGGTGGTACCGTTGCGTTGTTAGTAGGACTGGTACAAAAAACTGAATATTCCTAGTTCGCTGAAAAACCAAAAACAATTTTTGCACTGCTAGAGCTTTTGAAAATTTCGAAACAGTATATTCCCATAACGGAAAACTACTAACAACTTTTAGAGATTATGGCTTTAGAGCAAAACATCAAAATTTTTGCTGGTCAGCCCGACTCTGAAATGCACACCAGACGTGCAATTAAGTGCACCACAACATCATGGTTTACCGTCATGGGGAACGTTGCATTGCACCGCATTTTTCAAAGCGAGTCTTTCACTATACAAGCGGAGATAGTTGCATTTTTCGAGTGGTTAAATCAGGGTGAGGACGACATTACTCTACTCTTTTCACGCCATCAACACTCATTTCACTCAACGGAGGTTGACGCTGTATTCGCAACGAAGAACCTGCCAGCTTCTCCTGTGATCTGACAGAAACTCGAATTGTTTTGTTGTTATCGTGTCAGCTTTTCGCGTAAATGTTCATTTGTATATTACTGCTAGTACTCAGCATCAACTCCTTTAATAAAATAATCTTCAAAGAAAATTGCAGCTTATTTAATGTACACTGTAGAAGATATTGGTACAAAAAAAATCACAATATATCTCGAACTGCTGAAACTATTTCAAACAATAACTGACAAACAAATACGTCGAGGGAAAAATCTGTGGTACATGCGCTTTTTATTTGTTAACATTAATTAGTTGAAATATTCGAGACATAAACATACTAAAAACATCCAATCTAGGGGCAAAGCGAACATCGTTAGTAACGAATGCTTGATTGCGAATGATACTGGCGGATGCGAACTTTTCTCAGAGTTTCCAGTAAGTTCTGCTGTTTTCGCTAAGTTTTACAAAATGAGTATCGAAATATAACTAAAATAAAAATGGTAGATCAATCCTAGACTCTTGCTGACAAAACAATGAAATATACAAATCAAATCCTACATAGGAAAAGTTTATAAAAACTTGATATGGATTACAATTTTTGCTCAACGTGTAGTTGGTATCAAAATGTTTAAATGCGTTCAATTTGTTGCCAATCTCGAGTTTCATTATCATCCTTTCACTGATTGGTAAGTAAATTCTCCACCCCTGATTTGCACTATTTGGCATGACTGTCCTACTGAATTTTTTTGTCTATCGAAATACCGCTTAAAATTAACAGAATTCCCCCTAGTGTTTGACGTCTATTCAACATAGTTATTAGATATTTTCTCGATTCGTTTATGCTAAAACCAGGATTTTTGAATGAGCAGAATTACGTACGTACGACGTACAAAAATAAATTTCCTAAAATCACAATTCAACCACGACCCCGTAGAACAATGAAATTTCGCCATTAAGTTATGTGATTACACCCGGATGAATTACAAAGGAAAACAACGTTCTTTGCGTAAACACGAAAGCAACCGCATTAAAGACGTTTTCTGTGCAAATGGATTTTTATTCGTTGTTACAATCTTGCGCTTTTACTCCGAAATTCTTCGGGCCGTCTATCGAACGTGACTTTGGGCGGTTTCCAGTATCTCGATGATTCTCGGAAAAAAAAATCTTTCTATTTACGACATCCAACGTCATATCTCTCCGTCATCTTTCTCCTTTCAAATACCTTTAGAATAACCACGACGAGCCCGAGTGTTGTAGCAAGCGACGGTATCGCTATTTTAAAGAACGGTACGAAGAAGGACTGCTTAACAACACCCACGCATTTAGTTTGTAGTCAAACACAATACTTGAATGGAAGCGGCTATCATTATTAATTATTAAGCAGTACCTTCCTTCAACTACATTGCTAGTGACAGCTTTTGGTGTGCAGACGCAATTAATGATCCGTTTCCAGAGCCTTTTTCGAACGTTTGGAATAATGGGATGGTGAGGAAAATTCGATAAAGTTCAATGTTTTGAAGGCTAGACGAAGTACGCATGACCGGCAAACTGTGAGAGAACGAGAGAGTCTCCAACTCTCCCAAAGTATCGTCGGTAACAACGGTGGGGAATTTGAGCTATTTTACCCCTTCCATTTCACTCATAACGTGAGTGTCGCTTAAAATTAGCTCCAACGTAGATGATTTTCAACAATTTTCCCATCAAATGATTAGGCGACATGCAGAAAAAATGAAATCATCGGAAACAACAAACTGATTAACACTAATCTCCGTTCGTCACTAAAGGAAATTGAGTTCGCTTTGTCAATTTTGTTTTGTCGTGGGTGACAGTCTACTAGCCGCGCGTTCTCTTGTCCTGCACAGGTGGGTGTCGACGAAAACTATGACTCATGCTCAATATTGATGGCTCTACATACAGTAATATCTACAGTTGCTATAGAGGTGATTGTTTCCGTCCACTACTAAATAAGTTCGTGTAAGTAATGTGACGTCTGTTTGAAAACAAACTGCCGGAATGTGTACCGATGGAAACGTCACTGATCGTAGCAATAAAACATGAGATATGTTCAACAAAGATTTTAAAAACTACTACTTTTCGGAACACAGCTGTAACATTCTAGCTTACCAGACTTGTTGATAGTGAAGATTTTTCTATGTACAGAAATTCCAAAGAAAAAGAGTATTGGCAATAGTAACAACTACCAGAATTACCTGTAAGAAAGAGGGAAAGTGGTTTAACAATTTTATTCAATAAATGCTATAGATGAAAAATATGAAGAAAACGAAGATTGAGTAAATCAAGTTTTCAATTGAATTGTTAAATTGACAAATAAAAAAAACGAATTCTTGTCCGCAAATCCAAAGAAGTATTTTTTATGACTAGCTGCATTCTGAAACCGCAATAATAAAACTACAGTCAAGACATTTTTATTTGTATTACCAAAATGCACCTGCAACTTTTAGGCACTTGAAGATATTGAAAACCATACGCGCACTAGAAAAGAAGCAACATGGCAGGCATGAAAATTTCTTCCTTGTACTTTCTGCAGACACTCTAGAAAAAGCTATTCAGTCACAATGGATTCATTTCCGAAAACTGAATTGGACAAAACAAAATAAATTCAAGTTCAAAGACTCCATTTATCAAAATCAAAATAGTGACAACATTTACCGTTCAAAGTGCGCCCTCGAAATACGTTCTTATTGCAGATTAGTCTTTTTGAAAACCTAGTTATTCAATTATAATTGATAAATGCAGTATGACAACTGAGCAATTCCACACAAAAACGGGCAACCAATTTAATTGGCCATTTTTGATTTGGCTGAAACTTTGCATAGACGTGTTTCTATAGGCCAGCGGTTCTCAACCTTTTTTTGTCCGCGTACCCCGTGGCAATATTTTCCAAATTAATTGTACCCCCTGGCTTCTAATGTCCTCGCAGAGTGGGAGAAAGTAGTGGTAGATCACGTTGTGGTAGTCTAGTCCAGGTTTCAAGTTGGACTATAGTTTGTTTTATTGGTACAGTCATGTTTTGAGAGCAAGTTTGAACAACCACTGAAGTATTATAAAAAACATTGCTTTGTCCGCCATTACTGATTTTTCTTTCGCGTACCCCCTGAAAGCTCTCGCGTACCCCTAGGGGTACGCGTACCTCAGGTTGAGAACCGCTGCTATGATAATAGATGCCATTTTGTGCTATTGGTTGAATTTTTTGGAATACGACTCATTTTTGAGAAGCTATTGAAAAATGCTGTTTTGGGAAGGTATTGATGATTACAAATATTTTTAGGACCAAAAAGGTTTGTTTGATCGGTGTGACGTCTTCGCCAATGTTATAGATAATAACTTTGTCTTTCAGAAAAATCATACACTCTAAGAAAAAATCATTCATTTCTTGAAAAAAAGTTAAAAGAAAAGTTTCAAATTAATTATCTAAATAAGCTCATTTTTAAAAAATCATTTTTTTTTTTGTAAGAACTGCAGAAGAATACCTTAACAATGCAATCGGTTCGATCATGGAGAAATCAAGGAAAAAAAGTAATGATTTTTTGAAAAATAACGAAAACAGTATTTTTCAGCAGTACCAGACAAAATTTTCGCCATGGTTCAATTACAGCCGAAAATTGTGTTTTAAATCTTGTGATATCACGAGTCCTACATTTCTGAACATAGGGATACAACATCTTATTTTAAGAAACAGCGTAAAAATTTTGCAGGAAGACAACTGGCACTCTGCAAACTTAATTCCAAAAATTGGTACTTGTTTTTCAACTTAATATAAAAAATAGCATTTTTTTTTTCTATTCAAAATATAGAACAATTATTTCATACTAAATTGAAAATAGAGAACAATTCGTTATTGATGTTCAATGTTATGTAAAAAAATATATTGATGTTTTCACAATATTTGACTCGGACTTTTGCGTGTACCAATTGAATACCAATTATTGTTTTCTCATTTTTTAAGTTTATAGCTATAAGAAATACTAGAACCATATGAGCCATACTCTGCAAACTTTATTCCAAAAATTGGTACTTGTTTTTCAACTTAATATAGAAAATAGCATATTATTTTTTTTTGTTCAAAATATAGAACAATTATTTCATATTAAATTGAAAAAAGAGAACAATTCGTTATTGATATTCAATGTTATGTAAACCGTTGTGGAACAGAGTGGTCTAAAGACCATTTTTTCGAAAATGAGTTCTTTGCATAAACCACATCTAATCAAAAAGCTGAAGTTGGAAAATTAAAAAAATGTTGGAAAATTAAGAAAAGTCAGAGTGGTCTATGTACATTGGTGAGATAAAATCACCGATTTCACACAGAAACTGTTAATTTTATGTATTCCCATGTTAAACCATTTCATAACCTTTGTAGTGGAACATTTTGTTTGACAGAATCCGTTGAACAGAATTTTTTTCAGAGATTTTTCGAAAATTGCTTCTCCTGAAAAATTTGCTCGATGGCACATAGACCACTCTGTTCCGCAACGGCTCATATAGCGATATCGAAATGTATGTATTATTGCGTCTTTAGAAAACATTTTGTAGAAAGTTACTACATCTTTTTTTTCTATAATTTACGTTATAAGAGAGAGATGAAGCGAGAATAAAATAAATATTATAAAATTTAAATTTAATTTTTTTCTGTGTATCCATGTTTGCGAAGCCCTGAAACTCAGACATGTTATGTAAATAACTGAAGGTTTTCGAATTATGATTATTCAATTTAAGCTTATGTTAAAGTATACTCTGCGCATAAAATACAACCCAGCACTCAATTACCTTTGAAACAAGCACAACCCATGATGTATCCCATCATTGGAATAGGTGATGATCTGTGCACTGGCGGTAGGAAGAAAAATTCGATTATTGCAGCAGCTAACGGTCACGTGATCGAACTCGACTGGGCCTGCACCGGCGGATATACTGTTCGCTGTATCTTGACGTTGTCCTTCCGAAATTGCTGCCGCCTCGAGGTAAGAATGGCGGTAATCCGCGGTCTGTTGCTGTAGATAATCACCAAACCAGCGAACTCGACGCCGCCTCCGGTGGTACGGTGACCTCCGATGACACCACCAAACTGGATGACGACGACGACGAAAGCTACTACTGTTGCCTCCAGCAGTACGGTGGTTGTGACGGCCGAGATAATAGTGAAGAATACCAATAGTACAGTGACAGTCCGGCGATTGGGGCGCCTTGCTCGTGGGAGGTGGAAGCCGCCGATGAGGACAATTGATGACTCTCATCTCACACCCCTCCCGGGAGCGGCTCCACACACAAGCACTGCAGATCTTAGATAGCGTTGTTCTGGATGGTGATAACCTTCAGTTCAAATGATTGATTAAAACCAGTCTGAACGTTTACGTTTTTATATTTGATTTCATTTCACTTTTTTCGGGAAATTTTCTCAAGCAAAAGCTGATTCACAGGTTACATTTAATCCTTAACAATTTATTCATGGATGTGTCAAAACAATTTCACTAATCTTCATTTTGATTGATTTCGTTACTTTATATATTATATATCTCACTCAACTTTGGGTTCAGTCTTGTACTGGTAAGAAACTTTTACGATTTTACATTATTACCGGTGAGATTCACTCAAAGTACATGAAGAACTGTCTGAATTTTGATGGTCATTACCTGCCCGGCGAATTTCAATTTCACTTTGATATCGTATTCGGTGTCAACTGGTGTCATATTCCTGTGGTTAATATGATCATTAGTTCGAATGTTACTCAACTGTATTCTGCAATACTCTGATCACGTAGTTCAAGTGCTACGGTTGTTATCCTGTAGTTTGCATCTTTGCTACAGTAGCAACAAACACTGATTTTTTTTTCACTAGAAACCTGCTACTTTCGTACATTTATCGCAATGAAAACAATCCTTTGTTCACGATTATTTTGCATCACTGCCATTCTCGCATGGTTGCTTCTGTCACACGCTGGTGCGGTGAAAAATTAAAACAACACACCACTGGAAAGCACATATAGCAACATGAATAAATAGAAAGGCACAGTCGAGCTCTTGTAAAAAATGATACGTTTTTCTCCTAAAATTTGATATCTTTTGAAAATCTCATAGGCATCGCATATGTTAATGTTATTTGATAACATCAATCGTTTTTCTAGGTAAACTAATAAAAAATTAACCTAAGTCCTAAACCAACACTTAACACACCACGTAAAGTGAGCGTCATCAACGAGCGAAAGAAGGTGGAAGTCGTGTTCGTGTTTTTGTTACTAACAAAAGAATTTCTCATGCATTCATTTTTCGCACTATGCAGATTTATTCGTATTTCGTTGTAGCGTTTTTCATACGGGTAGTGTACATGAACTTATAGTGTGGCGTTGAACTTTATTTTTTATTCTCATCCAGGAAACATATAAAAATTTGCGATTTTTTTTAAACATTTACAAAAAACAACCTTGCCGATTAAGAGTACCTTCAAGATTGAAATTTGGACTGAGTCAGTTCCCTCAAGAAAATATGAACCCCACTAAGCTTTCATTATGTTCTGCACGCATATGCCGCCAAAGCATGATTCCTTTAAGACTTTCCGGGTGGAAAGATTTCTAAAAGCTCCGGGATATTGTACGTCTGTCCTACTTGTTATTATTATATTCTTTTCTTTACCAGACTATACATGATGGTGATGATGAATTTCTTATAAAAACAAAATTAGCATACGGTTGAATGTTGAAGTTTACGACGAGTATTGACAAAGTTTTGCATGTTTATTATGATGAAAAAACGCAAATTATATTTTCCTGGAACAAATCTTTTATATTGTTTGGAAGATCAGAATCCAGTTCTTTTATAGGTTTTAGGGGAAAACCATATTGAAGTCTAGATTAACACGTTGTTAGCAACGTCGAATGAGGAATATGTAGCTAATCCCAGGACGCCATGAAATAACGTTGAGAACGGGAATTTTAAAAATTCTGAAAAGACGTTGAAAACGGGAATGTTAAAAATTCTTGAATGTGATACAAATAAAAGTATTGTGGCACTAGCAAAAACTTAATATCATTTCTCGCGTTCATCGGTAGTTTATCTATCGTTAGCAGGAGAAAATTTGGAAAATTTGGAGGAGTGTGCAGTACAAAACAAGCAGGAGTAACCGCATTTCGTAACAATCACATCTAGATACTCGTGTAACTCACAGAAGGGTTGAAGTCAACAAGAAGGGAATACGAATTGTCCAAGGCATTTGATTGCTACATTTAAAAAAAAGCTATTTTTCCAAAAATGCTAAGCTCTTTATATTCTGCTGGTAAACCTATTGCGAAACCCCAAACAAAAGCCGGTCTATTTTCCTCAGTCTCGTAAACCACAGCCTGCCATCACCATTAGGATTCCTATAGAATGATAATGTTTACTGGTGTCAGCAGTTACCAACCTGCTTGCTATTTTCTTGGGACAACGATTTTTCTGTTTCCCAGGTTTCGTAATCCGGTAACAAACGACGCAGTCTATTTTATAATTATAATAGCCTTTGTTTGGTACGCTTCATCTCAAACTGTTGCAGAAGCAAATTGACAGTTCTCTGTACAGCAGACAAGACCGTTATTATTGATATTGTCATATTTTCGCGTATGTTTTCGTCGCGTAACGCATCACCAACACCTGGAAGTTCGATGCTCCAACATGCGTTAGTAATGGTTACTCACACACACACGAAATCATAATTCAGTGCGCATGTGCTCCTTTCAATGCATGCATCCTGTCGAGACGTTCCCTCTAGCCTGCGGATGTAAGTGTTAAAGCATCCCTTACAGGTCAGTGATTGTGTGAAGCACAGTACTGCAAATGCCCCCGGTTTGGCCCATTCATACGCAAATATTTAGCCATCCGTCAAAACAAGTTGCTTTACAATATGCCTTCGGCTGAGTTTCTCAAAACTATACAACTTGAAACAAGAAATGCGTCTCCTTAGTACGCATTTACTTAGAAAGTAAGTGCATTTTTGGTATAATTTGAAAATTAATAGGCACAATGTCACCCGACACTTCAAGTACTTTAAACCAGCGACGAATGAAAAAATTACGTGCCTTGTTCAGTTCAGGCATCTTGTTGCTGGATTGTAATTTATTAATTTATCTATAAATGCTTCCATTTCATACTTTTCGCCTAAACATAATAGCTTAAAAGTGAAAAACTTTCGAGGTCTACTCATATATTTAAGGTACAACATAAACACTCAAAACGGTATAAAAAACTCAACAACGCTTTCGTTATTAAAAATTTATCACATGCAGACATAATGGCAGCTCCTGCAGATCTCACTGTAGCGTCTTGTGCTTGAAGCCAGAAACCCATAGGAAAGCTTTCAGCAACTCTTCCACCAGTTGCTCAGTGCTCAGTAAGAGGCAACTTTGCAAAAATTTGATGCAGGTCGTCAAACTGTAGCCACCTACGGTGTTCTTGCTTTATTTCTTAATATTCAATTATGTAACCTCCGTAGCAACAGTAGCCTGATGGCGTAATAACTGCAAAACTACCAATAATTTGAAAGCATCGGTAATTAAATTTAGTGTCTTTATTTATTTGAAAACAGAGAAAAAATCATTACAATAAAATTTTTATTGATTTTTATTATCGTTCAACCAAATTAAAGCCTACTCAGATGCAGGGAATACAATAATGGAGCCGCAGGGTTGAAGAAATGATTAAATGATTTTCTGGACCGTTTGTTAGTTGATTTGTTTTGAAACTGTTTTTTCGAACAAATAAATTGGAAAACAAAAACTTTTACATGCTTCGTTCCGAAACATGGACCTATAAAACAAAAAAATTGTGCCACTTTCGAGAAATTCATAAAACTTGATATAATATCAGCAATTCTACCCAACACAGTTTAATATGTTTGAACGACAGATTTCAAAACCAACTTCAAATGTGGAAACTTAGCAGTCGTAGCAACGACCGAAATGCGGATTTGCGGACGATTAAAGTGGTATTAGATTTTTTTTTGTAGCAGAGTAAAATGGAAATATTGCCTATACTCAATATTTAGTTCCATTCTACAATGACGCTCAATGAGAAGTTTATCTTTTTATTAATATCGAACCACGTTTTTTGAAAAGGTGTTTGTTGTGTTTTATCTTGCAGTTGTTGAAATGTAAAACTAGCATTATCATGTCTGCGTTCTCGTTGTGTACGTTCTTCGTTTGAGTTTTTTGATACTTTTTAACTGTGAGTTATACTCAAAAGTACTTAAATATGAGTGACAAGTTTGAGTTTTGCGTGGGATCGAACGCCAACCGCGTCAAAGTCACTGAGCGTCGCATGTCTGATACCGCAAAAGAGGGTAAGCGCAGCCTTAGATCAGACAAAAGCAGCCTTAGATCAGATAAAAAGCCCGGGAAGGACAACTTTACGGCACAGGGATAGCTGACTGAAGGTTAAAAAATTATTAGGGGCTTTATTATTGCGATTCTTAAGATTTATAGCATTTTGAAACTTTGAACGCGTTTTTCTCAAAACCATGTTTTCAAAATCGACGAGCAGTAGAACTGAAAAAGTTTACATTTGATTGACTTGAAATTCTAACTGTAGTTTCTTCATTAGATTATCTAGTGAAGTATACACGATTTTGGCGATTGATTAACAACAACAAAAGTAATGAACAATTAAAGTTGATTTTTTTGTCGAAAAAGAATTTTTTTTTTTCAAACCGTTGTCATTTTGCGAAGAAAAATTCTAAAAATATAATCATGTGTACTTCACTAGCGATACTTCTGTAGATAATGAAAAAAAAAATTGTTTCGGTTATAGGTGGAGTAGGGCACGACTTCTACTGCTCGCCGTGGAAGAACTTTTAAAAAAAGCGGTTTACGGCAATTGCTGCACAGCCGCCATTTTGTAAAAAGTAGCAATAAATTTTTTTTCTATTCTCCAAAAGTTGCTTAATTCAACGATATATTATTTATATACATCTCAAATGTCCTTACGTCTCAAATGTCCTTTAGAAACATTCATGAAAAAGCCTTGTTTTTTGAGCATTTAGTTAAAATTACCCCTCAAATTGAAATTTTACATTGGGACTTTTTTCCAGAAGACGAAACTTTCGAGCACACTTCTAAACGAAATTCACATGTACGGCATGGTACTGTTGCCTTGATCAGCATACTTTCTCTCAAAACATCAGTTTTTATTGCGTTCTAATAGCAGGTAAGAAATTGTTTATGAAAGAGGGTTGTTTCCAGTTTTTGAGAAACCTTTACTTTCGAGACATCAAAATAGTCTAAGTTCATAAAAGCAAACATTAAAAAAAGGCATGCTCGCATGTGGTTGGTTTATTGTTCACGGAAATTTGTCCTTGAAACTTTTTATCGATTGTTACCGCTGAGCGATAAAATAATATTGATAACTAGCGTATTACAAAATTATCCAACATTTTATCCATCCAACAACATATTGGTTAATGCTATTCATTATGTGGTTTATGCTGTTATTTCCGTTCGAAATCTAACCAAACATTTGCTAGTTTCATTTTCAATCTTACAGAATGTACCTTAGTATAGAAAACAGAGACGTATCTTTACGTCAAAATTTCTTATTGTCACTTTTTACATTACGAAGATTACTTTAAAAATTCATTTCTAATAATTTCAAAACTGTCATCGTATATAGTATAAACTATTATTTTCGCTTTGCGCTTACGTAACAATCAACGGCACGTGTCATACAAAGCGTAAGGAATTTGACGTTAAAACAACAAGCCTAAGCTGTTGCTCATCTGATGGATATAAATAATTAGATGTGATAATTATATCTATCGATTGATTTTTGGAACAGTACAGTTCGATTTGGTAGCAACTATTCAAAGCATATACTGTACAAAATTGTATTCATAAATGTTTGATATTATTGTTAAATTGTAAAGTACTTTTCAAAAACTTGAATGATGGAACATATGCGCAAGACAAGAAGTTTGACAACAGAATTCCTGTTCGTGTAATAACATTAACAGCAATGAATGTGAATTACAGAAATAACATAATTCATGCATTTTTGTCCAGCCACAGCATTTGATCCTATCTACCATCAGCCCCGTAAATGCATAGCAAGCACATTCGTCCATTCAAAAACAAAGAAATGTGCAAAAGTCTGAATATAATATGTACTAATCTGAATGGTAGGGACTGTGATGTAGACATGTGTAGGCTTCATTTTGCACATACCTAAACCTAAGCGTTGAGTAAGAATTCAATACATTCTGCATTACTACAGTAGAGGTATCTTTTTTCATGTAAATTTTCGTGGTAAATCCCGCTTTGCAATGAAAATCTCAGTTCTTGCTCAAAGTTTTTTTTGTATGTGTTTTGAAGGGTTTTATCTAAAAATTATTAGAAAAATTAATTTTTTTGTGATGTTTAATGGGCTCTGGGAGTCAAAAAACTGAATACAATGCTGAACTAAACCAGGCAATATATTCAAAAACAACCCCACAAAAATAAAAAAATGTACGAAAAAATGTAGGAATCAAACAGAATTGAAAAAGTGCAAAAAAGGTGGTTAGCTTGAAAAAGTCATTTTTTCATAAATCACGTTTGGGCAACCTGAAAACGACCTTTTAGAAAGTCGAAATGTTTTACAAAAATGCTATAAATAACATTATCTTTCAATTTAGGGATGAGCACCTTGACTTTTTCAACATCGATTTTTTTTGGGACACCCTAAGTATGTACATATGCGTGATGATATACAGCAATGCAAATTGAGCAATGGGTCAAAGTTATGTTTTATAAAAGATATTGTTAAACATACGTTCAACCGATGATGTTTAGAGAATAAATAGCAAAATTGATTTTTCTATTTGCCAACAAACGATGCACTAATATATTGCTACACTATTATAGTATCCTGGCGTAGGCTAAGAAACAAATCGAGAACGGTTAGCGAAACAATGCACTACACGTGCACAGACGGCAAATGTTTTCCGGTTTACATTGCCATTCCGGTGAACGAAATTCCACTTTAATGGCTGGATTCTTGTTGAAAATTTACATGAAACAATTTGTCTGGTAAGCCATTTCTCCTGAGCGAACCTCGAGGGGGATTCATACATGCTCAAAAGCGCACAAACAAAACACTCCCACACGAATCCGTCTACCAGCTTGCCAACAAAAACTTTATCCAAGCGTAACAACTCGATGGAATTTTTATGCAATTTCCATCTTTTGCATGACAGATCCTCATATTTTCCCGAAAGATAGGAAGAACAAAAATCCGGACAAGCGAAGTTACAAGTCCATTTCATAGGGATTTCGTTTGGCCTGCAGATAGGCAGAGCTGTGAGCGTAGACGAGACAGATTTACTTAGTATCGTTCATTTCATGCTGGTAGTTCTGATTTGCTCCCGCAGTTTCTTGAAGAGGAATAAACTCTAACGACCGTCTGGAAGCAGCCTAAAGCCGTTGTCCGGTGCTTGATAGCAGAGCAGTCTTTCCGTTTTACAGTTTGAGATGAAGATACAGCTAAGCAGAAGGAAGAAAATTTTCCTCCTCATGAGAAGCAATCTGTCGCAAAGGTTTTCAGGACAAACAGTGGACGTTCCATTGAAGCGAGAGTAAAGGGAATATTATACGCTACTGAGAAATTAATTGAACTTTTTTTTGCACATGAAAATATGCATCTCAAGATTGTATTATATATAAGGAAGCTTAGATTTCTGAAGCATTATTTTCTGCAAATTTTCTCAAACATGCATGGTGTCGTTTCACTTCTACAAAATCAAGTAAACATCTCAACATCGTCAATGTTTCTCACAAGAAAACTCGCCAGATAATTTTTTTCTGTGATATTTGCGGAAGAAAAAAGCGGATGAATAAACGAACGTCTTGTATCTCATACTGCTTAAATTTGCCATACATTGTAATTCATCGTATAGCGTAGTCGTAGCTTAACAGAGCGGAACCTAATACGCCATCAGCGCAGAAATTCGCTCAATTTTCCATGTAAAGATTGTAGAATCAATGCTCGTTAGTGGCCTCTTGACATAGCACCCAAACGACTGTAACATCGTTTAGCTACAGCTACATATAACGCAGAGAAGTAATAGCACTAAATGAACATCCTTTAACAAATGACGTTTCTTTCCATTGACGGGTTATATGACTGATACCGCAAAGTTTTTTAGAGCAAATGCAAATTTTATCATTATACCGTATCGTCGAATCGTTTTATGCGAATCAATAAACGAAACTTGGCACATGACACAACTTATTTGCTTTCCGTCTGTTTTAACCCAACTGCGAATTTTGTTTGTGAATTTTAGCTTTGAAAATTCACTGTTAATCCGAAACGAGCATACGGTAATGCTCGCAAATTAATTCAAAAGCAAAATATCTTGAGTTTCGAAAGAGACCCAAATGATAAATTAGCGATTCGAAAAAACGCGAATTCTTCAACGCAATATGTATGTATGTGGCTGACGTCAGAAAGTGAAAAAAAATGTTCACCATCATTTTTCGGCTAATCGGGAGTGACTACATTGGTTCGAATTACCGCATTCTGATGCTTGAAACAAAATTCTATATGAACGATACATGTACACCCACGTTTATGATTACGCACAGCAACGTCGCTCAAGCAACTTTGGCATGTTTCATCTCGTCAACGTCAAATATAAAACCACTCCTATCATGCTGTCATCCATTCGCCTATACCAGTATCCTTACTCCAAGGATGGTCGGATATTTTTAGGATAGACAGATCGCAAATGTACAGATTTGATTGCTTCAACGACGAAATGTGCACCTACAGTATAACAATAAATTTGATTTAGAATTTCAAATATTATAATATATTCGATAAAGAGCCCACTCTGAAATACTTCTACATGGATGTTAGGTTGCTAAGAATTTTGATTTGGAACTTAGCCAAGTGGGTCAATTTTATCGACAGCTTTTTTTTATCAACAGGCAGAAAAGCGCGGTAGAAATGGGACCACCGATAAAAGCAATAACAGTCGTTATCATTTAATGGTTATAGCAACTGTTTAGCTCCGTCGTTAGCCTCAAAAATTTTATTTTCAATTTCTTTTACTCTCCACAGCAATACTTCGAGAACTGTATTTAACAGCTTTGAAATTGGAAATTTATTGCCACATTGCATAACTAAACATTGCGATTACCGATCGATTAAATTAGACTAAGTGATTGAGCTATTGCTTTCGCTAAAGATGATATTGAAGTTTACAACTATAGAGACCAGCTTAATTTGGTTGTCATGTGACTATCTAGAAAATTTGGCTTATAATAGACAAAGCAGACAAAATAAAAATTTTGTCAATTTTTAAATGACCAGAACTTCACAAAAATGAATCAATTTTTATGAAACAGGTTTCATTTTACTGGAAAATTATCCTAGTTTCCTAGTATTACTTGAGAAGTTGACGTGATTAACCTACATCGGAAATATTTTGGATTTAAGTGATGTGTGTCCAAATGTACATTTTTGCAACACGTAGAACTTTTTTTTGTCATCTTGTTTTTTCAGGTTCATATGTTACCAATGAACTAGAATTCCCGTCGAAGATCGGAATTACGTCAAGGAACCCTCAAGCTATGAATTATTTAAGTATGTTTTTAACAGTTGGGTACATAGTACCCAAGTTTCTTGGGTACTTCTTTCCTCAAGAGTGCCATCTGTGGTTTGTTCTGAAGAGTTTTAGGCAAATAATTTTTTTATCTAAAAACGTTCAAAATAATCTGAGATAACCGATATTTTTGAAATCACTTTTTGTTTTTAAAATTATATATTTTCAGTGTAGGATCTTAAATTGAATTTTTTGAAAATTTTTTTAAATAGGCTATAGTAGGTTTGAACCTTTTCAAATGTTAGTCCAGATAAATTTTCAAAAGAAGCCTTTTTAAATTACTTGGTTTAATAACACCCACAAACTTTCTTTGAGTTATGCTAGGGTGATGTGAACCCAAAGAAAATCGTAGCTAACAGGAAAAACCAATGAACTCGGGATGAATTTTAGTTTATTGGCAAGATATGTTCCTAAAAGAACAAGATGCCCGAAAGCCTTCAGAAGTGCTAGTGGCCGATCAAATAAACAAACGAATAAAAGAACAAGATGTCAGAAAAAGTTCTTCGCGTTGCAAAAATATACATTTTGATACACACTTCTAAAATCTATTTTTGGTGCCTTCAAGAGTGATCTTCGTGGGCAACCGCCCATAAAGCAAAGCAAGGCCTTGGTGTTACATTCCGATTCGGAATTCGACCTTCTGTTTATTGATACACAGACTTCGCAGCCGACCATTCAGTGTACAGGACAATTGCGGGGCTAGCGCTACGATCCTACTGACACTAACAGTTTCTCCCGAGCCGAGACTCTAACTTACGATGACTGGCTTGTTAGGCCAGCATCGCACTTCGAGACCATCTGGGAGACAACCGCCCATATAAATTCCAAAAATTTCGTGACCGTGGACATTTTCCCGCAAAGCTTTATGCTTTACAAAGGGGGCCGGCTCTTTGTGCTTATCGAGAGAAGCCAAAAAGGTTGGAAAACACTGTTATAAGGTTTAGCTAATCATTAGCTTTTCAATGCAGTAAAATGGACGCATATGTTGGAAAGGCAAAATCCTGTGTTCGGGATTTTGGGTTGTTCTCTAACACTACCAGCCACGTCGATCATCCAATTTGCACCCGGCTCTAACATATTTTTGACCGTATCTCAAGTGACCAAGTAATTCAATGTTTACATCTCGACATGATATATGACCACTATGTAGTAAGATAATAGTAAGATTTCTTCAACATTCATCATCTAATCTAGTTGATTATCTTATATTATTATAAAAATAAGAGAACGCGAGAATAAAGTCATTATTGTAATACATGTTACAATAAATAGCTTTCCGTTAAGTATTAACAGGAGTAATATAATTAAAAACCAAGAATAACTAGAATCCCTCGTTTTCTAGTAGTAGCACGGTTTCCGTTCCAAAAATTCGCAGTCTGGCCAGCTCTCGTTTAGAGAACTCTGCTCATCATGAGTTTATACACTTCAAAGCAGCGTACGATCCTGTTAAGTGCAGCGATTTCCCCAGTAGTATTTTAAAGTCATGAATCATTTTCGATAGAGGAGCGTAAGACCCTCCTTAAAAATTGATTAACTGATTGAAAGTGATATTGAAAACCGATAGTTGAAGGCTGCTTGAATAAACGAGAGATTTGCTTTGAACGCGGTAAAAATTATTAGGAAAAATAGGCTGAAAGTACGGATGTATCTGGAAATTTCATATTCCGGTTTCACGTCACGTCAAATGACAAAGAAAATGACGTTAACTCTTATAAAATGGCTGGTTTCACATGTTACATGTCAAATTTAACATGTCACGTGTAACATTATACGTAACACAACATTTTACATATTAAATGATATTTCACATGTTACATTTTTCAAATCAAATCAAAGCAAATTGTGACATGTTACTAGACAAGTGACATGTTACTCATCACTTGTAATATGTTACATGTTTCGTGTTACATGATAGTATTATACCGATGTATGTACATAGACCACTCTGTTCCGAAACAGAGTGGCCATTCTGTTTCGGACGAAATTTCAACACGGTATAAATCAGCTTTAAAGTGCGATTCTTCGAAATTTTCTTGATTTCCCAACTTCAGCTTCTTGAGTAGATGCGGTTTATGCACAAAAAAAATGTTTTTTAGACCACTCTGTTCCGCAACGGCTCAAATGACACAGAAGAAATACCTCAAAGTTTCTCGATTTACACTTGATAAAGAATTTTATAAATTTTCGACAGTATTCTTAAGCGCTTCGGTACAGGAATCATGGGGACTTCAGAGTAAATTAATTTGTTTTACGTTCTTCAAGATAATTAGCTGACACTGTAAAAAATCACCGCGCTCGATCAGCTGTTTTTATCAAGTGTATGTGAATCACATGAACATTATTCGAACGTGTTATAACATATTACGTATGTTATATCAGTAATTGACATTGAAAAGGGTTTCAAGTTTCAAATCTCAGATACTTCCTCCACATTCTTCATCACAAGCACGATGTTTAAGCACTGCCACTAGGAAACAATCGCACTCATGAATGTCAAGACTCTTCTGACATCACAACAGAAATGTGGTGCAAACATTCTCTAGACATTAAAGTACAATGCTTTCTTCGTTATGTACCAAAACGATAAATTGTCATTTGCCTCTAAGCGAAATTTTCGTCATCATCATCATCACCACCATCCGGTAACAATAGTAAATTTTTCACGTGTTCACCGTATACTTTTCCTCTTTCATTGATGCACTTTATGTAACAAACAGCTGTATAAAATAGTTACTGTTTGGCTGTACTATTTGCCCGCCACTTTTTATGATATTCGACCAAGTTTTCACTCTGCCATAGGCGAATACTTTCTTCTTTTTTGTATCGCAACCAGCAGCGAAAAACTAGTTGAGCATTTCTAAAAATATGGTTCATGAAAAAGGCCACTTTTCCTCGCAAGGTATCCGCAAATTTCTTCAGACCAATCGACCGCCCGACATACGTTGGTCAAATGAATGCATAACGCTTCTTCTGGTAGCCGTTCCTCATTCCGCGCAAGACTAGGGAGGAGATACACCTCACCGAGAAGCACTTTATTAGCTTCTTTTATTTAAAACTTCCGTAAAGCCATCGGAACACTATTAACAAGCAAATAATTCCACTTAATCTTTACCATTATTTCCACATTGCGGTTATGCTTGCCTTTGAGGGATCACTTTTCGCATAACATAAACATGACCTGGGTTGCATTATGAATCTCGCTTTAGTTAGCAATACAAAGGCGGGGGCAATACCGGCAATAGTTTCAACAACCTCTTTTTTCTACCTGCTTCTAATCGATCAGTTACTTTTTCATGCCTTCAATAGAAATTACCACTTCCACTTCCTTTCTTCCTTCAGAAAAGCAACGCAATTTGCATACTTCAACAACTGCACATTAATGCCGTTTCATGCATCATGACTCTTCCCAGTAAAAATAAATAATTCCATAATTACATCAAATTTCCATTTTTACACTCTTTCCAGTTTATTTTCGGTACAGATGAAACCACCCAACCATTGACCAGAGGCAAAAGAAAACACGAAACTCAACCAGCCAAAAGGAAAATTTTCACGCCGACGACATACCGACGAAAAGAGCTGTGAATATTCCACCGCACCACCATCAACGCGAAAGGATGCAAACTGGTGTCGGTTAAGTCGGTGCATGAAATCGACCAGTGCAGTGGTGCACTACTCAACTGATTAGATCGCATGTACCAGGGGATGAAACCGGGCACCTAGAATCCAGTTTTCCACCTTGCACACAACGCCGAGCGGGAGGGGTGGTTATGTGTTGGTCACACGGCAACACGGCAAGGAGACACTGTGCTTCTCTGCTAGCAACGAAGAAGGTAAGAACGACTACAACAACGACCGACACGCCGTAAAGGAACAACTCGGAACATGCCCGAACACGATCTGCTCTCCGAGTTGGTCAGACACCGTGTGTGGCCCAGTGTCTGCTAGTGTCATTATAGCACGGTTTCCGGAGGCTGTTTGTGTAAGTGCAGTTCAGTGATGCCAGCCCGTTAGGAGAACGTTAGGAAAAGGTCGCGTGTAGATTAAATCTTATAAAAATGTCCAACAATACCAAGTTCAAGTAAAAGCTACATTTTTTTGCGTAGGAAAGGATTATGTTCAAAGAAAAATTTAAATTTATGTATGATTTTTTGATGTGTTTTGATGCAAAAAAAAAAATTCCCGAGTTTGGACAAATTTCATATTAGGGGCAACAAACAATGGCGCCCTTTTGAATTTTTGAGAAATCAGAAATATTTAAAGTTTTTTCGACGCCATTTTGTTTTAAGGCCAAATATCAAAATTCTAGATCGGGTATTACACGAGACAAATATTTGCTTGAAATAATAAAACGTAAAACAAATAATAAATTCTAGATCGGGTATTACACGAGACAAATATTTGCTTGAAATAACAGACTACATTTGTTTGCCCGTCTAATACCAAAATATTTTAATCAATTATTTGCAAAAATATGTTTGCGGTTGTATTTGCTAAACAAAAAAATAAGTAAATATTTGCTTTACAAAAGTTCACATCAATGGACAACGTAATTCTAATTCCCTAACAAAAAAAAAATATTTGCTTCGTCTTTAAAAAATCATCTTTAAGGTGGAAGTGTGTTGAAGCCACAAATGGCCGACTTCGAGTCACCACGTGGTCGACTTCGAATTTTCAACGGCATACCACTCGTTTGTAGTTAATTCGTAATATGTGAAAACATATCCCCATGTTTGCTATGGTGATGAAAATATAAGACAGTGTTTTCATAAGTAACGCATTAACTATTTCCGAGCCTTGTGTTTACTCACAATTTCCCTTTGTTTAGTCGATCAGCCGTTCTCGTTGTGTACGTTCTCTGTTTGAGTTTTTCTATACTTTTTAACTGTGAGTTATATTCAAAAGAACTTAAGTATGAGTGACAAGTTTGAGTTTTGCGTGGGATCGGACGCCTACCGCGTCAAAGTCGCTGAGCATCGCATGTCGGATACCGCGGAAAAGGCTAGGTGCAGCCTTAAATCAGACAAAAAGGAAGAAGAGGAAAATAAAGCTCAAGAAGGACAACAGTCAGTAAGCCGAGTACGAAGCTCTCACGCCGAATCACTTCATTTTTGGTACGTCTGCAGGAGCAAGCGACCCGTTGGGATCGTTTACAGACGACACTAAGAAGCAGTTATAAGCAATCCCAAGCAATAGTCAATACTGCGTGGGACCGATGGACGAAAGAATACCTTCCAACAATTTACAAACGGTCACAGTGGTTAGACGAATTTAGTCGTTATGAAGATAGGAACTTCAAGTGAACCCGGCGAAGAGTTTGGTGAATTCCTCTGCGGATCCACGGGGTGACAGTCGTTCTGGTAATCACGCAACCCTGGGAATGCGAGACGAACCCTGCGATTAAGACGCAACAGCAACTGTATGGCAACCTTGAGCGACAGAAACTTCATTACAGATAAAACATTCGATAGTGTAAAATGTGTTAGAGAATAAAATTTATATCCTCTTTTATACAGAAAAATTGAACGTGAAAATGTTTGATACCTACCAAGGAAGACAAATGTTACTATACTATACTTTATACTTTTTTTTCATTTACAAGATAAAAATAATATTTGCTTTAGCTTTAAGCTGTCGAGATAATAATCGCTGCTGTGAGAGATCTTTCGTCCGAACAGGTGTGTTGGCGCATGCAGAACGATCACCAATGATGCTGCAGCGTATCATCGATGGACTCTTTCCACATCACAAGCCAAGTTCTTGATCTCTGGCGGTCGAGTCTCACGTACGACGTTCCAGGATCTCAGACATAGACCAGGGATGGTCGGCCAACCAAACGAACATCCAACCCGTGAGCGAGGGCAGCTGTGCGAGGTTGATAAGTAGATAAGGGTTACGAATGAGCAACTCATCGTGATCGCCAACTCCTTATAGGTGAGCAAGGCACCGGGATTTGATGGAATCCCTAACCTGGCAATCGGTATGGAGATAAAAGTGGCCCCGGGCTGCTCCGGGCAGTCATGCTTCCTGGATAGGTGGAATCGATAGAGATTGGTCATACTACCGAAGACTGAAAAACCGACAAGGGACCCATCGGCATATAGGAATATCTGTCTGCTGGATACTGCAGGCAAAGTACTTGAGAGGATTATTTTCAACAAACTGGTGAAGTACACGGAGGTGTAAATGGTCTGGTAAGTAATCAGGTCGGCTCCCAGAAGGGTAGGTCCTCGCTGGATGCTATCCTCTCCGTCACCAAGACGGCGGAGATAGCACTCCAGCGAAAGAGAAGAGGCGGAGGAGGATCAGAAGTGCGTCCCAATGACCGCAGGAGTTCCGCAAGATTCAATTTTAGGCCCGGTGTTGTGGAATGTTTTTTTTTTCCTGTATGGACTTTCCACTGCGACCAGATTCATTGATCTTATGTGAGATATGCCCGGGTGTCTGCTGTATCCCGCACTTTTATCATAAGCAATACTGCTATTGAGAAGTGGCATACTTATTATTATTGTTTTATCCGTACTTGTGTGTAATGTGACCCTTCCTTTTACACGCTATCGACTATACTATTCCGCCTCCCTACTGCCAAATATCGTCAATTATAATTCCCTGGAGAAGTTTCGTCGTGCGTCCTTCTGGCCAGTTTTATCGATGAGAGGGACTTATTTTGTGGTAAGTGGAAGTCACGCAAAGGTATTATAGAATTCAGCCTAAAGGAAGGGTAAGTGGTGAGGTGCCTGAGAATAAACCCAGTCTTTTTACATTGAGTGGCCTGATTCCACTAAGATTCGAACCCACGATCATCCGTTCGACAAAGCGGACTCTGTAACCTTGCGGACACGCAGCTTCCCCTGAAATGTCATATATGACGGTGTGTTGAAACCCAAGTTTCCTGTAGAAGTTGTTATCGTCGGTTTTGCAGCCGACATACCGTTATAGGTCTACGACGAGTCGATCGAGGAGGTCGAGTTGACGTCCACGCACTGTAGCGCGGCCAGTGTGCTTCAAAGTGCTAAGTACTAACAGCTACCGTGGTAAACTGGAAAGTACTTCAGGCTCATGTGCCTGAGAGTTGCGAGTGCATATCGTACGGTGTTATACGATGCAATCTGTGTCTTGTCCGGCATGATGTCTATCACCATCGTCTTCAAAAACAGAGAATGCTTTGAACAATGTGACACAAGGGGCATACGAGGTACCAGAAGGCCATCCTCGATGTCTCGATGGCCGCGGAAATGATCCAATTCCACGAAGCGTAGATGGACGCACCGACTTATTCTGGAGGTATGTGAATGTGCGATGACTCTGGCATCTGGAGCGCGGTTAGCACAGCCTTTTCTAAGATTGTCCTTGAGCTGCAACGTGTGAGGCAGGTCAACCACCAACACGCCAGTGTGCTATCTCCGGCAGATAGCACACTGGCGTGTTGGTGGTTGACCCGCCTCACATGTTGCAGCTCAAAGACAATCCGAGAAGAGGCTGTGCTAACCGCGCTTCAGATGCCAGAGGTCTTCAGGTAGCTAGCTAGGAGGTTATAAAAATATAGAGGGTGCATCAAGCACAAAAGCCAACGTAATACTTAACTGTCGTCCCGGGAATTCAAGGGCTGGAGACTTGAGGGGTTTTAGTGAGTTCGGAACAGGCTGAGTAGGTATTTGGGGGATTGTAACTATCCCACCATCACTCCCCTAGTTTCCTCCCCATACCCTGAGTTGTCTTCTCAGAAGTCTGGGAGCAGATTCCCGGCAACCTTTGAAAAAAATACCATAAGAATTATCGTTCAATATGGTTGTTTTATATGAAACTTGACTCACGTTTTTAGAAAACTGAGTATTTTCTTCCGCTAAAAAAACTTTTGAACTAAAATTTTCGAATAGAATTTATGTTTTTAGCATATACTTTTTTAAAGCATTGTTGCTTAGAAACCTTTCGTTGTAAAACCAATTTTTTTGTAAGGAATAATGCTGTGCAAAAATATACAGTGAGAATTATTTTTGAGTCTAAAAAAAAAAAACGACTTACACTCAATTTGCTAAAGCATTCATTCAAATCAAAATTACGCTCATAAGTGTATCAACCTATTCAATATCTTTTTCTCTATCAGCACTTGTTTTCAGATTATTTTAAACAGTTTGTATCTGTTTTGTAAATTTTCTTCAGTACTCAAATAGCGACTTAATGACGACAATTTGAGTTGATTGTTTTTCGATTGTTATTTATTCGAAGATTTCTCTGTGATTAACGGTGTTTTATATATTCGTAGGGCAGCTAAATAATAAGAGTTTTCGTTTCCGTCATTGAAATTGTCGATAATGATCATAATTCAACAGTTTGAAGCCTGTTGTTTTTTCCAACAAGAAAATATGTTGAGCTCGAGAGTTTGAACAACCGCACATTTCTTAATTACTCCTCCGTAATGGATCTGAGCTAGTGAAATTGCACAAAAACACCTGATGACTAATTTGGGGTCAATTTACCATCTCCAATGTAGAGACCAGTTTTTTTTCGACTGATTAAAACAGGTGTCACTGATTAAGCCGTTCCTTACCCTTAAGGGGTTATATACCTTTTTGGTCGAGAAAAATGAGGGAAGTTTGAATCTATTTTTAAGTGCATAGCACCATTTTCATTGCATCAAAGGGGTATTTTTCTAAAAGTACAGTTTATCAACAACAACAAAATACGTTTGATTTTTAAATATACCAATTATTACTGGAGTAATGACCGTTTCCCCGAAACGCTATTTTTTTGCAGAGGTTTGCGGCGATCCTGATAGAGACTCAGCGGGTCAACCGAAGTCAAAAAACTCATACTATTTCATTAGTTTAGAAGTGTACCGGGTCCTTGAACGATCGTTTTTATGAGTATTTTGTTTTCAGTGCAAATGGGAACGTTTTTCCCAAAAAAATGCACGTTTTGAGCGCTAAAAATTGCATTAAAATTTTTTTTGCGGCAAAATGTAACTGTATGTTTCGAAAAGCGATCGCTCAAGGACCGGCGAATTTAATAATGAAAATATAAAAAAAAAGGATGAAGGAAATCGGTTCAGTAGTTTTCCCGCAATCAGGATCACGGCAAAGTCATTTTGCGGAAAACACTATTCCGAGATAATCGCGTGTAAAGTTTCAAGTTTAGCTTATGCGGCTGTGGCGTGGCGCACTGCAAATCGCTCTAACTTTCTTCCTTTTGCTCAGATCTTTATGAAAATTTGTGAAAATGTTCTCAAGATGTTGTATTTGAAGATGATACAATAAATTTTTTTTCGGTTTTTTGAAAATTAAAAAGGTATATAACCCCTTAATAGCAAATTTTCGGCACGATACCATAGATCACTAATTTGCAAATCATGGTGCTTCCCGAAGTGCATTAACTTTTTATAAGCCAATTTGCGATTACCCTCAGAACGGTGGCGCTTATGTGGTTTATCTCGGCAAATATTGCCTGATATGAAAAAGTTTTAAAACATCTTACCTACATTGAAAAGCAACCCAAATTTGAGCCAGTTTTTATATAAACAATCAAGCATATATAGGTATTATTTCAAAAATTTAGATGTGAGATTCGTCAAGTTTTGTTTGCTGTTTAAAACTTTTTTAACGAATACATTCTCAACAAAGGTGATAAGTATTCGCTTATAAGCTCCGTTATCTTCGTTTCCATTGTTTACCTGGTTATTTAATGTCTCAGATGTATCGCCAATGATAGCTTAAACTTAATGTCTTAGACAAATTGCCAATGATAGCTTAAACACTTTGACTATCTATATTCACATACCAGCACTTCACACAACTTCACAAACTTCATAGATATTGAAAGGTCCGATATTCTTGATTATGAAAAATACTCATCTTCAGAAACTATCATAAAAAAACAGCAAATGCATATAAAATTCTACTAGTATAGACAACGATGTTCGTACATCTTGATTTTATATTATCAATAATAGCTGGCAACTCTGGCCAAGCACACAAATACCATAAGGCCGTTTACATACTGGCGCGTTCTGCGTTGCGGAGACGGTTCGCCTTGCCGTGGGTTAATGTGCAGCTCTACTTAGCGCTGTACATTAACCCATGGCAAGGCGAACCGTCTCCGCAACGCAGAACGCGCCAGTATGTAAACAGTCTAAGTATTCTAAAGAAATCAGTACAGGGAAAACCTGGATAAACTATTGATAAAGGACTTTGCACATTAGTGAAAACACAACCACCATCATACACACCCCACACTAACTAACCGCATGTAACCGTTTCACAGTAATCCTGTATGCTGCTATCTACATGTGTTGTGTCGAGCAATTTTTTTCAATCCAACAGTGAACGGAGTATAGCTGCCCAGTATGTGTATGCTGACATGAATAATAGAACGAAAAAAATGCATTCAGCAATTTGCTCGCTAATTAAGGATGAAAGAGGGAATGCAAAGCTTCGTAAGAGCCGCACCGACGCACAACGTTTCGTGTCAGTTGCGCTCTCAGCGATCCTTATTATGACGGAGGGTTAACTGTCAGACGTATTCAGTACATCGACATGCCCAGAAATTGGGGTTAGCTTTGTGATTTTCTGGAACAGCGAAATGTGCGAACAAAAAAAACTATGTGTCTTACTGCAACAGATTCACGATTTCCGACAGGTTGCCTGTCAATTTTATTCATTGCACGACTTTCTTCCTTTCTCGTTGATCGTTTCGCGGTCAAGAATAGACGCTGTAAACAACCATGCTATTGATTTACTAGCTCACACCATTAGTAAACTGAACTCTGACGTTTCATCATTAGGTACGAATATGTTGTACTTCCTACTGCACCAATCGACATTAAAGCTCGCGAATGTACGAATGTTTCACGCTCCAAAATCAAACCACCTAATTGGCCCAACTTGTTTTGAAAATGCCATTCGACGGAGCAGCAACTAAATTTGTGAATAGTAACACCACTAGCGCTCCAATTAGGATGGAAAATCCGTGTGCTGTCGTGAACGTCTCCTGCTCCGGTAATGCCTGGAAACCGTCTCACTCAAGTCAACACTTATATCACCTTTCGAAATTTAATTAGCTACACCTTCAAACGAGAACGGTGCGAAATGCGATCTTCACAGCCGACGTCTAGATTTGAACACTAAAATTTAAATTTGTGCAAACGAACGTAGGCAAGTTAATCGCGAATATTGTTTGAGTTTTACACTCCGTCTTGTGACACTCCCGCTGATAACAAGGCACACCACTTGTGAGGGTTAAGTATTTCATAAAATTAGACACCGATTCGCCCGCGATAACACGTAATCTTCAATTGCTCAATATTATTTACCCGAAAACAGTATCGAGACAGTGTCGTCATTCTGCGAAGCTATCTTCAGTGGCGTTCGACCTAGGATGGGCTAAGTCTATCACTCACTATCAATTCCGGCTGTTTAACCATTCAACCGACGGTCGCACTGACCTATACTGAGTATTTGCCACTCGAAGCTTATTTGTCCACTGCAAAGCACTCACAATCGCAGCATTCGCTTCATTGGTTGACAGGTGACGTGCGGCAAACAGCGAAAGAACTCGCACAGAAGAACAAAAGACACCGTCTGCCGTGTTACGGTGTTAGGCGCAAATTTCGTGACATTTTCCAACTACCGTAGATAGCAAGAAAAGCAGGGTAGAATACATCTGTGTGAGTATTGTGTTTGTTGGCCTCCCCCTCCTCTTTCGCGTATTGGGAAAATCGACAGCGTTGCCAGTTTGATGAAAATTTTATCTGCCTCTAGTATTTTTTACGAGCGCAACGTAAATGGTAATTATTCTTTGTTTTGTAATTTTGAATTTGAATTAGACAAGATTCGCAGTTTTCATTACGCGTAAACAAGAGAAATTGACCCACTAAATTTTAAGTGTGAGCTATTTTTGATCGAATATTTAAAAAAATGAAAAAATTCCATTAAGTTCTACTATCAACTTAAAGTAAATACCTATCAAATTTACTTTTGAAATACCTATTAAATTTACTTTTGAGATATTCTACTAATAGGCTCAAAAATATTTTTTTCCAAATTTATTTTCAAACGTTTTATTATGGCCGGATTCAAAATCAGTTGGCTTTTAGAAATGTTTTGATGAACGAAAAACAAATATAAGATTCGTTATTTCTATTTTTTTTTTTTTTTTTTTTGATTTACGATCCTCAAATTTTATACACAGTTTTGAACACTACTTTACTCGATTATTTGTTATTAGTGCTGTCTTTCCCGTTTTGACCTTACCCCTCTCGTTTTTGCTGCTATAATTCTCTCTTTTTCGTTCATAATGATCACAAAGTTGTTTATGCCAGGATTTGTCTTTTTTCTTACCTTGCATTATTGTTTCGCAAATTAGTTGTTAATTATTTGATATTTTGTATATTTGTCATTCCCATCCAATTATTTTGTTATTGTTGAACCTTCAAGTTGATTTTTGTGTGTATTTAGTCCTGTCCTTCTTGTGTTCTTATTTACATGTTTTTTTTTTATTTTCTTATAGTTTTGTATATATCTGTCTAATTTTTTTTTTGATAAAAATCGCGAGGAACCAGTTTCAATTTGACATCTATCTGTTTGTACCGACAATTCAAATGATATACGATCTAAAATTTTGATGCAATCAAGAATCGTCGTGGCAAATTATATTTTTAATTGCACAGAGGAAGCCGAAATTTCTAAATCGTTGTGTGGTATTGAAGTAACAAAATCACAATGTTGTTTAAACTTTCAAAGTTCAACGAACGATGATATCTTTTTCACAAAATTTTCAAAAGTTACTTGAATCGATTCTGAACCTTTTTATTTTTGTATTCCATCCTTTTTTTTTTATCGAATCCCGCATCAACATATTCAGCTAATGCAGCAGTTCACAAGTGCAAATCTTCCAACCCTGGCTGCAGACTTATTTTTGGAGAATGGTGTAGTAGTATTGTGTTGACGCCACTGCAATAGCCGTCATGCGCTAGCCGGCTCATTTCCCAGTCAACGCAACCGTCAACAAATCTTTGAGTTTCCAACCATTTTTTATTCAGAAGCTATTATTTGGGCACTGATTATTGTACAGTATATTTCTCAGACAAACAAACATTTCAGTGCCCGTTGCAGGTTGACGTGTTTACACCCACAATGAATGGAAAAGGCGGGTGCTGTGATGAAAACTAATTGCACACATGAACATTTGACTGTATATGTCAGGACGTCACATATCCTAGCAAGAGCAATGTATCTGACGGGGAGAAATCTGATTTTCCATCAGAAATCAGTGTGTAAAACCTTTGCGTAACAGTACACTATTTAAATGTATGCATGGGGTGGTAATGCATTTCGTACTCTAGAATTTCCGATTCTTATAATCACGAAAGGAATATAACACAGGTACTGATACACATTTTTTCCACCTCAACGTGCATTTATGCCTTAGAAACTAGTGCAGATAAATTGCATGGTGGGATAAATTCGAGCTTAGTCCCACCCAGAAGCTCGTTGACCCGGTTTCATGCGCAGACGAGCAGATGTCAGTTGGAAAGTATAAAAGAATCGACAACAGAGCATCAACCTCAAAGTGGAAAATTCTATTCAGCTTGATATTGTATGATGAATTAGAAAACAAAGGTATGACATCACCTAAAACTCCCGGTCCGTTGTTTCAATGTTGAGTACCAGTCGAAAAAGTTAAATAAATTTATATAAACATAGTCTTATCTTTCGTTTTCTTCTATAATTAAAGAAACAAAATCTTATATTATTGCTAGCACTTACCTAAACTACTGCTGCTGCTATTGGCAACGTTGGCAAAATGTTGTTGTAGTTGCTGCTGCAGGGCTTGATGTTGAGCCATGGGAGTATGTTGCGTCGAAACCGTACCAATCTGGTGTGCTGACTGTGAGTGCGACAACCCGCTGCCACCTATACTACTGCTACCCGTCATCATGTTGGCCAAGGCTTGTCCTCCCGTTCCACCACTAATCATGTTAGCACCAACTACGGAATTGTTCCCGAGACCACCGCTTCCGGCAGACCCGCTAGATCCCATAGTATTGACTGCACCGGACAAAATGGCCGCCAAGCTTAACGGTCCGCTATTACTACTGCTATTGTTGTTACTGTTGTTGCAAGCGCTGCTATGGTTGCTATTGATAAGCGCACTGTTACTGTTAATCTGTTGAGCCGATTGTGATAAAGGCACATTGTTGGTAATGCTAGTATTTGGTGCTGCAGTCGCCGCCGACGATGTGTTCGCAAGATTTGGCAGGACGGAAGAGTTTGCGCCGTTTACAGAATTGTAAATGGTATATTGTTCTTCATCTGAAATGGTTGAAAAATATCATCAGTTCTACTTGTATATGTCATTTTTGTAATTAATAACTTAAAAACGTTACGAAAGTACAATGCGACGCTATCTGGTGGTCGCTAGTCATATAACTGTAATAGTACATGTTAGTGGAGACGCAAACATCAAAGCTGGTATCAGCGTTACTATATGACGAGAAGTTAAAGCGAGCCGAAATGGTTTGTGTCTGGGGATGAATGAAAAATTACAGGGTGTTTATGTTAATCCCTACCAAAATTTTTCAAACCTTGCACACTATTTTAGGTTGTTTTGAAAATATCCTTTCGAGAAATTTAGTGTTTTGAGCGAAAAGGAAGTCGAAAACTTGATTGCATTAAAAAAAAATGTAACAAAAAAATTTCTAATTGAAAAACTCATGAATGAAGGCCCCATAATCGTGGCTAGAAAATTGTATTGTTTCCTTAACTCCCCTACGAAATGAAAAGTCTGGCGATGATTAGATTCAGAAATTGGCTTCGATTAAAATCGTTATCACGGTCATGCAAATTCGTGAAACTTCGTGCAACTTAAACTCTTAATTAGTCTTTCCATTAACGAAACATTGAATTGCAGGTTTGATGATATATTTTCTTGTGGTTTTTCAACTATAAACTATCATATTTTTGTTTTGCTATTACTGCTGATTTTTAAATTAATCATTCCTTTGAGATTTTTTATTCGTATTTCTTTCGTTTTTAGTCTGCTGTAACTTGCTTCAACATATATAACTTATTGTTTCCATTTTTTGTGTCATTTTGCCGTCATAATTACTTCTTATTTTTGCACATTTTTTCTAAGTTCATATAAAAATCTTTGTTACCTTTTTTACACATTTTTTTTTTATTTATTACACTTCGTCTTCAGTTCAAGCTGTTACATTATGTACTTTCGAACATTTTTTTATTTTTCAATTATGTTTAATTTAATTAGTTTCGTCAACCTGCCAAAACTCATTATTCTATAACAATTTATGTAGCATTTTTTCTCAAAGTTACTCTTTTTTGATGAAATTTCTCGAATTTTTATTTTCTTTTTTCTGTACTCATATTTTCAATTTTTCCTAACATTTTATACCGTCTATTCTTCGGTTGTTGTTATCATTATTTCATTTTTTTAAATGGTCACACTTTAATTTGTAACTTAGCATATGTTATTTTTCGGTATTATTTTATTCAAGTTTTCATAAATTTTCATTCAATAATTTTCGTATTTTGCGTTTAGTCCATAATTGGGCATTTAAATTCACAATTGTACATTTTATTCAGTTTCCAAAATACAATTCATCACGTTCCAATCAAACGGGCTAATCAATTGTTTGTTTGAACAAAAAATAACACCAAGTACGAAGGTGGTGAATACCCTTTAATTATAATCCCTGCAATCATAACTGTACAAATATTCAAATATATGGAACAGAGAAAAAAAACGGCAAACAATCTAACGTAAATACAATAAAAGCACCATAGCGAATGGAATGCGTAGAAATATAGAACTAATTTTTACACGCAGACGGTTGTGTGTGAGTTGTTCATGGTGAAATGGCGCACAGTAGTACGAGAGTTGTTTTTACAGCCAGAGGTAAAACGTGTGCGATTGCAATGTAATGAAAGAAAAGGAAACAACAACAAAACATTAATTGTAAAAGTGAAGAAAGCAAAAAAAACAACGCAAGCATGAAAATAAAAAAACAAACACATAACACGTGTTCGAAAGTTAGCATTCTCTACGCAGACTTCATGGTAAATGGCTGAAATGGGTATCCTATCGGTTCCAACTGCGGCTGCATTGGCCAGACCAGCAGCAGTAAGTTCCGCCAAAAGAAAAGTGTGCATGTCTTATAAAAGTAATGATCGAAACGGTGATAGGAAGTGGAGCACAACTCGATTTGTTGTTGGTACTAATTTGTAAGACTTACTTTGGCTTCGGTAATGGTTCGGCTGATGGAAGGTTTGTAGTTGTCTATGAGATGATGTTGACCACGTCACCGATTCCGTGGGACTGATACAAATGGCTTCGAATTTGTATTTATACAGGGCAAGTAATTTTGTTTACCGGGTGATTTGGAGATAGCAAGATAAAAAATTTTGAGCTTTAGTTTCAAACAGTGGTAATTTTTATGGAAAGCGATGGTTATAAAGGAATTGGTGTATAAGCGATAATTGCAAACGAACAACTATTTCATTTAGAAAATATAACGGATCTCGATCCACAGGAAAGAAATTAATTGTTTACCGATCTAAATACATTGGATGGCAATCAATTTAGCAAATTTATTGAGTTAAATACTCACCAGCTATGGATAGAGCTGACGTGGGGCTTTCAGGCAGCAGAATACCTTTTTGTACAAGTTCTTCACGGTTGGCACGTACTGATATTTTACGCTCTAGTGCTGCAAGAATGATAAATTGATATGAGGATGAATCGTGCCAAGCAATAAACAGATTATTAACTAGCTGAATCCATTCGCATGTCAGCCACTGTAGCTAGCATACACCATAATGCAAGTAGCAGCTCGAATTTCCTCTTAAGTTTAACAATCAAACAAACAAACAAACAAACGAAAAAGAACTGATCTATACAGGTGCAGGTGTACGATGTTTACTTACACTTGGAGGTGGACTCGAACTTTTCACTTTTCTTTTTTCTTCGCCACTTCCATGGTTTGAAAAGGCGCCCAAATGCGCTAAACTTGCTTTTCCGCTCCAGCGGAGGCGTACGGGAACCCGAGTTTAGACTGTTGGAACGCAGGGCGGCACCATTCTGTTTCTTTGTAGCTAGCAGGGGTGGAAAAACAAACAACGAAAAAGTTACCGATTAGCAATATAGCGACTGATAGTAACAGGAAGAATGTGTGAATCAATATTTATGTAAGTGTTTTGCATGTGTTGAATAAGTTAGTTCATTTACAAGGAATTTGCAGGTGACGGATTGTACTATTTGGAGTGAAAGTGTTATTTAAAAAATAAAAACGTTGGTACATGGGATCGATCAACGTTCAGGAGATTTGTCCCTTGTTTATCGATAGGCTAGGTTGGAAGCAGGTCGAGATTACAGTAATAAGATTTGCAGCCCGTAAAAAAACATTTGATGTAATTACCTATAACAGAATCTGAGAATTGGCATCTTCAAAATATATTAAAAATAAGTAAAACTATCCAGTTTCCGAATTCTTTGAGTTTTACAGTTTGCCATTTATTACATTTTTCCATAGTTTAGATATTTCTTGAGTACTTTTTTGTTAAAAATTGCTGTACTTTTTGGTCTAAAATGCCTAGCTTTTTTTGCAGAACTGTAATTCTACTATTTTACTTTTCCCAAGACACAATTTCAATGAAATGCAGCATTTTCTAATATATATTTTATTCATTATTTTATGAAAATATGAAATTATTTTTATGAAGCGTGCATTTATTCGTCCTAAACTATAAATAAAAATTCAACCTAAAAACTATCAGTTACACCGAAAAACTGTTACCAATCTTAAAGATATTGTGAAAATTGTCTCTTGGTTTAATAAATATATTATTATGTGTGATTAACATATTAATGAATGGAAATCCAACCCTAACAAAATTGGATTGCTTTGCGAAAAAAAAAAATTATCTTATTTCAATTGTCTTCCATCCGCCGGAACACCCGAGATATGCACTCAAAAATTTTCGAGCGGTTGTAAATTACCTGAACGACAACTTTTCCTCACGACATAAATTTGTACCGATATTTTTTCATAAATCTGCAAATTCTGGTATTGCAGATATCCACTAACGGGACAATCTACTTCTTAATCTTATATCACTGCTTCCAATTCAATCCAGGTGCACAATCGCCAGCGCTGAACGGAAACAAACCATTATTGAAGCTACTCTCATCTAGTCGACAAATTGCATAAAGTCGTCATCATGCCACAAAAACAACACCTTTTCGGTTATCAGCAGCTGACGAGATAAAGCATTGACTCGTTATGCTCTGAACGTAATCTCTTGAGTGGTACAGGTTATATTTATGTATTGTCATCCGTCTTCTTTGTTTGTTTACAATACGGTTCAACCGACACACAACAATTCATCTGTACCTATGTATATATGTCAAGTCTGCATACATTATGATGATGCATAATGTTTTCCTTCTGCAACGAATTGTATCACGGCTTGTACCACCCATTTTATTATTCGGTGGGTACTTACAATGTCTGGGCTCTTTACGTGCCTGTTGTTAGGTATGGAAAACTGGAAAATTAATACAAGACGTCGTCACATCTGTGCGCCGGTGTTATTCACACTTTATGTAGATTGCAATGGGTCGAGATATATGTGTGAAAAGCGTGAACCCTGTGTACAAACCGAGATGTGGAACAGAGTGTCTGCAATTGCGGTGGAAAAGTGGTTTTCTTTGTCACTGTTACCTCGATAGAGTGATGGATTGTAACACGACACCTGCTGCAATCTGGCTGATTGCGATTCGTACCAATGCGAGGGCTTTGCCAACCAACAATGTATTCGATTTTTAGAGTGTGAACCAAGGTAGCATTCGCTTGTTGCTTCTTCATCAAAAATTCAAGTGACTCGCTTAATTACTCTCACGAAACATTATATAGTTTAGTTATTTTAATCGAAATCGAATTCATGGCCAATTTTTGAACGTCCTCAAAGTGACCAAACTATTTGTTTCTCCGCACCAAACTAGATGTACAAAACTCATGATTAATTTATTTATCCACATAACAACATCACATGGCCAAACCAGTTCAACTTTTTTCTTTCTATTATTTTGACATGACAACAGTGAGTAACACGGTTCAATAGCTCTGAAAAAACATAAACCTATCTCCAGCAGTCGCTCGCAGCAACCGCATTGATCATATTGAAGTGAGGAAAATAAAGCAATCAATTTGTACCATTTTTCAGTCACCTACGTGCGTTAATACAATATTCGAGCTGTCTTGCGATGATTCACTACCATAAATAAAACGTACTCTGACGTGTTCTCCTCTCTTTCAATTAATTTATTTTGTGTCAAACAAGACTCCAAGATGGTGATGCAACGAAAAAGTTTATTCACTCGACTAATGGTTAGAACCGGAACGTTGCGTTTCACATTTGTAACAAATATATTGTTACACCAAAGAACACCATTGCATTAAACTACACCGATGATGTATGCAACGCACTAAACGTTACAAATGAATGATTAAAGGCCCGAATACACACGCGGCGTAATGATGCCTTCTCCATGCAAATTAGAAGGCGTATTCGCGCCTTTCGTTGGGACGCCTTTCAGCCAGAACCTTCTAGCTGTGCCTTCTAGTGAAGAAGGTAGTCGTTCGCCGCTTTCGGCTGCGTACTTGACTGCCTTCCGTGTGAACGCATCGTGCCTTCCACACGGTCTTGTGTTGCGTTCTTCCGGCGAAGGCGCTGGCAACGCCGTGTTGTATCATTTTCCGCCTGCTGGTGGTATCTAGAAGTGTGTTGCTGTATTTTTTCTTCCAACAAACATAAACAGTGGGCATTTTTAAAGTTAATTTTCTGGGGCAGCAACAATAAGCTGCTAATTGATTCTCGAAATGAATACGTTGTACGTTTGGTGAAACTTTTACAATATACAAAAGTAACAATAGCTCAAGAACTTTCTTTTAAATTAACGAAATATAACAATTTAATTTAACATTTCCTCAACATTTCGTTCTTCTGTTAAAGCTTCGTATCAGGTTGGTTCATAAATGTTCAAAATTCTGTAGGACGAACAGAAAAAAAAACTTTCGAATACATATCGTTTCAAAATTAGTTTTTTTATAAAGGGGAGGATATTTGCAATGGTTTCTATTGTGTTTTCTGCCACAATCAGTGACGTAGCCAAGGCGGGTGTTTTGGGGTTCAAATCCCCTTTCCCCAAAGCCTTCAATCTTCTTTTTTTTATATTAGTGTTCTGCATTACTGTTTATTGATGTGACAATGGAATGTATGGCAAAGATTTTACCTTCGAATTTCGGTTAGCAGTAGGATTCAAAAGCTTTGTCTTCTCAAAAAAAATTGTCCTCATTAAGTTTCACTTTTTTGGCCGATGAAAAAATGCACAGAAATTGTCAATGTGAAATTGTCGAAATCTATTTTTTATTCTTAAACCAAATGTCTTAGAAATGCCTGAAACTGCGAGATCTAGTGTTGTCTCAACAACTTTCTGGGTAAATTTTCCAGCTCGTAAGCTTTTTGACTCCTATAAAAACGATAACTTAGGGTCAAACGGAGTAAAAGCCACAAATAGCCGATTTCAAGCCACCATTTCGAATTTTCAAAGGCATAAGACTTGGTAATAGTTAATGCGTTACCTGTTGAAACGCTCTTCAATGTATTCTGTGGCAAAGCTAACAGTGGTGACTCGAAATCGGCCATTTGTGGCACCGTTTCATCTTGAAGAAACATTACCAGATTACGACGATTCCATGCTTGTTTTTATCGGTCAAAAAGTGAAACAGGCTTTGTTACTCTTCATGCCTTTTGCCAAAGACTAGTAATACATAAGTCCCGTTGGTGTGGAGAAAATTACACCCGTCCGGGTCAAGTCTGTTGCTAGGTTGATTTTATATAACAAATTCTACTTAAACCTAACTTTCTCAAACCCCGGAGAGGAAAAAGGCTCTTTTTCGATTGTGCTCTCTATCATTCTCGAACTTAGCAATTCTTGGTATTGTTTCTGTCACCTATAGTTACCAAGCAAGTGAACTTCATCGGAGGCTCTTTTTTGTCGCCTACTTATTTCGCTACCATGCAGCCGTCGTTGTTTCTTTCGCCGGAAACAAGGTATCTAGTATCAACAGTTTATTCCGGCGAAGGATCAAGAAAATATACTAGATCAGACTACGCAACAGAAGACTGCTTCGAATGACTGTCTGTATGCGAGAATGGCATTTTGTAACAATGCCTGGTAAGGAGTTTGCTGCACGATTGAGCTGAAATTTTCATGGGGACATTTTTCTAGAAGACAAAACTTTCGATAGCCTACTGCTAAACGAAATTTGAAAACTTTTCATCGGCACTCTACTGTTTATGTCATACGATAAACAACAATTCGAATGTTGCTCTCGAATTGACTATTGACTGCACTACGCGACGGTTTATTTAAATGGCACCCGCGTTGCACGGTAAGTGATACTGCCACTAAAGATTGGAAGAAAACACTCTATATTCTACGCTGTTCTCTTTCATTTTCTCTATTTGGTATTCTCCCGCATTCATATCTCTACTACAATGCAACGGGTTTTGATAGGCAATGGTGTGAGCGCGTCAAACCACTGTTTCTCTCATCCTGTTTTTTATGAGAGTGATGATGATTGATTTAGGTTACTTTCTCTTCAATACTCTCAAAACTCACATTTTGATGACTATAATGCAGGTCAAGCTATTTTTAAATGTTAAATGTTTGGATGAAGGTTGAATAATGAATTCACCTGCTGAACTATATTTTACGAAGTTTCTAATATCGTAATTTTCAATTAATTAATTTTTCCACATTCATCCCTACATTTACTGCCTAAAAAAAATATTTATATTTTAATTGCTTCCACAGTAATTGTAATTGTGGGAAAATTTTCAACCAAGTAAAACAATGGAACAACATAAAACTTAAACTCAAAACTATCTTACTGACTATAAAGTGAGCTGATCATTGTAATTGAGGATTGCAACGATTTTTGTTGAGAGTTGGTTGGATATTCTCAATGTGCTGCTTAAAAGTAAGATTCTCATTACAAATAAGCGCTAAGAATTCCATTGGATATAGATGCCACGAAGGCTTTTTACCTTCATGGAAAAGCTTGTATCGTCACAGAACAGAGATTTCTCACATCTTGGTGTTAAATCAGGAAGATCAGAAGTTGAAATATTATATAAGGTTGGTCCCAAGATACTCACTTGAGGTCCGCCTGCTCTAACAGGCAATCTATCAAATTTACAATTCAAATAGTTAACCTGAAGAATGCGGTCTATGGAGTAACTTTGAACCATTTGTGTGATACATAGAGGAAAACTGATATTTGATGTTTGAGCTACTAAACCTTTATACCAAACACTGTCGAATGGCTTTTCTATATCTGAAAGAAAAGTGGAATAGGCTTCAGATTTATTAGTTCGAATCATATCAATTACTTTAAGTAAGTAACAAGTACTCGAATGCTCTTGACGAAAACCAAACTGTATTATCATTCTGTCAAGAATTTTTTTGCTAATAATATGATAATACATGAGCTAACTGATTATTCTTTCAAAAAAGTTGCCAATATCAAATCTATTAAAAAAAATAACTATGAAATTTAGAGAGTTTTCAAGAAGTCTTTTGATGAGGATATAGAAAATTTTATCATTGTGGTTTCATGTTTTTGAAGTTCTTGATAACATTAAATTGTACCTCATCCAAGTTTGTTTCCAATACCTCTTCAGGAAGGAATTCTTGAGTGATGATCTGATCATACTTTTGTGATCTTTCATTTTCAGTAAGACTCCATACGTTCGAATTAAATTGGACATTCTGAAACTGCTGAGCAAGTTTTTGCACGCCAAGATATTTGATCTCAGGTATGTGAGAAATTTTGTCTCAACCAGTGGCGTCTCGTGGGTTTGGATGTTGACTGTGCACTCAAGGTCCCATACAAACACCTACTTCCCTCCCCAGTGACCATTACCATAAATGCGCAAGATAAAACATATTACCGAATACCGTAAAACGGGGCGAATAAAAACAGTGGAGCGAATAAAAACAAAACATCGGTAAGAAACACTTCTGTGAGTTGGTAAAATACAAAATGTAGGCTCAAGTACAGAGAGTTTCCGAGGGCCAAAAAATTTCGCCTATGGAAGCCATTTTGTTGCACTCTGAGCTTCTTCTTGTGTTGTACTGGGTCGGTAATGAAGTATTTCAAGTTTTTGCAGTGGATTTGAGGATTGCGTAGGTATTTATCAACCTTTTACTTATGTTTCATGCCAAACTTCCGCTTCGCTAATTTACGGAGCGAATAGAAACAGCGCCATAGCAAATATTTTTATACAATAACAAGTAGTTTTGAGAAATTTATTCATGTTTTTATGTAGAATAGAAACAACGCCATAGCAAATATTGTTATACAAGAACAAGTAGTTTTGAGAAATTTATTCATGTTTTTATGTAAAATGGTGCCTGAAGCATGTTTCTCGGTTGGAACTTACAAACAAAAAGGTTCAAAAACGTACAGAAAACCGGATCCACTCCGCCTGATGCGAACTGCATGAATGTTACATATAAAAAAACTGTCCCTTCGTCAAGCGGTCACGGAATATGTAATCAAATTCCTCGATTACCATCAGACAGTTGTCTCGCAGACAATCAAGCTGTTAGCTAAGAACATTTAACTTGATTTGAAAAATTTTATTATTTATTGTGTGATGCTTGACAAAAATTGACAAAGACATCAACAATCTAAAAAGAGACGGGCCGAAATTTCAGTTCTACCAGCACAATGCGCTACTGGACGCAAAATCTAGACGGAGTACAAGAAGCCCCTGAATCGGTAGAAATACTTGACCTAACCCTGTCCTTCTGGTTCTAACTCTGTTGGGACATACCCATACATTCAGATGACACACATGAAATAACAAACCGAACATTTCCGCTATTTTAATACTGTTCCACGTTTTTATGCGTTTTATATAAATAAAAATGATGCATTGTTCTTTTTGCTTCAAAATAAATTTCGAATCTTTCATCAGAACAAAAAAGCGCAGTCGACTGATGACTGTTTGTATTCACCCCATTGCGGGCGAATAGAAACATGCATTATTTTTTCCAATCAAATAATGAATTTTTTATTTATCCAAATGATATTTACATTTAGATATTTAGACCCTTGCTTTGAAGCTTTCATATTCGTTCTACACCTTACAATATTTGTTTTACACGGAGACTGTTTCTATTCACCCCGTTTTACGGTAGTGGCAGTTGAGTTGACTTAGGGTAGAGTGATTAGAGCGTGTTAACACGAATTTATTATTTTGTACACGAGAAATACAATATTATAATATATTATACTAGTTCAACATTGATACTCTGATAATTTTTTCTAGCTTTAGATTTCTGTTGGATATTTATTTGAAATTGGCATGAAACTCTCACCGACAACACCTGGTATAGTGCACTAATATTCCTTCAGCCCTGATAGTTTTTGGGTGCGCTTTTGTGTGCTAATTTAGTTATGACATTTAAAAAAAATCTTCAAAACTTTAGTTTTTTTTTAATTTCTCAAAAACTACAGGCAGTTCAAAATATTTATAATTAGAAACTCATAGAGTTTGTTAGAACACTAAGCAAAAAAAAAAAAAATAGAATGAAAATTAAAGTTTTTCGTCCATTTAGTCCAAAAAAATCAATATCTCATACACTGTGGTTTGTTGAATAGTTGTGAATTCGGAAGAGTTTCATATTATTGGTCAATAAACAACTTTGTAAAAGAAACCGAATCGAAAATTGAAGAAAAAAAAGTACGTGTTTAGTACACGTTTAGTAAAAATATGTTCATACAAAAATATTCCTTGATTATTCTCATGAGCATTGCCGAAAACAATATTTCGAGAAATCTACACGGTCCAGAGTTATTAATTTTGTTCCACCAGATTGCATTCTTGGACCAGTGTGCACTTGTCTCACCCTCGATTCCAAACGGAGCATTTTCACTTACACAATTCTGCAAAAAATCACAAATTAAGTTACGTTGGTTTTTAATTTAGCTGTTTAAATTTTAATCAAAAAATGCAATAAAGGACAGACAGGGTGGACTACAATTACCTTTATAAAACTATTGATATATGAACAAAATAATCACGCCAGTCTTATGTCAACAGACTACTTTTGAAAATTTCAAGATACCACTTAAACCAATAAGGGGTTGAATTTGCCCTTGCTTTCTAATCAAGTCGGGATAAGAGGATTTTTGAATTGGAAATGTTCTAATTACATTATTGGCGGATTTTGAGCCAACAGCAGCAGCACCCTCTCAGAATACATTAAACTTTGTAAATCTTACTACTCTGGTAAACTTTGAATATCGAAAATCTATCCAAACTAACCTTTGAAAAGGTCTGAGGTTTCTGAACCTTTATTTGTAAATCCCTATATCTAAATAATTACAAGAGTCAGAGAAAAGTTGTTAAAGGATGGCTTTTGGTAGATTGTCCGATTTTTTGTTTTTTGAAATATTAAAAAATATAAACTTAAGATCCCATACTGTAAACAAGTGATATGAAAAAACAGTCCTCTTAGATTTCTTCAAACTGGAATTTTTTAGATAGATAATTTAGATTTTAGTTGCCTAAAACTCTCCTGAACATTTCGAGTGGGCATTATTAGTGAAAATAGTTTTTTTCTATCACCGTTTTCCTCTTGACTGAAACCCGTAATAGAGGTAAACTTATTTCGCTTTCGCCATGATAAGTACCATTTGCTTTGTATTTTACAAGAACGCATTTTCATATTAAAACAATGGAAGACTAGTATTGTTTTGATCCTAAATCACAATATAATTAGTTCGGCCAACTGACTTTGATCTGCTCTATGTTCTCTATCGTACTGTACAGTACGTTATTATTGCGATTTTTAGCGAATCAACACGTTTTGGCGACTCAGTTGTGCAGTTAATTTCATTTCAGCCGAGCGAAATCATTTGAAAAAAAATTGAGGTTTATACTAGTCTAACACATGGTGGTGTTGAATCATATGGTGAAACGTGGTTAATATAATTACTATGGGTGCATTTACTCGCCGTCTCCGAGTTATATTGCTCAACGAAAGCAAAAAATGTAAACTCAATTTGTGTTAATAATCGACTACTGTGCATTGATGGCTGTGGTGATGATACCAGTGCTGTTCGCGAGTGAGTATAAAGAAGGAGTGAACAATTGAAATGGAGATGCAAAATGAATCAACAACGGCTGTTACAGTAGCCATTAATCAGTCTAATTTTCAGAAGACGGACCTTCACTCGACACTAATGACTGTCATAAATAAGTTTACGAAAATATGAGATAACAGAAGTCTACATCGACCTTCCGTGATTCTACCGCTTGGCACTATTAAATGTACATTCAAGAGCATTTTTAACAATATTGGGAAACACACTGGTTAACATAAGCTTCCCACAACGGATTCCTTTCGCTTGTGGTCATAACGCTGCAGCATAAAACCACACAGTTCTATAAGTGCCTCCCGAACTGACCAGAGCCTACAATTGATTTACTGCGGTTACTGGCATCATACAGCTCGTAAAGCGGAAACCGGCTGCCAATGACACCATCGCCATTGCCTGCACTGTGATAACCGCCGCAAAATAACGAAACCGATGTGCGGTGGTTCGATTACCTCATGTATTCAACCCAACCCAATCGAATTACGGTACGAGCATGGGCGAGTGGGCAGCAGTTATGCCAATCATTGTTATCGTTAGGATTGATGCTAATAAAGACAGTGGGACAACTCTGAATTGCAGCAAAAAAAACTACCATCAAGAAGATCCGGTTCGATGATTATGCTACAGTGGAGGAATATCTGAATCAGTGCTGAGCTAAGAATGTTCACTTTGATGACATTCATAAGCAGTGATTTTCAGCCTTTCTTAAATCGGAAATAATCTGATTGATTCCGATTCTTAATAAATTATTTGTTTTTTTTTTAGTGATGCTAGGTTTATGTCATTATTCAAAAACGCATCTGTAGTGTCCCATACCCCGCGGGTGTCTGACATCACCGGACATCTAAACTTTGATTACAGTTTAAGAACTATACTTGTTTCTTATGCACAGTACAGCTCGATCCAATTGCACTTGTATTTGATGAGTCATATGAGGTTATTTTTTTAAGTCAAAAACTGATCATTTTTGCAGGCTCTCCATTATGAGTCAATCAACTCGATAGATATCACTATGTGATGCACGATCCAAGAAATAGATGATTCAAATCTATTGATGCTCACATCATGATGTTTTATAACTCAATAGAACTACGATGTCTTGTAATATTTGTGGAGCCTGGCGTGTTTCGACAAGACCGCATAGGGCTGTATGAAATAAAGTTATGAGGTTGTATGAAATTTGAATCTGTAGATGATCAACAAAAATAAAATAAAGTAGAGAAATAGTACACTCTCTTATCGAATCTGCAGAATTTGAGTTCTAATCTACAGAACGGTCTAAACAGACTTAGAACTTGAATTGGCAAATTCGTATATTGCACACAATTAGATTTGGAGTGTCTTTTTCAACAAAATGGTACATTAGGAGTGTCTTTCTGAACATAAATATCCCGTCGTTATACTAAAGAAAGTTCTACCTGCATTCAATGTTAACACACATTTAAAACTTCAAACGATTCAATGCTCCATTACACTTCAAATAAAGGAAAAAATATGAGTACGAATGCTGCAAACGAGGTTCCTGGGCATATACGTATTGATAAAAATTACCCACACAGATGATTTTTTTAAACAGTGGCGCATCACCATCAGTTTATCGTCTCCATCGCCATCTTCACCGTTCGAACAGCTTGAGAGGCACATGTGGCAGGACAAGATGTCTGATGTGCCGTGTATTAACTGGGTGTGCACTGAATACAGAAGGTGTTTTGCATCTGCACCTCTCTTACTACTCAGTTGGCTTGCAGCATCGAGCAACGTTCAATGCAACGCGAGAGGTGATGACACTTCATTTAATTTAATTAGCGCATCTATCACGTTGCGTATGCGGTCCTATATGAAGTTTTGCCATTTGAAATAGGTTAAATTATTTGATAGCGTTTAATAGTAATGCTGATTTGATAACACGGGTTTGATCTTTTTTGATTTCTAAAATAAATTCATGGCTTGGTCACGACCACCTATTCCCGTCTTATAAAATATATCTCTGATTAAGTGCTTTTTGATAAAACTAAAAAAATGAGCGGGGGCCTAGTGTGGTTGGTAACGTCTCCGCCAACCACGCTCGACGCCTGGGTTCGAATCCCACCGCCGACATAGGTGTCGATGGTTGTGAGGTGGCGTGATCCACTCACAACCAACTCAACTGGTCTAGATTCAATCCTAGCCGACACCGGGAGATTTTCTGAGGCGAAAAATCTCTGGGATCACGCCTTCCATCTCATGAGGAAGTAAAGTCTATGTAATTCGAGTGTACCAAACCAAGGAGGACGCTTCAAAATCATTTTCAGAATGTTATTCTGAATCCTTTGGAGCGTTTTTTTCCTTGTTGAACAGCAACTTGACCAGATCGGTACAGCATAAAGCATTGCTGGTCTAAAAATTTGTTTGTAAATCAAAAGTTTGTTCTTTAAACAAAGTTTAGAATTCCTGTTAATGAGAGGATATAAACATCTCGTATATTTGATGCACTTGGCTTGTATACTCTCAATGTGCTCTTTGAAAATAAGTTTTTTATCATAAATTAGTCCCAAGTACTTAACCTTGTCGGACCAACTTAAAATAACCCCATTCATCTTGACAACGTGATTATTGTTTGGCTTGAGGAAAGAAGCCCTAGGCTTATGCGGAAAAATTATCATTTGAGTTTTAGAAGCATTGGGAGAGATTTTCCACTTTCGCAAGTAGGAAGAAAAAATATCTAAACTTTTCTGCAATCGACTGCATATGGCACGAAGACTTTTTACTTTTACGGAAATGCTTGTGTCATCGCAGAACAATGACTTTGTGCATCCTGGAGGCAAATCAGGAAGATCTGAAGTGAATATGTTGTACAGGACTGGACCCAAGACTGAACCTTGAGGTACACCTGCTCTGACAGGAAATCTATCAGATTTTGAATTCTGATAGACAACCTGCAGAGTTCGATCAGTAAGATAATTTTTTTAAAATTTTGATTAGGGAAATTGGAAAATTAAAAGTTTGCAATTTCGCAATCAAACCTTTATGCCAAACACTGTCGAATGCTTTTTCTATGTCTAAAAGAGCAGCTCCAGTGGAATAGCCTTCAGATTTGTTAGCTCGTATCATATTAGTAACTCTGAGCAATTGATGAGTTGTGGAATGCCCATGGCGAAATCCAAACTGTTCATTTGCAAAAATTGAATTTTCGTTGATGTGTGACATCATTCTGTTAAGAATAATTCTCTCAAACAGTTTACTTATTGAAGAAAGCAAACTGATTGGTCGATAACTTGAAACTTCAGCTGGGTTCTTATCCGGTTTTAAAATTGGAGTAATTTTTGCATTTTTCCATAATTTGGGAAAATATGCAATTATGAAGCAGCAATTGAAAATTTTCACTAAAAATTCCATTGTGCTCTCAGGGAGATGTTTGATTAGTATATTAAAGATTCCATCGTCACCAGATGCTTTCATATTTTTGAAATTTTTAATAATTGATTTAATCTCATTAGAGTTAGTTTCAATTATTTCTGCAGGTAAAAAATTCTGGGAAGAAATTAAATCAAATTGACGTGTGACTTCATTTTCAATTGGACTCACAAAATTCAAATTTGAGTTATGAACACTCTCAAACTGCTGAGCAAGTCTTTGAGCCTTTTGTTCATTGGATACAAGAAAACGTTTACCATCTTTTAATACTGGAATAGGCTTGGAAGGTTTCTTAAGAATCTTCGACAGCTTCCAAAAAGGTTTTGAATATGGTTTCAATTTTTCAACTTTAGTCTCAAAATTTTGATTTCTCAGAAGAGTAAATCTATGTTTAATCTCTTTCTGTAAATTTCTATAAATAGTTTTGAAAACAGGGTCACGAGAACGTTGATATTGACGTCTGCGGACATTTTTCAAACGAATTAGAAGTTGAAGATTTTCGTCAATTATTGGTGAATCAAATTTCACTTGAGCCTTTGGAACAGAATAATTCCTGGCATCAACAATTGCACATTTTAATGCTTCCAAAGCGGAATCAATATTCCCTTCGTTTTGCAAATCAAGCTCATTATTGAAATTTCTCTCAATATGAATTTTGTATCTTTCCCAATTAGCCTTGTTATAATTAAAAACATGGCTCATAGGGTTTAGAACTGATTCATGTGATAAAGAAAAAGTAATTGGAAGATGGTCAGAATCAAAGTCAGCATGTGTGATCAAATCACTACATACATGACTTTGATCTGTTAGCACCAAATCAATTGTTGAAGGGTTTCTTACAGAAGAAAAGCATGTAGGACTATTCGGAGATAAAATAGAATAGTATCCTGGAGAACAATCATTGAATAAAATTTTGCCATTGGAATTACATTGAGAATTATTCCATGAACGAGGTTTAGCGTTAAAATCGCCGATTATAAAAAAATTCGAACGATTTCTGGTGATCACCTTTAAAATAATTTTTGTGCTCGCGTGTGCATCGAAATGGTAAATATGCTGCGGCAATAAATAAAATCCCAAGTTCAGTTTGAACTTCAATTCCCAAAGTTTCAATAACTTTCGTCTCAAGATGGGGAAGAGCACGATGTTTGATTCGGCGATGAATAACAATTGCAACTCCACCGCCGGAACCCTGAATCCTATCATATCTATGAACCACGTAATTGGGATCATATTTTAATTTTATGTTAGGTTTCAAAAATGTTTCAGTAATAATTGCAATATGCACATTATTTACTGTTAAAAAATTAAAAAGCTCATTCTCATTGGCCTTTAATGAGCGAGCATACCAATTTAATATATTGATTGTTTTATTTAGAATCATTGCTAAATTTTAAACTAGAAACAATTTTAATAGTAAAATTTGTGCCTATTTGAATGGCTTCAAACATTGATTTTGCCTGCAACATGGCGTTCATAAGATCGAACATTGCCTGTTGCAAAAAAGAAAGTTTATCTGCCGTAATAGGCCCCAGGCAGTTGACATTAGAAAAAATATTTTCGGCAGCAATATTAGCTGGAGTAATAGGTGTACAATTATTTTCTAGCGTGTTTTGCTTACCCATATAAACGGTCATTTTGGAACTACCAACACTAGGCGGTATAATGTTCGAACTACCTGTAACCTGTGCATAAGTTAAACGGGTATGCAAAGGAGTAGGTAAACTATGCGTCACTGGTACGCTTGGAGAATTTTGTTTACCTTGCCTATCAAGCTGCCAATATCAATTTGCATACTTTATGGTTATTTTTGATTTGATAAATAAAAGTTACGTTGAAATATTCAAAGCAAACACGCTTGCTATGCGACAGAACGCCAGGTCTGAGAAATATTTGACACATTATGCGTTGTGTAGAAACGAATTAGTCATCACACCAATTATTGAAATTTTCTCAGATTAATTCACGGTGATGAAATAGCGTTCAAACATGTTCTCAAATGGCAAATAACAAATAAACAGCTATAGTTGAATGAATGAATTGATACTTATTCAATAATTTGAATGCAAATTTTCACTGCATTTTCAAATCTGTTTTTATTGTCAATGTAATTGAAAAAAAATGGACAATGGCATGTTGATATTAGGCCGCTGTCAAAGTGAATGCGCAGCACTATGACAGCGACCATAGGACTCCAGAATTCAGGAGCACCGAAAACCATTAGAAGAAAGAATCATTTATGGGTGTTTTACTATGCTCTCGCGTGATTGACAGAAATACAAACGCTGACAGCACCGAACACTTACCGATTACCGTACTGGCTGCCACCTCTTTGGCCACGTGTGCCGCAGCCGGACTGACATGCAATATGTCCGAAAGCGACAACGAGGACGCGATCAGCTGCCTTTTTTCCTCGAAATTGAGCAAATCCATCGAATTGCTCCGCTGTGGCGTCACGGTGATTGTCACTGATTTCTGCATCGTCAGAACACTCTGATTATACTCGGGCGGCTGCTTCATCAGGTCTCTTCCGTTGAGGGACATTTTTGCCTGCGCTGCCTACAAACACCCTGGCGGTAGGCAGGTAGATGTGCTTGGCACGTTTGTGGAGCTTTTCCGGTTGTACCCGCTGCCAGCAAGATTCTGCTAGACATTTATCAACCGGCTGGTGGATAAGCACACGTCATTGCACCTTAATTGCATTTATGTAAATTTGTTTCGCTTTTTGCTATTCTCTTTGAATTCACTTTTTAAAGCTTCACTGGTGGGGTTTTTGTTATTGGTTGTGCAATGCTGTATTTCCGAAACACCGCTATGACAATTACTAGTTGGTATGCATATTTATAAAAAAAAACTATGTTGAGATTTCAATGCACAACATCACTTTTATAACTTATTCCAATAAGAAGGACTTCCAAACGATGTGGTCACAAATGACATCGACGCACTGATTCAGTAGACCTCGAAAGATTGTGTGTAGAAAAGTACATCCATACGGTAAATTTGGCACTAGAATATAACCTTATTTTGCTAACACTGCGGAAGCTTCACACTATAGCAGAGATTCTGGTTACAATATCTGGCAACAGCGCCTTGAATCTTACATTCTACAAATTCGTTTTGATTATCTCGTAGCAGGCAGCTTTTTCGAATTTAATTCTTGGCGACATCATCGGATACAGAGCACTATTTTAGTTGAAGCTAATTAATATAAAATAATCGCACAAACAAGCTCACGTACATCACCTCGCGTTAACGTGACCGCGAGCTTGTTTAACCGTTACTAATTGTATCCATAAGATATTGGCAAGCCTATCTCGTAAGGTTTGGTTGTTTCACACTTTTCCTGCTCACTGCACACGTTACGCCTGCTTTTGAAAGTAGCTATTTTCACCAAATTTTTCATCGACTGCGTGATTGGTTTTCCTTCCTAGTCCATGAGGAGCGGGGCTGGGCGATTTGAACCGGCAATGATGATGATGGTTGCTGAGGTTCAACCTGTCGGAGGTAAAGAAAATTATTTAAATTTTTGATTTTATTCAATAATTCATATTTGTCGTGCAAGATAATATGGGATTTTTATGGTATTTTTCACGGGTCGCACATTTTTTCATTAAAACGTTTTTGATTTTCAGGTCATTATCTGCTATCGTCTGCTGTTATACTAGCATCGATTATTATGGCTGAATGGATATTATTTTAAAGTTTTTCGAAACATTCGGTAGACTAGCTCAGCGGTTCCCAACCTTTTTTTGTCCGCGTACCCCTTGGCAATATTTTACATATCGATTGTACCCGGCTTGGAATGTTCTCGCAGACTGGGAAAGAGTAGAGGTAGATCATGTTGTGGTAGTCTAGTTCAGGTTTCAAATTGAACTATGGTTTGTTTGCTTGCAACAGTCATGTTTTAAGAGCAAGATTGAACAACAAATGGAGTATTATAGAAAAAGTTTGCTTTGTCCGCCATTACTGGCGTACCCCAGGTTGAGAACCGCTGGATCAGCTTATTAACATTTATAAACTCATTAACCCTCTAGTGCCCAAATTAATTTCTAAACGGACTTCGATAAAATCGTTATAAACCATAATAAACACTTTTTAAGTATTTATTAAAGCTTTTCGGAACTTCGACTGAAGCCCGCCAAATGGCGGCCTTGGGCACTAGAGGGTTAATTTACGTGACGTTTGTAATTTCCATTCTATCTCCGTAAGATTCAGCTGGCCTCGTGGGATCCTCGTAGACTATGAATTGATTTAAATAACTTCTGTTATCTCGCGAGAAACTTTCGTTCTCATTTTTAAGAAGAGGATTGAAATATCAGTCGATACGAAACATGTGCCAGCAGCGTTAACCAAAGACATTTTGAGAATCGTTTCACGTAACTATGTTTTTGCGATTGTGAAAAAATGTGTTTGAGGATCGTATGAATAACATAGAGACTTAACATTAAAGAAAACCATCAAATTAAAATGGAGCTATTACACCCTTTTTGAAAACAAAAACAGAAAATAAAAGAAAATCATTGTTTCCTGGAAAAATTTGTAAGTCATAACATCGCCATTGTTCTCGATCAAATGCACTTCGATTTTCGTAACAGTAACAACAGCAACACAATGGTCAATGACATTGGCCATGCGATGTCAATCCTAGCTTGCTACTCTGACATTCTTAGCGGGTTTCCCAACATGACGATTGACAGAAAATTCATTGCTATATATTCATGTGTTTCACGCACACAGTGCTATAACACTTAAACTTTCAAAATAAAAGCCAAAAAACAGTACGGCAAATTTGCTGGCAGAAAGTGGAATACTGTGCATTACTCGGCTTCATGACAGCAATCTATTCTACCACTGGTTCCCCGAGCGAAAATCTGCAAGATTTTACGACGCTGATGATATTGTTGTTCTTACTTGTGTGATCTTTATTCTCAATTTATAACCTTAAATTGATTTTTAGTTAATTGTTCTTGATTTCTATGAAGATTTTTTCTCATTAGTTTCGATGTCCTTCTCACAACTGAAAACACTGCAGCAGTAATTGTTGCTGAATGACAGTCGAAATCGGTTGGTTGAGGATGTGTTTGTGCTATCTATTCATGTTAAAATTTTCGTTATAATGAACCAAACAAACAATAAAAACACAATTTTTATACGCGCGGAACGAAGCGTTAGTAACACTGATAGAGGGAAACATATACTGAAATGTTATCATTATTGGCAAACAATGTAATGGTATAAATCTTGAAGGTTTACGATTGTGAAAAATGGATCAGTTCTTTTGTTGCAAATCATCAAATGCGAATCGAATATATTCGATTAGCTTAAAACGACACGACTTTCGAATGCCGTCACCTTACCAAAATTGATAAATGACATTGTTACGATGGTCTATGTCATATTTCTCTACATGTGCGTTATGCCTGGCAGCGTTACGCTGCCAAGCCACTAATCTATTTGACACACTAACACATGACCTGAATTGATCTATTCGCCGTTGTTTTTATCAACATTTGTCACAGAAAATGGAGAAAAAAGACCACAAAGGTCGTATATATGTATAGCGTTTTGCAACGTTTCCTCGTTCATTTGCGCCTCGAGCTGCAAGTGTGACAGAATTGTATTTTAATCAGCCTCAATTTAACTTCTCTATTCTGTATTTTAATTCAGAACTGAATCCCGGCAATTGCTGAATACAGTAGCTACGACTTTTGCAGACAGTGGAATGCTCAACACGTGTACACAGAGCTGCTGATTCCAGCACAAAGAATTTAAAATACCGTTCATGCAAATGACTGCATGCTGGGATCAACTAGCCGTGTGAGTTTTTATTTTTTATATTCTCAAGTTAATGCGAGATCGAAGCTGACGATGCAGACCCGCTCCCGGTTCCGTTCGAGAAACAATCTTCCCGACAGCGACTTAAGTTAAGTCAACAATGTCGATTACGCAAACTTTTCTTCTGAGGGTGTGATTTTATTTTTTGTAAGCTTTCATAAAACAACTGTAAATTATGAACTCAGAGGAAGAATAGACCGAAAGAAAAAATGAGTAATTTCTCTTTTTTTTAAATGCAAGTTACTCCCAATTTTTCGATTTCAACCAATTTTCATGAAACTTTTGGAATACACAGGTCTTGCCGTAGAGCTCAAACTGGAAAAAAATGAAAGATTATAGCTTTTTAACCATTCTTGTGAATTTTGGTGCCCCAATCAAAGATATTTTTTTCTGAGACTTGAATGAGTTCCCGCAAACAAACGTAGACTACTTTGCAAAACGCAGAAAATCAGGCTAAAAACGATAAAAAATAAATAAAAGTGAATAATATTTAAAAGAGAAAGTGAAATTTGAAAAATGTACCAAAATTGCAAAGATATCACAAATTATCAAATTGAAATTATATTTATAACATTATCGAATCGAATATGTGGCATATGCTAGAAATCTGATTCTTATACGTCAAACAAATTTGTATATTATATTATATTATATTATATTATATTATATTATATTATATTATATTATATTATATTATATTATATTATATTATATTATATTATATTATATTATATTATATTATATTATATTATATTATATTATATTATATTATATTATATTATATTATATTATATGTATTTTTTTTCTTGATCGAGTCATCAGCAAGAGCAATATATCACAGTTCTATAACAATTCCAGCTATTGGCTGACAAAATATCAATTGGCAACCTTATTGTAAATGCTGCGTAATATTCATGACCAGCAAGTAGTATGAAAATATGTGTTTCGTTCCCAAGCTATGGTGGCGAACCAGCCTGTGGCTGAAAGCCACCTTAATAAAGTAATAAAAAAAAGTTCCCAACAGAGTCTCTAGAAACAACAAGTGAAAATCAAGTGCAAACGCTCGAGCGAAAAACCATACACAAACTTCAATAACATCAGTATTTCTCCTTCGTTTGTGTACTCCATCATAGCACGTCGCAACATCAAAATAAATAGATTTTATCTGACGAGTGCCACACTTTAATGCGGACTTTAATTGAGTGTGCAACTGTACGGATATGCTGCAGGAGATACACGCTTCCAGACGCGGATGACAGCGCATAGAGATTAAACATGAAACGAAATCCGCAAAGAAGCGTGGAATGAAATTAAAACCCCAAACCATCATGATGCTGGCGGCATGATGCTGCTACGAACAGAACAGTTTTGCATCGTGACGGCAGCCGCTGCTGGTTAAAGTTAGGCTACCGATTGTACACACTGAATGAAAGCTGTCTTGATATCAGTGCCCAGGGGTTAAAAAGAATTGCTGCTTTCAAGGCAGTATGGAGTTATCTGCCCGTACGAAACGACCGTAAGTCATTGCAGTGGGTTGAATTATTTAGCAACTGGAATGCAAACATTATGTTAAAATAATAAAACTCTCTCTCTTCTTGGCAAGCGTCCATCAAATATGTTATAAGCGGTGAAGGTTGGTAATATCATCGACAAGTAATAAAACATGAAGGAAAAGTTTGGTGTGTACAATTTATGCATATACCTATTCGTGATCACAACAACAATAAAGCTATAGGAAGAGACTTTAAATTTAATTTTTTTTTTAATTTACTTTTTTCTCTCCAGTTAATCAATACCTATAGCATATATGCATATTGAGAAGCAGGAAGTAACCCGCGCAGAAAAATTGCTAATTAATATGCTGCATTCATTCATCATTAGCATGATTCTTTTATATCATGTTATCATTACCCCAAGTCTGAACGAAGTAAAATTACAAGCTAATTAAATTGAAATTGATCACAACATGCAAGCATTAAAAACCAGCCCTCGGCATGACCGTGATTGGGTCAGGTCTGAGCCCCCGTTTGGCTGCAATAAACAGAAAACGGCCAACAACATATTGGCATAGTGGGGCAAATAGCTCTTGGTATAGTCTACCATGATACGCATACGATTTATGCTAGATGTCACTATTAAACATTTTTTTCACGATAGCAGCCACCGTGCCATTCGATTATCTACAGTGCAGGAAGTATTTACTGATAATAATTGCAGTATAACGAATGCAGTTGAGAATCCACGGTTGGTCGGAAATGCACCTGTATAGGTGCTTCTTCCTTCGCTAAGTACCATCAGAGTGGCTGAACACTAGCAGCTGTGTTGCCTTAAAACACTGCCATATGCTGCAAAATGGCTCAAGGTTGCATAATTTGACTAAAACAGGCTTGTTGTTTTGCAGAATATCAGATGTGTTGCAGATTATAGCGCTGCCATGAAAATCTTTCGAGGTAAGCTTTCGATCGAAAAAAGTGCGCATAAATTGCTGAAAATTTGTTGATTCTATTTGATGCCGACACAGTCACACGGACACATAAACATTAGGGTTCCAATGAAAATCGGTTTTTCGGATTTCATTTAGCGGTTGGGCTCAAAAGGTTCGTCTTCTCGAGACAAGTCCCCATGCAAAATATCAGCTCAATCGGGCTTCAAAGGGATCAAAGTTGCAACTATTCGACCGATGAAAAAATGCAAAGGTGTAGTTCATGACATAGACATCGATTTTTTTATGCCAATTGTCTTAAAATTGTATTAAAACGTCGAGATCTGGTGTTAACTGGAGATTTTTTTTTTGTATAAAATCGACTTTCATAGACTTGAAATTTTTGAGCTGGGGTTGAGAAAACATATGGAAAATAATTGATTTGTTTAGCGAGAGGGCTCAAAAGTTTCGTCTTCTCAAAAAATGTCTTTTACAAAATTTTAACTCAATCAGACATGGGGAAGTAGTATCTCAAAGCTGTCAAAGTTTCACTTTTCCGACGGATGAAAAAAGCAAACGAGGTACCTAGTTCATGAAATTGTCGGTATCGAAAATTTGTTTTCGATGCCAAATGTCTAAGAAACGCATAAAACGTCTGTTCTGTTGTTATCTCGAAAAAAATCCAAAATGAAGGACTTTCTGAGACTTTTGAGTTGGGAAACTCTGTCACCTCGGAAATTTCTAAGTCACTTTTAATGATTTCTTGGCACTTCTCCCCTTACTTTATTAAATAGAATTACATGATCTTTGATTACCAGCAACGCCTCTGGGCGTCCTCATAACTGAAAAAGATTACGTAGTTTTTGACCGACCCCTCAATTAAATCAAATTTTGCTCAAATGTAAATGTTTTTTTTTTTATTAAAATAAAAACAACATAGGCAATACAAACTAATTACAAATCAAAACAATCATCATCTTCCTCTTGTTTTTCTGCATCTTTATTTATCTTTATTTATCATCTTTATTTATAACTGCGCTCGGATTCCAGCCTTGAATCTTCGTTTACGTTCAATGTCCGCATATTTTCAATGTTGTTGACCTACACTGCAATATTGTAGTTCACAAGCATAACAGCGTTGAGCGGAAGTTGTATTTGTTAAGAAATTGACGCATTTTCATCAATATAATGAGAATAAAACAATGATAACACGTTTTATTAGAAATTTTCAATGATAAATTTTGTACTTTTTGCCCAAATTCATATTGTATCCTTTACGAAATGATGTCGATATCGCAAATTTTCGATAACGGAGTATTTTGGTTTTTCTTAAATTGAATCCTACATAAAATTTCAAGTTAAAAAAATTATATTTGAAAAATCTGCTATCGCATTTCTCACTAAAGCAACAATTTGCACAGTTTTGCGCAACCGTGGCAAACTGCAACAGGCTGCTTTTCTACAAAAAAAATACTTTTTTTTAATAATTTTTTTAATGTCAGGCCTACCATGGTAAAATTTTATAATATCTGATGAGAGAGATTTGTTTAGCACAGTAATTCGAACAACTTTTTCTTTGACGCCAAAAAAATCCAAGCTATCATTGAAGCTGCTGAGTGTTTCAAAAAAAAAGTCTTAAGAAATCAGATTTCATGATACAGGCCGGACTCGATTATCCGGAATTTTAGACTCGATTATCCGGAATTTTATTTTTTTGGTATTCGTTTTTCACTTATTTACCGAAATTTTACCTTTACCATCCCTTCTGGCATATTTGTTACCATTTATGCACTTCTGGCATGTTTGGGACTCGTTCGAATTAAGTGAAAATATTTATTGTCCAATTTTTTTTTTGCTTCTCAAAAATTTTCCCCATTTCGCCTCAGAAATAATTTCTGCATCATACAAATGAAATAAAAAAAAGAAATATTTACTTTATGTTCGTTAATCGCAAACTTTAATATTTTTTCAGTGATTCGATTATCCGGAAAACTCGATTATCCGGAATGAAATTTTTTTTTGATGTTCCGGATAATCGAGTTCGACCTGTATTGTGCTCAAATTTTGGATTTAAGTACTTGAATGTTATAGCAGGAAAGGAAAAATATTATGAATCAGCTTACGAAAAAAAGTTTTTAGGCTGATGGCCAGCGATTCCCCACTGTACTTCATAGTTGCAAGGTTACAGAGTTCGATTTGAGAAGCGAGTAGTGATAGGTTCGAATCTTAGTAGAACCAAGCCATTCGTTGGCAAAAAGACTTTTAATATGGGTTCATTCTCGGGCTCCTTCACGCAAAACTTCCTGGAGACTTAATAACCACTGGTCTGAAGCTTCGATAATATCATAGACTATAGCAAGTTATACGCTGTTAGAGTGATAGCTTGCAGGAGGATATGATAAGGTCGATAAGAAAGCAAGCACCATGGAACGGGGTGAAATTGATCAATTTTTATAACAATTTCCAATTAACTAGCTTCATGTACATTTTTCCCGAAATAGTATAATTTTAAAACAAGTACTATATGCTCCAGTTTACTTCTATGGCTATTGGTGAAATTTCTATCGTCTACTTCATAAAATAATCCGATTTCAATTTGGTTTGTTGCAAAAGCTCAAAAACTAGCTCTGAAATTAAAATCTTTGTGGTTTCCTGCGAATTCATCAGTATTTCTTTAATGGCATGGAATAATCATTGTTGAAAATTACATTTTTTTAGCTTTTTTGAGCTAAACGATACTCGAAGGTAATTTTTTTCAAATTTCATTGGTACTCTAATGAACATAAACACAGTTTGTGAAACTGAGTCGAAAAGTATACGTGTTAATAATAACAATCTTATTATATTTTCCAGATTTTCCAGAAAATCTGTGAGCTGTTCAGCATCTGTAAAACCTCTTATTCTCAGAGAAAAGATAGGTGCCACATACCTTTTCAAAAGTATCCAAAAAGGAGTCAAAAAACTTCTCCTGTATACTTATACTTTAGGTCAACATTCTGCTATAAACATCATATTAACGTACTTGTGTATACGTTGTACGTCTTAGGTTTGTGCGTACAAAGGAAAAGAAACCTGTTTGAAGATTGAGCCAAAAATTCCAATCTTGCATTCACCTGTGCCGTCAGCCGAAAATTTTTAGTAACGAGTACCACAAACCGTCTACATGAAAATAAGCGTTGCTGCTGAATGTTACGAATTTGTTTATAAATATGCTTCAAAAACATACTTTTGAACATTCAAGTGTATAATAACAGAATAATTCGTTATTTTTTATCATTCTGGCATATCAAGAATATTACCAGCTTTGTTATTTCTATCAAGTTTAGATATGTGTGTTACCCGTTTGATCGGGTATCTTGTACCGTTTTTGAGTGATTGAAAAAAGCAACCTTGCTGTACAATAAATCTGCGAATTTTACCTTCAATGTTCATCTTTCGACTGATAAAAACAGGGATCATACAAAGAACGGTCAACATATCTACATATAAGCTTTTATCAGCTTGGCAACGTTATAGTCAGCTCCCGTCACAGAAAGCTGAATAAAGTGCAGTCACAAACAAAAGCATGTTACTAGCAGTGGTTCACGACTGCGACTTAGTCCTGGAACGTAGCAAACGCAACCATTAGATATCTATTATTAAAAAGGATTTCGAAAGAAGTGTTCATGCGTAACACTTTGGCACATGTAGTGTCCTAAGCTACTACCAACACTGAAAAACATATGCTGCGATGAGAACGAACCAAAAAAAAGTAAGCGTGAAGAAAAAGAGATAAAAAATCATGGAAATAATGTTTGGATAGGCCCGTATTTTCTACACCGCACACAGCAAACAAGCCAAACACCGTCCAATCATCGCGACAACTATGCCCTTATTTTTATATCAGCAACACAGCGCACGCCTCACTACAGTACTAGCGACAAAAACGATACCCAAGTCGCACTAATAGTTGCAATTAAATGACACATTCTTTGGCGAACACTTACATCATATTTGCAAACATATTTCTCACTCAAACTCAATTGGCGTTGCCATGCCAGGCGGGAACTGGTCAAATACTGCAAAGCATTTCCAGATAATCAACCGACCGTCGTGGGTCCGTTGAACGGCGGATAAAAGAAACGCTAAGCTCAATTAACAAATGAAGCCAAATGCAACAAACGCTCGACTACATTAGCCGACATCATCAGCGGCGCGCGATAGCAACGACAATCCTCACTGGAACAAATGATTGTCGGTTCGGTGCCCAGACGAATGTTGCAACAAGTGAGCAAACTTTTCTGCCTCTTCATCTCTGTGCACCACTTCGAACTAGCAATCGCAATTTGCTGCAATAAACTACAATTAGTATGACGTTTTGTTTTGCTACTTCTTAGTACAAATGTTGTTCGATTGGTGGTTATTCACTGGAAATCTTTAACGTCGTCTAGGAATAAGCAAAAAAATAATGACAGTAAAAGTGTAACATGCTTCCAGCTACACCGGTTTGTTTTTTCTATAGAGGCAAAGTTCCGCTACTTTTTTTCGATTTATATCTGATAGTCGTGAACAGAAATAAAAACGATCAAATGCTCGCTCCGACTTTGAATGATCGAATACCAATTTGTTGTGGTAGTTGTTAGTTGTTTTTTATCGCAACCATTTTTTTAGCATTGTTTGTTTTGTCGATATATTTTATTCTTTATCGAACAACAGTAAAATAGATATTATCGTAAATAGTAATTCAGAAATTTGCAATTATCACAAACTGTCTGCAATAAAGTTATGTTCGATGTAACAATGTTTATAACGTCGATGTACAGAAGGAACAAGGGGGGGGGGGGGTCTGTGTAATGTCCACGGTCCATAAAAAATTTTTAGAATTTATTTGGGCAGTTGTCCACGGGGAGGGGGGGAGTTAAAATCGTTAAAAAACTGTCCACGTGGTATGTGGGTGGCCCCCAACCGGTTTTGCCCGTTTATTACATTCAACTACGTGTGTATTCTTTCTCATAATTTGAATCACAACAGTCAGTATTAATGAAATGATGAAGATAACACAAACAACTCATATAAAGAGCTCTTCAAATGTAAATTGTTTTGTTGAATGATTGTGAATCATTTACCAACCAAAGAGCATGCTTTGACATTAATTTTTGCTTGGTGAACAACTTGAACAAATTAATAATGCATTAATCCTTGAAGGCATGATTTTTTACAAATAAACAATTTTTTAAAGTCAAAGGAGGATTAAAGTCTGGTATTTGCAAAATATACAAACATTCAATGGTTACATTTCATTCCAATGCTTTTTTTATTAATGAGGGTGGGTTGTTAGTAGTTTAAGTAGTTATGATAAATATTAGTAAATAATAAATATGTATGTTCAACCAAAAATAGTGACTTCTCAACACTGTTAGAACAATTGTAATTTTAATTATTAGCTTTTGTTTGCTTTCGCAATTAGAACTTATCATTCGTAGGGATTTAAACCAACTTGTCAAAAAAGGGGAAGTAAACTTACTTAATAGCCAACTTATTGACTATAAAGAGAGCTTATCGTAGCAATTGAGGATTACAACGATTTTTGTCGAAAATTGTTTATAATTTTATTTGACATAGCTTCTAATGTTTCAACACCAGTAAGTCTATGTAATTCGAGTGTGCCAAACCAAGGAGGACGCTTCAAAATCATTTTCAGAATTTTATTCTAAATCCTTTGAAGCGTTTCCTTCCTTGTTAAACAACAACTTGACCAGATCGGTACAGCATAAAACATTGCTGGTCTAAAAATTTGTTTGTAAATCAAAAGTTTATTCTTTAAACAAAGTTTGGAATTTCTAATAATTAGAGGATATAAACATCTCGTGTTTTGATACACTTTGCTTGTATACTTTCAATGTGCTCTTTGAAAATAAGTTTTATTTCATTTCAATGTTTTTTTTTTCCTTATGTAGGCTCATTTATATTGCGATAATATTGGAAAATTATTACTGTAGGTTTCACATAACAAACAGTGTCAATTGGGATACTATAACAATAGTGTAAACTGTAAAAAAATTCAAAAAATCATTCTTGGTCAGCTTCAAAGGAAGAGCATATTAGGTTAAAAAATAATTGAATTATTTTAAGTCGCTGGTTCATAGGAATTTTCTGAACTACCTGTAGTAATGAACTTTATATGAGAATCAAATACCAGTTCCGAAGTGTAAGTATGAACTCGATGAGCTTGAACAAAATTCGTATGTGTTTTTTTTTTTTTCAATTATGTGCCGATTTCATACACAATGAACAATAATCACTGGTTTTAGCGTTGGTAAGATCTTGATATAAAGAGTGTTAAATATATGTTTCTTATGCTAATGAAATCTTTCAAAGATTTAAACGACATTTATTTTTTCGACCAATAATAACTAGGCTTGTCATTTCAGATTATATGAAAAAACTTGAACAACTACTTCAGGATATATTTATGTGCGTCAAAGTTAGTTTTCCCAGAATAAACCGTACTCTAAACACGTGATAAAAACGTGATATTTATTTTGGGTGAATTCGATTCCTTAACAAATTTGCTTGCCGAACTGTTTCACATTTGATTCGCTTTCTGATCTGTCGATAATTCCGTTACTAAATCACACTAGTCAATCACGGTTCCCACCCCACTACCATAACAATTCATCAATTGTGCATTCAAGTGCTAATACCACGTTACTTTGATCCATTCACTGTATTAGACAGAAGCCTACAGGGTGGATTGAATTGCATCCATTGCCACCCTGGGAAGTAACGAATACCGCGGTGGTGAGGAGAGATTCATTTCACCTCAGCAGTATCACAGTTGCCATTAACGCTGCGGGTACAATGCTACTGTCACTACGGTAGTTTATATACTGCAGTGACAAACTTTCCAGACAGCAAGATTATAGTTTTATATGCTTTTTTCTTGTTCGATTTTCTTTACATCAACCACCCACTGGTAATCGCACTGGCACTCACTGAAAAATAGCATCGAAACAAGGACGAATGACATAACTGCCGCTGTGAACTTACTACGTTTATCGGGCTGCTTGCGGAAAAAGCCGCAATATATAGAAAAAAACCTAAATTAATCCACCTAGCGGTCAGACCCAGCCTTTCTCATTCAAACTTTTATTTGTAAAAATAGATTTACATGGACGCTTCAATCCAATAAATTTATATTCACTCTTAAAAAATATTGATGTTGTAATCTATACATATAAAAATGCAATCCGGTCTGTCTGTCTGTCTGATCCATATAGGCTCGAAAATTACCGAACCGATCGGCGTGAAAATTTGTATGTAGGGGTTTTTGGTGCCTATAAAGGTTCCTATGATAGTTTGAGACCCCTCCCTTTTCTGGAAGGGAGGGGTCCTATACAAATGAAACATAAATTTTTGCACAACTCAAGAACAAACCAAGCAAATGAAACCGAATTTGGCATGTAGATATTTTAAGGGATAAAAAATATGTCCATAATGTTTTGACACCCCTCCTTCTTTCGGAAGGGAGGGATGCCATACAAATGAAACACAAATTTGGCAGGTGAATGTTTTAGTGGTAACAAATATGTTCCATAATCGACCTCAGGCAACATTTTGGATTGTAAGATAGCAACTTCCGGTTTCTGGAAATCAGCCTGAAATGGACGATTCCCATTAAATATGAGTATCTCCGGATCCAGAAAGATGCACAGAAGCTAAAAATTGATCACAGACACAATCTTGAATTTTAAGATGGTGATCTCCGGTGTCTGGCAAACAGCCGGAAATGACCAAATACCATTCAATATGAATGTTTTCGGAACCAGAATTACGCCCAGATGACAGAAATTTATTTCACAGGCAATTTTAAAGTTCAAAATGACGACTTTCGGTTTCTGAAAAACAGCCCAAAGTGACCAAATACCACCCAATATGAGTATCTCCGGAGCCAGGATGTTGCAAGAACACCACTATGAATTGTAGGATGGCAACTTCTGGTTTCTGGGAAACAGCCAAAACTGGCCGATTTTCATCTGACATGAGTATCTCCGGATCTAGAATGATACACAGCAGCTGAAATCGACCACACACCCCATTTTGGATTCTATGTTGGTGACTTCCGGTTCCTGGGAAACAGCCGAAAATGATCGAATAACACCCAATATGGGTGTTTCTTCAACCAGAATGACGCTGAGAGGCTAGAAATTATCTTAAATACCATTTTGAAATCCAAGATGGCGACTTCCGGTTTGTGAAAAACAGCCTAAAATAACCAAATACCATCCAATATGGGTATTTCCGGAATTGTTATGACGTACTGAAGCCACAAATCGACCTCAGACAACATTTTTAATTGTAAGATGGCGACTTCCGGTGTCTGGAAAACAGCCGAAAATGACCAAATACCACCCAATATGAGCGTTTCTTTGACCAGATTGACGCACGGAGGCCAGAAATTGTTCCCAAATGCCATTTCAAAATCCAAGATGGCGACTTCCGGTTTGTAAAATAACCAAATACCATCCAATATGAGTATCTCTGGAACCAGAATGATGCAATGAGCTAACAATTGACCTCAGGCACTATTTTGAATTGCTAAATGGCAACTTTTAGGGAACAGTCGAAAATGACCGAATAATACTCAATATTTATATTTCCGTAATCGAGATGATGCAAAGAAACCAAACATTGACCCTTGACACCATTTTGAATTTAAAGACGACCACTTTTAGTTTCTGGAAAACAACCAAAATAACTAAATACCTCCCAATATGGGTATTTCTGGTGTCAGATTGTTGCCAGAAATTCTGCTGAAAATGACCGAATACCACCCAATATGAATATATTCAGAATTAAGGCGATGTACAGAAGCCAAAAGTCGAGGATATTGTCATTTCGATAAACTCAATCATTTCAGACGATTTGTTATGTGACTTTGATCATATCCTATGGCCGATTCGTCGTGCATTTGCAGACTTTTAACACATCGCAAGGAATCAATAAATTTGGAACATTCAAATAGTACGATACCACATTTAAATTATGTTGAGGCCACATATATCGATCAAAGCAGGTATAATTTTAGATAGTCTTTGAATTTCTTTTCTTTCCATGACTTTTGAGCCACATATCAAATTGTTATGAAGTTTGTTATTTGTAAGTTCGAGAGATGACTTGTTCGTATGACACTAGTTATGTTCAAATAAGTCATGTAGTCTTTGAGATAATAGACTTTAGTTGTTTTATTAACAATTTAATACATAACGGTTGCTTAAGTTCGATAATAATCGAATAAAATGGGAACGTATAGGGCAGCCAAACTTTGAAACCACGTGTTCAATCATAATTCATCAGTTAACCCTTAGCCTGCTCATCTGATAATAATATTGATAATATTGATCAAATCGGTTGTGTAGTTTCTGAGATAATGAAGTTTCGTGATTTTCACATTTCGACACATCACAGACAAAGTTACAGTCCGATTATAGTTAAATTCAATAGGGTGTTATGAGGCAGCTAGACCTCTCATTTGACACTAATTTAGTGAAAATCGGTTCAGCCATCTCTGAGAAAAGTGAGTGAGTCCAAGTAGTCTTCGGAATATGTTCCTTTTCATAGCTTGATTTCACATTTTTAAACATAACAGGCAAAGTAATAGTCCGATTGCAAAACAAATCAATAGGGTCTTATGGGGCAACTAGACCTTCCATTTGACACTGATTTTATGAAAATCGGTTCAGCCATCTCTGAGAAACATGACTGAGATTAAACAGTCTTCAGAACACGTTTCTTTTCATAACTTTTGAACCACAAGTTCAATCTTCATAAAATTTAAAAGTTAAGGTTTCTAAAGATAACCCGTTCATTTGAAATTTATTTTGTTCAAATCGGTTGTGTAGTTTTTACATTTTGATACATAACCTCTAAACTAAAAATCCGATTACAATAAAATTCAATAGGGTCTTATGGGACAACAAGACCTTTCATTTGCAAATAATTTCATGAAAATCGGTCCAGCCATCTCTGAGAAAAGTGAGTGAGAATAAAAATCTGCACATGAACACACACACACACACACACACACATACACACACACACACACACACACACACACACACACACACATACAGAAAATGCTCAGCTCGTCGAGCTGAGTCGAGTGATATATGCCATTCGGCCCTTTGGAGCACTTTTATACTTTCGGTTTTGCAAGTGATTGCTATACCTTTCTAGGAGAAAGGCAAAAACTACCTTTTAAGGGAATCGTAGAAACAACGAAGCTTTCTAACCCTGAATGATACTAGCGAGATTGGACCATGCATCGACTTAGGTTTATGTGCAGGAACCGCCAACCGACTGACGGGTAAAGCGTCCAAAGCAGTTTCCTGCACAAACAGCGGACTTTTTTTGCCTAGAGCACGAAGGTACGTAACATGGGCAAATTTATCCTTTTGATCTATTGAATACCACGACAAAATTTTTGGTACATGGTTGCAAAATCACTCTGGTATTTCCACGCTTTTACTTTAATGCAGTGCCGCATGAGATAGTAAGCTAAACGTACCAGTATACTATACTAATTATTGTTTGTATGTTAATTGTACGAACCTTTAGCCCACTATTTTTAGCATACTGGCATGAAGCGTGCTACGTGCTTCCAACTACGTATCTAGCTGCTGCTAAATAAATCTTTTTTCGAATTTTCGTATTAGCGAATAAATATTATAATCAACAAGGTAACATAAGACATGGTTGGCAAATGGCTGGACACGTGTAACTTGAGACCCTTATGTGGCCATTAACCTCTGTCCAGCAACTCCTATCCCAACCTTCACGTGGTGCCGACCGGAATACGAGTAACATTAGCGGAGATAGGGTAACCAACCCCGGTGGAAACTATGGTCGTATGCTGACTGGGAAGGGGGTCGTACGCGGCTGTATCCCCAAAGGGGCGGCGTACAACAGCGTCTGACCCGGAGCGGGCGGCTGAATTATGGAATGCTGTATCACGCCAGCTACACCTAAGATGGCAGCCCCATCAGCAGGATGTAGGTATCGCGACCCTGGTAAGGTAGCATACCGAAACCTTTCATCAACCACGAACAACGAATTTAGAAATACGGAACGGATCAATCGGCAAAGACCTAGGCTACGAACACGGAAAAAGATTAAGGTAAACGATTGGAAATTGGGTACTTGGAACGTCCGATCTCTCAATGAACCGGCGCGGGCTGGCTTGCTTGCTCGAGAACTACAGCGGCAGGGAGTCGAAATCGCAGCGATTCAGGAGGTTTGGTGGCCAAATTCCGGAGAAAGGAAATTCCGTGCAGTAGACCCTATTGCACGCACTTCTTTCAAGTACCACATCTACTACAGTGGCGGCAAAGCAGCGGAACGGGGCGTCGGGTTCGTAGTGCTGGGAAATCAGAAAACAAGAGTCATCCGGTGGAGGCTCGTAGATGACCGTATATGCGTGTTGAGGATTAAGGGCAAATTCTTCAACTACAGTTTAATCAACACCTACGCACCGACAAACGACAAATCCGATTAAGTCAAAGATGAGTTCTATGACAAGCTTGAGCGAATCTATGACGAGTGCCCAGAACACGACGTAAAAGTCGTCATCGGAGACGCAAACGCACAGGTTGGGAGGGAGGAATTCTTCCGTCCGGTCATTGGAAGCCATAGCCTCCACTCGTCAACCAATGAAAACGGCCTGAGGCTGATAAACTTTGCCGCGGCCAGAGGAATGGCCATATGTAGCTCCTATTTTCCACGTTTGAATATTCGGAAACACACCTGGAGGCATCCAAAGAAGCCTGCTCCCAGATCGATCCCGTACTGATTGACGGTCGGCACTTTTCGGATGTTACTGATGTTAGGTCTTTTCGGGGACCAAACATTGACTCTGACCATTATCTCGTCGTTTGTAAGATTCGCGCACAGCGTCGTTTGTAAGATCCGAGAACAGCAGGAGGAAGGAGTAGAAGACATAAATGAGCTGTAGAGCAGTATTGACGGCGCCATCGAAACGACTGCGAGAGAGGTGGTAGATACGACGCGTGGAAGACAGCCTAACGGCTGGTTCGATGCTGAGTGCCAGAGAGCGACAGATGAGAAGAACCGTGCCAGGAGCCGCATGCTCACTGCGGCTACGCGTCAGAACAGAGAGAGGTACAGGGGGGCAAGAGCTGCCGAAAATAGAACTCACCGTCGGAAGAAGCGCGAGTACGAGGAGCAGGTGCTCGCCAGCGCAGAGGACAGCTATGCTGAAAACGACGTGCGGAGATTCTATAGAACTGTCAACAGAGTCAGAAGCAGGAATTTCCCTGTGCCGGTCATGTGTAATGACAAGGACGGCAACCTGCTTACTGATAAACCGACGGTTGCAGCCAGGTGGAAGGAGCATTTCCAGGCGCTATTGAACGGTGAGGAGCCGGATGAGGATGACGATTATGAGTGACGAACAAGCTGTGGAGCCACCGACACAGGAGGAGGTGAAAAAGGCGATTAGTGAGCTGAAAAACGGCAAGGCCGCTGGGAAGGACGGTATCCCGGCCGAACTTCTAAAAGCGGGAAGCGAGCGGCTGTACTATGCGATCCACCAGCTAATACTGAAAATCTGGGCAGACGAACAAATGCCGAACGACTGGTTGGAAGGCCTCATATGCCCTATCTATAAGAAGGGCCATCGATTGGATTGTGGCAACTATCGAGGGATAACGTTGCTCAACTCCGCATATAAAGTGCTCTCCCGTATCCTGTTCTTCAGATTGAGACCGCTAACGGAACCCTTTGTTGGCGAATACCAGGCTGGTTTTCGACAAGGGCGTTCCACGACGGATCAAATTTTCACCCTGCGACAGATTCTCGATAAGTTCCGGGAGTACAACTTATCGACACACCATCTGTTTGTGGACTTCAGGGCGGCATACGACTCAGTGAAAAGAAATGAGCTGTGGCAGATCATGCTGGAACACGGTTTCCCTACGAAACTAATAAAGCTGAGTCGTATGACACTGGAGGGATCCAAATCGTGCGTGCGGATAGCTGGCGAGACATCAGCCGCGTTCGTAACGTTGGATGGACTGAAGCAGGGGGATGCGCTCTCCAACCTACTGTTCAACATCGCTCTTGAGGGTCCAGTACGAAGAGCAAACGTCGAAAGAAACGGTACGATCATGACGAAATCTAACATGCTTCTTGGTTTTGCGGACGACGTCGATATCGTCGGTATCAACCGTAAGGCCGTGGAGGAGGCTTTCGTACCTTTTAAGAGAGAAGCAGCGAGATTGGGACTTGTCATTAACTCTGCCAAAACGAAGTACATGGTAGCTGGCAGAGAGCGTGGGAGTCCCCGTGGTGTTGGTGCTGAAGTGGAGATAGATGGGGAACAATTTGAAGTGGTTGACGAATTCGTTTATCTTGGTACGCTTGTGACATGTGACAACGATATGAGCCGTGAAGTGAAACGACGAGTTGCAGCTGCGAACAGGGCTTTCTACGGACTGCGTAACCAGCTAAGGTCCCGTAGTTTGCAAACTCGCACAAAACTAGCGCTGTATAGGACGCTGATACTCCCGGTGGCCCTTTATGGACATGAAGCATGGACGCTGAAGGAAGCTGATCGACGAGTGCTCGGAGTTTTTGAGCGTAAAGTTCTGCGATCGATACTTGGCGGTAAATTGGAAGGTGGAGTGTGGCGCAGACGCATGAATCACGAGTTGTACCAGGTATACAAACATGCTGATATAGTGAAGGTAATACAGCGGGGCATGCTTCAGTGGGCTGGACACGTAGCCAGGATGCCTGACGAGAGAGCCGCCAAAACTATCTTCAGTAGAGAACCAGGAAGAGGCCGTCGACTCCGTGGTAGGCCTCGCACGCGGTGGATGTGCGCGGTGGAAGAAGATGCACGATCTGCTGGTGTACGGGGAGACTGGAGAACGGCTGCCCAAGACAGAAGAAGCTGGACATCTCTAATTCGTTCGGCCCTAGACCGGTGAACGGTCCGTTAGCCAAAAAAGTAAAGTAAAGCAAGTAACATAAGACATATTCTAACAGACAGATTGATGAGTTATAAATGATCATGGTAACACACAACTTCAACTACGTCAACCGATATTGAATACTAATTGTCAGCAAAATCTGTGTCCAATAAACAGAAAGGTCCGATACTTGACTGTTTGTACCTAAGCTTTGCTTTTCAATTACATCAATCTCATTCCGGTAATGTAATAATCATTTCAGTTATATTATTGAGAGTTAAAAAAATTCCCGCGTGAAATAGATTATCCAATAATGCAATAACTAACTTTCATCAATTACAATCATGCTAAGCACGAGTATACATCATCCATCTTATAAAAAGTTGAAGTTCTTTCAACCTAATAATTCCACAGAGTCGAACAGTTCCTGACCGTTGGTTCGAGTTGCAGTGAAAGTAAGTCAACTGTTACAATTGCGCAGACGAGTACCGGTAGCTGATAGCTGCCGCTTTGAGTGATTATCGCAGCCAAACGTCCGCTACTAGATTTTTATTGCTTTCGTAAATTGAAGCAAGCATGGCGATCCCAGATCCATTGCAATTTTCTCGTTTGCCTAACCAAGCCAATACTGCGCTCAAAATGAGAAAAGCTAAATTACAGGGAATCGGAAGTCGAACTACATTATAGGGGCTACATAAATGTCGTTTGTTGGCGAAAATAGACTTTCAAAGTTGCAACCTCATTAACTGTTTAAATGAAATGGTTTATATTTGCTAAAATTTTCATATAATTCTGATACCGACTCCTTTAAATTTGGGCGCCATCCAAATGATAGTTAAGTTTGGTTACGCCTTTACAGATAATTTTATGGGAAAGTGATTCGGACTGCTTCCTGTCCTACGAGCTTATTCAGTGCTGCTTCTATTGCTTTTTTGCTCCGGAACGCAAAATTGCATGTTGGACTCGCTTGATAACTTCGTATTCGTATTTATCAGACGACGTTAATTATACACGTTGCTTTGGCTCTGACTAAAGCTTGATGCTACCAGCGCTCATTGCTTGCTAACAGGTTTGCGAACGTATTTACAAGGACTGCCAAAGCGGCACATTAAATGATTACGCGTCGCTCTTCTTGTGAGAATGTTAGAAGAAGGCATGAAGTGCGAGATTTTTACTCTCCATTTCTAGGCAGTTTTCACTTTCTACAGTGTACTATGGAACGTGAGAGTACATTTCACTGGAACGAATACATATTGCGATTATTTTCAACAAAAATGAAACATCGTTTTCAACCCAACTGGGACAATTACATTTGCGTGAGATAACCTTCTATTTGGAACCCCAAAATCAGTTTATAATGTCCTTTGTTCAACGTCTCGACTAATTTGTGACATAATCCTATAATATCGTGTGAAGAAAAAAATCCAAACAACTTTTAAATTGGTCTACGATTTCGAAGTGCTGCACAAATCGAAAAATTCTTTTCCACAAAATGAAGATCCACTTTTATTTAACTGGTAACACGACCAGTCGATTCTGTCAAGTGACGCTTAGTTGGGAAAAAGGCGTGGTCGGAAGAAGATAGTCGTAAATTGATTTGCAATCTTTATGAGCGAAATAAAGAAGGGCAAAACCTGTGTTGACCAGTAGTCTATTAACTCAAAAAAAAATTGATTTGATGTCCTGAAGGCTTTTTAAGGTGTAAGCTCCGTAGTCGTATGTGGAGATTGGGATATTCTTTCAACCAATCAACCTTCGATTCGCCGTTTTTTTCCCGGTTTTCCCGATGATATTTAATAATTTCCCGGTGTTTTAGTTTTTCCCGATGATATTTAATAATTTCCCGGTGTTTTAGTTTTAGTTTTTCCCGATGATATTTAATAATTTCCCGGTGTTTTAGTTTTAAAACATATGAGAAAAAAAAAAATTTTCACATGTTTATTTATGCCTTGCAAAAATAGTGTTACAAAACTATGAAAAAGATTTTTCCTTCATCGTTTTTAGCTGTTCGTCGACGTTAGCAAGTACCTTCATAGTGATTTGCTGCACAATTTTCGCCCTTTTTATCTCCTCTTGTTGACAATATTCGCCTTCTCGCACTTCCTTGCTTGCTCCTTTTTTTTCTCTCTATCAACCTACTCTTGAGCTTGCATTTTGCAATGCTTCTGTATCAGGGTGCTAATAAAATATATGGGATGATGTTAAGAGTTGGGGCGTAGAAGTTTTGTCTTCTCGAAATGAGTTCTAATGCAAAATTCGATCTCAAACAGACTCTGGGAAGAAGAGCCTCAGAGTGAATAATGAAAAAATGCACATGAAACTGTCAAAATTATTTTGTTATGCAAAATGTATTATTATGCAAAATACGTAAAACATTAAGATCTGTGATCTCAAGCCATTTTTTTTTTCGAAAAACATACATAGATCCTGGGACAACATTTTCGCGGAGGCCAAGCCAATGGAATGCATGAAATATTTTCTCATGGTCCGTAAAATAAATTCAACTGACACTTTGTTTGAATAAACAATTTAGAAAAAATATCATTCATAACAATCAAAGTAAAACGCAACTTTTCCTGGGAATCCGCATGATAAATTGCGGAAATTCCGAAATTCGCGTTCAAAAGATGCGTGAAAATCACAACAAAAACTGTGTAAAAAGTAGTTTAACTTTATTTCCAAACAAAATCATGACCGTTTTGTCAGGAATTCGATAAATAAATATTTTTTAAACCAGCGTACAACACATACTTACGAAATGGTCTTGAAAACTCGAAAATATATATAAATAAATGTTCTGCCAAAAATATTGAAAAATAATTTGTGTTCGATCTTACAAGTTTTTAAATGCCATCAATTTTAAATCGTTATAAATTGAAACAAAAAAAAAACAATTATTGAAAAATATTTTTTGTTCCAATATTATATTTCTTCTAAATCTAGGAATTAATTTGCTACAACTCGTCCATTAGTAACATTAGTAGAAGTTTTTGAAATACAAGTTTTTAATTATTTTAATTAGAACCAACACGCCTTTTTTAATTATATAGCTTAAGTCAAAATGATCCGAATATCTACGAAAAAGGCATATGTCTTTCAGTCGAAGGAAAGTGCGAAGTTTCGTTCAAGTCAAAAATGCACATGTTTTATCATTCATTTCGCGTGAAAATGCATATTACTCGATTGTTTTATTTAAAAATACGAATGAAAATCGTTACGTTTTCACGGATTTGAAAAATTTATTTTTTTGATATCTTACAAAACATTTTGATTCAAGGCTCTAGAATAGTTTTCCTTCTTTTTGTGTAGCTACTGTTTGTTTTTGATGTAGAAAAAATCTGAGAAATCTTTAACCAATAGCTCTTCGAGGTGACGTCTTTCCTTAACAAAATACAGTAGTCAAAAGGTCGAACACAGAATAAAATTTTTTGCGAAACACTTAATGTGGAGAATGTTGAAAATAACAGAGTTCTATATTATTAACGAAATTTCAGCAGATATTGACCTAGTTTCCGCACCATGACAGACGAACACAGTTTGTAGAAATAGTTGACATATATATGGGGCTATCCACATTCCACGTGGACAGATTTTTAACGATTTTGAACCTCCGTGAACAACTGCCCATATAAATTTCCGGGCCGGCTCGAAATAAAATCGAGTTTCAAAGATTCCGGTCTTGCAAGAGGAGAATGTTAAAATATTTTCTTTAAACATCTGACGAAATATGTTACGGAACAGTAAACTATGTTTATCCGCCTGACCAAGCTAGATTCTATTTAATACAGATCTTGCTGCGAAGCCGCTGTCGACTTTGGCTGGAACCAACAACCAGCCGGCAGGATCATGCCAATTAGGACATCCGGTGTGAAGCCGAATTTCCCGGTTTTCCCGTTTTTTGAAATTTTCGGCTTTTTCCCGCTTTCCCCATTTTTCCCGGTAGAGTGGCCACCCTGCTATGAGGTTCATGGAATCCAGCAATAAATCAAGGTAAGCTCCATTTCCAATTGAGCCTGTACACCATCAAGATATTACTTTCTGGATTGTTCTGGAAGACACAAATAATTTTACTATTTTGGACACAATTTTAAACCGTTTTTTCTCAACTCTGTGTATCATATCTGTGAATAATAACTGAACTGTCAGCAATAAATTGATGGCGAAATAAGAGAGTATTCTTTCCTCGGTTGTTTTCCCGTTTTTTGAAATTTTCGGCTTTTTCCCCATTTTTCCCGGTAGAGTGGCCACCCTGCTATGAGGTTCATGGAATCCAGTAATAAATCAAGGTAAGTAGCTCCATTTCCAATTGAGCCTGTACACCATCAAGATATTACTTTCTGGATTGTTCTGGAAGACACAAATAATTTTACTATTTTGGACACAATTTTAAACCGTTTTTTCTCAACTCTGTGTATCATATCTGTGAAGTTATTAGAACTGTCAGCAATAAATTAATGGCGAAATAAGAGAGTATTCTTTCCTCGGTTGTTGATTTTCTTCGCGCGTGGATCCGCTGGATTATTTTCTGTGTGTCGTCGTTGAATGAGATTACAATAGAGCTCCTCACATAACAATCGCCTCACTTAAGTCCTGTGATGACTTCATTAGGCCGTGACATGCTGAATCGACCTAGTAGCAGCTTGCGGATGTGAATGACTACAGTCGTTAAGAAAACAGGCAACTTTGGAATTATTGAATTATCCCAAATAGTTTGAAATAAAACGATACAAAGGTTTATTGAAGAATTACTTTTTTTAAACTATTTTCGCAGCATAACAATTTGGTCCACGAAAACCACACGCATCCTGCATATTTTACGCCAAATAAGAAAACGTACATATGTTAACATATAGACATTTAGAGGTCTAAATAGATGTCGAAGAGACAGTAGAAGATTAGATTACATAAAGTAGTCTATTCATATCATGTAACCGTAAACGAGATCCGATTATGTTGTTCGACGAACAAAAATAAACTGGATTAATCATCTAAAGATGGTTTTTAGGCCGTCGATGTCTTCTTCTATGATTAACGGAAACATGTTTTACTGCACGATTGTGTGCCGATATTTGCAACGCGCCTTTTAGTGCCCGTGTTCTGGTGCGTGGCAGTATTAGTACATCCTATTTATTTGCTCGGTTCAAGCCGCAGTAAACCTGCGTCGACACGTAGCAAACACTTGCGGCTCGATTACTCTGTAAATGTTGTGTTCGATTATCTAACACTGATTTCAAACGCCAATATGGACGAGATACGTGATAGTTACAGCACTGGACGACGACGACGACAACACATGCCCTCGTTGAATTACGGTGACTACTGAACCAAAACGAAGCTCCTGCCTGCAGACAGGACGCGTTTAGCCGGTCCTGTTTGGTGAGCGCAACGATGTGGACATATCAGTGTACATACAGATTGCCGTAGATAGCGAAGCAGGCAGTAGAATAGAAAAAAAAGAGGTCATATCATATTTCTTCCAGTGAGTACGAGCTGATTTCAATAACACCCACTGGCGTTCATTACGTAAACGGTACACATCCAAAGAAACTCGCCGGAACCACTTCCGGAAATGCGGAAAAGTGGCACTGCACCCAAACAAGAATAACGAAAGAAAAACTCGTTGCAATGCAGTCTTATAAATTTGTCACTTTTAAGCGTTCGCAACAGAATTCCTATAAGAATACCCAAACATAAATTGTTTCAAAGTAGAACCCTGAAATTATGATTATTGCCGTACCGTCTGCCGGGGTGAGATTGGGCCAAAAAAGCATGCTTTTCTGTTCTCTAGCTTATGAAGCACAGATTTAAGCAATAAATTAGACCCAAAGCACGTCAACGCATGCTTAAATGTTTAGTTAACAAATGCCACAAATATGGTTAAGTTACAATAAACTATAATTTTTATAAAAATACATGAACATTGGCTCAATTTTACCCCGGCATAGTGCCAGAAACAAAAAGTTAAGATTAATAACGGAAAAAGGAACAGTAGTGTATCTACGAATAATACACATTATAAAATAGTAAGTACAGGGTCGACCGTAAAACACGTGGACTAAGACTAAGAGCTCGGGAGGTCGACTTGAAACTACGTTTTATTAATTTTCAAAAAATGTATGACTGGCACAATCCGAAGGGCAGGGAGATATCTGAAATAACTAGTAATGAGAACATGGTTTATAGACAGAAAGAGAAACATTGGGGCATAAAACCTCAGAAAACTTTTTTTTTTCAATTATGATTTGTCATTCAACATTGTGTATTTCATTGGAGATACCATAGCCGGCGTGCGGAGACGTACCTATAACCTTGCACCCTTCCTTTGAAAGTCATCAGTTTATATAGGATAGTGTACCTTTTTTGTTATATTCCATAAGTGATGTCAGTCATTGTAATTTTCCATCTAAAAACTGTTAGTCTGCTGTTCTCAGGCATTTGATCTTTATTATTTTGAATAATACCTTAGCTAGAACATTTACTCTACACAATGCAAGCGTTTTGATAAACAATGATATAATTTTGTCTTAAATGTGAATTGCGCACACTCCACCGTTCATTATAGCTTGGCCCAATCTCCCCAAAGCTCGAAAAGTGTACGGTTTAGAAAAACATTATTTTCTGAATCAAGACAGGTTCAATACATAATAGTTCCTCAACACATTGGAGATAATATCCTAATGTACCACCTAAGCAGTAAATTGATGTGATTTTTTGATCGGGTTGGTTTGCAAGGAACATTTTTGGTAACGTAATTTGCGCGTGTTTTTTCACCTTGTACTTCGAAACCTAATTTAAGTGAAGCAGTTCACTAATATTATCTATATTCTATTTCAAGTTGTGAATGAATATGTCTTATTTCATATAGTATTGAATTTGAGGCATAAGGTTTTAAAAATCTCAAGTATTTTCACATACAAACATTTCCCATTTTGGCTCAATCTCACCCCCGTGGCTTAATCTCACCTTGGCAGACGGTACATTTGAATATATTTTACCTATAGTAACACTGCGTACGAATACAAAACACAGGCTCGCTATCACAGCGCATAATAAAACATCGCGGATCAGTACACGAATAGATAACCTTACACAGAATCTTTATTTATTACAGATTTTCTTCGTCCTCGCTTTCCAACCAGTAACTTTTCATTTCATCCTTCCAGATGAAAGGATAGGATGACGGCGCACTTGCATGAAAGCGTAAAAATTTGATAGCCGCTTTATCTTGTTTCGGCGATTTAGCTTTATCAACAAAGGTAGCCATCGAAACGTGGTACAATACCCCCCTTGGAAGGTAAATAAAAAACAGAGGAAGACATTCAATACGCTAGCGTGTTATCGCTATATGCTTACCTAAATAAACCTGATTAAAGTAAACCTTACAAAAATCAATGATCCGGCAAACTGCGAAAGCCAAATAAACGCGTCCAGTTGTTAGAAACAATGCCATTGCCGTAACTTAGTTTTGTAGATAGTTATTGTGAAGCATTTACGTAAGTCTTGTCTGACTTTATTTGTTGTTCGACACATTCTCTTTCTGTTCACTTCGTGTAGTAGAATAAAATATCTACCTTAACAGTGACATATAATAATTAGACAAATTATTGTTCAATTCCACACAACTATTGCAAGATTTTTTTTCCAATTATATGCATATAACTGACAGACAAACATTATTTTTAGTACATAACATCTCCACAACTATTCAGTTGCAGTGAATAACTAGCAACCGATCAATACACATATTCAACAGATTGCAATCCACTTCACTATGCATACGTCTACATGCACGGTTTAAGTAACAAAAATAGAAAAGCTTTTAAAATAGCACCACATTTCGATCCGTTTACGACTCCTCTCCTTAGTTCACAAGAACTCGCCCTTTTCAAGCAATCCAGCTGGGTGAAAAAAGGCCAATAAACCTTTCCAAGTGGTATCGGAGTGCGATTTGATTTTGCAGAGTCATATATACATGTATATCCTTACTTCACCATCCATCGCCGTTTTGCCTGTTCGGCCAAAACAGACGATTATAGTAAAGTGCTCCCATAGTCAATAGTCGCCACAAAGTGAGACTACTATAAAACGATGGCTTGCTTCCGATGTTGTCCGTCCGGCTCCGCTACCACTGAGACGTCATCGTCATCAGCTGTAGCCAGGAACCGCTGCTTGTTGCTTCCAATCAAAACCGTGAACATCGTGCTCAGGAATCGAGAAGCCCTCTGACCCTTGCCTACTGTTATCCGCGATTCCCTATCGGACTATCATTAGTAGAGGTATGTAAAATCACTCTGTTTCCCTCTTTTACGTAAAGACTAAGATAGAAGCAAAATGCAATGAAATGATTATCACGAAACCATTGCTTGGTCTCATCTGAGGCACGAGTTTCTGTATCTTGCATGCATGGTAGCTACATTAACAGAAAACATTTAGCTGTTATTAGAAACGTTTCGTCTTTCTGTTGAACACTTTAATTACGTGATAGTCAGGCCAAAGTAGCCCCCACAAACGTAGTCACGTTTTTAGGTTCATTGGAAGAAATCAAGTGCAATAGTTATATAACGTCATTTATATGGATACAACATACTGAAGTTCGGCATCGTTATGAATTATTGGAGAAGCCAGGACAATCTTAATGATATTGTTTTTATATATATCATTTATAAGACTAGGATATTATATTTTTATTGTTTCTTTCATTCAACATATCATGATTTTGATTAAAGTTCTATCAAAACACAATGATTATTTTGCGCAATTCAGTTGCAGTTGCAGGTTCGAATCTTACCAACTACAATTCCGCGCAGGGACCTATAAACGTCAACATTTTGCCTACCAATCATAAATTCATCACGACGGTAGTATTTCATTTCAAATGCTTACGAAACTTATCTTATTCATTGAAAGTACACATTGTACTGAAAACAAATGTTGAGCTCTTGTTTTTTCCACCTAAAACGACATTTACTCAAGAATAAGTCTACCGACAAAATGGGACGTTTACTCTATTACACTTGTTTTAGGGCAAACCAACTAAAAAGTGGGTACCAGAAACGCTGGTACCAGAATCAATGAGATGTAGATGGAAAATGTATGGAGTTTAACAGCCACAAGAGCCCCCTGATTCCGCGCGTTGCACTATTGCAAAGTTAAAAGTGAGAATAGGTCTACCGCTTTCATATGTTTCAAATATATTGCAATCACAAAATGTAGACTATCTATTGAAAAACCTGTAAAATTCCACTGGACACCAGATGGTAAACTATTAAAAAAAGTTCCGCAAGGGTCACGATGTTAAACAATGGAGCTACAACATCTTATATCACGCTATAAAATACAAAACCCAACTTAGGTACATTATAAGGACACTGACGTCGCTGGTCTACACGCAGGCAACACTTCCGGTTTGTTACTGCCAGACTGACGCCATTCGAAAAGGTGTCTATAGATATTTATTCTGAGCAGCAGTCGTCTTCACTTGAGTTAAATTAGAAATCGTAAGAAAACATAAAATACCGGCCGATTATATATTCAAAATTATTGTTGATTTTTTCTCGCAATCTAAACAAAATACTGAATACAGCTCATTTCAAGATGGCTTGACAAAGTATTTTTTGCCTTTCCCCTAGAAAGGTATAGCAATCACTGAAAAAACTAAAGGTATTAAAGTGCTCCAAAGGGCCGAATGTCGTATATCACTCGACTCAGTTCGGCGAGCTGAGCATTTTCTGTATGTGTGTGTGTGCGTGTGTGTGTGTGTGTGTGTGTGTGTAACGCTCTCCCAATCTCTCTCGATTTTCCCAGAGATAGCTGAACCGATTTCAATTTAATCAATTGCAAATGAAAGGTCTAGTTGCCCCATAAGACCCTATTGAATTTTATTGTAATCGGATTTCTAGTTTAGAGGTTATGTATCAAAATGTAAAAATCACGAAACATCAATATCTCAGAAACTACGCAACCGATTTGAACAAAATTAATTTCAAATGAACGGGCTACCTAGGAAACCCTTAACTTTTGAATTTCATTAGGATTGGACATGTGGTTCAAAAGTTATGGAAAGAAACGTGTTCTCGAGACTATTTAATCTCACTCATGTTTCTCAGAGATGGCTAGACCGATTTTCATAAAATTGGTGTCAAATGGAAGGTCTAGTTGCCCCATAAGACCCTATCGATTTTTTTTGAAATCGGACTATTACTTTGCCTGTTATTTTTAAAAATGTGAAATCCAGTTATGAAAAGCAAAATATTTACAAGACTACTTGAACTCACTCACTTTTCTCAGAGATGGCTGAACCGATTTGCACTAAATTAGTGTCAAATGAAAGGTCCAGCTACCTCATTACACCCTATTGAATTTTACTGTAATCGGACTGTAACTTCGTCTGTAATGTAGTGAAATGTTAAAAAAACGAAACTTCATTATCTCAGAAACTACACAACCGATTTGAACAATATTGATATCAGATGAACGGGCTAGTTAAGGGTTAACTGATGAATTATGATTGAACAAGTGGTTTCATAATTCGGCTGCTATATACGTTCCCATTTCATTCGATTATTTTAAATTGTTAAAGCAACGAAAGTCTATTATCTCAAAGATTACACAACTTTTTTAACATAACTAGCGTCATACGAACAAGTCATCTCAAAAACTTAAAAATAACTAACTTCATAACAACTTGATATGTGGTTTAAAAGTTATGGAACAAAAAGAAATTTGAAGACTATTTAAAACTATACCTGTTTTGATCAATATACGTGGCCTCAACATAATTTAAATGTGGTTTCGTACTATTTGAACGTTCCCGGTATCGCTCGTGATGAAATTGTTCGAAATTAAAAGTCATTTCTTTTATTTCGCTATTTCTCGAGCGCTAACCTTACGTCAAATTTCCTATTTTATGCTTTAATTACAACATCAATATTTTAGAACCCTAAGAGTGAATATACTTTTATTTAGTTAAAATGAGAAAGGCTGGGTCTGACCGCTAGGTGGATTAATTTAGGTTTTTTTAATTCTTTTAGCACCAATATTTAGTGGTTAATTTGTAGTTTCGAAATCCAATTTGTGGTAATTTGTGGTTGAGTAATTTCTGAGAAATTTTCAGAAAACTGAGTCAAGCCACCTCTGAAAATGATTTCGCTTCAAATGAATCGGAAAACGATGATATATACATCAATCGAAAGCTCTTAATTTGTGGTTCACGAAAATGTAGCTTTTGTAGGCATATTCATAATAAAATAATTAAAAAACTATTATTTAAATTTTTGAACATTGTTTACCTTTTGTTGTCAACACCGACCGTACGCGGCGCTGGTAGACCATCAAGATGATTTTTTCTCAGAAAGCTTTCGTGTAGCGATGAGTATGGTGAAACTAGAGATACTCAGAGGAAGAGATATGCGGTGAGCCAAACGAACCGTCAAAATTGGAGCCAAACGAACAAGAAAGGTAACACCACATTGAGAGGTATTGCAATCAGGTACAAAAAAGAACATGTTTATTTCTATACGATTTTTTGTTCTTTTGCCAATAAATGAATTAAGAATGCTGTGAGTGATTTTTACCCGGAGTTCAACAAACCTTGTGTCTAGATAACAAAATAAGTGAAGGTGTATAAAATTAAACATAAGCATAAAATATATCACCTTAACAGTTTTTGCGAAGCACTTCACTATTCTTAAGGACTTTCACCGTCACCACCGATTATACAAGTCGAATGTTAGTCAACATTGCGCTTTGAGAAGAGATCTGGCACCTCTGACATATGAAACCCAGCTGCCGAATTGGCGATTCTTTTCACCGCGAATCTCTTCCTCTGAGTATTTCTAGGTAAAACAGTATGTAAACAGCAGGGATACTATATGTGCAGATTTGCTGCGAAATTCAAATGTTGATCAATTAGCAGATATTTGTAGTTGACAAGCCTCCGTTTGTTTTACGTAAATTTCCTCAAAATAAGTGAAGTTTTACGTAGACATGCGAGCGTAATTTTCTCGATCTTTGGTCGAATCATTTCCGGAAATGTAGTTTTGCCGTTTACCGATTGTTTGAAAAAAAAAAAACCTAAATTAATACACCTAGGGGTGTGATCTGGTCTTTCTCATACAAAATCTAGTATATGTTAAAATCTATTAGCACATACGTTTTAACTCTTGGAATAAATTACAGCCTGATAATAATAAGAACAATTTTTTGTTTCGATGAATATAATAATATTTTGGTAACCAACTACGCAACTGTATTCGACTGTTGGGTATTTTAGAAACCGGAATGATGCCTGAAGATCGGGAATGGGCCTTAGAACTGTAGGGAACGGTTGAAACGCATGGTAAATGCCCAAAGGTTTGAGTCCTGACTAGAATTAAAATTCGATATTTTCTCGTCTCAGGAATATGCTACTACAACTACCCCCTGAATAATAAAACAAAAAAGCTTTCAACGGCAGCGACAACTGTATGTCGTATATACTGCCCCTGTTTACATAGTTGACGTAATAACCAACACCATCGTTGCGAGAATAACGCGTTTTTGTTATTTTAACCCAAATCATTATATTGAGATGCAATTTCAACACAAAAGTCTGTCAATTTTATGAAGATTGATGTTTGAAAAGAGGCCCCATGAGGCCCCAAGAGGGATTATACGAGTCGACCCGTGGTAATTGATCCAGAAAAACCGCTACGCCAGTTTATGCGAATAAACATGTATTTTTCTAGGAGATTGTTCGCATAGCTTGGCGTAAAAACTCGACTACTTCCTACTCTGCCTCGCAGTTGAATTAGTTTTATCAATCGTGTTATCGATTAAGTTTACCCACCGTATTATACACACACGTTTTATTTATTTCATCTGATGCAAATATTCACTAGTAAGGAAAAAGAACACGATGACTTTACACCTTCCTGAGGCTGAGTGTTTTGTGAAAATAATAATATACAATAGAATTTTTTAATCCCACTTTCCCCTTTACCCCTTTCCATGGAATATTTGTCGAATTTAACGACTTAACTTAGACAAGCAGGCAGTTGTTAAACAGTCGAATAAAACGAATTAACATAAATAATTGCACCTTGTATGGAGTGACGCCAGTTTTTGCAACCAATTGGCAGTTACGCCAAAACGTTTTTCCAATATTTCTCAAAAGTTTCAGAACAAAGTCGTTTTCTTTTTGTTTGTAGTGTATGTATCTTAGGGAAAGGGAGCTGAATCAACGAAAAAGTGCATTTTGGTCATTTTGGCTCTTACGTCAACTATGTAAAGAGGGGCAGTACAGTAAGGTCGCTTCTTACGCGGGTTGCTTTCCTCCATTACTCAAAAACGGTACAAGATATCGACCTCATTTCAATCACGTTTTCCGTTTTAGGCCACGAGTGATCATATATCAGTTTTTAAAAAAAATCACAATTTTTGGTGTAAATACTCAAAATTTAAAATATTGAATTTTGGTCTCTAGATTGGCCACTATCATATTCAAACGAGGTTTTAACGTTTTAGGACGGTTTTCATTGTTATACCCTGGATTCTCTTTTTACGCGATTGATACGTGCGCGCAAAAAAAGAATCGCGTAAAAAAAATCGCGTAATTTCGAACAAATCGCGTTAAAAAAATTCGCGTAATTTGGAGCAAATCGCGTAAAAAAAGATCGCGTCGCTACAAAACCTTTCGCTATGTGGTAAGTGTGTGTGTGTATGTGTGTATGTATGTCTATGTATGTGTATGTGTGTGTATGTTTGTGTGTGTGTTACATATTGGCTCATAAAGAAATATTTCAAATGTCACACATCGCGTAATTTCAAGAAAATCGCGTAAAAAAATCGCGTAATTTCGAGAAAATCGCGTAAAATAAAATCACGTAAAAAAAAGTCGCGTAAAAACAGAATTCAGTGTATTTGCAACTCAAAAAAGCCGTTTTTTTACGCGGGCCCATACACATTTGGAACGCATCCCCCGCGTAAAAAACGACCTTAGTGTATATGAACGACTGTCGATATGTTCTAGATAACCCACTAGCACTAACATCGGCAGGTGCCAGTACTATGCTCATGCAACGCCGCGTACGGTCGATGTTGACAACAAGAGGTAAACAATGTTCAAAAATTTAAATAATAGTTTTTTAATTATTTTTTTATGAAGTATGCCTACAGAAGCTACATTTTCGTGAACCACAAGTTAAGAGCTTTCAATTAATGTATATATCATCGTTGTCCGATTCATTTGAAGCGAAATCATTTTCAGAGATGGCTTGACTCAGTTTTCTGAAAATTTCTCAGAAATTACTCAACCACAAATTACCACAAATTAACCACTAAATATTGGTGCTAAAAGAATTAAAAAAAAAATACTTTGTCAAGCCATCTTGAAATGAGCATGCTGAATACATAATTCTTCTCAGATAGAATTGATTATTTCACAAATATATTGGAGTGGTAATATTCCAAAAAATCCGAACACCGTTTAGTATTCTGTTCTGAAAATATTATTCGTAGTCGTGAATGTTGCTAAATGTCCAAATTTCAATGCGGATTTATCAATGTTCGATAATCGAAGGACATAGATACGCATACCAACTTCTAAATGGAAAAAAAATCTGGACCATTATTTCAAAACTCAACTTTTATTAGTCAGCCAATAAAACAAAGACTTATGTCAAACATTACATACTAAAAAAAGTTTGATGAAAACAAAATAAAATACTATAAGGTATACAGCCCTAGGGTTGTATGAAATGGTGACGTGGGACTAAACACTGTAATTAGGGGATTTTTTGTTCCAAAATATACAGAGTCCGCAGACAGAATCAATGTGTTTGCTCGGTGACTTACGTACTTTTATTTTCAGCCTCAGAATAAAAATATCGTTTATATTTGGCGATATTATGCCTGTAGAATTTTTTGTGCAAACAACATGTGTTTGACAAAGCACAAGCTTATCGTTATTGTTTAAGAAGCACCAAGAATTTCCAAATCCAATGATACTTACGTTATCATAATGAATGTTTTGTCTTATTTAACTCTGATTAAATCAAATTCATAATATGAATCTTACTTTCAAAATAATATAGAGGCCTTACGAAAGTTCATTAATTGGCAAACATAAGAAGATATGTTGAACAAAATTATCAACAAGTTTCAGCAAAAAATCGTAGCAATCGACAATTCCATTTTTGTTTTTTGCTTGGCATTTTTTTTCATTTGCCTGCAATTACATTCGCTGTATTACGAAGACAGTTCATAAACGTTTATTATGGAAAAGTTTGAAATAATAAAATATCATCTAACAATTTTGAAATGTAAGAAAAAAATCGGAATGAATCTTAGTAAATGGACCAAAAATTCACAAGCATTCACCGGCTCTTACTCTGATATAAATTTGTGTATTTGTAGAAGTTAAACTTTCGATACTATCCGGTCACGATTATTTAGTGAATATCGAATATAAAATATAATGAATATAACTTATAACCGTTGCAAAAATGTACAATTCTTGTTGAGTAATTTATGGTAATCATATTCATGAGATAAACTGTCAATCACCATCAGCAGCAGCATTGCAGTTTATCCTCGATTGCACACGAATAGAAATGTACGAACAGAAGTGTACCACTGCAATACGAATAGTACCGCGCGCTGCAGTACGAATGGAAGTGTACCGCTGAAATGTACGAATAGAAGAGTACCGCTGCAATCATAGACGAAGAGATACTTTCTGCTTTCTGCGCCACTGATACTGTCTGACAGCAAGTTCAGGAATTGTTAAAGAATGGGGATTGTTTCAAACTGTTCGGAAAACGTTTACCTTCGGGACATCACATTAGTCTAAGCTCATGGAAGCAAAAATAAATTGACCTATTGGGACGGGGAGACTCTGTCAATTTTTCTTCGATATTGATACAGATAGGGGAAAGTAGGTAAAGACGGACACTGCGGGTAAGATGGACACTTTTAATATTTCACAAACTAGAATGTATTATGATAGTTGAGTGATGCGAATGCCTTCTTTATAGTGTGTTAATGCTTTTGAGTTGCATTATCGGTTTTCAGCAAGCAAACTGTCAAATTTGTAAGTAAAACAAAGAATATTTTCGTGAACGCGCAATTTGATGTAATTTTTATTCCACGGAAAATAGTGAAAAACTCGTGAAACTCACGAGTTTTCATTTGTTCACAATAGTAAAGTGATTAATTAGTCTTTCCTCGGTTTTCTAGTGAAAATCCAGCAGATTTTCGATGTTCCGATGAAGAGCTACGATCGTTTGAAAAATTTACAACCAGGTCGGGCAAGACGGACACATTAAGGTAGGGAAAGATGGACATACGGATTTTCCAAGAATTTTCACATGTAGCATCTGTTGTGTACTACAGATGTTCACAATGTACACCTGCGAGAAAAACCAGCAGATATTAATCACTTAGCAGTTAGAACAGGCCTTATAGGCGGAGAATTTTCGCCTTCATCCTAACCCATCCTCTCAAACTGTTCACGTGATGTATAGATGGACTCTAATAACGTAGAGTAATGTATGGCCATCACTTAACACATAAATCAAAAGAATACTCAACGTACTACATCTTTTTTGTGAGTGTCCACCTTTACCTTCGTAGTGTCCATCTTACCCACCCCAAGTGTCCGTCTTTCCCAACCATGTCAAAAAAACAGCAATTTGTAGTCTTATTTTTGAAGACCCAAAACACATAAAACTTGGAGGACGTTCACTAATACCAAAAATGATTATGAAAAGAAATGACCCTCAGTTTCAATTTGTATGACTACTGCGATCTAAATAGCAATACCTAAGCAATTATTTAGATTAAACCTTAGGGTGTCCGTCTTTACCTACTTTCCCCTAATATCACAGTGAACGGTTGGTGTCCATTCACGTCGTCTGTGCTAGGAATGCTTGCATGTAATTGGTTCATTGTTCGCGTAAATTTGTTATTGAAACTTTTTATCAATTTTAACGCTTAGGAATGAAATTAGAGTGATAACAATCATATAGCAAAATTGTTCTACATTTTATCTATCCAACAACATATTGGTTATTGTTATCCATCATGTGGTTATGCTGTTATTAACGTTTGAAATCTGACGCAACATTTGCCAGTTTCATTACCAGTTTTACAAAATGCATCTCAGTATAGTAAACAAAGACGTAGTCCCACGTCAAAAATTGAAAACTAAACCCGATGTCTAGATAAAAGGTTTTTCATCTTTTTGCTTGAACGCATACTTTTCTTGAGATGCAATTTTCTTAAGTAAGTGTTTAGGTCCTCAAGTAGAAATTAGATCGCTTTTTACAAATAGGGTCCTTTAAGTTTCAACATGTAACTGAGAACATTCTAATTCCCAATTTTCTTACAGCGGGTCGCTAGTGTACTTGTGAGTTTTCCGTCACAGAAAGTATTTTATTTATTTTAGGATCAACTCATATGCTGGAGCCATATTAGGAGATAACACCCTGGTGTCTTCGGGAAAGTTATTGGGTATATATAGGGCTACACTAGGGTGGGGCTTATTTTCAAAAATGTTCGCGAGACCTGTTTTCCCAGGCAAAAAGACCTCCTTGGGGTTCAATAAGCAACATATAAAAAATTGGTTGATTTTCATTAAGGTCTAGAGGTGGCGCAAAGGACCTAAAGGTCAAATTTTAAACGAAAGCAATTTTAGAACAAAACATATGCCTATAAAGGTAAACAGGTGATTTTGTGACCCTATGGGCGTAAATTTCGTCCGTTTTGCGTTAAATTCAACCGTTTTTGAGATATTCGCAATTTCAGTGTACACTCTTGCAATCTCGGGGTATGTGATTATAAGAAAATGCACAATGTGTTTCTATAAGTTAACACGTCATGTTCTCGAATATATTCTTGTAATAGACATCATTGTTCCTCCGAAAAGAGTGCAGAAGAGAAAGAAAAAGAAAAGGAAAAGCGAAAATATGAAACGTCACAAACTTGAAATTTACTAGTTCCTTCAGATTAAATACAAGCAATACGCGCATTTGACCTTTCTTAGTTTTCCTTTTTCCATTCTCTTTCTTTCTCTTTTGCACTCTTTTCAGAGAAACAATGATGTCTATTGCGAGAATATATTCGAGAACATGACGTGTTAACTTATATAGGCACATTGTGCATTTCCTTATAATCACATACCCCGAGATTGCAAGAGTGTACACTGAAATTGCGAATATCTCAAAAAACGGTTGAATTCAACGCAAAACGGACGAAATTTACGCCCATAGGGTCACAAAATCACCTGTTTACCTATATAGGCAAATGTTTTGTTCTAAAATTGCTTTCGTTTAAAATTTGACCTTTAGGCCCTCTGCGCCACCTCTAGACCTTAATGAAAATCAACCAATTTTTTATATGTTGCTTATTGAACCCCAAAGAGGTCTTTTTGTCTGGGAAAACAGGTCCCACGAACGTTTTTGAAAATAAGCCCCACCCTAGGCTACACACTAGTCCCAAGTTAAGCTTTCGGCACCGGTGACTCTCCAGACGACCCGGAATCGCCGTAAAGAAGATCTTTTTCCCAACAGTTATGAGGTTACGCAACACGTTCCACCATCAACGAGTGGTTTCTGAAGACGTGATGCTCCATGACTACGTTCGAAAATTTACTTCTTTTACGCCAGGTACGAAATTCTGGTGACAACCTCTGATCATATCTCAACCAAAAAACCATTTTCATTTTAGTTGCCTGTCAGAGTGGTTTAGGGAAAACTGATAAGCTTTAGGATCATCTGATTACGATACATTTAGTGCTGAATTATTCAACTAAAAAGGGTGAGTCGAGAATTATTGCGACACCTTAGATTGTTTGGTAAATCGGTTATAGGGTAAAGAACGGCTTAAGCAGTGGCACCTATTTTAATCAGTCAAGGGAAACGGGCCTCAACTCCTGCATTTTGATCAATATCGACAATTTTAATGATGTAAACGAAAACTTTAATTGTCTAACTGTCTTACGAATATAAGAAATACTGTTAATCACAAAGAAATCTGCGAACAAACATCAACCGAAACAAATCAACCAAATTGCAGCCATTCAGGCGCCTCTTCGGGTACTGAAAAAATCGCCGCGCACAGATGGCAAGTGTTAAAAATAGGTTCGAGGTGATTGGAATAGTGTCCCCCGATTGGTAATTTTAACTGATTATTGTTAACTTTTGCTAACTTAGTTTTACAATCTGAAAACACGTTCTGAGAGAGAAAAAGATAGAGAACAGGTTGATATATTTAAGCTTGAATTTTACCCAACACATTTCGAGTATTTAGTCTCAATACACACGCGGCTCCTAAAGCTGCTTAGAATATGTTCCCTACCCTAATTATCACATAAAAATCAAATTTTTACTTCAGGTTACATACATCGGTCGATTTTTTGGATTGATTTTAGTAAATACTCGAGTTTTATCTACTTTCTCGCCAATAAAATTTCGTCCGTCGTCTCTGCATAGATCATTCGATCGGACGGAGTTCAGAAAAGTATGGTGGGTTCTCATATCTTTTGGCACATAAATCGTAGATTTCGTGTAAGTTTGCGGAAAAATTCGGCGACTTGTACGTTTACAAACTGGATGGTTTCTTAGCCTTCTGGACGAAACTTTGCAAAACATAAAGTTTTTTACCAGGTCTCACGTCTAAATGTTCGGACTCCGCTTGAAATGAACGCTGACTCTTGGCACTATCAATCGTTAGTGGTTGTTTTCTCATGTCACGATGCAACAGCTCAGGATTTTTCATGTGAATGAACAAAATCCTCTCACGAACAGTTTTCCTATTTTCTTCTATCTCGACCAGAATCTCACTGACAACTGCAAAACTGAGCTTTCGCTCTCAAGGGCCTATTTAAAAGGCACGGCATTTCCAATACCAAATGAAACCGTTGATTTGATAAATCAACCGTTTTCCACCATTTACATAGCATATGATTTAAGAGTGAAAATCAGATAAGTTACTTCAAAAAGAAAGAAAAAACAACAGACAGGTTTATACAGGCCTACCTTATCACGATAGACTGAATTCACAGACATACATAAATTTTTCTGTTCGATTTTACTACATTGATTATCACATAACTGAAACATGCAAAAAATAGCAGCGTGCGGCGTTCCCGAAATTTCATAGTTTCGAGTTATATAGTAATTTATTATTCAAAATTGTTGTGCTGCTCAGACGAAGAGGTGCCTAATGTGTGGCCGAGGTTAAGCTAATATTTCCACCGAACTTTATTGTCTACCGAAGGAATTTGCTAGCCGAAGTTGTAAATATTTCAAACGCAACTGCGCACCTCTACTCTCTAGTAGAGATGGTCGGGTTTCGGTTTTTCAAACCCGAAACCCGAACCCGACCCGTACCCGTCGGGTTCGGGTCGGGTTCGGGTTTGAAAATTTTCGAAAGTGTCGGGTTCGGGTAGGGTTCGGGTTTGAAAATTTTTGAAGGTGTCGGGTACGGGTCGGGTTCGGGTTTGGTGGAAAAAAAATTGTCGGGTTCGGGTCGGGTTCGGGTTTGAAAGTGTCGGGTTTAGGTCTGAAAACCCGAAACCCGACTATATCAAATGAGCATTTTTATAAGATAATGATGTCTAATTTCATGCAACTGTAAAAATCACTAACATTTCAATACCATTCGAGGCTCAAAGTTTCAGGGCAACCTCGAATCGATACAAAAAATCGACCTCCCCAAAAAAAATCTCGGGTTCGGGTCGGGTTCGGGTTTCACAGTTTCGGGTTCGGGTCGGGTTCGGGTTTCACAAAAATAAAATTTTCGGGTTCGGGTCGGGTTCGGGTGTGATCGAAAAAAAAATTCTCGGGTTCGGGTCGGGTTTGATCGAAAAAAAAATCCCGGGTTCGGGTCGGGTACGGGTTTGAAAAAAGCCAAACCCGACCATCTCTACTCTCTAGACACCCGCTGGCAGGTGAAGCACTCATTCCTATTTTTGAAGCATTTTTCATGTTTGCTACAACCGCTGTCTGTTTGAATATAAGAGATTTTTCTTGTCAGGTTTGCAGGATGGCTTTTGCTCTCTTAGCTCCCTACAGCAGCAGTGCAAATTCTTTAACAGCTGGTAGAGAGCATGATTTCTGTGCTCATTGAGCATGACGTACCTATGTTTTCCAGCTTTCTCTCGTACGGAATATGTAATGAATGTCTAAAAGTAGCCAACGCAAGCAAAGTGTAGCAACCCCGCTCCTCCTGTCGTTCACAGATTTAACGTCTTGGGAAGCTACGATATTCGCATCACATATTGTACACTATTCCCGATTCTTTGACGAAATTAAACATTTTCCTAGAGCTGAGGAAAACTTTCTGTTTATTTATGATGAGCTCCGTGCCGTAATACATTTGACCTGTCTCGGCATGGAATTGACGAGAACGATATTTGTTACATATGCTCAATGCGTGCCTTGAATGAGAAGGAAATACATATAGGTAATACCGACAAAGAGTAGCAAGCTTACTTGCTTTGTATTGTTCTTGATGAGAATTACAATGCAGACAATTTTACAGTCTGGTTTAGTAAAAATCTGCTGCTTGTTGGAAACAATAATAATGTTAATTATAATTATAGTTGCTCTCTTTACAGCTCGATTTTTTTTATCCTGAAATTGTTATTCTTAAATCCAAGCTTGAAAACCATCCTTCTTGTTATCAAAACTAATTGACAACCTACAAGAAAAAAACTTTCTTTAGAAGCCTCCCTCATATTAGCATGTTTCTTATTACTGTAGCTATAACCATCATTATCACCGGCATCTCCGACGTCAGTTGTCGCGCCTCGTTTGACATTTTTCGGTTGACTGACAAAGATTCTAATAGCGCAGAAAAATATTGGTTGAGATGAAGAGGCACAAAAATCTATGCAAATGGCGGATCAACATCACCTACGTTCATCCCGTGCCCTTCAATCTGTGAGTACAGAAAGGTAGCGCGTATTCATGGACTTTCTACATTTTGCATGAACCGGCATAGAACGGTTCATATAAACTGATAGTAAATTCGAGCTTACCCACAAAAGAAAAAACCTTACAAAACGTTTCATAAACATACGTTGTTCTGAAACATTCATTATATATTACGTATTATGATTTATATTAAGATGTTGAGTGAAGTGTGTTTTTCACGACATCAATATTTATTCTCACTTTGTAAGCAACCTAATATATGCGTTTCGACACAACTTTTTAGCGAGCCTTTTTCGGAAAATTGTCGGTGTGGCTGTTTAATATGTATTAAGCTGCGTTTAAGCGACAGCACCTACCGCCTAATAACAGCAATTGATTCTGTCGTCTGAATGACGACTGCATTCTTCCAGTGTTCATATTGGCGGTTGACAATTAAAATTACATAAAACGCTTCAACATTAGCATGAGCAGGTCGTTATGGTTGGGTAGATCGTAAACCGGTTAACAGTTTGTTTTGATATGATTAGCAAATACGTTTGCGTCAGTCCACGTACAGTATTCCGCTTTTATGGATTGGAAATGATAGACTAACAACAAATCGTCGACTTAAAGCGCAATATTTTTCCATCTATCATCTAATGTCACCATATGCTGGCATCCCAATCCGCAATTAGTAAGAAATTCGAAACGGAAAGATAAATACATACACGCACAGTAGCAACCTACACATTTTTATAATCTCGATTAATGCAACTTTCCGACTAATCAATGTGCGCTTATATTGGTATTCTGGTGCGCTGGTGATTATACCCCTCTCGCTCTACTGACTGGAGTCTGTTTTGGCAAGGTCGAGTGCAAACAATTATTCATCACTGTCAGACCTTGGATCTTGTATCGCAACGAAGCAATTGACCATGTACCCCAATCGAAAATGTATTGAGTCGTCAACCGGTACGGCCTGCTATCGCTGTCCCTATACAGACAGGTCAGTTTTTTTTGTTTCTTTCTACCCAAAGATGGTAATCAGCGGTGTACTAATTTATACTGCAAATATTGTGTTGTTCCCAAGTAGCGAAATAATTGTGGCTGATGACGTTTTTATATGCCTTTCAATTAGAAATTTATTCAAATCGTTATTTCAAATCTAAAATTTCTGATAAGATTGAAAACCAAGAGACAAAGCCAAATTAGAGTTTATAACCTTACACTGCAAAAAAAGCTGTCGCTAACGAAGGTGTATTTCCAAAACTTATGTCGTGCATTAAACAATGATTTTAGATTATATAAGTATCCAGTCTATTTTTAAAATCGATCTAAATATATTAATTTGTAATCCAGATCAAGAAATAATGATAAACAGAAGTAGTTGACTTTACTATATTATTGCTCGAGCGAAGAAATTCACAGACGCTAGTGAAACGAACTTGAACGAAAACATTTGCAATGGATATGCTAATACCACAGACTAACAGACAAAACACTTTGAATAAATTATAGTTCGAATTATACCAGTACCGTCTGCCGGGGTGAGATTAAGTCACGGGGGTGAGATTAAGCCAAAACGGGAAATGTTTGTATGTTAAATTACTTGAGATTTCTAGAACCTAATACCTCAAATTCAATACTTTATGGAACGTGACATATTTATTCACAACTTCAAATATAATATAGATAATATCAGTGAACTGTTTCACTTAAATAATGTTTCAAAGTACAGGGTGAAAAACATGCGCAAATAACGCTATCCAAAAATGTCCAAGGCAAACCAACCCGTTCAAGAAATCTCATCAACTTACTGCTCAGTCGGTACGTTAGAATGTCGTCTTGAATATGTTGAGGAAATATTATGCAATAAATCTGTTTTGGCTCATAAATTAATGTTTTTCCAAACTGTACACTTTTCGAGCCCTTTTGGAGTGAGATTGTGCCAAGCTATGATGAACGGTACAACGTACGGAATTCATATTTACGACAAAATTATATCAGTATGCACCAAAACACTTGCATTGTTTACATAGGGTGTATTGTCTAGCCAAGGTATTATTTGAAATAATGACTAAAAGCTTGAGAACAGTAAGCTAACAACTGTTAAATGGAAATTTACACTGACCTCCCCAGCTGGTCTCGAGGAACGATGGTGGCCTAACAAGCCAGTTGTCGTAGGTTCGAGTCTCGGTTCAGGAGAGACTGTTAGTGTCAGTAGGATCGTAGCGCTAGCCCCGCAATCGTCCTGTACACTCAACAGTTGGCTGCGAAGTCTGTGTATAGTAAACAGAAGGTCAAGTTCCGAATCGGAATGTAGCACCAAGGCTTTGCTTTGCTTACACTGACTGATATTACTTATGGAATGTAACAAAATTTTGTACACCGATTCTATATTAACTGATGACTTTTTCAGCGAGGAAGGAGGGTTGCGGGTACGTTTCCAGCGGTTTTGAGATCTCCAATGGAATATACAGTGGTCAATGACATATAATAATTGAAACGAAAAGTCTTCTCAGGCCTTATGTCCTAACGTTTTCTTTTTCTGAGCTACCTGAAGACGCCACTATGTGTATAGAGACTGTCTATAAGCCACGTTCTCATAATTGGTTACTCCAGATCATATCCAGTCATACATTTTTCTACAATTCATATGAAACGTAGTTTCTGGTCAACCCCCTACAGCCCCTTAATAGTCCACGTTGTTTATGGTAGACCCTATATTTACTGTTTTATCATCTTATTCATGTGAATAATTCGTTGATACACTACTGTTCATTTTTCAGGTATTAATGTCAACTTTTTGTTTTTGGCACAATCTCACCCCATAGAAGGGGTCAGATTAGGCCAAAGTTCATTAAATTCTAGCAAAATTATAGTTTATTGTAACTTAACCATATTTGCGGCAGTCGTTAACTAAACATTTAAGTGTGCATTGACGTGATTTGGATCAAACTCTTTGCCTAAATGTGTACATTACAAGCTAAGGAACAAAAATGTATCCTTATTTGGCACAATCTCACCCCGGCAAACGGTACTTTATGTTAGTAACACTAGCACCATCTGCAACCGTGTGCGCAAGACGCAGCGTATTCTTCAACGCAAGCGTACATGTGTCGAACTGGGAACCACAAAATATGAAATAAATAATACAAAATATTGATTTCGCCGCCTCCAAGAACATAACCATACGTAGTACCTACTCCCAGCATAGCCTTCCATGTCGGTACACCTGGAGATCACCACAACAGACTGAAACACAAATCGATTACGTTTTGATTTGCGAAAGGCACTTCTCAGATATCATTGACGTCCGAGCCCATCGTGTCACAAACGTCGCGATCCTGACCACTGTCTCTGACGGTCAATATGCGCCGAAGACTTTCGGTTGTGAAGTTAAGGATACTATCAAGCAGCTCAAGAACAACAAATCATCTGGAAAGGATGGCATCGCAGCGGAACTTATCAAGCTGGGCTCGGAAAGGTTGGCTTCATGTCTGCATCAGCTGATAGTCAGGATCTGGGACACAGAACAGCTACCGGAGAAGTGGAAGAAGGGAGTAATATGCCCAATATACAAGAAGGGTGATAAGTTAAAATGTGAGAACTACCGAGCGATCACGATTCTCAACGCAGCCTACAAAGGGCTTTCGCAGATTATCTTTCGCCGTCTCTCGCCGCTAGCTCGAAAGGTTGTGGGAAGTTATCAAGTCGGTTTTGTGGATGGGCGATCGACAACAGACCTAATCTTTACGCTGCGGCAGATCCTCCAAAAGTTTCGCGAATACCAAGTCCTCACGCGCCATCTATTCATCGATTTTTAGGCCGCTTACGATACTATCGACCTACAAACTATGGAAAGTTATTGACAACAATGGGTTCCCTGCGAAACTAACAAGACTGATTAAGTCTACGATGGATAGTGTACAATGCTGTGTTAAGTTTTCGAGTGCGGTATCAAACCCGTTTGAACTACGCAAGGGACTTCGACAAGGTAACGGTCTTTCCTGCCTACTGTTCAACATTGCGCTAGATAATGTTATGAAACGTGCGGCCTTCAACATGCGAGGCACGAATAAATCCAGCCTCGCTCACGACATGGACCTTGTGAAGCAGAAAACGTTGGATTGAAGGTGAATACATCAAAGACCAAGTATCTGCTAGCAGGGGGAACCGAGTGCGATAGGGCCCGCATAGGCAGTAGCGTAGTGAACGACGGAGATCGAGGTTGTTGACCAAATGTGTACCTCGTATCATTAATAACGTCAAATAGCAACTGAAGCAGAGAAATCCGCAAACGTACTTCACAAGACGTTGAGGATTTCACAAGACGTTGAAGTCTGGCAAACTCCGCCCCCGTACCAAGTGCACCATATACAAGACGCTCATAAGACCGGTAGTCCTCTACGGGTACGAGACATGGATAAAGCTCGAGGAGGACTTGCAAGCACTAGCCGTTTTCGAAAGACGCGTGCTTAAAACCATCTTCGGCGAAGTATGAGAATGAAGCTGTCGCATCTCTACGGCGAGCTTAATATCCAGAAAGTCGCTAAAGCTGGAAGGGTACACTGGGCGGGACATGTCGTAAGAATGCCGGACAACAATTGGTTGGATCAAGTGAAGCAAGATCTCGGAAATGTAGGACGCTCAAGAAACTGGAGACAAGCTGCCATAGACCGAGTGCGTTGGCGTAACATTGTGACGCAGGTGAAATCCTGAGGGATGTTTCACCAGGAAAGTAGGTAAGTAAAATGTACAGGCTTTAGAAACGCGATGCGGTTTTTTAGCAGTTGCATTTTTCGTTTTGAAAACGTTTTTCACGAAATTATCATTTAAAGTTTCTGTTGAACAGGAACAGTTTTAGATGAATAATGCCCAGTATGAACAGGTTAAAACACAACTAATCTTTACTTTAATGTATTCAATCAAGGTTAAGAGATTATATAAAACAATGAAATGTATTGCAAACCATAAATTTGTATTTTTTCTTCATCGAACAAAAAGGTTTTTTGGGTCTTATCAACCAATAAGACCTTCTTCAATCAAAATTATCATTGTTCTTCACGAGTCAACAGAGTAAGTACCGTGGAATGGGGTGAAATAGATCAGTGGGGTGAAGTTGATCACCTGAAAAATCGTGATACAAAATACTAATCAAATAATACTGATCTTACAACACTAGGCAATGTTTACGTGTCCTAAAATGCAACTTTTGCAAGATTCACATACCTGTCAAAGTTAACCGTTGCATGCCCGGTGTAATTTTACATATTTTCGAAAAATGATTCTACCTCAGTCAAAGCTCAATCAAATCTGATCGAATAAGTTTCCAAATAACAATAAAAAGTTCTGAATCTACTTAAAGTAATCTTAACTGAGGGTTAATCACGTTAAGTTTGAAGAATTGAGTAAAGTATGATAAAAGCCCAAAAAATATAATTTTCAACAATGACCATTAAACCATTAAGGTAATACTTATGAATTTGCAGAAACCGAATTGAAATCGACCTAACGATGATCAAATGAGAGCAAATTTAGCAAAATGAGCTCGTGAACCAAAATGAATAAATACCTGAACCTGAAATATCGTTACTTTCGTTTCCAAACTACCCTTGATTGATATTTTTCAGTTCATAAATAATCGTTTATCATGAGCATATCGAAAAAAGCACAGAATACAATAGAATGTATGGATTTAAAGGGTGATCAATTTCACACCGAGATTTACCACAAGTCACAAGGCCTAACAAGCCAGCCGTCGTAGGTTCGAGTCTCGGCTCGGGAGAGACTGTTAGTGTCAGTAGGATCGTAGCGTTAGCCCCGCAATTGTCCTGTACACTAAACAGTCGGCTGCGAAGTCTATGTATAAATAAACAGAAGGTCAAGTTCCGAATCGGAATGTAGCACCAAGGCTTCGCTTTGCTTTGCAATTTCACCCCGATTTATCTCATAGATAACCTTATAGAATTCTCGAATTTATTTCATGAAGTAGACGATAGAAATTTCACCTACAACCATAGAGGTTTTCTAGAGCACATACCAGTACTTGTTTTCACACCGTTCCATGGTACAAGTGGTTCTCTGACAGTCTTAAGACCGAAAATAAATACCCCTACTATTGATTTCTGTAGAGGACCAACGCAAACAGTAACTGGAGACTAGCCAATCTAATTTTCCGATCTAGGTCATATATGTGATAAGTTTAGCTCAATAAAATGTATGTTTCTTCCTTTCGGTTCATTATTTGGTATTATAGTTCTATACTCAATGTCTCCTGAATGATAAAACAAAGTAGTTCGAAAAACTTTTAACTTCACCAGAAAAGTTTTTATAAAATATAAAAATGTATAAAAAAAATCGTTGCAATTATCCATCTTTGGATGCCAGAAAATAAAGTTTTTTCAACGATAAATTAGTAAACTATTGTATAAAAGATTAAAGGAAAGTTCAACTTCAGGTATGACGATTTTATCATTATCATATAAAATGATACATTGAATCTCATAATTTTACATTTCCATGAATGACCTCTAAATGAGGAATAAAATTTTTCAAATCTTTTCCGACAATTTCCCGGAAAAGCAAACAATAAATATCCCAATTTATTCGGACATCACCTGCTCCGAGAATTCGAAGTTATTATTTGACTTTGTTGTGGGATATTTTTAACAGTTCGAACAAAGACAATTGAAAAATTAAAAAAAAAATGCAGAGAGGAGAAAAGTTACAAAATCATCATTATTATAACTTTTGAGTAATGACCGAAAAATTGCCCACAGGGGTTTGTTTGGAGAACTATACAAAAACAGACGACAGAGCTTAAACAAGACCATAAGGCTAATGACATACTGAGGCGTCAAATGAAGCGAAGGGTTGAGCGTATGAGAAGCGGAACAAACAGAAACGTTGGGTGAAGCTTCCTATGACATACTGGAGCGAGCGTCGCAAATGCGTTGTGTTGTCATATTCCTAGATTCCATTAGCGGTTTTGTTTGAAGGGATTATGAATTCGTCCAATGAAAATTGTTTTGCTTGTTCAAGCACGGTAAATTACGGTTTTAGTAAACATAGAGATTTTTTTATGAAATAAAATAATATTTCTGAAGTGAGGTGCGCTACAGACGTAGTAAAAAGTATAAGAAATTATTCAACTAGTTTATAATATCTGTTAGGCTTTGAATAACACATGATATCATTCATAAATGGAGGGTTTAACACGACAATTATGTGTGGTCAAATAATCGAATACGCCTGCGAAAACGCTCACAATATTTAAATTAAAAATACAATAATCAATTATTTTTGTATATTAGTAAACCAGCCTTGAGATACAAGTAACTGGTTTCATTCAAATTAGTCACGAACGCACCCGTCTATAGGTATGCTCGATTGGTGATGATCGCGCGCCTGATTCTGCGGCAGATGATTTCGACTTGATGCGAAGAATGCGGATACACAAAAACAAAAACAAAACTTACGACAGTTCAAGCAAGAATCTACTCCAATGGAGTAAAGCGAAAGAAACACAAACAAGAACGACTCGAAAAACAACTATTTTTTCCAGTGGAAACTTGTTTTTGACATTCTTTTTTTGCTGCTACTTCTTTATCGAAATGATATCTTTTAGCTCTTTCTCGTGGAACGATTGAATTTGTGTATAAATGGCATCTCACCAACACTCATAAACGTGTGCGTTTGAGGTACAATACGTTTAATAGAGTGACCGGTCGATAGTCTACATTTATCCACACTTCTTATACCAACATGGTACCGTGGAATGGGGTGAAATTGATCAGTGGGGTGAAATTTATCACCTGAAAATCGTGATAAAAAATACTAATTAAAAGATATTGCTCTTACAACACTAGGCAATGTTAACGTGTCTTTAAACGCAACTTTTGCATGATTCACATACCTGTCAAAGTTAACCCTTGCATGCCCGGTGCAATTTTCATATTTTCGAAAAATTCTTCTAACCTCGATCCTCAAACCTCAATCAAATTTGAACAAACAAGTTTCAATATAACTAATAATAAATAAAAAAAAGTATTGAATTTACCTAAAGTAATCTTAGTTGAAGGTTAATTACGTTAAAAGCTCAAAAAATGTAATTTTCAACAATGATCATTCCATACCATTAAAGAAATACTGATGAATTCGCAGGAAACCACAAAGATTTTAATTTCAGAGCTAGTTTTTGAGCTTTTGCAACAAACCGAATTGAAATCGGTCTAACGAAGATCAAATAAGAGCAAATTTAGCAAGTGAACCAAAATAAACAAATTTTAACCTGAAATATCGTTATTTTCGTTTCCAAACTAGCTGTAAATGATATTTTTCAGCACAGAAATCATCATTTATCTTAAGCATATCGAAAAAAAAGCACATTGCCAAAAGAATGTATGGATTTCAATGGTGATCAATTTCACCCCAATTTACCTCATAGTACCTTATAGAATTATCGAATTTATTTCATGCAGTAGACGATAGAAATTTCACCAATAGCCATAGAGGTTTACTGGAGCACATACCAGTACTAATTTTAAAATTATACTATTTCGGGAAAAATGTTATAAAAATTGATCAATTTCACCCCGTTCCATGGTACTAAAATAATAACAAATTCTGGATTGATATGACTGGTTATGCGTAGTCATGAATTACAAGATTGTATTTCAAGTGAATACTTTGATTTCATTCCGAGTCTTATCAGCAAGGAGTTTAACCTTTTAACCTTTTTTTATTAGTTTTTAGATCGATGGCCAATATTTTATCACATACAGAGCCGGATTTATGGGGGGGCCCAGGGGGCCCGGGCCCCCACATTTTTAGGGCCCCTACAAATCGACAAAAAGATATTTTCTCTTCAAAAATGAGATTTAATCAAAAGTTCGATTTACAGTAAGAAAATTTGAACAGACCATTTCAATCTGACACTTTCTTTCAGTGTTATTTTTTCGCGAGCGCCAATATCACAACTACATCCATAAGAGTTCACCTTGGATTCTCTTGGAACGACACACATTAACACACCATTCGAATCGAACCAGCGCGCATTAAACGCCTAGAGTATTTTGCGCAGTCTTTTTCAAATTGTGTGCAAATTTTTGCCTGTGGATCGCATTTTTTTCAAATTGCGGTAGTTTTTTTTCAGGTAGCAAGAAAAAAATGTGAAGATGAAACTTATTAAAATAGGTTGCGTGCGACTGTGAAGAATGAAAGGCAGTCAAACTTATCATTATCAAGTTTCGAGTACGAGTATACTGAAGATGTTTAATGTTGATTATTTAATTAATATGTTTTCTGTAAAAAAACTCGTAAAGCATAGTTTACAGTTCCAATTTGACAAGTGAAAAAGCGTAAATTTTCGCTTGTGGAATCTGTCGTGAAAACCCGTTTGTGGAACACGCAGGTATTTCACCACCCTGCAGTTTATAGTTTAAGTGAAGCGAAACTCAGCAAACTCCGAGCGAAGTGAAAATTGGCTGCAACTACCAGAATAGAAACTCACTAGCGCTTGCATGCGTGAAAGAAATAAACCCAAGTGAAAAAGATGAGATCCACAACCATAGATTTCGCTGGATCGAATTTGTTTACAGTTCCAAGCGAAGTGAAATTTTTGCAGGTTGCATTTTTCACGAGCGTGAAAAAATGAACATGTTGTATGAGATTTTCACTTCGTTTGGAACTCTAAATAGGGCTTAAGAAAAAATTCTAACAAATTTTTGGTAATTTTTCAATAGCAAATAAATGCTTTTAACTCGTACGATAAAAAACAGTTTTGTTTTATTTTGGGGCCCCCACTATAACTGGGACCCGGGCCCCCACAATCGTAAATCCGGCCCTGATCACATAGTTGTGCTGATTTTTTAATTATTCCAAACGTTTTTACCCAATGAACTTCGTTATCCTGTCTTTGTTCAGGGTTTGAAAACCTATGTGTTATTTACTTGAAAAAGGAATATTTCGTGTGTGTATGTAAAATGAACGATGTTTCTCAGAAAGAACAAAATAAGCAGAACAATTGATATATGATTTGCTAAAATTAAATATTGATAATTGTGCCGGTCAACTGGTCTAGATGGATGATGCTGGTCTTGTGGTATGATTATGGTCCAACTGGTCGTTTTATGTTTAAAATCTGGCTCGGGAGAGGCTGGTAATGTCAGTAGAATTGAAGCGCTAGCCCTGTGGTTGTTGTCGTGTATACTACTAACAGTTGACTGCAAATCAACAATTGCACCGAGTTTTATTGAGACCGCATTGTCTTTCTGAGATTAACTAAATAGTCATTCGAATGTTCATTGAAGCCATATTGTATGTTCGGAGATTTTTCAACATATTTAAAGACCCTTCTTGTGATGAAGAAAGATGTGTGATCAATCCACTAAAAAGTGAGATGGAAAAATTACTTTTTCATCGAATTAAGAGAGACGTGTGGTCTTCGGCAAAATTTCAAGTGACCTTGAAACACGAAATTTTACCGAAGATATCATGTTCGTATCTCTGCATATTACGAGCCATATAAAGTTTTCTATGAGTGGGCATTTGTTTCCCAAATTTTTTCTTCACAGGTGGCAGTTCCATACAATGAAATAACTATCTTTACACCTTTAAATTGAGGGTACCGTGGAAGCAGCTAACTTTGATAGCTTTTCAAAGTATAAATCTTTCTCCGGGGGTCCATTTTTAAAACAAGTGCTGGATATACTAGAATGCATGTACGATAAAATCGAGTGATGACTGTATAGAATTAATTTTCGTTATAGCGTTTAGATATTCAATCGTGAAAATTCTCGAATATTGGTTAACTATCGTTTTGTTATTTGTTTTAACAAAATATAATGAAAAAATAAAAAAATCGTCATTTCACATGTGCTAAACTTTTGGAACATGTGAACACACTTGCTTAGTGCAATGTCGCATATTCAAAAAATATCAATATGTATGTAACGCTGAATTCGATCAAACATTTTTTTTTTTCATTAGTAAACATCCAAAACTGTTCCACAATACTTTCAGTTTACAATTCAATGCAAATGAATAACCGAATACCAATCACCATCAGAGCTGTGGCACAACCAGCGAGCTGGGAACCGGCTTCTTAGTACTGGGTAAGATGCGCCAACGCGTGATGGGGTGGCAGCCGATCAACGCAAGGATGTGCAAGTTGAGGATAAAGGGCCGGTTCTTCAATTACAGCATCACCAACGTGCACTGCCCACATGAAGGAAGACCCGACGACGAGAAGGAAGCGTTCTACGCGCAGCTGGAGCAGGTCTACGATAGCTGCCCGCGACGGGACGTGAAAATCGTTATTGGGGACATGAATGCTAAGGTAGGCCGGGAGGCAATGTACAGACCGGTAATCGGACCAGATAGCCTGCATGCCGTGTCTAATGATAACGGCCATCGGTGCGTAAACTTTGCGGCCTCCCGTGGTATGGTAGTCCGAAGTACCTTCTTCCCCCGCAAAGATATCCACAAATCCACCTGGAGATCAACCGACCAACAGACAGAGAACCAAATCGACCACGTTCTAATCGACGGCAGGTTCTTCTCCGACATCATCAACGTTCGCACCTACCGCAGTGCGAATATAGATTCGGACCACTACCTAGTAGCTGTGTGCATGCGCTCAAAACTATCGACGGTGTATAACACCCGCCGAAGTCGAACGCCGCGACCAAATATTGAGCAACTGCGGGACGCCGAGGCTGCACAGGAATACGCGCAGCAGCTGGAGGCAGTGCTACCCACGGAAGAGCAGCTTGGCGCAGCTACCCTTGAAGATGGCTGGAGGAGCATCCGATCCGCCATAGGTAGCACTGCTGTAGCGCTACTAGGTACAAGGGTCCCGAATCATAGAAATGACTGGTTTGAAGGCGAATGCAAACGGTTAGTCGAGGAGAAGAATGCAGCACGGGCGAGAATGCTGCAACACGGCACGAGAGCGAACGTGGAACGATACCGACAGGCACGGAACAGCCAAAACTCAGTCCTCCGAAGGAAGAAGCGCCAGCAAGAGGACCGAGATCGCGTAGCGATGGAAGAGCTGTACCAAGCTAACGACACTCGGAAGTTCTACGAGAAGCTGAATAGCTCCCGTAAAGGCTTCGTGCCGCAAGCCGATATGTGCAGGAGCTTGGACGGCAACCTCCTTACTGACGAGTGTGAGGTGATCGAAAGGTGGAGGCAGCACTTCGACGAGCATCTAAACGGCGATGCAGTAGAGCGCGAGGACGGTATAGCAACTGATCTTGGTGCACGCGCAGAAGACATCAGAATTCCGGCCCCTGATTTTCTGGAGGTGGAGGAGGAGATTGGTCGGCTGAAAAACAACAAAGCTGCTGGAGTGGACCAACTTCCCAGCGAGCTATTGAAATACGGTGGAGAAACACTGGCTAGAGCCGTGCACTGGGTCATTGTCAAGGTTTGGGAGGAAGAACGAGTACCGGAGGAGTGGATGGAGGGTATTGTGTGTCCCATCTACAAAAAGGGCGATAAACTGGAGTGCTGCAATTACCGGGCAATCACTCTGTTGAACGCCGCCTACAAGGTACTCTCCTAAATACTTTGCCGTCGACTATCGCCATTTGCGAAGCAGTTCGTGGGGCATTACCAGGCGGGATTTATGGGTGCCCGCGCCACCACGGATCAGATATTCGCGGTTCGGCACGTTATGCAGAAATGCCGCGAATATAACGTGCCCAGACATCATTTGTTCATCGATTTCAAATCGGCGTACGACACAATCGATCGGGACAAGCTATGGCAAATTATGCACGACTACGGTTTTCCGGACAAACTGACGCGGTTGGCCAAAGCGACGATGGATCGAGTGATGTGTGTAGTTCGTGTTTCGGGGGCACTCTCGAGCCCCTTCGAAACCCAAAGAGGGCTGAGGCAAGGTGATGGTCTCTCGTGCCTACTGTTCAACATTGCCCTGGAAGGTGTCATTAGAAGAGCGGGGATTAACACGAGTGGCACGATTTTCCAAAAGTCGGTTCAACTTTTTGGTTTCGCCGACGATATTGACATTGTGGCTCGGACCTTTGTGAAGATGGCGGATACGTACATCGGACTAAAGGCTGAAGCCAAACGGATTGGACTGGTCATCAATGCATCGAAGACGAAGTACATGAAAGGAAGGGGTTCACGTGAAGACAGTAACAGTATCAGTAACCTCCCACCTCGAGTTCAAATTGGTGGTGATGAAATCGAGGTGGTCGATGAGTTCGTGTACCTGGGCTCACTGGTAACTGCCGACAACGATACCAGCAGAGAAATTCAACGGCGCATTATGGCAGGAAATCGTGCATACTTTGGTCTCCGGAGGACGCTTCGATCGAGTAGAATTCGCCGCCGCACCAAGTTAACTATCTACAAGACGCTGATCAGACCGGTAGTCCTCTACGGGCATGAGACATGGACTATGCTTGTGGAGGACCAACGCGCCTTTGCGGTGTTCGAGCGGAAGGTACTGCGTACCATTTTCGGTGGACTGCAGATGGAAAACGGAGTGTGGAGAAGGCGAATGAACCACGAACTGCAGGAGCTGCTTGGGGAGCCATCTATCGTCCACACCGCTAAGATAGGCAGGCTGCGGTGGGCTGGGCATGTTGTAAGGATGTCAGACGACAGCCCGGTAAAGATGGTTCTTGAAACCAATCCGTCAGGGACGAGACGGAGAGGTGCACAGCGGGCAAGGTGGATCGATCAGGTGGAAGACGTCCTGCGGACCCTACGCAGACTGCAGAGCTGGCGAACTGCAGCCAAGGACCGAGTGGAATGGAGACGACTCTTACGTACAGCAAAGGCCACACCACGGCTTGGGACTGTTTGGTAAGGTAAGTAATCACCATCAAACTTAAGTTATCTTATTCCATGTTTTTTAGGTAATCCACGCTTTATTTTAATTGTTGCTATAAAATCAATCATATAAATAGTATAATATTGAAGAACGAAAACTGAATATTCAACGCATAATTTTGTTTATCTGACATATTTCTTTCTTATATAAAATGGAACCATTCAAAATCAAGATATTTCCCACTCTTCATAATCGGTCAACCTAATAAATGTGATGTTTAATCAGAGAATGTGTATAATCAAGCCACTTACACATGCTTACAGCTCCATCACAGACTCTGCCAAGCTATTTACGATCCGTTGCTTGCTTCGGGCTCCTTCAGACGGTCCCGCTTCATGTGTATTTATCGAATTCTCTCCTCAACCCGTCGCAACCTGGCATTGCGTCTGTACACTGACGATGGCTGCTGCTACTGCGATTGCCGATCACTGTTGTTACGCTGATGAATGAAGCACCTTTTCCATCTTATTCACTTTACTTCTCTCTACACACATTGGCCCACGAAATTCATTTCTTTGGGCAGACAAGCTTCACGCATACAAAATTGCCTTCTCATACAACATTTCACTTAAATTTTTTTTTGGAAAAGCCCATTTTAATGCTCTCATCACTTGATATATTCGCAAAACTACAGCATCTTCTTATTTCTTCATTTTTGAGACTGAAAAAACTCCTGCTAGTATTCAGGATTTTACCATTGTCTGCTTCTCGCCACACCTCAGCATACTTCGCTATGATTTCAATATTTTTTTGATACAAGACCCCACTTTTCTTCAATTATTGAACCTTATATAGCAGAAACTATAGGAATTCTCACTTCCCAGCCTTTTTTCAACAAGATTTTTTACACTTGCAGACTTGTAGTACTATCACACATATTTTTCCATTTATCTTCTTCTACAATTGCACCACACACAATTGCTGATGTATACAAACATTCGCACTCTGCTCTTCTGGGTTGTCTTAAAATTCACATATTAGGAACACTACCCAGCGTTATTCTTCATTGAAATTCACTTTACCAATTCCCTGGTATTCCGGGTATTCCAGTAAACACTGTAGACTGTACCCAGCTGCAGTTCGCAGTGGTCGCGAAAATATTTGCGGATCTTTTTCTGCGTTGGCAAATGTACCCCACCCTCTTCATCGGCTGGGTGTTCCTTCTGCTGCTGGAGCAATCAATCCGACAGAACACAAAAAGTTTGCCTTTCTTCGAAACACTGCAGTAAAACCAAACGCTTTCCTATATCTGCACAACGTACGAACGACGGCTGACGACTGACACAACTACAGCGCTACGGGAATTTAGACGTTTCTGCTCTCTCGGTTGTCCAGTTACTCGCGTGGCTCTCCGAAAAAAAAACCTCGCTTGAGGTTTGGCAGTTCTCAAACTTGATCCCAGTGTCAAAACTATGGTAACTACTATAGTTATCATGGGTTATCGTTGTTTGTTATACCCGTTATACCTTTGATACCGTGACGAAAAAAAATTGAGCAGATATGAATGAGTAAAATGTTTAGTGTAATTGAACTTTTAAGAACAAGATAAACAAAAAGTAATATTTGCACTGCTGTGCAGCACTGAGGACTCAAGCCTTTTGTCGATTCGGGCCCGTTCAAATTCTATATATACACCTTGGGAATACAGACCGTTTTACGAGGCGTTTCTGAACTGAAATGAAATTATGTCAAAAAGCACTGAACCGCTGTCATAACGCACGTAAAAGCAACATCAACAACAGCAGATTCTGTGACACCTGTCAGTTCGTAAAATGATCTATTGTTCCAAATGGGAAAGGGGTTTGTGTAAATGGAAACTTTCGTGTTATGTAATATTTGACCGGGCCATGACGTAAACAAATGCTGTCAAAATCCCTTTAAAAATGACAGCTAGGTGGTGCTCTGTTTATATCAGCTAGTTGGCATCCCGCCATGTTTCGAGGACTAACATCTCAGCGTGTGTGTAAACGAGATAACATATCACCGCCACTTTTCATACGCATAACATAGCATCTGTCAATGGGGCCCGCAAATTGCGGATCCGCAGTGATGTTAGCTCCTAACGGAGCAAAGCAAATAAGATAGAGATGCCAGCTAGCTGGTTTATATGTTTGTTTTTCAGCTGCTGAAACACTGTAACACCGTCGGAAAAAGGGTTGGAAATTATTCGCCCTAACGGAATTAAATCATCTTCTTCTCACGCATTTACCTACATTTCAGTCGATTTGAACAAATACCAAAAAATCATTTCCGTTGTCAATTGAGCCAAAGAGATGTTCAAATTGACTCGAATCAGGGCAAACATACAAATTTTAGATATTCCCATACAAATTCGGATAGAAACTAAAAAGAAAACGTTCAATAACGATAGGGCACCTTGCAAATGATGTTCTTGTGGCCCATGTGCAGTAGGGATGCGCGAACGGCTCGAGCAGTTCATATGAACCACGGTTCTTTGAGCAAACTAAAGTTTACCGAAATAACACGAACTGTTAACCTCGCGTAAATCATTGTGAACTAAAAGCCGTTCATATGAGTCGCAACGGTGAGTGAGCTGTTTAAAGCCGCTCTTTAAAAAAGTCGTTTTGACTATCCCTAAGTTGTAGCGAGAAATTTTATAGAAAAGAAACATCTAAATATGTATAGGTACTTAATTCAACGATATCAATTAATCACAGACTCCACAATTCAGTGTCATAGCAGTAAGCTTCAAATCACATTTAAACCTTGAATGTGATAAGTAAATGTTGCTCACGCAATTCACATGTGGCTCATATCAGTTTTATCAATAGCTATTTGTAGGCTGACCAGATTTTCTCAAGATAAAAACGGGACAAATACGTTAAAAAACGGGACACACGATAATATTGATTTTTGAAAATTTTTACCAACCAAAGCATGCAAAAAATTAGGTATTCATTGCTTTGATAAACTTACCCGATCCTGAGGCGTGTGATTTTTTGCAATGAGCTTCTGAAATTTGTCACATGATGATTGAGATTTTGAGTAACAATTATCATGGTCTTAACTTTCAAATACGATTTTTTCGTGAGTTCACGATAGGGGATGTCCTCCCAGTGGTGCGGTACTGTCAGGAAGGCACAAAACGTACTCAGTAATATTACAAAAATCCTGGCTGCTTGGAAACTTATTTTTCATTTAGCAAAATTTCAATGCAAAGCTTTATTTAAGATTCTTTCAAGGAGTTTTCGAAAACGGTACAAAATGGAAAAAAGACGGGACGGTTAAAACAGTCGAAAAAACGGTTAATGTCCCGTTCACAACGGTTCGTCTGGTCAGCCTAGTTATTTGCCATGTTACCGGTCCACTGCACAATCCGTCTACCAATGATACTGCCAATTTGTGCGAACCAGAATCAGAACTTACCACCACCGACGCCATCCTTACAATTTTCACTTGCCCTGCGAAAAGGGACAATGATACCTTCGTGAGGTGACTTTCCCTGATGCTGCAGCAAATTTGAACAATCTGAGGAATCGTTTGTGGCGCTCTCTACGCTGCTTCCGGCCGCATTCAATTCGGAGTTGTACTTCAAGCTGCCAGTTGGTTCTGCGAAAAGTTTTACGATCAAAAAATTATCAGCATGTTTTCGTTAAGCACAACATGGTCAAACACAAAAAGCCTTTCACTGCACCAAATCACCATTCTTATAGTTAATAAATAATTTTTTTAATTGGAATTATTATTAGTTTTCGTAAAAACTGGAGCAAATATTTCACTGGACTAAATATATTACTTTTAATTTTTTTCGAATATGTACAAAATGTAGCCCGATTTACAGTTTGCATAGACAGGTGAATAAATTTCTATTACTAAATCAGAAGTAAATAAGTCTCTTTCGGTTTGTTTTCTTGTGTATATACACCCTATGGTTTAAGCTGCAATTGTGTTAGAAGCAGTAACTAATTTAAGCAAAAATAAATATTCAAAACCTCGAGTACCAGATCATCATTAACTAATTAAAACATATATTTTTCTGCAACTAATACCCAAATTATTAGTGAAATTTCTTAACAATAGATATTGAGCTCTGAATACCAACCACTAAAACTGCAGAAATATTCTTTTCGTTCTACTTCAACCAGTAATCGTGAACTATATACATTTAAAGTTTATTCTTTAAAGCGACCTCAACATAGTTTAGTAAATAACTGTCTACGATAGACCAATGCCAATGTTCTTAACCTGGTGCAACTGACCGCTAATTGGAGAGCGGATTTTTTGTTGAGATATTTCAAAAACAGTATTGCTACAACCTCGTCCGGAAGCCCATTTAACGACGGATACATTATGATATTTGCATCGATACAAAGTGCGTCACGGATCGGTAAAAAAATATTATTTTTGAGTTTTGTGGCAAGTTCTTTCAAATTCTGACATGATAGGCTTAATTTTTGCAAATTAATTAAGGGGACGTACCGTGATACAGGCAAAAGAACACTTTGTCCAGGGACGTCAAGACGCGCAGGCACACTGAAGGTGGTACAAAGAAAGTCACCACTTTTGATTCCTACAAGTACGCATCGGTTCTCTGATCCCTGGAGGTGAAGATTCAATCGGTAACTACGATTCGTTCGATTGTAACTGTTAGTAGGAACTATTCCCGAGAAAATATAGAGAACTCGCTTATCGAAAGAAGGATAACGTGGTCGAAAGGTTTTTCGATCCTCCTCCATGATTTGATGTCCCCAGAGTATGAAACCCGTTTCCAGCGAAATACAGTACATTACCATGAAAAGAATATCAAATTGACTAAATTCAAATTCGTCGAAATATTGATGGATGAACTGTTGTAGCAATCTGTCCAGATAAAATGATAGCTGAGATTTTGTACTGTCTTCTACAAGTAGTTCTGATTTCAGATTTCTTGCTTTTTTCGCATCTGCAATGAAAGCAACAGAAAAATAAAATGTTTAAAACTTTTGAAACGAGCCTTGGTTAAGAGAACAGCTACAAAATCTCAGCATTTTGGACTAAAACCTAGTTCAACTTTACTACTCTAGATAAACAAACAAACAAAAGCAATTGTAAGCAGCAAAACATAAATAAAGATTCTAACCTTCATTTTCTTCAACCACCGTTTCGAGATTGTGTGTCTGAAATGCAGCTAAGTGCAAGCTGTTGGAAGTTGCTGAGTTTTCTCCAGAATCACAATCAGTTTCCATACTTCAAATGATGATGATTCCTTGGTTAGCGTAGTTTTTATCTTAAATTTGAATTGAATGTGTCATCACTCATGAACTTACGTTCTGCAATGTAAACAACTGTAAAGTTCTTGACGCAATGTGAAACAAGCAACAAGTTGTTTGTTCTGTAATGTTACACAAATGATGAATGTAAAATGAAACTGCACCGAACTTTGGGTACTTTTTGTATTCCGGGAAAATGTATGATTATCACTCATAAGCGAAGATAAGCGATAAAATTACTGATAACTACAAAATGTAAATTTCATGTATAGGAAACACACAGCACACAGTAAGAAATCAGTACCAATTAGGATTGATTCTCAGGTTATGAGGACTGTTTCGAAAGATCCATTCATTTCACACACATCTGGCCAATTTTGTCCACCTGTTATGGTACTTCTTGCTCTGTTAACGAAGGAACGACCATTTTCGACTTATGATTAATAATAATTACACAGGTAACGTTCCGCGTTTTGCACCTGTATCCGCGCGACGATAATGATCGGGAGAAACTGCACAAACGAGAACTGTCAACGAAATAATTGCGAAAATTGGAAAGAAAAAAATCCGTTTGATGAATGGTAACACCAAAGAACATTGAACTAAGGTAACCTATTCCGTAAATCAATAAAGAGCACGATGAAATCAATGTTCAAATTATCGCTATAAATTAAAATATCTAGGAATCACATAGCAGCCTGTTTTCTATTGAGTTCAAGGGAAATTCATGATCACCAAGAAGAGCATACGCTCAGAGATGAAATAATTAAATGATTCTCTAATAGAAGATACTCGAAATTTTTTGAGCTTTTCGCGTTCCTTTTCGAAATTTCTTTGTATGTAGAATGTATTATCCATATAGACTTTTTTACGTACGAATGTGTTAGTGCCATTAGTTGAGGAAAATATTTACAAATAGCTGTTTTGTTTGCAATGCTATGTTTTTAGCAGCTGGACAAATATTCTGTTGAGCACTAATTATGTGTTTTAAACTTGTTTCTGAATAAATGTTTTCATTCGTGATTAGAAATCGGAAGAAGCTGTTGAACATAATTGACCAAAAATGTTAAAAAGTGATAAAAGTCGAAGCAACGAGATGCGATGATGCGAACAAAAGCAACTTTACACGGGTTTACACGTTTACTAGTGTGCGTAGGTGAAAAGTCACTTATCTTATCCTGCATAGTTGGAAATTGTACTTGTCGACTGGCGACAATTGATTTTACTCTCATGCCGCACATTATAAATACCTTACGTCGCAAATAGTGCGCTGTATAGTTCATATCTACTAGTTCTCTAATTCACCGTTAGAAAGCAAGCGAATTCGAACCAAGTAAGGGTGTGATCACATACATAAGACATACGTAACACTCAGGAAGAAATCTTTCAAAAAAGTTGCCACAAAATGAACTACTCGAATGGTACCACCACATTCATAAGACATACGTAACAATCAGGAAGAAATCTTCCAAAACAAGTTGGTACAAAATGAACTACTCGAAAGTACCAACCTCTGTGAAAAAAAACCTCTGTTTGAGTAGTTTATGGAGGTTGTGTACCTGCGCAGCCCTGCATTTGTCTCGTTCCCACTCGAAAATTGCAGCATAGACCATTTTACAAAACGTTTCTGAACTCAATTCATGAATTAAATTTTGACAGAAAACTAGGAACCGCTGACACAACGCACGTAAAAGCAGCATCAATATCAGCAGGATTCGTGACATCTGTCAGTTCGTAAAATGGTCTATTGATTTTGTAAACAACTTTTTGACAGTTTCGTAAGGCATTTTGTTGAGGGCTCGAGTAGAGCCGCTATGAAGAAAATTCATTCCGTTCATTTTCGTCGAGCAGTTTAAACTGGTGTTGGTACCGGGTGATGTGGGGCAAAGTCTCTGATTGAGTTGTTTTTGAAGGCAGTGTACCTGCATTTGTCTCGTTCCTACTCTAATGTCGTTTTCGTTTTCGCGGTGTAGCTACACTTTTTCCGTGCTATACTTTCCAGCTTCAAATAAAACATTTTCAGTGTCATTGCATTGATATGCGTAATAATGGGATAGCTGTCAATTCGTTTTATTTTGGTCATAATCGCATTCGTCATTTTGTCTCGTTTCCATTTCATATGTCCATCTCGCAAATGTGCTGAGAAAAAATTTACCTGACACTTTACCACGTGGAACGAAAACCAAAACCAACCAGTTTTGACACATACGTGTGAATGTGTTGGTAACTTCCCAATGAGTATAAAAGAGAGGTGAGGAGGACACTTACTAACACTTGCACGCGCCCCTCTGCTCGCCCCCCTCTGCCCATAGTTGATGCCAAATAGTGACGTAGCTATTTGGGTTTCCTATTGAGTTCATCTAGTTGTTTACATTTGAAGCATTTACTAATACTAGAAAAATTCACCCTCCTTCTCACCTCTCTTTTATGCTCATTGGTAACTTCCTACAGTACACATTGCTTTTTTCGGGGACAGAAAAAGGGTAGGGAGAGACAGGAAAAGGGTAGTCCAAAAAGTCAAATAAAACATTTTCGGTGTCAAAAGTGTCGTTTGAGGGTAGCTACACCGCGAAAACGAAAACGACACAAAATGCTGCATTGCTTTTTGTAAATAACTTTTTGACAGTTCCTTATGGGATTTTCTTTGGGGCTCGATAAAGCCGAAAAAAACAAAATTCATTTTGTTCATTATTTGTCGAGCAGTTGGACAGGACGAGGTGCAGAGTACTCACACTTATTCTCGTTTTAATTGTTCAGTAATTTTTATTATGGTCATGTTCAGTAAATTTGAAAAAATACTGATCATTTTGTAATTTCCTCAAAAATAACTGATGTTGGCAGAGTTGGCATTTCGCACAGGCGATCCACTGACGTGCAAGAATCGTACGAACAAAGAGGAGACAGAGCATAACTCACCACACCGAGAAAGAGACTCTTTTCTTTTAGTGACAAATATGTCGCACGAGAGTGTGCGCTAGTGCTTGATAGACAAAGTGCGACTGCGTTACATTCTCTCCCAAAAAGTTGCTCTCTTGCGCTCTCGTCTACATTCACACGTGCGTGGCGCTGTAGCGTACACTGGTGCGAAGAAACATCAGTTGTTGGTCTCTATCTTGTACGTCATACAGATTTGACCAGATTGCAGCAATTTTTGTTTAACGCGTTCCAGCGCCAGTCAAAAAATGAACCGATGTGAAGGACACTTGTGTCATGACATGGGCGTAGGCTGGATTTGGATCATGGGGGCAAGCTTTTCAAAATTGTAAAATGGATGTTATTATTTAAAAAATGAATGATCAATGTACTCAATTCGCTCTTCACGCGGAAGATACGTGACGCATAAAAACTCCGCGTAAATCCAGAATAAATAAAGGGCCCAAATTTAAAATACCCGTGAACAAATCGACTAAAGTGTACTAGTACCTACTAAGTGGTTCAAAGCTTATTTTCTCTTTTGTACGTAAGAGACGTGATAAGTCGTGTGGCCAAGGATATTTTTCGACGCCAATGACTCTGAATGCTAGTTTTCTGTTCATTCTTGTTAATTTTACTGGTGGTTTGTGAAAATAACCGAGTACAGATTATACTTATGCTAGTGTTATTCATAACAATTTTAATGTGGCATAAGTGGAATAAGACATTTCGAATTGGTTTACAACGAATATGAAATATTTGATTCATTTTCTCACTCTTATCCAATCGCTAAAAAGTATATTTGTATGGTAGGTTCTACTAGATATTGATTCGATAGCCTGTTGATTACAACAACATAAAATTCGACTGCCTCAAAATGTTTGCAGAATGTTTTCCTCGTAGTGAAGTCTCTTTCTGAACATACTCATTCAGAGCACGAAAAAAGAATGGAAAAGCGGAAACGAAAACGGATTCAATCGGGAGAAGAAAAATGAACACTTTCTCAGAGCAAAATTGTCTTTAGTTACAAAATAGCGTGAAATCGAAAATAATTTTTGCTAGCCAACGTTTATAAGTTATATCTCAATAACTATGTCAGTCGTGATTCGAGCATACGATGACTTGCTCGATTTCCGGTTTCTGGAATAGATTCAAAAATGGCTGAATACCAGGAAATTAATTTCACACGCCATTTTGAAATTCACGGTGGTAACTTCCGGGTCGTCTGATGTCGTTTTGAGGTCTCTGGACAGCATCCCGATTCCGACAGTATCTATATTACGTGATATTTGGTCGATTTTAGCTATTTGCCGGACACCGGAAGTGACCACATTAAATTTCAAATGGCGTCCGAGGTTGATTTCCGGTCTCTGGGCATCGTCTCGATTCCGGAAAAACTCATATTCGATGGTATTCGGCCAATTTTAGCTTCCTTCCAGATACCGGAAGCCGCCATTTTGGAATTCCAAATGTGACGTTGTATTTTTTAATTGTTTTTATGGCCACCAAAAGCCCCGGTGGAATCTGTTCCGTATGACTATTTTGAGAGCATATCTCCATAACACCCAAAACCATAAATATGTCCTGTGGATATAATTTTATGAATTTTGAACCAATAGTAGTAAGATTCCGTTCAAATATTTATAAAAATTTTCCGCTTCGGAACATGCCCCCGAAAAACCGAATTTCGAGCAATGAGAATATTCTGCCAGAATAAAACTATGAAATTTCGTCTTGTGAAACCTAAAATGGTATTCGGGTCATAACATAACGCTTAAAGAAATATTTATATTTAAAAAAATATAAAATACGAGGTTGGCTTTGCGAAAATAATCTGCCAAAACATGTCTATTTTGTGATTTTAATTAAGTTAGACTAGGCTGTTTTTTTCACGAATACATTGCTTATGTCTCATTTCTAGACTCTGTCAACGGTAATGTTCATTTGGACTCTTCCTGGTACATCCGAGAAAAACATGTTTTGGAAAAAAACACCATTTTAGTAAAAGCTGAAAATCAAAGAATTTCATTTGTGAAGTTGACAAGACACCAGGATTCATGTCTGCTATTACGGCGCGTAAAATACTAAATAAGAATGTTTTAGTAAAAAATTATCAACCGGCAATAATGAATTCATTAGTCTGAAATTTCCGTGCAGCTAGCTCTGCAACGCTAGAAATCTCACTGGAGCGCGCGCGTCGGTGAGTTTATCTTCATTCGCCTTGGTGAATTTGGGAGTAGTTTTCTACGCTGTAGCGCAGCCCAGCGTTGAGAGCTTTTTATTTGTTTTTTTCACACTCATTGTCGCGCACGTACACAGAAAGCGTGGTTAGCACGAAAAAAGAGAAGCGCTCTCGTTACAGTTCGAAGAGTGTGAGGTGAAATTGGAAATTCTCTTTACCGCACAGAGGATACGGACAACTCTGGATGTCGGTTAAAGTTTTTACCGAATTACCGTTATACAAAAGGCACTTGACGAGCTCAGCAAAAAACATTGCTGACCTTTTCTGTGCACTAAAGTTTGTTCTGCACTTTCATAAAGTTCAGTAAACATTTGACGATCTGTCAGCACCTACCTAGGTGTTGCTGAAAACCCTTCAGTTGATTTACTGAACTCTTGATGTTTGTTACTATACTGTTCGGCAATTTTTCTGCATCTGTCAAAACGAAACATCAAAAGTCCATCATTTTGCAAATATTCAGAGTTTCGAAGTTGAGTTTTTAAAGTGTTTCGCGTATGATTTTCAAAAAAAATAATTTAAAATGGATAACGTACTTTCAAATCTATAAGAAAACGACGTGAAGGACACGATCTATTCAGGAAGTTGTTATTTATCAAATATGTACGTATTTGTGTATTTTAGTTGAATGTTTCATATCATGGCACATCCGCAACAATGATTTCACCCAAATTTCTATCTATTACGATTGAGATAATGCAAATCATTTCAGTCAGCATATGGAAATTTTTCCACCACAGGAGAGCACTAGAGCACCTGCAATAAAAAGCCTATATTCATCATAACATTAAACGTATTAAGAGATTTGCCCAAAACTGAACGCGGTCTAATTCAAACACCGCGCTTGAATCAAAGGCCGCGCTGAGTTGCCAGATGTATGCTGTTTTTATTTGCATCAACCTTCATTGGTAAAGAATCGGGAAAATCCTTGAAAAAATCACTGCTGGAGACAGTGGAGACTAAAAAGGATTACTAATCACCAGAGGAAAATCTATTGGATCATATACTCACTTTGTGGTTTCTGTTTAAAGCATTATGATATCAATCTATATTAGAGTAATCTGTAAACCTGGCACCCCTGACGCCGCCTTCAGCGTGCTGCCAGAATCGAAGTTTGTTTTGATTTTGGAAAGGATTGCCAAGGCAGGTAGATTTAATCTTGGCTGTTGCTTACAGTGTCCCGGGGAAAATAAAATCGATTCGGCAACCAAGAAGGGCATTTGGTTTCAGAATTTCGGTTTATAGCGCGGCGAATAAGTTTCAGTGAAACTCACAATATCAAGTTTTTACTTGAATGTGCTGGGAACACCAGTATAATCGATCCAAACAATCCGAAAAACCTTTATAAAATTATTCAACGGTTGTAATAGCAGCTTTCACAATGGTCGTATTTATTTTTCTCTTTTCGCTGTACGTTTTTACAGTACGCTCGGTAATTTTTGACGAATCGTCAGCTTTGTAAATTTACAAAACGCTCGGTAATTCGTGACGAATAGTCAGCATTGTAAATACCGACTCATGAAGCAATTTTTGACACTTTGTAAATTTTTACTGAGCTATCTTCTATGTTTGACATTTCAGCGAGAATGAAAAATTACTGAACACTCGTCAAGCAAATAAATTACTGAACAGATTGCTGATGGCTCAGCTGTTGAAAACTCGTTAAAAAGATTGCTGAGTTCGGTAAAAGAAACTAAGTGTGTGGGGCAACGTGTACCAGAAAAAACGCCAGTGTTACGTATGTCTTACGTATGTGGTTATGAGGAGCCTGAGAAATATGCTTAAGTCCTTTAATAATCAAAAATGGCCTGCTCTTAAACAAGATACGAGCTCACGACCATCTGCTTATCAAAGTGAACTCTGTAACCTTGTGGCTATCAGCTCCCCCCGTGGATATTCGAAATATTTTGCCACAAAAAGATTAAAATCCGTCAAGGAAATAATGTTTGAACAAATGGTAAATCTACAATGTGTCCTTTCTACACCAGATCTCACCAATACAGGTTTGGTTGTGTAACAGTATAAAATGGATTTGTTTTCATGTACCACGAAATTTATTTTCGTGGATCAATATAACGATCAATTCAAATGAGTTTCAGTTATGCGGAATATTCCCGTCGCAGTGGTGGTGGCGCTGATGTACCTTTTCCCTTTGAACTCAGTTAACAGTTGTCGGGCGCCGTGCTGCCAAAACAGCAAAAAAGCTGAAAGTTTTTGCGGAATATGTCCAATAGGTGTCGCACAAGTTAGTCGGAACCACAAATTTCTTAGAATTTTGTATGGAGTGGTACGTTTGTTTATCTGTGACGGGGTGGTAAGCCACACAACACAACACTATAGCGGCAACTGAATAGGGGAACAAGGGGCAAGATGAGCACCTTAAGCTTCTTAGCAAATTGTTAGGGCAAAGTGAGCAAAAAGCTACTGAATACATTTTTACTACATAGAGTAAAAATAATACTCAAGAGTTACTACATTGAAAACTAAAGAAAAAGGTTATCTGAATATTTATAAATAATTTCCTAAGCCACTAAAATATATGATGCTGGTCGCGGTACGGGGTAAATTGGGCATACCTATGGGGCATAATGGGCATGTTCATATTTTTCGATTTCAAGCAAACATTAAACAATGTATCAATGTATCGTACAATCGTAGGTACCGTAAACTGGGGTGACTTTGATCACCGGGGTGACTTTGATCACTGTACCTCTTTTATGAAAATGTGGTAAAAAAGCGCTCGTAGTGCTTGGGATTTGTCGTAATCTTCACTGATTGTGTGGATATATGTTCGCATTGCTACTATTCATGCATTTTCTGCTATTTGAAGAGTGTTTTTCATGCTAAAATATTAATTGAAAATAAAGTGTATTTTTGGCGATTTTTGTTGCATACAAACAATCGGTTCTAGCAGATTCAAAACAACAAGTTGCAATACGTAAAGTTTTTTTATTTTGTTCCCAGATTAGTTCTCAAGATGAACAAATATTATAACAATACATTTTATTGTTATTTTTGCAAGTTTTTCCTCGAAGGCAATGTTAAGTCCCAATATTATCCACAGCGTATTACATATTTCTTCTTAACAAAAACCCAAGACGTGAAGTAACATGCAAATTTGGACAATTTCATAAGTCATATTCCTCGTGAACTAATTTTGAACGATTTTAGACCACCTGGATGGATTACGTTTGCGTTGCGTTGACATGAATTTGACAGAAAATGTATGGACTAACTGTCAAATTGCCGCAAACGCAGCCGCAACGAATCAATTGTGTTTAGACCTTTACACCATGTCTTTTTACATCATGGTTAAAACAGGACTATGCTATCGCTGTCATATCTCATATATTTGCAGTGTACCCAACATCTCAATGGTCCGCTGACACTAGCGGTACCCGGAAAATGGGCAGTTTACTCTAAAGGGAAGAATTTTCAGGCAACTGCTCCATTTGTTGGCCCTATCTATTGATGACAAAATAAAACTAACAGCGATCAAATTTATCAATTTGATCACGTGATGTGTATGGAACGGTATTAAATAAGTGAACTGTTATTAATACTGTTTATTTTTAATTCACAGGCTGTAGTATAAACACAAATAATGTGTAATAACTTTTGTTCTACATAAAAGTAAACATCTACACAAATGCCGCCATATTGCTAACGATGTTCGATACGAAAGCATGTAGATGTCATCCTCCTGGGTTAAAACGGTTCCTCTAGCCATAATAAACTTAAAACCCAACAACAACAACAACATGGTTAAAACGGTTGAAAGCGTCGAACCTTTATAATGTCCGCTGCTTGGTTGTGGTATTTTTTTATAAATAATTTGTATTAATTTGATTTGCGCAATACTATTGACATTTATTATCATAAGAGTTTCAACATCTTCATATCCAGTCGTTTCGTTCGTTTTTACTTCGCAGTGAATTAAAATCTTCCCATTCAGCAGTTTGAAGAAATCCGCAGTTCTTCTTTAGTAATTGTTGCGTAAAACCAAATATGAGATTACCTTCCGAAAGCTCGAGGAACTTCGAAAGTGTATCACTATTATTTTGTTCAAGGATTAAACACTGATTGTACAATTGCGTCAAGTTTGGACATACGTTTCATTTGTCTGCTTTTAATAACTGATTACTTAAAGAACTACACATAACTAACCGACTTAAACACGCGTACTTACTATTCAAAAGCGGATTGTACCGCAATCAAAACAGATAAAGCGTAAAGTAAGAGTGGTACAAGTATTCAGAGTTTTTTTTTTTACCTTGGGCACTGGCTGAACACCTGTACACCAATGTTAAATGAAGTAAAAAATATTCCAATATAGGTGGCTGCAGCGTGTTAATTCTTCATTTTCTAGATTTTTTGCTCTTATGATGATGTGAATTGTCTCTTGAGTCATCCCGAGACCGTTTGTGGCTACTGCTACTGCTGCTCTTGTGTTTATCGTTGCTACTGTTGTGCTTGCTGCTGCTACGATGCTTGTCCTTGTGTTTGTCGCGGCTGCTGCTTTTCGACGAGCTGTTGAAAGGAAATGAGAACGTTTTGATTAATTTTGAATACGCTGTTCTAATGCAGAGTTAAATTAATCCTATAACAGACTAAGCAATCAAACCTGGGCGCATCTGGTCGCTTCTTTCGGATCGAGGAAGATGATACTCCTCGATCGCGTCTGAAGCCGGTTAGCAGAAAAATACGTAAAAAAGCAAATTAGCTATTGTATTTACACAGAGCGCAAATATAAAAAAAACTTACCTATGATGAGAACGCTTTTTGGAATGCCTGCTATCATCAAAGTCATCGTTATCGCGGTTTCTGTCTTCTTCTGCAGCTTCGCGTTCCAAATCGGACCAATCTTTACCGGATTCTTCTTCCGAACCGAGATCTATTAAATAAAAATTGTGTGACTGAGTTATACAAAACTTTTGGTAAAAACATTAACTACCTTCACTGCCACTCTCATCATCTTCGGACGCTTCTGAGTAATCCTCCGAGTCATCCGATTCTTCCTCATCATCGTCATCGGTCGGTTCGTAAGCATCATCTTCCTCGTCTTCCGAATCATCATCCGCTTGGTTTTCGTCATCTGACTCTGGATCCAGAAAATTCCAACCGCCAGTTTCGAAAAAGCCTTCAGGGTCATCGGTGATAGTTTTCATAATCTTGGCCCAGTTGAGTGAAATTATGCCTTCTGAGTAACGAATGTCACAAGAACTGAAATAATACAAATTAAAATGTTAATACATGTATAGGAATTATAGATCATTATTACTTAAGCCATTCTTTAACGTGATCAAGCATGTTCATTGGAATTGCGTTAACCATTGCAATTTTTTGGTGGTAATTTTTAAACACAAACACCATATCGAAATTTCGTAAATGGAACTGAACACGCTCGAAATGCACCAGTTCTACGTCCTCCAATGTGATAACAAACGGAGGCCACTCGGTTAGATTGACCAGTGAGCCAGACGTTGGTTGGAGCAGAACAGTACTGCGGAATGGAGCACCGGGAAAACCTAGATCCCGGAAGGGTGTATCGAATTCGATTTGCTGTTTAGTCATGGCTTCCACTTTTTCACAAAAGCTCTTGAAAGCTGTCTTCAACTTATGCCTCAGCTCACGCTCCGCCTGTTCCGCAGCCAAATCGTCGCGATCATGCATATGCTGATGTTTTCCCAGATCGGTAGTAATTTCGCCGACTTCTGTGTAGAACTGCACATCTAGGTGCTTTTTCTTACCAAAGAGGATAGCATGTTTCAGATGGAAATGTAGTAAGATGATCATTTCGCCGTCACACGGCTGGAAGAAGGAACTCTTGATGTTGTTATACAAGACGTCCACTTTATCGCCGCGCACTGATGTGTAACGGAAGCCGTTAATATGTGCCTCTAATGAACCGGTCATACGTTTGCTAACAATGTTCGGCCTGATATACAGATCTTTAAGCTTGGGGTTTCCCTTGTTTTGCGATAGTACCAACGTATCCTGTTTGACCAAATCCTCCTTCTCACGTTCCTCTGCTTCGCGTGTTTTGAAACGCTTTTGAACTTCCTTTATCAAACGGAATGCTGTATTTAAGTTTGTAGAAGGAGCATTGATTTCACCCGGCTCCTTTGTGTTAGTTGAACGGTATGTTCTGCAAAAATAATCGAATTGAATTATGCAATCGTATTGAACATGACTGTAAAGTGATGTTTACTTACACTTCTTTCACGAAGGTTGCATCAGGGTTTGGATACATTCCACCTTCATTACGTCCCATAGTCGCACCAGGATGGAAAAAGTTAATACGCAAATAAGTGTAATCGCCTTCTACTGACTGGGAGATATTTTTTATTGTTGAAATGTGGAAAGGAACCGGAACACCAAAAATGGGCATGATGACGGTTTCATATTTACGATCTAAAACCAGTTAAAGTTAAAATAATGTATGCGTAACAAACACAAACACTAATCAAATTAACTAACCAACGAAAAGCTTCAACTCCTTCACCTCCGGCTCTCGGGGCATTTGATTAATGCCACCCTTGTAAGATACGGTAGACTTTCGTACCTTTTCAGCTTCCTTTCCACCCCCTTGTTTAGCCAATCGCTCTTTGGCTTTCTCATTGAGGGCATCTGCAAGTTCCTTCTGATGCTGTTTTCTTTTCTCCTCCGAGTTTTGTTCATTACGTAGCTTACTCTCCAACACCGTTGATCGTTTGCCACTACGACCCAAAATTTCTGGAGCCTTTTTTGTTTTTTCCTCTTCTTCTTCATCTTCCTCCTCGTCATCCTTTAAAAAGATGCCGATGTTCTTTATTTTCTTCTTGGATTGCGTTAGCACACTAGCAGGTGCATCTTCGTTTACTAAAACTGTATCACCAACAAATAACGCATAAATTTTCGACTCCTTGTCGGTAGCATTCTTGTTTTCCAATCCAGAGAGCCCAACGTTCACGCTAAATACCATACCTTTCTTTAGCACTGCCACACACTTTGGACCAATAATCATAGAATTCTCTCGGAACTCTAATCCAACGGCAAACCCGAAAGTTTTCGTTAACTTATCTACCAGTTTGGGTTCCTCCTTTTTTGCATATTCCAGGCCTGCCTCGTATACTTCAGACAATTTCTTACCCGGCACCAATACCTTGAGGAGTTCTTCTTCTAAATTTAGCAAAAATGTATAATTGTTCTGCATTGTTTCCGGTGGGTTGACCAGCAACGTTCGGACAATGTTGGAACAGTAGGACTTGTAACGAGCTCCAAGTGCGCAAATGATTGCCCCAAAGTGTAAGTATGCCTTATCATTTTCAGCGCTGAATTTCAAATTATAATTACCTCCTGACTGAATCAAAGGCGGATAGCACATGTCTAGCTGGTTTATATCCACACCAGTCACATACTTTTTATCGGTCAGCGCCTGTTCGACACCTTCGGATAATTTCTGGTGTTTTACTTTCTAAAAAGACGTAAATGGTTATTATAATGCAAATTCATATTACCCAAACTACACAAACCTTGTCCGCATCAATAATCTCCATGATATGATCTTTAAGATACTTGTTGAATACATCCACAGTCACCAGACATGCCTTTTTAATGGTGATCACTTCCGGATCCTCCTTGGCAGACATTATGTATCCAATGCCAACGCTAACGTCCACGTTTTCGAAGTGTTTGTCCTTAAGGAAGGCGCGCCACGATTCGCAGAAGCTGCCAGGAAACTTATCTTTTGTAAAGACTCCGAGGGTTTTTCCGTTTTTAGAAGACTTGATCGCATCCAAAAGTTTTTCGAAGTTCGCCATATCCTTATCATTCTGTAAACCAAGATAGCATACAAATTAACATGGTGAAATACCGAATTATTGCTTGATTGATCAAAAAGTGTCTATCTTTATTAAGCAATAGGAGCGGCTGCTAATTTTCTGATACGAAAACTTTGCCATTTACCATCACTAATGAAAATGTGCTTTTATGATATAGATAATCCAAACCAAGTTAAATTGATATAAACTATCTAAGTTTTCTTATATCATTTAAATGAATGTCATGTTTTCTTCTTTCCTAATAACGCAATAAGTGTCATTCACCGAAAATTAAAAAAAAGGGAATTGGCAAAAAAACGCGGCAAGTACCCACACAAAAATTAACTAGTGTAGTATAAATAGTAAATAAAACTTGTTACTTGAAATCTTCTTCCTAAGTACTAACCTTATCACGAACGAGAAGTTTTATAGCGGGCATATTTTCTTCGGGTTCTTTGTCGATGGGCTTCAGGAAATCGATCTTCTTCTTACTCGTAAGAAAGTAAATTGCCTTTTCGCATAACAAAATGATCGTATCGGTTAATTCATAGCCCAGCAGCCATGTCTGAAGCGAGGTCGACTTGCTGTATATTGTTTCCTCGTCCGCTCCGACCGCCGTCAATATGCAATCAACTTTCGATAGCGCGTCATCGTGCCCAAATTCTGGCTCCTGAAAAAACATGTAAACAATATTTTCTAAGTATTTTGCTTATCCCCCGGGTTCGCAGAAATGTAAGTGCAGAAACAAAGTCGAGCCATACCTTCCAATTTGCGTACAAACGCTTTATCCGTCGATAGAAGCTATCTTTATCCAGTACAATATTCGACATTCCGAGGCTATCGAACGGGTTTCTTCAATGACAACAAAAAGAGGAAACTTTCTTCCACGATTGACCGCAATAATTCGAAGCACTTCTTTCCACACGCTAGAAAATCACAAAAAAACTGAATTGCATCGGCAGCTTTATGAGGTATAGACAAAATAACAATATGGCGACGAGGTTGACAAATGTGACGCGAAGAAACTGGCAAGTTCAGACTCAGAGTGCAAGACAGAGACAAATGATCACTCAATTGTCACTCCTTTTTACACTAACACCGGTGTTTTTATGCCGGTTGGGAGTGTGGCTGAAAAAAGCCTTTCACTATAATTTTACAACTAACACTTCAAGAAGCTAACAGAAAACCATCAGATAGACCAGCGAATCGATACAATTTTATGAAATTAATATACTGACACTAGTTTTGTGTTTTGTTAGTATCGTAAGTATACATTTCACACATGGCGCCAAAACGAACGCTAAACAAAACTAAAAGACTATTCAATCAGTCTGTCTGTTTATTGTGTTATGTCAAATTACTTTCCTATGTGGCGCAATTCAGGAGGTTGATGTCAAGGATGCCAGATGTGTCTTTATTCAGAAGGCATTTGAGCTCGGATAAAGCGGTTGAAGACCAAAGGAATGGTATGGTAGCCTTCAAGCGTTACGAACACCTTTTTCTGTACCGTTTATCCCAAAACTACTTTCTCTGCTGTCACAGCTTGCTTCACTTTATTTTGGGATACAATTAATGTATTTAGTACATTAATTGTATCCAAAAATAAAGTGAAGCAAGCTGTGACAGCAGAGAAAGTAGTTTTGGGATAAACGGTACAGAAATAGAAGTTCGTAACGCTTGAAGGCTACCATACCATTCCCATCACCTAGAATATCACATACCATGTAAAAACCTTAAGAAATTGTTCAAAACTGTCCGATATGCTATCAATAATTGCAGTCAACATTAAGGCGGTTTGCCCGATTCAACATAAGATAAGGGTAAACTGACCATTTTTCAGGTGCCAGTGCCAGTGATGTTGGTAACGTCAAATGTATGGTAGCTGACAGCGGTGCCATTCCCGTGCTGAAGACACGAAAGCTTAACAGTCGGAGATCGGATGATTACTCGGTTCAGTCCGCTTACTGAGATTTTACCATCTATCAGAATTTCAATAAGAATATATTTATATGGCTCTAATGTGTAAAAACATGGACCTAAAATATTTCTCGCGTAGTTTTTCAAATTTCAAGCAAGTTTTTAGTTTCTCGAATAGTTGCAGATATTCTTCAAAAACAACTGGCATCTCTGGTTAACTGTCAAATATTTGCAAAACAAGTTGTTTACTAATTTAACAAAAGCAAACCGATGCAAAAACAAGTAAACAAAATATTTCAAATGTAAAAAATAAACATAGTTTAAATGCACGTGCGGTCCGTGTAGTGTATAACGATCATACATTCTTTTTAAATGTATGAAAAAATGGACCCGGAATCGGAAGGTGACTTGTCCGAAGTGGACAGCGACAAGGATTTCGATTTACAGCAGGAAATTGCTCGCAGCGCGTTTGCGGATATGTGTCATGATTGGGAACGCAATCAGAAATACGACCAAGCGCTGCAGTTAACGATAAAACAATTGCACCGACAAGGGATGAAGGCTCATGTCTTGGACATTGGAACCGGAAGTGGATTGCTGTCGATGATGGCAGTGCGAGCAGGAGCCGACAGTGTGACCGCATGTGAAGCGTTCAAACCAATGGCGGATTGTGCTGAACGTGTCATGCTGGCCAATGGCATGGCCGGCCGCATCCATTTGGTCAAAAAGAAATCCACCGAAATGCAAGTTGGAATTGGGTTGGATATGGAGCGAAAAGCCAACGTGCTGGTGACAGAGTTATTTGATACCGAGTTGATTGGTGAAGGAGCAATTGCAACATATATGCACGCTCTGGAATTCCTGCTTGAGTCAGATTGTCGAGTTATTCCTCATTCCGCTACGGTTTATGCTCAAATTGTGGAGAGCCCTTTTATAGTCAACTGGTACGTTCCCAAACTGCTAACTAATTCAGATGGCGACGTGCTAATCAAAACGCCGAACGAAATAACCCACTGTCGAGGATCATCAGCTTTATGTGATTTACAACTGAGTCAAATGCCATCAGGAAGTTTCAAAGTTTTGTCCGATCCGGTGGCAATCTTCGAATTCAATTGGTCCGAGAAAGATAATTTTCATTTTGAAAGGCATTCTAGAACGCATGTTTTAATAACGAATTCCGGAGTACCGCAAGCGGTTTTTATGTGGTGGGAGCTGCAAATGGATTTAGAAGGAACCATTCGCCTTAGTTGTGCACCGTATTGGGCGCACACTGATTTCGATCGTCTTAAAGTGAATAACCAAACAATGCACATTCCGCAACAAAATTTGATTCCGTGGCGTGACCACTGGATGCAAGCAATTTATTTTTTAACAACTGACAAACAACCGTTAAGGAAACAGCAAAAAGTAACTCTGGATGCGTTCCACGATGAGTTTTCGCTTTGGTTTGGTATTGATCAGCCAAATCTTAATCCAGCACATTGTTCATGTGGGTTTCATATCGCGTATTCCCGTTCCCGAATTGGTCAATTAAATGAGGGTACCCGAAACAAAAAGATACTGAATTTTCTGGAAGATAGGGTCAATCGAGATTCTGTTGTTCTAGTGCTAAGTGAGGGTTCCCTCATTAGCCTAGGACTTGCAGCGATGGGAATTAAAAAAGTCATAATAATTGAAAATAATGCCTTTTCAAGAAATTGTATGAAACAATATGCAGCTTTTAACGGATTGGAAAACGTCGAAATATTAGGCCTAGAACTGTTAACAGATACGTCAATATCACACGTTACTCATGTGTTTGGAGAACCATTTTTTGGATCAGCGATATTACCTTGGGAAAATGGTGTTCAGTTCTGTGTAATGCTTGATCGGATAAGATCTAAACTAAATTCAGGCGTTGTCATAGTGCCGAATTCCTTCAGTATTTACAGTGCGCCTGTAGAGTTTTTGGATCTGCAAAAAATTTGTGCGCCTCTTGGCATTTGTGAAGGCTTTGATCTTAGTATAATGGATGAAATGATCGAGGTAAACAAAATTGAGCTTCAGTTATTTGCAATTAGAATAAAAAAAAAAAACTGTTTAATTGTAGGATAATTCCATCCTCACGGATTCACCAGTGGAAGCTCAACCATTATGGGAATATCCTTGCTTTGCTTTAGGGTTGCCGGTTGAGTTAGCTAGCGTGAATATCGCAGAAAACATGCTCAAGTCCAGTGTTGCAAAGGGCGTGATGAAGCTTTGTAAGGAAGGTGTGGTTAAAAACTGCAATGGGATAGCGTTATGGGTTGATTGGCATTTAGATGCTAAGCAAACTCCAAAAACCACCATATCTACGGGGCCACTAGTTCCAATAGATATAGACACTGTAAGTCCTGTTGTATGGAATACTAACTGGAGACAAGGAGTGCATTTGTTGAAACAAGCTATTGTGGACAAATCTGTTAGCTGGTCAGTTAAGTGTAATGTTCAACTAAATAAATTTTACTTTCATTTTGAATGAAAGTATAAAATTTTAATTGCAATCTACAACGAAATAAAGGCATGCATAGGAGAAAAACGAAAAAATATTTTTTCCTGTAATTTCTGAACCAAAATACACAATCTACGATGAGGTATTTGGTAACAAAATATTTCAATATTCTCATCTGAAAAAAATACTTTTCGCTCAAGCAACAATTCTTTAATAGTCATATACGGTGTGACTGCAAATTTATGAAATAAAACAATCAATAGGTTACTTAAAATGATATTGAGCCGAATAAATAAACGTTCTATCTATAGAACGGCTTTTTTCATCGCTCAACTCTCTCTCTCTGAGTATCTCTACTTTCTACATGCTTCGCGAGGTTGTGTATTTCTAAATACACAACCTCGCAAAGCATGTAGAAAGTAGAGATACTCAGAGAGAGAGAGATGAGCGATGAAAAAAGCCGCCAGTTTGGCAACTAGGTTTCACATATCAGGGGTGCCAGATCTGTTCTTAAAGCGCATAATGTTGACCTTGGAGGGGTTGGAGGGAGAAACGAGTACTACACTCAAAACAGAGAACACGCACATGCGTCGTTTTCTGATAGCGTGTAACTATCTTCTTGCTGTAACGCATGCATGACTCAAACGAAGTTTTTAGTAACATCAGGAATTCGCGTTGACGGTGTTGCTGATATTTGTTTGGTTTTTGCGTGCGATAAAGAAGGAAGGAAATATTTTTGCTTTTGTCATCACGCATATTTTGACAATTACATATGAGAGCTCACATAAGTGCGAACAGCCTTCAAAATCTTTTTCAACGCGAATAATGTGCAAATTTCACAGACTAATTTTGCGAGTCTGTGTTTTTTTCGATTTGCCGTTGTATAAAAGTTTCTTCAGAGTTTTGAGTTCGACCGGGATGAAGTGTGTTCGAAATTGTAACCAAAGCCTTAAATCCAGAGTAGCGCAAGTTAAATAATCGAACTTATTACTTAAAGCTCATGAAATAAATTATTTTACGCAAAAATAAACCAAAATATTTTGTGAAACGACAATGAGTACAAAAACTGTTTGCGATGAATATTTTTCCGAGCAACTAAGAGGTATCAGTTATAACAATACTCATCGCAAAAAAAATGCTTTTTTGCCTTGGTTCAAATTGAGAGTCGATGACAGCTCATTCTTGTTCATTTTGACACTCAGCGAAACTGTTAGCGCCGCTAAAATTTTGGCCTTCGAAACGCTAATCGCTAATTCGCTAAATTTTGTAGAGGACCGACAATAGAAATATTTAGAAAAAACTGTGAATTGCTGATGGCGTACGTAAATTGCTTCGAAAGATGAACATACTTTACTGCGAAAGTTACTTTTGTCAGTTTTTTTTACCCTAGAATGGAGTTCTAGCTATCGTACAAGCCACAGGAGCATTTTGAAGAACAAACACAAGGTCTAGATTGAATTTTCGGCACACCAAGAACTTTGATAAATTACAATGCGCTTGAAATTATGACAACTTTGGTTCTACTTTTCCGATTCAGATAATAATTGAGTTTTTATGAAAACATTCCTAAGAGTATCTATTTTCAATGCAAGCTAAATAACTTTTGTTATTCTTGTTTTTACAAAATCAAATATGAATACCGTTTCGTGAACCTCTTACTGTAAATAGTTTTAAAAAGTAATTGTTTTCGTTTGTTTAACCAAAACAGATCAAAGTGGTCCAAATCTGACAAAACACGAGCAATAAATATAGCGATATGACTATTTACATATTAAAAAGTTAGCGATTAGCGAAAGTTCCGCTAATGTGGGTTTAGCGTTTAGCGTTTAGCGATTATCGAGCTAAATTTTCCAGTTAGCGACTTAGCGATTAGCGTCGCTAAATTTTCGGTTAGCGGTGCCCACCACTGGATACACAGCGCGTAAAAACCGCGAAAAATTCCAAAATCCGCATAAAAATCTTCAGTTAACTAAAGGTTCCAAATCATTACTGCTAAATATTTTTGAAAAAGAATCAATAGACCTTTCTTTCTGCGTTAGTGTTAGTGGTCGATTTCACTAATACATGTTTTTGTTTGTTGCAAATAAACAACACGCTGGCGGGTAACAAAAGTTTTCGAGTTATAAGCAAGTTTAGTTTTATTTCATCTGTTTTACCAATGAAACAAAGTTTGTTAATACAGGTAACACTAATGAACTACACACATAAAATTTTTTGCCGGGTCTCGATAACTTATTGCCGAGAACGGCACCACTGAGTGCTTGTTTAAAAAAATAATGACAGCTGTCACATTTTGTCGTAAATCTCAGTTCACCTAACTGAAATTTCGGCACAAAATATAACTACCGAGATTTCGGATATTTTGTGCCGAAATTTCAGTTGGGTGAACCGAGATTTACGAGAATGCCCTATAGAGGTTTTTACGTATGACTGTATTAGTGCCACGCGTTGAGGAAAACATGAACGCATCGCTGTTTTGTTTGCAATGCTACGTTCTGAGCAGCGGGGCAAAGATTTAGTTGGACGCCTATTGTATGTTCTAAGCTCGGTTCTGAATATACTTTTCATCCGTGACCAAGAATCGGAACAAGCTGCTGAACGTAATCAGCAAAAAAACAGCAAAAAGTGGTAAAAAGTTGAAACAATGATAAGCGATAATTTACAGTTTGGAAAAAGTGCTAGTGTGCGTGAGTGGAAAGTCACTTACATATAAAGAAAATATTACCAAGCGAACACTTAAAAACAACGTAAATTTACGTAAACCTGAATGTTTTCACTGGTTTAGGTCAATAATACGCATAAAAATTGGTGAAAACAACGCAACTGCTTGATAAAAAGTGAATACCTAATTTTTGGTAAAAATGTGTATGGAGTTTTTAAAATATTGATATTGATAATTTAAATTTAAATTTCGAAATCCGTATTGAATTGAAATTTGTATTTAATAAAAAAAAGAATGACCACCTCCATCTTTATAACTTGCGATGGGTCCTGTAGTACACAGCGGCACAACGAGGGAATGCCTTTTCCTATCCTTCACTGTACATTTGACAGAGTATAACATCGAAGATACGAAAACGTCAAACCTGATACAAAAACGTCAATGTAGGTCGGATTGTTTTCATTGATTTTGCTGTTTCGGTTTGGGCTTAGCCCTTGCGCTTCTTTAGTAGACACAGTGGATCTGGTTGTTATCCAACAAAAGGATGTAATCAAATAGCGAATTTCTTTATTCCACCAGCTCACCTCGTTTTGACCTGGAAGCGCACTAACTGCTGTCAAAACCCTTCTTTATTCGCTCGATTTTGACCCAGTTTTGCCCTGCCGTGCTGCCCGAAGCACACTGTAAAATTTGTCAGCTTCAACCCACCACCGCACCTGCTAAGTTCGTAAACAATTATCTGGCATCTCTTTCTTACTTGCGTCTTAAATGGCATTGACGTTTTATTATTACTCGGCAGTATTGCCCGCACACAGTGGATTAAAAGTAGGAGGGTGGTATTCAAGACACGACCGCATGACGTTGGACTACGGTATTCTTATATTCCAATAAAACAAATAATAGAGAGAATTGCAACTCTAGTATTTGCTGCAATTTTATCTAACAGTGCATTTCTGGATGCTGAGACGTTAAAACGTTATAAATAATAATATATACTAAAAGAATGGATATTTTTTATTTAATCGCTGTCATTTCATACATATTCGAATCAACCCTTTGTTTGCTGCACTACCAAGACAATCATTTAATTGAGCGAATTGGTAAAATTTTCCTATCTAAGCAAAAAGCAAACTTTACGAAACTATCTGAAATTGGAGCCCAGAACGATTCAACCGAAAATTTCAAATTTGAAAATTGTTTGACATTTAATCGATAAAACTCATGCTAGGTTAGTTCCAGCCCAGCATATAACTTCATGTATTTGAAAAAAAAAAACGTTTGGTTCAATAACTTAATATAGCAAGAGCTCAATCACACGTTTTTCGGTAGTTGTTATCAAGGTTTGGGCGAGTGACAGGAAAATATCTTAACTTCTTCAGTTGTGATTTAGAGCATTTATAATTGTTTTGTTATTTCTCACGATAGCGACAAGTTTGTTTCTTTCTCTGTGTGCGAGAAACAAAATCAAAATCGCGCACCGAGAAACGAAAACGAAAATTTAATGAATGCTCATTGAGAAAACTTGCAACTCTTTTTACCAATAACTTACGATACTCAAAAGAACCCGTTTTGATCTAAATCAAATTTCTAGTAAATAAGTGTTGATAATTCATAGGTAGTAATTTTTCCTCGATGAATAAAGACTGGCTGAAGAAGTTAAAATCGCTGCTGTAAAATCAAATTCACAACTGTGTTCGTTAAGACGTTTTAATATTTTCAATGACAATAATAATCTTTGATAAACACCCGCTATAGTTATTCACACACATGCTATAACTATCTAAACACGCGTTAAAACTATTCATACACACGCTGTAGCTATAGCTATCCATACACACGCTATTCCTTTCCATACATCCGATACAACTATCTATACACACGCATAAGCTATCCAACCATGTGCTATTACTATCCATACATACGCTATAACTAATCATTACACACGCAGCAGCTATCCACACACAAGCTATAACTATCCGTACACACGCTGAAGATATACACGCAATAGCCATAATATGCTACACATGCTAGTGTCTTACACACGCTATAGCTAGCCATACACACGCAACAGCGCCATCCCTATCATCGCAAATGTCATAGCAACACAGATGCACATACGCTATATGTGCACACTGCACACACACCCAACGTTTTCACCCAACGATATCTGAATTGGATTACCGCTGGTGGGGTCCAACTCAGATCGAAGGAGCACCGAACTGAATGAAGAAATGCAGCTTCCCACTACCTCCGCCGCTGCTGCCTGATACCACCGCTCTGGTTCTGCTGCAGCTCAGTTTGGCCGCTGGAATCAGCCACCGCTGCTGATTATACAAGACCGGCCTGGTGACCTTTCACTTGTTAACTGATGACTGCTATGAGACGACACAGGCTATTATATAGCCCAAAGCAAAAATCCATCCGCGAGCAAACAAGAAGCGAGCTTGTGATTGGTTGAATGTGCACGACTTTTAACACAACTTTTAACTAGTTTAGTATCGAAAACATATTTAAATTATTATATGACAATCTTGCGCAATATTTCCCCTATCAATCAAGCCATTGGTGTTTAGAATCTGTTCAGTGGTAATGATAAAAGAAGCATTTTAAAACGGTGTTGAAACACCTGTTGCAGCTACCGAAATCGAGCTCGTTATTGGTTGAAAGCTGTGAGACTGTTTACAAAGTCAGATCGGTTGTATCCGTTAGTGTCGACTGTGCTTGTGAAGAGAGGTGGTGATTGGTTGCTCGGTATGATTTAGACAATCGATGTGATTTATCAATTTTTCAATAGTGTATCTCGAACAATAGGTTATTTTTGTTACATAAATTCAACCGTAAAAGAATTTCTGATCGGTTGATGCCAAAACCTCGAAATTCTGAAAAGAAATGACTGATATATAAGCGCTCAAAACCTGACCACTTTTCCCTGGTTTTCCCCGGTTGAATTACTAGATTTTCAAATTCAGGTGCCTAACTTCGATATAGACGTTAGTCCAACGTCGAAAAATTCGCTATAAGTTAAAAACCCTTTATAATTTATATATAAGCTTTTCGTTCGTAAATAGAAGGACGAGATTTTTGTATCTATAGCAAACACAAGCAAGAGAACAGAAAAGAGCAAAAACATCAGATTTGACGTTTCTATGTTGTACTCAGAGCTGCCATATTTTATTTTGAAAAATCTGTATGCACCTGTGAAAAAATCTGTATTTTTCTGTATTTTGTTCGTGTGCCTACAAGTGCTCTGGTTTGGGGTAACTGGGCTTGGCATCCAACCTTAAACTTCGCTTGAAACCGTAAAAAGGTTGGGTAAAATTCCTGAAAGAAAACTCAGATCTATAACCGTGTTTTTTTTTTTTTTTTGCTAGAAAGGCAATAGAATCCGGTATTTTTGTTCTAAAGTTTTCCCGCTTAGCCAAATGTCGAATGTCTAGAAGAAATCAAACAAAAGGAATTTCCCGCTTAGTAAATGCCAGACGCCCAGCAGAACTCGAACAACCACGCTCGAAGCCTGGGTTAGAATCCCAACGCCGACATGGGTGTCGATGGTTGTGGGGTGGGGTGATCCACCCACAACCAACCCAACTGGTCTAGGTTTAGTCCTAGCCGACACCGGGAGATTTTCTGAGGCGAAAAATCTCTGGGATCACGCATTCCATCGCATAAGGAAGTAAAGCCGTTGGCGCCGGTCCGTTAAACAACGGGTCGTAAGTTAAGGTCCTGGGTGGAGTCGCCTCCACGAGTGGCGGAACCAGATCAACGGAAAATAAGTAAGAATTAAAAAAAATCGATTGCTAAAATTCTGTACAAATCTGTATTAAAAATCAAAATTCTGTATTCTGTATCATTTCTGTATCGTGGTCAAAAAATCTGTATAATACAGAAAAATCTGTATACTTGGCAGCCCTGGTTGTACTTGATGTTATAACCAGTGTTGCCACATTTTAATCTGTACTGGGAGCTGCAAAATCTTTTTCATCTGTACTATTTCCGGGAAAAATCTGTACCACTGGCCCAAAGTTTTTATTTTTTATATTTATACAGCTTCAATTATTTAGAGTCAACTGCGTTGACTCAGTTAATATTGATTCCAAACTATACTAGCTCGATTGTCAATAAAACTTTTGCACACTTAAGAATGGAGCTCGGTAATGCAGATTACCGAGCCATTGCGGTTCAATCTCTTGAAAATTCAGCCAAAAAACAATGAAACCCGTAATTCAGCAACACTACCGATATTTCGGATATTTTGTGCCAACATTTTAGTTTGGTTAAATCGAGATTTACGAAAAAATGTCACAACTGCCGTTTTTAAACCGAGTGGTGCCATTCTCGGCAGCAAATTACCGAGATTTGGCAGTAAATTCTATGTGCGTCCAAAAAGTTTTGTCTGATCCTTTCTAACCATCTAAAAAATCTGTACTTGTCTGTGCTTTTCTCGAAATCTGTAATCTGTACGGTACAGAATCTGCACCGAAAAAAACCGAAAAAATCTGTACATTTCCAGATAAATCTGTAAGTTGGCAACAGTGGTTATAATCATACACACAAAGAAAATATTACCAAGCAAACACGTAAAAACGACGTAAATTTACGTAAACCTGAGTGTTTTCACTGGTTTAGGTAAATAATACGCATAAAAATTGATGAAAACAACGCAACAGTTCAATAAAATGGGAATACCAAATTTTGGGCAAAAATTTGTATGGAGTTTTTGATATTGAAATTGATGATTCAAGGTATTTAATTTTACCTAAATGATGACTTCCGTGCAGGTACTCAAAAGTAGGTAAGTCACTTTTACCTAAAAGTACCTTCCCGCACAGAAGGGCTGATTTGCGTCAAAAATACGCATATTTGGGAAGTTTTATTTTTCTGTGTAGCACATTCCCTCGCGGCACAAGTCCGCATAATTTGTTGGTGAGAACTTTTGATTGTTATACACTGAAAAAAATCACACGCTTATATCAAATGCCCTTTACACAAAGCGAAACAAAGCCTTGGTGCTACATTCCGATTCGGAACTTGACCTTCTGTTTTTTTATACACAGACTTCGCAGCCAACTGTTAAGTGTACAGGACAATTGCGGGGCTAGCGCTACAATCCTACTGACACTAACAGTCTCTCCCCAAGAAACGATTGGTCGTGCTACTCCCACGGGAACACACGCCAACCGGTTCAAGGTCCACCGCGGAAAAGGCACAGGTGGAGGCTACGGGCAACCCTTGGACTACCGTAGAGGGTAGGAAGCGTCGGGAAGGTTCGACGCGACATGATGGCGGAGCGGCCAGAGGACCAAAAAAGGTAAAAAAGGTGCGGTGTAGGGGTGATGCCCTCGTACTCAAGACGGATGGGTCGAAGTACTCAGAAGTCTTGAAGAAGATGAGGGGGGAAACCCAGCTCAAGGATCTGGGGGCGGATGTGCGGAGTATCCGCCGATCTCGCACTGGCGAGATGATATTTGAGCTCCGGAAGGACGCCAAGAACAAGGGGGCTACCTACAAAACGGTAGCTGAAAAGGTCCTAGGGAAGGAGGTGCAAGTGCGGGCACTCACCTCAGAAGTGACTCTCCAGCTTAAAAACCTGGACGAAATCACTGAGGGGTGCGACATTGCACAAGCCCTAAAAGCGAAGTGCGGGGTGGAGGTGGCTAAGGAGTCAATCCGCCTCCGCAAAGGTCCGGCGGGGACCCAGATAGCTACCTTCCGACTACCGTCGGCGGACGCTAACCTGGCCCTGAAAGAGGGCAAGTTGAAGGTCGGCTGGTCTGTATGTCCTCTGGGCATACTACAGCAACCAGACATTTGCTTCCGGTGCTTCGAGGGCGGACATAAGTCCTGGACCTGCAAGGGGCCCGATAGGAGCCAGCTGTGCAGGCGATGTGGAGGTGCAGGCCATGAAGCAAAGGACTGTGTGGAGTCTCCCAAGTGCATGGTATGTTCCGGGAAACGGGACGCCAAACACTTTATGGGAGGCCCCAGGTGCCCAGCCGGTAAGCCGGCTGCGAAACCACGGGCGTAAGGGTGACGCAACTGAACCTGAACCATTGCTTCGCGGCTCAGCAGCTGCTACACCAAGCAGCCACTGAGTCGTTGTCGGACATCGCCGTCATACCGGATCCCTACCGCATCCCTCCCGGAAACGGTAACTGGGTTGCGGATAAGTCCAGTTTGGCGGCCATATGTACGACGAGCAAGTTCCCGGTTCAGGAGGTTGTCTCAACCTCAGAAGAAGGGTACGTAGTTGCTAAGGTAAACGGAGTGTTCTACTGCAGTTGCTATGCTCCGCCACGTTGGTCTACCGAAAGGTTCACCCAGATGGTCGACCTCCTATCCATGGAGCTAACGGGCCTAACGCCGTTGGTGGTGGCGGGCGACTTCAACGCTTGGGCTGTTGAGTGGGTAAGTCGCTTCACGAACCAGAGGGGCCAGATCCTGTTGGGGGCTTTTGCAAAGCTCAACCTAGATCTGGCCAACGTTGGGAACAAAAGTACATTTAGCAGAAATGGTGCGGAGTCGATCATCGACGTGACGTTCTCCAGCCCAGGACTGATCAAGAACTGGAGGGTAGACGATGGCTACACTAATAGCGACCACCAGGCGGTCTGTTATAGTGTAGACAACAACGAGAGGCGGCAAGCGACGGGTAGAGCCAACACTCCGACCGTTCGCGGGTGGAAGACATCGCACTTTGATGCCGAGGTATTCGAAGAGGCAATGAGAAGGGAGCGCGAGGGGGGCAGTTAGCTCCGCCCGACTGCTGACCAACTAGTTGCTATGCTATCGCGGGCGTGCGACGCCACCATGCCTAGGACTCGCCAACCTATGAATGGAAAGCCACCGGTTTACTGGTGGACGGACGCGATAGCCGACCTTCGCAGTGCGTGCCTCCGTGCAAGACGGAGGATGCAGCGTGCGAGAAACGAAGAAGAGAGGACAGAGCGCCGCGCAGCATTCAGTTCGGCAAGATCGATGCTAAAGAGTGCGATAAAGGCCAGCAAGAGGGCCTGCTTCGATAGGCTATGTGCGAGTGCCAATACAAATCCGTGGGGTGACGCCTACAGGATCGTAATGGCCAAGACTAAAGGCGCGCTGGCGCCTGCAGAGCGATCACCAGCGATGCTGGAGCGTATCATCGAGGGACTCTTTCCACGCCACGAGCCAAGTCCTTGGCCTCCGGCGGTCGAGTCTCACGTCCGACGTTCCAGTATCTCAGACATAGACCAGAGATGGTCGGCCAACCCGCCGAGCATCCAATCCGTGAGCGACGACAGCCGTGTCGAGGCAGGGGAGGAGGCAAGGGTTACGAATGAGGAACTCATCGTGATCGCCAAATCCCTAAAGGTGAGCAAGGCACCGGGACCGGATGGTATCCCTAACCTGGCGATCAGGCTGGCGATAAAAACGGCCCCCGGGCTGTTCAGGGCAGTCATGCAGAGGTGCCTGGATGACTGTCTCTTTCCGGACAGGTGGAAGCGGCAGAGACTGGTCTTATTGCCGAAGGCTGGGAAACCGCCAGGGGACCTATCGGCATATACGCCTATCTGCCTGCTGGACACCGCGGGCAAGGTGCTTGAGAGGATCATCCTCAACAGACTGATGAGGTACACGGAGGGTGTACACGGTCTGGCAAGTAACCAGTTCGGCTTCCGGAAGGGCAGGTCCACGCTGGACGCAATCTCTTCCGTCATCAAGACGGCGGAGGTAGCAATCCAGCGCAAAAGAAGGGGAATACGCTACTGCGCAATCGTCACGCTCGACGTGAAGAATGCGTTCAATAGTGCCAGTTGGGACTCCATAGCGCTCGCGCTCAGGAGCATCCATGTACCGGTGTCGCTGTACAAGATTCTGGAAAATTCTTTCCAGAATCGAATACTTGTGTGTAGGTATACCTATACCCTGGGTATAACCTACCAGGACTTTCTCCAGAAAACCCTGTACGTGCCGTCGGCACGGAATTACAACTCGAGACTTGAGCGGTAGATTAAACTTACTTTATTTACACAAAAGCTTAAATAGTACCCTACAGGTAACTCAGAGCGAAAGGCTTTTCCCCTTCGATCCGGTCACCACATACCTAGCTGTTCTATACTGGCATATGGCATGTCTTGGCCTGTCTCTTTCTCGTGCTTAACTTTTAGTACATACAATTAACTACTTGAGAGCGCTATAACATGTGCTCCAAAACACGTGCGCTAGCGTGAGCGCAAAGAACCCGCGCGTGAGCATGGGCGACGCTACCATTTGTCGAGTTCTTTTTTGTTTATTCAATGCCTCGGTGGCTTTAGTGCCTACTCATCGCGGAAGGCAAAGTGCTATCGCCAACGCTTGCATAGCAGAACCGTTCGCGGTCTTTCTTCAAGATCTTTCCTGCTTTCTTTACAGATGGTCTTGTCTTTGGGAGACAACGGCGGACGACCGTGTCCCGATTCTATACTCTACCTGTTTTTCATTTCTTTCAACGGAAGGCTTACTGTCTTTCGGACTAAGCTAGAATGTACCGTATGACAAAATTCTGCGTGACGGAACATAAGGTATTTTCTGCGCGGGTGTGACGTCACATCTGCCACCCCGCCTAGTTGGCCATTATCTAGAAAAGATGATGGTCACATGGTCCGTTCTGACGGCCTATTGGTGTGTTTTTCATAACAATTATTTTTCGCGTTTTTATGCTACTATATACATATTCGTTTTCATGATATTCCTTCTACCCTTTGCACGTAAAATTCAATTAATTACAATAGTGATACATATCATTTCTACATAAATTAACGTTTTCAGACATGGATTTTCTTCATAACAAATTGACAAGTGTTCGCTCGCCTGGTGCGCTGCGCCTTGTAGATATCCGCTGCTTGGCTGTCGGATTCAAGCGACGGGTTACAGGGGGTTTGAAACGGAAGGGTGTGTCTGGCAGTAGAGGTTCTCATCGGTTGTTTGTGATGTCATCCTCGCGAACTCATCTTTAAGGCTTCATCGGGTTATTTGCAATAGTTCAATGGTTATCATTGCACTTTAATTTAAGGCTGCAGTTCAGCTGGTTGTTTTACGATTGTTCAGAGTGTGTTGTTGAACTTTAATGTTGGGTTAGCCGTGTCCCTTTGACATAGATCGGCTGTATTTTTGTTTGGCTTATAGTATTGTTACGCGCCGTGTGGCGAAATGATTTGCGATTGCCACCGGCTCTGTTGCATAATGCAGTCACTTGGTTTTGCATCTTTAACCGCCTGCGCGAGGTGTATAATTACCCGCTAACATATGTGCGCACATCTTCAAAGTGTAGTGCGGAAAGAACATAGTTGATTAAACACGAGCAAAATTTTATAGCGTCATTTTGCTTGTTTGGCTTTGACCTCGAATCCTTATTTGTAGAAGTCAATAACTCTTAATGAGTAATATATATTTGGAACAAATTATTACGCCCTTCGCTGTGTAGTTTGCTGTATTCGTCTTCGCGCTGAAGTCTCGATTCTGGCTTGAGCCGCATTGATTGAGTTCTGTTGCACATCTGACCTTTTCAGGGATCAAAAAAAACTGGATACTACTCGTCTCCTCTTGGTAATAACGTTTGGCTTTACCTCCATCTTGACCATAGACACCCGCCGTTCAACTCCCCTCACAACCGTCTGCTTCCCTTTTCGCGTCATACTGGGCATTATGGTATGCCCCCATCTCAGCATCCGTTGTAATCACCTCGGTCGTCTTCGAGGATCGGGAACTCGTCTCATTGTCAATTCTTAGATGCTAGCTGCCCTACTTAGCAAGTGGTGCATATATTTTTTTGCCATTCTTTCATCAATTTTTTTTTTTTTCGTTAATTTTTTCCACTTGCTGTTTCAAATTAATTTCACAAGCGTACGGGCTCTTATGTTCTATTATATCTTCTAATCTTCTACTTAAACACTATGCCCGTTTTTCTTTTTCTTCGGTTAACATAATTTTTCTTTTCCTACTAAAGTGTACAATATATTTTTCTCTTGATTATATCGGATGCTATTGGTTAATCAACGTCTACATTATTCATTCTCAACGAATTTTTACTTCACAATTATTTTTTTTTTCACTTGAACTCAATCCGATTTACAAAAAAAAAAAAATCTTTTTCTAATTCTTGTGCGTTTTTTTATTTCTTTGTCAACCTCTGTTGCCCGTCGTGGCTCTTTTTCTTTTCATTAGGTGTGTGTTTTTTTTGTCAACCTCTGTTGCCCGTCGTGGCTCTTTTTCTTTATATTAAAACATTTCTCTTTCTCATAGCAACTCTTTCTTTTCTTTTATCGGATTTACAATTCTTTTATCCGATTTACAAAAACTCTGTAGGCCACTTTAATTATGATACTGCTGTCTCAGTCCGTCATACTTACGTTCTACTTACACTTCGCCTGATATGCAGTAGTCTGCATAATACCTCTCCCCCTACCCTTCGAAGGTGCGTCTACCTGTTGCTAGTGATTCCTGAAAGATAAGAAGGTTAGGAAATAAAAGAAAAAATTTCGCACTTCCATTCATACTGGGTTGACTACTCCCTTGTCCGTTCACCTGATACGCATTCATCTCAATCGTTCCGGGTAGTCACTCCCGTTGTTTCCACTCGCCCAATATTAACTTACAATAGATAGGTGGAATCTTTTAACGCCAGTAGTCCCCTCGTCTGGAAGGTTTAGCCTTCTTGTCCAAAGTCTCTCCTAGTTTTATTGTCGTTCGTTATTTAGGTCATCTCCAATACTTCATTAATCGGTTTTCTTCTCTCATTGGGCCATTAGCCATTTTTAATTAATCAAACCCCGTTCTCATAATCACTATATATTTTTCCCATGTTAACATTTGCATTTTTACAAACAAATGCTGTTCTAAATTCTTTTAACTCCTTACAATCGCCCTCATTGTTACTTCCCGTCCGTCTTTTATCGGGCCATTGGCCATTTTTTCCTACGTCTGCCTCGCACCAACGGGGTCATCTGTACTCTGTCAATCTATCCCATGTTAAATTCGCATTTTATGTAAAAGCGTTCCCTGTGTATTATTTACTTCTGTTTTCTGTGTTCCCACACGATAGGTTATTTTTTTTGTCTTTCCCCAAGTAAACGTCACGTCTTTCCCCAAGTAAACGTCACGCCCTTTTGACACTTGTCCATCAAAGGCTTTCCATAATATCGGCGACTATTCATATTTCTTCACGTCATTTTATTTCAGTATACTTTTTCATACAGCTTTAGGTGCTTGCTACTATAACCTATTTTATTTCATTTTATTTTATAACATAGTTTAAGTTCGTATAATCAGTCATAATATCGTTTAAGTCGGTTATAAAGAACTTTCTCTAAACGGTTTCCGTTTTTGATTACTGTGGTCATTTCACTTGGGAATTCCACTACTTCATAAGGTCCTCTCCACATATTCTGGAGCTTTTGACCTGATCCTGTCGGGACTGATTTCACTAAAACTAAATCGCCATACATGGGCTGCCATTCATTTGCCTTTCTGTCATAAACTTGCTTGCGCTTTTCTTTTGAATCCTTTAGGTTGGCCTTCGCGTTCGCGTGGAGGTCAAAAAATATTTTTTTCATCTCTTGTGTATATGTTTCATATGTCAAATTGTCCACTCCATTCCGCTTGTAAATGGAGGTGGGAATGCGTGCTGTACGTCCATACAACAATTCGAAAGGGGTGTACCCCGTTGATGAGTTTACTGAAGTATTATACTGAAACGTAAAAAATGGGAGTAAGTTATCCCATGTGTGCGGTTTTCCGCCAATAAATTGCCTTAGGTAAGTTTTTAACTCCCGATTAGATCTTTCCACCAAATTTGCTTGTGGGTGGTACGGACTCGTCGTTATTTTCTTAATTTTCAAAATTTTGCACACATCTTTCATGAGTGTGCTTACAAAATTCGCACTGTTATCTGTAACTAACTCCAACGGTACGCCAAATTTGCAAATATAATTCTCTACAAAAGTCCTCGCTACCGTCTGGCTTTCTTGGTTTTCCATAGGTGCGACAGTTAAATATCTAGTTAGGTCGTCCTGCATGACCAGACCATAACGATTTCCTAAGTCGGATTCGGGTAACACTACTATATCCATGTATAATTTCTCGAATGGCTCCGATGCGGTTGTGGTGATCTGCATCGGTATCTTGTTTGATCTTCCCATTTTGTTCTTTTGGCAGGAATCACACTGCCGAACGTAGTTCTCGATATCTCGTTTCATCGTAGCCCACGTAAAAAGTGTGCCAATTCTTTGGCGCATTCGTCGCGCTCCTACGTGCCCTCCTAAGGGTGCATCGTGAAATTCCTTTAAAATTGTTTCCACTTGATCTGGCGCAATTACTGTACGCTCGCTATTAGCATTATATAATACTATTTGTTTTTCTAGCTTACCCGCTAGGAACTGAATCATTTGCAGAACTTCCTGTTGCTTGATTTTTCTGAATGATATTAGGTGAATGACCCCGGCTGCCTTTACTGCCGTGGGGCTCTTATTGAAGCTATCTAAAAATTGTGAAAAAAATTTCCGGCAATCGATTAATGAACTTTCGCTGCCGTCTACTATGAAACCGCCTACCTTCTTGTCTTTAAATTTGAGTACACCATCCTCTACGTAGTCCTTCAGTCCTTGTGACAGCTGATACAGTGTCTGAAGTTCTCTGTACGCCGTCCGACTGTTCAAAATGACAAGACGAGCTTCGATATTCCTCTCGTCCAATATTCTCTTCGAGACTTCCCCCGTCTCACTTGGTATCAGGTCATTTGATAATGCCTGTGAAAAGTCATCATATGAAATGTTGACGAGTTGTTGCTCATCCTCGTCCTCAGCGATGTCCGCAATGTCTATTGCACTCAAATCTTGTATTGTGCCGTTCAAATCATCCGAAGCGTTCTTCTGCTGCTCTAGCAGGCGTTTCTGCTGGCGCGTAATCATGGCTATCTGCCTGTGGGGTGAACTTTCCTGCCCCTGACACGTCCCATCTGACAAACGTGACAAAAAATCGGCGACTATATTTTCGCTACCCTGTTTATACCTGATGCTGCATTCCAAACCCTGCAACTTTAGTCTCAATCTTGTCAGCGTTGGAGATGTCTCTTTGAGCCTCCAAATAGCTATAAGTGGTCTGTGGTCCGTGTAGACGATAAACTTTTGACCAAAAATGTAATGTTTGAAATATTCTATGGCCCATACAATCGCCAATAGTTCCTTTTCTATGATATGATATCTGGTCTCTGCACCTACAAGTGCACGACTCGCGAACGCGATCGGCCGGTGCATGGATTTTTCATTCGACAGGACGGCTCCAATAGCATAATTGCTAGCGTCTGTCGTAATAACAAAAGTGTCTTGATAATCTGGCCGGACTAAAACTGGCTCTGTAATCAGCGCGTTTCTAAGGAATTCGAACGCTTCCTGACATTCTTTTCCCCACACAAATTTAGCGTCTTTCTTCAACAAATCATTCAGCGGCTTGCGCTTCTCCGCGATGTTGGGGATAAACTTCCCGTAAAAATTTACTGTTCCCAGAAATGACCTTATACCTTTTACGTTTGTGGGTGGCTTAAGGCTTTGAATGGCCTTAATATTTGCATTGGTGGGTTTTATGCCTTCTTCATTAACGACATGACCCAAATACTCCAGTTCCTTTTTCAAAAACTGGCACTTAGATGGTTCTATTTTTAAGTTATGTTTGCGCAAAGCTTGTAATACTTTTCGCAAGTTATCATTATGGTCGGTGATAGTGTCACCGAAAACTATAATATCATCGAGGTAGACAAAAGCTTTCACGTCCCCTATCTCAAAGAGAACAGTATTCATAAGTTTTTGGAATGTTGAGGGGCTGTTCTTTAACCCCATCGGCATCCGTGTAAATTCGAAGTGGCCTTTGGGAGTGGAAAACGCCGTCTTAGCCGCATCTCGGCGGTCTATCGGGACTTGATAGAACCCCGATTTTAAATCAATTGAGGAGAAATATTTTGCTCCTCCAACATTATCCAATATCTCATTTATAAGAGGTATTGGGTATACAAACGGCTTGGTAACTTCGTTCAATGATCTAAAGTCTACCACAATTCTGTATCTTTTATTACCGTCAGCATCCGTTTTTTTGGTACACATAACACCGGTGCATTCCAGGGACTAGTGCTGGGCCTAATAATTCCCCGCACCCTCATTTCCTCGATTTCTTTATTAATGTGTCGTTTCGTGGCCTCCGGAAATCTATATTGTCGTTTATTAATAGGCACCTCCGATGAAGTTTCTATCGTGTGTACGGCGGCGTCAGTAGTAGTTAACTTGTCGCCCTCGAAAAAGAATATATCCGCATAGCTTTCGACCATATTCTTCACTGTCCTGAATTCTCTATCAGGCAAGTGCGCCAAATTCAGCACTTGCCGTAGTTTTTCAATTCTTGCATTTCCTTTTGACTCTGGTGTCAGCTTGTGCTCCAACAGGTCATAGGCAAGCCTCGAGTCTAGGTCCAACTCGGGCATTATAGTATTCTTCGAGTCAAGAAAATTGTTCTTCGGCTCTTCATTTCGATATGTTTGGTGCTCTCTATTTATTTCGTTTTTGTCTACGTCAGCCTCATTGTGGGCTGTGTTGCTAGTATCTCGCAACTCGTTCTGCACCATAACTCTATTTCTGGCTGCCACATAAACATGTTGACTAAGGACTTCGTCTTTGGGCATACTCCACGGACTCAAGTCGTCCGGACTTCTGTTTCCGTGTTTCTTGAACACTATGTAATCAAAATTATTTCCTATTTCAAGCGTATGCTTCTTTAAGAATTCTGCGCCGATTAATCCGTCGCTTGGCAAATTTTCTAATAAATGAAATTGCGTCGGGATCAACAAGTCTCCGACTATTAAATCCAACATAATTGTACCTGAGGTACGCACAATGTCTTGGCCGATACCTCCAAAAGTGGTTACGTTCTGTGTATTTACCGGTACATTCAAAAGATTCACAATGCGTGCATTAATTATATTCGCACATGCACCTGTATCTAAGATCAGGTTCAACGTAAATTTGACATTCTGCTTAGCCAGTAGGGTTAACATTAAGTGCCCTCTGACATCGTAATATACTCGCTTAGCCATACAAGCACTGTTGTCTCTTATGTGATTGCATGCGGTCCTCCAATCGGCTATTTCTATATTGCTGGGCTCATCGGTACATCTCCGCCAGTCAACATCTTCGCAAATTTCTGCTAAATCCTCGTTAAAATATTCCTGTGCAACAGGATCCAAAATACCTTCTTTTTGCGAATTACTACTTGTTTCATTAATGTTGGCTACCATAAGCATTTTCTGAGGCATCCGGGTATACGAATTCCTGTACCTCCTATCAGTTGGTTCATTTTGACCGTAATAATTATATTTCCAACCAGTGGCGTAGCCCCTTTGACTCCGCCGACATGAACGTGCGGTGCGATAACTGTAATTGTATCGATTACCGTCGCTAGATCTACATATATTGTCATAAATGTTTTGCTTGTAGATTATTCTATCCCTAATTTTGTGATTATAATATTCATTTCTTCCCAGGCGGCTGTTGCTACAATTAGCGTCTTCGTAATTAATTGTGAAAATATTTCTGCTACTATCAAATTGTCTAAGCGCATCGCGCTGTCTTTCGACCCATTCTAGGCCCTGTATTCTGTTTTCTATTTCCGCGATGTGATAACGCTCATGGTAGTAATCCTCTAAGTCGTCTAGCAGCTCTTCTAACTTCAATGCTCGTTTACCTTGAGCAGCTTCTTTCAATGCGGTGTCACACAAACCCGCCATAAAATGTAATCGAAGACTAACTATCATGCATGACTTCGTACAATTAGTTTCGTAGGAGTCGATTTGCTCCTTAATTTTCAATATCCTCTTTTTATAATCAGGAAAGGTCTCATTCGCCTCCTGTTTCAATGTTTCTACTTGATTTATAACTGCCTCGATGCGTATAATATCCCCAAATTCCTTTAATAAATTCTGCTTAACCTGTGGCCAAGCATTTGCGTTAATTCTATGTATTGCGGCAGCAGCTCTGCCTTTTAGTTTCAATAGAATAATATAAACCAGTGGAGCGTGTGATACTCCTTCTGGTATCTCCCGAGCAAAATGCTCGATATGATAAACGAACGCTTCTAGTCCGTCTAGCGATCCATCAAATTCTGGGATGCACTGCATGGCATCTGCTTTTGGAAACGTGTACTCCATTATGAATATAAAATTTTATATATATTTCTTGAAAAAAAAAAAAAATAAATAAATAAAAGGTACTGCGGAATAAATACTATAAGGGCAGAATAAATACTACTACAATAAAAGGCTTATGTAGCCTTCTTCCTCTTTTTCCTAGGTATCACTAACGATTCTGTTGACCAGATGTGATAACGTAGCGTGACCGACTCTAATTTCTTCGTCGCGCCATCAAAAAATCTGAACACCAAGTTTCGAACCATTTGGTGTTAAAGCTTCAATGTTTATTTCTGTTAATCAATCAAACAATTATTTTAATAATATTTTTACCCCAACATGTCTGAGATAAAATAGTCATTTTTTATAGTTCAATGTTTATTTCTGTTAATCAATCAAACAATTATTTTAATAATATTTTTACCCCAACATGTCTGAGATAAAATAGTCATTTTTTATAGTGTAATTGAACCAATTTTACAACTAATCTAAAATTGTAAATGTTCAAATTAGATGGCGTTAAGAGCTGTTTCATAAGAATATTGCAACATCTGTCTCCTTACGACAACATTCATCATAACATATTTTTGCTGTCTGTTAACATTTCCCCCCGGCGGATATTTAATTGTATCGCCGCGCGCGTTGCGCTTATTGATTTACTTTTTTCTTTGACCTACTAAACATTTCACCGCTACTGAATCGTTTTGCTTATGCCAGCAGCACGATCTACCAATGGCCATTAAAATTACTGCATACAAACCGCGACCTTGATCGTGCCTGGCACAGCTGATCGCAATAACACTGTAAAATACGTCACCTATTCAACCTGGTGGCATAAGAACGGGACGACAAGTATTCTAGCATATGCTACTATACTGTATAAGTAAAGACGCGATCGCGGAGGCTCTCACGCTCTTTTTATATCGCTAACGATAGCGTAGCTCCCAATTTTCATACTTGCTGTATGGCTACCAGTGGGCTAAAACTCTTTTTCAGAACAATTAAGGTGAGTTCCATGTGCGTAACTCTGTCTGTTTGCGTTCTACAATTCGTCTTTGCCATCGGTGTTGCCGCAGGCACTGCTATTTAATTAGTCAGGTCGTGCAAATGGCAACTAGTTTATTTCGCTGGTACGGAGTCACATTATTTTTGGGCGAAATGAATGAACCTTTTTTGTTATAGAGAAGAAAATCAAGAACTTACCGGTTAAATTTTATCTTCCTGTTGCGACAGATTCGTTTTTTACACACTGGTAAAGAAAATCCTTATCCCACACAACAACAGCTTCGCACTTGTGTGCTTGTCCATTTTTAGTAATTTTTCACTTCGTCCTTACTCGTATTATTATTGTACAATTGTTTACTTGATCATATTATTTTTCTTCCTCTTGTTTTATGTTGCTTCTTTATCACTATAAACCACTTTTACTTTTTTTTTTCAAGCGCGAACCAAATTTGTTTTTAACACTATAAAAGTTTGTAGCCAATGTTCTTTCTCACTATTTTTTTGCTGTTTTTTTCCTGTTTTGCGTGCACAATTTTTTTCTCTAACACTTTTAGTTCTCGTTGCACAATATCCACTTTCGTTCAACGTCACACAATTTATACTTCGAACTATTTTATCGCGCTTTTTACCGTTATCGAACACTACTTATACTTAAGCTTCTTTTGACTTTATATTACCTCGCGTGGTCCGTTTCCTTTTCTAGAAACCAAATCCCACCGCTGTCACCACATGTGTAGGTATACCTATACCCTGGGTATAACCTACCAGGACTTTCTCCAGAAAACCCTGTACGTGCCGTCGGCACGGAATTACAACTCGAGACTTGAGCGGTAGATTAAACTTACTTTATTTACACAAAAGCTTAAATAGTACCCTACAGGTAACTCAGAGCGAAAGGCTTTTCCCCTTCGATCCGGTCACCACATACCTAGCTGTTCTATACTGGCATATGGCATGTCTTGGCCTGTCTCTTTCTCGTGCTTAACTTTTAGTACATACAATTAACTACTTGAGAGCGCTATAACATGTGCTCCAAAACACGTGCGCTAGCGTGAGCGCAAAGAACCCGCGCGTGAGCATGGGCGACGCTACCGTTTGTCGAGTTCTTTTTTGTTTATTCAATGCCTCGGTGGCTTTAGTGCCTACTCATCGCGGAAGGCAAAGTGCTATCGCCAACGCTTGCATAGCAGAACCGTTCGCGGTCTTTCTTCAAGATCTTTCCTGCTTTCTTTACAGATGGTCTTGTCTTTGGGAGACAACGGCGGACGACCGTGTCCCGATTCTATACTCTACCTGTTTTTCATTTCTTTCAACGGAAGGCTTACTGTCTTTCGGACTAAGCTAGAATGTACCGTATGACAAAATTCTGCGTGACGGAACATAAGGTATTTTCTGCGCGGGTGTGACGTCACACTTGTTTACGACACGGAGGAGGTTCAGAAGTGCGTCCCAATTACCGCAGGAGCTCCGCAAGGTTCTATCCTGGGCCCGGTGTTGTGGAATGTCATGTATGACGGAGTGTTGAAACTCAAGTTCCCTATAGGGGTTGTGATCGTCGGCTTTGCAGACGACATAACGCTGGAGGTTTACGGCGAGTCTATCGAGGAGGTCGAGTTGACGGCCGCGCACTGTATACGCAAGGTCGAGGACTGGATGCGCTCCAGGAAACTGGAGCTCGCGCATCTTAAGACGGAGGTCACGGTTGTGAACAACCGTAAATCGGAGCAACAGGCGGTGGTCAGAGCCGGAGACTGCACCATCACCTCGAAGCGATCCCTGAAGCTCTTGGGGGTTATGGTGGACGACAAGCTCACGTTCGGGAGTCACGTCGACAATGCCTGTAAGAGGGCCTCATCGGCTATTGCAGCACTATCTCGTATGATGTCCAATAGCTCAGCGGTTTATGGCAGCAAGCGAAGACTTCTTGCCAGCGTGGTTTCGTCCATACTTAGGTATGGTGGGCCAGTGTGGTCCAGAGCGCTAGGTACTAACAGTTACCGTGGTAAACTGGAAAGTACCTACAGGCTCATGTGCCTGAGAGTTGCGAGTGCGTATCGTACGGTGTCATACGATGCAATCTGTGTCTTGTCTGGCATGATGCCTATCAGCATCGCCATCAAGGAGGACAGAGAGTGTTTCGACCAACGTGACACAAGGGGCATACGAGGTACCAGAAGGTCATTCTCGATGCTCCGCTGGCAGCGGGAATGGTCCAACTCCACAAAGGGCAGATGGACGCACCGACTCATACCGGAGATATCCGGCTGGGTCGGGAGACGACATGGTGAAGTGAACTTCCACCTGACACAAATCCTGTCAGGCCATGGTTGTTTCAGGCAATATCTGCACAGGTTAGGACACGCGGTGTCCCCCATGTGTACCGAGTGCGTGGAGGAGGAGGAGACTGCTGAGCATGTCTTCTTCGTATGCCCCCGTTTCGTAAGAGCGAGGAGCAACATGATGGCTGTGAGCGGGCCTGGCACTACTCCGGACAATCTAGTCCGGAGGATGTGCGACGACCCGGACATCTGGAACGCGGTCTGTGCGGCCGCCTCTCAGATTGTTCTGGAGCTGCAACGTGTGTGGCGGGTCAACCACCAACACGCCAGTGGTAGCTAATTACCAGTCTCCAGGTAGTTTGCTAGGAGGTTATAAGAGTAAAGAGGGTGCATCACGCACAAAAGCCACTCCCCGACGTAATACTTAACCGTCGTTCCGGGAAGACCAGGGCTGGAGACTGGAGGGGTTTTAGTGGGTCGGGACAGGGATCAGTAGGTGCCTGGGCGAGTGTAACTACCCCAGCATCTCTCCCCTAGTCTCATCCCCACACCCTGAGTTCTCTTCTCAGGTGTCTGTTTGCAGATTTCCCCGCCACCTTTAAAAAAAAAAAAAAAAAAAATACTTGTTACCTCTAAAAACATTCACATACCAAATTTGGTTGTATTTAGTTGTTTGGTTCTCGAGCTGTGCGAAATTCGTGTTTCATTAGTATGGGACCCCTCCATTGTAGAAGAGGGAGGGGTGTCAAACCATTATGGATATATTTGTTACCCCTAAAAACATCCACCTACCAAATTTGGTTCCCCTCCCTTCCAGAAGAGGGAAGGGTGTCGAATCAACATGGACATATTTGCTACTCCTAAAAACATCCACATGCCAAATTTGGTTCTATTTGCTTGGTTAGTTTTCGAGATGTGCAGAAATTTGTGTTTCATTTGTATGGAACCCCTCCCTTTCAGAAGAGGGAAGGGTGTCGACATGGACATATTTGCTACTCCTAAAAACATCCACATGCCAAATTTGGTTCCATTTGCTTGGTTAGTTTTCGAGATGTGCAGAAATTTGTGTTTCATTTGTATGGGACCCCTCCCTTCAAGAAGAGGGAAGGGTGTCGAATCAACATGGACATATTTGTTACTCCTAAAAACGTCTACGTGCCGAATTTGGTTCCATTTGCTTGGTTAGTTTCCGAGATGTGCAGAAATTTGTGTTTCATTTGTATGGGACCCCTCCCTTGCAGAAGAGGGAGGGGTCTCGAACTATCTTAGTCACCTTTCCTGGCCCCTAAAACCCCTATATACAAAATTTCACGCCGATCGGTTCGGTAGTTTCCAAGCCTATATGAATCAGACAGACAGACAGACAGACAGACAGACAGACAGACAGACAGACAGACAGACAGAGCTGCATTTTTATATGTTTAGATGGTTTGGTAGGACGACAGTTTTTTTTATACACGCTCACTCTGGATAACCCAAAACTGAGTCAAAACCTAATCAGTTCCGCTAAAACCGTATGTACTCAAAATTGAGTAGAAGTCGTTTTACTCATTTTTGAGTAACACCGAATGTTACAAAAATTGAGTAAATATTACCCATATTATACCTGATGCGCGATGCGTAAAAGTTACTCATTTTTGACTCAAAAATTAATACTTTAAGCTTCAATGAGAGAATGTCGGAAAAATTATCATTATTGACTCGATATTATTATGTTTTGCATTTTAATTGAATTTTATTTCAAAAAGGCTTATTTCCAGAAATTTACCTTTGTTCGCCGAGACTCGGGAGATCTTTGATTTTATTCGCTGTATATCCAACCAACGAGTCCTGGTGAAAAAAAAAATTGGCATTAGTTCAAGTCAATTATTTCAAATTATGAACTACCTATCGATAACAACTAATTTCAAACATTTCTATTTCCTCTTTTTTCAGACGGTTTGCTTGGTATGCTGTTTGCTTTTAATTGCGAAAAAAAATAACAAAAACAACACGCAAGCACCAGTTACCCAATTTTGAGTAAATTTGCCGCCATGATCAGTTTAATTCTACTCATTTTTTGACGTCTTCGAACAACTGAAAAAAAATGATTAAAATTCAACTCATCCGCTGAGTAGCCCAGAGTGAGCGTGTAAACAGTTTAACTTCAACTATCGTAGAATTCGCTCTAATTCGCTACAATGACAGTTGGTACACATACATAAGACATACGTAACACTCAGGAAGTAATCTTCCAAAAAAGTTGGTAAAAAATGAACTACTCGAGCGGTACCACACTCTGAAAAAAAAATCACTGTTTGAGTTGTTTTTGAAGGCAGTGTACCTGCGCAGCCCTGCATTTGTTTCGTTTCTACTCGAAAAAAGCTTCATTGATTTTGTAAATAACTTTTTGACAGTTTCTTATGGGATTTTCTTTGGGGCTCGATAACGCCGAGAAAAAGAAAATTCATTTTGTTCATTACTTATCGAGCAGTTTGACAGGACGAGGTACGGAGTACTATGGGGCAACGTGTACCAGAAAAAAACGCCAGTGTTGCGTATGTCATATGTATGTGGTTGGTATATGGGCGAACTGTCATTGTAGCGATCTCGAGCAGTTGCAGATCTTTCAGATAATATAAAAAAAAAACTGATATAGCTTAACAACCCAATTGTTAATTTTCATTACTAGGCATTATTATTGTTGATTTTTAGTGTCGTTTATTGGTCATGGCAGAGAACATGCAATACTGAAACTGAGTTTTAGCTGAAACCAGGGAGGGTTTACTGCTGTCAAAATTCATATATGTGTGCGTTATCGAAGATCAACTCTGGTCCATGAAGTTTGTTGGTCCATGACGTTTGATAGATTACCTATGTGGCAATGAAACTTCATCACTCTTAGCCAAACACAGGTTGCTGCCACAAAATTCACGACGCAATGCATTGATAATAAAATTTTTTCGCGATTTCTCAAGTTTTGTTAAAAAAGAACGTTTCAATTCTACTAAATTTAATTTCGATCAAAACGACAAAAACCAAAACAACCGGACGCCTTGTTGCCAAATATGTTAGTCACGGTTACACGATAATTGACAGATAGATTCCCCCTGGCTGAAACACAGAGAACATACGTTCATTCTATTTTCAAATTTTGTAGTAGACATGACAGCACACGCTCGTGAAAAATAATTAGGTTGTTTAACCACAGAGAACAGACGTTCATCTTCTTTTCAAAAGATGTGAAAAAACTTGCAACCGTCATTTACCACTAAATGGTAATGCTCCCGCTATGTGGCGCCTCTGTCACTTACAAACACCGCCATGGCATCGCGCCATGTTTTAAGGGCTAACATCTCAACATATGGGTAAACGAGATAGCATATCACCACATTCATGAGACATACGTAACACTGGCGTTTTTTTCTGGTACACGTTGCCCCATAGTATTCCGTACCTCGCCCTGTCAAACTGCTCGATAAATAATGAACTGAATGAATTTTCTTCTTCTCGGCTTTATCCAGCCCCAAAGAAATCCCATAATGAACTGTCAAAAAGTTATTTACAAAATCAATGCAGCATTTTTCAACTAGGAACGAGACAAATGCAGGGCTGTGCAGGTACACTGCCTTCAAAAACAACTCAAACAGTGATGTTATTCACAGTGTGGTACCATTCGTGTAGTTCATTTTGTACCAACTTTTTTGGAAGGTTTCTTCCTGAGTGTATATCTTATGTATGTGATTTTACCGCCTCTTTTCATGCATCTTTATCTTACTGCTGACAGCGGGCACAAATTAATTTGAGCCCAGGACATGAGTTCATTGTCATTCACTGTTACTCGGTATAGGGATGCCAATGGCTCGAATCAAACTGTCAAATTCACAGGTGAAACACTGTCAAAACGGTATCACCACATACATAAGACATACGTAACACTCAGGAAGAAATTTTCGAAAAGATGTTGGTACAAAATTAATTTTTCGAATGGTACCACACTCTGAATGAAATCACTGTTTGAGTCTAGGGGCTAGACACCTTTACTTTTATGAAAAATATTTCGATGATATTACACGATATTGGTTGATATATTTTGATGTTTATCGTTTATCTGTCAATTGACAACCTCCAACGGTAATGTAACGTTTGATGTAACGGCAATGAGCTATGATATAGATAGAGGGGTGCCCGAAAATGCAACGGTAAATACTTTTTAATAAGGAATAATGGTAATATTTCGCAATATATTAATAGTGTCTTACCCCTATGTTTGAGTTGTTTTTGAAGGCAGTGTATCTGCGCAGCCCTTAATTTGTCTCGTTCCTCCTCGAAAAATGCTGCATTGATTTTGTAAATAACTCTTTGACAGTTCCTTATGGGATTTTCTTTGGGGCTCGATAAAGCCGAGAAAAAAAAATTATTTTGTTCATTATTTGTCGAGCAGTTGGACAGGACGGGATACGGAGTACTATGGGACAACATTTACCAAAAAAAAAAAACGCCAGTGTTACGTATGTCTTGTGTATGTGATGATACCACATATATAAAATGTCGCTTTGCCAGAGATGCCAGATGTTTTTGAAAAATGTCTGCAACTGCTCGAAAAACCGGAAAAACCGGAATCGCGTAAGCAAAAGTCTGTAAAAATCTGCACACATTTTAAGAAAATCTGCGCAAATATAAGGAGACTCTAACAAAAATCTGCAGAGACCGTGAAAAAACTGCAAATATCTGTAAATCAATAAAAATCTGCACACGGACTCTAAAAATCTGCGTTTTACAGACAAATCTGCACATCTGGTATCTCTGCGCTTTGCAAAACGTTGATTTACTTTGATACCACATACATAAGACATACGTAACACTCGGGAACAAATCTTTCAACAAAGTTGGTCAAAAATGAACTACTCGAATGGTACCAGCCCTTTAGAAAAAACTCTTATTTGAGTAGTTTTTGAAGGCGTACACCGCAACTGTCATCCAAACGATAAGTAACGATCCTAAGGAAAAACATCCAACCAACAACTGAACGAGTTTGCCATTTTGTTTTTGAGTCTCATGAACATTGTTCAATTGAACTTCGCTCCGTTAACACTTGTTAGCTCGAATCTGAATTGCCTTGGTATCTTTTTAAAAAAAATAATTGGTTGAATAGTACTATTAATCAATAGAATCGTTTATTTGAGTAGTACTGTGAGGATTACACACGAAAAATATAGTAAAAGTACTAAAAACTTTTTGGTGTGAAGGCGTAACCACGAGGACGCCATATTGAGTGAATAAGAGGGAGACATAACCACAAAATGGACGAAGTGAAAAAACCGCCGGACCGGCTGAATTCAATAGATTCACTATCGGACGACGATACAGAATTGAATAATAATGAACTTATGGGAGCAGCCAGCCTTGAAGCACAAAAACAGAACAAACACACCAGCAGAAAAAAGATTTTGTGAAGGTGGCTTACTCAGACGCAGACACAGGTCCCTACCGAATTTTAATTGAGCTACGTAATAACGATGGAATTCAAAGAGTGAACAAATTCGCGGTTGGATCCACGCTGAGAAAAATGGAATAATTCAAAAACTACATAGTGGACATGAAACAAGTAGGACGGAACCGTATAATGGTGTTTGTAAGCAGTTACATGAAGGCGAACGCCTTAGTTGATGAGATAAATAATTGTGGCACATGCAGCTACAAAGCATACGTACCTCTACATCTAGTTACCACTACGGGAATAGTGGATGGTGTTCCAGTTGACATATCTGAAGATGAAATTATGGGAGACATCATGTGTGAAGTTCCAATAATCAGCGTGAAGCGGCTCAACAGATTTGTAGATGGCGTAAAAATTCCAGCGAACCGCATCAGCATTAGGTTCAGAGCAAACACCTTACTAGATCGAATCCGATTGTTCTGTTGTTGCAGTAAAGTAAGGCCCTTTACTCAAAAGCTAATAGCTTGTGGTAAATGCCTTCGTTTCAATCACCGTGAAACTGAATGCAGAGGAGACCGTAGATGCAGAAAATGCGCCGGTCAACATGAAACTGAAGAGGGCTTCAACCAGTGTACTAACAAGGCAAAATGTGCCCATTGTAAGTCAGAAGATCACACAATGCCAAATGAAAATTACCCAAAAAAGCTCAGGCAAAAAACCATTAAATTGCGAATGGCTAAATCAGCCATAACATATGCTGAAGCCAAAGAATGTTTTCCCTTACGAACAAAAAATTCATTCTCACCACTGGAGAATATTCTTGACTTTCCAAAACTAGAAGAATCGTACGCATCGACGCAACATGGAGAATCACTGCGAGAGCAATGGCGACGAACGAACAAGGAGAGAGAGAAAATAAAACCGGCGATCATCACTTATTCCGATCAAAGAAAAAAGCAAGGAACAAAAAGGCAGCGCAAAGACGAAGAACAAAATGTAATAACAAACGCAATGCAAACTACAAATGTACGGAACCAAATAATCAGCAGTAACGATCTCCCTGGTAAGGTTGGTGCGGCCTTCAGTAGCCAAGACAGTAGAACCGATAGTAAAACATGGGAAAATATGGTGAATGAGGCACGTAATGCCGCTGAAATGACGGCAAACCAAAATATTAAAACCAAAATGATGAGCTTTTACACTGATTTTTTGAACCAGTTGAGAAACCATGAAGAAATCAAAAGCAAATTCAAATATTGTACACAAAAACATTTTAAACTAGCGAATTCGGTAATAGAAACTACAAAGGACAAATAAAAATAAAACTAAATTTAATAAAATAAAACAGAAAATCAAATCAAGGTAGCTCTGAAAGTCAAATTATTACAAACAGTCACAGTGAATCCACTAAAAATTATGCAATGCAACATACAAAGTTTAGAGAAACACAAAGCAGAATTAAATAGAACCCTCATCGAAGGGAGCTACGATATCGCTATATTGTCGGAAACATGGACAAAATCAAATTTGGAACTAAGCAATCGATACAAACTTCCACGTTACCATTTGATAGCAACATCACGAGATGACAACTATGGAGGAGCTGCAATCATGTTGAAGAACGATTTCAACTATTTGCCAATACCATTTCCAGCTACATCAAACTCGACACAAGTGTGTGGAATAAAAATATGCTCTTTAGACGTCATAGTAGTATCGATATATATTTAGCCGGATATTCAAACAAAAACCTTTGAAGACGACATAAACAAAATCTTAACATCCTTGAACGGACACAGAAAAGTGTTTTTAGCAGGAGATGTTAATGCACATCACTATGCGTGGGGTAACGAAAAGTGCGACCGGAAAGGATACCTCCTAACAGAAACGATCAATAACAGCAAATTTCTAATTATAAACGATGGTTCAAGTACATTCGTACCAATTCAAATAAACAAAAAAGCAACTGCTATAGACATCACATTATGTACACCGGAACTGTACACCGACATCAAATGGAATGTTCTCGATTACAGTGTAGGGTCTCATCACATGGTCATTGAAATAGTTTTACAATCAATATTTTCAAACAAAAACAAATACTTCTACAATAAAAAAAAGATTTGCGAAGCCATGGCTGAGCTCGACCCGGAAGTAATTAAGAAAGTAGCGGATCTGATACCTGAGGTAAAGAAAACCTGTAAAGCAAATAGGCAAAAAGACACCAAAGTACCTAAACGTTGGTGGACAGAAGAGGTAGAAAAGGCTTGAACAAATAAAACAGAAGCGAGAAGAACATTCAACAGAATATCAAGCCAAAGCAATTTAATAGAATTTAAAAAACAAGCCGCTATATTCCAAAGGGTTAAAAGAGAAGAAATTAGAAACAAGTTAAACGATTTTCAAAATCAGATTAACCCATTTGGCAGTTCCAGGGAGCTATGGGGAAAAATAGGTAGACTAACAGGAAAACGGTTTAAAAGAAAGGAGAACAACGTGATGTTTGACGATAAAAATGCTGCAGAGGAATTTTTAGATGCACACTTTGGACCACATGATCCGCAACAGTGGATAGAGCCTATATCGTGGACTACAGGTGATATAATGGATGAAACTAAATGGAACAACATACTGTCAGCGAAAAAAAAATCATCGGCTCCGGGAGGAGACCAGATTTCCTATGAGATGCTGCGTAAACTGAACCCAGACGTTGTTAAAAACATCATAAAAGACTTGAATGAAATGTGAAAAAGAGGATATTCAGAAGACGCATTAAAATTGATTCGGATTGTGGCAATACCAAAACCCGGTCGAGACCAAACAACGCCTTCAGGAAAGAGGCCAATCAGTTTGGTACCTACGATAACAAAAGTAATGAATACTGCGGTCCTCGAAAGACTTCAGACGTTCATAGAGGAGAAAAAAACTCTACCAGACACATCATTCGGTTTCAGAAAGGGACTCTCGACAAATACATGTCTTCAATTTATAATAAATACGGTGAAAAAACTCAAGCGAGAAAAACTGAAGGTAGCCTTAATATGTGTTGACTTAAGCAACGCCTTCAATGCAGTCAAAACAAACACTCTAAGCGACATACTAGCGGATTTGAACGTTCCTGGAGATTTAAGCACATGGATAGTAAACTTTTTTCAGAACCGAAGAATAAATATGCAAATCCGAGACTCGACGATTTCAAGGACTGTACAAAATGGGCTTCCACAAGGTGACATACTTTCGCCGACTTTGTTTAACCTTTACACTAGCAATCTTCACAAAATAACAACGATGACGTCATACTGGTGCAGTTCGCCGATGATTTTGGTGTGCTGGTAAAGGGAAAGACATTAGAGCAGTTAAACACCACAGCACAAAATTTTATGGACGAATTCGTAGAAGCAGCAAGCGCCCTAAATTTTACTATCAATGCCGAGAAAACCACAGGCATTGTATTTCATAATAGTGATAACCAACTAGCAATACAAATAAACGGAGTTCAGCTAGAAACAGTGAGAGTACATCGTCACCTAGGGATACAGATTGACAGTTTTTTAAGTTTTGGTGCAAATACCAGAGAAGTTGCAAGAAAGATTAATGACCGACTCAATATGCTAAAAATTATCAGTGGGATTACAACCGGATCACACCCTCAAACTATGGCTAACGTATGTAATGCTTTGGTGAGAAGTCTTTTAGAATATGGCTGTACAGTTCAAAACAACGCCAGTAAGACCAACAAAAAGAAACTGGGAGCGGTGAATAATCAATGCTTGAGAAGAATAACAGGTTGCACAAAAAGCACCCCCCTCAACGCCCTAAAAACGTTGGCTGGGCAGCATCCGTTGAATCTAAGACAGGAATACGTAGCAAACAAAGAAATAGCTAGATCTATTAGTAGACAAAACATAATAGCCACTCAATTTAAAGGATTAGTAACTTCGAATGTTTTAGAAATATCCAAATACAGTTACCAAGAGGAAATATACTTGAGAAACAAAAATATATTCGACGGCATTATACCGTACATTAAATTTCAGCAGGTGACGGTAGAAATTTATCCCTCTCTAGAAGGATTAAGCACGGAAAAAAAGAAAACAACCCCTTTAAATTGAAACAATTGGTCCTTTTCACAATGAATAACCAATTCCGCAACCGTAAAAGCATATTTACTGACGCCTCCAAAGAAGGAACAAGATGTGCTATGGGAATTTACCTGGAATATTGTAGAAAAAAATACTATTACAGATTAGAGCAAGAAGCGAGCATCACATCAGCGGAACTAACGGCAATCCGACAAGCCTTAGATTTCGTCCAACAGTTGGAGATACACGATTGCGTTGTATACACAGATTCAAAATCGGCTTGTACGATGTTGGAAGACACAAAAAAAATCACAGGAGGGTTGTGTGCAAAGCCACGACCGCAAGGTTGAAGTAGAATACTTTTACAAGGAAGATAACCCGGCTGTTTGCGTGTCAGTCATTTTGAAATCGGATTGGTTTCGTATATACCGCTTGTTAAGCACAGTATCAACAAATGGTAATAAACATCACACTGCTGTGTATTTGCAGCAGCATAAAACCTCAGTTGCGGTTTATTAATAACGATTCATTATGCTCTTCCAAAAACATTTTGTAGCCTTGAAAAAGGTCGATTGCTGCAATTGCAATATTCATTCAATTATTGCATAAATGCTTCATGGTCAGATATACCCGCTGCAACTGCTACGCTAATCGTAGCCATGCCACAGTTGTGGCCGCTATACGCTGCCATTGGTATCCGCTGTCCCTGCATCAACTAGTGCGCCATCCATTGCTCCGTCGCTATCCGCTATCGCTGGTATCCACTGCACTGCCACAGCTAAGGGATGACTGCTGTTGTCGCTGTCTAGAACTATTATAAGCGGCTTCGGCTGAAACAGGCTCTTATATAGGCCAAACAGCATATTTTCAATTGCAAGGTATATGATTCTGTCGACCGTGCTTGGGAAGCAATCATGTAACGACCAATCAGAGGTCGAATTTTGCGTTTTGACAAGGCTTGACTATTTTCAATAGTACAATAGTTTGAATCATAAAATTACAATCATCTTCATTTGGGATGAATCTTAGAAGATTTTCCAATCTACTGCTGCAAGAACGAAGGAAATCCATCGAATACTAACCGATTTATTAGCATTTGAAATTGGACATATTTTTAACTTTTTCGGTTTTAGATTTTCATTTTACATCCCTATGTAGCCGAACTTCCTGAGAGAAGTATTCTACTTCAAAATGAAAAAGCGGGGCCAACAATGCTGGTCGAAATCCTTCAGATAGCTCATCGTTACAAAGTTGCTTTCCAGTGGGTTCCAAGCCATGGAAACGAAGTAGCGGACGAATTGGCCAAACTCTTTCCGATGAAGCACCAATTTACGAAAATGGATTATTTTTAAAAGATGCACTATACCGATTTAAAAAGCAAACCGAGCTGGATTCCAACGAATGGTACCAAGATTACTCCAAGGAAAAAGGCAAACGATTCCACGAAATCTGTCCTGAATTTACGACGAAGCCTTGGTATCAAGCGAACGGATACATCGCCATTGTAGATTGGACAAACTTTACATTCCGACGATCATAAAATTTGAATCCAAAAATTTTTAAGCTGATCGAAGGTCTTCAGGTAATGTTATTTGCAGTGTACTTGAAAATACTTAAAAAAAAAAACATTTTTTTACTATATGCAACCGATATATTTTCAATACTACAGGACTGTTTTCCGATGCGCTTCAAAACGATACATTTCATCGGTCAACCGTGGTACGTGGAAACAGCACTAGCAGTAATCCGACCGTTCCTCGAGAAAAAAACGCGATCGAATAAAATTATATGGCGGCAACCTGTCGACACTGCATGACTGTGTTCCCCCGACATCCTGCCAACGGAGCTGGGCCGTGAAGGGCCCACATTCATTCCGCTGAATTGGTATCACGAGCGGTTCGAAGCAAGCCAAATCTCCACGACAAACCCTGCGCCATCGTATATTCTAAGGCAGCCACAGTTCTACACGACACCACCGACGCTGGTCGCGGCTACCACAACCAACACCAACATCACGGCAACGATGGGGTTCGGATTTCCAGAGAAGTACCAAAGCAGCTGCGGTGAAAATCGGCGTCCTCACGACCAAGGCGACCGATCCGGCTACCGGTACAAAAGGTATCCTTATTTGCGTGATTTTTTAAAGTCGCTGCATGCCAACAAATCATTAAATGGGAAACGTTTTAAAATATATACCGTCTCCACTAGGTTTGCTCTTCTACTCATGAAAAAGGTTGTTCATAAAAAATACACTGTGAATTTATTTATATAGAATAGTCGCAACTGCCGCGATGACAACGACGATAGAATGAATGATGTGAGTGCACCATCAATGAAAATCTTTCGCAAAAACTCAGTGTGCCCTTTAACGTTATTTTCCTCTACTTTTGCGTCAATACTTCTCACCAAACGCGACGAACCAATAGTAGCAGCATGTTAACGGAGTTTTTTTTTGTTCATTATCTTTCCAGAACCGACATTCAATTTGTACTTGCAGAAGTAGTAGTGAAGTCGTTGTGCTGATTAGTTGGTGGGCAGCCATCATCGTCACAGTATTTGACGGCCAACACCATACTACCGGCCGTAAAAAAAAGAAGTTTTCATGTCCCGCGGTTGGGGAGCCTCCGGAATGCCCTTCACAGTGTTTTGCCTCAACCACTCGCCAAGGCACATCAAGCGTACGCTCAGAACCAGCAGCAGTATAAGAATCAACAGCAACAAGATATCGAAGAAAGAAAATTGCGTTTGGGTGCAAAGGAACCAGCTTTAAATGACCAGCCAAGAATGTTGCCATACGGGACACGATATGCTGAGCCTGTGGCCATTGTACAACACAGCGAGTACGGTCGAAGTAGCGGTATCAAAGAAGACGAGTATTCCGACGGTGGTGTTTATCTACCGTCAAAACCCAACACACCTCGAAGACCCTACAACGTTCCCCAACTATTCTTGTCCTATGGTCCTATTGGTTAGAACAGGACATACCTAACATGCCTTGCCTATCAACCAAGTCATTATGTTTTCTTTCGGTGCATGTGGTTGTCTCTCTTGCTGTATGGCGTAAGGTGAAAGATGCTTGATGCTCGACGCGGGAATTTATTCTCTAATAAATGTGTAAAAATAAATAGCAATAAAGTATTTATTTATTAAAATTATTACACTCCACACCTTTAACAAGATATTTAAATTCATTGCATTCACAAGTATTTAACCCAAGGTTTTTTTCCTGTATGGACTACCTCACTGCGACCAGAATCGTAGATCTATTGTGATATATGCTCGGGTGTCTGCTGTATCCCGCACTTCTGTTAATAGCAATACCGCTATTGAGAAGTGGCATGCTTATTATTATTGTTCATCAGTGCTTGTGTGTAATGTGATACTCTTCCTTACACGCTTACTGTTCTACTATACCGATACTCGTTCCTCTTGCCCAGAGTCTATGTTTAAGAGTCCCGCAAAGATGAAACCAAAGGAACCAAATCAGTGTCAAACGAGGGTACCAATCGAGCAATGTAAATAAACAAGGTGATAATGTTAGGAGTGGATGAAAAGTGTTGTAATTGAGCGTAATAAAGAATATGTGTTTTTCCGAAGTTTTACTTATACATTTTAATCCAACATTAAACCTGTACACTGGTTGACTTAAATTTAACAAAACATCACCGGTGTAATCTCTCAAAACTGTGTACCTTGTGAAGAATTTCAAAAAATGATATTCGCTTATGCATGGTGAAAAACAGAACTGTATAGTTCTTGGCAACAAACGGCACAAAAACTGTGTTGCCTATATACCATAGACTCTGCTCTTGCCAAATACCACCAATTATAATTCCCTGGAGAAATTCGTCGTGCGTCCTTCTGGCCAGTTTTATTGATAAGAGGGACTAATTTTTTGTTAAGAGGAAGTCACGCAAAGGTGTTGTAGATTTCAGCGTAAAGGAAGGGTGATTGGTGGGGAACCCAAGTTACTGATTATATTATATTATTTTTTACCATTGTTTATTACCCAAGTTTGGAGAGGACATCTATTTAAATTCAATGAATTCCATTTTCGCGGCGTTGAGACGCATTCTGGGGCATTTGCATTATGGACAAAACATGACAAGACAAGAAAATACAACATCTCCAAAGCTTCCTGGGTTTGACATTTAAAAAAAATCAATTGGTTATCCGTAAAATCAAACCTGTTTCAAACAAATGTTGAAACTTAACTGAATGATAGCAGCTGACGCATCAATATAGTGAGTCTAGAATCCTTCCTATGTGTGAAATTGTCACTAATCACACAGCAATGTTGGTTCATTATTAATATTATTTTCAATTTGTGCGAACTGAGTCCCCTAAGCTAATAACACGCATAACTCACAATATGCCAACTAAATGCCGTAACATTAATTCGGCCATTTTTTCTCGAAAAATTAAAACTATATTGGAACAAGATACCCACAAAACCGGTTTATAGTAAATTTAAACCGCAAAAGATCCTAAAACCTACCATAAAAATAATGTAAAGTAAGTTTCGTTTTTAATTTTTAGTCTTTAAGGACTAGTAACTTCTTCCTTTTGCACTTAAAATGGCATATAATTAACAAACATTTAAAAGCATTGTGTTCTTGTATGCATTCGGTAAGATAGATTGGACAACATGAATGAAAAAAGTGTAAACAGCTTTTTGACAGGTTCTTATCGTTTTTTGTTTGAGGCTCGCGTAGAGACGAGAATAAGAATATTCTTTTTTTTTCTTTTCTCGCTGTTTGGCGCAGACCGTTCGGTCCATATCAGAAGAATATTCATCACGTTCATTATTTGTCGAGCAGTTTGACAGGGAAAGGTACGGGGTACTGTGGGGCAACGTGTACCGAAAAAAATCGCCAGTGTTACGTATGTCTTATGTATGTGTTGATACTCTATCAACAACATTTGTTTTATTGGTGCGATATTTCCTTTCACATTTACGTAATATGTATATATACAGTAGAAATAAAATAACTGAAATTCAGTAAATTGTAGAACTGAATTACAGTAACATTAAAAAAATGCTTTGATTCAACAAGTGGGTTGCTGATACGCCTTCAGCAATGTACTTTACTGAATCACAAAGAAAATTTTTGGTTCGTACATTCTAGCACGTGGGCCCTTTCTGCATGTTAGGTGCATGAATTTTCTACCGAATTTATCGATATAGCTTGAATGTGTGTGCCAATGCAAAATTTTCTTGATTCGTTATCAGTCAACTGACAGCTTTACTATCGGTAATTTTCGCCTTTTACCGACCGCCAAAGTGGGCGAAATACCATTTTCATCGCAGCCGCTGTCGTCTCCTGTTCAGTTCATACCATCACTAACGCTCAGCGGAAAAAAGTTTAGTCACGGAAGGTAGAATACTGAGCGTGTCCTCGAGGACGGCAATAAAATTCCGACTATAAGTGCAACCGTGAAACAGTTCGCCGAGTACAAGAATCGATTATTGCCAGCCAGTTTCATTGTTATTCAGTGATTAGTGGATTCGTGAATGTGCAACTTTTTGCTGCAGCCGTAATTCGCTGCCGCGGTGTGAATAGAAGGAAAAAAGCTTCCGACATAAGAAAACCGACGGTGACGTGAGTTCGGTCGATCGGACGAAAGCGCAGGACGGCGAAAGTGAGCAAGGTGAAACCATTCCCAGCAATTGCTGTACCATTCGTTTGTCAGGGTTTCCTCCGCTAATCGTGTAGAGGGTGGTGCACATTCTGAAGCACCGTTCTGTAATTAGCGAAACAGACGGAAAATATATCTAATAACATTCGATCGTTCCGCTCCCCCATTACTGCATTCTTTGGAAGCAGAAATAACAGCGACAGCCAGTCTGAAATGGCCTCTACGACCGGTGTCGGTAAGTATTTCAAATATCAGACTATACTTTTTTGTGAAACACAGTTCAATATTTGCTAACAAATATTCTCCACAATGAAATCGATGCAAGCAGGCAAAAACTGTCACCACCGAAACTCAGAAGTGAATGGAAAAATGAAATAATACTGAACACCTCCTGTTGTTCAACGCGGTGTCTGCGGTATTACTTTCCTCTATTCTCCAATGAAGACGGCCGTCAAATGAGTAATATGCCATATTACCGTAGATTAGCTTTTCCTCGAAACCGGTATACTACGAACGTCTTCATTGCAAGCGTAAATATGTTGCATTTTACACCTGAGAAACGTACAACACTAATTGTTACTATAGGATTTCTTTCCACGTTTTCTGTCTCTAGTAAATTCTAATGTAAATTTGCAACTTCAAATACGTAAACAGGTTATACCCTCAATAAATTTTTAGATACGTGTAAGCAGCCCTACTTTTTTTTCTGCTTACTGTATATGTATTGGTTTTGACTATTGTTTGTTCGCCTTTATAAAAAAAAAACAAAATTAAGATTTCGTCATTACTTTGTTTAACTTTGTTGGCTACCTCAAACATGATGCTTGGATTTTCATCTAAGGGGATCTAACTGAACGGAACGGAACGGAATCTAACAATCGATTCAATCAGTTACGGAAACATCGATTTAAGAGCTCCTGATTGATATCAAACAAGTATTGATAGCCTGGTTGTACGTTTCTAAAAATATGTTTATTATGAACAGAAAGATATCATTCACATAATACAGCTTTTCGATAAATGTTCGCAAATTTTACAATTAAATCTTAGTGGTTGAAAAACTATTACAAAGATTCCTACACTTCTTTCAATTCACATAGACTTTTGTAGTAATATTCGAACATGTGACAATCAACTTTTCATATCAGCGTTCACTCAAAGTTCAAATAAATACTCATTTTATTATTAGTTGGAGCGATCTCTGATTATAAAAGTATCTAGCGCCAAAAAACCTGGATTCACCAGGGAATTCAATGTTATTTTGTAAAATATGGAAAATTTATAAAACATTCAGGGAATGTTATCCGAAGGATTCAATGTTATTTCTTATGCAATCGCATTTTGAACATTTTTTGAAATTTATTTTTCTCAAATTTTGACTTACTCCTGTTCCAACGCTAATAAATATGTTCATGTGACAGTTTCCAGTTAATGATCCGCCTGTTATCATTCTAAAATAGAAGACCTGATTGCCAGAAAAATACAGCAGTAAGTCTTTCTGAAATCTTAGTGCGAGCATAATAATTGATTTAGGGTATAAATATAAAAAGAAGCTGAAAATGTGTTCAATTGGGATACAAAACAATACTTTCTCTAAAAAACTGACTAAGGGCTCTATTACATATGCTTGGACGAGTAACTCGTTTTATTGAAATACATGGTCGAGTCGAGTCGACTCGTGTTCTGGAATAGGGCTCAAATCCGGAAATCTAAGTCAAAGTGATGAAGAATCTTGAAAATAGGAACAGAAAATAAGTACTAAACAATTATTTTGATTAATAGAATCATATCACTTCTAATTAGATGTTGTTCTCATAGATTCTTTTTTAGATGTTGTTTAAAGAGATGAAATGGTGCGATAACGAAAAATAGTTCTAGCAACGAAAAACAAGGCTCAGGTCAATGTTAGGAGTATTCCGATAACTGTTTCAGTCTAGATTCGACCATACGATGGCTAGCTCAAAGCAACAATTTCATAGTGGGAAGCCACAAAATGTATCACGATTTTCTGTAATAAAAGATGAATTCTGTGTAAAGGCCCAAATACAGACACGGCGCAATGACACCTTCTCCATACAAAACAGAAGGCGTGATCGCTATCCCGCCTTTAATTTTGTATGGAGAAGGCGTCATTAGGCCGTGTGTGTATTTGGACCTTAAATAACGACAGATTAACCCTCTAATGTCCAAGCTAGTTTTTAGGCAAGCTTCGGTTTTTAAGTATTTGTTGAAGCTTTTTGAAGGTTCGATTAAACTCCGTCTGAAGGAGGTATTGGGCACTAGAGGATTAAAGTCAAACCTCTCCAGGAAATTATAATTGGATTGTAAAGTTTTACACGGTTTTCTGGCCGTTTGTATCAGCTGGCATTTTCAATACATTCTGAGCGATTTTATTCTTCATTCAAAAATCTAAGTACAACTATATATTTTCAATACCACATTTTGTTAGGAAAATCACACTCTTTCCTATCTTGTCCTAAAAAGGTAGTGCAGTTTATACGGCACATAATACCTAATTGGGATCATACTTAAATCAGGGGCTGAGAGTTACTTCTCATAGCAATTTTTTACTCTGATCAGGTAATAAAAAGCTGGGGAATGCTACAATAGATCTAACATATGGTCGCGGTAATTAAAACCCAACAAAAAAGTAGGAGGTTGTATTCAAGACACGACCGCATAAATGACGTAGAACTACGTACACTATTAACAAATGCATTGAGTGTTTCATTACCCTAGTAACACAACTGTTTTTATCAAAGTTTTATAGCGCTTTTTTGGCTGTATTGAGCGCTATAAAACTTTGATAAAACCAATATTTTTACTTGGGTAATGAGTTATAATGTCTACTAATGAAGGGTTGTGAATTTCGTGAACCGGATTCAGCAGTTAGCAGATCGTGCCGAGTTAAAAACCATACACAGCACACACACACACATCATACCATATCATTATACCATACACACATCATACCATATCATACACACATACACACATGATACCATATCATACACACACAGCAGGCAAGCGACCAATCAGAGGACGTTATTTTTATTTCGACAAGGCTTGACAATTTTTCAATAGTGCAATAGTTCGTAGATTCAAACAACATTTTTCTGCATTTGGGCAGATGCGTGTATAATTTTCCAATCGATTGCTGCAAGAATGAAAAAAATCAGTTGAAAACCAACCGACCTATAAGCATTTTAAAAGGGACAAATTTCGTCCCAGTTTTTCAGTTTGCATCCCTGTGTGGTATGCTAAAGTAAAACGTAGTTCTACGTCAAAAAAGCATGTAAAAGGAAGGGGAGAATCATTTTACACACAGGCACGGATAAATAATGAGCGTGCCACTCTTGCTCGGTTTTAATTCTTGCAACATTTGAAATCTTGTAGAATGGACACCATACAACAGAGCAGGGGTCTAAGATAAATATAGCGATCTAGGATAAAACGATTGGTGGAACTCGTTGGCTATCTTGAACATTAAGCGATTAGCTTTAGAGATGTTTCTTCATGTGTAAGGAATTTTTGATGATTTTTCTTTCGATTAGAAACAATCAGATCATAAGTAATCTTAACTCCGGGCTAACTATATCTCAGGTTGCTTCTAATGGAAATGCAAAATAGGGTTGATTGTATGATGAACAGCGTTGTAAGCGAATCGGAATAATATACGCTTTTTCAATATCAATGCATCTTGAATCATGAAGCAGTTGTTCTCCATGGAGTCACGGGAAACCTGTTCCCGAAATCGATTTCGCGATGATTACTCACCGTTTGGCTTGGTTTCAACAGTAACGGGGAACGCATTGCCTAATGTAACAAAATAATTAGTCTATACTTTCTTTAAATATAATGACAGTGGAACAATGGAACAAAACTGTTCCATTAACTTTGTTCTTAAATTTTTACCTTACTTTGTTTCATTTGATTGCTTTTCATTGTCTTTTTAGTGGTACCACGGAATTTTCGTCTGCTGGAAGAGCTAGAAGCCGGTCAGAAAGGTGTTGGAGATGGAACCATTTCCTGGGGCTTGGAGAATGACGACGATATGACACTCACTCATTGGACGGGCATGATTATTGGCCCACCTAGAGTAAATATTGAATATAGGTTGTTCCTTATTGATACTAACAGTCAACTTTTTTGCAGACACCATATGAAAACAGAATGTACTCGTTAAAAGTTGAGTGTGGAGAACGCTACCCCGATGATCCGCCAACTTTAAAGTTTTTGTCAAAAATTAATATAAACTGCATCAATAGTCAAAATGGAGTGGTATATTAAATAGATATCTATTATTTTTCATATACCCTAATGTAATTGCTATCATAGGTCGATCAACGGTTGGTACCTGTACTGAATAGATGGAATCGTGACTACACTATCAAGACAATTCTTCAGGAAATTCGTAGGATTATGACGTTAAAGGAGAATTTGAAGTTAACACAGCCGCCAGAAGGTAGCTGCTTCTAGTGGTCTTAATAAAAAATTACACTGAACAGAAAGAAGGTCACGAGCTTTGCTCTTAATGCTCTATTTTGCGTCATCGTCGTCGTCGTCGTTGTCACTATCATGGTTTGTATGCGTGCGTGATCGTTCGCTTTCTGCTCTACAGATACATCTAAAAACAGACACAGACATTCTGCGTAGGAAAGACTACCAGAATAGGAAATACGCTATTATAAAAAAAAACAATAGTCACTATTACAACTATACCGCTACTCTTGTTGCTATTAATTCTGATGTTTTCCTATACGTTCATTTAATTTAGAAGATTAATGCAAATACACCCAAAAGATCAGAGATAACCAAGAACACTAGAATGTCTATGATGAGCACTTTTAGAGAGCCGATTTTTTTTCTACCAAGAACATAATGCGAAAAGAGATTGAATATAATGGAGAAAATTTTTGTTTCGCTTCAGTTAGGTGACTTCCTCGGAGGGGGTGGGGGGTGTAGTATTTTAATTATGGAATTAAACCAAATTGAAAGAACAACTTGAAAATCAGTAGTCGTATAATCCAATGGCTTCTATCATATTGGTTTGGCGAGGAAGAAAATCCATATTTTTCTTACTGGGTTCTTACCAGATACACAATATTTGACCGGCATTGAAGTTTCTCTGGAGTTCAATACCGCTTTTGTCGCGGGTTAGTGCTTAGTTTGCCTACTTTCAGGGATTTTTTGTTATCTTTTGTGTATTAAACATTACAGACAGTAAAGTAGGTTACGACAACATGGCAAATAATTCTCAGTCAGTAGATTGTTACATGCTACAAAAACTGCTTTAACTACAAAGTTTAAGAGTAAGAAACAACAAAAAAAAGTTTGATGATAGCTACCCCTATTTATATCATTTAAAAGCAGGGTACACATAATAATTTCCTTGCAAGATGGACAATTAGTAGGAAACTACTGCGCTATTATTTGTAAGAGAAAAATTCTGCATTCCATCTCTCTCTATTCTATTTGAACTAACAACTGTCCTTTAATGGTGTAGCAAAGAACTGAAACGCGGGGAAGTTGACTAGTGAAAATAACATAAACCCAAACGAATGAAGCACTCGATGTTGAAGGTTGATTTGAAATGATGTTCGTTGAAGATTAGATTTCTTCCACGGTTTATCGAATCACAACACTGGTTTAATGAAATTAAAATCGTGGATAAAATATAAAAACAAAACAGATACACTGAGAAAATTTAAGCTTTCGTTCTTTCAAAAACGAGGCATACTAAGGTGAGTAAAAGTCTTAATTACAAATAGTGGTTTCTTATTTTATCCGATTAGGATGGCCAGTCTCTGTATTTTCCAGCAATCATGCGCTTGCACTTGTAAATAACTGTAAGTTAAAAAAGCAATACGTAGAGGTTTTCCTACTTCCGCACCTTTATATTATTCACTGGGTTTCGTTGTCATCTCTTTCGTTTATTTCATTCTGAATCAAATTTTTAATGAATTTCTTCGAAAATGTTACGTATGTGTGGTGACATGTCTTAGTATATAAATGAGGTTTTTCATGAACTGTTATAACATCAAACCTATTCATGAAACCTAGCTTTATTAGATTCCCAGGAATATAAAAATTGAAACTCTCGTGCGATTGAAATCCGTCTTACGGTATGTAACCTGAGCATACGGTGAAAATATTTGAAGATTGGCGCAAAAAAAGATAAAACGTTGAAAATTGCAAGAATGATGAGTTTTTTCTATGTTTTAAGGACATAGGGACATAGACTCGACTGTAGATTACCGTTGCAGAAAGCCCATGTAGAATACCTATGCAATTTTCAAGCGGGACGATCAACAACGGACCAAATGTTCACCTTGAGACAGATCCTCGACAAGTTTCGAGAACAAATTGCAGGCACATCATCTGTTAAAGGCGGCGTACGATACTGCGAAACGCCACGAGCTGTGTCAAATTATGCTTGAACATGGTTTTTCAACACAACTAGCCAAACTGTACGTGCGATGCTCGACGGTTTCACATCAAACGTCAGGACAGCGAGTGAATGCTCGGACGTGTTTGTGACGTTAGATGGTCTGAAGCAAGGCGACGGGCTCTCGAACTTGCTGTTCAACATAGCTTTAGAAGGTATAATACAAAGGGCAAGTGTGCAGAGTAGCGGCACCATCATCACGAAGTCTCACATGCTTCTGGGCTTCAAGGGCAACATTGATATATTTCGTGTTAACCGTAGAGCGTGAATTGGACTCACCATGAACACCGCCACAACGAAGTACATGGTGGCTGGCAGAGAGCGTGGTAGTTCTGTGGGTGTTGGTGCTGCGGTGGAGAAGGATGGGGATACTTTCGAAGTGGTCGACGAGTTTGTTTATCTTGGTACTCTCGTGACACGTGACAACGAGGTGAGCGCCAGCGTAGCCAGCTCAGGTCTCGTATCCTACAGATCCATACGAAATTTACGCTCTATAGGACTCTGATCATCCCGGTGGCACTATACGGACATGAATCATGGACGTGGAAGGAGGCCGATCGACGAACGCTTGGGGTCTTCGGGCGTAAAATTCTGCGATCAATACTCGGAGGCAAACTAGAAAATGGGGTGTGGCGCAGGCGCATGAATCACGGGCTGTACGAAGTATTCAAACACGCTGATATTGTCAAGCTGATGAAACAGGGAGGTTACAGTGGGCTGGCCACGTAGCACGGATGGTGGATGGGCGACCGGCGAAGATAATATTTAGCAGAGAACTGGACAGATGCCGACGACTTCGAGGCAGACCTCGCACGCGCTGCATGAGTGCTGTCGACGGAAATGCCAGATGCGTATATGTACTTTTTTCGGCATGGAATCTCAGCGATCAGATCTTTAAACTTTTTCGATTGTCGTAATCCGCTTATGACATCCCAATCTGGCTTGATCGTCGTTTCTTCTCATTCACAGAATTCAGCTTTCAAAGTGCTCGGTAACACTCCACAAAAGGGTGCAGAATCAACAAAGTTAGTGGATGACTCTTGTTTAGCTAGAACAGCGGTTCTCAACCTGGGGTACGCGTACCCCTAGGGGTACGCGAGAGCCTTCAGGGGGTACGCGAAAGAAAAATCAGTAATGGCGGACAAAGCATTTTTTTTAATACTTCATTTGTTTTCAAACTTGCTCTCAAAACATGGCTGTAGCAATCAAACAAATCACAGTTTAATTTGAAACCTGTACTAGATTACCACAACATGATCTGCCACTACTCTCTCCCACTCTATGAGAACATTCCAAGTCAGGGGGTACAATTGATTTGGAAAATATCGCCAAGGGGTACGCGGACAAAAAAAGGTTGAGAACCGCTGAGCAAGAAAGTCAGCCTTCTCGCTTTCTTCGATTTCACTGCGACCGGAAACCCAGCATTCTTAGGCAGCTATCAGAGTTAAGAAATGCATTCCCACATTAGTTTAGAGTGGCTGGAAGGAGAAATCAGGGCTTTAATTGCTGCCTGACTATCGCCAAAAAAACCCTAATGTTCGCGTGTCGGTTATTTCTTTCCAGACACGTGTTCCTGAAATGCTGTTGTCCAGCGTCCTATGGAGAAAAATCACAGGAAGGTTGTGTGCAAAGCCACGACCGCAAGGTTGAAGTAGAATACTTCTACAAGAAAGATAACCCGGCTGCTTGCGTGTCAGTCATTTTTCCTAGTAAATAAATGTTGACCGCTCATTGGCAGTATTGAAAATTCTGTGCAAACGAAGTTGAAGTACTACTCAATTTCAGTTTGCACATATAAATACGACCTCACTGAACAGGAAAAGTACAAACTCTTTGCGGCGCAAACAAGTTTCAACAGTCAGAGTTATATGTACATGTGAATTCAAATTAAGACGATTAACTTTTGGTTAAAGCTCAGAACAAGAAAATATTAAATCTTCAATTCATTTGTTTGGTTGTCCTAAAAATGGTTCGATTTCTCCTACCACTAGTAGAAGGCCCTTCTCCAGCGTCCCAACCAGAGGTTGGACACGTGTTACCTCTGGCTGCTTTTAAATTGACCTCCGTACTGATACTTGGTTTTTTCGATGCACTTCCCCCATGCTGGTCCTTCGCGCGTTTCCGAGCATCACGCTTGTATTTGGCGTTCATATATTTAGACATAGCACTGAATACACTTTCGATGGATTTCTCAATAAATGCAATAAATGCACTCGTAGTCTCTTACCCGAGAATAATAAAACACTTCCAAGAAATGTTGCACTACTGCCCATAATTCAAAAATTGGCTAATATGCCGTAGGCATCAAATCGAGAAAAACGCCTTTGAAAGTTTTTTATCGGTACAACATATTTTGACTGCTCATGACAACTTTTTTATTGAGTATGTCACCCTTCATATATGCTGGACCCTTGCCGTTGAGTTGAAACAGAGAAATCTGTAGAAAAATTCCATCCGCCACATATTTTTAACACAGTAGCCGTTTTTTTTTCAATTATAAACGAAAGGTCAGTTGACAAAACGGTGTGCAATTCGGCTAATATCCATACGATGTGAATTATATCGTACTCGTTGGTGATGCAAATGGTTTTAAATTCAATAAAACAACGCGGAAGCACAAGTGAGGATGAAAAGGACGACGAGACAATTGTTACGTGCGGCAATATAATAATATAACGAAAATATTATTATTCATGGTAATCTCACAATCCACTTTCCTATTTTTTCTCATCAAATCCAAAATGAAATCTGAATCTTATCTTTATTAATAATACTCCTAATCAAAGAGCTAATTATCATTTTTTTTAAATGTAAAGGTTTATGACAGAAGGAAACAGTCACACGTTTTGATCATTGGGTTTCGCAGTACAACAAATAAATTCTTGTAGCATCAAATATTCTTCTTGAAAAAGTCAAATTTGATGCAATGGCCTTACGATCGCTCACCTGTCGCCAGTAACCACCAAGCTACATCACACTTTCGAAAGTTAGAAGAAACACAGTTCAGTAATAATACACTGGTTCGTGAACATGCCACAGGTTCAAATTGGATATTAGATCTTAGCCAAATTCTCAATTATTCTGGATATTAGCCAAAATTGTTTCACGTTTGCTGCCTTCCCAAATGCATTTTTTGACAATCGGCTTCCGTAGGGACCTTGTTTAGGGTCGAGAAACTGTTTTCTCGATTTTGGTAAAAATGGCATATTAGCCAATTTTTGAATTATGGGCAGGACTAGTAAAAAGACAATTTCCACGTGTTGTAACGTGCTGGAGCACGAAATCTATGTCTGTGATAGGGAACCTTCACGTTCACGAGGCATGACTGGAGAAACGCGTCTAATAATGCGGTAAAATTTTTAATGTCTTTTTGTGCAAATTATTGTACTCAGACAAAAACCTGTTTTGGATCGGATGAATTTTTAGTGAATAAACGTTAACCGTTTGTTATTCAAAGTTGGTCATGCTGATCGCAGCCTTTGCGCTGCCCCTACAGTGGGGGGATTACTAAATAAAGTAAAAATTGAACAACTACAACAAAATTTGATTGCATCCCGCACAGAATGTCTGCTTGTGTTGATGCCAGATAATTATTACCCTTCAATTATTTTATTATTTGCCTTGAAAAAAGCATTTTGCGGTTCAAAATCGGTTGCTAATCACAACCTTTGAGCTGCCCTAACATTGGGGGAATTAAGATACACGGACAACATGCACTGTGGAAGCTATTTCACATTCAGTAAATTAGACGGGTGCGACAAATTTAAATTGCTAGGATGCAACACAGAATATTTGCTTGCGTTGAATAAAATTATTAACTTTTTTTTTTTTTAACAAAATTGGATTTCCTGATGGCAATCTTCATGCTGCCCCAACACGGGGGGAATAATGGCTGTCTGGCGACACACGCTGAGAAAAACCGCGCTGCTCCTGAGACGTGGTGACCAACCACAGGGCTAGTGCTGCTGCTAAGGAAGGACGACTGGTGTTGTCGCTGTCTAGAACTATTATGAGCGGCTCCGGCTGAAACAGGCTCTTATATAGGGATGAAAATAGGAATGAATTATTTTTCGTAGGTGGTGGAATGACAACAACTTGAAAAGTATGTGTGACTTCATTCCGGCTCAGAGCGATCATTTGATAAGCTCCACCTCTTTTTTCAGTTTCTAAAGTTTTTCCTCAGTTTCGTAGCACGGATGCACAAAAATGATTTTTTTGTCGAGCCGGACCGATAGCACTCTCATTGAAGCAACAAAATAACATGTTTTGTGTCGTGTTGCGCAGCTTCGTTGAAGAAAATGTTCCCGTTCCCGTGTCGCATGTAAGCAGATTATTGCGTTCAGTAGACAGTAGATAGTGTATCCAGCGAATAAACACCGATGGTGCTCTCACACACGCAACGGCTTTAACCCGTATCTTATTGCGGTTTGTAACATCAAGCGATTTCGTTTGCTCGCTGTTGCGTGTTGCATCATGTTGCAACTTGGCAGCTGGGAGACGACGAAGTTCTGTTTATACTGATTGATTGAATCGACTTCATATTAGCTCTGCATAGTCGAACTAACTGCTTTTGTGAATGCGTTCTAACAGGGCAATTTATTATTCAATGTCGGTTATGCTGATCGCAGCCTTTGCGCTGCCCCTACAGTGGGGAGTTTACTAAATAAAGTGAAAATTAGACAACTACAACAGAATTTGATTGCATCCCGCACAGAATGTCTGCTTGTGTTGATGCCAGAAAATTATTAACCTTCAATTATTTTTTTATTTGCCTTGAAAAAAGCATGTTGCGGTTCAAAATCGGTTGCTAATTCCGACCTTTGAGCTGCTCTAACATTGGTGGAATTAAGATACACGAATAACATGCACTGTGGAAGCTATTTCACATTCAGTAAATTAGACGGGTGCGACAAATTTGAATTGCTAGGATGCAACACAGAATGCTTGCTTGCGTTGATAAAAACTATTAACTTTCAATGACTTGTTTATTTGCCTTGAAAAAGGCATTTTGATTTCCGAAATTGGATTTCCTGATGGCAATCTTCATGCTGCCCCAACACGGGGGGAATAATGGCTGTCTGGCGACACACGCTGAGAAAAACCGCGCTGCTCCTGAGACGTGGTGACCAACCACAGGGCTAGTGCTGCTGCTAAGGAAGGACGACTGCTGTTGTCGCTGTCTAGAACTACTATGAGCGGATCCGGCTGAAACAGGCTCTTACATAGGGCAAATAGCATGTTTTCTATTGCAAGGTATATGATCCTGTCGACCGTGCTTGGGAAGCAAGCATATAACGACCAATCAGAGGTCGAATTTTTCGTTTTGACAATGCTTGACTATTTTCAATAGTACAATAGTGTGAATAATAAAATTACAATTATCTTATTTTGGGAAGAATCTTAGAAGATTTTCCAATCTATTGCTGCAAGAACGAAGGAAATCCATCGAATACTAACCGATTTATTAGCATTTGAGATTGGACATATTTTTCACTTTTTTCGGTTTTAGATTTTCATTTCACATCCCTATGTAGCCGAACTTCCTGAGAGAAGTATTCTACTTCAAAAATCACAAGAAGGTTGTATGCAAAGCAACGACCGCAAGGTTGAAGTAGAATACTTTTACAAGAAAGATAACCTGGCTGTTTGCGTGTCAGTCATTTTTTCTAGTAAATAAACGTTGACCGTTTATTGGCAGTATTGTAATTTCTTTTTGTCTGATGTTTTGAATGAAGTTCATTGGATATTTTTAAATTTTGTGCAAATGAGAAGTTGAAGTGCTGCCGAATTGTAATATGCACATTTAATACGACATCATTAAACGGGAACGGAACAAAGGCTACGGTTATGCCGGCGCGATGCGATTCGCCTTGCCGTGGTGAAATGTACAGCTCTTTTTAAGGCGAAGTAGAGCTATACATTTCAACAGATTTCGTCTTGCCGAATCGCATCGCGCCGTTATTTGCGTTCTGCATGACCGTAGCCAAACACTAAGCGACGCAAACACGTAATAATAGTCAGAGTATGCATATATTAACTCTTCAAATAATCATTTGTGTTCTTCAAATTTCAGTTGTTCAATTTAATATCCGATGAAATGTTTGTTTATTATCTGATGAAGCTCTTATATAGGCCAAATGACGCATTCCCAATTTACTAGGTCCATAACTCTGCCGACCGTGCTTGGGAAAGCGCGGTATAACGACCAATCAGAGGTCGAATTTTGTGTTTTGACAAGGCTTAAGAGTTTTTAATAGAACAATAGTTCGAATGATAAAATTGCAATTTCATGCATTTGATAGGAATCTTAGAAGATTTTCTAATCGATTGCTGCAAAAACGAAGGAAATCCATCGAAAACTAACCGATTTATTAGCATTTGAAATTTTTCTCACTTTTTTCAGTGTTAGATGTTCATTTTACATCCCTATGTAGCCGAACTTCCTGAGAGAAGTATTCTAATACAAAATTAAATCTTCATTAATTCATTTGTTGTCCTTATAAGGACAATTGTTCAATTTATCATAGGATGTAGTGTTTATCTTACATCTCTGTGTTACCTTGATAGTGAGGACTAAGGCGCACGGTCAACACAATGAGAAAGGTGTTTTCACATTGAAAACTAGACACGGCTTTACTGGAGGAAGTGTTGGCAAATGCATCTACCGCTAATACCACCGCTATCATACGAAAGCGCGTCGTTTCATGTGGTGAATATCAACAACGAAAAATGACGCGCGTCTAAGCATAACCCGAACTGTTTCGCCATGCTGCTCCCATTTACCTTTACATCGGCCTCAGGGAAGTACCGGCTGCATCTGCATCTACCGCTGAGGCTGTCACTATACTGCTATTGGTACCAAAAGCTATTAACTCTTCAAATAAGTGTGTTATTTGTTCTCAAAAGAACAATTGTTCAATTCAAAATCGGATTTACGCAATCGCATTTCTGTAATATTACCGACAATAATATTCTTCTGAACAAACTGATACAACTTTCCCATTAGGCCTCTGCCATAATAGACGCGAAAAGCGACGCGAACCGATTCGCTCAGCTGTAGGTTAATGTACAGCCATCAGTAGAGCTGTACATCAACCTACGACCGAGCGAATCGGTTCGCGCCGCTTTTCGCGTCTACTATGGCAGAGGCCTTAGAGAAAGTTGCTGGCTGATGTATTCACTTCATGCAAGCCTGCTGCTGATGCTTCCCGCTACCACACTGAAACAGCATTTTAGTGAAGGGAGTGTCGTTGCATAAGCTGACCCTGCTACTATCGATGCTGATATACCCGCTGCAACAGCTACGCTATGCATAGTCATGCCACAGTTGTGGCCGCTATACGCTGGCCCAACTGCTGAGCACCAGCAACGCTATCCGTAGCCATGCCACAGTTGTGGCCGCCATTGGTATCCGCTGTACCTGCATCTGCTGGCCCTGCTGCTATCGATGGTGAGATCCGCTGAAACTGCTACGCTTATTCGCAGCCATGCCACAGTTGTGGCCGCTATCCGCTATCGATGGTACCCACTACTCGCTCCCGCTGCTGCTAAGGGAGGACTGCTGTCGTCGCTGTTCAGAACTACTATGAGCGGCTTCGATTTTTTTTGGATTCAATATTCTTTATTTTTCTTACGGTATTTTCATTATACATTTGTTTTTTGAACATTGTGAGAGATTAAATTTTATCAACTTTTCAACTCTGATGTTTTTAATGTACTATAAGTGTTACTTAGAGTTTTAATTATTAGATAGAGTTTTAATTATTAAATAAATATACCTAGCTACTTATAAATAAAGCTCACGAATGAGCACCGCACTAGAGTTAAGTGCATTGTTTTTAGTGTTTTCAGCGTGTGCAGAGATTATGTTTTCGGTCATATCGATACCAGCTATTTGATGCACTTCTGATGTTCGGGTTCCGAAGGGCACGTTCAAGATCATTTTCAGGAACTTGTTCTGGATCCGTTGAATCTTTTGCAGGTGGGTTCTCGCGCAGGTTCTCCAGATCGACGAGGCGTATAGAAGCATCGGCAGGATGACCTGTTTGTATACCGTCAATTTATTCACGACGGATAATTTCGATTTTCGGTTGATTAGCGGGTACAACTTCTTCATTAGCACTAAGCTTTTCGTTACTGTTTGTTCAATATGGGGGCGATAAAGTAGCTTATGATCATAGGTCAAACCAAGGTAGCGTACATTTGACGACCAGGGAATATCCACATTGTTCAACCGAATCTTTGTTGTCGGCACCAAACGTTGACTATTCCGATGTGGGAAGACTATGGTCTGAGTTTTTGTTGCATTCACACAAATTTTCCATGAGGTGAGGTAATTCACAAAGACGTTAAGCCCAGTTTGCAGCTTTTTAACTATTTGGTTGATCTGTCTGCCCTCGTACATAATGGCGGTATCATCAGCAAACAGCGACAGGATGCCTCCATTGGGTAGTTCAGGAATATCTGATGTGAATAAGTTGTACAGAACAGGGCCAAGGATGCTGCCCTGTGGAACACCAGCTCCTACGTCGTATGGGTCAGACAGGCCACCCAGCACACAGACCTGAGATTTGCGCAGCGTAAGATAGTTTTGCACAATCTTCACTAGATAAACGGGATAGTTGTAGCGCTGTAGCTTGTAGATAAGCCCGTCGTGCCACACGTTGTCGAATGCTTTTTCTATGTCCAGGCAGGCCATGGCAGTTGTTTTAAATAGCTCCTTGTTCCGATTGATGAGTTTTGTTACTCTCTGCAGTTGATATGTTGTTGAATGGCCTCTGCGAAAACCGAACTGTTCGTCCAGGAATATGTTGTTCACTTCTGCGTGGCACAGAATACGGCTGTAGATGCATCGTTCGAATACCTTGCTGAGGGCAGAAAGCAGACTGATGGGACGGTAGCTTTTGGGGCATGTGGGATCCTTTCCTGGTTTCAAAATGGGAATCACTTTCGCCAGTTTCCACGTTGTTGGAAAGTACGCCAATTCAAGGCATCGGTTGAACACTTTTTCCACCACAGACAAGGCTGTTGGTCCAAGGGTTTTGAGCACAAGGTTGAACACTCCGTCAAATCCGGGAGCCTTCATGTTCCGAGAGAATTTAATGTTGTTTTGTACCTCGTCCACTGTTATCCGCTGATCAGGTGGTAAGATATTCGGTGTGCGGGCCAGAATTACTATCGATTCACTGACAGCTGGTTCGATTCCACTCACAATATCACGACCAAGATTGTGGGAAGCGGCAAAATGCTGAGAGATAGCACAAGCCTTTTCGCGGGAAGTTAGCAAAGTTTCACTATTCACTATTAATGGCGGAATGGGTTTTGGTTTGTTCTTCAACACTTTAGCCACACGCCAAAATGGCCGTGATCAGTTGGGAAAATTACGTAATTCGGTTGCAAACTGTCTGTTTTTCACTTTCTCCAGACGTTCTTGAACGATTTTTGTCAGCTGTCTAGCGTAGAATCGGTGCCTAGGGTTGCGGGTACGTTGATATTGCCTTCTCAGCGAGTTTCGCAAGGAAATTATGCGCTTGGTGTTATCGCCGATTTGCGCAAACTTACGTGTCACTGGAACAGATGGGATGTAGCGACACTCTGCTTCCTGGATGACGTCTATCATGGACTGTAGAGTACGATCGATGTCTCCAGTGCTGTTCAAAGTGATGTCCGCATCAAGATGGTTTTCAACATACCGTTGCAGCTGAACCCAATTTGCACGAAAGTAATTTCTTCTTTGTTGAACTTGACGCCGCTCTACGTTAGTACCAATCTCAGAGATGACCGGAAGATGATCCGAGGAGAGCTCTGTTAAGGTTTTCGGAATCGAAAATCGATCGGTGATGTTGGTCAGAAAAATGTCAAGCTTAGAGCCTACACCACCAGGAGAGATGTAAGTTGGCAATTCCGGATGAGCGGGATAGTAATATCCAGCTTCGGAAACTTCTACGATGATGTTACCATTTGAGTTGCACCACCCCAAGCGGAGTGGCGAGCATTGAGATCACCTGTGATGACGAAATTGCTTCTTCTTCTAGACAGCTTTTGGATGTCGTTCTTCAATTTCACCGTGGTTCCATTTGCCCGTCGAGACTGCTTCGGACAATAGACCGCAATTAATGTGAGTGGTCCATCAGTGGTGGTAATTTCGATTCCTACAGCTTCGACAAAGTTTGTGTTGAAACTCGGTAGTGATTTGTATGGTAGTCCTCTCCTTATGGCGATTGCAACCCCGCCCCCAGCTGAGGTTGTGCGGTCCAGTCTGACTACCGAGTGTTCCGGCAGGCAGAAGTTTATGTTCGGCTTCAAATGTGTTTCGGTTATTGCAGCGACATCGATGTGGTGTGTGTTCAGAAAATGTAGGAGTTCTAACTTCTTGTTGGCCACAGAGCGGGCATTCCAGTTAGGGATTCGAAAGAATGGATCCATGACGGTAGTAAAAAGTCATCATGACCGCAATCTGTTCCTGGTTGGTGCGACAAGCCTTTGTTTCGAGTACAAATTGCTACTTGCTGGGGGCATGCTGGCAGCCTGTGCAAAACTCAAAAATCCGGGGGGGGTCCCGGCTGGGAACACCACCAGTTGGAGGAGGTGGAAACGGCAACGTACTTGAAGTCGCTGGCGGGTTTGGTGTAACGCTAGGTTGTACACTTTTTCTATTCGACGGTCGCTGGCGATTGGCAATTTCACTTCGAATTTTGATAAATTCTGCTCGTTTTGGACAGGAACGGCTGTTCGTAGCATGCTCTTTGTCACAGTTGAGACACTTGATTTGTTCGGCTTCCTCAACAAGACAATCCACTGTTCGATGCGGACCTGCACATTTCATGCAGCGACTCTTGATGTGGCAATTCTTTGTGCCATGTCCATAGTTCAAGCAATTGGAACACTGCGTGACATCGCGATGGATCGGTTTGTATCGCTCCCATTGCACGATGATGTTGAATAGGGCGGTGATTGTTTTAACTGTGCTCAGTGTAGTTGAACCCCTGGTCAGGTGGATCAGGTATAACTGATCACGATACTTGATGGCTTTGTTGTGTCTTATCATTTTGTATACTGCTTCCACTTCTAGGCCGCAAGCGACAAGCTCCGTTTTCAACTCGTCCAGTTCCAATTCCGGTAAACCACGCAGTACAACTTTTAATGGTTTTGTAGCTACAATATCGTGAGTAAAATACTCCGCTTTTGTTTGCTTCAGGTAAGCCTCTACTGCCTTGTAATGTGGGGTGGATGGAACGACGATTTTGTAGCCGTCCGTGCATAGCCTCAGGGTAGCTTTCAGCCCTTTGCTGATAAGTTCATTGAAGTGTTGCCTTAGTCCAGGCGGGAAACCTTTTACGTAGAAAGGCGGCTTTTTCTCCTTCTTTTCCGTTTTCTCGGTAGTTTGGTCAGCCAGCGATGCAAACTTGTTAGCAGCTAGTATCTTCTTGGCGATTCCATCATCCTTTTCAGCAGGGTCACGAAGACGCTTATTGTTTTGCTCCTTACTGGAACCCGTTTTTCCCATTTCGTTGGGACACGACAACGTACTGTTGTATAACGAATGCGATAGGTAAAATAAACGAATGCGATAGGTAAACTAAAACTTTCAGTTGTTGTAACAAACACGTCTGTACACACCAAGCGTGAGACGAAGAATGATGATGAGCGGCTCCGGCTGAAACAGGCTCTTATATAGGCCAAATAGCATGTTTTCAATTGCAAGGTATATGATCCTGTCGACCGTGCTTGGGAAGCAAGCATATAACGACCAATCAGAGGTCGAATTTTTCGTTTTGACAAGGCTTGACTATTTTCAATAGTACAATACTGCCGCTCATGGCAAGTCCGTCCCAATTGCATTTTTATCAATTTTGAGTTTATTTATGGAATCAATTGCTTTTTATATCTACTTTCGATAAAACAAATATTTTTGAATACTTCGTTCTGAGGAACTATGAAAAAAATAGCAAGTCGGTTTGTGCCATAGCAAAAGTGATCGCAAGTTGGTCCCATTGAAGTGGGTCCCATTGAAAAAAATTTCGCAATTTAACCCCACAGCCAATAAAGATTATGAAAAATGTGATACTTACCACAGTTTATGGTCTTCAGGTTCAGAATTGGATGTACCAAGTGATATTCGATAGGAGGTTTGATTGAACTTTACGCGTTCTACATCGTGTGGCTGTAGCTGATAGTACAATGTTTTCTTCAAGAAAAAGTTTCCACCTGTAGCTTATTTCAGCTGTTGTTTGTTGACAGTGAACGCTTTAGGTGTGTCCTTGTATTGTTAGTTAAAGCATTCTTTAGTATATACTACTTTTCGTGTTTTATCCGTATTCTATGTAAAGACGTTGTTAAGAATTGTTCAATTATTGTCGTAAATTTCGTTTTGAAGAATTTGTCAGTCATATCAAATACTTCGGTACGCTACTCAGCTGTTTTTTAACTGAGCAAACATTTTCCTGAACTATAGGTGTTCTTTCATATTTGCTTCCACTGCTACGTGGAAGCTGTCCGCCGTCACGAACGTGCGACCGCTCTCAGGAAAATTAAGAACAAGTTCCTACACCTAAACTGATTTTGAATTTGTCAGTAGTAGTATGTAAAAACAAAAACTAATTTTATTTTGAGCGGCGCAGTTGGTACATTGTCTAATGCTTCTCACAAAAACTTGTTTAATGAAGCACAAGAGAAGGTCATTTATGAATTGACCAGCGATGGATTCATTTAAAACGCAAGCTATAGCACCGCCATCGATTTGCAGTCCTAGTTTGTTTTTCATCACCGGTCGTAGCTGGCTATGGGACTGACTTGCTATCATTCTGGCTACGTACCGTAAAAGTAATCGCATGTGAGTCCCAGCTTATGATTTTCAACAAATTTCATTCAAATTTCGGTGTGTATGCAAGTTTTATGATGCAAAAGTGTTAGAAATTGCAGTACTCAATTCTGTTGATGGTCTTGATTGAAAAAGCACTTGAGTGCAAAATTTCACCTAAAGCGTTTCGATTTTCAATTGATGTTTTCTTGTCAGCACCAAAACGCAAATGGGACGGACTTGCTATGAGCGGCAGAATAGTGTGAATAATAAAATTACAACTATCTTATTTTGGGAAAAGTCTTAGAAGATTTTCCAATCTATTGCTGCAAGAACGAAGGAAATCCATCGAATACTAACCGATTTATTAGCATTTGAAATTGGACATATTTTTCACTTTTTTCGGTTTAAGATTTTCATTTCACATCCCTATGTAGCCGAACTTCCTGAGAGAAGTATTCTACTTCAAAACGATTGGATTCCGAATCTGTGAATCCCGCTCTCGTGGAATCATTCAATTTAGAACCATCTATGTAGAAGCAGAGGGAGCCTTGATGTAGTTGAAGAAGGTGAAGTATTGCATCTAAAAGCCCAAATACACACACGGCGTAATGACGCCTACTCAATAAAAAAATAGGAGCCGTGGGCCTTAAGGCTTTTGATGGACTACTTCTTAGAGTTTAACAAATCACAGACCAATCTTTAGATTTTGCCAAAATAAGCTTGTGTTATCCTTGGTCTAATTTTTGTTAAATACATCCTAAATACAGGGGGGCAACATTAAAGTGATACAGGTATTCGAGTGCCCCTCGTTGTACTTTTTTGTCACAGCATGACAAACATCTGAGCATGTTTTGAAATAGTGACTGTTTGTTCGGAATAAATATAGTCAGTTTTCAGTTCCGTTCTCAAAAAAATTGTAATGGATTCAAATAGAGAACAAATAAGGGTGTTGCACCTGCAAGGATTGTCTAACATCAAAAACATCATATCAAGACTGGTATCTCTGGATCGATCCCATACAAACGACAAGCGTCAAATCAAACAGCGCACTCCATCTATTGAAGCTTGTTATGAAAGTAGTTGTAATTACATCGCTACAAAGTCATTGCGTGCGTATGTGATATGTCAAAATATATGTCAAAATAGTGTCACCGGTGTCAATTTTCAAAGGAAGTCCGAACATTGAAAGAAATTAGATGTTTGATTTAATATCGTAATTATTTGATTTAAGCCAAATCACTGCATGAAGTCGATGAACTATATGAGCATCTACATTCTCAACTGCATAAACATCGTTAAAGTAACACAGTGTCTGCGAAATGCACAGAAATGCTGCTAGCCAACAATAACTGCAGATGATTGGAGCTGAATGTGTCTTTTAGTCTCAGCTCGTTCGTTGAAAGCTGAAATTCAAAGATTTCGATTTCAACTGGAAACCCATATACGACAGTGAAAGCGCTGGCTCGGACTCCAGCGGTCATCAAAGCAGTGAAGGGACGTTTCCGGCGAAATCCAGCCCGTTCGGCAAGAAAAATGGCGTGTGAGATGAACATGAGCCACACTTTGGTGCAAAGTGTTATCAAAAAGAACCTTGGATATTCAGCTTTTGAGAAGCAGCAAATTCACGGATTAACTCGTAAAAATATTGCCGACAGGGTTGCTGGATCTTGATTGCTACTGAAGACGCACGCAGGTCACATTATTTTTTCGGACGAAAAGTTGTTTACTCTGGAGGCAACTTTTAACAAGCAAAATGACCGTGTTCATGAAGCATTTATGGAACCCATAAAAGAGCAGTTGAGTAATATCAAAATGCGTCAGCTGTGATTGTTTGGGAAGGTATATCGACCAAAGGGAAATTACCATTGCTATTTATTGACAAGGGCGTGAAAATAAACAAGGAGTACTACTTGCAACATGGTACCAAAGGCCATTTGCATCCTTGCGCTAAAATTCTTTTTTGGGAATAAAGTATTTGCTTTCAACAGGATTCAGCACCAGCGCATAAGGCATTGATCGTTCAGAAATGGTGTAAGCAGAATTTGCCTTGCTTCATCAGTTTATCTGAATGGCCTGCATCATCACCGGATTTGAACTCACTTCAGTATCTGGGGATACATGCTAGACAAGTTGAACAACGTGAAGCAGAAATATTAGAAACGTTCAAAAACATTTAAAAACCGTTTGGTAAAGATTTGGGACGAAATGCCGAAGTTGTGCGTGCGGCTTGCAACGACTTCGAAAAGCGTCTACGGGCCGTGATCAAAAACAAAGGTGAAAGATTTTTTTTTTCTTCATCTATAGTTTATTTGACACGGCACAAATACAATTCAATGTTTAACGGCGCCAATTATATCTGGTAGCTTACTTTCTAAAGTATCTTAATAACTAAAAGCAAATTTTTTATCCTCGCTGCCGACTACGAGCTGAAACTAAATCTAACTTAAAGCTAGAATATTTTGCATTAAAAGCACAGGTTTGCTGTTTGATGGTTTTCATTGCCTTAGGTAAGCAGCATATTAAATTTGTTCCGCTGCTGGGCCAAGATATTACGGACTGGCATATTGGGTTGTTTCCATCGGGCCTTGAGAGTATCGTGCGGGTCTGATTGCTGTTTCCGGATCCGGGGTCTTAACGTGTTCTTGTCGTTTGGTTGGATGTAGGCGGGAGGGGATAGGACTAAACTGGGGCGTGGATGGATTTCAGGAAAACGTATATAAGGGACATGTAAGATAGGTCACGGCTCGCCAAGACATCACGAACAGGAAAAGCCGGCTGCCTACCTTCAGCCTGCAGGGAAGCTATTAATCTAGACCTGGCGTCACGGTGTACAGGGCATGACCAAACAACGTGCTCTATGTCGTGATAACCTTCACCACAGGCACAGATACCACTCTCCCCGAGCCCAACACGACGGAGATGCGCGTCAAATCTATAGTGATTGGACATAAGCCGGGACATCACGCAAATGAAATCCCGACCTACATCCAACCCCTTGAACCACGGGTTCGTCGATACCTTGGGGATTATGGAATGTAACCACCTTCCCAGTTCCCCCTTGGTCCAAGAATTTTGCCAACTGATGATCGTATTCTGACGTACAAATGCGAAAAATTCATTAAAAGCAATTGGTCTTACATAAATATCACCGTTTGTTGCGCCCACCTTAGCCAAAGAGTCCGCTTTCTCATTACCCGGTATCGAGCAGTGAGAAGGGACCCACGCTAAGGTAATCTGAGTAGATTTTTCGGATAAAGCACTCAGATGTTCCCGTATTTTCCCCAGGAAATACGGAGAGTGCTTAACATCTTTCATCGATCGGAGAGCCTCAATGGAACTGAGACTGTCCGTAAAGATGAAATAATGGTCCGTGGGCATTTTTTCGATAATCCCTAGGGTGTCCTGAATTGCAGCTAATTCTGCGACGTAAACAGAAGCAGGATTATCGAGCTTATGGGAGACGGTTAAATTGTTATTGAAGATACCGAAGCCAGTGGACCCATCAAGAAGTGATCCGTCAGTGTAGTACATATTGTCGCAGTTGATGTTTCGATATTTATTGGAAAAAATTTTAGGGATCTGCTGCACGCGTAAATGATCCGGGATTCCACGAGTTTCTTCTATCATGGATGTATCGAAAAACACAGTAGAATCAGAAGTATTTGATAAGTCGACACGATTTGGAATATTCGAAGAAGGGTTAATATTTTGGGACATGTGATTGAAATACAATGTCATAAAACGGGTTTGAGAATTAAGTTCGATTAACCTTTCAAAATTTTCAATCACGGGACGGTTCAAGACCTCACATTTGATTAGAATACGAGAAGACAGGCTCCAGAAGCGGGTTTTCAATGGTAGTACTCCAGCTAAGATCTCCAAACTCATCGTATGGGTCGATTGCATGCAACCCAAGGCGATACGCAAACAACGATATTGTATTCGCTCCAGTTTGATCAAATGTGTGTTTACTGCGGAGCGGAAGCAGAAACACCCGTACTCAATGACAGACAATATCGTTGTTTGGTAAAGCCTTATAAGGTCTCCTGGGTGGGCTCCCCACCATTGTCCGGTTATTGTACGAAGAAAATTCACTCTTTGTTGACATTTTTTCATCAGATACCTCACGTGACAACCCCAGGTGCTTTTAGAGTCGAACCAGACACCAAGATATTTGTGTACCAAAACCTGAGAAATCGTTTTACCCATTAATTGTGTTTGAAGCTGAGCAGGTTCATGCTTCCTAGAAAAAACTACTATCTCAGTCTTCTCCGGAGAGAATTCGATACCTAGCTGTAAAGCCCAAGCAGACAAATTGTCCAAGGTATCTTGCAATGGTCCTTGCAAATCGGCAGCTTTGGCTCCTGTAACAGAGATTACACTGTCGTCTGCAAGTTGTCTTATCGTGCATGAATTTGCCAGACATTCGTCGATGTCATTTACATAAAAGTTGTAAAGAAGGGGGCTTAAACATGAGCCCTGGGGAAGACCCATGTAGCTAATGCGAAAAGTTGCCAAATCGCCGTGCGTAAAATGCATGTGCTTTTCGGACAACAAATTGTGCAAAAAATTGTTCAAAATTGGAGAAAATCCTTGTCGGTGAAGTTTACCCGAAAGAATGTCAATAGAAACGGAATCAAAAGCCCCCTTAATGTCCAAGAACGCAGACGCCATTTGTTCTTTGCGAGCATACGCCAGCTGAATATCTGTTGAAAGCAACGCAAGACAATCATTCGTCCCTTTGGCACGGCGGAAGCCAAATTGAGTATCTGATAGTAGACCATTTGATTCGACCCAATGGTCTAAACGACGGAGTATCATTTTTTCCATCAATTTCCGGATACAGGATAGCGTTGCAATCGGCCTATAAGAGTTGTGATCAGAAGCTGGTTTCCCCGGTTTTTGGATGGCGATCACCTTCACTTGCCTCCAATCCTGCGGTACAATGTTTTGCTCCAGGAACTTATTGAACAAGTTCAACAAGCGCCTCTTGGCATTGCCGGGTAGATTCTTTAACAAGTTGAATTTGATTCTATCTAACCCAGGCGCGTTATTGTTACAGGACAGGAGGGCAACTGAAAATTCTGCCATCGTAAAAGGTGATTCTATCGCGTCGTGGCCCGGAGACGTATCGCGAACAATGTTTTGCCCAGGAACAGAGTCCGGACATACTTTCCTGGCAAAATCAAATATCCACCGACTTGAAGACTCCTCGCTTTCGTTGACCGTTACGCGATTCCGCATTCTTCGGGCTGTGTACCAAAGAGTGCTCATCGATGTCTTCCTCGACGTCTCGTTCACGAACCGACGCCAATATCCGCGTTTCTTTGCTTTAGCCAAACTTTTAAGCTTGGTATAAAGCTCCGAATACCGTAAATAGTCGCCAGGTATACCTCCCTTCTGGTAGGCCTTAAACGCGTCGGATCTTTGCGTGTAGACATCGGAGCACTCTTGGTCCCACCACGGAGTGGAAGGCCGTTCTTTGATCGTTACGCCGGGATATTTCTTCGTTTGGGCTTGCAACGCGGCGTCGAGAATCAAGCCCGCGAGGAGGTTGTATTCTTCAAGTGGTGGATGATGTTGAATCGACTCGACCGCTTTTGAAATCATTTCCTCGTATAACTTCCAATCGACATTCCGTGTGAGGTCATACGGCATGTCAATTGGTCGCATGCGAGTCGACCCGTTATTAATTGAAATAAGAATAGGCAAATGGTCGCTACCGTGAGGATCAAGGATTACCTTCCATGTGCAATCCAACCGTAGCGACGTCGAACATAAGGATAGATCCAAAGCGCTTGGGCGCGCTGGAGATTTCGGGATACGTGTCATTTCACCGTTGTTTAAAATAGTCATGTCGAAGTCATCGCAAAGGTTATAGATTAAAGAGGAGCGGTTATCATTGTATGGGGAACCCCAAGCCACGCCATGAGAGTTGAAGTCTCCCAAAATCAAACGTGGCGAGGGAAGAAGTTCTATTAAATCAAAGAGCAGCCGTTGCCCAACCTGTGCTTTGGGAGGAATATATATTTAGGCAATACAAAGCTCTTTACCTTGTATTGTCATTTGACATGCGACAACTTCGATGCCTGGAATCGAGGGGAGGTTAATACGATAGAAAGAATAGCACTTTTTAATCCCTAAAAGTACTCCTCCATATGGGGTGTCTCGATCAAGGCGAATAATATTAAAATCATGGAAGTTGAGATCAATATTTGAAGTAAGCCAAGTTTCACAAAGGGAAAATGCATCGCATTTGTTTTTATTTATTAAAACTTTAAACGAATCAATTTTTGGTAAAATACTTCTACAATTCCACTGTAAGACAGAGATAGAATCCTTCATATACGCAGTTGAATTAGGCATCGAAGGATACAATCGCTGCAAGGAGGGGCCATTGGGCAGTCAACTGCTTCAAAAATGATCTAACTGTTGGGAGGAATGCTGTAAGAAAAATTTTAATTGGATCGGGTATATTGAAATTTTCAAAAATCCAGTCCACAATGTCAGAAAATTTCACTAATCCAGAGTTTGTTTCATCAACTGGATGTGTAAAAGGAACAACTGGGGTTTTAGATGTTCCTGGCAGTGCTGGGAACTCCTTCTGGGACTTTAAATTTGCAAGCCCAGGAGGAGTTTGCTTCGGTTTTTCCGCAGCACTGTTTGGTTTGTTCGTACTTTTCATTACACTTTGGGAAATCTTAGGACCTTTACGGGGAAGTTTAGGAGAAGAAACATTTTTCCTCTTCCTAGACTCCCCAGGATTGGCATAAGATGTTCCCGCTGATGAATCGTCAGAATCGGTTTCATCGGAGGGCAACAGATCAAAGGGGTTCGATGTTATGGTAGAAGTGGTCACGGTCTTCTTCAGCATCTCAGCGTAAGAACGCTTTGAACGCTCCTTAAGTGACCGCTTGATTTTATCTCTGCGCTGCATGTACACCGGGTATGTGGAGAGCTCATGCTGGTTTTCCCCACAGTGAATACATTTTTCAGCATTAACACTGCAAGAATCTTCCGCATGAGTCTCTCCACACTTGCTACATCGTGCCTTATTGCAGCAGTAGGCGGCTGTGTGGCCTAACTGCTTGCAATTGGTGCAATTCATAACACGGGGTACATACAATCGCACAGGTAGACGAACCCGGTCGATCGAGACGTGGCTAGGGAGTGCAGATCCGGCAAACGTAACGCGAAACGAGTCTGACGGAGTGTAAACTTTTTTACCGCCGACGAGAGACATGGACCGCAATTGCTTACAATCCAAAATCTTCGCCTGTGTTTCGGTATTTTTGAAGCAACCGGTTGCGCTTTTTAGGATACACTCGACAGACAGACTCGAATCGGTTATGACACCGTCGATCTCCACGTCTCGTGCGGGTATGTAAACGCGATACTCGCGTGTGAAGAGCTCAGAGCAAGCGATAGCATTGGCCTGTGTTAGATCACTGACCACGACACGGAGCTTGTTAGGTCGGACCTTGGAAATTTCGGTCACGGCCTTGTACCCCTTCGTCAGGTCTTTTGAAATTTGCAGTATGTTTAATCGCTTTGAATTCACTCCTGCCTTTGGACGAAAATAAACAGTATAGCTGCCCTGTTGAGATCCGTCCGGGTAAAGCCTGGGGCGAGGGGGGACTGGAGAATGAACAGGGGAGGGGGTAACAGAAGGGTCAGGGTCAGGGGGGTTTGAGGATGGTGGCACGGGAGGCGAGGGATCTATATCCATCGCGCTAAATGTAGCGCGCTAGCGAACTAGCGCCGACAAGAACACGTACCTCTTTACTTCTTCCTTCCAGCAGTGGTTGTCCGATCGTTCGAAGCTGCACCCAAAGCAGCCAGCAGCACCAGTACAGCAGCACCAATACAGCCACCAGCAGTGAGCCGGGTGTGAGATCACTCAGCACAGCGACACGGACTCGACTGTCAACTGATGGCCTTGAATAATACACTCTTTTGTTTGGCTATTCGTACACACGGACCGGATTGTAATAGAACGACCACTTTGCACGTCCGTTTCTGTCGAGTGTTCGACGCGGAATGAAGGTGAAAGATTTGAACTCAACTAAGTACATTGTAATTTCACTACTTATAGATGTTATTGAAATCGATTCCGGAGAGAAAAAATAACACATGACATAAATAAACTGTATCACTTTCACGGTGCCACCCTGTATTATACTAAGTTTGAGACCGCAGTTTTTTCTAATAGTTTTGCCGCAGACTTTGCTGCACATCCATAGAACGTTTATAGTCTTGGTGATTGTTCGTTCGATTTGAGGGTTCTGGTCAAGTATGATTCCCGAATATTTGACTTCAGTGAATAGAATTGTTTGAGTGACCTCCCAGCTGGTCCGAGGAAGGATGCTGGCCTAACAAGCCAGTCGTCGTATGTTCGAGTCGCGGCTCGGGAGCACTGTACACTAAGCGGTTGGCTGCGAAGTCTGTGTATGACAAAACAGATGGTCGAGTTCCGATACGAAATGTAGCACCAAGGCTTTGCTTTGGATAGCATTATTAAGTTGCCATTGTTGCCGCAACGTCGAACCACCCTACAATTTTCGATCGAGAGTGGTATAAATGGTTTCCCGCGCGACGAAAGTGCATCGCTACATATTTGGCGTAGAGCTCCAGCTCTCTCCCTTTCTTCACTACATTGGTTTGTAATAATTCCTATAAAAACCCAATCCCCGCCAATATTTGTTTATTTGTTTATTTCTAAGTGCATCATCTGACATAAAGTCTTAATGAAAAAGGATAATCATTAAAAGTAACTAGAATTAGTTAACCTACGTTTAAAAATATGACTAGGCACACCAAAATCAAAAAGATGCTCGACACTCGTGAATGTTCTCACACAAAAGGCAACAGGTTCATAATAACCATAGTTCGTGCGATGGAATTGGTTCAAAAGCATCGAAGAGGGCCTCAGCATACGTTGAGATGCACGGAAATTCATCAATGACAGCAACTTCGGGGAATCCAGTTCAGCGTTTAGAATCTTGGCAATGCATACAGCCTGTTGTACTTTGCGGCGGTGCTCTAGAGTGTCTAGTCCAAGCAGGCGGCAACGATCCGGGTAGGGTGGCAGATTCGTAGGATCACGCCAAGGTAGTTCTTTCAGGGCCAATCGGACGAAACGTCTCTGTATACGCTCGAGGCGCAGGTTCCATGAAAGCTGGTGCAGACTCCAAACCACACTTACGTTTTCTACTAGGGGTCGTACAAGTGAGCAGTATAAAGCTTTTAGACAATGGGGATCCTTGAAGTCACGTCCAATTTTTGCGATGAATCCTAATTGCCGACTTGCTTTCGAAATAATTGCAGTACGGTGACTATCGAAGGTCAGCTTTCTGTCAAGTATAACTCCAAGGTCGTTGACGTAATCTACTCTGCGCAGCACTTCTCCGTCGACAGCATAATCAAAAAGTATTGGCCGTTCAATGCGGTGAAAGGTTATCACTTCACATTTAGCAATACTTAGAATTAGCGAGTTTAGTTTACACCACGTCACAAAGGTATTTAAAAGTGATTGTAGATGATAACAATCCTCGATGGTGCGAATCGTCAAGTAAATTTTTAAATCATCGGCGTAAACTAATCTGCAACCAATCCCAAGTGCATCAGCAACGTCATTGAAGAATATAATGAAAAGAAGCGGTCCTAGGTTACTACCCTGTGGTACGCCAGACTTGTTCGTGAACGCAGACGATACACCTGATCCAAGCTTAACTTGCAAAATTCTATTACACAGGAATGATTCAAGCCATTTAACGAACCGTGATGAAGCACCAAGACGGGAAATTTTGTTCAGCAGTATTCGATGATCAATTCGGTCGAAGGCAGCTTTGAGGTCAGTGTAAATAACGTCAACCTGTACGTTTCGTTCGAGTTCAGAAATACAATTCGACGTGAAATCCATCAGATTTGTTGTTACAGATCGCCCAGGAACAAAACCATGCTGGTCCGAAGAAATGTAGTTGCGTGTGCAATTCAATACAATAGAGCTTACAATGATCTCGAACAATTTAGACGCAGCTGACAGATTAGTTATTCCACGGTAGTTTTTGACATTTCGTCGATCACCACTTTTAAAAACCGGAAACATATAGGAGTGCTTCCATACCTCAGGAAACTTCCCTTGAGCCAAAGATTGGGTGAAAATTGTGCAAAGTGGAGCAGCCAGAATATCAATACAACGGCACAAAAGAACGGCCGGTATTCCGTCGGGACCAACAGTGTACGAACATTTAAGTTTCTTAGCGGCGGTAGTAATCATGTCATGTGTGACTTCAAAAATGTCAAGATTAACAAGGTCGGCTGGCACATTAGCCGCAGCACGCCGAGCATCGTCATTTGAGGCACAATCCGTGGCAAATACTGAAGAGAAAAACTTCGCAAAAAGCTCACAAGAGTCAGAGTCCGAGCAGGATACCATTTCCTCCAAATAGACGTCCGAAGGAGTTGAGCGACTTTTCCGTTTTGAATTAACGAAATTCCAAAATTTTTTCGGATTTCTGCGCAAGTCTGTTTGAACTCCCAGAACATATGATTTGTAAAGACTAGAGTTTAACCGCCGATATTCTTCACTTGAGCGTTTAAAATTTTGTTTAGATTCGTAAGACCGCAAACGGCGAAGCCTGCGCAGGCATGCGTTTCGTTTACGCTTTAAAACTCTTAAGCTGTGATTACTCCAAGCTGGAGTGGAAGGCTGTTTCACAAATGGTAAATTTTCTCTAAGCCATGAACCAACAACTGAGCAGAAGTTTGCTGCCATCAAGTCCACATCGTTACTGTTCAACAGTGCTGGCCAGTCAATGTTTGAAATAAAAGCATTAAAAGCTTCAAAATCGATTCTTCTGTAGTTTAATTCCCGCCTCACGGGTGTGTCACTAGAACAGCCAATCGCATTATACAAGTTAGTAGTAGAAATTGTCAGGGGGGGATGGTGTACATCAACGGGTAGCATCGGGGCAACACTCTCATCAACGAAGATTTCGCAACCAGAGGTGTAAAATACCAAATCGAGCATGCGTCCAAGTTGATTCCGAGTTAAATTTCCTTGGTTCAAGTTTAAAAAATCCATACCGTCAATAAGAGTAGCACTTGCGTTCGATTAGATATTAGATTATAGACAAAGTTAAATTGTTAAAGATAACACCCGATTATTACATCTTCCGAAATCCCTTAAACCGTTGGCTGTTCGTTCGTTTGATTGCGAAAGTTACCCGCGTTGCAACCAAAAATCTCACAAAATCATATGGTCCTTCGAGCCGGATAGCGAAAAGTATTTCCCGGAACCGCGTAGAAAGTGATCGCTAGTGCCCGTGAATTGGCCCAGTCGCTGCTAAATAGTGCTTCTGCTGATCGGCATAACAGTGATCCGAGGAGAATTTGAGCTAAAGAAGAGACGTTTGGACAAAAAGTACGCGAAATACACCAAGATGGATCGACTTATCCGCGAACGTAAATCGTTAGAACCCCGCCTGAAGCGCATTTCGGAAACAGTTGAAAAAATCCGACCAGAAGCGGTCAACGAAATTGATTTACAAACCGAGTTAGATGCTCTTAGTGAAGTGTGGATGGCCTTTTGCGGCGTGTGGAGAAGAAAGTGCATACGACGAAGCTATGAGCCGTCAAGGAAAGTTCGAGAGTTGCTATTTCGGTCTGAAAACCCGATTAATAAAACTGTTAAAAATCGCGACCAGGCTGCACCCCCTGTGCCCTCCCAGCAAGATGTCATCCAGCAATTAGCAGATCAGCAAGCCGAATTTCTGCACATCATATCTGCTAACATTTTTTTTATTTCTCTGTATGAACTTCCTCACTGCGACCAGAATCGTAGATCTATTGTGAGATATGCCCGGGTGTCTGCTGTATCCCGCACTTCTGTTAATAGCAATACCGCTATTGAGAAGTGGCATGCTTATTATTATTGTTCATCAGTGCTTGTGTGTAATGTGATACTCTTCCTTACACGCTTGCTTACTATTCTACTATACCGATACTCGTTCCTCTCGCCAAATATCACCAATTATAATTCCCTGGAGAAGCTTCGTCGTGCGTCCTCCTTCTGGCCAGTTTTAATGATAAGAGGGACTTATTTTTTGTTAAGAGTAAGTCACGCAAAGGTATTGTAGATTTCAGCGTAAAGGAAGGGTAACTGGGGAGCCTGAGAATAAACCCATGCTTAAGTCCTTTTTGGCATCGGATGGCCTGGTTCTACTAAGATTCGAACCCACGACCATCCGCTTGACAAAGCGGACTCTGTAACCTTGTGGCTACGCAATTCCCCCGATCTGCTAACATGGTTTCACCAGCAACGCATGCTGCCGTCGTGCCTCAAGATGCATCTCGACTCCCGGACTTGAAGTTGCCCCAGGTGAATATTCCTACATTTCGTTCGTTTAAGGATCTATTTGACCCGGGTTAAATGCGCAAGATCTTGCATGCAAGTCAACTTTAAGGTTACGCAGAGAAAATAATATTCAAACTTTCCTGAGACAATAATGATTCCTAAAACGTCAAAATTTATAGAAAAGATCAATTTCAAACTCATTTGGAAGTAATATCAAGCAGCAACCAAAAAAAAAAAACTTGAAGCGATATATGTACTATTGGAGAAAATAACATTGAGGGTGATATAACGAGATGGAAGAAAACTCGAATTTTACCAGAACGGCCGGCCTAGCGGCAAATTGTGAGTATAAGCGATTGTTGGTCTACTAGTGGGTCACCATTCCTGAAAATATCATTTTTGGGAATTTCTTTATAGTGGAGTAGTAGTTGAATAAGTGACCTACACACGTATATAAGGCAAATTATTAAAAATCGAATCTTCCCAGAACGGCCGGCCTAGCGGAAAATTGTGAGTATGAGCGATTGTTGGTCTACTAGTGAGTGACCATTCCTGAAAATATCATTTTTAAGAATTTACTTATAGTGGAGTAGTTGTCGAACAAGTGACCTACACAAGTATATAAGGCCATCCCATCTTTATATGGTATAGTATGGTAGTTAGTGAAAAGTTTGGTCCGTTTTTTAAAGGTTTAATTTCAGAAAACACCAAAATTAAGAATTTTCAGAAGAGCTAAAATTGTTGTAGCAATGAAATTTGAGCTAGAACAAGCCGAAATATTTTTTTTTCTTTTAGTTTGGACTCCGTAGAATGCGCAAAAAATATATTTGGGTTCGGTTTTACAGGATTTTTAAGTGATAAAAAATTTTTTTTTTCATAAAACTCAAATTAGCACAACGACTAAACATTATCCAGAGTTGTCGCCATAGAAAAAAATTTTTGCTACACCAATTGTCAATTCCATTCGATTGGTCGCGTGCCGATAACTCGTTCCACAAGTACAATTTAGAAATATGATGTAAGACAAACTTGCAGTTCATAAGTAATGCTACAAGTTTGTCGAAGAAAGCAGTGCTCTAACTCATACGCCTAAAGTGTGAGAGCCAATATTTTGTGGGATATTCAGCCAATATTCGCGGTGAATATAGAAATATTTTGGGACACCCTGCTATATAAACTTGAGAGAAAACTCAAATGAGTGTAGCTTTTTCAAAAATGTTCTTTTCATTTGTTTCATTAAGTTTTACGAGACGATTGGGTTCATCTCGAACAGGAGAATGGATAGGAAGTTGAAATTCACTTCAATTGTAAAGAACGATTTGAATTCCGCCGGTTTTTATTGATTTGACAATCAAATTTATCCTATAATTGTATGTAGACGTCGCCGATTAATTACTTAATACCAATATTTCTTTTTCGAAGCGTACCGTCATGGTCTTTATGCCGATAACATTTCTTTTTAACATTATAGCGCATGTCGTTACTATACTATTATTTGGGAAGAAACAAGTTAAAAACAAATTAAACTAAATTCGTACTAACACTGCTTTATTTGCGTTTCATTGTTCCTTTGCCGCGGTATGGTAGATTTGATTTCCAGCACCATTCAATCGGGATGTTAGTTCTTTTTTACTATTGTTGTATTCTCAATTGTACAATTATTATAACTAGCAGCAGTTTGCGGTGTGTTGATATTATTACTGAATGCTTTATAGATGTTACGCAGTTATCTGTAGTAATTGTTTGTTGTTGATAAAACCGAATGCGATTTCTTCCTGTGACTGAAAGTAAACCCCTTGTCTTGGGTAGATGACTTCTTCAGTTACTTTCATCCGCTCTTCTTTTACTTATGCTTTGGATAGAACGAAATTTTCCTCGTCTTGAGTGCAGCCCACTTATGCCGTTTAAGGTAGTACACTAGCGTTCCGAGAACTAGAATAATACCTAGCGACTTGATGCCCATACGCTTGCGTTCATCTAGATGCGGATCGGCGGACCATACCAGGAACGTTGACACATCTTTTGCTAGTTGACTAGCAGATGCTGGCGTTCCGTCACTGTATTCCGCAGACTAAGGAAATAAATAATAATAATAATAATATTACTAAAAGAACTTCCCAAGATTACCTCATTATAGAGCGCCTGAGCCATAGAAATGGCACCTCCTGGGAAATAGGGATTAAAATATTGTCCCTCTCGCAGCGGAACTCCGGCCGGTGCATCACAATACCCGGTCAACAGAGCGAACAAGTAGTCCTCTCCTCCGTGACGAGCCAGAGCAATGTAGCTGAGATCTGGCGGATAAGCACCGTTGTTGGCAGCTCGAGCCGCTTCTTCGTTTGGGTACGGACTCGGGAAGTAATCGGACAACTTGCCCGGCCGCATGAAGTAATTACCAGCCTCATCCGGGCCGTCCTGAACCTATTGGAAAAAAGCATAAAAAATCAATGATTATTTGTTTGGTAATTATAATATTTACGAAATTGTATGTAAAAAAACTAAAAATAGATTTTAACCCTCTTGTTACCATCGTTACTCTAGAGCACCAAAGGTTTGGATGCAAAAAACCTCTAGAAATGTCTATCAATCCTACTCAAAATGCATAAATGTGTAATAAGCAATTAGTATATTGTTCAAAAATATACCTATTTATGCATTTTGAGTAGCATTGGTAAATATTCCGAATAATTTTTGGCATTCAAAATTATTAAACGGTTCTTTCTATTTTAAATTTATTTAGCTAAAAAATGGTTTCAGTACTTTATAAAACTATATAAAGATGGCATTTAGCTCAGAGCCAATCATTGCGTTATTTATGAGTTTAACATTTTGTCTCGCCTTATTAATTCGTTGTTTTGTAACTTCAAAAAATCGTTATTTAAATTTAAATCCAACGCATTTATGATGTGTATTTTACCGGTTACTCAATCAATTCATTTTTACATCAGTAAACTCCGAGATGAAACGTTCTACCATCTAAATTAGACTCACAATGTTAATGATTAATTTATGCCATTAACATGAAACTACTTGAAAAGTGCGTAAAAGACTTACCTGAATCTCAGCTGCCTCCGCCTTGGCTTCGGCTTCGGTATGCGATACGCCTACCAAATTACGGTAGGCAATGAACCGCATCGAGTGACAAGCGGCACACACCTGCTTGTATACCTCGTATCCACGTCGCACCGAGGCATGATCTAACGATTCAAACACACCCTTATGATTCCAGGGCAGTTCCGGTGGGTGCACTTCTGTTCCTGATGCGGCCACCGATTGCTCCAAAGCGTAAAGCAAAGCTCCGGCTCCACCGACCACAAGTCCAGCGGCGGTTGCAAACTAAAAAGAACATTTTTATTATGTTACTTTAAAAGCATAAACTAGCAAACCTTTTGATTTTTCGTCCAGGAACGGCTTGTTGAAAATTGTTGTACCTGAAAACGTAAACTTATTAATGACATTACTCAATGATTGTCTATTTTTGTCTCCATTCTCGGTGCCCTTTTTAAGTAGAACTAAAACAATTCAACAAAGATTTTGGTTACATAACCCAGCAGCAAGAAAAACAAACAAGAATATATTCTGTAACTGTTAAATACACTTTACTTATAACGTGGAATGTAAAGTATTGTTATATTTCAATAAGCGACAGCTGATTTCGCCTCATTTGAACGTGTTTCCAGTGTCTTCTTTGATATTTTGCGGTCAATCTTTCTACTGATTACACAACTTGTAGGCTCTGGTATTCTTCGACATGCAGGTATTGAAATGAAAGCATTTCATTGAACTGTTTTTAGCTCGCTCACACAAAATCAAAAAATCTTTTTTTAAGTCGCTGATAGATACCTTTTGCAAGGTAATTCCATTTCTCGTGTATAACAAGCCGGACCCACAAATTCTTCCTACGAAAGCCGCCATGATGGACTGCGATGGGAAAAAGTGAAGGATCTTTCGCTGATGGTCGTCGTCGCAGTGATGTCGTTTTTTGCACTTTTTTGCTCGATGACGGATGTCAAGTTTTCGCCTAATTCTCAGCTGTCAAGTCAGGTCGAGTCGGTCAAAAGTCGACCGCTGGGCGAATACATGCAGCCAATATAAAATACTTTCAATTTTGTTTCATCTGAAAAGGTTCTCGTATCCAGCTTTTTACGTGCCATAATGGTGGACGCTATAATGAAAAAGTCGTAATATGTTACCTACCCTTTTGCTAACTCTGCCTTCATATATTTCGCACGAAAAACAATAAATCTGGCAACATTGATGTTGCCAAAACTGCAGAAATCACGAATCTGACGTAAGCGGAGAGTTTCACAAATTACAAACGCGCATTATAGCACCAGTCATTATGGATGCGTGAAAAGCTGCACGGAAAGATTTTGTGTTTCATTTTTGTTTCAACCGGTGGGTACAAACTACCTGAAATGATGTAAACATTATACAACTTACGTGTTAGGTAAATTTAAAATGCGAACGCTGAGTCATTTCAACTTGATAGATTTTAAACACGCTCTTACTCAATGGCGGTGTTTTGATAAAAAACCAACGTTGAATATTTTGAACCCAACATCAGATGAAAAATCAAACTGGTTGAAAAATTTAAAACCCGAGTGATGAGATTGATTTCAAAAAAGTGGCAAATATTAGTAAAAATTGGTAGTTTCGACACTGAGTTGGTGATTTTAAGTGACGAACGGTTTATGTGCATCTGTTTGTTAAAAATAGCCGTCAATTATAAACAAGATTAACAATGCATTGTGAGAATGGAGCTTAAGCGGAGGCGCTAACAGGAAAAATTGATGAAGCCAGTGATCCCAAAATGGAAGGTACTTGAATAAATACTAAGATAGATTTTATAGATTGTTTTTCAATTATTTTCTATTTTCAAATATGGTTAAATCAATCGAATGAAACTACCCAATATAAAGTATAAAAGAGTGAACTCATCGTTGAGTATTTTTGACGTATTATTACACTGAGTGCTATACACCTACTATTAAATTAATCTACAATCACTCAAAATTGGCTTCCTGCACGGAACGACCCCGTTGAGTGAAATCGACATAAATTTGGGTACTTTTCGTTTTCCGTGTGGATAGGCACTATCCAATGAGGTATACAAAGGTGAGGAAGAAGAAGACATTTGTCTGTATTATTAACAAAAAAAAGTGAACAGAAGCACGTGTTGGGGTTGTGAACGGTATTCTGCATTGTTTAACGACGCAGGTAGGCATTTTCAGCTTAAATTGTCTTAACTTGTAAAAAATCACAGGAAGGTTGTATGCAAAGCCACGACCGCAAGGTTGAAGTAGAATACTTTTACAAGGAAGATAACCCAGCTGCTTGCGTGTCAGTCATTTTTGAAGTAGAATACTTCTCTCAGGAAGTTCGGCTACATAGGGATGTGAAATGAAAATCTAAAACCGATAAATGTGAAAAATATGTCCAATTTCAAATGCTAATAAATCGGTTAGTTTTCGAAGGATTTTCTCCGTTCTTGCAGCAATAGATTGGAAAATCTTCTAAGGTTCTTCCCAAATGAAGATAATTGTAATTTATTATTCAAACTATTGTACTATTGAAAATAATCAAGCCTTGTCAAAACGAAAAATTCGACCTCTGATTGGTCGTTATATGATTGCTTCCCAAGCACGGTCGACAGAATCATATATCTTGCAATTTTAAATATGCTATTTGGCCTACACTCAAAATATTTTTCACATTATTGTTACGTGAAGTTTCCTGTACTTATTCATTTTCTGTCATTTTGCATGATTTATGTGACAAACATAATATCTACGTGAAAATCACAGGCATACTTTTATCACGTAGTAACTTGGCAACGTCAAACAGAATGTCATAGAAGAAGTATCGCTTGAACTCTATGTGAAAATACACAGAAATCAAAATGGCGAAGCTGTTGTCTAACTCAGTCTCTGACAATAAAATAGAATTTCTCGACGGCTTGCCAATAAGTGAGCTTTCGAAAAACCGTACGAATTTGACATCAAGCCTTGAGCTTACAGGTTTCACACAGATTTAGTTCAAAGGTCGAGGAGTTTCCCATACATAAGCAGTTGCAGCTTACAATAGTTATCGCCGGCAAATGTCGTAATATTTGTCCGTTTTTATGTCGTTTGATTCATTTACGAATCGGCGATTTTGCATGGCCGTGCGATTTATCAAGCAACATATTTCTATAGTTTCTAAAAACTATTTGCCGTCTTTTAATTGGGGAAACAAAATTTGGAAATTTTACGTTGTATCAAACGTAGTAGCTAGCAGATAATCGAATGCTTTCCATTTTACCGGTAGTTGAAATCTACGTGAAATTCACATAAAATGAATATGTCTGCTGTATAAACTTCATAGGATAAATCATATCACCAGATCATGATGAACTCAAATGACAATCACGTAGAATCTACGTGAAAATGATAGTGGAAAATATTCACATAACTTATCCGGTAATTATGACGTGAAAATTATTTTGAGTGTATATAAGAGCCTGTTTCAGCCGAAGCCGCTCATAATAGTTCTAGACAGCGACAATAGTAGTCCTCCCTTAGCAGCAGCAGTAGCAGTGCAGTGGATACCAGCGATAGCGGATAGCGGCCACAGCTGTGGCATAGCAATGGATAGCGCACCAGTTGCAGCGGATCTCAGCATCGATAGCAGCTGGGCCAGCTGATGCAGGGACAGCGGATACCAATGGCAGCGTATAGCGGCCACAACTGTGGCATGGCTGCGGATGGTGTAGCAGTTGCAGTGGGTATCTGCAACGATAGCAGTTGATGCAGTGAGGCACTTTAGTGAAATGCAGTCTCTGTGCGATAGCGGGCACAAGTAAATGCATTCAATGAAAAGTTGACTCATTTTGACAACACATGAGCCGTCTAGTTTTGTGTGTTAAATCAGCTGTTTGTTTTATCACAAGGAATACTTTATTTCCACTGTCAGTGATAACGGTGATCGGTATCTTATCCGATATTCCGATATAAATTAATTTTTCGCATAACCAAAATTTAAAAAGTGTCAAGCCCCAATCATGACAAGCAACTTGCTATCACGCATAATCAACAACCATGTTTGGAGAATATTCTATATCGTCTATGAACGATATCCTTTGTTGTAAAGTGAAGAATGCATGTACCATAACACAGATCGTATTAACAATCAGAAATACGGTAATCTGTTAAAGTACCATATAGGGAATCGGCTGTTAAGTATAGTTACCATATAAAATGGGCGAGTTCCACGAACAACTTTTACGTGTTGGATTACAAAAACACGTTTTCATAAACTTCAATAGATATGGTTTGCTTATAGTAATTTGCAGTAAAAATGACAATCAAGCATGTTTTCCGAATACAGTACAATATCTTTTTTTTCTCTGAATCATAGCCCAAATAGTTCTGTTTCTTTTTTGTTCATGCATTAACACATTGTTTTATAAACAAAAATAGTTTAATTCAAGATAACGTACATGGAAGTAGTGCTTACGTGACGGTTTCAACCTTGCCATTCCTTGACCTTCTACCCCGATTTTTTAAGTAAATGGTTACTTCCCACTTTCCACTTTTTGTCTGATAGAGATTTTTGACTCTGGGAATCAGAAGTTTTATTAGTTTTATTTTACATTGTAACTGTACTGTACTTACCTTTTTACATGGTTTTCTCGGATTTCGTCTTTTTATTTTAGTAATTTCGACGAAATTTTCATGCACTCACCGTTTTTCAAACTTCATAGTGCAACAATGGCGACTCGAACTTGATGAAAATGACTACGTGGACTTGACAATTAAGACTTTCCTAGAGTTCACAACTACCTTTTAACAATACTATTTGAGTTATCGTCTATGAGTGGTGAAATGTTAGCAGTTTGCCCATTTTATACACTGTTGCCTCAGTATTTATTATAAGCTTGCTTATGTTCACAACTACATTTCAAAATAACTGTCAATGTCAACGTACGAAATAGGTGGGACGATATACCGACTCCCCTAATCCATATATCCACAGGTCTTCACAAACACAAGAAAGCTGAACCATTCATGTTATCATTCATGACGAGTAATACCATATTCTTAACTCTCTCTCAGTGTGTTACACTCAAAATAATTTTCACGTCATAATTACCGGATAAGTTATGTGAATATTTTCCACTATCATTTTCACGTAGATTCTACGTGATTGTCATTTGAGTTCATCATGATCTGGTGATATGATTTATCCTATGAATTTTATACAGCAGACATATTCATTTTATGTGAATTTCACGTAGATTTCAACTACCGGTAAAATGGAAAGCATTCGATTATCTGCTAGCTACTACGTTTGATACAACGTAAAATTTCCAAATTTTGTTTCCCCAATTAAAAGACGGCAAATAGTTTTTAGAAACTATAGAAATATGTTGCTTGATAAATCGCACGGCCATGCAAAATCGCCGATTCGTAAATGAATCAAACGACATAAAAACGGACAAATATTACGACATTTGCCGGCGATAACTATTGTAAGTTGCAACTGCTTATGTATGGGAAACTCCTCGACCTTTGAACTAAATCTGTGTGAAACCTGTAAGCTCAAGGCTTGATGTCAAATTCGTACGGTTTTTCGAAAGCTCACTTATTGGCAAGCCGTCGAGAAATTCTATTTTATTGTCAGAGACTGAGTTAGACAACAGCTTCGCCATTTTGATTTCTGTGTATTTTCACATAGAGTTCACGCGATACTTCTTCTATGACATTCTGTTTGACGTTGCCAAGTTACTACGTGATAAAAGTATGCCTGTGATTTTCACGTAGATGTTATGTTTGTCACATGAATCATGCAAAATGACAGAAAATGAATAAGTACAGGAAATTTCACGTAACAATAATGTGAAAAATATTTTGAGTGTAGCTTTGTACATGGTAAACCTAAAACTTGAATTTCAGTCGCTTTACATTGTACATTCGAGAATTTATAGTTTCGCCCCTTACTATGAAACTTTTTCGATCTGCTCGAAAGTATCGCCCTTTACTTCGCGCCTTATTTAGATCTGCTCGACAGTATCGCCGTTTACTATGCGCCTTATTTTGATTTGCTCGACAGTATCGCCCTTTACTATGCGCCTTATTTTTATTTGCTCGACAATATCGCCCTTTACTATACGCCGTGTTTACGTTATTGTATTGGAATACGCACTTTGCTTTTAATGTTTATTTTGTTGGCAACTTTGATTCCGCCCATTCATCAAAACGAATCAAGTTTCGCATTTTACTAACGTGAACAACAAAAAGGGCGTATTCCTCATTCTACTTCGTTTTGATACAAAGTAGATTTCGCCCTTAACAAACATCGTACTTTTTAATAGTTAGAAAATACACACTTAGATAATATCACCGAGTTCGGTAAAATGAATTACCGAGATTTCAACAGCTGAGATCTCGGTAATACATCAAAATACCGAGATTCTGTAAAATCAACAATTGACAACTTGTCAAACTTTAACGAGATTCTCGGTGATATTTTACCGGGACTCGGAAATTTCAACTGTCGAATTATTACGAAAATTTCGGTAAAATTCACTGAAATACGCATTTTGCGATTTCTCAGATAAATCCAGGAAATGATGAAAACGATTATTTGTCCGTATAATTTTATTAATTATTTTGTCAAATGATTCAACTTATTACAGCATTGGTAGATACGGAAGAGTTGTGTTGCTTCCTGGAAATAAAACAACGTCCATCACTGCAGCTTCCATCCTGCGAAGCGAGTCGTTAACCTACAAAATTGAGTAAGAAAAGAATTAATTGTTTTCTTTTAGTATTATATTTGCAATAAACACAAACAAGATCCGAGAAATAATATTGTATACTTACTCAACATTTTAGGTTAATCTGAATATTACAGATTTCTCCGGAATGATGATTAACCGCGAAACCTGTTCCTTTTACATCTAAACCGAAACACGAACAAAGCTGATAGTGAAGCTTTCGTTATTTTGACAGTTCTATTTTTCGGAATCTCGGTAAGAGCTTTTTTGGTTCAACGAGATTTCGGTTAAATGATGTCAAGCTTCCGAGATTCGGTATTTTAGTTTACTGAACTCGGAAATTTGCTGTTTTACGGATTTTTTTGGCAAACAAATTTACGGTATTCCGGTAAACACATTCGGTTTCCGATTTCTCAGTTATTTTGTTACGGAACAACGGTAAACGAAAATGTTTCAAGTAGTTCGGTATTTTACTTTACCGAGAAAACATTATGCAGTTAAGTGTGTATACGAGCATTTAGGTTAGGATAAGTTCTTACCCAGAATTCTGTAATCGAATATAATATTGTTGTAGGGCAATGATTTAGTGCTTACTGGTTACTTGGGTCGTGCTTTCAAATTTACCACCACAATTGATTAATTTACTCGAAACTTTTAATAATAAAGGTACGTTTAGACTATTAGACATGTCGGTCTGATTTTGACTACGGCAGAAATCGGTAGTCTGCTCGATTTACCGTTCGACATACTTTGTCAAACCCGTTTGTATGGCGGTGTCCACACTGCTTGCACAAGTCGAGAGGAAGAACTGCCAAATGAATGTCATTTTTCCTCCATTTGAATATTTGCCAGGACACAAAAAACGAAAATGATGTTTGTTATGGAAAGCCAAAACAAAAAACTAAAAAAAATTCAAAGGTTGCTATGTTCTTGGAGTCGAACGAAAAATAGAAACGTTCATATTCCCTTCGACAAATCGAACGGCATGTCGAATCACAATATCGAATAGGTGTAAACGTAAACCAACATTGCATTCGATATATTTTCGAGCAATCAGCTCGAATCTGATGAAAAAATCAGATAGTCTAAACATACCTTAAGTCTATATTCGTTATGATATTAAACATATTTAGTTTTAGTTGAATGTGCATGAAACATCACTATCCAGCTTTTTACGCGCCATAATGGCGGACGCTATAATGCAAAGTTCGTAATAAATTACTCACCCTTTTGACAACTCTGCTTACGTCAGTTTGAAGTCTTCATACAATTTATCAAAAGAAAAATATATCTGGCAACATTTGTGTTGCCAATTTTCCAGAAATCACAAATCTGACGTAAGCAGAGAGGTTCGCACATTACGAACACGCATTATAGCGACCGCCATTATGGTGCGTAAAAAGCTGGATAATGATCTAAACAGTCCGAAATACCTATATAAAGTTAATCATCTGTTACAATAGCAACTATAGTAATAGTTACATTCATATTCACCTATATTATTAAAACCGGAAAAAGGTTAAGTTGCACGCTTGTAAATTTGTGACGAATCATCATACCCTTTTGACAACTCTGCTTACGTCAGTTTGACTCTTAATGTATTCCAAAAGAAGAACAATTAAGCTGGCAGCATTAATGTTGCCAAAACTGCAGAAATCATGAATTTGGCGTAAGCAGAGAGTTTCACAAATTACGAACACGCATTGTAGCACCCGCCATTATGGTGCGTAAAAAGTTGGATATAAAATCAAGTTTTTTGATAAAAATAGATTGCATATAGTGGAAGTACTAGAAAGTTAGAATAATATAAAAACAGGGTAACTAATAGCAGTTTTTCCGGTCATTAAGCAAAATAATCGTGGAAATTTCGATTTTACTACCACTACCACTACAGCGCCATCTCTTAGCATTGAACATTTTTTCGGGTGTCCCATTGCCTTGCCCATTGCATATGAGAATTCGCGTAGGTGCGAACAGTCATAAAAAACTTACTTGTGTCAGGGCCAATAGGTTATTGCGTTAGACTAAAGCCTGTAGTACACTTTTCGACCAAGCGTCAAATATTTGTCACTTTTTGACAGATAAAAGTTTGGTCAAAGATAATTATTTGTCACTCTCCAATTTTTACATGGGACAAACACGGGCAAACAACAACCATGATGTCAAATAAATTTAACCATTATGTCAGAAGGTCAAATATTTGACCATTGGTCAAAGAGTGTAATACAGGCTTAACCTTTCCTTATAGACATATTGCTGTAGAGGCGGGAATGTTGCAAAAATAATTCGCCGGTGTCGAGATAAAATGAAAACAATCGATCAAACAGCAAGTGATGCGCTATTTTTGATTTGTCATCATCATTGAAAATCGATTAAACTCGGAAGCAGCCGCCAGTCATCGCAGCAAACTTCACTAGGCAGACGTGTGTTGTTCGTGTACGACTTTGTTTTATTCCTTTTCTTTCAAGGTGGTTACGATTTTTTTGTCGTTTCTGAAGGTAAATGATGTTAATTTTTTTTTGAATACGAACAGTTGCATACAGTTTGCGAATGTGATGAAAATCAGAGTAATATAACCGTTTTGTTTTCCCGTTATAAGGTTTTCCTGTGTTTGTCATGTGTATAGTGTTGCGAATTTTTACACTCGGCAGATGTTCAACCAATACTATCGCATAGAGTCGGAGCGGCAATGTTCCTAGTAAAGCTAAAATACATAACCATGTCTATTCTGAAGAAGCTTAAGGCTAATTGTAGAATTTAAAATCTTTGCTTCGAATGACAAGTAGAAGCAATTAAAATTGTATCCCTTTAAATTTCGAAATCTAAAATTTGCTATCGTGAAGCGTTGGCATACGTTGTATCAGACACAAGTCTTTCGAGTGTGTAATTACTAATGAATATTTTACTATTCAAACGAATACTCTGGAGACCAATAACACTGGCAACTGTTTTCTTATATTTCAGTTGTGTGCGCTGCGGCCGTTTTTCTCGGCAATCATCGACCATCATCAGCTATCGTCATCGCCCAGCAGCAGTAAAAAGTCGTCCATCTTTGAATCGCCTCTTGATCGTCTGTTCGCGTTCACCTTCGCATTCGTGTGCCGTAAAGTGTAGAAGAAGGATTCTCTTCATTTTGAAGTGAAAGCGGATATTGCCCGAGTGTGTGTGCCAAGGAGACGAAAGTGGCAGAGGGAAGATTCCGTTCGTTTTCCGTTTTCCCACAGAACCAGTACAGAATTATCAAGTTTCGGTAGCCTGGCAAAAATTAGTTATTGAAAGTGCTTCAGATTGACGTGTTTAGGAGCAGCTCAGCTTACCAGCCAAAATGAGCTGCCCGATGCCTGAAATTGGCTCCTGCATTTCGTTGATTTCGAAAGCCGATATCCGATATGAGGGGCTCCTATTTACGGTAGATCCGGATCGTTGTACAATCGCCCTAGCGAGAGGTAAGCTGTCGTAAAAATGCTTTCAATCATGTCGCCAAAGTAAAGCAGCCATTGTTTAACAGCCTTTTTTTATGTGTCGTACGGGTTTTGTTCACCAAGCATTTCTTTTTGTCTTAATTATTGAACAGCAATCTAACCTTATTTTCAGTTCCTCTTCCCAACAGCGGAAAGCACTTTATTTTATTGGAGTTTTTTCTTGGAAAATGTTAGTTATTGGAAAGAAAAATGTTACGGGAAGTTTTTGGTTAGATTTTTCTTCTGCGGGAAAAAATTAATCGTAACTTGGAAGCTGAAGGTTGGGGGAGTTTCATTTATCTGTACACTCACACCACGTTGTGCTTTAAGTTTCGCGTGCATGTGTGTCAAAATATCGGAATCGCAGCTATGTTTATTACTGTTTTATCAGCAAAATATCTGCTTTCGCCTAGCTTGCAAAACTTCGCAACGTTTCTAATGTGAAATTAAATAAATATGATAAACATGTTTTATTTTTCGTTTGTAAAATAATTTCATGCGTTGTTAATCTTAACATATTGGATAGAGATAGATATTTAATCAACTGGTTTTAACGTTAACTAGAATAATACATTTCTGATTCAATTTCAGATAATACAACAATAACTCTTAAAAAAATGTCGGTTTATGCCGCAGTAGATGTTCTTCTTTACTAACTATGTGACGTTTCAAAATCTTTTCTTATTTTGGCAACATCTTTGGCTGGGTTTCCTGAAAGTTACAGGACCATATAATATAGGCCAACCAGATTTAATACCAGCATTCATTTTTCATGAAAAGTTTGGTTTGAAAGAGATATTCTCAGCATTGATTAAGCCGAGCAAAAAGACGATTAGATTTTTTAATTGATTGGAAGTAAAACTGATCAGTGTTAAATTTTGGCATTATCGAGAAGACGAGAGGGTAAGTAAGGACGGCATAAATTCAATCAAAATCCCAATCACATATCATGCCCTAGACTCGTGACCAGAGGTCGAAGACTGTTCATCTGTATTAACTATCAGATAACAGAATCACCTGTGCTGAAACCTGTGTAAGTTGCAATGGTCAGCATTTTGCATAAATTACGCTCATGCTATCCTTACTCGCTATTCCTGCTTCGGACATAAACTAAGGAGTAGATCCTAGCGATGAATTAAGCTGTAGGAAACAAGTTGTTTGCTTGTGAGAGCTCGCTGGTTTCGACGGTGGGTGGGCAGCCGGCTAGTGTAAGAAACTGTGTTTCGAGGAAATGATCCAAAGGTGTAATAATTTGAGGAATTCTTGGTAAAGCTTAATCACTAGCTTTATGAGCTTTGCGGAAACGGGATGCATTTATATTAGTTGACTGAATTTTAATTTTTATTGTCTCAGAACGTTTTTAAACCAACTCACTGTTTCCTAAATTTGTATGTAATTTGTGTTGCATGTAACACAACAGCATCTTATTCATAATTGAAACAAAAGATCATTTCCATATGGCCAGTCATGTGTTCCTGCTTAAAATGGCGTAATACTTAGTTGACCAGAACATTTCGTTAAAAATTAGAATAACATTATTTTTCTTATTTTAATTCCACCAGTAAAATCATACGGAACGGAAGATCGCGAAACGCAATTTCCGATTGCACCGCAGAACCAATGCTATGACTACATATTGTTTCGCGGGTCCGACATAAAGGACATTCGCGTCATCAACAACAACCCGGTGCCGAACGATCCGGCAATCATGCAGATGCATCTGCCTCCACAGCAGCAGCTACCGCCAATGCAGAACAAGTTAGGTCAACCAGGCTTCCAGCCGCAACCAGGGTTCATGATGCCTCAGATGGGCCCCGGGCCGATGAGTGGACCACCTCCTGGGCACCAGCCACTGGCGCAGCCGTACGGTTCCTTCGGGGGAATCAACAATCTCGGAGGTATGCTATCGAACGATTTGGTTAATAAGAGTCCATTTCCTCCCGGTGGACCGGTTAGTCAAATGCAGCCCCAACCGCAGCAGCAGCAGGCGCAACAGCAACAGCAGGGTCCTCCGCCGACTGGTGGTAGTGCGGTTGTCACCGGTGGTGGATCTGCCAAAGCTCCTGGGGCCGAACTAGCAAACCTGCTGAGTGCAGATCCGCCATTGCAGCAACCGACACCTCCCGGTCCGATTGGGTCAAGCCACGTGGTATCCAATACATCGTCAGTGGTTATCGGCGCTGAGCTTAAAGATCAAGGTGGGGATGAGCGCAATCGAAGGTCTGCGCATCATTTTCGAATGCCTTCAATCGTTTGTTGGGTTGATTTTTTTCTCCATTCCTACTGTTCATGCATATTTTCCTTGCTTCGTAAATATTCTAGAATTCATTTTTAGTTCACTATTTAGCATAAAAATTTGCATTGTAGTTTAGAGTTCTGTACTGTACAGGACTTATAGCGAAAGTTGGCAAATTTCTGCGCGAAAGATAAATAACTGATTATCATTGATTTTGCCGAGATGATAATAAAACTGTAAACGTAATCGACCGTTTCTCTGCAAGATAATAGCTGCAAATTTTCAAACAGAAACATGTACCGAACGTTTGTTGATCAAAGTAGAGGTCAATTGCAGATTTCGAATTGTTCTGTTAAATGTCAACTGCAATACTTCCGTATCGTTTCATAATTGAATCCGCTCCTTTTGTATGAAACAGAATCTTTGGTCCAGTATTTTACAATGAAATTTGTCAACTTTGCAGTTGATAATCAATAAAGCTTTTACCATGTGTATATTACATGTTTGAAGTCGATGCCTTTTCAAAATGCATGCAAAGTGTAGGTTAACTGGTGCAATGCAAAAGGTAGAATTTTGGCTAGAAATAAAGGCATCGGTAAGTAGCCACCTCAAAATGCATGTATAATTTAATGGCTGTCATATGACATGTATTATGATTGACCACATGGTGCCAGTTGCCTTTACAACTTACTTGTTCATCATCGTATCATCGTACATCTTTACATATGTAATAAAAGAATAATGTGCGGTTATATGAGTTGGGCAGCTAGTAAAAATTGTTTTTATTTTTTTGAATATCATCCGTGATACCGGCTCATCCCATCCCGCGATATTAGGTATATATACACGTTAATCATTTGTGATCAAAGATTCATTTTGTGGATTCTCTAGCTCATTTGCTGTAAATGGTACCGATTATTTATTCCTTCTAATTTTTTGCTTTGCTGCCTGCTTGCTACTCATAACGTACTGTATTTGAGTTAAATTCTTTTTGCCTTCGCGTCTAAAAAAGCAAACCTTATTTTGACCACTTGTATGACGTTAGCATCCGTTTTAGATTTGATCGGTGGTGGAGGAGGTACTGGTGGATCGCGTTCGACTACGCCAAGCAATTTGCTGTCCCGCAAGAGTCCAACAGTAGATATGGGTGTCCAAACAAATCAACAACAGCAGCAGCAAAATCAAAGTGGTGCACAACAGAACAATAGTCGCGATGCTAATCGTAGCGGTGGTGATGGCGGAAACATGGACCGTACAAATAATCAGCGCAATCGGAACAACAATCAACGAAACAATAACATGCAGCGGGAACGACGTGATTCGGCAAAGAACGATGGCGGACAGATGAAGGATGGTTTCAATAAGGTGAGACAGCAACACTTTTCTCTTTTTTGTACCATAAAAATACTTTTTTTGTGTATTGCACAAGGGAGCTCCTAGTTTCAAAGTTATAGAGACCGCTTTAACATGCTTTCGAATCTCAGTAGAATCAGACCGTTCGGTGTCAGAGGGACTTTTACGTATGGGTCAATCCTAAGGCTCCCTCCCATTCCGCTACTTGACCTCCCCTCACGCTAAACTCAAAAAAGTCACACACTTGAAGGGGTATCCTCCAGGCGGTTGTGATTGCCGATTCTTGGTAGGAGTACCTAACCAAACTCGGTAAAGAAAAGTCGATATATAAGCTTGTAGAGAGAAGGGTAAAATTTTAAAAATTCGTCACGAACCACGTTGACAGAGTAGTTTCTTTCCGTTATAGTCGGTTAGAGTTGTAGAGGTAAGCTCGGTCTCTGGCAACAACGATTGTACCATATCCTTCTTTCCTACCCTAACCGGCCGTAAGGACGTAGCCGGTGCCGTTAACGATCCATACAAAGCGGAAAAATGGTAAAATAATCTTACGGTGGTTCCTTGTGCAGCTTCACTAGATCCAAATCCATTACGGAGCAGCAACTACGAAAACTGCGGCCGTTCAAGCTCAAACTCATAAAACTATGTTTTTATTCCAGAATTTGCAAAGACAAGGAAATCAGAATAACCAGAATCGTGGGTGGAACAACAACCGTGGCAATAACCAGAACCAGAGCAATAACATGCGTGGTCGTCCTCGTGGTCGCGGGGGTATCCCACAGGTAGGATTTTTGCCTCAATTCGGTTTATATCATACCTTCAAATCAGTTATATTTTTTGCCTGTACGGTTTACCAAACCATAAGTTCCGATATATTACGCTAAACTATTAGTATACCTAAAGCTGAAACAAGTCGTTCCACAATTTTTCGGTAGGTTTTGGAGTTTGTCTTTTTAGTTGAATATCTTCAACACTATTCTATTGTGTACGCAGTTTTGTCATTTTGTACCTTTCAAGAGAATTTCGACAAATATTAATCTGTCGGTGTCCGCATATTAGTGTCATCTCTGAAATTAAGCGGAGAAAACACATAGTTTGTATTTTTTTACCAATATTTTTAATATGTTTGTTGAAGCTTTCTACAGTTATTAGAAGTTTGTATATTGGATTCTAAAAATATTCGCAAGTGTATCGGAACTTGCAGTCGTAGATAATTGTTATTTTCATAACTTTGAAAACACCGAATTCCAAACATTTTTATCAAGATTTCACCACAAAGATATCAACTCTCAAATCAAATTTTTAAAAACGAGTCTAATTTTCGAATCCCGGTTTGCAAACTATTTTAAGATTAAGCGTATTTTTAAGATAGCAGGTATTCACTCTTCGATAGATTTAAATAGATTGGATTTTGATTAAATTTAATTTCTTAAATCATTGCACGGTAGACCATTTTCTGATAGAATTAGAGTGCTTGATTTCAATATATGCAATTACAGTTCTGCGCGAATGACATCGCGAGACAATTGGGATTCTGATTTTTGCAAAACGACTATGATAACTCACTAAAACGTGTCTTCCGTTTCTTTTTTCTCTACATTCCGCCCGCATTTCCCTATGTCTGGCCACCCGTTTGTATCAACCTTATTATTGGATAAACTAAACAAAAAAATAATTGCAATATCATTTCCTAATGGACATCTTTTTTTTCGACAATTCATTTTAAACACCTCTCTGTTGAAAAAAATATTCTGCGTGGGTCTCGAAATTAAATTCAATCAAAAGGGCACCAACAACAACAATCGTCGAAAGAGTGCTACCTCCACTAGCGATAGCAATAATAAGAAGCCAGCCATAAATGGCATCGTTAATAGCAAGAAGCCTAATAATAATCAAAAACAGCAGGGACTCAATCGTGGGAAGAACTTGCTCAAGTTCGAGAACGACTACGACTTCGAGCAGGCCAACAACAAGTTCGAGGAGCTCCGTTCCCAGCTGTCTAAACTCAAGGTGGGCGATGAAGTGAAACCAGAGCAGGTATCTTTATTGTTTTCTTTGCTTTTTATTTGCGACAATGAATGTCTTTCGACTTTGGGTTACAACATTGAACGAATAACGAGATTTGCCATCATTAGTTAAAACGTCCAATACCTTTACATCGCTCAGCGAGCCTATTTTTGTTTGCTTTTTGAATAATACTGCTCATTATTGTTTTACTAACTCGTGATGGTAGTCGTGCTTAGACGACGTGGATTGGACGAATTGAAGGAGTAAGCATCATCAATCATTAGGCTCGATAATTCTTTCCTTAAGAAAATCAAAATTCTTGCTTATTCGTTTCAATCGTCGTTATCAGTGTGTATGTCATGTGACCCATGTGTTTCCAAGATTCCTACTAATTGACCAATTTGCCCACACCATAAAAATCAACAGTTGAACAGTGAAACAACGGACAAAAAGGACGACTCGGGCAACGAAACTGGTGCCGGTGAACACGAACAGGAGGAGGACGAAGTTGTGTGCTACGACAAGGCAAAGTCATTCTTCGACACTATTTCCTGCGAAGCGATTGAACGCGCTAAGGGTAAACAGCAGCGTACAGATTGGCGGCAGGAGCGCAAACTTAACACCGAGACCTTCGGTGTAGGATCAACAAGGCGCGGAGGGTGAGTAAAGATTACTTTAGGTTATTTGAAAAGGGTAGATTTTCTGAAACAGTTTTTGATTGAGGGTTTTGTTAATTATGCTCGTATTTTATTGTTTTACCAAAGATAACTAGAACAAGATACCTAACTTCCATATTTTCCATACATTTTGAACACGACCGATTTCCGACGGTTAGTGCTGCCATCTGATGACTTAAATTCTCATAAAATTGTCACTATGAGCAAAACCGATTTATCATGCATAGTCCGTCATCGATCGTTGAGCTGATCAAGATTGTATATGAAAAAGGTATAGCAGTTTGGTCAGCTCAACGCTTAAGGATAACATGCAGATTGATGGTATTGTCATTTTTTGCACTGAATGCTATTGCCATATTTTTTGCACTTAAAAGTACAAAAGAAAAGTGTGAAATTGACTGTCAGAGTAGGGGTTTATATTGAGTAGGGGTTATATTTATTTTCAGATCCCATTCTATCAAAACTTAAAGTTTGATATGTCGCAAGCCAGGTTTCAGAACCATTGTGCATATGGTCAGGTTCACCGGGGCACCCGATTTTTGCTTTATTAACCTCGGCAAGAGTGGAAAACTTGGCTGTAGAGCGTGCTCCTAGCGGTTATCAGAAAGTTCTGATGGTACGCTTTATTTTAAATGATGCGCCGATAATTCTTGATTCTTTCGGAAAGTTTCATGTTTGAGAACTCGACATTCGTACACATTATTGCTTATTGCTTTGACTACAGGATTTTCAGCTCACTGCTTTAAGCACAGTTTGAATCTGTGCATTGTTGTTGCCAGAAAAGATTGAGTAACACTAATATACTTCCTTCGGAATCTAATTGAATCAAACTCTAACTATTTTTTTTTTAAATGTTCAATCAAGAGGGACCATCCACATACCACGGGGACAGATTTTAAACGATTTTGACCCCCCCCCCCTTCCCCTCCGTGGACAACTGTCCATATAAATTTTAAAAAAATTGTATGGACCGTGGACATCAGCCAATCCCCCCCCCCCCTCAAAACTGTCCACGTGGTAAGTGGATGGCCCAGAGTGGAATTTATTGAATGTATTGCTCAACACTTTCTTGATGTCCGTACATGAATAAATTATTACAACCATAAACAAGATTTTTTTAATTTCCAATATTTTTATATATTTTTTTCTAATGTATTTTGGCAGCACTGCCGCACACGAATGAAAGCAAGCTGTCAAAAAGTATGGTGGGTGATGGTAAATTCGTTTTTGCGGTGTAGCTACACTCATGTTACACTTTTTACCTTATAACTGCGGTGTAGTACCGTCGCAAAAACGATTGCATAAGTGTCAATGAGCACTTTGATGCACACTTCTTTGTTGTTGCAATTTCAAATTGTGTAGTCCATTTTGGTGGGAAGTGCGCAATATTAAATATCATTTTTCGGATGGCAGCACGGTACAGTCGTCCACATGGATACTGGAAAAATTGTTTCACCTTTCAACAGTCATGTCTTGGCGTTGTCGTCAGTTGATTTTGACGTTAAGTATACATCATATTAACAATGTATAAATTAGTTCGACTTTTGCTCACGCGCAGCGACAATCATGTCCGATGAGTTCTGCAAGAGTCAGGTATCTTGTTCTAGTCATCTTTGGTTTTACGTAACCATGCCATGTAACGCGGTGCAGTGTTCAAAAGATCACATAGAATTAACTTTAACCTGAGGTTCGCTCGACGTACATATTGTCATTATTAATATTTACTGTGTGTAACTCATGGAAAATATTAATTCGATGGCCCCAAGGTTGATAAGTGAATGGTCGTAGTAAACATTGGCTGATAACTGGTCTGAAGAATACAGGTCTGTTTTTTCCAATGCATTTCAATCGGCGATACTTACAAGAAGCATCAGATCGGTGTAATAGGACAATAACCCCAAACGAACAAATGATAGGCGACATGTCATTCACTGCCAAAAGTGATATTGCTAACGAAAAGCGGCATACAACGCAATATTACCATACATAAGCCGGTCGCAGAGATTTTCTTTAACGTACATGCTAAAAACTCCGGACTCCACTCTTCCTCGCTGCATTTCTAATATAAGAGGTTAAGCCAAATCAGTGAATATTCAGTAATTGGATAGAGTAAACTCATCGGTCACTCTGAATACACGATTTGAAAATCAAAAACTATTAAAAACGTGCCGCGTAAAAACGATTTCATAAAGAAGCGTAAAAAAGACCTTAGTGTAAAAACTATCGTGATGCTAGATCAACCATGCGGATGTGTCTCGAACAGCACCCTGCACTTTTCTAGTACAGTCAGTTTTTTTTGCCTCGTAAAAAACCGCGTAATTAAAAAAATCGCGTTAATTCAAAAATCCGCGTAGAGTAAACGACCAAGAAAGACCTTAGAGAAAACTCGAGACGATCTACGACCAATATTTGAAATTGTCCTCTTTCAACGATCATTTCGGATCTTTCGGAAAGCGGAGGGTTTTTTTTGACCAAGTATTCTCAATAAAAATTTAGACATTTTTGGTTCCCAACCCGCGTTAATTCGAAAATCCGCGAAATTTTTTTTGAATTAGTACGGTATCCCGTAAAAAACGTGGTAATCCAAAAATCCACGTAAAAAAACCTGAAAAAAAAACGCGTAAAAAAACCTGACTGTACGTGGACAACAGCTCATATAAATTCTAAAAATTTTGTATGGACTGTGGACATTACACATACCCCCCAAAGCTGTCCACGTGGTATGTGGATGGCCCTTTATACAATCCAAATGTACAATTTTTCAATCTTCATGAATGTTATACAACCCAAATGTGCAATTAATCAATCGAAACAAACTTAAGCACTGTTGGTCAGAGTACTAACTGCAGTTAACTTTCGATAATTCACAGCTACAACAGACGTGGTGGATACTACAATCGTGGTCCGAACAATTATCGTGGCAACAACCAGTACCGTAACAATTACCGAGGACGCAGCGGTAATCGCAACAATCAACCCAACGGTCTTTCTCACAATAATGGTGGTAATCGTAACAATGGTAACAGCAATAACAACCAGCAGCAGCCGCAACCTCAGCAACCCCGTCTTCAGTCACCTCAAGCACAGCAACCGGCTGCCATAGAGGTTGGCGCAGGTAAGTCCTATATTCATTGGGGACGAAATCAGTATTATGTACTAATTGTTTCATCTGTTCCAGGCAAATAATGCTATACAACACATGATGATACGCAGTTAGTTTTAAAGAGCTGACCAGAGTTCCGTTAAGCTTATCACCAAACCAAAACATCAGATAGTAATAACATGTTCCTGTTGCGAATAATTGAAAGAACAAAGTCTGCTAACCGAGCAGTAAGGATTATTAACACGAAATTTAACATCGATAAACCTGCCTACATCCACCTGCTGTTGGCTCGGTACCAGCATTAACCCACCGTGACCTTCCTTCGTTGAATCGATTGGTCTGTAGAGAAGGCGTACTGAATTGTTCCCCGATATGTCGGACAAGCAAACAAGTTGGGTAGTCTAGACAAAATAATCATTACTTTCATCCCGGCTAAGTGCAGTGAGATAGAGAGAATGATTATGCTTGGTATAACCTCAATGATCTGGTCTTATGTATACGATCTTCGCTAAAACAAAAACGAGGACAACGTTTAACGTATGTCCCCAAACCCCAATCTAAGCGAAGATTAAACATAAGAACCACTGCAAAAGGTAATCAACACTGAATGGAATCGCTTTTCTTTCCCTTTGATTCAACGTAACATTGATCAAAATATTACGCGCACATAAGTTCTTGGGAGATTGAGCAGATGTTTATTTTTCTATTGCTGGCAACAGAAAATAATGCTGAACGACAAAGACTTTGTAGGCACACAAAGTTGTACCACACATAACAGTAGGAGATGTGCAGGGATTTTCTTAAATTTGCTTGTGTGATTATTTCAGAAAAGTACTGCGCTAAGCGTAGTGAAAATTTAGTCGTGTATGAAGGATTTTTAAACTAAACTTGAAAGGAGGAAGCGGAAGGTGATCATCATAAACTAGGTGTAATATAACGGAACCAAACGCAGGAATAAACGGAATCAACATTTTGTATTTCATGTAGTTCAACGAAGATGAACGATCAACCCTTTCGCGGGAAATTGAATATTCATTAAGATATAATTGAAAAAAGCAGAAGCAAGTTTACAATTAAATCAACTCCTCTCATGAGAAGAGGAGACGAAAGTGTGAAGATGGATGTACTGGACCGAGATAATGTGAAGTTCGAAGAAATGGTTTAGGGATTTAACGTCACAGAAACGAAGAAGTAATGCGTTTGATAGATGGAGAAGAGCCGCGATATGAAAATGGGAGATGAAATATAGAATTTCAGCGGGAAGCTAACCGAACATAAAGAGTGTCACTGTATGTAAATTAACATTTTTGTTTAGTAAGCTATTTAGATTGAAAATGTTATTCAATTGTTTGGAAATGGAAGGTTTCTCGTTATCGTTAAATAGTCATCTTATTTCATTTTTGGCTTATTCATTTCCTTTCAATTTTATTACTTTTAACATAACCATGCATGTAATTTCCGAAAAGTGAAGAAAATCGGAAAAGAGTTTTTCTTCTTACTGAATTGGTTAGCTTTCTGTCGAGCTAGTTAGTGACAATCATCAGATTTTCGGTAGCTTCCCGCGACCAGAGTAACAACTTATTGAATGTTATATCAACAGGTATACCCGTAATCTCTCATAACATTTCGGAGCTTTGTAATATTGAAGAAACAGAAACTATGTAATAATTATGATTATGATAATAATATGGAATAATTATAAATATTATATTTAGCAGAAAAAAGCAGGAATAAGTTATTTCAAAGAAGCTTCAAACTTTGAGCTGAGTTAGAGAAAAGTCGAATCCAAATCAATCCAACCAATCACATAAAAATGTCCTTTGCATAAAATCCTATTACGTAAATCTAGTGAAATCATACATTGACATCTGAGAAAAAAAAACAATAGTGAAACAACCAACCTCCAAATAACTATTACTTTGTACACCTCGTTTATAAGAGAGGTTGTAATACAGTTTACGCCAACATACAAAAAAGTATATCGGAAAAGGAATGAAAGTACTAAATGATGGCTAACATTCTTGGATCGCCACAAGAGCTCGTAACTGCCATCGGTGATTTTCCGGGATAATTCAATGAAATAATGGGAATGTCATAAAGCTAAGGATCCAGTAACTGGAAGAAGAAGGTAAATTTATCGGCGAATAAACAAGATAAGTTTTTTTTCTGATTTAGAAAAAATACAATAATACACAGATACCTATTAACTAAATGTATAAGAAGGTTTAAAAGGATGGTGTAGCATTTCTAATGGAGATCGCGAAATGACGTTTGGAGAGGATTATTCGTGAGTTATATTAAATAGGATTTCTTGAGTTTTCCATAATAACTTACGGCAGACTGGTGAAAGATGAAGGAAACCCAGAAAGAGAATGAGAGAGAAGAAAAAAAAAACAGAATGTAAGAGAGCAAGAGAGATTGTGTTAGGAGACATCTATAACACGTAGATTAAAGTGCATTCTTCAAGTTACAACCATATTGACCGACCAGATCGCAAAGAAGATCAAGCAAAATTGATTTTTCAAAATCAACCATTCAAATGGTTGTTCATATTTATACTTAATTTGAGTACAAGAAGTGTAGTTCAACATTTCATTTACTTTCAATATTTGGCTGAAGATTTTTTTCATTATCACACTACGGAGCAGACAAGTTACTCATCGTGGGTGTAAATGTCACATCAAAACAGAGAGTGCTGTATGATTTTGCGTTTAAACTTACCGTTTTGGCACGTCATCTACCATAACGACAAACTTGGGATGGATTTGTTTTATTTACAACAAAACGATTGAATGTATTGTTTTTTTTTTCAATTTTTCGGTTTAAAACTATAATACATTATTTTTCAACTATATAAAACAAATTTTCGGCTCTAAAACGGAATCACCTCTGCGATTTATGATTTTTCTACAAATTGACGTTTAGTTGTCAAAAGATATGCGATAGTCTGAAAATCAATTATAGCCAAATCTCCAAAAGCAAGTCGCTGGTAATTTTGAAATCAGGGATGACATACGTTCGTTTACTCGGAAGTAAACACTAAGAGCGTTGAAGTTTTACATTCGTTTAATTCATTTTTGTACAACGTACGTGAGCTGTTACTAGAACGAACCGGAACTGAAATTATACTAACAGAGATGACATTCCTGGATGTCTAAAATATAAACAACTAAATATATGAAGAAAGTTAAGCTCGGTCCAATGGTTACAGAAAATGAAACATGTAGCTGTAATTTTTAACACTCAAAGAAAGCATAACAAAAAAGGTTTACAGAGCCTTCTTACGTATTTAAGCAAAAAAGAACAACGCATTGTCGCTTTTCGTCTAACGGAATGTACGCGTAATATATGGAAACAAACAACTAGCAACTAACTGTTGGACATGCTAAGAAATTTTCTGTAGTAATACTGCTAAATTTGGCCATATACTTATCTGCCTGTCCTTGCCGCGAATTTCTGTTGAATTGGTTAATTTAGAACAGTTTTTAAAAAGTATTCCAATCAGCAATTTTTAGTTTCAGCTCGATTAAGTAGTATGCAGTTTTAAAAATCGTTTTTTATGCTTGTAATAAGCATTTATGACACTACATTCTTTCAAAGTGGTAATACTAGCAACAATGAAAGTGATTTCTCCTAATCTGCTAATAGGATAATCAATACTTTTTCACACAATCGCAAAAACTAAGGCCAATTTTGTTTCCTAAAACTTTAGGTAAACCACACTAAGTTTTACTTTTGTGAATTCCGCATATTTTCTTCCTACCTTAATATTCGTGAAAAAGGCAACTATAAAGTTAGTAGCAACGAAAATTCCTATTTTCTTCGATGATTCAACTACTAGGGAACTAGAAAAAATGATAGTGAATATTTAGTTCAGTCAGAGCTCCAAATAAAATCTATTTTCGAAAATACTAAAATACGGAAGCATAACAGATTGTGTACGAAGCAGAAAAAATATCAAAATTGTGGTTGAAAAAAGCAACAAAAATCGTTCTGGCAAAAAAAAATCAACAGAGTTAAAAAATACACGTCAACTCTACGAAAGCCAAGCACTCGTTCTGTAACCTGTAACGAAAGCAATCCGAAAATGACACACTATTTTTACTCTGTAAACTTAAAAACGTCCCCCACGATAACTGTACAAATTTTATATACCTACAAAGGTTTTTATATATGAGTCGGGTTATGTCATCATTTATTAATTAATAATTTGATTATTCAATTCGTTAGAGATCCTAAAGCAACAGATATTGTTTCTCTCATTAGAGTTGGCAGGAAGGGGGTGCGGCAAGAATGAATTCTTTGTGATTCTCCAGAATACCAAACTCGATCATTATGCCATTTTGTAAATGTTTACACTCAAAATCGAGGTGAATTCCGGTGCAAATAATTTGGCGGTACCACAGTGCACAGTGGTCGGAGGATGGAAAAAACCTCGATTTTTCATGTCAATACTTTCGATGTTTTGCATTTCTCCGAAGATTCTCAAACTGTAAATGACCTTTTTCCAAAGTTTTATGACAATCGGTTGAGATATCGATTTTTAATCGCACTTTGAATATTGCTATATCAGGCAATTTCGATGATTTTCATGTTTGAAATCACAATTTTTAGCTTAACTTCTAACACCTGTACTGCCGCGCATAGCAAGTCAGTCCCATTTGTATTTTCAGTAAAATTAAGTTATTACGCGTAAATGGTAGCTAACGATGCATAGTTTCGTAACAATGGATGAGCTCAACAGCTTTGTTCTGAAAAACTGCTGGAAAACATCCAAACATATTGTCCCATCTCGTAAGAAGCAATGTTGTAAAATCATACAAAAATGCGTTTTCCTCGGCTTGCTGAAAATGCAGGTGGGACTGACATGCTATGCGCGGCAGTGTAGCTCCCTCAGTTTTGATCCGATTTTGACTCAAAAAGGTTCATTTTGAAGGGAAATTGATGTACCTTTTGCTTGATTTTCAAGATTTGCCAAAAATACAACCAATTTTTTTGTCGAGGTAAAATATTTTGCAGGGCAGCCAAATAAACACATTTTTAATTTCATTTCTACCGTACAATCTTGTGAAACAGTTCGGAACGATCGGATAATCAACAATCAATGGGAAATTGGGAAATTTAGTGTACTTTTCAAATTTTTGGGTCCCGTTTTGCACATCGTTGCTCATATGGAGATATTTTGAAAATAAAACTATGGAGACGTATGGTGGTCAGTTGTAAAATATTCAGTTTCGTATATTTAAACAAAATGATTGACTGGGAAGTATACATGAAGCTTTTTCCAGTAGTCTCAAGCATTTTTATATAAATTTTCAAACTGCTTCCTATACCTCAAGATGTACAAAGAGAGGATAAATTGAATTGATGAAAAAAAAAAGATCTGTTATATTTCCTATGACGTTAAAATAAACTACCGTACGATCTCATAATTTGCTTTAAAAGACCTCAAACTTTTCGTAGAAAGATCTTGAATTGGTCAAACGGCTTAACCCTTTATAAGGCAGTAGCAACTATATTGCCACCAATAAAATACATTTTTTTCGCTGCACCAAGAATATTGTTTTTAAATTTGGCTCAACCAAAAACTTGTGAAGGTGTCTTAGAACACCTTAGTTTTTTCTAGGGCTGCTAGAAGTGTGCAATATTCATTTTGGCTTCATTTTTATGTAAACAAACCGTGATTTTTGAACGTCTTTAGGAAATTTCGTCTCAATTTGGTGAAAATCCAACAAACTGGTAAGTTTTTCACCAGAAACTTTCTATTTAGGACTTACTGTGTTAGATTATGCAGTTCTTTTGTTAAAATACATGGTGTATATGACGACAAATTTCAAATTTCTTCTCAAATTTTTTTGCAGAATACCACCTGAATAATTCTTTATTTTGATTTTTTCCATGCAAGATAAATGAAGTCCTACTGTTACATTCCAATTACTATAAAGTTTCATTTTTTATAATAACAAAAAAGGAAGTTTACAGCTGCAAAAAAATTGTTTCCATCGTTTCGGGGGTTAACGGGCAGTGGCAAGTATATTGCCACCAACGTTTGTACGGTTAACGGGCAGTGGCAACTATATTGCCACCAACATTGTGCGGTTAACGGGCAGTGGCATCTATGTTGCCACCAATGTTTTTGGGGTTAACGGGCAGTGGCAACTATATTGCCACCAAGTTTTTCAATTGATTCAATAGTAAATTGTTGAACAAAGGTACAGATGTGTTGTTCCTCCTGTGATGAATACGTTTTACTTAAGTTTATGTCAATTCCATGCGTAGTTTCCACGGCCTTATAAAGAGTTAAAAGCTAAACATTTTTTATAAAAAAATAAATTGAATTATGACGATTTTTGTACCACCATAATTCATAAAGGAGTACCCTAAGAATCAAACAATAAAATGCGAGTCTAAAGTTTTTCGATGAAGAACAGGTAAGGGAATCACCCCGTTATTCATCTTAGCACCTATATTCCTCTCATCGCCTTAGTTCCGCTTTTCTCATCGCTCTTAACTTCCGACTACTCGACTGAATCGAGAGGTGAAATTAAAATTACTTTTAATTAAAAAAAGCAAAATTTTACAGTTGATTGGACAAATAAGAGCAACGAGATGAATATATGTATTGAGATGAATATAAGAGCGGTTCCACTATTAGAATTTCAAGCATGATCGGAGCAAAAAAAAAATCTGATCATGAAAAAGGCCAAACGGCGCTTCAGGTGCGTAAATTGCTATTTTCAACTTTTTCTGACATCAGAAATGAGTTCACCACCCCAAAATTGTAATAATATGTAATTACCAATCATTTGAAAAAGACTTTTAGGTTTTTTCCGACTTTTGTTCAGAAACCTGCCACTGTGCAACGTTGTGCTTGTTTTGTGCTGAATACTGAGAAACATCAAGGAGATTAATGTAATTTTCAAGGAATATCAGGGAATTTAGGGCTCCTTTTACAGAGGGCTAAACGAGCAGTTCACTTCGCCTCCTGTCACTGACAAGGCGAGCAAAATGTTGTATTTTGGAACGCGAGTGAAACTTGGTTGATGACAGCTGACCCGGACGAACACATATGATTCGCATAGATTCTCTAGGATTCCTCACATTGGATTCGTGAGCGTCCTTGAAAAGAATTCCTGAAAAAAGAATCCTCAGGAATGCCCTGTATATGGCTCTAGGATTCTTGAATAAGAATCGTGAGTGGGAATCCTCCGGATCGTGTTTGCGATTCCTTTCACGATTCCGTCACCGTGTTAATCGGTATCCTGGGGATTCTTACTCAGGATTCTCTGCGTTTTAGTAAGGGGAGTCACGAACGAGTCGATATCTAAGTGTGTGTACCTTTTTTACTTTCAACTAAATGGAAGTTATGTATCGCTTAAGTTATTAGATCTCTGGGTTCCTTGGATTATTCTAGTTCTAGCTCTGCATCAATTTATGCAACAACTCCGAAATATGTATTCAGGAACACTGCAATGGAAAGCTCTGTAACACCCGTCATGTCCACCAGACATCGCTCCACCTGATTTGCAACTGCTACGGTCCATGAACCATGGCTTGTCAGAGCAACACTCTGATAACTTCGAAAATACCAATCATTCCGGGGTAATAAATTTTTCACTAAACTATTAAACATTGTAAAAAATGCCAGCCCCTACTTACTTACTTTTACTTTCACGGCGACAGATCGATTATCGATCCAATTCCGAATCCAGAATACGTCACCATGTCATTCGGTCTTGGGCTGCTATCCTCCAATCTCCCCTAACACCTATTTCGCGGGCATCTTCATCGGCAGCACGTATCCAACGAGTGCGGGGCCTACCTCTAAGTCGACGACCTCTATCGAGATTTCTGTTAAATATAATCTTCGCTAGTCGTTCTTCCGGCATTCTACATGACCAGCCCACTGCAACCTGCCGTGTTTTATCTGCTTAACTGTACACCTCCAGCGATTTGTACACCTGGTACACTTCATGGTTCATGCGTCTGGGTCAAACACCATTTCCTAGTTTGCCGCCAAGGATTGAACGCCAGGGTTGATGTTTGTTGACACTCTTGAGTGAAAGTGAAAAAAGCATCCATAAACGTTATTTTTTTACAATCCTTTCAGAGTTCTCCCTTCCCGCTTTTTGCATGGAAGTGAACTATCAAAACACCTCATTATATTTCATGCGATGGAAGCAAGACAACAAAATCAGTTTATCAGTTAACGAAGATTGTCAAGGCATCGGTCAGTGTCAGTGAAAAAGTGTTTCAGTGAGGTTCATTTTGGTTGAGTGGGCTGTTTGTTTTTCTTTTTCGCTTTGAAGTGAAGATCATTTGGTTGGATTTTTCGTCAAATTTTATTCCGTAACCGTGAACGATGCGCGCGATCTATTTCATTTGAGTATAACAGCACGTTACTAAGACGAAAATCTAGTGTATCTGAAAGAGTGCTGCGATCATTGGAAGTGAAAATTGAAAATGATTGGCTGTAATTTTCGAAGAATTTTGCTGGGGAAAATGACTTTTATCAGCACTGTTGAACGCAAAATCCTACCCTCAAAAACACCAAGAGCTCGCCGATCGGCCTCTTTCAATGTCCATGCTTCGTGGCCGTAGAGGGCCACGGGAAGAATTAGTGTTTTGTAGAGTGCAAGTTAAGTACGGGTTTGCAGACAACGGGACCTCAGCTGGTTACATAATTCATTGAAGGCCATGTTTGCAGCTGATCACGTCTGTAACGTCTGAAAAGTGCCGACCATCAATTAGAACATGGTCGATTTGAGAGCAAGCCTCTCCATTTGGGTGCCTCCAGGTGTGCTTACATGTGCAGGTGTGCAAAATAAGTGCTACAGATAGCCATACCTCTGGCTGCAGCGAAATTGACAAGCCTTAAGCCGTTGTCGTTCGTAGCAGAGCGGAGGTTTTCTCAACCAATCACGGGGCGGAAGAAGTTCTCCTGCCCGACCTGAGCATTTGCATCCCCGATGACGATCTTTGTGTCGTGTTCTGGGATCTCATTATACGTCTTTTCCAGGAGCTCATAGAACTCCCCCTTCTCTTCATCGGGTTTATCGTTGGTCGGTGAACACATTTATCAGGCTGTATTTGAAAAATTTGCCCTTAATTTTCAACACGCATATGCGGTCACTGATCGGCCTCCGTCTAATGATACGCTCATCTGTTTCCCAATGAGCACGAAACCGACTCCCCTGTTGAATAAAAACAATCTAATCGGTCTCGCACTTTTTTAAATATTATATTTCCAGGTGATGTAGATCTCTCCACAATTGACTTTGTAAAAAACTACGTACGAGTTGGTTGAATAAATCATAAAAATATTATCGAAGGAATATGCAAAACAATGAAACAATCTGAACAGTTGAAAACCTGAAACCAATCAATTCTACTTGTATGGATGTAGGTTCTACTTCGGCAGGTTTTCTACAGCAGTCTAATGCAAAAACCTGCCGAAGTATTCCGACACCCTATGTTTCGATGTTTTAGCGATTTCCTGCGTCGCTAATTTGTAGAATGTGTTTAATTAAGTAGGACTCCTCCTTACACTCGCTTTTTGGGTGACTGGCTATTTCTTATGAAAGTACATATTATTAGTTTGTATTCATGTTTGTAATTGCTCTTTGTTTCCATCGTGCAAGTGAAAAAAGGAGCAATCATGCAAATCGTACTTGAAAAGCTTTCATCAATTATCTTCAAGGATTTAATCATCACATGATTATGATTACAACTAAAGAAAGAATAAAGTAATACACGCTTCGAAGGCTTGGCAGCAAGTACTCACTTAAAGTCTTTAAACTTTATAATTCCGGAAGCTATTGTTCCAGTCATTTGGGTGACAAACTACATTGCTTGTCACGGAATGATATTTTATGGTGCCGTTCTGTCGTTATAGCCCAAGCGCCGTGCGTGCAACAACATTACAGCAGGCGCACCAGCAGCAGTACCTCTTGGCCTTATTCAGTGCTACCACGTGGATTATGCAAACTGTGGACTCGAAACGTTGAATGTCGCGCTCCGACAAAGTGGCATTGCTTGCTGTTTACCGACTGGGTTGTGATAAATGTATGTCGGGTTGGTTGAGCACAAAAACGACTTCCCGGAACCCCGGCTACGTCAGTTTGATCGATATAACTTCCATGCATCGTTATCATAAGAGACTTCGTCAGCCATCCCTTATGTTTTCTCGTGTTAAGGGGACCATCTTAGATTACGACCTAATTCGATAAACCAAAATGTGCTATTTGATACAGTTTGCTGAAAATCAGGCTACCTACTATGAATGAATAATTTGCGGTATACTCATGAAACTTTTGTACCAAAACAAAAACTATCAAATATATTTGAGGTGTTAGAAAACCTGTTACAGTTTGTTATTTAATGACTTTTATGGAACTTATGGAACTTTTTATGGATGTCTACCGACCCGCACCGCACGCAACGCTGCTGTTAAGGACACGAGCCAGTGAACCTGGCGGTTTCCAGTTGCACCTGAAAGCATGTTTAGTTTTAGTCTGTTACTCTGACTGTTCGTTACTCTGGTTGTTCGTGACTGCAACCTGTTTTGCTTAATAGTTCATTTCAGCTCCTAAAAACTTTATTGGGAATACGCAAGGAGAAAGTTATAGAAATAATTTAATCGAAATGGGATATAGAACGCACAACTTTTAGAAAAACACTAGAATGAGTATCATTCGAAAAACATCTGTCTAAAAGCGTATTGCACCATCTTATTGATATAGCAAAACCAATAGGATTACCTGGTAGTGCAGAGAAGAGCGAGGTTTCGGATGCGACCAACTGGAAAGATTTGCCAATCTTACAGTGACGTGATGATCGAAAACGACGACGAGGATGACTACGAAGCATATTGTGAGTACGGTGTCGTGTCAAGTGGATAGTTCAGTTTGGACCGCAAGGCATTGAACTTGATGTGGTGAAAATAGTGCACTAAGTTCTCCGTATTTTTTTTTGTCTGCAGTTCTACGCCCAGCCAACGAGTACAACATCAAGGAGAAAATCAAATTAGCTAATCAGGAATCCTTTGCAATTCCGACACCACCATCGCCAAAGTTCGCTATTGGTGAACGGAGGGTTACGTTTCGAGAGCAATTGGTCGACTATGAACCGGACGAACATAGCGAAGCCGAAGATGAAAACGGTTTCGGGGAAGTAAACGGTGAGACTAGAAAAAATATTTCATTAGTCAATCTTACATATGCTAGTAAAACAAAAAGACTCTAGATTACTGAACTTTATTGCTGTGTTATCCTTAATTATATAATATGCAAACTGCTTTTGACAAATATGTTCGTTCACCCTAATGGAAGCTTCTAATTCTTCCTTGTAAAAACCGAAGGTATCTTTTGAAAGTGTTATAAAAACCACGTTTCAGCTTTTTTAAACAACAAGTAACGATATATGAAATGATCAAGTTGATTCGAAAGTCGATGTAAAAATAGCAGAAGTTTGCAGAGAAATTGGATTCCGTGTTCTTGTTTTATTGCGACACGCCTTTGTTGTCCTGGTTGCAGCTATAACTGGTGAAAATGCGTATTAGTAGATAGTTTGGAGAATTCATGATTTGAAAATGTATTATTTGCGTACTATGGTTGAACAAAGTAGGTTATTTCCATGTGTATCAAAAAAAAAAACATTTGTGTTTTCTCTGAAACGAAAGGACACGACTGTTTTCAATTCAATTTCCATCCATAGAGACCATCCCAGAAAGTAATTATACACCCCAATTTATTTATTTGTCTATTTATATAGAAATGAATTGGATTCTCTTTTACGCGGGGGATGCGTTCCAAATTTGTATGGGTCCGCGTAAAAAAGACCTTTTTGAGTTGGAAATATAACGGAGAAAACCGTCCTTGAATATTTTAACCACGTTTGAATACGAAAGTAGGCAATCTAGAGACCAAAATACAATACACTAAGGTCACTTTTTACGCGGTTTTTTTACGCGGGTTTTTTACGCGGATTCCGGAATTTACGCGGTTTTTTCTACGCGGATTCCGGAATTTACGCGGTTTTTTTTACGCGGATTCTGGAATTTACGCGGTTTTTTTTACGCGGCACGTATCCCCCGCGTAAAAAGCGACTTTAGTGTACTTCAAATTTGCAGAATTTTTTTTCAAAAGGGATGTAGGGGTACTGGGGGTAAGCCCGGCCCCCTAAGGAAAATGATTCTTTAGCAGCACTTGATGACGAATATTGTTATATTCCTTTCACAGAATCATTGCCCAAATTGTTTTCTACAAGATATGAAGGTTTTCAGAACTTTCAAACTGTTATTTTACAAGGAATAGTGAAGTTTTGAAAAACGACGTTTAGCAATCAGTGCGGGTGAAACCGGCACCCCTTGGGGTAACACCGGCACCTAGGTTTGTTCACGAATTAACTCGAATTAACTGAACCAATTTGAATTCGGAAACCGCCGAATGGGAGATCTTACATTTCTGTATGTTACTGTTGAATTTAGTTGTCGGTTAGCTGGTTCTGGGCAGATTGCCGGAACAAGTTCCGGTGAACATTATATATAAACAATGAAAGAATTTGATACTCGGCAAGCCTATCATGTGGCACTTTAAATCATATTATTAACTAGTTTCATTGAAGCCAGAATCACATTGATCACACCAGAGCATATTTCAAATACCACCGGGAAAGCCGTCAGTTTTGTGACTTGATTCAGTACATTTGGCATCTCTGATAACCCTTGGAATCATTCATAAATCACAGAAGAGCTTGAGTGCATGGTTCTAAGTCGGTTGATTAATTTATTTATCAGTGAGACATCGGTAGGGTAGTTTGGGTTGTTATAAAGCTACGTAATTATCTAGAGGGGGTCCTGATTTTGTGACGAAATGCTACTATGGGGGAGGGGGGTGTCAAAAAAAAAGCTACGTCATTTATGGATGTTGCCTAACAATACAGGCAATAAATAGTAGAGCAACAAAAAATTATTTTAGTCTTTTCAAATGAATAAAAGCTTAAGTTCTACTCACGAAAAATTACATCCGCTCACGCACCAGCTGCAGTAGCGTATATTTTGTTTATAATTTTGACGTTTGACGTTTCACGGTGGCTTCGATGTGTCTTAAAATGTCTAAAATATTAAATACCAACACTTCACCCAAAACACAGTTAATTAGCGTTTTCTAGTGAAATCCCAGGGGTGACGGTCTTACCCTCAGTGCCGGGCTTACCCCCAGTACCCCTATGATTGTTTTTAGCCTGAAACAGAAAATGTGATTGAAATGAGGTCGATATCTTGTACCGTACCCGCGTAAAAAAGAGCTGCACTGTGCGTTCGTGACCGCATACTCAGGAACGAGTTACCGTTTTGTATCATACTTTTTTTGTTCATCTTAGGCTGTGTCACAAAAGAAGTTGGGAAGATGTTCTGGAAAATTTGAAAAAGATAGAAAACCAATTTAGTTATGGGAGAAAATTTCCAAAACTAAAACACAAGCATTCGCTAATCGTAGTGGGCGCATGATAAACGTAAACAATATCCGTTGTTTTTTTCATGTTAAAACGCAGGTTGATAAATTGTGCATCAGAATAAATATAAAAACTAAGAAAAACAAATGTACATACATAAAAAAGAAGTTCTGTTTGTCCTTAGAAACATGAAAGTTACCGAACCGATCGGTGTAAAAAAATTGCATGTAGGGGTTTTTGGGGCCTGGAAAGGTTCTTACGGTAGCTCGAGAACCCTTCCCTTTCTGAAAGAGAGCTTTTGTAAAGGGTGATTTTTTTGCTATTTGGTTACAAATAATCGAATTTTTGGGCCTTAGAACAACTTGCCGAAAATCCACTCTTTTACCGAAAAATTGTGTTCAGTGACGAAGCTCATTTCTGGTTAAATCGGTATGTTAATAAGCAAAATTGCCGCATTTGGATCGAAGAGCAACCAGAGGCAATACAAGAATCGCCAATTCACACAGAAAAATGCACGGTTTGGTGCGGTTTACACGCTGGAGGCATCATTGGTCTGTACTTCTTCAAAGATGATCAAAATCGCAACGTTACGGTCAATGGCGCTCACTATCGCGCGATGATTTTTGATTTTTTTTTGCCGGAAATGGAAGAGCTGGGTCTTGTTTACATGTGGTTTCAGCAAGACGGAGCAACGTGCCACACATCGCGCGAATCAATGGATATATTGCGGAATGAGTTCGGTGAGCAGTTCATCGCACGAAATGTACCGGTGAATTGGCCGCCTAGATCATGCGATTTAACACCGCTAGATTATTTTTTGTGGGGCTACGTTGAGTCTCTCGTCTATGCGGATAAGCCAACAACAATTCCAGCCTTGGAAGACAATATTACACGCGTTATTCGCGAGATACCAGCCGAAATGCTCGAAAAAGTGACCCAAAATTGGACTTTTCGTATGGACCATTTAAAACGTTGCCGTGACCAACATTTGAATGAAATTATCTTTAAAAAGTAAATGGCATAAACCAATTTATCGGCTCAAATAAAGATTTATATTTATATTTATTTATATTTATAAGCAACTACCAACAGACATAAATAGCTAGTCCTAATGGTTAATAATATAAAACACTACGAAACAGAGAAATGAATTTTGAGCGTAAAGCTCGATGCGATAGATGAAAATCAAAGGCAGATGAAACTCGGTTGAAAGCTCGCTGAATACCAGTGATGGCACCGTTAGCACTGTAGTTAGTGCGGCGGAAAGGTAGTTGCAGCGTAGATGACCTCCGCAGGTTTCTAGATGGCGCGTTTAGGTTGATCAAGCGGAGAATGGCTGGGCAATCGATCCGGGATGTCAAAACGTCCGACACTACCATGGCGCGTGCTGTTTCTCGACGAAGCTGGAGAGTCTCGAGCTGGAGAAGCTGGCAGCGGTCCTCATATCGGGTATTGCGCATGAGCTGTCGCCAGGGGAGCATTCTAAGTGCGTAACGCACAAACCGGCGCTGGATGCTTTCGATGCGATGAATTGCGTTATTGTAGTGAGGAATCCAGACAGTAGAGCAAAATTCTAGCGAGGACCGAACAAGTGAGCAGTAGAGTGTCGTTAAACATTGTATATTTCTAAAGTCCCGCGTCAAGCGACAAATCACACCCAGTTGCCTAGAGGCTTTAGCAACAATGAACGATATATGTTGCTTGAAGGTGAGTTTGGAATCAAGGAGGACTCCAAGATCCTTGACGTGTTCGACTCTCTGTATTGGAGTCCCATCCAATGTGTAATCGAAATGTAGTGGGCGGTGCTTTCTGGTAAACGTTATCACAGAGCATTTATCGGGGTTTAGTATCATGCAATTCAACTTACACCAGCGTGTAAATAAGTTGAGCTGTTGTTGAAGATGAGTGGCGTCTTCGACGTTTTTGATTTCATTGAACAGTTTCAAGTCATCAGCGAAGGCAAGGCGAGGACATTTTAGCGAGTGATGTACGTCATTGAAATACAACAAAAATACCAGCGGGCCAAGATGACTACCTTGGGCAATCCCGGAAGTAGCAACAAATGATTCCGAAATTTCGTCGCCGATTTTTACTCTAAGAGTTCGTCCTCGCAGGTAGGATTCGAACCAGTGGAGCAAGCTGCCACTAAATCCGTAGTGGTCGAGTTTGGCAAGAGTGATTTGATGATTTACTTTATCGAACGCAGCTGAAAGGTCCGTGTAAATCACATCGGTTTGACATCGTTTGTCGAAGCTATCAAGCACGTAACTAGTCAGGCAAAGCAAGTTTGTAGCACAGGAACGTTTAGGAAGAAATCCGTGTTGGTCGTCCGCAATAGAGCATTGGCAATGAGAAAAAACTGGTTGGAGGACGACTAGCTCGAATAGCTTCGAAATTGCACACAAAGCCGAAATCCCTCTATAATTGTCTATTTTCGAGCGATCGCCTTTTTTGTGGACCGGAAACAAAAAGGCCTGTTTCCAAGTTGTGGGAAATCTACCAGTAGCGAGTGATAAGCGAAACAAGTGAGAAAGCGGTGTGACCAAACCAGTAATGCATTTTTTAAGTAGCGTTGCTGGAATACCATCCGGGCCTGGGGAGTACGAATGTTTCAATTTACTAGCAGCGGCGAGGATAGCATTGTCGTCAATGTTGACCGAGGCGATGGAGCGGCCAGGTAAAGGAACGTTATTAGCAGCATCAGAAATGTCCCTATCCGTTGGTGTATCCTTGCTGAACACGCTTGAAAATTTGACTGCGAACATTCTGCAAATAGAGGCAACATTATCCGCTTTCTCACCAGCGAATTCCATCGTGGATGGAAAGCCTGATTTCTTCCGTTGTTCGTTGACAAAGTTCCAAAATTTCTTTGGATCGGCTCGCAGTTTACCTTCCATATGTAGTCTGTAGTTAGAATAGCACCGTCGGCGAAGTCTCTTATAATCGTGGTTTAACTGTCGGTAGTGTTCGCGAAGTATAAGGGCACCACTCGCTGAGAACCTCCTCAACGCAGAATTTTTTAACGTTTTTAAGCGTCGCAAAGCCGGTGTCTGCCACGGACGATATTTCTGCGATCGGTTCCGTGTTTTAGGGACGAAAACTTCTATCAGACCGTTTAAAATGCCGGAAAAATCGTTCACAGCCGAATCGATGTCAGTCGAATTTAAAATGCCAATCCAATCGACAGATAGTAACGCATTCAACAAACCGTCGAAGTCGGCTCGCCGAAAGTTGAAATTAAATCGAGTGGAAGGTTCCCGGTAGTCGATTTTGAATCGATCGTCGAGAGACAAGACAAGTGCCGGGTGATGAAGAACGTTTTTTACGAGTGGATCCGGTGCGTAAGCCAAGGGCGGTGCCGTGTCATTAGTGCTGACGAAACAGAGATCTAGACAACGGCCGTTCTCGTTTGCTTTACCATTGATTTGCTGCAGTCCTGCGGCGCTGTAACCGTCCAACAGATCCAAGGCGCAGGCATGAAAAGTGGACTGGTCCGGGTCAGGATAAAGAAAACCGTCGCGGGAGGGACGCCAAAGTAGGCCTGGTAAATTGAAGTCCCCAATAACAATAATCTCATCGCACGGCTTAGCTCTGGCGGCTATCGTTGACAACGACTGAAGATGAGTGTCAATCAGTAGCTTGTCGCGTGTTCGATCAGGTGGAAAATAGACAATGCAGATGAATAACTTTCGACCAGACAATTGAACGGACACCCAAACCTGTTCAAGAATGTTCCAATAAGTCTCGTGGATTATGCTCGCATTCAACCGGCGGTGGACAGCAATAAGCACACCTCCACCGGTCCTTTTCTGGCTGTTGATAGGACTGCGGTCGCAGCGAAAGCCCTCGTACTCAGAGCCGAATAAATGCGATGATTGAGTGCGATCATCCAGCCAAGTTTCCGTAAGCGTAACAAAGTCGTAGTATCCTTCTGAGAAAGCCAGTAGATAGTCGTCGATGTTCGAATTCATGCCACCAGTATTCTGATAATAGAGCTGAATCGGCGAGTTGGCTCTGCAAGCATTTGGCGTCCTAGATTCGATCAGCGACGGACTTGTCGAAACGGGGGCATTATCATGCATGCTAGAACACGAATCGGAATCTAAACATTCGTCGTCATAAGTATAAAACGGAAGATACTTAACTTGTGCGAGAGCCGGCTGACTCTCGCTTAACAATATCACAGCGTTTGAGTAGTCATACAGTTTTGTAATTTTTATGCGTTTTTTTTTTAAGAAAAACCCAATTCTTAAAAAATCAACTTTTACAAATGAAACAAAATTTTCTACATAACTCGAGAACTAGTAGAGCAAATGAAATCAAATTTGGCATCTAGAAGTTATGGGAGCAAGAAATGTTTCTATGGTAGTTCCACACTCTCTCCTTTATCTAGGGGGGCCACATGAAATACAAATTTCTGCATAACTCGGAAACTAATCAAGCAAATTAAGCCAAATTTAGTATGTAACAGTGTTTGGGTACGAGCAATGTTTCTATGGCGGTTTGATATACTACTTTCAGATATTAACGCATTACCATTAATGCTCTACAGACTCGATATTACCTATTTTGCTTTGTGGAATATACTAAAACCATGCCAAAAGCGTTGTCGTAGAATCACCGTTTTAAGCTCAGTTTTTATCATAAGTTTTATGATCTCTTTTGATGGCGAACAGAGTAGTTGATGTTATTTTGTGGTGATATATAATTGTTAATTTACGTGTGAAATAGTGAAGTGATTCACGGTAGATATATTCTAACGTGTGTCGGTAGTGAATCTACAAAAGGCTAAGTACAAGAACAGTTGCTTTAAGCAGCAAGTTCGCGTTAAAGTTTGTTAAAATAAAATCCCCCCCGACGCTTTCAAAGCAGCGGTGGTGGCGATCATTTTTTTTGCCTCTGTCTCTTGTTTCTCTGCATGTCTATTGGTATAGCGTCCCGTGTTAACGTGTGTTGTGTGCGATGATTTGCTCTGGCTGTGGTACGGCAATTGTCCTATCGGATTTGCCGTTGAAATGTGTGGGCTTCAACTGTGCACGTTTGTTTCACTACAAGTGTACTGGACTCACCAAGGCAACGGCAAACATAGTTACAGATAATGATAATCTTTGCTTCAAGTGTGACGAATGTTTATCAAACCAGTGTTGTGGTGGGCAACATTTGATACCGGACATCAAGCGTATTGAAGAAGAGATGAAGAAATTATCTTCTCTCTCTGATTCGGTCATTGAAATGCGGGATCAAATATCGGCCCAGATAAACAGCGCGTTGAATTTCGGTATGGAACAGTTGAGATTAAATGTAAATGAATCTCATGAAAAATTATTTTGTGAGAAATTTGATAAATTAAACAATTCGGTTTTGGAATTAAATACGCGTCAAAATTAAGCTGCAGTTAATGATGCCCGCGCGCGGAAGGGGCGGTTCCTTCTGAATCGGACCAAATCGGCAAGAAGCGTAGAATTGATGACGATAATAGTGATGATGTTTTTGATGACGGCGTGACTTTTGCGCAAGTCGTGAAGGGTCGCCGTAAAAGTATTAAAACGAGTATTAGTAATAATAATAATATTAGTGATGGTTTTAAGCCCGTTAAACATAAGACTCGTCCGGTCATTGTGATCAAACCGAAAGAGTCCAAACAAGCTTGCGAGGAAACTCGGAGGTTTTTGAAAACAAAATTAGATCCAAAAACACACAAAGTGAGTAATTTTAGGAACGGTAAAGATGGTTCCATTATTGTTGAATGCGCTGTTGGCGAAAATATTGATAAGTTGAAAAATGGCATTGAAAGCAATCTGGGTGAAAACTACAGTGCTGTTGTTCCCACGTCGGTGCCGAGATTGAAAATAGTGGGCATGAGCGAGAATCTTTCTCCTGATGTTTTCATTGACTTTTTAAAGAGTCAAAATGAAGGTATCAAAATTAATGATGTAAAAGTAATAAACTCGTATGAAAATCCACGCTTTCGGTATAACAAGTATAGCGCGGTAATAGAGGTTGATTTGGAAACGTATAACAGCTTGTTATCTGCTAAGCAAGTAAATGTAGAATTTGATCGGTGCTTAGTATTTCCCGCGGTAAATGTTTTGAGATGCTTCAAATGTGGAGAATTTGGGCACAAGAGCATGGATTGCAAAAATTGTGATACGTGTTCCAGGTGTAGCCTTAAACACAAAACATCTGAATGCACGTCTACTGTTTTGAAATGCGTTAATTGTTTAAAGACGAATAAAGAGCGTAACATGAATTTGGACGTCAACCATGCCGCATTTAGTTCAGAATGCTTGATATATAAAAGATTATTCAATCAAAAGAAAAGCAGCTTGTGTTTCAATAAATAGCAAACAAGTTCCAAGAAGAATGTGAATAAGTTTGAATTTTTGTATTTGAATATTGCGGGGTTGACAACAAACTACGTTGCATTACGTCAGATTGTTGAAGATAAACGTCCACTTTTAGTGTTCTTATCAGAGACTCATATTGTCGATATTGAAGCATATGATCAATATAGTATTCCTGGATATAATGTGGCTGCTTGTTTATCACATTCTAGACAAACTGGCGGTGTTGCTATTTATGTCAGAGAATCAGTTCAATTCGAGCTTTGCCGAAACGAAGCGAAGGATGGCAATTGGTTCTTGGGCATAACAGTAGTACGTGGTATGAAGGTGGGTAATTTTTGTGTTTTGTATCATTCCCCAATGCTAGTGATCACCGTTTCCTTGAAATATTGGAAAATTGGCTTGATGAATTTCTCGATTATAGTAAAATGAATATATTGACTGGCGATTTTAATATCAACTGGCGAGATAATACAAATTCGAAACATTTGAAGCGTTTAGTAGAATCTTTCAATTTAAAACAAAGCGTTAATGAATTTACACGTATTTCCCAGCGAAGTAGAACTTTGATTGATCATGTTTATTCCAATTTGGATTCCATTTGTTCAGTAACGGATTCTGATATGAAAATAACCGATCATGAGACATTAGTGATCACTGTATTAGACAACTTGAGTGAGAAAAATGATTTAAAAAAATTGAAATGCTGGAGAAAATATTCGAAACAGGCTGTTTCGAATCTTGTTGAAAGAAGCTTGGATTTTCCAATCGCGTCCGGTAATTTAGATGATTCTGCAGCTGTTCTTACTAGTATTTTGAAAACGTGTACGAATCAATTAGTTGAACATAAATTTGTAACCTTAAAGAACGCGAACAGCTGGTACAATTTGGATCTTTTGCGTCTTAAGCGCAAGTGGGATAAATTGTACAAAAAGTTTTGTAGATCAAATAGTCAGAGTCATTGGAATGAGTACACAAACGCGCGTTATAAATATTTGAAAGCGTTAAAAAAGACGCGTTGTGAATATATCCAGAGAAAGATGACTCAGCATCAAAACAACAGCAGAGTTATAAAAATTTTGAAATCTTTATTAAAACCTAGTAATTGTAAACCGCGGTCCATAACTTTTGATGGCACATTAGAACAAACAGAACAAATAATTGCTAATAAGTTTAATGATTATTTCATCAATAGTGTTTCATTGATCAATCAATCAATTGAACTGGTTGATGAACCGGATGAAATAAAACAGCCGACTTACGTTAATAGTAGATTTGATGGTTTTCACCCAATCACAATGGATGACCTTAAAAATATTTGTTTTTCATTAGGTAAAACGGCTGGCGTAGACAATGTAAATGCTAGGGTTATTCAAGATTGCTTTAATGTTATTGGTCACACTCTGCTGAACCTTAATAATGAATCATTGCTAAGTGGGCATGTGCCTAAAGTGTGGAAAAAATCGTTGGTTGTTCCGATTCAAAAGGTTGCTGGAACGATTAAAACCGAAGAGTTTCGTCCCATCAATATGTTACACACGTTAAAAGATATTGGAACTTGTTGTTAAAGGTCAGCTGTTAGAATATTTAAATAGTAACTCGTTATTAATTCCGGAACAATCTGGCTACCGGGAAGGCCATTCGTGTGAAACCGCGTTGAATTTAGTTCTTGCAAAATGGAAAGATAACTTAGAAAATAGAGACACAATAGTAGTATAAGCAATTGAAATTGAATATTGATAAAACTAAATTTATGATTTTCTCGCGCACCGTGGTAAATGACGATGTCTCTGTTATAATAGATGATGAGACAATTGGTCGCGTTCGGGAGATTAAATATCTTGGCGTGATTATTGATGACAACCTAAAGTTCAACGCTCACATTGACAATGTTATCAAGAAAATTGCCAAGAAGTATGGAATATTATGCCGTTTGAAAAACGAATTGACAATTAGTAGTGAAATACAGCTATACAAGTAAATCATCTCGACCTATTTGGATTTTTGCCCTACCTTTTTGTATTTGGCCAATAACACACAATTATTGAGGTTACAGCGTTTGCAGAACAGAATAATGCGTTTGATTTTAAATTGTGATAGATTAACTTCCTCTGCTTTTATGTTGGACGCTTTGCAATGGTTATCCGTGAAGCAACGAATTGTTTATTTGTCTATGGTGTTCATTTTTAAAATAATTAATGGTTTGCTACCTCAATATTTGTGTGATCGAATTGAAAGAGGAAGTGATTTTCATAGATATAACACTAGAAACGCGGATGAAATAAGAACACCTTTCTTTTTAACCAGAGCTTCACAGAATTCATTATTTCATAAAGGTATAATTTTTTTCAATTCGATGCCAAGACTTGTTAAACGTGCACCAACACTTGCGGAGTTCAAGAGACAATGTATTTCACACGTGAAAGTTTCTGTTGTACAGAACGAAATTTAAAAGCTTTTAACAATGACGAGAGTTTATATGACGAAGTTTAAACAACGGATTTATTTTGGATGAAATATTTATTTTTGAAACCTATTTATTTATTGATTGTTTAATTGAAGCCTGTAACTGACGAAGTTTTATACGAACGGATATGATTGTGTTGTAAAATTTTATTTATATTTTATATTGGATCTTTTTTTAACATATAATGACAAAACTACTGTGTTCGTCACGGTGGTGATGATGGATTTTTTTTCCTTTATGTTGTTGTCGCATAGAAAGTGTCTACATAAGTTTGAGCCTCGCGCGCGGAAGTCAGATATAAATAGATTCTTTTACAATTTAAACTTAATTGTTATTTGAATGCTTAGAGAATATACATGAAGTAGTTGTGGTTAGTCTGACTGAAGGTCATGAAAACCCTGTGCTAGCTTTGTGTAGCTCTACAGCAATTCACGTCTTTACCGATGTGAATCAAGTAAACAGTTTTTGAAGAAGTTTATATCTGGAAATGGAATCAGTTCGTTTTTTTTGTATAACTGATTGAAATTGTGATTACATTAATTATCTATAGATAAATCGTCCAGCTCAAACCTTTGTAGGGGTATGTGGCGGGACCATCATCATCATCATCATCATCATCCGATTCAAGATCTGTTTTTTTTTAAAGATGGGTAAGAAGATGCTATTATGTGGACAAACTCTTTGAATTTTGATATTTGGCTTTGAAAAGAAATGGCGTCGAAGAAATATTGAAAATTTTCGATTTCTCAAAAATTTTCCAGTGTTGCCCTTAGGGTGAAATGTGTTCAAAATCGGCAAAATTTGTGCTTGCGTCAAAATACATCGAAAAATCATGCCAAGGCAGAAGAAAAAGAATTTGTTTTGTTGCACTGCGTAATCGTTCTAGGTAAACTATTTTGAGTATTGGAGCAACATTTTTTTCTCTATTGTCGACTAGCGTAATTTATTATTGATTTTATTGAATTCTTGATATTGCGATTATACTCGAATGCAACAACGCATTCAATATAACAAACAGCTCTACAGAGTGTTCAATAAGTTCGAATACAATTTAAAAACGTATTAAAAAAATGAAAATATAAGAAGTTTTTTCCTGAATTAGTTTTTATCGAAGCAGTGTTTATTGAGAACCTTTGCGACATATTAGCTGGGAGTACACCCCCCTTGTGTTATATGGCGAGCTTGAGATGACGCACCTGGTCCATCGGGATCTTGTCCGAGATCTTGGAAATAGGCTTTTTAAGGGTCCACAGTTCTAACTTTATGTTCGCTCTGCTTGGCCAGCTTGTACGACTATACATAAAATTGCAGGGAATCAAGGTCATGGCATCTGTGAGGCCACAAAGCCTTATCGAGCAAATCAGTCAAATTTTCCTGACTCCACGCTTGGACGGCATTCGCCGTGTGGACCGGTGCACCGTCCTATTAAAGGACGTAATGATCCTTACCGTAGAGGTCCCGAAGAGCCGAGGCCTCAACCTTCTCCAGAACATAGGCCTTGGAAACGACCTCAAACCATCACCGACAGGGCGCTCTGGAATCGCGGGACGTTCATTTGGGACGGGGGGATGCTGTCCAACGTTGTTGCCTACAGTTGATCATTTTGGACATTGTGCGGCTGTTGCAAGACAAAAAGTGTCTCATCAGAAAGCACGAACTCCTGACCTGCTGCGTGCCGCAAATAACTTTATTACGACGTCGCGGTACTCCTTCATCGTGCGCGGTAAAAAACAACTAATATAAGCAAGCCGACGCCATGCGCATCGGTTAGCCTATATATAGCCGAATTAAGGGTGAGGGCAAGGGGGCCATGGACTCCGATGTAAATATTTTCATTACGAGTCGTGTCTAAAATATCAGCGTGTCTAGTGTCTCTAAAAACCTGGTGAAATTAGTGAATTTTGCTTGTACAACAAAATTTCTTCTAAAGGATTTATGTTGCTTTTTGTACATTCGCATATTAAGTCAAGTTGTATGAAATATATCTTTATTGAAATTTTGACGAATAAAAAGCGGGCCCACACAACCTTTGATCCGGCCATGCCTATATATACCAAAGTAACCAAAAGTTCGGATAAAAGTAGAATTCATAGACTAATCAGTCAATCTATCGAACATGAATAGAATTCTATTCAGCTCAATTTTTGAGTAATTAACCGTACTTTCAAGTTCGAATTTGTTGAATAAACTACGAGTAGCATGCAAAGCAGCTTCTAAACCGAACTAGAAAGTTCACATTAAGTTCGGATAGGTCGCTGAACAGAGCGTTATTCAGCTTGAAAAGAAAACTTAAAAAAAAACTAAAATAAAAATCAATTTGCCATTTTGCCATGATAATCATTACTGAAGAAATCTAGATCTGAAGAATAATTGCCTGGCTCCATTTATTATTAAATTTCATATTTTTTTTGCAACTTACTACACCAAGCTTCGAACTCGAGTCCTCCCTCTTTAAAGCCTTGATTCATACCACTGGTCCGTTCCCGCTATAAGAGATCGGCATCGATTTTACTCGATGTGCTGATTTCTCTTCGTTACCTACACGTTCATGGCTAGGAACATACCGGGTCTCTCTTTCAGCTTGAAAGTTCAGATAAAGTACAGGCGGAACCTCATGCGAACTAGGAAGTTCAGTAAAGGCTGACGCGGAACTTTTTCTGAACTTTCAAGTTCAGAAAAAAAACACGCGGAACGCAATGTGAACTTAAGACTGACAGTTCTCTAGTTTGTTTTGATTTTACTTTAATTTGAATGTTTATTTTTAATTTAATTTTTGATTTTGAATTTATTCTGGTATGCAGTATATACAAAATATGATAAATGACCAAAATCGATAAAAACTTTTTAGATTAATAGATATGCTGTTTGCCGTAATCGAAACGAGCCGTTGGTGACATAGAAAACTCTCGGTGGTATCCGAGAAATGGATTCGGACCTCCAGAACCGGCAACATCATGCCGTGGCCGAACGTAAAAAACACCCAAGATTTGGACAAAATGCTGAGGGATAAAAGCATCACGCGCAATCAAGTGTCTAACGGGAATTCACAGCTTACATCCGGTTTATTTTTTCTGCTGATCTGAATTCTTAATAGATTTCCTGTAAGATAACAAAAGAAAGTGTTTAGATAGAGAAAGCCTTTAAACACCCTTATATTACCTATTGGAATTATAGCTTTGTTTTCCTTTTGCCGTTTATTCAGATAAAAAAATCCGATGATAATAAAATAAACCACTTTTCCTTATTGTTTTTGAAAAACTCATTTTTCATCACTAATCCTGGAGCAAACTTCACTTTCGCCAAAGCCGAGTCGGAACTTAACATGAACTTTAAAGTGGAAATGAAGTACGGCATAGACTTCTCCTGAACTTTCGTGCTGATTAAAAGTACGGATAAAATGCTAACCGAGCTTAATTTCCAGCGGCTTTGAAGTTCACGTGTGAATTTTATATGAACTTTAAGGTTCTAATGAAGAGTAGTAAGCAGCTTCTACTGAACTTCCGTGCTGATTGAAAGTACGGATAAAATGCTAACCGAACTTTAATTTCCGGGGGTTTTGAAGTTCACGTGTGAACTTTATGTGAACTTTAAGGTTCCAATAAAGGGGAACAAGCAGCTTCTCATGAACCTTCAAGTTGCTTTCAGGTGTTGACGGTACTTTATTTAGAATCAAGTTCGGTTTGTGAGTATTGTGTCCTGTTGTTCAGCAAGAAAGTTCCACGGAACCAAATCTGAACCTTATGTGAACTTCTAAGTTCGTGTGTTAAGTGAAATTCGAATTTCTGGTTGCTTGGGTGAGGCCTAAGCTGACACCAATACCACACAGAATGCACAAGGTGCATACCTACACAACGATGAAAAGTTGTATTCGAACTAACTGAATATCCCTGTAGTTCCACGTTAGCCTTGGGGTCGTGGCTTTTGCACAACAACCCCTGTTTTTTTTTTTGTAATAACTACAGAAATTTCATCAAAACAATTTTAGTACTAGCTGAGGTTTTCGTTCGATTGATTTTGTTCCTTCAATATTTCTATCGTTTGATACCGACCAAAGAAAGACTCATTACGAAAATGTTTCCGAATATCGCCCAGAGTCCAAAGCTGTGTTCAGAATTGAGTGCATGTGCAATCTTAACGGCGAAAAACAAAGATATCGACGATTTGATCTTTATCACTTGAAACGAAATTTTTGGAAAGATTGTATGTATAAATCAGTAGATTTATGAAACATGAACCAACCTAAATTATGTAGCGGGACAAGATTGGTCGTAAAGCATCTAAAACCAATGTATTACAAGTAACGATACTTTAAGGCCAAAATTTGAAACGATTTGCCTTATGAGTTTAAAAGTATTCAATATCCGATTCGCCATGAATTTGAAATGACTAGCTAACCAAATCGCAAAGTCAATCTGTGGAATCAATTTAGAATTCCCATGCCATTAATAGAAAAAAAAATCAAATCAATGAGTAGAAAAAAGGTGGGACCTAGTTTGCCAGATTAGCTAGTTAATCATAATTCCAAGATTGAACACTGATGAGTTTTTTGTCGAAATCGCAGCGATTCAGGAGGTTCGGTGGCCAAATTCCGGAGAAAGAGAATTCCGTGTAGTAGACCCTACTGCACACACTTCTTTCAAGTACTACATCTACTACAGTGGCGACAAAGCAGCGGAACCAGGGGGCTCTTATGGCTGTCAAACTCCATACATTTTCCATCTACCACTCATTGATTCTGGTACCAGCGTTTCTGGTACCCACTTTTTGGTTTGTTTGCCCTAAAACAAGTGAAATAGAGCAAACGTCCAATTTTGTCGGTAGACTTATTTCGAGTAAATGTCGTTTTAGATGCGAAAAAACAAGAGCTCAACATTTATTTTCAGTACAATGTGCACTTTTAATGAATAAGATAAGTTTTGTAAGCATTTGATATGAAATATTTATGATTGGTAGGCAAAATGTTGACGTTTATAGGCGGAACGGGCTGTCGGTTTCGTAGTGTTAGGAAATCAGTAAACAAGAGTCATCCGGTGGAGGCCCGTAGATGACCGTATATGCTTGTTGAGGATTAAGGGAAAATTCTTCAACTACAGTTTAATCAACACCTACGCACCATCAAACGACAAATCCGATGAAGTCAAAGATGAGTTCTATGAAAAGCTGAAATGAACCTATGACGTGTGCCCAAAATACGACGTAAAAGTTGCCATCGGAGATGCAAACGCACAGGTTGGGAGGGAGGAATTCTTAAGCCCGGTCATTGGATGGCATAGCCTCCACTCGTCAACCAATGAAATCGGCCTGAGGTTGATGAACTTTGCCGCGGCTAGAGGAATGGCCAGATGTAGCTCCTTTTTTCCACGGTGGAATATTCATTCGGAAACACACCTGAAGGCATCTAAATGGAGAAACCAACTCACAGATCGATTACGTACTGATTAATGTCGGCACTTTTCGAATGTTACTGATGTTAGGTCTTTTTTTTTTTTTTTTATTCTCGCTTATTTTCCGTCGGTCTATTTCCGCCACTGTTGTGGCCAATTACCGACGCCCAGGGAGGCGACTCCACACCCAGGTCCCTAACTCACGACCCGTTTATTAACGGACCGGCGCCAACGGCTTTACTTCCTCATGCGATGGAAGGCGTGATCCCAGAGATTTTTCGCCTCAGAAAATCTCCCGGTGTCGGCTAGGATTGAATCTAGACCAGTTGGGTTGGTTGTGAGTGAATCACGCCACCCCACAACCATCGACACCTATGTCGGCGGTGGGATTCGAACCCAGGCGTCGAGCGTGGCTGGCGGAGACGTTACCAACCACACTAGGCCCCCGCTAGATGTTAGGTCTTTTCGGGGACCAAACATTGACTCTGACCATTATTTCGTCGTTCGCAAGATTCGCGTACGGCTGTCGAACGTGCTGAAATCTCGCACTGAGAGGACGACGCGTTTCAACATTCAGCTGATGGCGTGGCAGCAGAACACGCCAGAGAGCTGGATCAACCGATCGCAGAACAGCAGGATGAACGAGCGGAAGACATAAATGGGCTGTCGAGCAGTATCCACGGTGCCATCGAAACGACTGCGAGAGAGGTGGTAGGCACGACGCGTGGAAGACAGCACAACGACTGGTTTGATGCCGAATACCAGAAAGATGAGAAGAACCGCGTCAAAGCAGAGCGAGATACAGGGAGGCAAGAGCTGCCGAAAATAGAGTCCACCGTCGGAAGAAGCGCGAGTACAAGGAGTAGGTGCTCGCCAGACCAGAGGACAGCTATGCTAGAAACGACGTGCGGAGCTTCTATAGAGCAATCAACTGGGTCAGAAACAGGAATTTCCCTGTGCCGGTCGCATATATCAAGATGGCTTGACAACGTAATTTTTTTTAATTCTTTTATCACCAATATTTAGTGGTTAATTTGAGAGTTCGAAATCCAATTTGTGGTAATTTGTGGTTAAGTGGTTTCCGAGAAATTTTCAAAAAACTGAGTCAAGCCATCTTGAAACATGATTTTTCTTTAAATGAATCGGACAACGATGATATATACATCAATCGAAAGCTCTCACAATCGAAAGTGGTTCACGAAAATGTAATTTTTAACGTCATAATTACTAGTGTTTGTACAGAAATTTGTGTTTTATTGTTCACGTAGTTCTACGTTTTGATTATTTGTTGATGACGCTGCTGTCCGCTAGTGGCGTTGGCCGTTTGCGGTGTTTGTCACTGCTATACTGAGCGTGCGTTTGGGGAATATGGTAAATATCGAGATTCGGGGAACTTAGCCAACACACTTGCTCTACTACAGGTAGCCCAACAGGCGCAGAAAGGATATGTGTAAATTTGTTGACAAAAAGGATACCGGTAACGAAAATGTACTTTCAAAGGAAAGCAATCCAAATTCGACGGATTATTTTTCGAGCGCACAGAGAGGTAACTCGAGTGGAAACCTGGCCAAAATTATTTTCGCTACTGTTTAGTAATATGTTGAAAAATATTTGAGTGAGAAGTGGAAGTGGCTGGTTCGAGTATTGTATCAAAGAGTAACTCTAATAATCACGCACATAACTTGATGTTTACATTTACATAGCCTATGTGGCTTCATTAATGTTATCGAACAAATGAAGAAATACGCTCGTATAATTTACGCCTGAGAGGCCGTTGCGTCGAAGAAGTTTCCTGCATTTGGATCCTCGAAATCGACTTCATGGTTGTCATGATCCAATTCGTGTTATTTGCCACCGTTTAAATGAGGTATACGACCTGTGACTTCGACTTGCCAATCAATGTGTTTCGTCAACGACTCCTAGATGCTTTCCGCAGACTGTGACGGTAAAGTTTTAATTTTAATTTTAGTTCATTAAGACTTATCTTTGTCAGATGAATGTAATTGTTTAATAATAATAATAATAATAATTTGTGTTCGCAAAACGGGCAGCGAAACGAATCGAAGAATTTGCAAGAAAAATGATGTAGCAAAATATCTTCATTTTGAATTTTCAATTTGTTGCTCACAGATTATATAATGCCTCGTGGAACCTACGTAGGTTGGAAAAAGGCTTTTGGACGGAGTGTTATTTACCTGGATTATTGATTCTGTGCATCAAGTTAATTTTAAGTTAACTTAAATTAGTTGAAGTTCATTCACTTAACTAATCTCATTTAATCTTTGTTGAATTGAAACTCTGTTTTAAGCATGAGGCAGGTATTCGTCAAAATATGCCATGAACAACATTTTTCAAACGGGTCGCAAATGTCAATCCGGACGTTACCGGATGAGATATTTGCGAGGATGTGATGTTATGAACTTCCATTCCCCCGATGATTATATGATCGGATTCCGCGAGATTTGATAACTCTTTCAATATTGAAAACGCTCGAAAATATGTCAAAATCACTAATTTCGAAAACTTCTTAAGAGTGGCTATAATTTTTAATATCGGAATTTTTTTCAACCAATTTATTAGCATTGAACATAAAGAATTCATTTGGTGCATAATATTAATCAATTGTCATTTTTTTGACGCCTGGCACAACTTGGTTCGATTCCCAAAAAATGCTTGTAAATTTGTCAATGTTTACAGCTCTCCCAGCATATGATAATACCGTTTAACGCTGATCGAGTGATGGTATATTGTGAAGCATTTATTTAAGCTGCAGAAAAAAATATAGCGGCACCAAAAAGCGAAAAAAAATTTTTTTTCTTATTTTGGCCAGATTTTTGTTCTAGGTACTCCTCTGTGCGACGGTGCCACTAGTAGCTTGACAGACACGCGGACAGCAGAAATCTGCTTTATTACTTTGCTCATAAGTTAGCACATATACATGAAAATATTACAGAAGAGCAACATTAAGTTGGATCCCGACATTTGTTTGAATATTTCTGAAACATTTCTCCGAATCTAGGTGATGAAAAAGTGATAATTATTGTTTGCCATTCCTACTGGTTCTGAAAAATAATCCGTCGAATTTGGATTGCTTTCCTTTGAAAGTACATTTTCATTACCGGTATCCTTTTTGACAACAAATTTACACATATCCATTCTGCGCCTGTTAAGCTACCTGTAATGCAAGTGTGTTGGCTTAGTTACTAAGAATCACGATATTTAGCATATTCCCCAAACGCACGCCCAGTATAGCAGTGACAAACACCGCAAACAGCCAACGCCACTAGCGGACAGCAGCGTCATCAACAAACAAACAAAACGTAGAACTACGTGAACAATAAAACACAAATTTCTGTACAAACACTACTAATTATGACGTTAAAAACTACATTTTCGTGAACTACAAATTAAGAGCTTTCGATTGATGTATATATCATCGTTGTCCGATTCATTTAAAGAAAAATCATGTTTCAAGATGGCTTGACTCAGTTTTTTGAAAATTTCTCGGAAACCACTTAACCACAAATTACCACAAATTGGATTTCGAACTCAGAAATTAACTACTAAATATTGGTGATAAAAGAATTAAAAAAAAATACTTTGTCAAGCCATCTTGATATATGCGTGCCGGTCATTTGTAATAACAAGGACAGCAACCTGCTTACTGATAAACCGACGGTGCAGCCTGGTGGAAGGAGTATTTTTAGGCGCTATTGAACGGTGAGGAGCCGGATGAGCAAAGCAGGAACAGGATGACGATTGTGAGTGACGAACAAGCTGTGGAGCCACCAACAAAAAAAAAGGCGATTAGTGAGCTGTAAAACGACAAGGCCGCTGGGAAGGACGGTATCCCGGCCGAACTTCTAAAAGCGGGAAGCGAGCGGCTGTACTATGCGATCCATCAGATGATACTAAGGATCTAGGCGGATGAACAAATGCCGAACGACTGGTTGGCCTCATATGCCCTATCTATAAGAAGGGTCATCGATTGGATTGTTGCAACTATCGAGGCATTACGTTGTTCAACTCCGCGTATAAAGTGCTCTCCCGTATCCTGTTCTTCAGATTGAGACCGTTGTCGGAATCCTTTGTTGACGAATACCAGGTCGACAGGGGCGTTCCACGACGGATCGAATTTTTATTAAGTTCCGGAAGTACAATTTACCGACTCACCATCTGTTTATAGATTTGAAGGCGGCATACGATTCACTGAAAAGAAACGAGCTATGGCAGATAGTGCTGGAATACGGTTTCCCGACGATACTAATTAGGCTGATTCGTATGACGCTGGAGAGGTCGAAATCATGTGGATAGCTGGCGAGACATCAGCTGCGTTCGTAACGTTAGATGGACTAAAGCAGGGGGATGCGCTCTCTAACTTACTGTTCAACACCACCCTTGAAGGTACAGTACGAAGAGCAAACGTGCAAAGAAACGGTACGATCATCACGAAATCTCACATGCGTCTAGGTTTTGCGAACGACATCGATATCATCGGTATCGACCGTAAGGCCGTGGAGGAGGTACGAAACCTTTTAAGAGGGAAGCAGCTAGATTGGGACTTGTCATTAACTCTGTCAAAACGAAGTACATGATAGCTGGCAGGGAGCATGGGAGTTCCCGTGGTGTTGGTGCAGAGGTGGAAATAGATAGAGAATGATTTGAAGTGGTTGTTGAATCCGGTTATCTTGGTACGCTTGTGTCATGTGACAACGATGAGCCATGAAATGAAACGACGAGGTGCAGCTGCGAACAGGGCCTCCCACGGACTACGTAACCAGCTTAGGTCCCGTATTTTGCAAACTCGCACAAAACTACCCCGCACAAACACTCCCGGTGGCCCTTTACGGATATGAAGCATGGAAGATGAAGTGTGGCGTATACGCATGAATCATGAGTTGTACCAGGTATACAAACATGCTGATATAGTGACGGTAATACAGCGGGACAGGCTTCAGTGGGCTGGACATGTAGCCAGAATGCCATTAAAGCCACTAAAACTATCTTCAATAGATAACTAGAAAGAAGCCGTCGACTCCGTGGTAGGCCTCGCATGCGGTGGATGTGCGCGGTGGAAGAAGATGCACGATCTGCTGGTGTACGCGGACTGAGGAGTCTGGAGAACGGCTGCCCAAGACAGAAGAAGCTGGACATCTCTAGATCGTTCGGCCCTAGACCGGTGAATGGTTTGTTAGCCAACAAAGTTGTTATAACATTGCAAACTCCGATTCAGAAATTGACTTTCTGTTTATTCGATACAAAACTTCAGTGTACATGACAATTACGCTAGGAGTTCATTGATTTTAAAGGCGTCTTCCAACCAAGATTTATAAACATGACCCCAACTTCAACCTTAAAGTGCAATATACATGTTATTGTATTATATAATATTGTTTTATATTTTTTTCGATTAGGTTATCATTTGGATACAAATACTCGATTTTTTTGCTCCGTCACGTTAAAGGTTTAGCACAGATTTATTTTAAATAAGCTTTGAAACTTTTGTCCAATATTTATAAATTTTCAACTATATTAGCTTCAGGTATTTGGGAAGTTGTGCTTCCAGTTTATGTTTTTTTTGCACAAAAAATGCAAAAAACTATATCTTGCATTGTATTTCATAGACATGTTATGAACGGCTTGCGTATCAGTAGCAAATTGTTCAACAAAAATCTTCATAACTGCGGATAATCTGTACAGTGCTCGAAAACAAAAACAATTTTGACATACATTTTCTTTTAATAGGCTCTTCAAAAACACAATCCAACTCACCACTAGAACTGAATAGTGAGCAGAGCAAAAACACTGCTGTTGATATGGATGAAGTTGATGAAGAAATCATCGAGGAGTTGAGTCTCAATGAACCGCCGGAGGATGATGTTGAATCCAGGATTAAGACAGTTTCGGTGGATGACGATGGCCAGGAAGAGGAAGAGCATTGCGATTATGATGAGTTTGAAGAGGAGGTAACAGAATCTAGTTTCGACACCGAAATTCACAATCCGGAAACGCCCAGTGAAGATAGTAGTAGCCCAACTAAAACCCATGGTAGCGAAGAAGTGTCTGTTTCTGGACAAGAGGAAATAAATTACTCCGAAGAGTCTCAGAACGATGATGAAAATTCAGAAGAGCGTGAAATGATGAAAGAGCGTTTGATGCGAGAGTCACTAATATATGATCAGGAACGTGGGGAGGGCGAAGATGTTATGGAAGAATCGGCCGTGGGTAGAGATAGTCCTGTGCAAGCACATTTTCAAAAAAGGTCCGTGAGATGCCAGCGTAAATGCTGCCGTTTTAAGAAACGAGCGGGTGAGAAACTTCCATACTATAATGGTTTTCATTCGGAGTACGGTTTATCTAAGGAGGAATTGGAAGCGAAAATCAAGAGGGTAGAGGCAAAAAAGAAACTTTTCTACGAGCGTCACCAGAAGAAAATCGAAGAGCAGCAGATTAAAGCTCAAACTAATGAGGAAGCATTCTCCGCGTGGCTGAACAAAAAGCTGAGAAATTCTATAAATAAGTATCAAAATATGTACGATTTCAAGGAAAAGAAACACAAACGAAGTCTTTCAAAAGACACTTGTATCAGTATGTCCGTGTGTTAAGCAGCGTGTGTTTATATTATTCGTGTTTTATATAAGATGTAGCAAAGAAACCTGATATTCAAGTTTTCTAAATGAAACATGATTTGCATGAATAAATGGAGATATCAATTGAAGTGTTTGGTTTTTTTTTTCTATCGGATCTTTTCACTAAACTCGAATTTGAAAGGTATAATTCATAACAACCCATGAAATAGTGCTGGTAAACCGTACTACATCAGAGAGGGTTGGATGAGCTGCCGACTTAATTAGATCCCACCTGGGTCTGCTTGGCTTCTAAATTTAGTATTAATTTTCTTCGCACAATGATCTCCTAATCATGTCTGAATCAAAGTTAACTTCCAAACAACACATGACATTCACCCAGTGGCGTAGTGTGACCGGGTGACACCCGGGGCGGAAAATTGCGGTGAAATCATTTTGTTATCAAAAATTGTGAAAGTTAACACGTTCGTTTCCAATTGCACTTTACCCATTTTTGAAAAATTGGTTGTGATTATACTCTTAGAAGCAAATTTCTATAATTTTCGACGACGGTTTCACCCATTTCACCGCGACCTCCACCTAATATTGATAGTTAATCTCACGGGTATCGTCCTTTCGAAGGTGATACGTATGAAAATTTTCCTCCTGGGTGTCACCCCCTAGAGGGTGATTTTATGAAGCGAAAGTTTTTTTTCAATATTCGCATAGTATGATGCGGATGCAAATGCGGATGCGGATATCCGTAACATCCCTACTTAGAATAATGCGAATCAGTGTGGAATCTCTACTACCTATCTGAATGGAATAAACAGAATCGAATCAGTGCAACGAAGATCTGTTCGCTTTACTCTCCACGTACAGAATAGGCCAATAGGCCCCTATTACAGAAGACGAGGCGAGCAAACTGTTGTATTAGGGACTGCGAGTAAAACCTTGAAACGTTACGTTACGTTTTTAAAGATAAATGATTTCAAAGCTAAGCTGGAAATACTATGTTCTTTCGAGAAAAAAGGGCACATGTTTTCACTAATGAATATAATTACTATTAATAAAAGTTTTTGTTTATTGTATATGCCTTAAAAGTAATAATTACCGTATCTTCGATTAAGCATGTACCAAACATACAATGAAAATCAATTATTGAGGTTAACGGTCTCAGATTCCACATCTTCCGCTCTGTTTCACTATAACCTGTGCACTAAGGAAACGTTTTTGAAATTAAAAAATAGTTATAAGCAAAGCAAAGCTCATATTAGTTTTCTTAGCGTGGCATTACAACCTGCTGTTCACCAATGTGTTGCAATGCATTCGTCATGGAAGTATTATTTCAGATTTTCAAATATTATCTATACTATGCGGTTCATATAAGTTTTGAAGGTTAGATTGGATTATTCAGACAATGATGCAAAAAAGGGGCATATTCGTAATTTCCTAGCCTTTCTATTTTTCTCATATCAATATTTAATATACGTCATGTACTGCTTTAAAAAATTGCATATCCAGTCTCATCCTCTTCCATTGCAATACTGTGTCGCGTAAATTTGTGGAATATAATCTTGGTGATGGCAATCGCTTTCCATAATGCTAATTTTAGATGTTACCTCTACCATCTGCGTACTTTTTTATCGATTTATTATAAAACGGTTTTGTTTACTTCACAACATCCGAGTATCAAAAGGACGATGGCACTGAATTCAATTGTTGTTGTTTTGCCTATTAACGGAAAAGGGCATTTTAAATAACCAGTGACATGAATCACAGTTACGAAAACAGAAGAAACCTTGAAATCATCATACGAAACATACGAAAGAATGAATATAAATTTACTGACCCATATTCTGCGTTAAATAAACGGATTACGCGCATTCACTAATTTCATTAATAACGTTTAGTGTTGTATTTAATCTTGTTGTGTACAGTGTGAGACCGACATCACTTCATGCCACAATCTACTAATCTATTATAATTATAATTTAATGAACAAGGGTCAGTCTTCAACTGTACATAACATTATTAAATTGTTTCTTGGTTCTATCAGGCAGGGGACGCGGCGGTCTGAAACATTTAATTTTTCAATCTGTGCAGTGTTAGAATATTTTGTAAAGTATATATATATATATATATATATATATATATAAACATATACATATATATATATATATATATATATATATATATATATATATATATATATATATATATATATATATATATATATATATATATATATATATATATATATATATATATATATATATATATATATATATATATATATATATATATATATATATATATATATATATATATATATATATATATATATATATATATATATATATATATATATATATATATATATATATATATATATATATATATATATATATATATATATATATATATATATATATATATATATATATATATATATATATATATATATATATATATATATATATATATATATATATATATATATATATATATATATATATATATATATATATATATATATATATATATATATATATATATACCGCTTTTTACACAACTAAATTAATACTTCGAAATTATCAAATGAATAAACAACAAACAATACGTTCGTCTGAACCGTTCATATTTAATGCAACTACAATATCAAACGATACGTTGAGCGATGCGTGAGCTCGTGAGATAAGTACTGTGTCCTTTCTCCAAATCCTTTTCTATTCTAATTTCTATAGATACCTTCTGCCAATTTCGATCTATTTATTGCGTATTGAATCCAAAAAATCACCTTTTGTACATTTTAGTGTATATATCCTGGACATCAAGAGATATAACAAATATAAAATTAGTTTTATTATTAAGCGTTATACATAAATTTTTTCTGTAGATGGGGTCGATCAATGTTCGAAAACAAAAAAGCATGAATAATGTACAACCTAAAATAAATTCGATTTCTGATCTATTTTTAGATACGTTCGGACTCTATTATGCGTTCAAGTATAATTTTATCTTCGTGTTACAACTCTAGCTGTTACTATCCTTATTACCAGACAAGGATGCAAACTATGCATCACATTGAATATCTTACAATGTATGTAAGAGCACAAGATCTGTCATAAATATATAGCATATATGCGCTTTTCTCTGCCTACGTAAAAAGGGGTAGATGATAAAAATCGAATCCACGATAGCCACGTGCAGCCAACCAGATGTATACAACATGGTATGCTCCGGGGACAAAGCATATGAAACCAGCCACGAAAAATACTGCCGCTTGGGAACCGTTGTGTGGTTCGGCAATTGCATATGCTCCCATCGCTATTAGACCGGTTCCAATGACTAGCAGAGTGGCTGCGGCCAAGACAGTTCTCCAGTTTTCTCTGACTTTTGGATGCCGCCAGCAGTAGGTGTTGGTGTCGTCTGATGACAGGTTGCCATACTCCTGTATTAGCGAGTCACTATCCCTGGAGGTGGTATCATCGGTGTACTTTAGAGTCCTGGGAATTGTGCAGGTTTATATGGAAAGTAGGAAACACCAAAAGCCATACGTAGAGGGCAAAATGTGTGACGGAGTGCGGAAGATACGGAAGAAGAAAAGTCCTAAGTCTAACAGTATGTACTCGACAAAGTAGAAAATATTATGTTAAGAAGTACTAATCATGTTGTGAATTTATTTCATTATGTGCTTCGCTGATTTGAAATCTCCACCACCGGATTAAAAAAAAAACATCACTGGGGAACCGTAGGCTTACCTTTGATCGTGTTGGATACGAATAGTAATATCTTCCGGTGATCGAACTTTTGCTCGCATAGGTGTTGAAATTACAGTTGAGCCATACACTTTGATCACTTCATCCGTTTCTTCCTCAAAGGCATCATGAATCGAAAAGCGCTTGCTGGGTTCTTTACCGCTGCTAGCGCTGGGCCCTCGAGAACTTCCGGAGGATGAGTTCATTTTTTTATTTCGCTATGCGAATGAACGCAAATAAATTCAGATTGAATTATTTATAGCTTCCGTTGAAAAAAAAAAACACAATTTTTACTAGTTGTAAAAAGAAAACACTACAGCAACGGCGACACACAAATAAAGTACATATTATACAGGTGGAGATGTCGTATCAAGTTGTGTTGATCTTCAGGTAACTTCACTCTGATTTTCATCACTCATCTATTTGTTATCAAAACACGATGTAATGTTAACAATTACAGTTTGTTTGTAGTGCTGCATTGAGAAAAAAAAATTGTTGCAAAAAGGTTTTGTTCGGTGATTTCGGTAATCGAAGTTTAACGAGTTTGACAAGTAAATTTAGTAAATAGACAAGTTCATTTCTAGCATGAATGAAGATAAGGGCATAACATTTGAATTACACACTGGTAAAAATCCACGCACTCTACTCCATGAGGAGAAGCACATGGTGTAACCCTGGGAGGGCGAGGGAGAAACGGATACGAAGCTGTGTAAGTGTCAAAATGGACCAGAATGAGCTGTCATCGACTGTCAATTTGAACCAAGGAAAAAAAAAGCATTTTTTTGCGATGAGTATTTTTATAACTGATACCTTTCAGTTGCTCGAAAAAATATTCATCGCTAACAGTTTTTGCATTCATTGTCGTTTCACAAAATATTTTGGTTCGTTTTTACGTAAAATAATAAATTTTATAAGCTTTAAGTAATAATCATGCTAGCTTACTTCGATTATTAAACTTGCCCCAAGGAACAATTATTGTTGCCTAAACATTTACTCAATCAGTTTTATTAGGCTACAGTTGAATAACAACCGAAATGGAAAATAAAGAACTTCTGTTCGATGATTGTTCAGTTAAATTTGGAGAAATTATCCGACACAAAGTTGTTTAGGAACGGTGAAGAGGGTTTTAAACAACAACAGCAGAATATTTCATTCAACACTTGTTAAACCAGCGTTGAACAGATGCATCGGAAAACATTTATTAGGCTACTGTTCTGCATGTGTTCGATCTGCCGAATAAAATATTTATTAAACATCTGTTAAACCGTTGCTCGATTTTTGGAATGCTCTTATTAAACACGTGTTTAATAATAATGTTTGCAAATGTTTATTCCACGCAATATAGCACACTTATGCTGCTCACGCTGAATAGAAGCGAGGAAAAAAGTTTGATCGACAATAATTGAGCTCTTTTAGCACAAATAAAATGCAAAAAAAAGTTCGTATTTTTTTATTATAATAATAATTATTAGCTTTGTATTAGTTTTTTACTTATGGAAATACCATGGGTAAAGTTTTTGATTTACATTAGAAAGCTATGCCGACCTTTAAAAACCATCCTTTTTTGGGTTGCTGGTGAGATTCGAACTTGTGGTCCATTGCTTGGCAGTCATCGATTAATGCATCTGGGCTAATCTATAATATGACGTGTGCTGTGTTTAAAGTGAATATGCTTCCTAACGTTCTGGTCTAATAAACGTTGAACAGGCATTGCATAACTCCTGGAATATATGCTTCTTGCATGCACCTCTAAACAAAGCGCACCGGTTGATTGTACATAATCAGGCATGCCAGACTTTAAGAATAGCCTACAAATCTTGGATTTTAGTGCGTGTGCGGATGTAATCAACTGTCGTACCGTGCGGCTGCATTGGTGTTTTCTTTCTTCAATGTTGTTTACAGGAATTTATTATACTCATCACATTAATTTTTAACGTTTCTGTGCAATCTATTGCTCCTTTTATGCTTTTCGTAAATATTTTATTCAATCTTCATTGTTTTCACAGTGTTAATTTTCAAACATAAGCTTGATAAAAAGCAATATGCAAAAGTTACTCAGCAATTAAAGATAAGGTGTCGTGAATGAGTTAACATTGGGCAAGATTTAGAAAAAAAATCATTTAACTGAATCTATCTATTCTGTTGTTATTAATCGATCCATTGATTTAATCGACTAGTCGGAATCGATATTTTCTATTTTGTTTAATTTAACCATATTTCTACAAGAAACATTGATTATCTTGTATATTTTTAAAATTGCGCATAGATTTGTTGTGTCTGTTCAGTTCAGTTCGTCTGGCATCCCTTGTCATTGCTATGTCGGTGTCAGCCAGCGTTGCCAGGTATCCAGATTTATCTGGATTATCCAGATTTTTGAACATTAATCCAGGTAGACAGCTTTGATGTTCAATTATCCAGATTTTTCATGGATGATCCGGATTTTATCCAGATTTTATTTTCTCTGTTCCGCAAAAAGGTCATCACTTCAAATTTGGCGCGAAATTTTGCAATTTTGTCACCTAAAATTTTGCGTACCTCAAGACTTTTATTCAAAAAGTTTAACTTTCACCCCACGAAATGACTGCCAGATTTTTTCCAGATTTTTTTTTTGCCTTTTCCAGATTTTTTAAAAAATGACCTGGCGACGCTGGTGTCAGCGTCTGTTCAGTCTCAGTGTTGTTCCGCGATTTCAGCTCCCAGTGTTATTCCGTTTGTTGCCTCTATTTACCAAGTTTATTAAGTTTACATTGAAATAAATTAAGTTTTCGTGATGCAAGGTAATTATGAATATGAAGTCTGATCAATTAAGTTACTAAGTAAACATCTTTCAACTTAGGGACATTACGGAATTGCGTTGCTCGACTGTTCATCAGCGATCAAGGCGATCAACAAAGAAATCTGCTGCTGCTCCAGATAATTAGTTTGTTTCCATTACTTTGGCAAACGTGTATATTTCAATAATGATAATAGTGAGTATTTTATTACCATAGAACGTTTTTTTTAGAATAAAAATACGAACTCTTTTATGCAGATTCTGGGGACGGCGGAAAAGAAAATAAACCATCGATGCTACCAGAAAGCAGCCGTACGGAGAGTGATGTCATCAGTTTTGACATATTATAAAAGAGAACTGAACAAAGCAGAATAATACGCATAAAAGTTAGAATGTCAGAGTGTATCAAACATGAAAAAGTTGTAATGAATTACATATACATATACTGCCGCTCTTCGGCAAGTGGAGACAACGTCGATTGAATTTTTTGTTTAATTTTCGGTTATTTTGTGTCGGCATGGCTTGTTCTAGTAAGTATTCGTTATAAATTGGTTAAATTGAGTATGTTCAATTCAATGGGCCTGAAAAATTACATAAAATATATTTTTCTATTAATATGACAGCAATGTGACTGACATACAGCATGACATATGTGACTGACATGCGAATAATTTTCGATCTGATCAACTAATTATTTGATAACCGTCTCGTAACGAAAAGTGTTGCACCAGGTTATCAGGCAACTTCGGCAGCGGTTCTCTTCGGTAGGTTTTCTACGGCCTTCTAATGCAATACCCCTCGAAGAATACTGCTACTGAAATAGTTCGATACCACACTTTTCCCATTGTTTTGTCATAATCATCAATTATTTATTACCCTTTTTCCTGTGTGTTCTGCCATATCGCATCACCAGACATCTAAACTTTGATTTCAATTCAAAATTTATACTCGAAACTATTAAATATGGTTAGATCGATCATCAATATGCTATACAGTTGGTAGCCGTGCATGCAGTTAATAAGTAATAAGAGATAGATTTCTCCGCGGGAGATGGTTTAAAAAAAAAAGTGCAACAAGAGGGTATGGTAGTATAGGTTTGTTTAAAAATTACGTCCACATTTTAGGGAAAAGAGAGAGGTTTTAAACATGTGTGATAAAACGAATGAGTAGTATGCGAAACAGTGCGACATGCGAGTAAATTATTAAATTTATGTTATATGAGTATGATTAGATTTTGTTTCAGAATAACCATTACCATCGCATAGTATGGTTCAAAAATGGACACTTCAAGACATCAGTGAGACAAACAAAGTTTGATTTTTAAAATTATACGAATAAAGTTTACTATTATACTATTTTTTTTATAAACTTGAAATGATTTTAAACACATTTCCACAAAAAACAAAAACATCAAAAATCGATATGGAACGGATATGCGAAGAGTATCAGTATACTACATATATTTTTTAGATAACTTTATTACAAAACTCTTAGTAAGACTATTAGTTTCTAGGTAAAGTATGCTGAAGAGAAATAAAAACAATATCGTCACACTTATACTTAACTGCCACTAATTTACAAAAAATATCACTGATACTGTATGATTTCTCGTTCTCTAAATGAACAATGTTAGCGATATAAACATGCAAATACGTAGAGCGTATAGGCTTAGAAAAAAAAAGATGTATTCTGGATACTTTCTCGCCTTTTACAATTATTTCACTATTTTCATTTATTACTGCTGACGTCATATGAACTATATCAAAGCGTTTTGTCAAAAACCAAGAATTTTTGAATTTGTTGTCTAAAATAAAGTCTTCGCTAAGGCGACAAGACACAACTTCACCTTTTTTTGACGTTGACTAACGTCTCTATCGAAGTTAGGCCCCTGAATTTGAAAATCTAGTAATTCAACCAGGGAAAACCAGAGAAAAGTGGTCAGGTTTTGAGCGCTTATTTTGCAGTCATCTATAATCAGGTTTTCGAGGTTTTGGCATCAATCGATCAGAAATTCTTTTACGGTTAAATTTATGTAACAAAAACAAACTTTTGTTTGAGATACACTATTGAAAAATTGGTAATTAATATCGATTGTCTAAATCATACCGCGCAGCCAATCACTACCTCTCTTCCCAAGCACAGTCGACACTAACGGATACAATCGATCTGACTTTGTTGTTATTGTTGTTGTCACTTTCTGTTTCCGATGTTTATGCTGCTGCTTGCGGAAAAAACCTTGCAAATATGCATTTTTTTGTTGGTGTTAATATTGCGACAGCGGCCGGCGCCCCATAATTCTGATTCCAAAACCGCACCAGTGACATGCGGACGCTAGGTGATAGCAGCTGAAAGGAGGAAATACAAAATAGTACCGGTCATCTCGTGCCGGTTTCACCCGTTATGCTGGTGGCTTTAGTAGTAAATGACTACTGCAAAACACTTAAATGGCTGGAATTCTGGACGGACTAACCAGGAAACTATAATCGGCAACTGGCACCTTTTGTTGCCTCGAAATTTTGGTACAGAAGCGGCTAATTGAATTTTCTGTTTTACCAAATGCTGCTGCTAGCGGAAAAAACCTTGCAAAAATGCATGTTTGTGTTGGTGTTAATATTACGACAGCGGCCGGCGCAGCTTTCAAGAAACATTTGTCTCTACCATTCCATCATCTATGTAGCCCCGCCTTCTTTCTAATTATCTGACGAAGCCTCGGTATAAAACGTATCGTTCGAACATTTCACCCCATCAGTTTCATTACTAAACCGTACCGGATACATACGGACGCTCGGTGTTAGCAGCTAAAAGGAGGAAAAACAAAATAGTAACGGTCATCTCGTGCCGGTTTGACCCGTGATGCTGGTGGCTACTGCAAAATACTAAAATGGCTGGAATTCTGGACGGAAACCAGTAAACAAGAAATCGGCAACTGGCACCTTTTGGTGCCTCGCAGTTTTATAATAGAAGCGGTTAGTTGAATTTTATGTTTTACAATTGCTGCTGTTAGCGGAAAAAAACCTTCCAAAAATGCATGTTTATGTTGATGTTAATTTCACGACAGCGCTAGGTGTTAGCAGCTGAAAGGAGGAAAGACAAAATAGTACCGGTCATCTCGTGCCGGTTTCACCCGTTATGCTGGTGGCTTTAGTAGTAAATGGCTACTGCAAAACACTTAAATGGCTGGAATTCTGGACGGACTAACCAGGAAACTATAATCAGCAACTGGCACCTTTTGGTGCCTTGAAATTTTGTTACAGAAGCGGCTAATTGAATTTTCTGTTTTACCAAATGCTGCTGATAGCGGAAAAAATCATGCAAAAATGCATGTTTGTGTTAATATTACGACAGCGGCCGGCGCAGCTTTCAAGAAAAATTTTTCCCTACATTCCATCACCTATGTAGCCCCACCTTCTTTTTATTTATCTGACGAAGCCTTGGTATAAAACGTACCGTTCGAACATTTCACCCCATCAGTTTCATTACTAACCCGTACCGGCTACATACGGACGCTATCTTGAAAGAATTCTGGACGGACTGACCAAAAACATGGATATATTCGGCACCTGGCCCCTTTTGGTGCCTCGAAATTTTGTTACAGAAGCGGCTAATTGAATTTTCTGTTTTATTACAAAATGCTGCTGCTAGCGGATAAAACCTTGCAAATATGCATCTTTTTGTTGGTGTTAATTTTACGACAGCGGCCGGCGCCCCATCATTTTGATTCCAAAACTGCACCAGCGACATGCGGACGCTAGGTGATAGCAGCTGAAAGGAGGAAAGACAAGAGTACCGGTCATCTCGTGCCGGTTTTACTCGTTATGCTGGTGGCTGTTAGTAATAAATGGCACTGCAAAATACTAAAATGGCTGGAATTCTGGACGGACTAACCAAAAACAAAAATATATTCGGCACCTGGCCCCTTTTGGTGCCTCGAAATTTTGTTACAGAAGCGGCTAATTGAATTTTCTGTTTTACCAAATGCTGCTGCAAGCGGAAAAAACCTCGCATAAATGCATGTTTGTGTTAATATTACGACAGCGGCCAGCGCAGCTTTCAAGAAAAATGTTTCCTTACCATTCCATCACCTATGTAGCCCCTCCTTCTTTTTATTTATCTGACGAAGCCTTGGTAAAAAACGTACCGTTCGAACATTTCACCCCATCATTTTGATTCCAAAACCGCACCAGTGACATACGGACGATACGGATTTTTGTTATAAAGGTTTACAGCTATAGTAATTTGCTAGCAGTTTTGTCTAGTGCTGCTGAGTCTAAGCTAATCATGCATGAAGTTCATTTACTGTCAAATTATTTTCCATCTGTGAATTTCCACTTAAATCGTTCTGGTCTCAAATACCAAATATGTTCGTAATTACTGTCTACTGAAATAGGAAGAATACATCGAATTTGTTAATTCTTATGTTTTTCTTGTTATTTTAAACTACGAAAAAATGCTTTTCTAATTTGAATACCTGGGAAGCGGGGATGCCAATATAAATAAGGTTTCATCCATATATGTCATTTATATTATTTATTAATTATTTTTCAAAGCGCTCTAATGTCAGCAAATAAGAAAGCACTGTTAGATGAAAAATATAGAGTCCTACGTCATGCGGTATGTATGAAATGACAGCGATTAAATAAGAGAGATCCATTCTTCTAGTATTCAGCATTCAGAAATGCACTGTTAGATAAAATTGCAACAAATACTGGAGTTGCAATTCCCTCTACTATTTGTTTTAATGGAATATAAGAATACGGTAGTCAACGTCATGCGGTCGTGTCTTGAATACCACCCTCCTACTTTTTTAATTCTAGGAAAGACGTAGTTATTCTGAGTTTTAGTACGTATTGCCGCTCTTTGTTCAGAAAGTCTGTTGGCCACCTGCTCCAAATTGTCTTGTCCATGCCGTAACAACTTTTTGATCTGATATAGCGCATTTTCAAACGGATAGGATGATATTGAAGGCAGTGGTCCAAAGCTATTCACATCTTCAACTATGTGTTCTAAGTTAAGGACATTACTGGTTAGGTATTCTTCTCCATATATATTTTTGAATTCTATGATGTAGCGTTCAAAAGTTTGTTGCGCTATCGGTCGGTAATCTTTATAAATGCTACATGAACAAATTGTAACAGCTACAAAAAGGAGCAAAAAGTGTTCGTACACATGGCTACTCAGAATATCTTTTAAAACAACAACACCAACATAGTTCAGAAATGATCTCCATTCTACGCCTTTCCAAAACGCCAAGCAGTCCATTCCCCGCATGGAACGATGTATTTCCGAAGGTAATCGGGTTTCTAAAATCATTTTGTCGAGGTTTTCTATGTCACCAGAACATAGTTTTCCTGCGAATTCTAGTGTACCATCTCGCCATCCTATGAGGCATCGCTTCATTATACCTAGCTCCAACAGATGAAGAGAATCCGCTACAATAAAGTCTTCTATCATATTTAAGCCAGGTATTCTTAATAGTGGTGTATCCTCCTTGTGATGCCTGCCGTATTCCTTCATACGGAATTTCTTATCAGTTCGCAGAGTACAGTTCAGACTTGGAAAAATGACGGTTCGGGAATTATATGAATACTCTCCTTCAATCGTGCATTTATGGCATCCATTAATTCCATTGAAGTTCGTTACACCTTGAATTCAAAAGTTTGATAAAAATAAATTACAAGAGCAGATTGGGTAATAGTACGAGGGTGGTATCCAAGATACGACCGCATGTTTGACGTAGGACTACGATAGTTTTATATTTTATTTAGAGAATTTAGACTTTGTTCGATTTGACCACGTTTCACTCTCGACACGGCACACAAAAGCCAAAAACGAGCGGTTATGTTTAATCATAATTTATAGTTCTCTTGTTTTGGTTTTAAACAATTCAAACTCAACAACCACCAAGAGAAAGGCATTTTGTCCATTATGTTGCCGAAACCGAAACCAAAATAGACATGATCAAAGCAATGCCGTGCTATACCTCTAATTACTCGGAAGGGTCATATCAAGTGTCTAGGTCGTTGAAGGCTTCATGCGGACGTTGCGTTCCGAATACTTTCAGATTATTGAGCCTTAATCCATCAAACGACACCTCTAACAACTTACAATCCTAAAACTAGTTCATTGGTGGCCACATATTGTTAAGGTCATATGCCACCAGAAAGTCATAAAAAGAAAAGCGTTTATTTTTAAAAATAATTTAGATTATTTGTTTGCAGACATCTATTTAAGAAGAAATAAACACTGTTTTTAACATTGATGAATACCTTTCATCCTAATGCAGTCAAATTTCTTCAACACGCGAAAAGGCAATTTTTTATATAGGTCTTAATTAAGAACGATTTAGTAGAAAGCAAACTTACTTTCATCTTCAATTGCGCCTGTAAAAGATAGCTCACTCACCGATTTCAAAGCAGTATCATTGTCAGTTTCATGCAACTGCTTAGCAAAGAAGTCACATATTGTTAAGGTCATATGCCACCAGAAAGTCATAAAAAGAAAAGCGTTTATTTTTAAAAATAATTTAGATTATTTGTTTGCAGACATCTATTTAAGAAGAAATAAACACTGTTTTTAACATTGATGAATACCTTTCATCCTAATGCAGTCAAATTTCTTCAACACGCGAAAAGGCAATTTTTTATATAGGTCTTAATTAAGAACGATTTAGTAGAAAGCAAACTTACTTTCATCTTCAATTGCGCCTGTAAAAGATAGCTCACTCACCGATTTCAAAGCAGTATCATTGTCAGTTTCATACAACTGCTTAGCAAAGAAGTCACATAAAAAAATCCTGTATTTACAAGTTCGTTGGAAAAGTGACGATAAAGAGTTGCAGTTTTTAGTAGAAAATCTATATTCACAAAAATTTTGAAATTGACATTGGAATTTATGAGGATGTAACATGTCACAGTCATTTTTTTCATTTTTGGCCAATTGAAACATTTATTCATTAGGCAGAACCAGAAAAAAATTAATCAGTTTTATGATACCAATGAAAAAACAAACAACAAAATGCCATATTTAAAAGTCATCCGGCTGTTTCCTTCAAGAATAAACCTAGCTCGGTTTGATAAACAACATTAACCTCTCCAACTGATGTTTGCATAATGTTGTTCAATTACAAGTCTGGCAATGACAGGTTGTGTTCATATGTTTAGTATCTTTACACGGTTGTGTTTATATGTTGTGTTGTGCGACAGGTTGTCTTTATATGTTTAGTAATATTTTCTTGCAGATGCTGATGTAATATTTTTGTAATTGAAAAATACGAATATGAATGTTTGAAACCTAACGTCAAGATGCATATAATTTGGGTTTTCTCTATACCACAACCGCGTAATGCAACTAGGATTGTCATATTGAATTAAATTTATTTAACTGGAAAAATAAAACCATCAGTACAGCTTAAACGAGCTATCTGAACTATCTGTTTAAAAATCTTTACGAAGCATATTGGTTTTCTGTTGTCTTGCAAATAGACTATAGTTGGTCATTTAAATAAATCTGAGAAAAACAGAGTGTAGAATTAAAAAAGACAGCAACCCAATGCAACTTCTAATTTTAGGAATTTGAAAGAAGTTTTTATCATTAAACATGTATAAGAAAATCACTACGGTTGTAGTTCAAATGCCATCTACTCGTCACGACAACCAAAAGGAAACGAGCAACGGGGTAGCAAGCTTCTGATTAGTAGAATGTTAACACAACTTTTGTTGAAGAGATATTTTAATTATTATATAACAATCTTTCGCAATATTCTACCTGTCGATTAAGACATCGGTGTTTGAAATCTGTTCAGGGGTAGTAACACAATAAGCACTTTAAAACGATGACAAAACATCTGTTGCAGCTATATAAAGCGAGCTCGTGATTGGTTGAAAGCTGCGAAACTGAACTAGAAGAAGTGGATTTCAACTGAACTTTTTACTAATTTATGTTCATCGTACAATATACAATGATATGCCAATTATTGTATCACATGCTTTGGCAACCGTCGTCGTTCGATCAAGGTCAAAATCCGTTCAGTTGTAATCACATATTGGATGCAACATCCAATATCGCGATATACTGTTGCGTACAGAATTATTTTATCCCCGGTCGCACAGCGTAGTGTGCGAACACGCACCACTGTACGTCGACAGCAGCTACACTGTTTCCACTTGGCTTGACTGCACACAAATGGCAATCGAGTGCTACTGCACTGACGACGAGCGACCGTCTTCTCATACATGGCTCGGTGCAGTACTGTTGCCTGTGTATGAACTTTCCGAAAGAGCTTTACTTTCAAGACATCAAAATAGTCTAGGTTCATAGAAGCAAATATCAGTTGACCTGTTGGGACGGGGAGGTTCTGTCCAATTTTTTTTTGCCACTGAATAGAGGTTGTCATAGCAAGCAGTTGGTGTCCACTCATGAAGTCTGTGCCAGGAGTGCTCGCATGTGATTGGTACATTGTTCGTAAAAATACGACCTTGAAACTTTTCATCAATTTTCACTGTTTAACAATTAGGTAACAATGATATATGAAGAATCACAAAATTGTCCATCATTTTATCAATCCAACGACATATTGATTATTGTGATCCATCATGTGGTTACATCAGTATTACCGTTTGAAATCTTTCATTCCGACGTTACATCTTGGTTTTTAGTTTCCTCAGAATGTATCTCGATATAGTGCGGTTAGACGTAGTCCTACGTCAAAAACTTTATCTGGGACTATACTGTTCTCTTAGTACGATCATCTTTATACAAACAAAACCAAAATTCGAAATATCATGCTAATCTTTACCTTTGATAAACGCACGAGCGGGAGAATCACATATAAAGCTTCTTATTCTCATTTTAATTGTATGTTCGTTTACAGAAACTCCTCTCGGCAGGATGTCAATTAGTTCAACAACGAAAGGTGATAAAAAATCTGTCAAACTTTTCGGTTTGACTTTTCCCAAAAATATCCCTACAGCCATTGGTGGAATATGCTGCATTTCATGTATGTTAAAAAGTATAGGCCAAAATTGGAACCTTGAACTTCTATGGATCGGTAGTCCATCTATATTGACATTGAGCTCTATTTGAATATCCTCGGAAAGATGTCTAAAACAGTTTTTCAAACACACCTCGAGCCCTTGGTGCCAATACTGACCACCCGGAACAGTTTTAATTGACCTTCCTATCTGCTGAGGCGATTCCAAAAAAGTACGTGGGTCTAGTGAAATATTGACATCACCATATTCTTGTCGAATTATCTTTAGAAGCTCTCTCAATGCACGATGTGTAATGTTGAAATCGATTGCCCAAGAACGTAATCGATCAGAAATTGAATTCGAATTGAAGCTTTTCGAGTTTTCTAACTTATTTGTTTCGAACGATTCAATAACATCGGAGTTTATAGATGTTTCTGGCTCAAACAGCTCCTCGGCTAGGCTTGTTGAACTTTCGCTTGATTTTGAAGCTATTTCGTGCCCCGACGAGCCTATATTTCACAAAGAAACCAAATCAAAAACCAATTTTTAAAAGCAATGTCATTTACTTACTCGGTGAAGATTCCACTTCGGGTTGTTTTGGTGTTTTTTTCCGGTGTATATTTTCTATTGCTGTTTTCTCCTCTCAATGCTATTTCCAGAAATTTTTTATACTCGTCACGTTTATTTTTAACGTTTCTGTAAAATGTACCACTCCGTTTGTACTTTTTATAAATATTTTTATTTATCGTGTTTTTTTGTATTGCTTTAAATTTTAAACAAATGTAGCTCGATAATAAGTAACAGTTGCCAAGTAATAAATTATGTAGTGTTGGGTATTAGCATTGGGAAAAATTCAGGAAAAAATCCATTTAATTGAATTCTGTCTGTTCTTTTTTTTCTGTCTATTCTTTTGTAATTGACCAAATTGTATCAGCAATCGACTCGTCTAGATCGATCTTCTCTATTTTGTTGAAATTTTACAATATATTTCTCATATTTCTACGACAAACCTTGATTTTCTTGTATATTCTGATAATTGCGCATAAATTTGTTGCGTCTGTTCAATCCAAATATTCTGGCATCCCTGACCATTGCTGAATCGCTGTTCAGTCTTCAGCAGGGATATCAGATATGCAGATTTGTCTGCAAAATGCAGAATGTTAGAGTTCGATTGCAAATTTTTATTGATTTGCAGATATTTGCAATTTTTTCATAGTTTCTGCAGATTTTTGTCAGTGTCTTCTTATATTTGCGCAGACTTTCTCAAAATGTGTGCATATATTTGCAGACGCAGACATTTTTCAAGAACATATGGCATCTCTGGTCTTCATTGTTATTCCGCAGCTTCAAACTCCAGTGTCTTTTCGTTTATTGGTTCTTTTTTCGTTGTTTTTTTTTTGGCAAATAAACTACAATTTACGTGATGCAAGGTTATTTTAAATATAAAGTCAGATCAACCTATGCGCTAATTAGTGAAAATCTTCGATTTACAGGACATTACTTCTGTGTGGTACAAACCGTCGAAGCCAGTAAGCCAGTGGTAACTGTGGTTCCGCATCAATGGATTGACGGGAAATTTCTTCTCTGGCCTCCTAAAAAACCCGATCGCCTAAGAAAAACGGCGTCTTCAAAACCAGAATCTAACTAAGGTAAGATTCCTTGTGTAATCAAAAGGCAGTACATTCCAACATTTGATGAGGCAGAAAAGGAAGCTGCATTTCTATCTGACATAACAACGGATACCTCCGATACACCTGCACCACCAAAGAAAAGGCTGAAAAAAGCAACAACATCAATTCAAGAATTTGACTTAAACCATTTGCTAGAAAATGAGGGTTTTTAGCACATTATGTTGTATCATGTCTAAATAATTTTACATTTTCATTTTCAAGTACTTCAACGACGTTTGTTACCATCGAAAACACGTCTGCGTTAAGTGTTGATAATTTGGTTTGCGAACCCATAGAAGGATTCGAAACAGAGCAACCAATTGCTACTTCTTATACGCTACCTGGTCCCAGTACTGCAATTATACACCGGAGTGAAGATCGTGCATTTGACCCACTATTTGACCGCGATGAACATGTGAGTAACTATATCGTCGGCTTCGTGCAACACTGGCGCAACATAAAATTTTGCATTTTTTTAGTTTTTGATGGTAAACAATGCAAAATCTAGTTAAGTTTCATCCCACGAAACCTGGTTTCCAAATTCCCGAAAAATCCAGAGTTATGAGTAGAAGTGCCTTTGCTGCACAAATCGAAATTTCTCCATAAAGTTAGTAAAAATAAGGTTTTAACTTGGACAACGTGCTCATAATATGTGCATAATAGACCCAAAAGTGTTAAATAAGGATTGATAATTTTAAACTTCAGAGTTTTCTTGAAAATCGAAAACATAAATTTTCAAACGCGTATTCCTCAAAACTATGATTTTTGAGTTGTGCCAGTGTTGCACGAAACCGACGATATGAAGAGCGACTCATACATAACATTACATTTTAGGGCTCTTCCTCTCAGTGCATTTTCACACTCACAGATATTTTTTTATGTTTTTGATGGATTGCTTTTTGAGCACCTGTACGGTAATTCTCTTTAGGAATGAGATTTTAGAGACATCAATTTATAATAACATTTACGTAGTTTTCTTCCCATACATTTTTTGTCTAAAAGTGTATTGTTTTTTATAAAGCGATAACATTACTGTCTACATTTTCGCCGAAACCATTGTGACTGAATTTGCAGTTTTGTGACGAAATTTGGCGAGGGGGAGGGTGAGGGTCAAGTCAAGCTACATAGCAATTATGAAACTAGAAAAAAAAAACAGCTTAAATATCAACTTCTTTGTAAATCTAAGATTTTATGCTTGAATTCTTACTGATACTAGGTATAATGAAATAATTTTGTTTATTTTGTTTTTTTTTTTAATTATTATTTTGTTTCTTCTTAGCCTTTTTATACTTTCTTGTCTTTTAGTATTTATTAATGATACAATGTAACATACATGCATTGGCAATAGAAAAATAATGTTATAAAGCTACGTCATTATCTAAGGGGGGTCTGCAACTTTGTGACGAAATGCTACGTTTTGAGGGCCCACCTGGGTTGAGTTGGGGGTCGGTGGTGAAAAAAAAAATAAAAAAGCTACATCATTTACGGGATGCTGCTTTATGTTGTGCGAGGGTTGATAGCAAAAGGCATTCGAAATTACTTCCATCTAATCCAACTTTATCTTTATGTGTGTCGGCAGGTAACAATGAACGACGTTATGCAAAAGATTGACATGGCAAAAAACGAAATTATTTCTACTGTGCAGCAGACGATGGAAAGTTTGGTCACCAGAACTATATCAGTTATAAAAAGTGACTTCGACACTAAAATCCTGCATTTGCAAAATTCAATACGGCCCACAAGCGTTGTATCAAAGAACTTTTCATTTTCATTAGTTTGCACTATCGAACAATTACAAGAGCTGGATTCGAAGCTCGAAGATCATCTATATACAGAAAACGTGGTAAGTGCAGATTGAGTAAAATTGTAATTATTTATCATAGAAGAACCTAAAAATATTTACTTCAACAAATCTAGCTGTTCAACTTTAAAAATGTGTATAACTTTCTCAACACATCTTTCAATACTTTTCAGAAAAAATATATGATGGACAAGATAAGCAATGTTGCAGATACAGTCAATGGGCAAAATACATGCTACGAGCTTGTTGATCATTTTTTTGATCGAAAGCTAATGTTGAAATGTTCATGGACCGGTGCAAGCAAAAATGAAAACCCAAAATGTGCACTACGTTTGTATAAAAACGTTCTCAACACATTTTTCGAAATCGTCAAGGGTATCAATTCAATTGCTTTAACGTCAAATTGATGGAACATTTTTTCAAGTCAGTCACGAGAAATTCTAAGAAGCGTTGTGAAGCCAAGGGGTTGCGCTGCTCGACCGTTCACCGGAGATAAAAAAAAAAGATCACTTCCGTTGCAAGTAATTTATCTGTTCATATATATATTTTTCGTGTATTTTACACCTTTTTTATCTGTTTATCCGTTTTTAGTTGCTGAATGTATGATCACTGATGATGCGGGAAAAGAGAACGAAACCGCTTTGCTACAAGCAAACAGCGACACAGAAGAGGAAAGTGATAGTGAAGATTGAGCATCTGTTACGTTTTCGCCTAGTTTTAAGTAATCTTTTATTAATTAATTATTTTATGCTAAGCTTGATCTGTAATTCGTTATTCTGTATGTAAGTTAAGAGTAGAAGCAGGACAAAAAAGATTCAACACTATGTATTTCTGCTGAATGTACAAAATCGAAATGTTTGTTCTAATAAAAGGCTTTTTTATGGCACACTATAATTTATTTTATTAGTTTAGGAAACCACAATTGCAAATTATACGTTGTATAAAACGTAAAACCTATCAGACAATCAAATGCTTTTCACTCTCTACCGGTAGTTACATTCTACGTGAAATTCACATGAAATGCATATGTCTACTGAATAAGATTCACAGGATGAATAATCTCACCAGTTCATGAAGAACTCAAATGACAATCACGTAAAATCTACATGAAAATAACAGTGGAAAATATTCACATAACTTTTCCGGTAATTATAATGTGAAAAATATTTTGAGTGATTGGTTACACCATGGTAGGGAGAAACGAATACTACACTCAAAACAGAGAACACGCACATGCGTCGTTTTCTGATAGCGTGTAACTATCTTCTTGCTGTAGCGCATGCATGACTCGAACGAAGTTTTTGCTAACATCAGGAATTCGCGTTGACGGTGTTACTGATATTTGTTTGGTTTTTGCGTGCGAAAAAGAAGAAAGGAAATATTTTTGCTTCTGTCATCACGTACATTTTGACAATTACATATGAGAGCTCACATAAGTGCGAACAGCCTTCAAAATCTTTTTCAACGCGAATAATGTGCAAATTGTACACACACTTAGTTTCTTTTACCGAACTCAGCAATCTTTTTAACGAGTTCTCAACAGCTGAGCCATCAGCAATCTGTTCAGTGATTTATTTGCTTGACGAGTGTTCGGTAATTTTTCATTCTCGCTGAAACGTCAAACGTAGAAGATAGCTCAGTAAAAATTTACAAAGTGTTCATCAAAAATTACTGCATGAGTCGGTATTTACAATGCTGACTATTCGTCACGAATTACCGAGCGTTTTGTAAATTTACAAAGCTGACGATTAGTCAAAAATTACCGAGCGTTCTGTAAACGTACAACGAAAAGAGAAAAATAAATACGACCATTGTGAAAGCTGCTATTACAACCGTTGAATAATTTTATAAAGGTATTTCGGATTGTATGGATCGATTATACTGGTGTTCCCAGCACATTCGAGTAAAAACTTGATACGTTTAATGTTGTGATGAATATAAGCTTTTTATTGCAGGCTTTTAGTGAACTGCTCTCCTGTGGTGGAAAAATTTCCATATGCTGACTGAAATGATTTGCATTATCTCAATTGTAATAGATAGAATTTTGGGTGAAATCATTGTTGCGGATGTGCCATGATATGAAACATTCAACTGAAATACACAAATACGTACATATTTGATAAATAACAACTTACTGAATAGATCGTGTACTTTCACGTCGTTTTTTTGTAGATTTGAAAGTACGATATCCATTTTATTTTTATTTTTTTTTGAAAATCACACGCGAAACACTTTAAAAACTCAGCTTCGAAACTCTTTGAATATTTCCAAAATGGCGAACTTTTGTTTGTTTCGTTTTGACAGATGCATAAAAATTGCCGAACAGTATAGTAACAAATATCAAGAGTTCAGTAAATCAATTGAAGAGTTTTCAGCAACACCTAGGTAGGTGCTGACAGATCGTCAAATATTTACTGAACTTTATGAAAGTGCAGAACATCCTTTAGTTTACAGAAAAGGTAAAACAAACCAAAATATTTTGTGAAACGACAATGAATGCAAAAACTGTTAGCGATGAATATTTTTTCGAGCAACTGAAAGGTATCAGTTATAACAATACTCATCGCAAAAAAATGCTTTTTTTCCTTGGTTCAAATTGACAGTTGATGACAGCTCATTATGGTTCATTTTGACACTTACACAGCTTCGTATCCGTTTCTCCCTCCCAGGTCTATATATAGTGTCTATAGTGAAAACTAGCTAAACAAGGCACAAGAGATATTTTTTTTCTCTTATAATACTTACGGAAAGTGAACCACATAACATGGTGATTTTGCTTCAGGTTAATAATTGAGATCTATAAATTCCCATCTAGAATGAAGAGAAAACAGCTAAACGAAATCGAAAAAAAAAAAATCGAGAGAAATGAAAGAGTCCTTTTGAAATGTTTCTAGAGATTTAACAATTTTCATTTTCGAATGCATTTAGAATCCCCCCGTGAGATCTGCCACTTCAATGTCAAATATGACTTTTACATCAGATTTCACGGATTGTGGTCCGATAACTGTAAAGTTGTTGCAGTTATCGGTCTTGCAGTTAAAAAGCGTTGCAGTTAAAAATCTTGCAGTTATCGAACGGCGACTGTATATCAATAGTGTCTTGCCCCTAGCAATATAACTTTTTTCACGAAGGTACTGATATTTGTTTGTTTTTTGCATGAGAAAAAGAAGGAGGAAAATATTTTTGCTTTTGTCATCACACACATTTTGACAATTCATATAGAAGTTCGCCTAGGTGCGAACATGATGTATAGATACATGGTGTAACGGTATGCCAAAACGCATAGTCAGCCATGTTGAAAAATCAGTTGACATGGTATCGATTTGCTTACAAATAATAACTGATCTTCAGTCTCAGATCTTTAGCTGCAGTAAATTTTATAAATTGAGATTTTAAAACACTAAAAGTTGGACTGAAATTATTATATAATTTACCGAAGATTAATAATAAGATACCTATCATGGCAAGTAATATTCTAGAGTTGTTCGAAATTCTGTCTTGCAACCGGAGATGTTTAGTTTGCGTTCGATTATATTTAGTACAGCTTGAGTTTATCGTGCAAATTTGAATTCTATCACACACACATAACCCTGCTTAGTTTGTGCTAAATTCCGTTAGTAATAGTGCGCCGAATCATGGTCACTTGAAATCTGCGCAGAAGTTCAAACCAATGCTTACCGGAACGAAAACCGAGGCAATTATTCGGTTCATCTCACTTTGAAGGATGATGTCGTACCAATGAAGAACATTTTATACGGTCCGGAAATACAGTTTGACGTAGCCGATGTTTACGAACTCGTACCAAATCATTGCTGCAATTTGCATCCTATGCAAAACCTGCGAAAAAAATGTTACGCAAAGCCTCAACTTGGCCGAATCGGAAAGTGTTTTCTTTCCAAAATCAGTACAGATACACACGGGTTATTTAATAAAGTATTCAAGTTTATTTTTTCTTCTTTTATTTTGCTGTAAAACCAAATCACAAGAGATGCAAATTGAATAAAACAAATGTTCATGGTTAAAGGCACATTTAGCAAGCAAGAATCCAAGTGGTTTCCGGTGAGGCCACCGATAGATTTTCTTCTTAACTTCATGAACAGTACCATCACTAAAACAGTTAAAAGAAAAATAGCTGTGGCTGGAAATTCGAGGAACATTTTTCAGTCTCAATTGACATCATGAGCCACATCCATCATTTCCATACTTTTTCGAACTATTCTGTAGCTTGGTGGATTTCACTGATAACGAGGAAACGTTCTGATCCGGTAACTTAGCTAACTTGCCAAAAATCTACAACGTAAAAAGATTAATAATTACTCAGTACCTACAAAACAGTAATATAACCGCAATAGTATAACTTACCTCTGTGTGTTTCTTGATGAACTGCTTGACCGTATGCTCTAGAATCTAAAGAATCTAGCGTGTAGATTCTCGGCAACATTCTTTCACCCCCTTTAACTGAAAAAATAATGTAAAATAGCCCACAAACATTTCATTCAACTGAAGAGACATCGAAAACAAATGCACTGTTGTTATTCGAAAAATTGCTAGCTGTCACTTAGCGACGTTTCGTCTCCACCTCTCTAGTGCATAAAAGCTACCTCACCGCGCGCCTAGTTTTTGTTCAAACCGTTACACCATGTATTTATTCATCATGGGTGCGAATAGCATTTAAAATCTCTTTCTACTTTGTAGTCGCGAATTGTCTTGCCCTTTATCCGCATTACCGACGATAAAATCAGCAGCTGCTAATTTTTATTTGGGGTTTTTACTGTCTATCTATAGACAGTGCTGTTGATATAGATACCGCGTCTTTACGCGCTCATTTGGCATCACTGTAAATTTTGCATCCTCAACGGTTTCTTATATCATGTCGTTCTCCAGTTTAGTGAATAAATGAGCAATAATGCATTAAATATTGGTTCGCGCGTATTTAGTTTACACCAGTTTGTAGTGGTCTTTATTATTTGGTTTTTGTAATAGTCACGGTGATAGGTGAAATAGTGCCAATCAGGCAAACAAAACTTTGAAACTATGGACGGCAAAAAAATAGTCGCGCGGACTGCGCATTTAAATGGATTAATTCTCGGTCGATCAGTAGGATGTCCAACCCCAACGAAACCACCGATCGATGCATCACTGGAAACGGCAATTTCTCGCGAGGGCCTCCTGGATTCATTATTCGTGTTATACGAGGAATGCAGCAAGGATGCTTTGAAAAAGAAAGATAAATCTATTGCTGAGTTTGTAAACAAATGTGAGTTTACTGGATTAAGGTATGACCGTAAATGAGTGTGAAATTAATCTTTTGCTTTTTTGTATAGATCGGCCCATAATCAAACAAACCCGTGCCATGCGGGTCAACATAAATGATTTTGACGTTAGAAATTTAATCGGAAAAGGATATTTTGGGGAAGTACATGTAAGACATTTCTTTATCGTTAACCGTGACAGCTTGTTTAATTTTGAAAATGCTTGACTTTTCAGTTGGTGTACGAACGTGGTCAAAGAAATGGCGAAGTTTACGCCATGAAAAAAATGTGCAAAGCAATGGTTACGGCAACCCAAATTCGAGAAGAACGCGACATTATGGCTTGCAGAACCTCGGAGTGGATTACTTCTTTACAGTATGCATTTCAGGTTAGTAATTGTTTTGTTTTTCGTTAACGAAAAATGCATAAGCAGTCGTTTTGATTTGACGATATTTCTTTCCTTAGGACCAAGAATGTCTGTACTTGGTGATGGAATATCTTCCTGGAGGCGATCTGCTTAGTCTGATGATTCGAACTGGAATATTTGATGAAGAGTTAGCGCAGTTTTATTTAGCGGAATTGACGGAGGCGCTCAATTCATTACATTCACTTGGATATGTGCATCGCGATATTAAACCGGAAAATATTTTGTTGGATAGGTTCGGTCATCTTAAACTGGCAGACTTTGGTAATGCAATAGCAATAAACAAGGATGGAAGCGTGACGAGTATGACACCCGTTGGTACACCAGATTACGTTGCACCGGAGCTTTTGCAAACGTTGTCGACCACAAGTCGATCGCCAAACAGTAATCACGATGTTACTTGTGATTTTTGGTCAATGGGCATCATTGGATACGAGTTTGTTACAGAAACCACACCATTTCATGATGAAAATGTTAATGAGACTTACTCTAAAATTGTCGCTCACTGTGAGGGCAGATTTACCAGAAAACTTCAATATCCAGCACACGTATCAATTTCATCGCACTACAGAGATTTAATTGATAGGCTTGTAACGAAAGCATCCAATCGAATGGGATATTCAGAGATCAGACAACACCCGTTCTTCAGTGACGTCAAATGGGATAAGTTGAGATATCAAATTCCACCTATAATTCCAACAATTAGTAGCGATGATGACACATCTAATTTCGAAGATGTTGACAAATCGGTCAAACGAAATGGGTTTGTTAATAAGCCTACCTATCCTATATCGAAAGTAAATGATTTTAGCGGACAAAACCTGCCTTTTCTCGGCTATAGTTATGTCTATGAAGAACCGGACATAGCTGGAAGATATCGTGATACTGATGAGCATATGGCTTCCACTAGATTGTCCCAAAAAATTAAGGAGCAAGATCGATTGATTAAAGAACACAACGAAGAAATACACCAGTTACAACGCGGTATTTTGGAGCGGGATCGCAAGATTGCCTCGATGAATGCACAGAGTAAAATATTCGGAGATACGAAGAAAGAAATGGAAAATCTGCAGGAGTTACTAAAGATCAAAACTGCTGAGCTTGCTGCTGCCAAAACTGACATCAAGACGCTACGGAATAGATTCAAGATCGAGGAAGAGCAGCGTTTGAAGAACGAAGCAACTTTGGCAGATATGTTGAAGCAGACGTACAAAAAGTGGGAAAAGGCTAAGCAAGCGTCGGATCAAGTATACGAAAAACAGATTATAGATCGACGTACTGAGTTCAACAGTTTAAACGAAACGTTTCGGCATCAAGCTAACGAACTACGCTCTAAGGTGGAGGAGTGCACTCAGCTACAATCGATGATTAACAATTATAAAGAATTATTAAGAAAGTCTAAAGATAAGCTGAAGGAAGATTATGACCAAAGCCATGACCAGTTGGTGACGGCTTACGAAACAAAAATTGTTGACCTAAAGCAAAAGTGGAAAGCGGAAAAGGATATGCGAGGAAAGCAAGAAGAGGAAATTCGAGAGCTTCGATCTAGATTGCAGGAACGAGAGCATGATGTTAGAAGTAATGAGCATTCGCATCAGAAATTCGTTGATAACCTCAAGCGACGAATGACTATCCAGCTAGAGGAAGCCAAGCAGGTGACCGACAAGATTAGCGAAGAGATGCAACAGAAATGCAACAATTTACGAAAAGAGATCAGCAAATTGCAAGAGCAGAGCGTTTCGTGCAGTACTAGCAGCAGCAACCGGAGCTCGGTGTATAGTGTCAATGAGCAAGAGTTCAAGAGTGCCAACTCCAGCTTGCAGGAACTGCACACGCAAGTTGAAGAGCAACTGCGTAACGATTTAATTAAGGCAAGGTGAGTGAAACTTCGACTAATTATTCTTATTTGTATAGCTTCATAATACTCTACTGCTCAAATCAGTTGTTTATGTCCCATTACACCATCCAGAAGTTATAAACTTGGTGATTCATAGGCTAACCCAAGTAACCGTAGGATGTTATGATTCGAATGAATTCGACATTCCTTGACTTCGTCTATTTTGAAGGAATCTCATTGCACCGTGTGACATGTTTAAATGCGTTACCCTAGAATTGACTGCAGACTCCAAGGCTATATTCGTATTGAAAATTCAAAATTTCAAACATATTTCAAACAAATATTTACAATAAAAACATAGAATATGATCTAATCTGGGTGCCGAATGGGTGACGTTTCAGAAAATAATGATTATACATTTCTGTTCTACAGATGTGTATGAGCCGTATTACAGAAGCTGCGACGAGCAGCTCGATTTATTTGAAATACATGAGCGCGTTGGCTTGAATTCTTTTAACAGCGTCCCATATTAGCTCTACAAAATGCAAGCCAATTTTCAATCTTTATTTCGTTTTGTGGCGATATTCTGTTTGCGGCTAGAAACAATGAAGGTAATTAGCAATTAAGCGGAATGCTGTCTACAACTGAAGTTTAGTGTAGTGTAAGGTATCTCAATTTTTATTATGAATGTTTTTTAAAATACGTAGATAAATTTCAACAAATTAAATCCATGTAACTGATTTAGCCCTCAAGTAAGCCAGTTAAGCAGACGCAAAAGAATCTAACAGTAATGAGGTTTACTGAGAATAAAATAAGATTCGCCATTGTAATCGCACATTATCATCGACCGGATTTTCACAGTGAGAAACAATAACCAAGTTAGGTAGCATTTGCAGTTCAACTTCATAGTGCAAGGGTAGTAACACACCACGCGCACACCGTTAATCGATAGGGTGACGGTAAAGATCAATAACCAGTAAACAATAATGCACATTGTAGAAATATGTGTATTTTTTCTACACACCACTATTTTTCATGAACATATTTTTCATAGAGTGACTTGCTGTTGGTTATCAACAGTTGGTCACTCTATGACCATGGGGGATCGATTTTTTGCATTGGCAGCGTGTGTGCGTATGCAAGTATTAATTGTTCACGCCGATCGAATAGTAACGTTGTGGCAGCATAAAGCGAATCAATGAAAATGAGCTCTTGCAGCAAGTGTACCGTCTATTCACGTGTACGTGAAGCGAGTTGTTGTTTGTCGGGTTTATTTTACTCCCTCGTTGTTTTATAATCGTTTTCAAATCAACCGGTAATTTTGGTTTTATTCAACTTAAAGAGAGACCCAGATACGGCGAACAAGCTCCCCCTTCCCAAATTACATTATTCAATTGAAACGAAAAAAATTGAAAGTGATCATTGTTAGAAGTTGATATGAGTAACAAACCAAAAATTATTTTTCACATTTCAGAGAAAGCGAAGATCTGCAACGTAAGCGGGCTGATAGTTTGGAGGAGGTTGTTTCGCGCCTTGAAAAAATTATCGATCAGTTCAAGACGAGTCCCGGTGGTGTGGCGGCTGCTGGATCTAGTAGCGTAACTCTGACATCAACTTCTTTATTGGAGCGACAAAATGAACGACTGGAGGATAGATTGAATGCCGTTAGAGAGCAGTCAATTTTGGATAAGCAATCCGCAAGGACTGCTAACCTGTCACTGTGGAAATTAGAGAAGGAACTAGACCGAATTAAATTAGATAATTCTATTCTTGGACGAAAGGTCGAACAAACTGACGAAAGAGCTAACAAAATTCGAAAGGAAAAGGAAGAGGCCGAGTTTAAAGTTAAACAAGCCGAAGAAACGATTTCCAATAAGGTGAAGTGTATTGACGAATTAAAAGAAGATATTCGTTTGTTAAAAGACGATTTGAAAAAGGAAAAGAACGCTAGAGACATTGTAGAAAGAGGACGATTGACCGAGAAAGCTGACTTGATTGCCACTACTGCAAAGCTGCAGAGTTTAGAGGAGAAATTAGACGAAGCCAAACAAAAAGTAAACCAGGCCAATGATAATTTCAGAATGATTACATCGGAAAACTCAAAGCTTCTTCGCGAGCTGAACGAATGTCAGGAGGATCTTGCTGGTGCTGAAGAAGCTAAGAAAGAACTTGAGCAAAAGTTGGCATCCGTTACCAAAAATTTTAACTTGCTTAAAGGTGCATGCAGTATTACTGAAACACAACTAACAGAACTAGAAATTATGTTAACGAAGGAGCAGAAACGAAACAAGGAAAGTCAGGAGAAGATTGACGGTTTGTGGAAAGAAATGAATATAAAGGATTCAGAAATCACGAAACTTCGTCAGGAGTTGCATCAGGAGAAAAGTACGAAAACTTTACATGAATCGAAAACTACTCAGCTGCAATCTGAATATGATAAACTCCGTGAAAAGTTCGAAGAACTGCAAAGCCAAATGCTTGATCAGCAAAAAGAGTTGATAGAAAAAACGACGAGTTTATTCGAAGTTCAAGAACGTATCGAGATGTTGAATTTGGATACAGCAAATTTACAGAAGGTAGTTTCGAATTACGAGCATGAGCATTTGTTGTTGAAAGAGGAAAATTCGAAGATTCTCACGGATTTGTTTATGGCCAAGGAGCACATCACGAAACAAAACAATGAAATCAAAGATTACAAAAATCAACTCAATCAGCTCAGCAACGAACTTGATCATGTTAAAACTGTGTTAGCCGAACAGAAAACATTCTACTCAGAACGCAACATCAAATCGGAAGCTACTCTTGATCAGTATAAAAAATTGATTGACTTTCTTCAAGCCCGAGTAGATGAAAATGCCCACAAGAAAAAGAAATCATTCGCAGATATTATTTTCGGTACTAGCGGCCATGACAAGAAAGAAAACATTCCTCCTTCCACTCCAATTATGGTTGAAAACACCACCAGTTACAAGAAACTTCAGGAAGAACTACAAAAAGAGCGTCATCGAACCAATCAGCTGAAAGAGCAATTGTTGCGGACGAAAACAGATATGATTGCAATGCAAGGTTCGTTGAAAAAGGCTCGTAAGGATGAAGAGAACCAACAGCAGTTGGTTGCTGAAAACTCCAAGAAAGAAACTTTGCCAGGTAGAACACCCTCGAACAAATCATCAAAACCGTCGTTCAGAGTAGAACCGAAGAATATTGCCAAGCGACAACCCGCGTCAGGCACAAAAGCTCATACATTTGATATGACTTTGGAAACACCGTCTTCGAAGAACCCTGTGCAATTGTGCAGTGTTTGTGATCGTCATATTCTGGCTGGACATCCCTACTGGAAATGTACAGTATGTGCTACAAATGTGCATAGAAAATGTCGTTCTGGCGTTACTGACAACTGTCGGGGTGATGGTGATTTAGATTCGTTAGCTAACGAACTTGTACAAGAAGCTGCCACTAGCAGCGATACGGAATCGATACAAGAGAGAATAAGCTTCATGGGCACCGATTCCGGTCCTGCAAGCAGTGCAGATGAGAAGACTGATGATGATGATGACAAATATGTAGGTGATTTGCTGTTCAAGATAAAACGATTGGAACCGGTGCTGACTATCAACGATGTGTATGATGTGACCGAAAATGTTGTATTGTTAGGTGAGCTTTAATTACGACCAATTGACTTTACTTTTTCCTTTTTGATGTAAGCGTTATCTGTGATATGCATATTCTCACAATTGTTATAAACATTATTGCATCATTGTATAAGCTATAATTATTATAATTGGCTTTTCTTTTTCAGCCTGCGACAGCGGTTTGTATTCCTACAATGTTGAAACTTGCGAGTCAGTACAAATTAAAGGTATACTGAATTTGAAATCCTTCGCCATATCACAGCATATTCCGAAGGCGATTATAATTGGCAATGATGGTGAATATCTTTACCAGTGCGATGTCCGCCACCTTCAAAGCCGTGCTCAAGCTTCGTCTTGCCTCTCTCCGAAATTGGAGACCTTCGTTCTGGATTTGTCAATCGCAAACCGCACTCATAATGAACGGTGGCATCTAGTCCGTATCATGGATGATGGGTCCCAGCAATTATCAGATGCTGTTGCGATTGCAGCGACCTCTTCACGGATTGTGATACTTAAGTTCGATGTTAACCTTGGTCGATTTAAACCGGTTCGCGGTTTGGACACAGTACTTCCGGTTACGTCGGTGTTGTTTACCAAGCATACTGCTATCGTAAGCTCTGATAAATTTTTCGAAATTGATCTCAGATCGTATGGCGCTGAGGAGTTTCTGGATATGTCTGATACAAGCCTTAAGGACATCCGCACATGCTCTCCGATGGCCGCTTTCAAAGTAAACAGCCAGGAATTTCTGTTGTGTTTTAAAGAAGTTGGAATATTTGTGGACGAATTTGGCTGTCGTTCAAGACCGGATAACATAAACTGGCTCCAGGAACCACTGGACTTCAAATATCGAGAATCGTGCCTGTTTATGGCTCATTCTGACTGTGTTCAGGTGATGTATGTAAGCAAATCGTACACAAAGGAGTTGGAACGTAGAGAAGCAGCCGATGAACGGAGGGCTTTCGTTAATCTCAACTCACCACGACTGCTATCATTCTTGGATTTTGCTCGTACAAGTATCTATGTCGCATGCGAGTGTGGCCCAGAGCGGGAGAAAGAGATTATTAAACTTGATGGCTACAAAGCACTACAAACGACAACACCAGGTATTGGTAGTTCTATGGAAACCTTGTCTAGTTTGGCAAGTTTTCCAGCAACTATGGCTCAAAGTAACGAATCTGTATCAACGCTTGGACATGCGGTTTAATTTTAATCATTTTTAAATGATGGTATCATTCGAACTGAATGAATATTCAAAATGCGAGACGCGAAGTTTGTTCCCTTAATAAAGGTTTTACTTTTCAAATATGTTTCATGTGGTAAAAGTATGATTAGTCCGAACGATGTCACTTTCTTCGGTGAAATTGTAATTATTATACTTAAAACTTTATCACGTTGCTAATAACCCTGAGCTTGGTGGTTGAGCTCTAATCTTGGGTTCTTATAGCTTTACAGAACCAAATTCAAGATAGAGCCAAAAAGTTGTTTCAGCTTTGACAGCCCAAGGGTGCGTGCTTTTGGGTGGTGGATGGAAGTTAAGGGAGATCATGAGACAAATACATACTTCTTAATTCTGTGCAGCTATAGTAGCTGTAGTAGTAGAAACAAGAGTCTGTGTTGTAAGGTGGATGCGCAAAGAGAAAATAGATCCGGCAACCATCTGCGATCCGATGGGTTTGGGTTTGTTTGGGTCTCCAGATGGAGCTGGGAGAGCTTAGTTTTGGCCTTCTGTCTTCAAGTTTAGTTTTGTCCACGTAACGACGCCCTACTCTAATGTATTTGTGTATGTAAATAAGTTCTGATGTATATGTGTTCTTATGTATATGTGTATGTATATGTGTTTCTTTTTATGTGTATGTATGTATGTATGAATTTTTTTTCATATATATTGTTACACTAACACATTACTGAAATTGTGAAACCTATCAATGACAGATATCTCTCCTCATCTGTGTTTACTTCTTCCTTTCCTTCCCTTGATTTTACCTCTGATCCCATCGTTTTGGTGACATAAATCTTTTTGCTGATGACACAGTATTGGTAATTGCAGCTAAAAATCTGGAAGATGCCATATTGCATTTGAACAAACATTTGCGATCGCTGGGCAGATGATTGAAATTCAAACAGCTAAAATTGAACACTAACAAAACTAAATCCATGATTATTTCGCGAAACCGTGTAAATGAAAATGTCTCAGTTAAAATTGATGGTGAGACAATCGATCGCGTTAGTGAGATTAAATATCTTGGCGTGATTATTGATAACAAACTAAAGTTCAATGTTTACATCGATAATGTCATCAAGAAAATTGCAAAGAAATATGGAATCCTCTGTCGTTTGAAAAAGAAGTCGAATACTTTCAGCAAGATTCATCTCTATGAATCAATCATCTCTCCTCATCTAAACTTTTGCACTTCCATTTTATTTTTGGAAAATGAAACACAAATATCGAGATTGCAGCGTTTGCAAAATAAAATAATGCGGTTGATTTTGAGATGCAATAGATACACTTCCTCGTCCTTGATGCTGGACGCTTTGCAATGGCTATCGGTGAAGCAACGAATTGTTTTTCTGCCAATGGTGTGCATTTATAAAGTAGCTAATGGATTGCTGCCCCGATATTTGAGCCGTTGCGGAACAGAGTGGTCTATGTGCCATCGAGCAAATTTGTCAGGAGAAGCAATTTTCGAAAAATCAGAACAGAATGGCCATTCTGTTTCGGACGAAATTTCAACATGGTATAAATCAGCTTTAAAGTTCGATTTTTCGAACTTTGTCTAGTATCCTAACTTCAGCTTCTTAAGTAGATGCGGTGTATGTAAGAAACTCATTTTTGAAAAAAAGGTCTTTAGACCACTCTGTTCCGCAACGGCTCATTCGTGTGATCGAATTGTTAGCGGAAGTGACATCCATAGATATAACACAAGAAATGCGGGAGAAATTAGAACACCACATTTTTTAACTAGTGCTTCACAAAATTCATTGTTTTTTAAAGGAATAAATGTATACATTTCGATGCCTAGACACATCAGACGTTCGGCGATGCTATCAGAATTCAAGAGACTATGTGTTTTACACGTCAAAGCTGAATTTTAGGCAGTTATTTAATTTTTTTCAATTTAGCAAAACTGTAATTGACGAAGTTCTTGTAACGGATGAACTCTGTGGACTCTGCTTATATAGCTTTTTTAAGGAATATGGTAGCACTGAAAAACTATTATGTTCGTCACGAGGGTGATGATAGATTTTGTATTTATTGATGTCAGTAGTATAAAATAAAAAAGAGTAGTCTACGAAGGTTTGAAAATCGCGCGCGATGATCAGATATGAAGGACTGAATTTAAAAATTAAATCATTTGAAATGGAGAACACCTTTATATTTTTTTAGACATTATCAAGATACTCGTCAGAGTACCTAATCGGAACGATTTTAGTTCTGCTGGTTGTTATTCGACATTGGTTTTCTAGCCGGTCTAGGATATTTTCGAGTTGAAAATATTCTTGACTTCCCTAGGTGGGGGCTCTCTTGTAAATCACATCGAAGTTGACAGTTGGACTTGTGCTTTGCTTGCTGCTCACGGCAGGAATGGCCTCGTCGGGATTGTATCGACTTTGTGGATGATTACACTGGATGTTGGCTTAACTCAGATGCAATTAATGTCTTGTGGCTGACAGTTGACAAACAAATTGATACCGACAACGCTTTGTCGATGAATTACTTGATTTTTGACGAATATTTTCTCTATTTGTATCACTGCAAAGCATTGGATCAATTGTGAAGAAATTTATATCTGTGATGAAAACCAGTTCGTTTTTTTTTTTGCTTTTGGTTTAATTGTTTTATAATAATTATCTTGTAGATAAATCGTCTTTCTCAAACCTTTGTAGGGGTAAGAGGTGGGACCATCATCATCATCATCCCTATCTGCAACTATCATCACTGTTACTTCGACTATCCCCTATATTGAACAACCCATCTTACTATCTGGCAGTCCCAAGCAGGATTCATTAGACCACTGAGGTTATTATTCTGCGATGCCAAATCTACATCTCTCTCTTGGTACAGCATGGAAAGTGTTAAATCACTGGAGACATGGCCCTACGGTCGCCTTCAGCGCCCGAAAACGAAAACGAAACTTTATCACTTTGCTAATAATTTGTTGTGTCATACATAGTTCGATATGTGGCGAAAACATAAAATACATAAGTCATATTAACCTATCTCGTGCTATGTTGTAAAGGAACAGAATTGAATCATCTGAAGCCTCTGCCAGGCTGAACGCCAACGCGAGCGATCGGGCGAGATTTTTGCCATAGGTTAATGAACAGCTCTACTTACGGCTGTTTATTTACCTACGGCAAGAATCTCGCCCGATCCCTCGCGTTGACATTCAGCATGGCAGAGGCCTGAGTTACTATGGGACATATATACTTGAAAGAAACAACGACATTCGAAGGAAATATTTATATTAATCCACGAAAGGAGTGTTGGCATTGTGCAACTCGAGGACCACCCTGATCAATGTAGAACGCATAACTTTACTTTTTGTGAGTTAATTTGTTGGATATTACTTTATAATTGAACGGCAGGCATAAGCAGATTACATTTTAGTTTATTTGTACATTTCAGCACAGTGACGTTTTTGAAACGATTGCATCAATTCTTCATTTTATTAATCTACGTTTTTTTTCATTTCTTGAACCTGTATACATTTATACAAACGCATTGTTATCCAAAGAACTAGTTTCCGGTAGGGCAATACTGTCTTAGTTTCGGCATAGTTCTGACCTGTTATGACTGCGGTACGGCGTATTTGCTTCACTGCAGGTTACGTGCTTTAACTTCGGCAACGGCTTGCAGATGTTCGGCCTTGGCCTGGGCGACTTCCGGGGTATCCTGAACTGGTCCTGGCAAAATAACCGGAGCCGAACGGGCATTTAGCACTACGGGAGCTACATTGGCAGTTGTGTAGTAAGCGGGAGTGTTATAAGCATAAGCGTAACCTGGAGCGTTAACGGCGTAAGTTGCAACCGGAGCTGCACTATATTGAACTGCGGTAGGGATCGTCTGGGTGTACGTAGAATAGGCGAATGAAGCTGGGGCGGAAACGGGAACTGGAGCAGCGTAAGTGGTATAGGCTAGCTGTTGTTGAGGCTTTAGCGCGACAGTGGAAGTAGAATATGCAAATCTCGATGCTGGTGTTGCCAAAGCGACGGTTGGAATTGTGGCACTATAGGTAGAAACTGGAGAAATTGCAGCAATTGGAGCAGCATTCACAACGACTGGCTCTTCAGCTGGTGCAGCAGCATTACGTGCCTTCACTTCCTCAACTGCAGCTAAATGTTCGGACTTGGCTTGGGCGACCTCAGGAGTATCCTGTACTGGTTCTGGAGCTGTATGAGTTTCAACGGGCGCTACTGGCATATTGCTAGCTTCGGCACGGAATCCATTAACAGCATCAGCGGTATAGCTAACGGTCTGCACTTTGTTTTCAGCATCCAGGAAGGTGTACGATCCACGAGTAACGCCATCCAGAGACTTAGTTTCCGTTTTCGCTGACAGTCCTCCACTATATCCATATGAGTATTGTCCTAGTTCATCCTGGGCGTGAAATTGATTGGTGACTTCCGCGGGGGCCGCTGCAATATATGTAGGGGCAGGAATGGCAGCGTATGTTACTAGGTGTGGCGCAGCAACAGCCACTGCCAACAAAGATGACACTACGATGAACACTTTCATATTTGATACTAGAAATTGTAGCGCTGCTGGTACACCAGTACTCGCTTCTGCGAAGGATTGAAAAAGATTGATGTTTAAGATGTTCAATAATAGGACTATTTATACCTTGATTCTGTTTGCGCCATCTTGCTTGCTAAACCTTCTTTCAAAGATTTATTTTTTGCATCGATTGTGTTCTCGTTCTTGAAGGAACTTTTAGCATTCGCTAAAAGTAACAAGAAAAAATTGAACCTGATTCATTAAATGTTGTCTCTTGATCACGATGTTTTGCGCGGTTGTGGTCGAAACCGGCTTTTCGATTATTTCGCACGTATGTATTATATATCTGTACGCGCTTGAAAGGACAAAAAGGGTAGGATTAATCCGGCCGAACTGGACTAGCCTTATCGGGAAACCGGTCAAAAGAAGAGCTGGATAGCATAGGGGAAACTAGAAACAATGGTTAATTTATCAAATCGTTCATTCACTTAGCTACAACCAGGGTTGCCAATGTTCCAGTTTAAACTGGATTCCTCCAGTTTTTTTCAATTGATCCAGTCAAACAGTTTATTCCCAAAATCTTCCAGCTTTTTCAGATATTTGCCAGTTTTATCCAGTTTTTTATTCACTGAAGCTCCGATTGATTTTCGGGAATATTTTTGAAACGTAAATTTTGTAGATTGATAAATTATTTTGACAATTCTTAACAGCATTTTCAGTATTCTATCTTCTCGCACGAAACACAGTCAAATTAAAGACTGCATGACATGGTTGAGATCACATCCCTGTCACGAACGTCATCCCCATACATTTCGCTTGAAGCCGTTTTTCTCTGGCTCTCTGGCTCAATTATACGTCAAAAGGCTGTCAGTGCTTGCGAAACAGCCGATTAAGCACCGTCCATGCGAGATCAACTGTTGCTGCAAGTGGGGTGACGAAATGTAGAAAGCGAAAAACGATTGTTTTGTTTTGAACGTTTCGTGGATTTTGTGCAGGACATAAATGGTCACGTTCAAACTTGTTTCAACACGTTCCGGATAGCCCTACATTCAATGTAGTTAGAAACACGCAAAAAATCCGTACAGTAACACATGCGGCACAATGAACGAAGCTTATGACCATATTTCCAATAGCAGCGCCATCATAATCGGCGGCGGCTTCAGGAAACTGTTGCCATGACTTCGGTCTGGTTGAAATAGAACCAAACAAATAGATTTTACCAGACCATTAAAAAAAATTCTATTTATTTTCTGTTGCGTAGCAGTTAAGAAGTTGTTAGGAGAATCAATTACCAAAAGATAGCGAAGCCAGAAATAATTGAAATTTCAACTTCACTGATGTAACGAAAGAATTTTTCTCTATTTTCTTAATTTTGGGATAGATTGATTGCGTAATTTTAAATTTTGCTGCTGTTAGAGAAAAAATTTTCAGTACATAATTTCAACAAAATGTAATGCCCTGTTCAGACTACGCCTGATATCACCTGATATTGCCAGATGATATCGGATATCACATCGAGCGTTCACACTACAGTGAGCTGATATGATTTGACATTTGCTTTGGTAATTGAAAAAAGAAGAAAACGAAAACAAGTCAAAGCTAAAACAAGACAACAAGAGCAATGGGATTAGGATAGAGATGTCAGCTACTTGGCTCGCACCAACGCGAACTCTCAAATGCAACTATCAAAATGTGAGGGACGAAAATAGCAAAAATATTTCCTTTTTTTTTTCTCGCATGCAACGCGAATTGCGAAATTTGTAGGGTTGCGTCAAATGTCTGTTGGCCGTGTTGCCAATGTAGGGGATACGGGTTACATAAAATAAATATTCAGATTAAAAAATAAATTTATGTTATTTCATACTACATTACAAGCATATTATATCCAGAATCCTGCGGTTACACTGTTATCATTATCTCAATGTTTGGAATACTGTGGGTAGACTGTATCTACCAAGTCTTCGGTTAACATTCACGCATACACTCTCATACCTAGAGATCGGCTGGAAGATTATTTCCTCAGCGATTCGTCGTCAGTTTACTGAGTGATTTACACAGTGAAAGACTGCGGAAAAATGAGCTCTTGTCGAGCTGGTACGTCTGGACACTACAGCCAACTGCTGGAAATGTGGTTATTATTGGTTTTCGAACATGATATCCGCGATAGCATGTAGCCGAGGTGATATCCGTTGACAGCTCGATTGTATGGGATATCAGGTAATATCGCCTCGATAGCGCGAATCGCCTGATATCAGGTGTTATGCGGTGTACTGTGAACGGGGTATAAGCCCGAAGCAAAACAGTGCTGATTAAAATGAGTATTTTTTTGCGAAGAGTTATCTCTTTAGTTGCTGTTTAAAAAACTGTCACTGGATTCAATTCCCATAACAGAAAAGCACTCTCACAATCATTTTCTCCTTTTTTTTTTTTCAATTTATTTGGAATCCAGTTTTTTCCAGTTTGTTCTTCCGCCTTTTTTCCAGTTAAATCGAAAATTTTATTGGCAACTCTGGCTACAACCTTGCTACATATCTTTTTAATGATATTTAGCTTTCTGCCATCTCCATTCCGGATTCTCTCCTAGTGGTCGCTCACCTCCGCTTTAGTATACGCGAATTGAACAGTGAAGCAAGTGCAGAAAGATCAGTGCGTCTTGAACTGTCCTACAGATCAGACGTTTTTTCGGTTGCCTGTGGACTGGTCTTTGACTGCCTATAGCTTCAAAGTTTGTGTTTTGTCAGTGTGTCTTTTAAAGACTACCTGAAAGTTATTTCCCATCAGACTACCTACTTTTGAATTTAACATTTGTTTTAACTTTTTTCGTATCACCTGAAATGGCTAGACGGAAAAAGAAACCTCGCATCGCTGCGGGGAGGAAAAGAGAGACATCTCTTTCTGACACTTCGAGTGTCTGTAGTGACAATCCTTTTGATATTTTGCCTGAGCAAGAAGCTGGTGAAATGGAAGTTATGAGTAATGAAACTATACAAAATGTCAATTCTTTAAAAAAGGAAAAAGTTCCACCTATTGTGGTAACTATTTCTTCTGAATTTAATATTTTCAAAAAGGAACTTTCAACGTTTGTTTCTGACGTTAAAGTTACCTATCAAATTGGTCGTAGAGGCGAATGCCGCTTATTAGCCGACTCTATAAAGGGTCGTAATCGTCTTATTCAGTATTTAACTGAAAAGATGTATAAATTTTTTACATATGACACGAAGAGCGCCAAGCCGTTCGTATTGAAAGGTCTCACCAACGATCAAACCGTTGATGAGATCAAACTTACTTTGACAGAATTACTTGGTATAGCCCCTACCCAAGTAATTCTAATGAAACAAAAATCACGAGGCGATAACAGTCAGAGAACTGGAATTTCCCTTGTTAATTTTTTAATTCATTTTAACCGCAATGAGGTTAACAACTTAAAATTTTTTGAAAAAGCACATGCTTTGTATAATGTGCGTGTAAAGTGGGAAATTCATAGGAAGTATGGCGGAGGTGAAAAGCATATCACCCAATGCCGTACTTGCCAACGTTATGGCAATGGTTCCAAATTCTGTAACATGGACCAAAAATGTCTTAATTGTGGAGACTCTTCTCACAAATAGGACACATGTCCTGTGAAAGAGAGCAAAAATTTTCGCTGTGCGAATTGTAACGGCAACCATATGTCAAATTTTTATCAATGCCCAGTCCGTTTAGCAATTGTTAAGGCAAGGTAAACAAAATTCAATTTCTCAATTAAAACCAACTTCAAAACAAAATTCTCCAAGCGTACCAGTGACGCATAGTTTACCTACTCCTTTGCATACCCGTTTAATTTATGCACAGGTTACAGGTAGTTCGAACATTATACCGCCTAGTGTTGGTAGTTCGAAAATGACCGTTAATATGGGTAAGCAAAACACGCTAGAAAATAATTGTACACCTATTACTCCAGCTAATATTGCTGCCGAAAATATTTTTTCTAATGTCAACTGCCTGGGGCCTATTACGGCAGGTAAACTTTCTTTTTTGCAACAGGCAATGTTCGATCTTATGAACGCCATGTTGCAGGCAAAATCAATGTTTGAAGCCATTCAAATAGGCACAAACTTTACTATTAAAATTGTTTCTAATTTAAAATTTAGCAATGATTTTAAATAAAACAATTAAAATATTAAATTGGAATGCTCGCTCATTGAAGGCCAATGAGAATGAGCTTTTTAATTTTTTAACAGTAAATAATGTGCATATTGCAATTATTACTGAAACATTTTTGAAACCTAACAAAAAATTTAAATATGATCCCAACTACGTGGTTCATAGATATGATAGGATTCAGGGTTCCGGCGGTGGAGTTGCAATTGTTATTCATCGCCGAATCAAACATCGTGCTCTTCCCCATCTTGAGACGAAAGTTATTGAAACTTTGGGAATTGAAGTTCAAACTGAACTTGGGATTTTATTTATTGCCGCAGCATATTTACCATTTCAATGCACACGCGAGCACAAAAATTATTTTAAAGGTGATTTACAAAAACTCAGCAGAAATCGTTCGAAATTTTTTATAATCGGCGATATTAACGCTAAACATCGTTCATGGAATAATTCTCAAAGTAATTCCAATGGCAAAATTTTATTCAATGATTGTTCTTCAGGATACTATTCTATTTTGTCTCCGAATAGTCCTACATGCTTTTCTTCTGTAAAAAACCCTTCAACAATTGATTTGGTGCTTACAGATCAAAGTCATGTATGTAGTGATTTGATCAAACATGCTGACTTTGATTCTGACCATCTTCCAATAACTTTTTCTTTATCACATGGATCAGTTTTAAACCCTATGAGCTCTGTTTTTAATTATAACAATGCCAATTGGGAAAGATACAAAACTCATATTGAGAGAAATTTCAATAATGAGCTTGATTTGCAAAACGAAGTGAATATTGATTCCGCTTTGGAAGCATTAAAATGTGCAATTGTTGATGCCAGGAATTATTCTGTTCCAAAGGCTCAAGTGAAATTTGATTCACCAATAATTGACGAAAATCTTCAACTTCTAATTCGTACATTAAACATAGATTAAACATAGATTTACTCTTCTGAGAAATCAAAATTTTGAGACTAAAATTGAAAAATTGAAACCATATTCAAAACCTTTTTGGAAGCTGTCGAAGATTCTTAAGAAACCTTCAAAGCCTATTCCAGTTTTAAAAGATGGTGAACGTTTTCTTGTAACCAATAAACAAAAGGCTCAAAGACTTGCTCAGCAGTTTGAGAGTGTTCATAACACAAATTTGAATTTTGTGAGTCCAATTGAAAATGAAGTCACACGTCAATTTGATTTAATTTCTTCCCAGAATTGTTTACCTGCAGAAATAATTGAAACTAACTTGAGTGAGATTAAATCAATTATTAAAAATTTCAAGAATATGAAGGTACCTGGTGACGATGGAATCTTTAATATACTAATCAAACATCTCCCTGAGAGCACAATGGAATTTTTAGTGAAAATTTTCAATTGCTGCTTCAAAATTGCATATTTTCCCAAATTATGGAAAAATGCAAAAATTACTCCAATTTTAAAACCGGATAAAAACCCAGCTGAAGTTTCAAGTTATCGACCAATCAGTTTGCTTTCTTCAATAAGTAAACTGTTTGAGAGAATTATTCTTAACAGAATGATGTCACACATCAACGAAAATTCATTGCAATAACACGAGCAAACGTCAATGAAAGTTAATACCCTGTTTTTAAAACTATTTATAAAGATTTACAGAAAGAGATTAAACATAGATTTACTCTTCTGAGGAATCAAAATTTTGAGACTAAAGTTAAAAAATTGAAACCATATTCAAAAAAAAAAACAGTTTGGATTTCGCCATGGGCATTTCACTACTCATCAATTGCTCAGAGTTACTAATATGATACGAGCTAACAAATCTGAAGGTTATTCCACTGGAGCTGCTCTTTTAGACATAGAAAAAGCATTCGACAGTGTTTGGCATAAAGGTTTGATTGCGAAATTGCAAACTTTTAATTTTCCAATTTTCCTAACCAAAATTTAAAAAAATTATCTTACTGATCGAACTCTGCAGGTTGTCTATCAGAATTCAAAATCTGATAGATTTCCTGTCAGAGCAGGTGTACCTCAAGGTTCAGTCTTGGGTCCAGTCCTGTACAACATATTCACTTCAGATCTTCCTGATTTGCCTCCAGGATGCACAAAGTCATTGTTCTGCGATGACACAAGCATTTCCATAAAAGGAAAAAGTCTTCGTGTCATATGCAGTCGATTGCAGAAAAGTTTAGATATTTTTTCTTCCTACTTGCAAAAGTGGAAAATCTCTCCCAATGCTTCTAAAACTCAAATGATAATTTTTCCGCATAAGCCTAGGGCTTCTTTCCTCAAGCTAAACAATAATCACGTTGTCAAGATGAATGGGGTTATTTTAAGTTGGTCTGACAAGGTTAAGTACTTGAGACTAATTTACGATGAAAAACTTATTTTCAAAGAGCACATTGAAAGTATACAAGCCAAGTGCATCAAATATACGAGATGTTTATATCCTCTCATTAACAGGAATTCTAAACTTTGTTTAAAGAACAAACTTTTGATTTACAAACAAATTTTTAGACCAGCAATGCTTTATGCTGTACCGATCTGGTCAAGTTGCTGTTCAACAAGAAAGAAAACGCTCCAAAGGATTCAGAATAAAATTCTGAAAATGATTTTGAAGCGTCCTCCTTGGTTTGGTACACTCGAATTACATAGACTTACTGGTGTTTAACCATTAGAAGCTATGTCAAATAAAATTATTAACAATTTTCGACAAAAATCGTTGCAATCCTCAATTGCTACGATAAGCTCTCTTTATAGCCAATAAGTTAGCAATTAAGTTAGTTGTAAGTTTACTTCCCCTTTTCTGACAAGTAGGTTTAAATCCCCACGAATGATAAGTCAACAAAAAAGCAAACAAATCCTAACAATTAAAATTACAAATTTCTAACAGTGTTGAGAAGTCACCATTTGTGATTGGACACACATACTCATTATTTACTAATATTTATCATAAATACTTAAGCAGCTACTAACAAATCCCCCCCTTATAAAAAAAGTGCACAAAGACGAAGTTATGTAGCCATTCTAGTAACATTTACGCCAGAACTAGTTAAACTGCAAGAGGAGTCTGTTGTGTTGTGAGTGTTATTGCTCATTGCAGCATCTTGGTGGCTTTTGTAATATTCCGGAATGCTGGCGGCATGAAAATTATATAAGCAGACAGTCTGATTCGAAAGTGGGCGAATTTCCGGGCTGCTGATAGTTTTAACACAATTTGGGTAATAACGTCGGTTCAACTAGAAAAAAAAATTAATTTTGTGTTATAAAAAATTGTATTTTTTTTTGTAATAACAATTAAGTAATAAAAATAAATGGTAAAAACAATGCTATGAACAACTTTTTTTGCATGGACTTTTGTGTAATGCAAAAATATAAATAAATTGTATGTTTTGCTACTTATCTACAGAAAAAGTAATTATCTTTTTGAAACTCTAAAAACAGAGTATCGACATTTTCTTTGGCTGGCATAATGTATAAATAAACTGTTAAAGGGAAATGCTACCCTAAACTGGCTATTTTGTTTTGGCTATAAGTTTTTTTTTTGGGATTTTTCTGTAGATTTGAAACATATATGTAAAGTGACCAGACATTCCGCATTTCGCGGGACAGTCCCGCGTTCCAACAAATTGTCCCGCGTAAAAAAAACGTCCCGTGTTTTAGCATGAAACGTCGGGATCAGGTGTTATCTCGAAAAAATTTGAAAAAACGATTTTCTAGGACATAGAAAATTCTTAAGCCTGTGGAGAGCTTTCCAACTAAAAATTTGTAAGTAATTAACCGATTTTTTCCAATTTTTTTTCAGGTAACACTGGATCTCGACGGTTTGTACATTTCTAAAACATTTGACAAACAAAAAATTGTGATACCGAACATTACACGAACTTAATAAGTGAAAAAAGTGAAAATGTGACCGCTTTGAGGCGCTACTTCCCCACGTCCGATTGAGCTGAACGTTGTTCAAGAATACGAAATTACTGAACCTTACTGCTAAACGAAATGCTAAGGTCGAATTATTACAAGTCATTGCCACGTAACGTGTAATTTTTGACCATTTCGAAAAAAATTATTACCCCCCCTCTCTCATCTTTAAACAAAATTGGTGTCCCGCGTTTGAGCTCTAACTATCTGGTCACTTTACATATATGTAGTACACAAAAACGAGTTTTGTAGTATATGAGCATACATTTAAAGATTGTTATGGAAATAAATTAATACCCGGGATCACCAGAATCTTAGATCTGATTCATACATATCTTTCAGTTTCAATATGCTAGGAAGAGAAAAATATATTAGAAATATACGCTATGTAGAATCAATGAGGTATATAAAGGTTAGAAAGAAGAAGACACTTGTCAGTATTAGTAGCGAAAAATAGGCAAAAACCATGTGGTTTTGGGTTGTAACGTTAATCTCAACAACAAGCAAATGCCATTTGAAATTGTATACCATATTGTTTATTGGCACAGGAAGGCTTTTTCAGCCGTCAGACGTCATAACTTGTGAAAAATTCTTGAAAAAAAATGTACTGAAAAAATGTACTTTCGTTTCATGAAGAAACTTAAAGAGTGGTTGATCGGGATCAGCATGCACTTCTTTCTATTTCTTTTGGTAGCTGATTCATTGTTGTAAATATGAATCTACAACGTCCCCGTGACTTTTGAGCATTCTACAGGCAATGCCGCGAAATGATGGCCACTAGTAAAGCTTGAAATTAATATTAACTACGTTTCCTGTATCGGTTCCGTAACTATTGAGTTTCAATTTTGTGTTTATAGTGACAATACATTCCAGATTTGTATGACAAATTCTATACTATGTATTGTGGTTCATAGAGTATGGCATGTATCTTATAGCCTCGTCTGTAACAAACTTACTGTGTTCTGCTGGCAGAATCTTTTTATGAATTTTGTTCACGCCCTATTCGGTCCAGTTTCTGTTGTCTGGTTGATGTCTGCTGTGGAAGCTATAAAATTAGTACTTATTTAGGGTATACGTTGAGTGGTTCTGTTGTAGACTTGAAATGTGCAGACTCATAAGTAGTCTATAGTAAAAGTTTAGCATTATTAACTTTCATTGACTTTTGCTCGTGTTATTGCAAATGTCATTAACTAGAGCTCTGTGATAATGATGAGGATTTCATAGTTAACTTGAGGTCTACTGTGAGTGCATGTACCTTATTGGCTTATATCGCATTACATAAAACAATGAGCCTAGACGACCTTGAACTAAACCTGTTCGAGTTTGTTGATATTTATAAAAAGAGTTATCTCGAGATGACTTTTTCAACGATTTGTTTCTTTTCATTACAACTAACATTCATCATGTATCGACTAGTAAACTGGATGAATGCTGCATACCCTTCTTGGCGCCTATTCGAATGAACAGATTATTTTAGGGGCGTCATTCACACGGATGATTATCTGATCATTAATACCTGCTGTGTATCGGTAGAAATTGCGTTCCATGAGACAAATGAAAAGAGATCAAAATTTCACTATCTATTCAGATGTAGTCTGGATGATATTTTTTGCAAATCAATGAAAAAATGCTATTTTTCTGCTTAGAAAAATCAAACAACTTTGGCTTTAAATCAGTTTCAATTCAAAAATATTAAAACAAAATGCAGATAGTAATGATGCCACACACATGATCGAGATCTGACAACGTTGCAATTTTAAATGAATTCAACTCCAAATTTTATTTATTATCCGGAAAATTGAGAAATGTTTTTTCCTAGTCAAATGAAATTTATGAAAACTTATGGAATTTAAAAAACATCCTTTATAGGAAATATAGTGCAACATGTTTGATAGTTTTTAGTTTCCATCATACAAAACTAATTTGGTTTGAAAATGCAAGAAAACTTTTTTTTCATTTTGAGAATTTTGGCTTTAGTTCATCGTTGTGACAAGTCTCGTATTGATAGATTGATGTATATATAGTAGGGTGGGGAAAAATGATCGATTTTCCAGAACCCGGTTTTTTTGGTTCCTTTTGGGGTCCCAAACAATCCTAAACTTACCTGAAGTCGATTGGTTTTGTCTCCGCTTGGCGCATTGCATTTCAAGTTTGTATGAAAATTCATATGGGAAAACCTACTTTCTTGCATTTACCTTTCTAGCGAGCTCAATAATGCTCTAATAATGACCTACATTATGTGAATCTTGTTTTCTGCCAACATTACCAATGTAACGGCGTCAGTAGGATTCCCATCAGAAGTAACCTGTCGTAACGAGTTTATACACTCAGCTGGACCAAGCAAACAAATTTAGGTCAATATTCTAGACGTAAATAGAATCCACAACGTGTTTCAGAGGTTACTTCTGATGGAAATCTTACTGTCGCCGGTACACTGGCAGTGTTGGCAGAAAAAATGATTTGCAACATAAATTTTGACATACTCAACTTTGAACAGCTCTAGTATTTTTTGGCACTTCATAGCTCTTTAGTGTCTTCGGCCAAGTTGTTAGGCATCAAAAAACCTACCATTTGAAGTCATGAAACCTATGGTGTGAGCCATTTTGAGCTCTTTAGAATGGAAAATACAAAAAGGTTGGGTTTTCCATACAAATCTCCATATAAATTTGAAATGCAATGCGCCAAGCGGAGACAAAACCAATCGACTTCCAATAAATTCAGAACAGTTTGGGGCCCCAAACAGAAAAAAAAAATTGGTCCTGGCTTTCTGCTATCAAGTTTCGTTTTTTCCATATAACAATTCCCCACCCTAATGTATAGGCATGCAAAACTAGTTGCGTACATTGATTTATGAACATTATATGCGAGATCGACTTTTATAGTAACAAACGGTCCCTGTTCTAGTAGAGGTCAGATTACAAACTGCTGCATTGGCGCTGTGTAAAACCGCAAACAAGAAACAAGCTATAATTATTAAAATTAATTACGACTCTGAATGTTTTTTACACTTTAACTCAACAGTTTCTACTTACTGTCAATAAGAACAGGACAACAATAAGCAACTGACAGGAAACGCTTTAATATTTTTAATAATTCGATTCCCTTGACTTAAACGAAAAAAAATATATTGATAGCAGTAAAATTTTTCATCCTTTCCTATAACTGGAATCGTAAAATTATTGTGATGTTTATTGTTTTTCTTTAGGAGAAATAGTTGATACGTTTATTTTGCTTTCGAAAGTTGACCATTTTAATAAGACAGACTTCGCAACATTATGAAGGAAAACTATGCAAACTATTGACTCCAATTGTTTCTCTAAATGGAGATTCGAACATACGACGATACGCAAGTTAATCGAAGATCGTGCTTCGAGAATAACATGAAGGTTGTCTACAGTAGATGCTAACGAAAGCCAGTGTAATCGGGTAAGATGTATTTTACAGTCAACCAGAGGGGATTCACTGCTGTCAAATTTCATATATGTGTGTGTTATCGCAGATCAACTCTGGTCCATGACGTTTGTTGGTCCATGATGTTTGTAACTATGAACAATAATGGGGGAAAAATGTGAATAGCTAAACAACATTCATGAAAGTTTTCCGCGGTTTCTCGAGTTTTGATGAAAAACATTCCAATTCTATAATATTTCACATCGATCAATTTCATGAACAAAAGGAACAAAAACCAAAACAAACACCATGTTGCCGAATATGTTGGTTACACGATTTTTGACAGATAGATCCCCCCTGCAGTCAACGTCGTTTAAAAATTGATGTATACCAGCAACAAACAAAAACTAAAAAGTAATTCGTATTGTTTGTGCTACATGCAATTTTTTTGTCTTGAAATTTGTACTTATTTCTACTTTTTTTCTACTTTACTCGATGTTTTTTTACTACAAATTATAACTGTAAAATAAAATATTTAAATGTAAACGTACTGTGAAATAAATATCTTGTTAAAAACATCCTATGGTTTAATTTTGGAATCATATCTCGTATTACTTTCTTACCTCACAAGACCATACGCACAGTTAGTATGCTTGCACCTGTTCACTAGGTATCTAACGAGTAATTGTCTAGGATATTGCGTTTAGTTACAATTCACTTCTCGAGCGGTACAGAACATTGCTTGTAAGACTAGAATGTTACTGAAAAATAAGACTGCTATAATAACTGGAGGTGCGAGTGGCATTGGATTTGCAACAGCAGAAGAATTACTCAAACATGGTGTTTCGGTATGAAATTTATCCTGTAATTCCTACAGTGTTACAAGCGACCTTGAAGTTTTTATTTATGTGGAGAGATCGCAGTCCTGCGTAAAATAAATACACTTGGCTCAAAACACAAGCGCTATAATGAGGCGAACATGTTTTAGTCTGTGCGTATAAATCGAACGTAATTTATTAAACAAGATTATTGTTCAATATTAAAGCATTGCAGACCATTGGCATTCTTAGGATGTTTTTTACCGCACAAGCTAGGCCTTTAATTCACTTACATATAGTTGAACTTTTCATGTAAGGCGTAATTGTTTGTTATTTACAATTATGAATGACACTAGAACACCTGTGTCTTTTGCTTGTGTCTTTTGCTATGTAAGTGATATTTTTCTTCTCAACCGATTTACACGCATCAACTGCAGTGAAACTAATTGTTGATCGAAAGTACACATCAGAACACAGAGATAGATAGTAAAACATTCGTAGTTGATAACATTTGCGATTTTATATCCATTTTTGAACATTCAGACAACACGTTGACTGATCCATAATTGTAGTGGGACTGTATATGATATATAAGCGCGATTATGTAAGTTTTATATGTCTCACTATGAATAATTCTGTTTCGCATTTAAAGTTGTGTTTCAGTTCCGCTCCAGGTACATACAAATTGCACATCGTACAGGCATCACATTAGGAAAACCCGGATAGTTTTTTTTCAGGAGAACTATCAGATCGAAATATTGATTGAAAACACGTTTTTTTTTTAATTTTATATATATTCTGTATTAAACCTTTGAAACCATTTCGCGTATTTTTAATGTTCAGTGACAAGAAATTAAATGATTTTTTTTTCAAAATATCTTCTATTCGATGATATTCAGAAGAATGCACAATTTCTCATTAAATGGTACATGGAAATATGTAACAGAATAGATCTACAATTTTTGCTTACATGTATGTACATTGAACCAAATTGGCAATGGTAATTAGTAAAAAAAAAAACAAGTTTAGTAGAATCTGTGGTAATGGGTGCATAAGGATAAGATTTTATTTTCATTAGGCAGACTAAGCTTATTCAGTATTTCTCTCCGCAGAAGATTCTCCTTATTGATTTGAACGAAAGCTTGAACCCAGATTTGAAAGCCCAACTGAATGCATGTAACCAGAATGCCGAGATATTTTACGCCCAGTGTGATGTATCGAATAAGTTGCAACTTGAAAAGATACTGCGTCAGGATGCTATCCAATGGCTAGGATCGATCGACATTCTAGTGAATTCGGCTGGAGTACTAGAAGGTTCCGCAGCGCACTGCATTGGAGTCAACCTAGTATCATATTTTTCACTATTGCTAAAATAACTTTTCAAGCGATATTTTTTATAGATTGGATTGATTGAATGTACGTTCATCACGATTGACCTTATGACGAAGGAGAAATCAGGAACGGGTGGATTTATAGTGAATATTTCGTCAATTGCCGGATTGGAACCGTACCCTATTGCCGTTGTTTACACGGCTTCCAAATTTGGAGTAACCGGATTCACCAGAAGTTTGGGGGTAATATATGATCGTTTTTCTCTTGTTCTAAACAACTTTGTAATAGCTTTAGAATAAAATTAACAAATTTTTGATTTTCCCTGTTGGTAGGTGTTTCGAAATTTAAATTTAAACTTAAGCTGGAGCACTAGTATTTAATCTTTTTTCATCTGCAGACCGATTTGCTGTATAATAGAACAGGTGTAAAGTTAGCTGTTGTTTGTCCTGGGGCTACTGAAACAAAAATGATCCAAGAAGCAGGAGATCATATGTGTACATACCCTTGGATGATGCCTGCTGCTCGAGAGTTACTAGCCAAGTTTACTATGCAACAGTAACATTTTTCACTACCATTTCGAAACACTAAAACAAAATCTTTTTTTCTAGACCAAGTGCGGTTGGAAAGTGTGTTGTGAAGGCAATCACCGAAGGTGAGACGGGATCAATCTGGGTAGCATCAGAAGATAAAATAATTCCAATACAAACCGAGCAGTGTAAATTCAAATTTTAACGAAAGTTGTCTACGTATCTTCAGTTGCCATTCTCGACAGTTTCGAAACCACGAGGTATTTTTTGATCAATTATAACTTTAATTACGATTTTCGCTAATCATAATTTTTGGGCTCAAATGCAAATTTCTAAATATAGCTGTACACTGAAAAATATGAATCCTTCGTGATTTGAGAAAGCACGGCTCTTTTTGAATTTTATCAGAAAATTCACTTTCGACATAGGGTATCGGCTTTATTATCGTCAGGTTTTACTTATTATAGTCCAGGGAGTAAATGATGTCCTAGAGCGTTAATGTTTTTGCAAAATAATTTTTAAGGGAAATTCAACTCTTTTGAGTATTAATATGATTTTTTTTTCTTCAATTCCGGATATTATTTACATTTGTGACATTTTTCTTTTTGTCGATTCTATCTAGAAATGCCAAATTTCATGCTGGATTTCGATGAGAAAAAAAATTAAAAAATATATATTCTGTAAAATGTGTTAATTATTTTTCTATAAACTTAACCTTCAATAAAAAAAAATGTCTTTCATCTCTTCATCCAGATTTTTTTATCAAAAATTTTGTTAGGTATGTATTTAAGTTTCTTAATAAAACTAATAAAATCTACTCTTTTTTGTTTGAACTATAATTAGGCGATCATTCGTATTTCATATGGTCAAAATTACGGTGTTTTTTTTGTAAAGTATTGTTAGTTCCCTATAATTCATTCACAGACAGTAAAACCAAAGATTTATGAGCTACAATGCTTTGAGCCTATTCCAAAAATGCTTCCGACTTTTTAGAAAATTACTCTTGAGTCTGAAAAATTTCTCCATCCGCGGAAAATACCCAGTTTGCTAAATCAAATACGTGTGCAAAGTTTCATTCAAATAAGAAATGGTTGATATTCGACCATTAGGTCATTTCTCATTTGATTTTTATTCTGAAGTGTTCAAAGTTTGAGACTTTCAAGGCTTGGATCAAATATATACTACAGAACTCTGTCACGTGTAATTGTTTCAGTTAAACGTAATTGAGTCAATTGAGTTGAATAAGCCAGTTTGTGTTTCAAGTCATCTTTGATTCAGTTTTATGTGCTCTTGAGCCTTTTGTGTCTCTGAGTTTCGTGAGAGACCCGATTGAGCAACATTTCTCCATTGCTCGAAAATTGTTTGGATGAACATGGTACAGAATCAGCACTCTTTAATTAATCCTGAACAAACAAACAACTACCTATATTCTCTTCGAGCTGTTCAAAAAATATATGTATTATTTTCGACACCGAGTTGTTGGTTGTTGATGTGTTAACAGCTTAACACACATCAGCTTTTCATTACATAACTGGCTATTCGTATCTATTTTAACCACTTTTTATTCTAAAAATTCTCAATACAATGTTTATCGACACCTTCGCAAATGAAATATTCCCTAGAATTACGGCACTCGTTGTCATTCCATTGTCAAACACGATTCACGTATATATTGTGAATAATCTCAATACAGTGTTCAGCACGGTTTTCGTTGTTCGGTTCGTTATCAGCCCAGTTAGAGAAGGTCAACAACTGACCACTGGATACCCAGGTATAGGTTCCTTCCTCCGCAAGATCGCTGGCGCCGATCCAGAATCTGGTGGCATTGGAAAATTTATCCGTCTTCTCTACAAATCGAATCAGTTCGTTGTGTTCTACTTGAGATTTCACCGATACAAAAACCATCCCAAGTGTTGTACAAAACTCATTGGCTTTGTGCCAATTCGCCTGCAATAGAAATACTATCAGTTAAAGTTATAGTTTTGGATTGAACGTTTTTTTCAACTTTAAGATTCGGTATGAAGTATCGTTTAGCGCCGAGTACAGATTGTACGAGTATTAAAAGAATAATGATCTTCTTTGTCATGTTGCAACTGATTACTACGGTGAACTGAGCTGTGTGCTCAAATTCGTATAAACTTTGTTTGAAATGATAATAAGAGTGATGTGAATCCCCTATCAAACAGCTCTGCATGTGTTAGATTTTGTTTCAAATGCAAAGTTACAATAAAACATAACTTAGTTCTTTTAGGATACTACACGAAGCCATTTGATGAGAAGTTACCTAGTGCTTAGGTCATTCTATGGAAAGCATACACTTATTCACTCAAAGAGTGTATTCAGTTTGTTGTATCAAAACAGGTATATATAGGTATGAAGCATGTTGGACAGCTATTCTATAAGTTGCACACAAACATGTGTAAAACTTGTTTACAGTTCACTTAACGAACGACAAATATCACTCTTACCGAATGGTTCCAGTCTAGATTTTTGCTCATAATTGAAGAATGGGCTAATATGCCATTTTTACCAATATAAAGTAAAAAGTTTCTCATGATAGTAAAAACCTCGAACAATGTCACTACCGAATCCGATTGTCAAAAAATGCATGGGGGTTGGCAAAAAGATCACGTGATCTTTTCTCTTGACTTTAATTTATTATTATTTTTTTTACATTAGGGGGGTTTGTTAGTAGCTTAGGTATTTATGATAAATATTAGTAAATAATGAGTTTGTGTGGCCAATCACGAATGAGCCGTTGTGGAACAGAGTGGTATAAAGATCAGTTTTTTGCATTAACTTAAAAACTGAAGTTGGGAAATTAAGAAAATTTTTAAGAATCGAACTTTATAGCTGATTTTTACACCGTGTTGAAATTTCGTCCGAAACAGAATGGCCACTCTGTTTCGGAATAGATGTGCATTCTATGTACATACATCGGTGTAATACTATCATGTAACACGAGACATGTAACATATTACAAGTGATAATTAACATGTCACTTGTCCTGTAACATGTCACACGTGATTTGTAACATGTTACACGTAATGTAAAACGAAAAATGTAACATGTGAAATACAATGTAATATTTAACTTGATGTCAATGGCCGAAAAGGCTGATAGTAAACGCGACGCGACAAATCCGTACTAAACTGATAATATGTCCGGACAATTCAGCAATGTTATGCAGGGCTGCGATCGAATGAGTCGCCTGATCAGCCTTGCTGTACTAAAATCAGCTGCTGCTATGCCGGTTCAACAAGACTCTACATATTTCGATAGTTCAATGGCTAACTATTGTACTGTTTAAATATGTAGAGCAAAACCACAAAATCGCAATTTCCCGCATTTTGCTGGACGCATAGCTAATTTTCCAATCGATTGCTGTGGAAATGAAGGAAATCTGTTGGAAACTTACTGAGTTTCAAGCAATCGAAAGTGGACAGGTTTCGTAACGCTCTCGATGTTTATGGTTTTCAACTTGTACCCTTATATAAGATGCCGTAAGACGTAAGTCTACGTAAAAAACAATTCTAGCATTGAAACGGTTTGTTTGTTCGGTATAGTGCCTTCGGCACTGTTGATCAGAATTAATATTGTGTGTTCTGCCACAAATGGTGACATATCAACACTATTATATATATATATATATATATATATATATATATATATATATATATATATATATATATATATATATATATATATATATATATATATATATATATATATATATATATATATATATATATATATATATATATATATATATATATATTTGTACGCTCTTTTATATTATTGAATGTTATTAGCTTTCGCAGTTAAGTTAATGTAATTGTAGGAAAATAATTAAACCTACTTGTCAAGGAGAGAAAAAAAAAGAATAAAACAAAACTCAAAATAATTTTAAAACTATCTTACTGACTATTAAGTGAGCTAATCGTTGCAATTGAGGATTGCAACGATTTTTGTCGGAATTTGTTGATAGTGTGGCTTGACATATTTTCCAATGTTTCTACATTAGTGAGCCTATGTAGCTCATTCGTGCTAAACCAGGGAGGACGCTTCAAAATCATTTTCAAAAGTTTATTCTGAATCCTTTGAAGTGTCTTCTTCCTGGTTGCACAACAACTTGTCCAGATGGGAACTGTATATAACATTGCTGGTCTGAAAATTTGTTTGTAAATTAACAGTTTATTCTTGGGACAAAGTCTAGATTTCCTGTTGATAAGAGGATATAAACATTTGATATACTTATTGCACTTTGACTGGATATTTTCAATGTGCTCCTTGAAAGTAAGATTCTCATCATAAATAAGCCCTAAGTATTCAACTTGATCAGACCAATTTAAGACCACACCGTTCATCTTAATAATGTGGTTATTGGCGGGTTTGAGAAATGAAACTCTTGGCTTATCCGGAATCATCTCTTTTCTTCAATTCCGGATTTTATTTACATTTGTGACATTTTTCTTTTTGTCGATTCTATCTAGAAATGCCAAATTTTATGCTGTATTTCGATGAGAAAAAAAATTAAAAAATATATATTCTGTAAAATGTGTTAATTATTTTTCTATAAACTTAACCTTCAATCAAAAAAATGTCTTTCATCTCTTCATCCAGAATTTTTTATCAGAAATTTTGTTAGGTATGTATTTAAGTTTCTTAATAAAACTAATAAAATCAACCCTTTTTTGTTTGAACTATAATTAGGCGATCATTCGTATTTTATATGGTCAAAATTACGGTGTTTTTTTTTGTAAAGTATTGTTAGTTCCCTATAATTCATTCTCAGACAGTAAAACCAAAGATTTATGAGCTACAATGCTTTGAGCCTATCCCAAAAATGCTTCCGACCTTTTAGAAAATTACTCTTGAGTCTGAAAAATTTCTCCATCCGCGGAAAATACCCAGTTTGCTAAGTCAAATACGTGTGCAAAGTTTCATTCAAATGAGAAATGGTTGATATTCGATCATTAGGTCTTTTCTCATTCGGTTTTTATTCTGAGGTGTTCGAAGTTTGAGACTGTTCGGAGCTTGGATCAAATATATACTACAGAACTCTGTCACGTGTAATTGTTTCAGTTAAACGTAATTGAGTCAATTGAGTTGAATAAGCCAGTTTGTGTTTTAAGTCATCTTTGATTCAGTTTTATGTGCTTTTGAGCCTTTTGTGCCTCAGAGTTTCGTAAGAGACCCGATTAAGCAACATTTCTTCATTGCTCGAAAATTGTCTGTAAGGGCATGGTCAGCATCAATAAATTCATGCATGAATATCCAGAAAAAATAAACAACTACCTAAATTCTCCTAGAGCTGTTCAAAAATACGTGTGCTATTTTGGACACTGAGTTGTATGTTGTTGATGTGTTAACAGCTTAACACACATCAGCTTTTCATTAAATAACTGGCTATTCGTATCTATTTTAATCACTTTTTATTCTAAAAATTCTCAATACAATGTTTATCGACACCTTCGCAAATGAAATATTCCCTAGGATTACGGCACTCGTTGTCATTCCATTGCCAAACACGATTCACGTATATATTGAGAATAATTTCAATACAGTGTTCAGCATGGTTTTCGTTGTTCGGTTCGTTATCAGCCCAGTTAGAGAAGGTCAACAACTGACCACTGGATACCCAGGTATAGGTTCCTTCCTCCGCAAGATCGCTGGCGCCGATCCAGAATCTGGTGGCATTGGAAAATTTATCCATCTTCTCTACAAATCGAATCAGTTCGTTGTGTTCTACTTGAGATTTCATCGATACAAAAACCATTCCAAGTGTTGTACAAAACTCATTGGCTTTGTGCCAATTCGCCTGCAATAGAAATACTATCAGTTAAAGTTATAGTTTTGGATTGAACGTATTTTCCAACTTTAAGATTCGGTATGAAGTATCGTTTAGCGCCGAGTACAGATTGTACGAGTATTGAAAGAACTAGGTGGCCCGTAGTGGCTAGCCACTTTCAAATGCATTTTATACTAATAAAATTTGGTATTTAATCTAAAATGATAAATTATTTTTTTGAAATATCGAGTTGAAGTTCAAGATGTAACTATGACAATATCGACAATTCGATGCAGATGACCAGCGCTGGTTTCAAGCTTAATTAATTATCTTAACTGCGATAAATCCTTCGTTCAGTAGATCATGAAAAAACGCGTGGATTTATTTGCTTACCCGCAAACGAATCTGCATTTCGCTTCTTATACGGATCCACTGCACAGCTATTTTCTCCAACATCTAGAAACTTTTTCTTCATTATTTGCTAATATTCGAAAAATTGTTTTCTAACAATTTAATCTTTTTTTAATTTCATTACATGAATAATAGTTGATTTTCTCAATTGTTTGATGTTACATATGTTTTATTTAAACTAAACTTAAAAAATAAACAAAAATGAACGTGATTGAAAAAAAAAAAACAATTTACAAAAACCATTGCTCATGAAAAAATACTGGATTGCTCAAAAAAATATTCACACATGCAAAAGTTCGTCTTTGCAATTTGTTATTAACAATAGCAAAGCTTGGAATAACTAAATACTGTCCTCTTTTAATCATTGATGGGTAGTTCAAATCACTCTCTAATAATCCGATATAACTTCACACATGATGAATGACGCGCATGGAACATCTGTCATCTGTGCGTTCCATCACAGAACCCTTTTCTAGTGTTGCGTAACAACATAACAATCCTCATCCCATCACCACCACCTTTGTCGGAGAGGAATCAGTTTTTACCTCAAACTTCAAACTCTTATAACTCATCAACTATATACACAATTGAGACAAACTGTATTGCATATTAAAGATCAATCTGTTCTCGAACCTTACTGAATAGTTTCATCGTGAAAATTTTCAAGTATGGTTGTTGAACTTGAATCAAAGCTTGAATGTTACCCGTCGGGAATGGGTTTATCTTATACTGTAGATTTTTTTGAAACAGCTAAAATTTTCACGTATCAGCAAAATAATTGTCGCTTTTCCCGTACATCTTGAACGTCGTAGTATACTTAAAGAATTAATTTGGGGTACAATATATGCAGCATGTCTTGTGTAGGTTAAATGTCTTTTCTATTTTTAAAAATATCGAAAAAAAAACACTATATTGCTCTATCTTTAGGTACAACTTCTTGAGAACATTTTTGTAAATTTTGTTAGAGCTTTGAGTAATAGGGAGAAAGTAGGATAGATTTCAAGTGCGGCTTGTCACGCGCCATGAGCTAAACTTGAAACTCGATATGGTGTTTTGCATAAAATGGCTTTGCCGAGTTACGGCCGGTTTTCTTAAATTTTTAAAAAATGTTCGTTATTACCGTCTTCGGTCGTAATTGATTTTTTCAATAAACAAACAACTTTTTGCTATCGAATAACTGTACTATTGAAAAACTACAATTTCAATGCATAAAAATTGCTACACACTTGAAAAGAATCCAAACTGCTTATTTTTCCGAGCAAAAAGGTTTATAATCCCCATCATGTTCTTGAATTTTTCATAGTCTATCCTTAAAGAATTACAACAGGTACTGCCTTATTCCATCACTTGACAACCTAAATTTGATGGCAATGCCATAGAACTTATTACATATTACATAGAACATGTAACTATAAAGTAACGTTCATAATCAACTGACAGTGGTTTGGCTATCTTCAGATTTCATTTACATGCTTGATATCTTTGATACTATATCTTTCTTACATCTTAAAATTGCCTTCCGCCCTTTGTTACGTTTTTGGCGGTTTTTGTCGATGCACCTGCATCAGAACCTATAGCCATGTGCTATTTTAACACGTGTACCGAATATTAGTTAAGACGCAGTTAGCTTTGATTTCCTTACGACTGGTTTCATATCAGGCGACAGGAGGTGGAGGGCTAAAAGCAAAGGTAACTTGTAGTCAGAACATGAGTGTTTGCGTTGCTACATACAAAAAAATTAACAAACTTTAGTGTACCTCAGGTTCAGAGTTTGCTTGGGAAAAGGGCAATTTGAGTAACTTTCGTTTGTCGTGCGCGTGACTGAAAGACAAGAAAACTATATATATTCCGATAATGATCTTTTTTGTCATGTTGCAACTGATTACCACGGTGAACTGAGCTGTGTGCTTAAATTCGTATAAACTTTGTTTGAAATGATAATAAGAGTGATGTGAATCCCCTATCAAACAGCTTTGCATGTGTTAGATTTTGTTTCAAATGCAAAATTACAATAAAACATAACTTAGTTCTTTTAGTATACTACACGAAGCCACTTGATGAGAAGTTACCTAGTACTTAGGTCGTTCTATGGAAAGCATACACTAATTCACTCAAAGAGTGTGTTCAGTTTGTTGTATCAAAACAGGTATATATAGATATGAAGCATGTTGGACAGCTATTCTAAAAGTTGCACACAAACGTGTGTAAAACTTGTTTACAGTTCACTTAACGAACGACAAATATCACTCTTACCGAATGGTTCCAGTCTAGATTTTTGCTCATAATTGAAGAATGGGCTAATATGCCATTTTTACCAATATAAAGTAAAAAGTTTCTCATGATAGTAAAAACCTCAAACAATGTCACTACCGAAACCGATTGTCAAAAAATGCATGGGGGTTGGCAAAAAGATCACGTGATCTTTTCTCTTGACTTTAATTTATTATTTTTTACATAAGGGGGGTTTGTTAGTAGCTTACGTATTTATGATATATATTAGTAAATAATGAGTTTGTGTGGCCAATCACGAATGAGCCGTTGTGGAACAGAGTGGTATAAAAACCATTTTTTTCGAAAATGAGTTTTTGGCATAAACTTAAAAAGCTGAAGTTGGGAAATTAAGAAAATTTCGAAGAATCGAACTTTATAGTTGATTTTTACATCGTGTTGAAATTTCGTCCGAAACAGAATGGCCATTCTAACATGTAACATGTTACACGTAATGTAAAACGAAAAACAACATGTAACATGTTGTAACATGTGAAATACAATGTAATATTTAACTTAATGTGTAGAGACAGTGGTAATTCGTGGCCAAAATATTGAAAATTCGCGGGTGACAAAATAGAAAATATTCAAAATTCGCGGTAATTTCGCGGTAACCTTTTTCTTCAGCGGATACTACAGAGATGATTTTTTGGTAGAAACAAGAAAAAAAAGGTTTTATCATACGGTCATTTAACCGTACGATCCATGATTTCTTTGCATTACTGACTAAAAGTACATAGTGTATCGAATTGTCTTTAGTCATATTTTGGTATCCCTATTGATGTGTACAGTTTCCGGAAATCGATAAAGAAATTGGAAATCCGGAAATCGATTGCTAACCGGAAAAGACCAGGAAAACGTCCACGATCCGAATACCTAGCAATTTAATAATACCAATCTCACTGTCAGGTACTTTGAAAATGCTTGTTTGTACTTTGTTCATCTTGCAACTTTGATTCGACTGCCCACTCTGGAATTCTGTCATGCAGGTCACAACCGTAAGCGAACCCGTCCGAGGACAATTCAACCCAGGCTGACAAATTCGCATTGTAAGAGAGTAGTAGTACTGTTTAATCTCCTTGGTTACGTAGGAAAAAGCTTCCCGTTGTCGTCGAGATGCCCATTAATCTTCACTTTTGTGTGTATTGCTGGTTACCATGAATTTCGCAGGTCTCAAATTGGTATGTTTCATGATGGACGTAAATTGTTGCTGTTTATCATTACTTTCGCGGCATTTCGCGATTTTTGTAAATTCCGCGGCCAATGCTGAATTTCGCGGAATTCGCGGCTTCCGCGAAATCGCGATTTACCAATGTCCCTATTGATGTGTTACATATAACATGTTACATTTCACATGCTATGTAATTTGTGACACTAGCCATTTTATACGAGTTACCATCATTTTCTTTGTCTTTTACTAGTCTTGTGTACATAGACCACTCTGTTCTGAAACGATTCGAGGATTCCAGTGAAATGTATTTCCATGTTTGAAAGAAACCGTTGAACCTAAATTCAGAGATTTTTCGAAAATTGCTTCTTTTGAAATTTTTTCAACGGCTCAAATGGTAACTTCTCAACACTGTTAGAAACTTGCAACTTTATGTGTGAGGATTCGTTTGCTTTAACAATAAGGATTTATAATTCGTTGGGATTTCTACCTGCTTGTTAAAAAACGGAAATAAACTTACAATTAACTCAATTGCTAACTTATTGGCTATAAAGAGAGCCTATCGTAGCAATTGAGGATTGCAACGATTTTTGTCGAAAATTGGTAATAATTTCATTTGACATAGCTTCTAATGTTTCAACACCAGTAAGTCTATGTAGTTCGAGTGTACCAAACCAAGGAGGACGCTTCAAAATTGTTTTCAGAATTTTGTTCTAAGTCCTTTGAAGCGTTTTCTTCCTTGTTGAACAGCAACTTGACCAGATCGGCAGGCATAAAGCACTGCTGGTCCAAAAATTTGTTTGTGAATTAAAAGTTGGTCTTTAAACGAAGTTTAGAATTCTTGTTAATGAGAGGATATAAACATCTCGTATATTTGATGCACTTGGCTTGTATACTCTCAATGTGCTCTTTGAAAATAAGTTTTTTATCGTAAATTAGTCCCAAGTACTTAACCTTGTCAGACCAACTTAGAGTAACCCCATTTATTTTGACAACGTGAGTATTGTTTTGTTTGAGGAAAGAAGCCCTAGTCTTATGCGGAAAAATTATCATTTGAGTTTTAGAAGCAACTTTTGCAAGAAGAAAGAAAGAATATCTAAACTTTTCTGCAATCGACTGCATATGACACGAAGACTTTTTCCTTTTACGGAAATGCTTGTGCCGTCGCAAAACAATGACGTTGTGCATCCTGGAGGCAAATCAGGGAGATATGAAGTGAATATGTTGTACAGGACTGAACCCAAGACTGAACCTTGAGGCTCACCTGCTCTGACAGGAAATCTATCAGATTTTGAATTCTGATAGACAACCTGCAGAGTTCGATCAGTAAGATAATTTTTTAAAAATTTTGATTATAAAAAATTGAAAATTAAAAGTTTGCAATTTCGTAATCAAACCTTTATGCCAAACACTGTCGAATGCTTTTTCTATGTATAAAAGAGCAGCTCCAGTGGAATAACCTTCAGATTTATTAGCTCGTATCATATTAGTAACTCTGAGCAATTGATGAGTAGTGGAGTGCCCATGGCGAAATCCAAACTGTTAATCTGCAAAAATTGAATTTTCATTGATGTGTGACATCATCCTGTTAAGAACCCGATCGGTCAAAAATATCAGGATTATAACAACTCTTGATATTTTGTTACGAACTTATATTCCTATCAAAATTACTTACTGATTATGACAAATTATAGCAAGTTTTGTAAGGTTGTAAGGTGAGCAAGTTTGAAAGATCAGAATTAGTTAGAATATACAATATTTTGTCAATTGAATAACGAATTTTGTTATAAATATGTTTAAAAAAACACACGTTTGAGCATTCAGGTGTATGATAACAGAATTTGATATAATTCTGTACTTTTTATCATATTGGCATATCAAGAATATTACAGGCTATGTTATTTCTATCAAGTTGAGATATATTTGTGTTACCCATTTGTTATAATTGTTTTACCGGGAATAACTCTCTAGGTCAAATGGTCGCGAAATGGTCTATTTGTACTTATTTCTAAGGATAAATCGACTATTTATTCAACACTCAAAATTGAGAAGCGTTTGCAGATTTTAAGATGATTGTTTCCAATCAATAAATTTATTGCACATGGCCTAGCAGTTTAAAATTTTTACCGAAAGTTTGCGATTTGCAGTATAAAATTTACCATAGCTAAAATCGAAAAGTATACCATGGAAAATTTAAATATTTAAACAATTTTTCTTCATGACTACCTAACAAAAATTGTATTAGTAATCCTATTAAATATACTCAACAGAACAGTAAAGATTAGGGTTATCAATTTATTTGTTGCATCGGTAAATTTCAGTGATAATTCTCTTTCAACTATCGTTTTTATTAATTGATGGGTAATTTCGAAAAGAAGGGTTGATTGGTAACCTAGAAGAGAACCATTGATTTTGGATTGCCAATTATCGATGGCATGGGATGATTCCAGTTCAACGAGACAATGCGATAATATCACACGCTATCGGAACACTCATAAATATTAGTAATGGCCGAAAAGGCTGAAAGTGAACGCGACGCGACAAATCCGTACTAAACTAATAATATATCCGGACATGTTCAGCAATGCTATGCAGCGCTGCGATCGAATGAGTCGCCTGCTCAGCCTTGCTGTGCTAAAATCAGCTGCTGCTGTTCTGGTTCAACAGGACTCTACATCTACTATTGTACTGTAGAAATATGTAGAGCAAAACCACAAAATCACAATTTCCCGTATTTTGCTGGATGCATAGCTAATTTTCCAATCGATTGCTGTGGGAATGAAGGAAATCTGTGGGATAATTACTGAGTTTCAAGCAATTGGAAGAGGACAGTTTTCGTGACGCTCTTGATGCTTACGGTTTTCAACTTGTACCCCTATATAAGATGCCGTGAGACGTAAGTCTACGTCAAAAACATTTCTAGCATTAAAATGGTTTGTTATTTCGGTATAGTATCTTCGGCAGTATTGTAGATAATAATTTTGTTGACGATGCGCTGACGGTAGCAGGCAGAAACGAGGAACCAGAGCTGCGGCGTCGATTGGCAGCGAAATCCAAACTGTGGGTCTACCCTGGCATGGCACCTGGTAGATAGAGATGAATGTGCGGACTGACTGACGAACAGCAAGCGGCGATGCGCGGCGACATCAAACGGAAGGGGTTCGGGGTGGAGACAAGGCTCTTGAATCGTATGGACACAGAGGTCCGGAGTGGAGGCCCCCAAAACAATAATGTACGGACGCGGTTGTCCAGAAAGCTACCGAATGGTGCGCTCCAGCAGCTGCGTTCCGGCGGATGGTACGCTCCGTCCGGTTTACTAAAAATTCGGTAAGCGTAAGCGAGTTGCATTTGATTTTACTTTAGCGAAGACTTAACTAGGGGTAATGGTGGGGCAGCAGACTCGTTCACCTGGATGACCAAAACCTGCACTGCCCCTAGTGCCTGGCTGGCTGGAACCTGGTGGACTAGTGGCACGATAAATGTTAATTCGGATGGCTGAATCCCAATGCTTGCAGCTGATGAATCCGGATGGTTGAATGGTGATGAAATTGGCGCGAACTAAAGTTGCAACACGTCGCACTCGATAAGTTATTTTCCATTCTGGTTCCTACGCCGGTCGAAGCCGGTCGCCAATTAGAAGGGCGCAATTATTCTAACCGGGACATCAAGTTGATCAAAGTGGTTGCTTGCAAGAGTGAATTTCGTTAAAGGTTGTTATTACAAGTGTAGCATTTCAACTACCATGGACAAATTGGACGCTGGGAGACATCAAGTGGCTGGATGAATCTGAAAAGTAGCTGGACGCCTCAAAGGAACAATTCGCTGCCATGTGCGAGGATGGTGCAGCGAGCGAGGAGCGGAAGGTGGAAACGGCCAATGACCTCGATGAGGCGAAGCTTATGATGCTGGTTCAGCACGGACGAGTAGCAAGAGCTCTACGGAAGGCAACCGTAGTTTCGCAAGGCCAGCAGTCTTCCAACGGGGTCGAGCCCAAGTCGGAGAAATTTAATCGTTAGTCCGCTGTTGGTGTTTTTGCCTCCTTGTCGACAAGTTAAAGGGAACAAATAAACAGAATCGAAAACGATGAAAAAAAATAAACACAACGTACGGTCGGTTTGCGCCACGCAACGAACGATTTGGGCTTGGGACTTGGCGAAATGGGATTGCAAATTTCAACGTCTAATATTGCCGAGGGCATTCTGCTCGACTTGAACGGAATTATATTTTCAACGACAACGAGTGTAATATTTAGGTAGTATTAATTAGTTAACGGAGACTTTAAATTTTTAGATTCATTCGTCTCTGGTAACGAGTGGTATGGACGCGGGCAACTTGCACGGCAGAGTTGACGTCCCGTTAGAAAAGGTTGCACTTCAAGAGTGGCTTTGCACTTTGCTGACGACTGGCACTGAATTCAACGGTTGTGAAGAGACAAGTTACTTGATGAGACGTGCAGCACTTGGCACTGTATGAACTTTGGTCTTTAAACTATTGAAAGGCACCACACTAACATCGAACGACGGAAACGCGCGAGTTTTGCGGAGCACTACCTGGTCACGGCACCAAATCCATGTTGGCGTAAACCGACGATGTTGTGTGATTTTAATTGGTCGGTAGGCCCGTGCGTTTACACACTTTCGTTAGAATAATTAAGGCCCAGTATGAAGGGTAGCAGGTGTGGAGCGGAAAGGTTTTCGAGTGATGAACCAATAACACGCGTACGTATAACTATTACGAAATATGTTCAAACTATTGAACTTGTATTACAAGGACACGACTGGCAGCGAGCTGGCTAGCGCTATGAACTAAGGACGAAGCTAATTTTAAAAATAAATAAGCTTTTAAAGATAGGTAATTGATTTTTATTTAATTATTTTTTTTCTTTGAAAAATATATTTTTTTTTTTCAAAAAGACAAAACTATTATCTACAACTTTTCCGAAGAAGTTACACACTTGTTACCATTTATGTCACTTCTGGCTTGTTTGGAACATGTTCGAATAAAGTGAAAATAAACAATGTCCAATTTATTTTTACTTTTGCTTCTCAAGATCTCATTCCTTTTCGCTTCAGAAATAATTTCTGGTTACGCCACTGCATCATGAAAGAAAAGAAATATTTTATTTTATGTTCGTTAATAGTAATTTTGCATATTTTTCTGTGATTCGATTATCCGGAAAACGAACTTGTATGCAGGCATGGGGAAACCACAGCACTCCAAAGCGCATGTGGCCCATCTGCTAACAAATACACCACGCAGGGCATTTCGTATTACCCTTCGTCGCGAGTTCAAGACAAAACACTGGAGAGCCATTCGTGAACACGCCAACCGAGGATTTTTAACTTCGGCACATGAAGCAACCAAGGGCTTGCAGTTTCGGGGAACACACAAGCATTAGCCACTACGAAGAGATTGACAATGGAACACATTGGACAATTCGAAGGGCTGTTTCATCTAGAACACTGCGGGTTTTTCGTTTTGTATAGGCACTGAAGGGCAATCTGAATACCCTCCGTGGCATCGCTTGAAACACACACGCGGGTGGTGTGGTGGGTTTAGACATGCCTGGTTGTATGGATGTAGCTCGTCGTAGATTACCCTGTCGCATCCTGGAAAACAGAGCGATTTGCGGTTCCATGTCCCAAGTTTTCAATCGTAGTCCTTATTTCTTTGCCTAGGTCCATGCCGATTGTTTTATCTCTAACGTTGTTTGTAACACATAGTTTTCTAGGGCGGCTCGTTGGACCTTCTCCAACCCCTTGTCTCGCCGGGGGACCATCGTGTTAGCTCTGTTTAGAGGCCCACGCAGACACCAGGACGATGATCAGCCACTCCTAACATGAAGATCAGACGCTGTTTTGAGCCGCACCATCATGGTGAACAGACGCTCGGGTTGGCGTAGCATTTCCTCTACCGCCGGAGTATGGTTTACGCGCCAACGATCGTGTCGTACCTTCTCATTTAGCTACTGTTGGATGACAACATTGCCCAGGCAACACCAACCAGTTGTATCCATGGTTTAACCGGCAGTCTAGTATAATCATATGACTCGTGGAGGTGTAAGATAGTAACTTGTGAGGGCCGGAACTATGTTTGACGCTCCTTCCAGACAGTCTTCGTTGTTGCACGTCGAACAAAGTGTGCGAGAAAAACACGTTTTCGCTGTGCCTCTGATTCTTATGTTTGGATACAAACATACATTTCCCGCGCTGTATGTTTGCACAAATTTGTGAACATTGTTCTACACAGTAAAAAAAAATTACATTACTTTAAATGCACATAAATGGAGCATTGGAAACCATGTAATATTCCTTGTGGCATTATATTCACATGCAATGTAAATGAATATGTTGTGAATTTGCACGCATATTTATATTCGAAGCTTTAAGTTTATATCAATTAACGTACAAATTTACATGACTAAAAACGATTCTGTATTGTGCATTATTAACGGTGTGAAATTGTATATATTTTTCACTTTATGTGCCAGAAACCGTTATGTGCTTTCATTTGTATTAGTTGTAAATTTTGTTTTTTGGTACTGTGTAGCTAATGTTTTCTTCTGATCAAGTAACAATCTAGTGTGCTAGGTTCTAAGTTTTGGCTGTGCAAGCGGCGTTGCATTTCGAATCATTTGTAGGTACCATGATGTGTAGAACATCATGATTTGTAGTACTACCTATGTTTTATTATGACTTTCTCAAGCGAGCCGCAGTATTTTGGGTAGTCAATGATTTTTTTATTGCACCTATGTTGCAAGGCTGCATGCAAAACGAGGCGTGATATGTTGATTAATGTAATAATATTTGTACAAGAAAATATACTTAAATGCTGTATATAAACTGTATTATTCTGGTTCATCTGTTCTTTATAGTTGAGGCCGTTGGGTTGGCTCAAGTTTTTTTTTCTATTTATTCGGCGTGCAGTTAAACCGAATCAAGCGCTAAAACTCATTATTCCGAGTAAATATCATTCAAAGTTTGACCACCTCGTATGCTTTCTGCAAGCAGCTGAAGAGAATTTTTGTTTTACTGTCGTTATGAACTGTTTAAATGATTTCAAATTATAATTTAAATTCAAGTTATGTAACAGCAATACATTCAGCCAATACGCAGGACAAAAGGCCGAGTTCAATATAGTTGGACTCGATTATCCAGAGACTCGATTATCCGGAGGCCCGATTATCCGGAGGCCCGATTATCCGGAGGCCCGATTATCCGGGGCTCGATTTTCCGGAGAAATTGGCTCGATTATCCGGAGTATTTTTTTCCTCTGTATGTCTATAATGTACTTTTGTCTTTTCGAGATTTTCGGGATTGTTCAAAATTGTAACAACAATGTCCCGTTCTGTTCAGGTAGTTTGTTTCCAGCACTTTTCTCGTCGTTCCTTCAACCAATTCTTACTCAACAACCTCCAAAAGCAAGCATAATGTTTTTAGTTGCCGATGAGGACAACCACTATTGGTCAACCGGTTTCGAATTTATGGCCGGAACATATTTCTGTAATATAATGGCCATGATCAATGCAGTACTTGGAACCACAAACTGGCCTGTTTCGGTGTTGTTCCGGATACTCCTGGATTATTGAACCAAAACTCATCAAGCGAAATCAATAACGATTTGAAATCCGTAAAGTAGCCCATTAGTGGCCATATCGAGCGTCTAGGTGGTTATAGGTCACTTGAGAAATAGAAAAAAAAATCATGAGTGTTGTCAAAATTTAACAGGGTCTGTATATGTAACACCTCAATTCTTCTTAATATATAAGATAATAAAACAGATAAATACCTCAACCAAATCAAATTCTATAATATTTTCTGAAAAATATTTCCTTTAATCTCTCGAAGCAAAAGCTGTCTTTTTAATAGTAGTTTTGATTTATTTTATTTGGCTTTTACATCTTCGAGATAATCAATTTAACATAATTTATTATTACGTATATATGTATAACAATCGCCGAAAAACAGTCTAATGACAATTTTTAATTTATTTCGACGGCACATGTATTGTGTACAACATGCTATAATAGAAAACTCACTGTTCAAAATGAGAGATATAAAAATTAAAAATGGCTCGATTAACCGGAGGATTCGATTGTCCGGAGCGAAATGTTTTTCAAAACTCCGGGTAATCGAGTCCGACCTGTATTTAGAAATTGAAAAGAATTCATACCAAAATTCACAACCTAATTTTTGATATTACATCCCTTTTACATCAGGTCGGCGTTGAGCCTACCCGAACTAAGAACCAAAATAATTATTTCAAGTAAAGCATTCAAAGTTTAACCACTCCGTACCTATGTTTTCTGAAAGCTGCTACTGAGAATTTATGTTATTATTTCATTATGAACTGTTCAAATGATTTCGTTTTTTCTTGAAAGATAGATTATCAATTCTGATTTCCGCCAGGGTTAAAACCTCAATTTAACCCTTTCCCGGCGGAGGAAAAACAATTTTTACCACAAAAAATGAACTCCAAACTCTTATTAGTCATCAAATATATGCACAATTGACACAAATTGGATTGCAATTTAAAGATCAATCTCTTCTCTAACCATACTGAATAGTTTCTTCGTGCAAATTTCCAAGTATAATTGTTAAAATCAAATCAAAGTTTGAATGTCAGGTAATGCCATATGGCATCGCCCGCCGAGAATGGGTTGAAAAAATGGCGCTCGGTTCGGTCTGGTCTAGGGTTTGCAATATTCCCGAGAATAGATTTCCCGGGAAACGGGAATGAAAAATCTCATTTCCCGGGAATTCCCGGGAACCGGGAAAGGAAAAATTCTTAGCAAAAATGAGTTTTCAAATAAAGTTTATTAATAAAAAGTTTCAAACAATCGTTTACAATTTAATTATCAATTGAAAAACAAAATTTATTCAAGTTCACTCCAGAAATTCATGAACAATCGTCGATCAATCGCCTCAGTTCCGCTGACAATTTTTAGTTAGGCCAAAATAATGTGTTATTTTTGACAAATAAATTAAGCAAATAACTTGATATTACACGGCAAGCAAATATTGCAATATTGTATGGAAAAATTTTCCGAGGAGCTCGGGAATCCCGGGATCCCGGAAATCAATATTCCTATTCCCGGGACAGTGAACAGTGAACTACGATGGAAATCGCGCGCTCGTTCAACAAAAATATAGGATTTTTACATGGTGTGCACATGTGGGCATGTTTTGCGGAAGACTGCTTCCAGGTGGTCACCATTTGATGTTTCTTAAACACTTTAAATTTGACTGTTACGTTTTTGGAAGGATTAAATACTATAGAATCTAGGAAAAATATTGACATTATTGGAACATGAATTTAAAGATTTAGATTAGTTGTGCGCTTGCATGAGACCTCTGCCCCCGACGATCATGCGGTCGAGCCGCTTTCTTTTGGCACGGAGTAAAGTATCGGCCTTCCGAGTTTAGCAAAGCGTGGTTTTGGCCATTCAAGAATTGCCGATTGGAATTCGACTATTTGTCCAAAGCACGGTTTTACATCTAAAGACAACAACATCTGTTATGGCAAGTAGTTAAAAGCCTATGATGCTGCAACCGCAAGCTAACTTGCATGCAATGTTTTGGCTATATATGTATCACCCTCATTGGCTTAAAAAGTTTTACCTGCCGTACAGTGGTATTAAATGGTAGATAGTTATAGATTACAGTTGTTTTGTTTTTTTTTTTTTTTTAATTATATCAGGCGGATACATCCAAAATAAAAAGCCATTTACTAAGCTTTAGTTAAATTTGTTTAAACAAGAAAAATTAGTTAGTAGGTCTGGCTATTTTGGAAGTATACGAGTTTGGTCGTACGTTGTATTACACAGTGCAACAAAAATTGACTTTTTTTGCCTTGGTATCTATATATAATTTTTTTGTGTATTTTTATGCAAAACTGAATTTCCCCGAGTTTGAACATATTTCAACTTAAGGGGCAACAATGGCGCCATTTTGAATTTTTGAGAAGCCGGTAATTTTTGTGGTTTTTTCGTAGCTATTTTGTTTTGAGGCCAAATATCAAAATTCTAAGAGTTTGTCCACATATTAGCATCTTTTTACCCATCTTTTGAAAAAACAGATCTTAAATCGGACAAAAACTGAGCTCAAAACGGTGATTCTACGAAACCGGGTTTGGCATAGTTTTAGTATATTTTTCACAGAGCAAAATAATATCGATTATTCTTGAGCATTAATGGTAATTCGCTAATATCCTAAAGTGGTAGTCAAATTATATCTTATTTTCAGTAAAAAAGTCTCAGAAATCGAATGGTAGGTGTCTGATCTACGTAAAATGTCAGCAGATAAACCTATTTTAGTATTGTAGGGGAATTGGGGCAAAATCGACATTTTGCTGACATTTCACGTTGATCAGACACCTACCATTCGATTTCTGAGACTTTTTTACTCAAAATAGGATATAATTTGACTACCACTTTAGAATATTAAAGTGATATTAATTAATACTCAGAAATAATCGATATTCTTTTGCTTTGTGAAATATACTAAAACTATGCCAAAACCGGTTTCGTAGATCACCATTTTGAGCTCAGTTTTTGTCCGATTTAAGATCTGTTTTTTTTCAAAAGATGGGTAAAAGGATGCTAATATGTGGAGAAGCTCTTAGAATTTTGATATTTGGCCTCAAAACAAAATGGCGTCAAAAAAAACAACAAAAATTAACGGTTTCTCAAAAATTCAAAATGGCACCATTGTTGCCCCTTAAATTGAAATATGTTCAAACTCAGGGAAATTTATTTTCGCATCAAACTTCATCAGAAAATCATACATAGGAGCCAAGGCAAAAAAATTGTTGCACTGTGTTATCAATATTTTTCCAGATATGGGCTATAATCATATTGCCATTACATATTTGTTTAAATTATGTACCTAGTACATTTGGTGACACTGAAAATTGATGTCCTAAGATCAATTTCTCTGAGACTTCTTGGTGTTAAGTAGAACAACAATATTTTTGATAATTAGCTATGCAATACACGACTTCGAATGCTGATGTTGCGTGAAAAGTTTATCAATTCGTATAGATGTAAAACAGTTTGGTCATCTGACTGGGAGTGAACCGTCCTTTTGTATATAATCAAAATATAACGTTTTTTTGCTGGTCTACCTGTATTTCCGTTCTGGTCAAATAAACTCTGTCACTCTGTTTATAAAGTGTTCAACGCTACTTGCACTCAGGCACCTATCTTGAATCGCTAGTAGGTATCTATGTTCGGGGAAGCCGACAGCAGGTTACTGCTAAATTCAATTGAAATTGAGCTGATCGCAAACGCATGCGAGTACAGTAATACTAAACGAAACATAACAGCACATGCATATAGTAGCGTCGCAAAATCCGTCAGTAAATCGTCATCGTCGCGATCGCCGGTTGCGGCTAGAATACGCCGTCGTTACCTGATACAAGCCGGCGTACATTGCGTGTCGCCAAGCGCAGGAAGTACAACAGGAAAGCAGCGTATGGAAATTAAGCGTGCGTTTCATTAGACGTTTTTTGTGTACTATTTAGCATTATTATTTGCGTGCACTTGTATCGGTGAGCAAGCGGCTATTTCGAAATTGAAACGAAATAAATATAAACTATGTAAAACAGTATTGCAAGTGCAACAAGCGTGGAGCAAAAGGGGAAGACCACATTTTTCTTGGTTGAGGAATCGGAAAAGTATTGTATTCGATTCTGTTACTTTCGTACATTACGATCTAGGAGCATATTATAACCAAAATCATAAAAGTCACACAGATACTAATTGGATAAGTGTTTTCATTCTTTTGGTGTAAAAATTAGTGCCCTATGAATTCTCAATTAGCACCCACAAATGCACATGGATATGAATCATACACGTGACCTACCTTTCTGTATAATAGGGATTTTATTCCGGTAGCGAATAACATTGCTTTTGTTATCATTCAAATGTGTGCCTCATTCGGTTAACACTTATCCGTTTAAACGATTCAAATACTAGACCGCTGTAGATATAACAAAGTATCACATAATACTATTCCACCTAGAAGGGTGTAAACAGTTTCTGATATAGTCATGTTGATACGTGGCTATAATTTTATTATAGCTAATCATTAACTTATATATTCTTAGTTTCTAGTCTAGGTGAATTAGTTCAACGTTTAAAACTGTTCCATAGTAATTATTCTAATGCATGTAATATAAACATTTTGTACACAACTTTAAAGTAAAAAGGCATTCGAATAATATTCAGTTCGACGTTTAAACAACGTACTCTACGCTTTTTAAAATGGTGCAAAGGGAGACATACAGAATTAGACAGAATAGTTTCGATATTTTACTATGATAGGTCTACTTTTCCTTGTGATTTCCTGCTCTAGATGGATAATAATACCTTTCTCCCAATAAAAAAGGTAAATATTTATTTCTACATCACTTAGTGAATGCTGATAGAAAAGAATGAATACGAATAATAAAATAATAACAAACGTGCAAAAAGTGAACAGCATGAGCAACTTTTAGCTTTCTGCTGCTTTCGTAGAGCCAGCAATAGTGTGGGCAAAGCAATTTGAAATTTATGCTCCGGTCGAAAGCAGGTGAATCCGCAGGGTTTCGGCGGCTACAGACTGACTCATTTCACTCCGGTGCGCTCGTGCTAGGAGGTTTGAGAGTTGCTACGGGTCAGTTTGGTTTGTTGTTTTGCCTCAATAGAGAGATTCCTTCTTTTCCGGAGCGGGTGTACCTACTTAGTTTGTGCGCGTTTATTGTGCGAGGGTCTCCGTTGGTTGGTTGGCTATTGCAGTTTGATTTTGGGGTCTGAACAGTGCACAAGTGTTGGATTTTTTTGCTTTTCGAGTTATACATCGCGTGTGAAGTATATGATAGTGTTTTACAAATCGTGTGCGTCAACCGTTGTCCATTCATTGTCTGCTCGCCTTTGCCGTTTATAATTTGCGCTGAACAAACAATTGATAAGGATTCCCCATGCACTGCCGTATACGTTGCACGCGAAAGGTTGTGTGAGACAGTCGGCATTTGTCTACCGTGGCTACCGTGCAGCGGTGGGTGTAATGTTTTTTTGAAGTCTGGAAATCAATTAGCTTTCCAAAACCGAAATTGGTTACGTAGTACGCGTTGAATGGACGAGGTGCGTTCTCGTAAAGTGATCGCATCATTAGCCTATTTAATAAGCTGTGAGGAGAAGAAAACCTGCAAGAAAAAGATTCACAAAGACGTTTATTAGCAACAAATATAGCTAACTACCTAATTGAGTGTCAGTGAAGTGCGAAGTGAATTTAACCAGCCATGTCTGGATGATTCACGCTGCTCAGACAGTTTGAGTTTGTTATTTATAAGAAAAATACTTTGGTTAATATTCAGTTGCTTCCGAAAGTGGAGTGGATGTTCAAAATGTTGTTTGCATTGGTTGCATTGCATTGGTTGTCTTATCATTACAAATATTGAGTGTCGCTTTATAAATAATGTTCACGTTTGAGAACGGCTTCGAGTATTTTTCATAACGCAACTACCTAATTACTTTTAGGCATAATGTTTTTCACACCAGTATTTTATTATTTTTGTGTATGTCGTTATGCAATTTTTGAAGAAAATGACCTGCGCTTACTCGAGAGAAGGATTCCTACTTCAGCTAATCGAGTTTCCACGTCTTCTAAAGCATTGTCATTGCATGTTAGCTCGTGACATTCGAAAATTCAAATTTTTGTTTAATAATTCCGCTCATATAGTTCATATGATATATGTAGTTATTAATAGTTCTATAGGGAACAATAACAGGTAGTTATTGAAAGTTTATAGAATTTTCAAAAACCACGTGTTTACACGTAACAATAATATTCAAGGAAATTCACCTGAACGTGAAAATGCAAAGTATGCTATGTTTTTTCCAACATAAACAATAATCAACATGGTATATACATGAACTTACATTTAAGTATTTTTGTTCCATGTTCCATGTTCTTACAAGTTTCTGCAATTTTCCGCAAGAAATGTTAACTGCTCTGTATGTAGAGCACATGAACATTTCAATTGGTGGTAATATAGCCGTGGGATTGAGCAATAGGTACTTAGTGGCTTCAGCAAAGTGTTTTGTTATATTATTTTGGAAAACTATGCTAAAGACGGTGGTAAACAAAATTGATTTTTCGAGAAAATATATTTTTTAACCCACTTGCAGTGGGATTTATCACAGAACAGGTAATGTAAACGGAAGTGTCCTTTTTTACTCTAAAATGTAGTCTCATTGCTCTAAAATGTAACGTTCGCGAGAAAATAACTTTTGCCCATTTTTTTCATTTCTGGACTAAAATGCGGAGTAGGTTGAATTACTTTTCTAAGTATAACTTTTCAATTTAATAAAAAATCTTTATTTCCTACATTCCCATTAGTAAAACAATAAGATATAGAGTGAAATTAATACTCTTAAACAGTGTTTAAACATTCACTTGTAAACTTTTGTACTGATCTTTATATGGTAAATACAATCTTTTTTTCCCAAAAACTGTCTTGTTTCACATGTAACTGCCCCAACAAGACGCATTCGGAGGCAGCGCTACCTCAAACTTCCCCTCATTGTGAAATCGCCGCCAACACCACTGTTTTCCTCCGTCTATGGTTATATTTGTTTATCGATCGATTACGATCGTTATTATTCTAAGGAAGCAGCAGCAAGCATATTCTGTTTGGTGAAAGTATTTTACATGTTACGATACATTAATATTTATCGTTCCGGATAGTGCGCCATCTGTTATAGTGGCGCTTCGTGTGCGAAACTTGAGTGAAAGGTATAATTAAAGAGTTCGTCCTGAAGTTAAAGAAAACTTAATTGTTTTATATTTTTTGGCATTTAAAAATTCTCTTGTTATCAAATTATTTTTTGATTATAGTGTGCTGATATATGTGTTGTTTTAGAAATTTAAAATTATTTTATTTTCATAGAAGTTGTAGACGTTCTATTGAACCAAATTAGAATTTTTCAACTCTGTGCAGAATTTTAGTTATTTTCAATATAAATAACATATTTCTTCAAATAATAACCGAAACAGCCACTTCATATTAATATTTTCCTGTTTGTCGAACCACGCGAATTTTTTTTTTTTGTAATCTTCATATTTGCCATCCATTGGTTGCTTGGACTAAAACTTAGTTATGCAACGATATCGCAAATAATGAGGTTCAATATTTAAACAATACTATTTAAGCAAACGATCAAAAATTGGCTATCCAAATTCAACTCTAAATTATAGTTACTGTGGAAATATTTATATTCCGTAAAGTGTTTGATACTTTTTCCGATGATTCTAGGGTGGATTTGGAAAAACATTTCGGAAATGTGGCGATTGTAGAACCAGCTGTTCTTTTAACACCTTTATTCTTTTTTTTTAATCCTCACGGTAGTCACGGTACACCAGATTCTTTTTATGCACGGTTTCTCAAAATAACACGGGTCGTTTCCGTGAAAAAAAAAATGAATCGAATATAACACGGTTTTATTTCTCACGGTTTCTCGAAAAAACTCATTTTCTGAATGGTTTCTCAAAATTACACTTTTAGGCCTTTTTTATACGGGACGCATCCTTCCTGCAAAGAGGGATCGGATGTAAAACGTAAAAAAAACACGATTTCTCGAAATAACACATATTTTTGCACGGTTTCTCAGAATAACTCGTGTTTTTCACTCGTGCAAAAAAAAAGAATCGGATGTACAGTAATTACTTTTTCGATGCGTCTGTAAATTCTAGATAACAGATTTTAAAAACTTAAAAACGGCAAACAAATCTGAAAATGTATTTAAAACGTTGTAGTTCTGAAAGATAGAGCGATATTTACCAAGCCATAAATTTCAGTGGGAGTGGGATATGTGAATTAGTACATTGGTTTATAAAATGTTCACGCAACAGTCAAACCACATCAATGTTTTGCGAAATTAGTGATATCGACCAGTTTAAAACAGTTTCAAGGCCAAATATCTCCATACATTGTCTGTACGATCGGTTTAATTGCTTAATGCAGACATCATAATGATGAACGGAATTATTCCAAAATCATTGGATGGCAATGCCAACTAATTGACATCGCATTCGGGCTAATTCATTTCCAGCAGTCGCAGTGCAAATATTTTTATTTAGATTCTGCCTATCAGTGTTGAGAAGTCACCATTTGTGATTGGACACACATACTCATTATTTACTAATATTTATCATAAATACTTAAGCTACTAACAAATCCTTCTCCTAAAAAAAAGGATTCTGCCTACTGACACGTATGGTTGTGTATTGTCTACATAACAAATAATGGTACTACGACAGAAGACGAAACGAGCAACTCAAAACAAGGGTGTTAGGGAACGCGAGTGAAACTTGGCTGGTAACAGCTGAGTCACGAACGACTCGAGCAGTTAACTCAGACGAGCTAATCGTATGAAATCCAGCCTACTCGCCATCTGGAATACAAAAATTGGTCAGGCGAGTAACTCGCCGCTCGTCTCGTCTTGTCTAGTAGGTTCCTATGTTTGCTTCAACAGCAGCGTTGCCAGTTCAAGTTAAAGAAATCAGGATAAATGTGATAGTCCCTTCGTGGGACGAAAGATCATTATTTCGGATAAAATTCTTGAAGAAATCAACATTTGAATTTGACAAAATTGCTAAATTTTGTGCAAAACTTGAAATGATGACCTTTTGGCGGGAAAGAGAAAATAAATTTATGAAAAATCTGGAATATTGGACAGCAAATCTATTTGGTGAAAAAGGTGGTCGTGAGGAAGGATTGTTTTCTATCGAAGGCTCTGCATCTCCAATACTGCGGCGAAAAGGAAGGGTTTGCGAAGGTGACGGAATCAAACAACGTTGCGCTCGATCATTACGAAGAGCAAACACAACGAGTCTATGCGATCGGACCGCGCTGAGACTATTCCCCACCAGAAGCATTGAAGAGCTTAAATATTTGTCTGATACCAATAACGATTTTTTTCAAGAAAGATTCTTTAAAAAGTATACATTGTGTAGTGATCAAATTTAGAGGTTATATACATTTTTAGTTTACAAAAATTCGAAAAAAAATTCTCGCATTATCTTAAAGTACAACTTCTTGGGGACAATCTCTCAAATTTTTCAGAGCGATCTGAGCAATAGGGAGAAAGTCACGCGATTAGAAGCACGCCTCGTCACGGCCGCATAAGCTAAACTTGAAACTTTGTACGTGTTTAACTCGTGTTTCTGAAAAAATGACTTCGCCGTGTTTACGATTGCGGTCAAACTACTGAACTAATTTTCTGCATTTTTTTTCAAATGCTCGTTATTGAATTTCGCGGTCGTTAAACGATCGATTTTTGATACACGAAATTTAACTTTGCCGAAAAAAATTCACCAGTGTGTAGGAGAGTGTTTTTCACTGCGCGAACATCTACTCTCACACTGGTGGGCAAAGCAACGCACTTGTCTGAAGAGAGCAGCGCATCGTGTGTATCTGAGTAGTTTGCAAAATAGCACCGCGGTAGAATCTGAAATATCATTCCAGAGAGATAATAAACTATAATGATTTTTCTATGCATTCACAGTAGAGTGATTCACCACACTTGTTTCACTCAGTTGTGGTTAGGGTTTGCAATATTCCCGGGAATCGATTTCCCGGGAAACGGGAATAAAAAATCGAATTTCCCGGGAATTCCCGGGCCCGGGAACTGACAAATTCTTTAGCAAAATGACATTTTCAATGAAGTTCATCAGTAAAAGGTAAGGCGTCGTACACAAATTACGAAGGGGGGGGGGGGCTTGAGTCTGCGTTACTTATTGTTACGTAGGGGGGAGGGGGGTAGTAGAGACAGTTACGTAACTGTGATGTTTGTTCGAAATTGAAAATTTCGGAGGGAGGTCAGGCTGTTCAGCGTTACGTAATTTTAGGGGGGGGGGGGTTATATCGAACGTTACCCATCGTTACATAGGGGGTGGGGAAGGTGGTCTGAAATCTAGATTTTTACCGTTACGTAATTTGTGTACGACGCCTAACAAAAATTGTTTAAAATTTCATTCTCAATCCGCATGAAAAACAAAAAAAAACAAATGAAATACAAAACATTTTTAAGTTAACATAAAAAATTCGTGATCGATTTTTGTAGCATAAATTTGCAGAAGAGGAGAATTAAGGGTATTGATGTCGTCAAACAATCGCTTCAGATCCGCTGACAATTTTCCGTTAAGCTCAAAAATTTTATTTCCTTCTGTAAAACTTTGCTCAAGTCTGCTGAATCACCGCTGTTTGAATGAATGGATACGTTGCGGCTGCGGCAATTTGACAGTTAGCCCATACATTTTCTGTCAAATTAACGTCAACGCAACGCAAACGTATCCATTGTGTTTGGGCTTTTAGGCAGGCATTGGTCGCGAAAAATATTTGCTATATTCGGTACGTACTTTTTGGGCAAAATGTTTTTTACACTACAGTAAATATTTACTGTTTACTTGAGCGGTAGCAAACCTATTCGCTATTTTTTTTTCATTTAAATATATTTGCTGTGCCATTGTGATTCATTTTAAATAAACTGCGTCTCAAATCTAGTTTTCATTGACAGAACAACATTTCAAACCCTTTTGGAGTTTATATCATTATTGATAAGAACGTAAGATTCCAAGGAAGATTTTTGGTAAATTAACTACGTTATTTCGCCGTTTGGTGGTTTTCTGTGACAAGACAAACTGGAAGGAATCGATAGAATACTAAATAATCAGTTCAATACGACTCAAAATGAGTAAGTCTTAAAGCATTTGAAGGCTAACTAATTAACCTGCAAAGATGATTTTTACGTTTAAATACTATACTGACTTTGAGTTTTATTAAATGATTTACTTCAGGTCGCACCAGTCTGACGTATTTAATTTTATTGCAATAATGCATAAAAAACTATAGTGAATCATATAAAATTTTTCGCTGAACTCGGGAATCCCGGGATCCCGGGATCCCGGGAATCAATATTTCTGTTCCCGGGATCTGGGAATCCCGGGAAAAGCTGTTTCCCGGGAAATCGTTCCCGGGATTGCTAACCCTAGTTGTGGTGAAAGTAGAAAGTGTAAAATTTTTCTGCGAGCGGTAGGAACATAGCACAAAGCAGAATAAACGCTGGTTAAGAAGTGAACGGTGAATATTCACTCTGCTCTGTCCACATATTAAGGAGAATAACAAGCCTGTTTATAACTACAAATAAGGTTTACTTTATACATTATGACCAAATTAGGTTACTAGTTAATAAATCTTTTTCAAATTCCATAACTTATTTATTACTTTGAACATTCTAGCAGATTGGTTTTTATCGATTGATGTTTATTCAAAGATTGCTTTGTGATGAATAGTATTTTAAATATTCGTAAAACAGCCAGAAATTCAGTGCTTTCGTTTCTGTTAATGAGACTATCGATATTTATTAAAATTAAGAGTTTGAGTAAATTAGGTTACTAGCTATAAAACCTTTTACAAATTTCATAGCCTATTTATTAAGCAAAGTAAAAATAGGCATAAACTGCTGAAAATAGGTTCCGTATCCCACCTGGAGAAGTTTAAACTGGGTCCCTCCGCCTATTTTGTTTTGAAATATTTTGTAGAATCTGTGGGGATCTGCGGGATCTCCGAGAATTAACCCATGGTTAAAAGTCCTTTGACATCAAATGATCTAGTTCAACTAAGGTTCGAACCAATGATCACTCGTCAAGGTGAACTCTGTTACCTTGCGACTACGCTGCTCTCAAGCTATAAATGTTTGCAACAGATAAACCTTACATACAGACGTTTAAAAAGCATCTAATGGTATATGTGATTTTTCTACACGCTATGTAGATAGATGCTAATTTTCGTAGAGAATATAGTTATTCTTGAAGAGGGTGGAAAATTTTCAAATATTCAAAGAGTCACATATAAACGAAATAAGAGTTATCAACACTGATAGCAGGTCTATCAAATAAGATTTTTTTCACGAGTAAATCATTGTTGTAATTTTTATAGGATCGCATATATTTTCACTGTTATCTTATCAAAGTCTACAAACCTCCAGTGTCGCTGAGTGCATCATTATAGACACATTATAGTTTTCATAAAACACCTGCAAAGTTCTGAGTTGTGTCGATTTCAAGGCAAATGCTGTTAGTCTTTTCTTTTCTCATAATTTTTCCCTAAATTGTCAAATGGTGAAAACACTTATTAACAGCTGAATGGTAATATAATTTCAATAAATAGGGCAGAGTTTCATCGAAGTTTGAAAACATGTACTCCAGTATTGCTACGTTACACCGATAAACAGTTTTTGCGAGCCTCATTGCAGTCCATTTTATTTATTCGCTTATCAAATTCGATAACAATCGCACGGAACATGAATCATCGATTACTTCTGTATTAGTACCAACCTGTAGAAAATGTGTCAATATTCTGCAGCACATCATTTGTTGAACTACCTACAAGTAAAGAAGTTTGCCATTACGATTGTGTCGTGTATAGTACAAAATTTTCGGATATTATCAGCCAATTAAATTCAAAACTTTGACCTGTTCTGGGTGACCACATTGTATTCACCAGCCTGAGTTTGAAACGCAGCAAAAAAAAGTGAAGCTACATTTTACGCGTGGACTTTCGATGATCATTTTGGCAGTGGCGCCGCGATAAGGTAAAAGTGAGGCTTATAAACTTCACTGAGCTCTCGAGGTTTAATTGAGAACTATCCGAATCCCGCGGTAAGGAGTTTACAGGCCAGCTACCGTCAAGTGAAGTGTAATGTGTTAGTTATAAAGCTTTTTTGATATGCAATGTTTTTCACGGTTGCCAATTGCTGGATACTTCTATTGGATTCATTAATCGTTTTGAATTTCACATTTGAAATATCAAATATTGTTTCAATTCAGCCAAAATACCAATTCATTTGCCATGTTGTCTTAATTCCGAGACAAAATTTTTCGTTTGAATAAAGATAGACGTGGGATGAAAACACTCCATGTTTTGGTATTGCACTTTCATCGCGGCGATGGCAGCGGCTCATCACTAAAACGGTCGGATGATAAACTGGTGACTACGAAGCAGCTCTTTCTCATACGTATAATAGTGAAGACGAGAGAAATTACGTTCACTTTGAGGGTTACCGTGGGGTGGGAAAATGGACACTAATTTTGATACGGACGGCCACGTTTTCTATTTATTATGGACTATGGACTTATTGTTCAGCGTGGTGTGTAAAATTCATTTCATTTGTACGTTTGAGACGCTAGCGTGAAAACCGGGAGCTGTTTTTCGATGCTTTAGCAGATCCGCGGTGTTTTTTTCAGCTGAGTTTGAATTTTTGTTTGTATATATAATAAATGATATATGTGAAGAAAAAAAAAGATATATCACATAATTAAAATATATATATTTTTTTAAATTTTTCATCACCTGAAGTCTAAGTTTCTCTGGCTATCATGAACATATACGCATGACTTAAAGTATAATATAAGAAAACCGCTGTGTCCGAAGAAAAATTATGCGATTTCTATTAATGAAATTAAATTGATGCTAAAATATAACAAAATTGTCCATTCAATTTAGAAATTAAATCGATATCGAATTACTTTTTTACTGATTTTATTTGATTATTAGCAGCACAGTACACAGCTGAGTTTCCTGAAGTAATTTTTAAGTATCTTTTCAATTAATTAACGTATATGCTTCTAATTAAATGATAACTATTGATTGTAAATTTTCGGGTTCACTACTGGAATCAGCTTGCCTCTTTAATTACAGTTCCTGCTTGCTGTTTACACTCTGTGTGTACCATGAATTTATTTAAATTCATATCGGCTTCGCGAAATTATTACCATGTGAATTTTCTCGGCGTTTTTCCCAGCGAACCGTTGCACGCACGAGTAAAATCAAGGTCCGGTTGTGTATAACTAGCACAGATCGGTTTGTTGCAAGTATGTTTAATTGCTCTAAGAATTGATGTGTACCTGATATTTAAATTCGAGTTAAACTGGCTATGAATTAATATCGGTGACATTTGAAAAGAACGGTTACATTATCTTGCTTAAAGTCAAATATTGGGTCCAATTGAACATAAAAATTAAAAAAAAAACTAAGGTTGTTTTATTCAATTCAGTTAATAGTGATGATTAGTATAATCATAAATCGCAATCGAGAACGACTGGGTGTAATCGGAGCATTATTAATAAACTAAAAGATAATATACACCGGATTTTTTCTCGCAACGAATAGTTGGACCTCTAAAAAAAAGGTTAATCAACAGATATATTGGTTGTTTGTCGGCAACACAGTTGTGTGAAACTTCATTCACGTTTTAGTTCAACTTTCATGATGGAGTTATAATTTAGTATGAAAAATTAATCTACATTGTGTGAGAACAGTAAACGGTAGGTGAACATAAGCGAAACAAACAAATGGAGGGAACTCTCAATTCAACAGTACAAAACCTTTCGTTTTCCCATAAAAAAAACGGCCAGGTAAGCGAACTAGTATCAAACTTCCAAAAAGCTAGCTTTATGTTTAGTTTACGTGGGTCAAGGTGTGAGAAAAATATGCGGATGTTAATGTCGTTTCATGTTATTTTTGGTTGCATAGAAAACTACCTGAGAACGAGTTGTGAGCAAGATGAAAATACGACGTCAAATAAAATACTTTAGTTTTGATTTAATGATTGATTCAATGATTGGTTGAAAGCTATGAAAGCTACCAAAAAATGAAAGGGTTGGGAAACAAAAAGACTTGTGTATAGTTCAACAATCTGGTTAAAATCTTCATCATTTGGTAATACAAATATAATAAGTTCACTGCCATTATTTTAAACTTTGTTGACTTCTTGAATGTAATTTTTATTGATTTTTTTTTGTTAAAGAAATAATACTTAACAAGCTTTTAAAGTTAGAAAAGAACGAATATATACAATGTCTATCAAAGGAAAATTCATATGAATATCGCAAAAAACGTGGAATTTAGTCAAATTTTACAAAAACACGTTTAACATTGAAATTTTTAAGAGATAGAAGTTTCGTATTTTCTACAAAGTTTAATAACTTTGTAAAAAACTGCACAGCTCTAGTGAGTAGGAAAAATCAACAACGATACTGATCACGACTGATTCTCTACCTGTCAATTACGTTTTTCTTCGAATTTTGGAGATTTGGGAAAAAATTGAAACAAAATTAATTTGCTAAATGTGCGGTTTTTAAAACAATGTAACCACTTGGCAGTGATGTCGTTTTAATTGTAATTTTATTTATTGGTCCTTCTCCACAAGCCGGATTACAGTAAAGTTCATCGTTCAAAAATGCATATTTATTCATTTATTTTTCCCATGTATCCACAACCTTCAAGTTCAAGTAAGTCAACATTATTCTACAATCAGCCGAAGCTATACCATTTCTGGTTTGAAAGTGTTTCAGCCGAGTACAAATTACAGTTCATATTTTGTGTTGGTCGTTAATATTTGTTTTCGTGAAACTTTAGCATATCAAAAGTCGTGTCATTGAAACTAACTGCCATAATGGCTATACGGTACAATTAGGGCATAGTTGTTAATAAAAACAAAAATCGTTTTCATTTCCCCGATGTTTGCTGTGAATAAAGCGTGAAACCATCGGAATGTGTTCTTGTGATTGTGTACACTAACCGCTACTGCATTTGCGGATGACTTGTTAAAGCGTTTTCATAAATTATCAGCGATCACTTTTGTGAAATATTATTTTTGTATGATAAATTGAAGTATATTCGTTATGCTACACATAGGAAATGTATGTCGTTTGTTCGTTATAAAAACTGTTTGTTTTATTCTCAATTCCAGATAACCTTCATTTTGGTCTAGCTATCGTATACACACTGCGTTCATAGATTGATTTGGACCTCAACGGCAGTAATGTAGATCGAAGAAACGCGAGCGATCCATTATTTTTCATTGTCCAACTCGAACCTAGTGTAGTGGCACTTTTATTTTGCAAAAAATACTAGAACAGATTACAGTATTAAAAAACAGAGCTGGTGAAATTTTCATACATTAGTTCATCCGTAATGAGCGTTGGAAAATTGTAACATACAGTTCAACAAGATTTCCGTGTAATACATTGGAGCAAAAATGTCCACAATAGCAGATATGAGTGCTACTAGTAATAAGGACCATAGTAATAACATCAATAATGTCACCTCTAGTGTTGACTCGCAAAGTCTGGAAGTTCAAGTCACAATCAAAGATTTACCAATTACGTTTAAGGTGAGTGTAATATTTATGGAATGCAAATATTTTTGCGATAACTCCATTTTCACCATTCAAGGTTATTCTAATCATATTCGAAAATTGAGATTGAGTTCTCACAATTGGTGAAATTGGACGTGAGTGCTCTAGTTTATGTATCTATTCATTTCTGAGAACTGCACTTTTTGAATTCCGTTGTTTGAATTCTTCGGTATTTTGACATAATAGGAAATTATGATAGAGTTATAGTTGTTTTGAAATTTGAACCAGCCAATCTTAAGGACAATAGCAATGCGTTATTGCAAGGGTGTTGTTATCTAGTGAATAAGTTGTTTTCAATTCAGTGCATACTTGTACTTATACGACATATTTTTGTGTATCAAGTTTGCGGTAAAAAAATCAAATCAAATCAATTTTTTTTGCTAACTCATGGGTTACTTTTATTGATGATGCATGAGTAGTTTCGTCAGTGCGATTAATGGTAAACCCATGAAAAAATTGGCAATTATTGTCCATTTTTTTACCGCAAACGTTAATGTTGAAAACCTAAATTAATCCACCTAGCGGTCAGACCCAGCCTTTCTCATTCAAACTTTTATATGTAAAAATAGATATACATGAACGCTTCAATCCAATAAATAAAACTACCGAACCGATCGACGTGAAAATGTGTATGTAGGGGTTTTTGGTCCCCATAAAGGTTCCTATGATAGTTTGAGACCCCTCCCTCTTCTGGAAAGGAGGGGTCCAATACAAATGAAACATACATTTCTGCACAACTCAAGAACAAACCAAGCAAATGAAACCGAATTTGGCATGTGGATGTTTTAAAGGGTAATAAATATGTCCAGAATGGTTCGACGCCCCTCCCTCTTATGGAAGCACATGTTTCTGCACAAATTTCTGCACAAATTTCTGCACATCTCGCGAACTAATCTACTAAATGGAACCATATTTGGCAGGTGAATGATTTTAGTGGTAACTAATACCTCAGACTTCAGGCAACATTTTGGATATTGTTTTTGGCACATTTTGCATGTGTAGGATAAGTACAACGATACACCGTGCCCCATTGCTGAGTCGAGAAAATTTCCAGTTCAAAAAGATCCTCGACATAAATATATCAATCAAAGCAGGTATAGTTTTAAATAGTCTTTGAATTTCTTTTCTTTCCATAACTTTTGAGCCACATATCAAATTGTTATGAAGTTTGTTATTTGTAAGTTTGAGAGATGACTCGTTCGTATGACACTAGTTATGTTCAAATAAGTCATGTGAAATAATAGACTTTCATTGTTTTATTAACATCTCTGAGAAAAGTGAGTGCGAAAGAAAGGTGCACATACACACGTACACACCCACACACAAACATATACACCTATACATGCATATATGCAGAAAATGCTCGATTCGTCGAACTGAGTTGAGTAGTATATGACATTCGGCCATTTCAATCATTTTTCTACCTTTTAATTAGCCAGTGATCGTTAGGAGAAAATCAATATGTTTACTTTCATTATGTGATTCCACATTTTTATGAACAACGGACACAGTTACAATCCGATTGCAATGAAATTCAATAGCAACCTATGGGGCAACTAGACCTTTTATTTGACACTAATTTTGTGAAAATCGGTTCAGCCATCACTGAGAAAAATGAGTGAGTTTAAACAACCTCAGGATAACTTTTCTTTACATAACTTTTGAACCATATGTTCAATCATAACGAAATTCAAAAATTAAGGGTTCTGGGGGCAGCCCAATCATTTGAAACCAGTTTGTGTGGTTTCTGAGATATTGATGTTTGGTGATTTTTACATTTTGACACATAACCTCTAAACTAAAAATCCGATTACAATAAAATTCAATAGCAATCTATGGCGCAACTAGACCTTTCATTTGCAATTAATTTTATGAAAATCGGTCCAGCCATCTCTGAGAAAAGTGAGTGAGAAAAAAAAGTTGCACATACACACACACATACACACACACATACACACATACATACACACATACAGAAAATGCTCAGTTCGTCGAAAGGGGTCGAGTGATATATGACATTCGGCAATTGGGACCACTTTTATACCTTCGGTTTTTCCAGTGATTGCTATACCTTTCTAGGAGAATGGCAAAAAGGCTTTGTAATTCGAGTGTTTGTACCAAACCAAGGAGCGTTTCTTCCTTGTTTAACGGGAAACAGGAGCTTGATCGCTGAGCCATATAGAGTTGCTGGTGTTGGAACCCCGAATTCTATCAAATCCATGAACCACCTGATTGGGATCATATTTTTTATAATACTTGCAGTGTGCACTTCATTGACTGCTGGATGATTGAAAGTCAGTTGTAACAATATAATGACGCAAAATAGCAAACCTCGGAGCCCTCACTTTTTGTTCGAACAATTTCGTCATTTATTACACCGAGCCATGATTAGAACATACGATGGCTGCCTTTAAAGTTGTATTTCGAAACCATTTAAACAATCCCATTTTCTAAATCGGCCCAACACTACCTACATTGTCGAATCCTAGACAGAATCGTTCCGGTCTTTCACCAAAGCGTAAACTTCACTCTATTGCGTTGGTTGAAACCCGTAAAGCGTGACGACAAGGTCTTTTTTCGTTGTAACCTTCTTTCTGTACGTTACGTGATTAGGTGGCGATGACGAACAGCGAAGCTTTGGTACGTGGTTCCAGCACGTTGCTTTCGACATTCAACGGAAATTCATGGTTGACTTCCGTTCCATAATGGAAAGTGGTGAGCGAGAGGAGGCGTGTTCGCTGAGTTCTATTCGTTTGGGCTGAAATGTACCTGTTACGTGGGATGGACAGAATACTGTCTACATAATACGTAACGATGATGTTGAGCAAATCAACAGTGTTAGTGATTGATTGAGAGACGTGTTATAAATAACAAAAGTAATGTTTTGATAGAGTTTCAAAAGGTAGATATCACAGGTGAATGTTTTCGAGTAACTTGGGAGCGGCAATTGTTGCGAAGTAAAGTCAGTGCGCAGTGGTCAGACCCAAATTATTTATGTTCTTATAAGTAATACATGTATAATATTTCATTCATGTCTGACACATTGAACAATATTTTATCTAAACATTAGACGAGAATCCCGTATTCCCTTACCCGTGTTTCCATTCAACGGTGTCGTGGGTTGCAGTATTCCATTTGGTTTACCGTGTGGTATTTTCTGCTGGGATGTCCTTCATAGGTTGGTGTGCATATCGTGATCAGAATTAAGATTTAAGGCTTACAAGTGCTCTTGTCGATATTTTGGATGTAAGCAGAAGGGTACAAATACAATTTGTATACTTAAAAAGCTTGCTGTAGATTTACTATTTTAATTTTGATTAAATTTAATTAAAACAAGTTTCGATTTAAAGGAACATAAACAACTCTTTAAAACTATAGTAATCAATTATTATTTAATTTGACAAATATTAACAGTGTGTCACTATCAACACTGTTTTAACGCTTGTAGTATTCATTTGCATGTTATATGTCGTGAAATCTGCCAAGAGTAGCAGTGTTTTTTAATCTCTTACATTATAGTTTTTTTTGTTGATCTCAAACGAAATTATTAATACAGCTACTTATGGTAGATTACACGACATATAAAATGTAATTTAAGAAATCAAATTTTTTATAAACATCATATTTAGTTACTGCCATTGCAATGATTATTGACAGTTATCACTGTGCAGGTGTTTTGGTTTAATGACGTAAGTCCGATCGTTGTGTTAATTAAACAACATACCAAATGCGCCAAAATGATATCACAATTCTCTCAATCAATCACTGCATATTTGATTGATATCATAATGGGCTTAAGCTTGCGATATTACCATTTTAACTACATTTATGAAACACATAACACACAAGCAACGCACAAGTGCATTATTCATGAATAAGTTTTCTTTGAAAAAAGTCTCGTTTCTGTAACATAACACCCGCCGAATTACTGGCAACACTGTTTAAATTGGTTAGAAGTAGTAATACTCAGAGGGAGAGATATGCGAAGAGAATGTTGAGAGAGTGAGGCAAACGAACATGTCAAAATCTGAGCCAAACGAACAAGAAAGAGGTATTGAGAGGTATTGCAATTAGATACAATAAAGGATATTTTTATTTTCACACGTTTTTCATGTTTTTTTGCAAAACAATGAATTAAGAGGGCTCCAAAATTGCTTTATCACAGTGATTTTTAACTGGTGGTTCACAAACCTTTTGTATGGTCAACACAATAATGATCAATAGGGGGTTTAAATTTGGAAGAATACCTGCTTTTTCTTATACTAATCGATAACCGATCTTTCAGTAGGCATTGCGTAATTTGTTTTAGATTTCTACGAGTTTTCTTTGATTTTAAAATTGAAAAATTATATTTGTTTTAAATTTTTACTAACTGGCAAGTAGTGCACAGAGTGACATTGCTGTTGCTGGCTTTTAGGGAATATAACCCTGATAGTAAGCAAAGTGACATTTCTGCTGCTAGCTTGTGGAAAATATAACCCTGGTTTACGTGTTATGACAGAGATGCCAGATGTGAAGACATGTCTTAATATCGAAAACATTTGAGCGCGTGTGAATAAGTAGAAGCCTAATAGTCGGTTGATTAACCGCACTCGATTTAATGTGTCACTGGAAGCTTTGTAATTTTTAACGGGGACCGTGTTTACAGATTTCCTATGTATAAAGACATTGTTTTGTGGAGTGTGAAGATATTTGAAAAATGACCTGGCCTCCCTGTGTCATGATTTCTTGACGGTAGAGTAAGTCTTAAAATTGCTTACAGTTGTTAAAATTCGAAATTGATTTTTTCAATAGTTTTACTGTTTAAAAAAAAGTCAGGAGAATATGTATTTTTTTGACATTTCTTACCAAAACAAAAAATAATATACATACCCTCAAAACACCCTATTATGGTGAAAGTCTATAAAATTAAACAAACATTAAATTTAACACCTTCACGGTTTTTGTGAGTATTTTTTTTGTTCCCCAGGGCTTCCACCGTCACCATCAGTTATACGAATGAAAAAGTTGCGAGATCTTTCAGCTCTGACATGTGAAACCTAGTTGCCAAATTGGCGTTTTTTTTTCATCGCTTATCTCTCTCTCTGAGTATCTCTAGTTAGAAGCGGTTTAGAAAAAGTTGTGAGTATGAGAATATTTTTCTATGTTGCGTAATAAAGAATTAAGGCACGATATTTAATCGAAAATTTCTGTTGTGTACTATAAAGATATGTAGCACAAATTGTTTTCTAGGGGTCCATCACCCTGAGAATTTACACGCAAAGACAACGCAATTGCTAATGGATGAAATTTTCGATATATTATGTACAAACATGGTACCGTGGAATGGGGTGAAATTGATCACCTGAAAATTCGTGATAGAAAATACTAATCAAAAGATACTGCTCTTACAACACTAGGCAATGTTAACGTGTCCTTAAACGCAACTTTTGCATGATTCACATACCTGTCAAAGTTAACTCTCGCATGCCCGGTACAATTTTTCATATTTTCGAAAAATTCTTCTAACTCACTCAAAACTCAATCAAATTTGATCAAACAAGTTTCCAAATAACAAGAAAAAGTATTGAATTTACTTAAAGTAATCTTAGTTGAGCGTTAATTACGTTAAATTTGGAGAAGTGAGTAAAGTTTGATAGAAGCTCAAAAAATGTAATTTTCAACAATGATCATTCCATATCATTGAAAAAATATTGATGAATTCGCTGGAAACCACATAGATTTTAATTTCAGAGCTAGTTTTTGAGCTTTTGCAACAAACCGAATGGAAATTGGTTTAACGACAATCAATACAGTTTAACGACAATCAATTACAATAAGAGCAAATTTAGCAACAAGCAGCTCGTGAACCAAAATAAACAAATTTTAACTTGAAATATCGTTATTTTCATTTCCAAACTAGCTGTAAATGATATTTTTCAGTACAGAAATCATCATTTATTTTTAGCATATCGAAAAAAAAGCACACTGCCAAAAGAATGTATGGATTTCAATGGTGATCAATTTCACCCCAATTTACCTCATAGTACCTTATAGAATTATCCAATTTATTTCATGAAGTAGACGATAGAAATTTCACCAATAGCCATAGAGGTTTACTGGAGCACATACCAGTACTTGTTTTAAAATTATACTATTTCGGGAAAAATGTACATGAAGCTAGTTAATTGGAAATTATTATAAAAACCTAAATTAATCCACCTAGCGGTCAGACCCAGCCTTTCTAATTCAAACTTTTATTTGTAATAATAGATTTACATGAACGCTTCAATCTAATAAATGTATATTCACTCTTTAGGTTCTAAAGTATTGATGTTGTAATCTATACATATAAAAATGTAGTCCGGTCTGTCAGTTCGTTTGATCCATATAGGCGCGAAAACTACCGAACCGGTCGACGTGAAAATTTGTATGTAGGGGTTTTTGGTGCCGATAAAGGTTCCTATGATAGATTGAGACCCCTCCCTTTTCTGGAAGGGAGGGATCCCATACAAAAGAAACATAAATTTCTGCACAACTCAAGAACAAACCAAGCAAATGAAACCGAATTTGGCATGTGGATGTTTTAAGGGGTAACTAATTTGTCCATAATAGTGAAACACAAATTTGTGCACATCACAAAAACAAACTTTGGCAGGTAAATGTTTTTAATGGTAACAAATATGTACATAACGGTTTGACCCCCGACTCCCATTTCTATAAGGAAGAGGTGCCATAAAAATGAAACACAAATTTCGCACAACTCAAGAACCAATCAAGAAAATACAACCAAATTTGGCAAGTGAATGTTTTAAGAGGTAACAAGTATGTCCATAATGGTTCGACGCCCCTCCCTCTTCTGGAAGTACATGTTTCTTCACAAATTTCTGCACATCTCGCGAACTAATAAACTAAATGGAACCAAATTGGCAGGTGAATGTTTTTAGTGGTAACAAATATGTTCCATAATCAACCTCAGATAACATTTTGGATTGTAAGATGGCAACTTCCGGTTTCTGGAAAACAGCCAAAAATGGCCGATTTCCACCCAATATAATAATATCCGGATCTAGAATAATACACAGGAGCTAAAATCGACCACAGATAGCATTTTTAATTCTAAGATGGCGACTTCCGGTTTCTGAAAACAGCTGAAAATTACCAAATACCACCCAATATGAGTTTTTCTTTAACCAGTATCCTAAATACCATTTTGAAATACAAGATGGCGACTACCGGTTTGCGAAAAACAACCTAAAATACTATCCAATATGACTATCTCTGGAACCAGAATGATGCAAGGAGCTAACAATTGTCCTCAGGCACCACTTTGAATTGCTAAATTGCAACTTCTAGGCAACAGTGGGAAATGACCAAATAATACTCAATATGATTCAACAACTTACGACTGATAATTGCTTTAGTAAAATTGAGTATATCGGCTTTCCAGTCATCTGCTTATCAAAACGAAAATTTATTTTCTATTTCCGACGTTTCGATTTAATATAAATCTTTTTCAAGGGTTAGAAAGGATATCGTTTTTTGTCTAATAGCTTTATGTTTTGAGCATCAACGGTCAAAGATTTAATTGTGGCTAGCATTCGTTTACGTTTTTGCATTTGAAATAATATAAACTTGAACTAAAAAAATATATCACTCTAAGCTGAATTCGTAGTAGCACTTCTCACTGCGTATAGCTGTATATTCAAATTGTAAATTCAAATTGATCAGATTGATGCCAGAAAATCTGCTGAAAATGACCGAATACCACTCAATATAAATATATTTAGAGTTAAAGCGATGTACACAAGCCAACAGTCGAGGATGTTGTCATTTCGATTAAAACCAATCATTTCAAACGAGTTGTTATTTGACTTTGATCATATCCTATGGCCGATTGGTTAAGCATTTGCAGACTTTAAACACATCGCAAGGAATCAATGAATTTGAAACGTTCAAATAGTACGATACCACACCTAAATTATGTTAAGGCCACATATATCAATCAAAGCAGGTATAGTTTTAAATAGCCTTTGAATTTCTTTTCTTTCCATAAATTTTGAGCCACATATCAAATTGTTATGAAGTTTGTTATTTGTGAGTTTGAGAGATAACTCGTTCGTATGACACTAGTAATGTTCAAATTAGTCATGTACTTTTTGAGATAACAGACTTTCGTTGTATTGTTAACAATTTAATACATAGCAGTTGCTTAAGTTCGATTATAATCAAATGAAATGGGAACGTATAGGGCAGCCAAACTTTGAAACCACGTGTTCAATCATAATTCATCAGTTAACCCTTAACTAGCCCGCTCATCTGATAACAATATTGATCATATCGGTTGTGTGGTTTCTGAGATAATGAAGTTTCGTGATTTTCACAAGTCGGTACATTACAGATGAAGTTACAGTTCGATTACAGTAAAATTCAATAGGGTCTTCTGAGGCAGCTAGACCATTTATTTGACACTTATTATGTGGAAATCGGGCTAGCCATCTCTGAGAAAAGTGAGTGAGTCCAAGTAGTCATCGGAATATGTTCCTTTGCATAGCTGGATTTCACATTTTTAAACATAACAGGCAAACTAATAGTCCGTTCGCAAAACAAATCATTAGGGTCTTATGGGGCAACTAGACCTTCCATTTGACACTGATTTTATTAAAATCAGTTCAGCTATCTCTGAGAAAAATGAGTGAGATTTAACAGTCTTCAGAACACGTTTCTTTTAATAACTTTTGAACAACATGTTCAATCTTTATAAAATTCAAAACTTAAGGGTTTTCTAGGTAGCCCGTTCTTTTGAGACCAATTTTGTTCAAATCGGTTGTGTAGTTTTCGCGATAATGATGTTTTATGATTTTTACTATATGATACATAACCTCGAAACTAAAAATCCGATTACAATGAAATTTAATAGGGTTTTATGGGACAACAAGACCTTTCATTTGCAATTAATTTCATGAAAATCGGTCCAGCCATCTATGAGAAAAGTGAGTGAGAATAAAAATCTGCACATACACACAGACACACACACACATACAGAAAATGCTCAGCTCGTCGAGCTGAGTCGAGTGATATATGCCATTCGGCCCTTTGGAGCACTTTTATATTTTCGGTTTTGCAAGTGATTGCTATACCTTTCTAGGAGAAAGGCAAAAATGATCAATTTCACCCCGTTCCATAGTACTGATTTGTCCAGGCTTGTAATTGGTAACAGTAGAACAATTTTTTACTACGACAATCGACTTGACAAGGCTCACTGTCTAAATACATTCTTGAACAAACATATCAAATGAATACTTGCTATCCAACGTTTTTCCCCTAAAAGTATTTTGACATTTTTTCTTGAAACGAGACGTTGTGTGCGGAGATTGTGGAAATTATTATCATTGATCGTGTAATAACATTTCTTAACAGAAATAGAATTGAGTAGACAAAAATTAAACAAAAGGACATCTCCGTACGAATGACAGTGTGCATCATTTCGATGCGCGATATTATCCCGATCAGTCAAAAATATTAGGATTACAACAAATCTTGATATTTTGTTACGACCTTTTTGTATCATCTTGTGTTCTAAACTGGGTCTCAATATTAGTTTTGGCAGATAAAGATCAGAATTAGTTGGAATGGTAAAAATTTTGTTATAAATATGCTTCAAAAAACATACTTTCAAACATTCAAGCGTATGATAACAGAATTTGATATAATTCTGTACTTTTTATCATTCAGACAAGTTCAAATATAGAGCGGGGGCCTAGTGTGGTTGGTAACGTCTCCGCCAACCACGCTCGACGCCTGGATTCGAATCCCACCGCCGACATAGGTGTCGATGGTTGTGAGGTGGCGTGATCCACTCACAACCAACCCAACTGGTCTAGATTCAATCCTAGCCGACACCGGGAGATTTTCTGAGGCGAAAAATCTCTGGGATCACGCCTTCCATCGCATGAGGAAGTAAAGCCGTTGGCGCCGGTCCGTTAATAAACGGGTCGTGAGTTAGGGACCTGGGTGTGGATTCGCCTCCCTGGGCGTCGGTAATTGGCCACAACAGTGGCGGAAATAGACCGACGGAAAATAAGCGAGAATAAAAAAAAAAAAGTTCAAATAAATTAGTGTTATTATTATTATTATTATTATTTTATTTCTTTATTTCATTTATGTAACGTAAGACATTTATCTTTTTTAATGTTACAATATGGTTGAATTTAGATTCTGACTATTAATTTTGTACTAAACTAAACTAAACTAATTGTTCTCTTTAATCATCTCTACTCGCCTACTGCAAGTTCAACAGGAGATCCCTCTTGAAGCATGAATTTGCGTTGAGAAGTTTGATGGAAGTTGGCAGACTATTCCAGTAGAAAATGCCTCTGCAAAGAATGATTGGCTGTAGTAGGAGGTACTATGCTGAGGTAACCTAAAATTTCTTGAACGAGTGCCCCGTAATGGTACAAGCTTTTCGAAGAGATAATTTGGGACTTTAGTTTTAATAATTCTGAGATTGTACTGCATGATCTGTATTTATAAAAATAATGGAAAGAGCACCGTAATAGGTTTTTATGCAAATGTGAAACATGTGCATATCGCGACAGGTTGAAAACATACCGGACACAAGCATTCAATGCCAGACGCAACTTATCTCTTGATTTACTCAAAGCATTGGTGTAAATGAAAGCGCCATAGATAAAGTGGGGTAGAAGCAAAGCCTTGAAGAGTTTGATTTTAGTTTGCGAATCGTAATGCTTCGTCGTCAAGGTGAGCCTTTTCAATGAACCGTAGGTTTTGGCACATTGACTATTTATGTGTGCATCCCATTCCAAGTTATCTTTGAATATGACTCCTAGATTATTCACGCGATTAACAAATGTGACATCAACGCTATCAATATAAATGGGTGGAGGACTGGGGGGAACTTTTTGCTTCGTTATTAACATAGCTTTGGTTTTACTGGGATTTATTGGTAGCAAGTTTCTTTGTGACCAACTCATCACCTTGCGAAGATCATGATTTAGCATGTTTCCTTACCTTACCTTACCAAACAGTCCCAAGCCGTGGCGTGGCCTTTACTGTACGTAAGAGTCGCTCCATTCCACTCAGTCCATGGGTGCAGTTCGCCAGCTCTGCAGTCTTCGTAGAGTCCGCAGGTCGTCTTCCACCTGATCGATCCACCTTGCCCGCTGTGCACCTCTCCGTCTAGTCTCTGATGGATTGGTTTCAAGAACCATCTTTACCGGGCTGTTGTCCGACATCCTTACAACATGCAACCTGCCAATTTTAGCGGTGTGGACGATAGATGGCTCCCCAAACAGCTCCTGCAGTTCGTAGTTCATTCGCCTTCCTAACACTCCATTTTCCATCTGCAGTCCACCGAAGATGGTACGCAACACTTTCCGCTCGAAGACCGCAAGGGCGCGTTGGTCCTCCACAAGCATAGTCCATGTCTTATACCCGTAGAGGAATACCGGTCTGATCAGCGTCTTGTATATGACAGACTTGGTGCGGCGACGAATTATACTCGATTGGAGCTTCCTCCGGAGACCAAAGTATTAACGATTTCCTGCCATAATGCGTCGTTGATTTTTTTTTTCACATATCAATGCGCCGTCGTTGAATTTTTTTTCACATATCAATCGTTGTCGGCAGTTACTAGTGAGCCCAGATACACGAACTCATCGACCACCTCGATTTCATCGCCACCAACTTGAACTCGAGGTAGGAGGTGAGCACTGTCTTCTCGTGAACCCCTTCCTATCAAGTCTTTGTCTTCGATGCATTGAAAATCGATAAACGAATGATGTGTGGGCACGTTGTATTCGCGGCATTTCTGCATGTCTTGCCAAACCGTGAATATCTGATCCGTGGTGGCGCGGGCACCCATGAACCCCGCCTTGTAGTGCCGGTTTACTAGTATATGTTAGATCAAATTTGTGCCCAAATTAAAGTTTTAAAATTTTTAACTCGGACCACATGGTATCCCTAATAATGATGACAGGCATACGGGCACGAGGCATATGGACGCAGGGCCGAATGGCGCGAGGCCGAATGGACGCGAGGCCGAATGGATGCGAGACCGAATGGATACAAGGCCGAATGGACACAAGGCCAAGGGGAAGTGAGCCGGAATACGGTATTATCGTCATCATTACAGCCTTCTTTCAATAACATGTATTTCGCTTCGAAGTGTCATTTGGAAAGCAATACACTCGCGGTCTTCAGCCGACTCGCTGGTCGAGCGAAAGCTGTCCTTACTCGCTACCGCTCGTTCGGACTTAACTAAGGGAGGGAAACTCTGTTTGAGTAGACCTAGCAAACCAGTAGATCAGTCGTTTGGGTGCGAGAGGCCGCCGCTCTCGACGGCGGGTCGGCGGCCGGCTCGGACTGCGGAAACCACGGCGGCTCAGTGCCGCCTCGTTTCCTTGCCCTCGTTTATGCGTCTTCGCCGCATGATTTCAAGAAAAATATTATAAACAACTTAAATTCTCTAGGAATATATTTACACCTGAACTACATAATTGGATCTCATGCGATCATAAAACATCGCATTCGGTCTTGGGTCCATTCGGCTTTGCGTCCATTCGGCCTCGCGTCTATTCGGCCTCGCGTCCATTCGGCCTCGCGTCCATTCGGCCTTGTGTCCATTCGGCCTCGTGTCCGTTATGCCTTGTGGCAGTATGCCTCGTATCCATTATGCCTCACATCCATTATGCCTCGCGTCTGTATGCCTAGCATACTATACCTAACATCCATATGCCTAGCGTCCATACGCCTCGTGTCCCGTCCCCATTTTATGGAAGGGCAAAATTACTGTCTACAACTTCGCTGAAGACACTTCACCGATCAAACAATATATTGGCTCCAACAATATTTTTCCTTAAACATCCGCAACAAAGCTTTTCAAAAGGTCCTCAAGCGCCAAACGTTGAATTTCATCAAAATCATCTCAGATTCAATCTCATTTGACCAACTGAATAAAGTAAACTTAAAAAAATGATTAAAAATGATTGAATAAAATGGATACCCGTTTTTTGCAGAATTTTCCAGCTACATTCCGCTATCGGAGCTTGACATTCTATTTATTATGCACAGACTTTGTGGTCAACTGTTATGATACTGTGCAGAACAATTGCTACAATGGGATACAGTTTGGTTGCTATTACTATTTTATGGTGATTACAAAAAAATTACTTTCTCTTTACTTCAAACGATGCCTAAAAATACTATTTTATTGCTTTATCACAAGGCTTATTTACCCACGCGTCGATCACGTCTCATTAGAAACGCTTAAGCGTATTGCAAGAAGTTTATGTCTTTTGTTCCCTAGATTTATTACATGATACAGCGGCACTTAATTCGCATATCTATACAAAAGCTTTATAAGGAAAGCATGCAAAAAGCGTATCTCCATCGGTTACTTGTAGGTACCGGGTGCACGTGTTTGAGCCGAATTAAACGGGGTATGCGCATTGATGGGATAAAATCTTCGACTAAAAAGCACAAAATAACCGTCAATAACTAAGCCGTGTGAGTAATCAATGAAGGTCTACACAAAAACATATTTGACCGACCAGTTTCAGTACACGCGAAACATTAGCACAGTAAAAGCAAGCGACTTACATTCGTTCGTAAGTTTCTTCCGGGTTGTTTGCCTATCGACACACCTCAGATTGATCGATCGATTGATCGATCAATAGGTCTTGTCTCGGGCGGAAGACATGCACAGCGAAATGGAAAGTGGAACGCGAACGTTTTGTTTTCGAACGCCATTTCCACATTGTTACGGCAGACGCACAAGCTCGTACTTTTTTCGTATTATCAATTAACGAATTTTCTTTTTCCGTCTTCGGCCTCGCCCGCCGGGGCAACATGTTTGTTTTACCTCGGAAACTTTTGCTTTCATTGATTCGTTTCGATTCTTTCATTTCTTATTTTTCTTTATTTTCCACAGGTCAAGTATTTGGGAAGCCAGTACGCGAGAGGATTGTGGGGCATTAAGCACACGAGGCGACCCGTCGATAATCTAGTGAGTAAATGACACAGAATATAAATCTAAAAAAAAAAGAAAAGAAAAATAATACAAATTCAATTTCGACTCAAAATGTATGTCATGCTTGAACCAAGATTCAAAAACAATTAAGTTTTACTAGTTAGTACTGAGTTAAGATGATGAAAAATTATTTTTACAATAAATTTTTAGTTATCAAATCTATGACATCGACAAATCTTGAATTGATTAGCGAAACTGTTAACAAAAAATTCATGCCTTCAAAACACTTTTCAGTTAACGAGTAAAAATAAATATTTACAAACGGCTGTGGATTGTCTTTCCAGCTGTCCTCGAAGCAGTTCTAATAAACCCGTCATAGGTTCGAATCTTATTTTGGGAGTGACAGTCAGTGTCAATACTCAAGTAACACCTTTAATTTTCCGACAAGCTACAAGGACATTCTAAAACTATACCACATTAAGCTATGGACAAGCCGCCTTCGTTTTTATTGCTTTTACTATAACGTTCACTAATAAAACCTGCTCAGTTAGCCCGTTTTTGCAAAGGTACTGAAAAGCAAATATATATCTTGAGGCAGGTACTTCAAGAACCAAATATATCAGCCAAAATATATTGAAAACCATTTAAAACCCATATGGGCAAATTGAACCAAAGCACCATGATATATATTTTCTCTGGATACTTGCCAAATCCCTTGAAAAAGCGTTGTTAGAATTAAGCAGAATTTAATCAATTCTATTAAGTCTTAATGGAGTTATTTTTACAAACCTAATTGCTTAGTTGGACATTGTAAAATAAATTTGAGTTGCACAATTTTTGGAACAATATTCATGAAACGTCATGATAAAACAATCCAGAGTAAAATATTGCACGAATTGTAAATCAAATGGACAAAACCATGGCGGTAACACGGAAATTTGTTTTTTTTGTGGATGACTTTTGTGACCTCATCTATAAGTGCACATCGTTATGAGGCATTTATTTTGTGAACTCATCTATAAGTGCACAGCTTTATGAAAAGGCATTTTTGAAAGTAATTTGTAGGCAGTGCCGTGTACCGTTGTCAAATTAAAGACCATTCGGTTTTTCGAACAGTTTGACTGGTATGGTACCCGCAGCTTGGCAGTAACAAATTCATCTCTGAACAATTATTAAGTATTAATTATTAATTATTAATTATTATTAATTTGTGTTATTTAACATAAAACTATGTCTTACAAAGGTTTGCTACAAACTAGTAAGGGAGTAGGAACTTGTCTCACAGTAGCTTTATTTGAGTGGGGAGAAAGCGGAAAAAAATTTTAGATCTCCGCTGAAATGTGCACTCGTTTTAATTTGTTCCATTACGAATCCATTTTTTTTTAATTTGATAAGAAGCAATAGATTTTTTTTCCTCTGTGTGGACTCATCACTGCGACCAGAGACATATTTATCTATTGTGATATTGCCCAGGTGTTTTCTGTACTCCGCACTTCATATTATTGGCAGTATCACTATTGAAATGAATGAATACGCTTTTTTTTATTTATATCCGTGCTTGTGTGTGAGAGTTTACCCTTTCATTTCAAGCTTACTGCTCTACTATACCGAGCCTCTTTTCTCTCTTCCAATATCGCCAAATTACAATTCCCTGAACTGAGGCTACACCTAACGTTCCTCTCTGGCCAGGTTTATTCTAAGAGGGACTTATTATGTCAAGAGGAAGGAATCTTATCGAAACCTCGTTCCTCGTGCAATATCGCCAATTACAATTCCCTGTAGAGGCTAAAAATTTCTGAAATCAGTTTTATTATAAGAAGGACTTATTTTGTCAAGAGGAAGGAGTCTTATCGAACCTCGTTCCTCCAACCAACACCGCGTCACAATCACAATTTCCTGAAGAGGCACTCAATGCTTCACCTCTGGTCAGGTTTGTTAAAAGTAGGACTTATATTTTTGTCAAGAGGAAGGAGTCTTATCGAAACCTCGTTCCTCCAGCCAAGACCGCGTCATAATTACAATTCCCTGAAGAGAACTATTATACGTTCTTAGAACAGTTTTGTTATAAGAGGGACTTTTTTGTTAGGATGAAAGTCAGCAAGGGTACTATAGAATTCAGCTTGAAGGAAGGGTATGTAGTGGAGAGCCTGAGAATGAACTCATGTTAAAGTCCTTCGACAACCAAATGGGCTGATTCTACTAAGATTCGAACCCACGACCACTCGCTAATCAAAGCGAACTCTGTAACCTTGCGGCTATGAAGCTCTCTAAGCAATAGATAATTATTTTAAAGCTCAAACCGCATCTTCAAATATATATTATTACTTTAAACCAGATAGTTTTTGGAGCTAGAGGGATTTGTTTGTTTGTTCGACAAACTTGTACATAGTATTTTGTCCTTCATGATCAAATACACACTGTAAACTTTTTTTTTTCAAAAAAAGAAATCAAAAATTAATTCCTAATATCTCAAAAAGGTAATTTAGAAAAACTTATTTTTAAAAATGACTGCAAAGTGCAAGATAAATATTGGGGAGTTGCGTAGATATTTCATAGTTTCCAAAAAATGCAGTTTTTCTATGGAAATTTTTGCAATTCCAATTGAATAGAATAACTGTTTCTGAATGCTCTTCGTACAAATGATACAATACGATAACATCTGTTCTTATCAGCTCAATAACAAGAGAGTGAGTTGGAGAGAGCGAACTCGTGATTGATTGAACTTTTCTCAACATAATTTAAGTTGGATTTAAGCGCAACTTTTCGTTAGTTTACCACTGTATTCGTATGCCACGTTACTGATTCACGAAATAAGTTTGATTTCGTTGATCAGCAGCTTAAAATAGCATTATTGAGCATAAGAATTGCATATGACAGATAAACATCTTATTCATCAGCTGTTCTTTAACTTGAGAAACGCTTATAAATTTTCAATATCATTTTTACCTTCCAGGTCAGTGCAGCCAAAAGCCTCCCACCGAATCGAATTCTTCCGTTCTGCAATCTGACGGTATCACTAGATGGTGTTAAGATGGAAACGATCACCTCCAAGCAAAGTTCGCTGACAAACTTTACCATCGATACCATCTCATACGGGGTGCAGGACCTGGTGTACACGCGGGTGTTTGCCATGATAGTCGTCAAAGAGAACTACAACCTGAAGGATGAGAATCCATTCGAGGTACATGCGTTCGTATGTGATAGCCGGTGAGTATTCGATCCGATGGAACTGAATCTGCAAAAAATAATTTTGTTTTAACATTGCAGTGCCATGGCGCGCCGATTGACATTCGCACTGGCTGCTTCATTCCAAGATTATTCGAAACGAGTCAAAGAGGCTGAGGAGAATAACGGCGGTGATACGAGCAGTAAACCAATACGAAAGAAGTTTGCCATCGATTTGCGAACACCAGAAGAAATGCAACAGGATATCACCGAACAGGAAACGGAAGCGTGATTTCATTTTGATTGTGATTTTATTTTGTTTACCGTTACCGTATAAAACCGACAGATGTTCGATGATGTGAAAAGTAGAAAAAAAAACAGTGTTGTGACTAGTCCTTTTACCTTATAAAACATTTAACCATAGAACTGCGATAGATTAGTAAACCACGATGTGATCCTCAGTTCGTACTGGGGAGTGTGGCCCAAAAGTACACAACTGCGACATACCAAAACCGATTGACACTTTCACAACAAAGAAATTTCTTTTTATACAAGATAAAAAATTATTGTTTTGTTACTATTTTTAATTTTGTTAAAGAGAATATTTTATTAAAATTTCTTCCAACATGTTTGAGAACAATTTTTCATATGGGAATTCAACTTGAGTAATAATCAAATGAGTGGAATAAAGTTGTAATTGCACCATCACGTGAGCAGTGTAATTGTTCATAGGACAATAAGAATGTCGTCGTCTTGTTTTATTCGAAAAAGCCTTTGTCAATGTTTGCCTGTTATATAAAAATTGCAAAATTTGATGTTTTGAACACAAATTGATAGTTAATTTCAGTATACTTCGCCTATATAGAACGTTGATGTTATGGAATTTTCATGCAAATATGTATCTCAGTCAAATGAAATCAAATGAAAAAATGCCGGCGGCGTCCTAAATGATAACTAAAGTTTGGTTTAATTTGATTTTTACAAGCTTAAAAACTCTTGTCAAATATGTAATATAAAATTATCATTTAGAAGTGATTTTGAATAACAATATGTTTTAAAAAATGATTTTACGGAAGACGGTTGAAGGAAATATATAATAAAATATATGAAGCATCGCTCAGTTAATTGTTTTCTAGATATTCACGACATTGTATGCCTAGAAAGCAACTTTCCGAGCGATGCTTCATATATTTTTGTTTTATATTTCCTTTGACCGTCTTCCGCAAAATCATTTTTTCACGTGTCACAGAGACGGGCAGTGTTTTTGAATTCTATTTTGAATCAATTGATTCCTCGATATTTATGCATTATTATCATAGAGTCATTACAACTGACAGAAAAGAACCAAGTCAAGTTATACTGAATGTGTCAAATATACTATTATTGATTAAAAAAAAGTTATACTGAATTCCAGGATACTGTTTAGTGGATGGCACTAAAAGAGCCAATACGGACAGGACTCAAGTTCAGATTTTATTGACAAAGAAGCGTTCTGTGAGGTGTCATCTAGCGTCTTGAAGGCAGAGTTGAAAACCCGGGAACATCGGACAATACAAGAGAACTGGATATGCTCTGAAGGTCCACGCCGCGCCCGTCGAAACTCTTCATACCACTAAATGTGATAAAAGCCAGCTGCTGCTTAGATTAAACAAAAAAAAAACTTAACTCAATTACAGGTCTGTTCACCGGACATTGTCTAAGTAAGCATCACCTAAAACAAGTTGATCAGTCAGATAACGAAATTTGTCGCCTCGGGTTCGAATGTGGCAATGCAGAACATTTGCTCCGCCGTAGTACCATTGTAGGGAAATAATACAGGGCAGATTAAGAGCCTTTTGAGGTTTGGATTGCAAATCCTAATAAGGAAATATATTTCATACGAAATTCAGTGCCAAATTGGAAGAAAGGGTGCGATATGACTAGGACAATTACTTTTTCTATCAATAATGACAAGTCTGTCACGAGTACATAGACTAAAGAAGAGGCAAACCAATGGCACTGGTCCAAATCTTTACAAAAAAAAAAATAGAGTCATCAAATCATATTGAGATGAGCAAATGTATAAAATGATCAGATTCTGGCTTTCTAAACTACATAAAAACAATTTCAAGAACATATGAGCCGTTGCGGAACAGAGTGGTCTATGTGCCATCGAACAAATTTGTCAGGAGAAGCAATTTTCGAAAAATCTCTGAATAAAATTCTGTTCAACGGATTCTTTCAAACAAAATGTTCTAATATAAAGGCTATGAAGTGGTTTAACGTGTAATACATAAAATTAGCATTTTTATGGCGAAATAAGTGAATTTACCATACCAATGTACAAAGACCCCTCTGACTTCGTATATATTTTACTGGAATCCACGTATCGTTCCGGAACAGAGTGGTCTATGGGGTGGGGAATCGTTATATGGAAAAAACGAAACTTGATAGCAGAAAGCCAGAACCAAGTTTTTTTTTTGTTCTATTTGGGGCCCCAAACAATCCTGCATTTATTGGAAGTCGATTGGTTTTGTCTGCGCTTGGCGCATTGCATTTTAAATTTATATGGAGATTTGTATGGAAAAACCAACTTTTTTGCATTTTTAATTCTAAAGAGCTCAAAGTGGCTCAAACCATAGGTTTCATGACTTCAAATGGTAGGTTTTTTGATGCCTAACAACTTGGACGAAGACACTAAAGAACTAGGGTGTACCAAAAAAATACTAGAGCTGTTCAAAGTTGAGTATGTCGAAATTTATGTTGCAAATCATTATTTCTGCTAACACTGCCAGTGTACCGGCGTCAGTCAGATTTCCATCAGAAGTTTTTTTTTTTTAGGTTTAAGTTGGTTTATTTGACACGGCACGATACATCTTATACTTTACTGAGCCAGATACAATTCTTATTATGTCTAAGTTAGCAGGAGAAAGAGGGAGGCCATTTTTTTATTTCTCGCGGCCGACTACGAGCTAGTGAGGGGGGGGGGGTAAAAGGTTAGAGGAGGGGAGGTACAATTTTTAATTAAAACTATTTAGTACTTTGTTTTTCAACTGGTAGAACAGTAACAGTGATGTGGCGCAGTTTTGGTCTGAAGTTTTTACATAGATGTTGGCTCTTCGTTTTCGTGTCTCCAGCATAGTGGTATTCTGACAAATAGACAAAATGATTTTAAATTTTAATGTCAGCATTTTTCAAAAAACAGTATAACTGTGTCATGTACTGGAGATCCCCGCTTCCCAGAATGTCTCTGACGGGAACGTTCGGTTGTTTTCCTCGGGCCCGAAGGGAATCTATCAGCTTGGACCTAGCACCAGAGAATTCGGTACACGACCAAACAACGTGCTCAATGTCGTGAAAGCCATCGCCACAAATGCAGTGATTACTTTCCACAAGCCCTATACGAAAGAGATGCGCGTTTAACGTGTAGTGATTGGACATAAGTCTGGACATCACGCGAATGAAGTCCCGACCTACATCCAACCCCTTGAACCATGCTTTCGTCGATACCTTAGGAAAAATGGAATGTAGCCACCGTTCCAGTTCATCTATATCCCATGATGTTTGCCAACTTTTGAGCGTCCTCTGACGCAAAATACTGAAAAATTCATCATAAGCAATTGGTCTATCATAAATATCGCCATCAATAGCACCCACCTTAGCTGAAGAGTCAGCCTTTTCATTGCCCGGAATGGAACAATGAGAAGGGACCCATGCTAAGGTAACCCGGTATTTTTTATCTGTTAAAGCACTTAAAAACCGCAGTATTTTCCCCAGGAAATACGGGGTGTGCTTCACAGTCTTCATCGATCGCAGAGCCTCAATGGCACTGAGACTGTCTGTGAAGATGAAATAATGGTCTATGGGCAAGGGTTTCGATGATCCCAAGAGAGTACTGAATAGCAGCAAGTTCTGCGACGTACACGGAAGCAGGAGCATCGAGTTTGTAGGACGCGGTAAAATTTTCGTGAAAAACCCCGAAGCCAGTGGACTCATCTAGATTAGATCCATCAGCGTAAAACCTTTTATCACAACTAACATGTTCAAACTTATTGGAAAAAATCTTAGGGATCTCTTGGGAACGCAATTGATCCGGGATACCAGAAATGTCTTGTTTCATGGTGGTGTCGAAGAATATAGCATTATTAGAAGTATCTAAAAGTGCGACATTGGAGGAATCGTATGAAGAAGGATTAATATCTTGAGCCATATAGTCAAAAGATAAAGTCATAAATCTGGATTGAGATTGAAGGTCGACCAACCTCTCGAAATTTTCAATTACTAATGGGTTCATAACTGTGCATCGAATTAGCAACCGGTAAGAGAAATTCCAAAATCGATGTTTCAACGGAAGGATACCCGCTAGCACTTCAAGACTCATCGTATGGGTCGACTGCATGCAGCCCAAGGCAATACGCAAACAACGATATTGTATTCTCTCTAGTTTTATAATGTGCGTGTTCGCGGCGGAGCGAGAACAAAAACAACCGTACTCAAGAACTGACAATATCGTTGTTTGGTATAACCTTAGAAGGTCTCCTGGGTGAGCACCCCACCAGGTTCCGGTAATCGTACGAAGAAAATTAATCCTCTGTTGGCATTTTCGTGTCAGATACCTAATATGACAAGCCCAGGTGCATTTAGAGTCGAACCAGACCCCGAGATATTTAGCAACTAAAACCTGAGTGATCGTTTTACCCGATAGTAGGAGCTGCAGCTGAGCTGGGCTATGCTTCCTAGAAAAAACGACCAACTCAGTTTTCTCCGGGGAGAATTCGATACCCAGCTTGAGAGCCCATTCAGACAAATTGTCTAAGGTATCTTGCAATGGTCCTTGCAGGTCGTTAGCCTCGCTTCCAGTAATGGAAACAACGCCATCGTCTGCAAGTTGCCTTAGCGTGCATGAATTTGCAAGACATTTATCGATATCATTGACGTAAAAATTGTATAAGAGAGGGCTTAAACATGAGCCCTGGGGAAGACCCATGTAACTAATTCGGGAAGTTGTCGAATCACCATGTGAGAAATACATATGCTTTTCTGACAACAAATTGAGCAAAAAGTTATTCAAATTTGGTGAAAGTCCCTGCGAATGGAGTTTCTCGGTTAAAACTTCTACAGAGACAGAGTCGTAAGCCCCCTTAATGTCCAGGAATGCAGAAGCCATTTGCTCTTTTCGAGCAAAGGCGAGTTGAATTTCAGTAGAAAGCAACGCTAGGCAATAGTTCGTTCCTTTGCCCCGGCGAAAGCCGAATTGAGTATCTGAAAGTAAACCGTTTGTTTCGACCCATTTGTCTAGCCGTAAGAGGATCATTTTCTCCATTAATTTCCGAAGGCAAGAGAGCATAGCAATCGGCCTATAAGAATTGTGATCAGAGGCAGGTTTTCCGGGTTTTCGAAAAGCAATCACTTTGACCTCCCTCCACTCGTGCGGAACAATGTTTAACTCGAGAAACTTGTTGAACAAGGTCAACAAGCGTCTTTTTGTAGAATCGGGTAGATTCTTCAACAAGTTGAATTTAATTCTATCCAACCCTGAAGCTTTATTGTTGCACGAGAGGAGAGCCATCGAAAATTCCAACATCGAAAATGGAGGCTCTTCCGTAGCTACTAAAAACGCGTCGCGAAAGGTTTTCTGTGCCGGTACAGAGTCCGGGCAGACCTTTTTGGTAAAATCGAGTATCCAGCGGCCTGAATATTCCTCGCTCTCGTTCGAAACATTACGATTCCGCATGCGTCTGGCCGTGTCCCAAAGAGTGCTCATTGCTGTTTCCCTCGACAACGCGTTTACAAACCGCCGCCAGTATCCGCGTTTTTTCGCTTTGATCAAACTCGTCATCTGCCTATCCAGTACATCGTACGTTCGGAGCAGATCAAGAGTACCGTGTTTTCGGAAGGCCAAATACACCGAGGACCTTTGCGCGTACAGTTCAGAGCACTCTTTGTCCCACCACTTGTTGGGAGGACGCTGTCTAATCGTTACCCCGGGTATCGGTTTCGTCTGAGCTTGAGTCGCGGCGTCGATGATCAAGCCAGAAAGGAACGCGTATTCTTCCTCCGAAGGAAGTTCCTCGTGAGTCTCGATAGATTCCGCTATAATAGACTCATAACGCTTCCAATCAATATTACGTGTAAGGTCGTAGGAAATATTGATTGGGTTCGGGGGAGTTGAACCATTAGCAATTGAGATAACGATTGGGAGATGATCACTACCGTGGGGATCATTGATTACTTTCCACTGGCAATCTAACGCTAGTGATGTCGAGCAAAGGGATAGGTCCAGCACGCTTTCACGAGCTGGAGGATCAGGTACACGTGTCGCTTCCCCAGTATTTAAAAGTGTCATATTGAAGTCGTCGATCAAGTTACAGATTAAAGAAGATCGGACGTCGTCGTAATGCGACCCCCATTGCAAACAGTGGGTGTTAAAATCTCCCAATATCAAAAAAGGTGCGGGAAGCAATTCTGCTATATCAGAAAGTTGCCTTTGTTCAATCCGCACGGATGGAGGAATATAAATCGAAGCAAGGCAAAGGTCTTTTCCATTATATTCGTTTGAATGGCAACGACTTCAATATTCGAGAGCGAGGGGAGGTCGATTCTGAAAAAGGAATAGCACTTTTTGATCCCTAAAAGTACCCCTCCACCGTGTGAGTTTCGGCCTCGACGAATTATGTTAAAATCATGGAAATTGGGTTGGTCATTTGAATTAAGAAAAGTCTCACAGAGCGCAAACGCATCACAATTGTATGTGTTTATCAAATGAGAAAATAGATCGAATTTGAGGATGATACTTCTGCAATTCCACTGCAATACAGTGATTAAATTCCTAACCTCTTTCGCCGTATTAGTCATCGAAAGATATGATAGCTGAAATGAGGGGCCAAGTTGCTGCTAGTTGCTTCAAAAATTTTTTCACTGTAGGGAGAAGGGCAAGAAGAATGTTTTTAAGGGGATCTGTTATGTTGAATGTTTTGAATATCCAGTCCACAATATCAGAGAAATTTATAAACCCTGTTTCTTTTTTATTCTCTGAACGAGAAATGGGTGCACGTGGGGTTTTTGGTGCCCCGGGAAGCGGTGGATACTCCTGGTTTGATTTGAAGTTAAAACCGGGAGGTATTTGCTTCGGTATTTCTTCACCGCTACCTTTTTGTGTTGGCTTATTGTTCATTCCGCTAGGGGTTATCTTGCGACCTTTGCGAGAAAGATTAGGAGAGTTAATAATTCTCCTCTTCCTTGATTCTTCTGGCATGGCATAAGAACACCCTTCGACGGGATCGTGAGATGTACCCTCATCGGTTGGCAAAAAGGAAAAGATGTTTCCTGTCGAGGGTGGCTCAGCCCTCTTAAGCATTTCTGCAAAAGAGCGCTTTGTGTTCCTTGAGGGAACGCTTAATTTTTTCCTCGCGCTGTTTGTACGCGGGACACGCCGAAAGGCCATACCGGGGACCACCGCAATAAAGGCACTTTTCAATGTCCTCACTGCAAGCGGTCTCAACGTGATTCCCTCCGCATTTGCTGCAGCGTGCCTTGTTGCAGCAGTAGGTGGCTGTATGACCCAACTGCTTGCAGTTTTGGCAGTGCATGACCCGCGGCACAAACAGGCGTACAGGTAGACGAACCCTGTCCAAACGGATGTAGTTCGGCAGTGCGGATCCGGCAAATGTCACTCGAAAGGACTCCGAAGGAAAGAATTTCTTCTTCCCTTCTTCGATTGATACTGAATGCAATTGCTTGCAATCCAGCACCTTTACACTTTGCATCAGGGGGTTTATGAAACAGCCCACCCCGTAACGCAAAATGTCTTCGACAGTGAGATTCCCTCCGGTGACCACTACTCTCTCGTGAAGAGCTCGTGGCAAGCAATTGCGTTTGCTTGCTTCAAGCTGTTCACAACAACTCGCAGTTTGTTCGGTCTCACTTTCGTAATTTCAGTGACGTCCGAAAAATCTTTTGCCAGGTCCTTGCCGATTTGAAAAATGTTCAATGGCTTTTTAAAGTCTGAAAAAACTACGAAAGGACCGCCAGCGGCATCTGGGTAAGCTTTTGCCCGTACCGGGACCTTCGGTACTGGGCTAGGTACAGGGGAGGTACAGGGGAAGGCAGGGGGGAACTGCAGGGGGAGATTTCAATCTCTTCCCCATTTGTTTCCACATCCAGGAATAGTTCTATCTGGGTGCTGTCCATTTTTGCGGGAGCGTTCAGTTCTACCGCACGCAAACTATAAATATGCGTATATATAATAATTTTTGTGAAATGTGAAAACAATTTTCCAAAATAAGATGTGTTGAATAGAAAAAAAGACTATTGTATTGAGAAAAAAAAAAAAAAATATATATATATATATATATATATATATATATATATATATATATATATATATATATATATATATATACATATATATATATATATATATATATATATATATATATATATATATATATATATATATATATATATATATATATATATATATACATATATATACATATATATATATATATATATATATATATATATATATATATATATATATATATATATATATATATATATATATATATATATATATATATATATATATATATATATATATATATATATATATAAATAATAATAATAAAAACAAATGTGAATGCTTCACCAGACTTTTCGAATTTTGACCTACGCGCCCCACTGGCTGATAGTTGGGTTGATCCAGTAGGTGGCAGGAATCGCAATCAGTCTCCTTCAGCTGAGCCAGCACCAGGGACTAACCAACGGTTGGTGGTGCGGGAAGTTTCCTTCGGCAGCTGAACGGTTGATATAGTACTGCACTGGTAGCACAAACGACATGTGACCGTCTACACACAATGCACAGTAACCACACCGCTAGGGTATAGTCGGCGCCCAGCGGCGCGGGGGGTTTGCTCCAACTACTGAACGGCTTTTGATTTGACTCCAGTATCGGTACCGAAAACACAAGTAGTACGTGTATCGTCTGGAGACAATCACAGTCTTCTGTGCCACAAGAAGTAACCAGCGCCCGGCGGCGCGAGAATTTGCTTCGACTGCTGGACGTCTATTGTATACTTCACTATACCGAAAAAAACAAGCCACGCGCGCACCAAACGGTATTGTTTGTTCGAGCGAGCAAATTATAACGGAGCTGTTTTCAAATGCTTCCTATCGCAACGGTAGCAGAGAAGCGAATGGCCCCATCAGAAGTAACCTCTGAAACACGTTGTAGATTCTATTTACGTCCTATTTAATGACCTAAATTTGTTTGCTTGGTCCAGCTGAGTGTATAAACTCGTTACGACAGGTTACTTCCGATGGGAATCCTACTTGCGTCGGTACATTGGCAATGTTGGCAGAAAACAAGATTTTTTGCATTTAAATCGACATACTAAACTTTGAACAGCTATAGCTCTTCTTAGGGACATTCTAGCTTTTCAGTGTCTTCTGCAAAGTTGTTAAGCATCTAAAATACTATACTTTAACATAATGTAGTGCATTATTAGAGCATTATAAAGCTCTCTAGAAAGGTAAATGCAAAAAAGTAGGTTTTCCCATATGAATTTTCATACGAATTTGAAATGCAATGCGCTAAGCGGAGACAAAACCAATCGACTTCAGGTAAGTTTAGGGTTGTTTGGGACCCCAAAAGGAATCAAAAAAACTTGGTTCTGGAAAATAGATCACTTTTCCCCACCCTAATGAACATGAATAAAAATGACGTTAACTCGTACAAAATGGCTAGTGTCACATGTTATATGATGTACATGTCATGTCACATGTAACATGTGACGTGTAACATTACATGTAACAAAAAATGTTACATGTTACATGATATTTGACATGTTACATTTTTCGTGTTACATCACGTGTAACATGTTACATGATGGAATTACCTCGATTTATGTACATAGACCACTCTGTTTCGAAACAAAATGGCCATTCTGTTTCGGACGAAATTTCAACATGGTATAAATCAGCGTTAAAGTTCGATTTTTCGAGATTTTTCTAGTCTCCTAACTTCAGTTTCTTGAGTACATGCGGATTATGTAAAAAACTCATTTTTGAAAAAATGGTCTTTAGACCACTCTGTTCCGCAACGGCGTGAAAAGATTTACGTTATAGCTAATTTCCCACTGTCCTCACTAAAAACTTTCTTTTTGAAAATTATTAGCTGGATTAACTGACTCGGCAAACTTTGTCCCGCCCATTTTTTCTTTATCCAAATAATTTCAATCATTTCAAATTATTTTGTTCCTTGGGATTTGTTCATAGTCTGCAAATGCCTGAATCGAATATTGGATACAATCAAACTCAAAAGACAAATCGTTTGCAATGATTGGTTTAATCGGAATGAGAACATCCTAGCCTTTTGGCTTTTGTACATCACCTCGACTCTTGAAAACACATTGACTGACATTCGGTTATTCTCAGCTGCTTTCCAGAAACCGGAATTCGTCATTTTTGAATTGTGTGCAAGTCAATTCTTGGCTTCTATGCATCATCCTGATTACGGAAATTTCCATATTGAGTGGTACAGGCCTTGTTCGATTTTGGCAACACGTCCAAATTTAATTGTTTTTTATACCGGACTAAAGAGAAAATTCAATAGCCAATTATATAATCAATCCGATAATCAGAACAGAATTGTCCGATTCCTACCGGATTGAAGCGAACATTCAATTCAACGCTTGGATGGTTGCTGGTGGCAACACGTCTAAAGTTTTTATGTTGCCAAAATTAAACCGTGCCAAAAACGAAATGTACCAAAATCGAACGAGGTCCATATGTATTCGGTTGTTTCCGAAGCGAAAGAAACCGGAAGTCGCCTTCTTAGAAATCGAATTTATATCTGTGATCGATTTCTGGCTTCTGTGCATCATATCGAACTTGGAAAACTCAATATTGAGTGGTGTTCGGTCATTTTTGGATGTTTTCCAGAAACCGGAAGTCGTCATCTTAGAATTCAAAATGGTGTCTGAAGTCGATTTTTGGCTTCTGTACATCATCACATTTACGGAAATACTTATATTGGATGGTACTTGGTCACTTTAAGCTGTTTTTCAAAAACCGGAATTAGCTGCATTGGATTCCAAAATGGCATGTGAAGATAATTTCTGGCTTCTGAGTGTCATTCTGGACTCAGAAACATTCTTATTGAATAGTAATTGGAATTTTTAGACTGTTTCTCAAAAGCTGGAAGTCGCTATCTTAGAAATCAAAATGGTATCTGCGGTCAATTTCAGGCTTCAGTGCATCATTACGCTTACGGAAATACCCGTATTTGATGAAATTCGGTCGTTTGAAAAATTTTCTTGCTTTCAAAATCCTTGACATGCCGAATTCAGTTCCATTTGCTTGATTATTTCTCGACATGTGAGAAATTAGTGTTTCATTTGTATACATCCCCTCCCTTACGGAAAAGGGAGGGGTGTTGAACCACCATGGACATATTTGTCACCCCTAAAAACATCCATATGCCAAATCTGGTTCATTTTTCTTGATTTGTTCTCGAGTTGTGCTGTTATTTGGGATTCATTTGTATCGGAACCTTCACTTCCAGAATAGGGAGGGGTCTCAAACTATCTTAGTCACTTTTCCGGCCCCTAAAACCTCTAAGGACAAAATTTCACGCTGATCGATTCAGTAGTTTCCAAGCCTATATGGATCAGACAGACAGTTATGTTATGTTATGTTATGTTATGTTATGGTATGTTATGTTATGTTATGTTATGTTATGTTATGTTATGTTATGTTATGTTATGTTATGTTATGTTATGTTATGTTATGTTATGTTATGTTATGTTATGTTATGTTATGTAATGTTATGTTATGTTATGTTATGTTATGTTATGTTATGTTATGTTATGTTATGTTATGTTATGTTATGTTATGTTATGTTATGTTATGTTATGTTATGTTATGTTATGTTATGTTATGTTATGTTATGTTATGTTATGTTATGTTATGTTATGTTATGTTATGTTATGTTTTGTTATGTTATGTTATGTTATGTTATGTTATGTTATGTTATGTTATGTTATGTTATGTTATGTTATGTTATGTTATGTTATGTTATGTTATGTTATGTTATGTTATGTTATGTTATGTTATGTTATGTTATGTTATGTTATGTTATGTTATGTTATGTTATGTTATGTTATGTTATGTTATGTTATGTTATGTTATGTTATGTTATGTTATGTTATGTTATGTTATGTTATGTTATGTTATGTTATGTTATGTTATGTTATGTTATGTTATGTTATGTTATGTTATGTTATGTTATGTTATGTTATGTTATGTTATGTTATGTTATGTTATGTTATGTTATGTTATGTTATGTTATGTTATGTTATGTTATGTTATGTTATGTTATGTTATGTTATGTTATGTTATGTTATGTTATGTTATGTTATGTTATGTTATGTTATGTTATGTTATGTTATGTTATGTTATGTTATGTTATGTTATTTATTCATTTATTTATTTATTTATGTCATCTGACGTAAAGTCCTAATGAATGTTAAAAGAGCCATTAAAAGTTTCTACAATTAATTGATCTTTGTTTAAAAATATGACTAGGCTCACCATACTCAAATAAATGCTCTACACTCGTGAAAGTTCTTACACTAAACGCAGCAGGTTCATAAAAACCAAAGTTTGTACGATGGTATTGGTTTGCAAGCATAGAAGAGGGCCTTAGCTTGCGTTGTGATACACGAAAATTCATCATGGACAGCAGCTTCGGGGAATCCAGTTCAGAATTCAAAATCTTGGCGATAAATACAGCCTGCTGTAACTTACGGCGGCGGTCAAGAGTGTCAAGTCCAAGTAGGCGGCAACGGTCCGGATAGGGTGGTAGGTTGGTAGGATCACGCCAAGGTAAATCTCTCAGGGCCAGTCGAATGAATCGTCTTTGTACACGCTCAAGGCGCAGGTTCCATGAAAGTTGGTGCGGAGTCCAGACTATACTAACGTTTTCAAGTAAGGGACGCACTAGCGAACAATACAGTGCTTTCATACAGTGAGGGTCCTTGAAGTCGCGCGCAACTTTAGCGATGAATCCCAATTGCCTACTTGCTCTCGAAATAACTGCAGCGCGATGTTTATCAAAAGTAAGCTTTCGGTCAAAATAACTCCAAGATCAGTTACGCAATTTACTCTACGCAGCACTTCTCCATCGACAGTATAGTTGAAAATGATTGGTGTTTGAGTGCGATGAAATGTTATCACTTCACATTTTGCAGTACTTATAATCAGAGAGTTTAGTTTACACCACGTCACAAATGTATTTAAAAGTGATTGCAAACGATAACAATCCTCGGTGTTGCGAATCGTCAAGTATATTTTCAAATCATCGGCGTAAACTAATCTGCAACCGATCCCAAGAGTATCAGCGACATCGTTGAAGAAAATAATGAAGAGAAGCGGCCCAAGGTTACTACCTTGTGGTACACCAGACTTATTTGTGAACGCAGACGATACACCGGATCCCAGCTTGACTTGTAAAATTCTATCACGCAGGAACGATTCAAGCCACTTAACGAACCGAGATGAGGCACCAAGACGGGAGATTTTGTTTAACAATGTTTTATGGTCGATTCGGTCAAAAGCAGCCTTGTGGTCCGTGTAAATGGCATCGACTTGTACTTTACGTTCGAGTTCTGAAATGCAATGCGACGTGAAATGCATGAGATTTGTTGTCACAGATCGTCCGGGAAAAAAACCATGCTGGTCCGAAGAAATGTAGTTGCGTGCGCTACTCAATATAACAAAGCTTACAACGATCTCGAAAAGTTTATACGCGGCAGACAAATTGGTTATTCCACGGTAATTTTTGACGTTACGACGATCACCACTTTTGAAGACCGGGAACATATAGGAGTGCTTCCAGATCTCTGGGAACTTCCCTTGTACCAAAGACTCGTTGAATATGGTGCAAAGTGGAGCGGCTAGAATATCAATGCATCGGCACAAAAGCGCGGCAGGTATTCCATCGGGACCAACAGTGTACGAACATTTGAGTTTCTTAGCGGCGGCAGTAACTATATCATGTGTAACTTCGAAGATGTCAAGATCAACAAGATCTGCAGGAACATTCGCAGCGGCGCGAGCAGCATCGTCATTCGAGGCACAATCGAAGGCGAATACAGAAGAGAAAAATTTCGCAAAAAGTTCGCAAGAATCAGAATCCGAGCAGGATACCATTTCTTCCAAATACACGTCCGTTGGGGTTAGCGAACCTATACATTAGAGAAATGACAAGACACTCACCGTTAAGGCAACTGTCAACATCAAAACGGGCGAGTTGTATCATTTTGCATTGCCGTTATCCGTTTTGATGTTGACAGTTGCCTTAACGGTGAGTGTCTTGTCATTTCTCTAATGTATAGGTTCGCTAGTTGGGGTCGAGAAGCATTTCCGTTTTGAATTAACGAAATTCCAAATTTTTTTCGGGTTTCTACGCAGGTCTGTTTGAACTCCCAACACGTATGACTTGTACAGACTTGAATTCAGCCGTCGATACTCCTCACTTGAACGTTTAAAATCATACTTCGATTCATCTGACCGTAAACGACGGAGTTTGCGCAAACATGCGTTCCGTTTACGTTTCAAAACTCTCAAACTGTGATTACTCCAAGCAGGGGAAGAAGGTCGTCTAACAAATGGCAAATTATCTGCAACCCATGATCCAACAAGTGCGCAAAAATTTGCTGCCATCGAGTCCGCATCGTTACTGTCTGGCCACAGTGCTGGCCAATCAATGTTCGATATAAAAGCATTGAAAGCTACAAAATCAATTTTTCTATAATTTAATACTCGCCTCGCGGAAGGGAGACTAGAACCAGCCATCGCATTTTTAGTGGTGGGAGTCGAGATTGTCAATGGAGGATGGTGTAAATCAACGGGCAGCATCGGGGCAACACACTCCTTTACGGAAATTTCGCAATCAGAGTTGTAAAACACCAAATCAAGCACGCGTCCAAGGTGATTTCGAATTAAATTTGCCTGGTTTAGATTTAGAAAATCCATGCCGTCAATGAGAGTAGCACTTGCATTCGGTAGCTGCGTAGACTCATCATGTTTTATGACACCATTACAGTTATCCCATGCTAAACGCGGTTGATTATAGTCGCCGCATACCATCAACGTGCAATCGTCTGCGCTGCTCGCAAAAAAGTCTCGAACGGAAGCGACGTGAGCATCAACGATAGTACTATCGTTACTCTTGTCAGGAGGAATGTATATCGCGCATAGTAGGAGTTTTAGGCCATAGATTGAGGCTTTTACGCATACCTGCTCAAGACAGTTTGCATGTACAGATTCAAAGATTGTGCTAGTGTGATGCCGTGCGACAGCGATCAAAACACCTCCGAAAGAACGTTTATTGCTGTTCATTGGACTCCGATCGCATCGAAATACGTTGAAGGCACTGCCGAATAGCTGTGGTGAGAGTATACTGTCATTCAATCCCGTCTCGGTTAGCATAATCACATCGTAGTTGCAGTCATTGGTCGCCAAAAAGATATCGTCAATCTTCGTTCTCAATCCACGCACGTTCTGGTAGTACATACTAACGTTGGTCACATCACAAACGGTGTTCTGAAAAGACGAGTCATACAGCACAGGGGGCGCAAAAGAATTTACGGAATACTCGCCTCTGGTGGGAGCCCGTAAGCTCCCACCGTCAATGAAAGAACGCAAAATAGTAGGTTCGGTTACAGCAAATGATGTAGCAGACTGTGTTCTGCTTCCAGGAGTTAGTTTTTTGGACGGTCGACGAATTTCCTAAATAACAGTCCAGCTGGCCAAGAAGCAGGATCCAGGGCAATAGATTTCACATCCGGGTCCAATCCGATTTTATACGATACGTACGAAAAATTGCTTGCATCAGCACCTCGCTGTACTAGTCGAATTACTGCAATGGGCTCAATTCCATTCAAGCAACGTGATACAATTTTTTGCAAATCGCCGTCGCTTATTTTTGGGTTTAAACCAGATAAATAAAGCCAAAAACATTTCTGTGCTGCTGCAGAAGTAATAGACGGTACAGAGAGATCGCTGATGTCGATGGTGTTAGTGCCGCGGTCAGATGCAATTTCCACTGGCAAACGATCAGCACGACGGCGCTTAGGATTTCGTGCTGGCCAGACTGGTGTCGCTGATAAATTTATAGGGGTGCTAGCAGAACCATCAATATTCAGTGGTTTATGAGGCATGTTGTCAATTTTCTTACTCAAACCCTCAACTACCTCGGCAAGTTTTTGCACTTGAGCCGGTAAATCAATAAGCTGTTGTGAATTCGGGGGAGGTTGTTTATCTATCATGTCAGCCACATAAGCACCGATCGATTGACCGTTCAATTTATCTCTACAGTGCGGGCAAATAAACATGATTTTACCTTGCGAAAAAAGGTCTTTGCAAACTCTGCTATTGAATCCACAGCACTGTTGGTTAATGTGGTAGCAAGCATCACAAAAACCACAGCGGACCGGTTCGAGATCATTAACTTCGAGTTTGCACTCGCCGCATAATTTCTTTTCCATGCTTGATAAACGCCTTTGGATAGGCAAGGAAGAACACTTGCTGCTTGCTCTGCTACACGATTCCAAACAATAACAATGGCAATGCCAGCACACAATCCGATCCACTTGAGAGTATTGAATTGGGCAAATTAGCACAAAAAATAACTGTACTTCACTCTTCCAGTGTTCACTGTTAGCCCAATATTGGTTTCAAAGCACAGAAGTAACTCGAGAGTACGGGTTCACGATGAATTAACGGAATTTAAACACAGGTAGTAAAACTGAATATACAATAGCACAAACAGAGTTGCCAGATGTATGTTATGTTATGTTATATTGCCAGTATGTTATGTTATGTTATGTTATGTTATGTTATGTTATGTTATGTTATGTTATGTTATGTTATGTTATGTTATGTTATGTTATGTTATGTTATGTTATGTTATGTTATGTTATGTTATGTTATGTTATGTTATGTTAAGCCATATTTTCTTTAAAAATATTACAGAGCAAATGATTGATGATTTCTCGCAGCAATTAATTTATAATAGAAATGATTAAAGGAAAAGAACAAATTTATGTTAAATGTTTGAGCTACCGCAACGCATAAATTTTTTTGGTAGTAATTAAAAACTGGAGCAATGTGACGGTAAAGAACTAGCAGAATAAAACTAACATAGAGAATAATTGGAAAAGGAATATCCTCAACGAACATTTGAAGGCGAGATACGACTTTCGACATTATCACTGTTTGTTGTTTTTTTCCTGTATGGACTTCCTCACTGCGACAAGAATCGTAGATCTAATGTGAGATATGCCCGGGTGTCTGCTGTATCCCGCAGATCTGTTAATAGCAATACCGCTATTGAGAAGTGGCATGCTTAATATTATTGTTCATCAGTGCTTGTGTGTAATGTGATACTCTTCCTTACACGCTTACTGTTCTACTATACCGATACTCGTTCTTCTTGCCAAATATCACCAATTATAATTCCCTGGAGAAGTTTCATCGTGCGTCCTTCTGGCCAGTTTTATTGATAAGAGGGACTTATTTTATTGTTAAGAGGAAGTCACGCAAATGTATTGTTGATTTCAGCGTAAGTGAAGGGTAACTGGTGGGGAGCCTGAGAATAAACCCATGCTTAAGTCCTTTCTGACATCGGATGGCCTGGTTCTACTAAGATTCGAACCCACGACCATCCGCTTGACAAAGCGGACTCTGCAACCTTGCGACTACGCAGCTCCCTTGTTTGTTGTTGAATTGGGTATACTCACTGTCGAAAACCCAACAATAATAACAAAACAGCTTGATTTTTTCCTTCCTTTTCCAATTTTCCACATTTCCTAAGGGGTGTATAAAAAGAAAATGATATTTGTAACGGCCTAATAACAAATGTTCAACGCGACGAATAATGTCAATCGATTCTTCTGTCATGACGTACGTCATATTGAAGACAGACGTTTAAGCTGAATTCCTAACTCGTGTAAAGATTTTTAGTACTCCCAATACGCTACCAGATAGCGCTACCAGCGAGGTGTATTAGACACGGTGCACCTGTGAATTAATTTGATGGTAGCGATTAAGTCACCACGCGGCCCTTGTGTACACCTGATTTATAACGTATTTCTGTTTGAAAATTACACGGAATTTTCGATTAAACATAATGCTCTCTCGAACGTCTATCTGTGGCTATACCCTTCGTCGAAAGTAGTGCGCTGTACAGTATATCAGATATTATACAGCGTCACTACTTCCGAGGTTGGGTGTAACGTACGGTATAGGAGACAAATCGATTGTCGCTGGTTGAGTATTCCAATTTTCAAATGGATGAATAGTATATATATATATCATCAGATAATTCGCGAATACACTAAAGTCGATTTTTTCGTGGTTTTTACGTGGCTATTTTTTCGATTTTCGAATTTATGCGGTTTTCAAATTTTTTATCCACTCTCTTTAATCTCAGAGAATGAATTGTATTATATTGATCGTAAACTTCAGAAAAACTGTGCTTGTTGTTGGAGAACCACAAATAACGCACAAAAAACATATTTTCATAAAAAACAGAAATTTCCTAAATTTATTATTGACATATCTCAAAACCGAATGCATTTAGAAAGTCAGTAACTAAAAATTACTATTAGAATCATATTACGTCATTGGAATATATTTTTTCTCGAAAAGGTTGAAATTAAAAAAAAAAATTAAAGCTTAACTTTGAAGTAAAAATTTGTCTTAGATTTCTTCAATATTGAAAATAGGTTATGTTTCCATTTAATTCTACTATCAAACTACATTTATTAATTTTACATTTCTTTATCCAAAGCTTTTTATCAAAGGTTGCGGGATAATATCAAGTTCGACAAAAATTAATTCTAGGGGAAAGTTTAATTCGTTTTTGATTACAGTTTAACTAGCAAGTTAATAGTTAAGTTAGTTTAATAGCAAGTCAGTCCCATTTGCATTTTTACCGAAATTGAGTTAATAAGCGGAAATGGTAGCTAACTATGCGAAGTTTCGTAACAATAAATAAACTCAATTACTTTGTTCCGAAAAACTTCGGGAAAACATCCAAACATATTGTCCCATCTCGTAAGAAGCAATGTTATGAAATTACATAAAAATGTGTTTTTCTCGGCTTGCTGAAAATGCAAATGGGACTGACTTGCTATGCGCGGCAGAGTAGAGGTAACAGTACTCTTGAGGCTTTCTCAAAAGTAGGTATTTAGCAGACGCGATTAAAAAGATTTTACAAGTGAATTTTACGCGTTTCAACGGTACCTGTTCCTTCCCGGATTACAACTCTGTTCACAGTGTTGATCGACAACACAACCTGGAAATACCAGCATAAAATAAAATAAATCAAAAACAGCATCAGCATTCTTCCAGACTTTATTTTCTCAATTACTAATAAATAAATTCACTAAATCTATACAACAACATCAACACGTGTACTGATGTGCGGTGGTTCTTCCTTTCTGGCGTCTCGCTAAAAAACCCTCTTTTTGCTAGAATCGCCACCAGTCACGCATATAGCTTCACGATCAAACAGCATCCGCTTTGAATAAGAAAGTTCTCCTTCGTCTCAGCGGAAGCGATGGGATTCCTTTTCTGAGATCAGCAACCGTTGACACGATAAATTCGGGTAAATTTATTTTTTTCGACTCGTTCGCCAGTCGTTCGGCTAGTGTGGCGGCAATCAAAGGGTGAATATCATGGTTCGTTTCTGACGACGCTGCCACCGACACCGGTGATTGTTCATCGTCTTCCGGTTGATTCAAATCTGCAATTGGTTCGTTTATGGCAGCACTAGCCTGGCTTTCTACGGGTATCGGTCCACCAACCTCGGGTTTGCTTTCTTCACTATCGCCTTCGTGAAGTACGATTTCTGAGATCGCATTATCCGAATTTGGTGGTTGTACGTAATCTGCGCCATTATTGCTTGTTTCCGGTGCAATTGCGTTAATTGCGCTGTCGTTTGATAGTTCCGAGTCCGGCTTTGGTTCAGTGGAATCATCGGATTTTACTTCTTCGGCTTCGGCGCTTATGATAACTTCCGGCGCTGCAAGTTTAATATCTTGCACAACAGGATCAGTTTCTTCTACTGTCTGAATATCATTTTGTAACAGAGATTGGGGTTCAACTTTAGCATCTTCGGCAATTAAGGTGTCATCGTGCTCATGATAAACACGTTCGTCCTCACTCATTTCATTTGTTTCTAAAGCCTCTGAAGCGTTTGTTTCCTCCTTGTGTTCTAAGTGATGAGTATGTTCGCTATCCGATGAAACAGGATTACTAATCTCATCAACTACTTCCATTTCTTTAGTGTTATCACCTACTGTGACAGTTTCGTCTTGATGCAATTGTTCTAAAGATGAACTACTAACTTCTTCATCTACGACTTCTTGTGCCGTATTCTCACTTTCGTTTTCTTCAACCGGATCGAATGTATCGGCATTCAACTGGTGATGATCGAATTCGCTAATAAAATTATCACTAATTGGCATTACTATAGTGCCAATGATTGGTTCGCTTGCCTGCGGTTGGATCGATTCGTCGGGAGGTAGCAGGTCTTGCGAAGGTATTTCTGTCTCAACATTGGCATTACTTGGCAGCGAAAGTTTACCGCCTTCGGCTCCGTCGCTGTTGTCGTTGCCGCTAGCCGCCTCCGTTTCTTCTCCATCTGGATAAAAAGCGGCTGATTCTTCACATGGGAAACCTAGCTGGCCAGCATGCACGCATGTTTGATACATTTGGCTGAAGACTGTTCTCTCAGCACAAATGAAACTGAAACGGGCTCTGTCCTGGCATCGATGGAAAATCTGAAATTATAACAGAAGAGGTGTTATGTAGAATTGATGGAGGCGTGTGGTTGTTTGTCAAATATGCAAACTGCTTGTTACATGAGACGGAGAAAAACTGCGTGCTGACAGAAACCAATGTTTAATATACACATAACACCTTCATTTTTCAAATGTTCCTTGCATTTAAAGTTATTTTCCAAAAACCGAATTAGCTAGTTCATATATGAGTTGACAAAATAGTCCTACTGCTTAGACTAACCTGACAGTCATTATCAATGTCAACGTAGAATCCATCGGTTCGATTCGCACATACAAATGAATGGTTAATGTCATCACGTATCTCTTCGGCACCGGCTGGTAACACGTAGGCGTATGCTTTCACTTGTTTGCCCTGTAATGAATAAAAAAACGAATTGAAAAAATTAATGCGGAATTGCCGTGTGTCATAGAACAAAAGTCATAAAAATAGTTTTCATAAGGGCACACAACTATTCTCGCTAATGGCAAACGAATTGGTCACTAATTTATGCTGTAATACTGAAAGGGAAATTAAAAACACCTAATATGACACTCTTGTTTGGGAATCGATGGAATGCCGAATAGTGTGTGGCTAATCGTTTATATTCAATGCAAAGTTAATAATAATTAATGATAATTGATCTACGCAAGCTTACTGAGTGTATTTGACAAATGGAAAATCATCGGACAGAATCCTAGTAGAATTAGATTTCTCCAACAACTGTTGATTTAAACATACACCATCAAGACACATAAACTTAGAATTTTGAGGAAAATTCACACTCATGCAAATTCGTTTACGGTGAAATGAGGTACATTTTATGTAGATGACGACATGAGAAGGTTTATTTGCGTTTTTTCTGCTCTCAAGTTTCCACAGTTAAATCTAATTCGTTTTCTATTTAAGAGCCTAAGTTTTGTATACAGATATTAAAAAAAAAGTTTATTCAAAAAATGAGGTTTATTAGTGCAGTCCACTAGTTCTCAGTAGTTTTGACTTCGCGGCTCCTTCAAAGAGCACAAAGCACATAGAGCTTCACGGCCCTTTTAAAGAATTCTAGACACAAGTTTTCTGACACAAGGCTGTATTTGTCAGTCTCATATCGTCCTACATGGTTAATTTGTTTCATATCTTGGTTTGAAATCGTAGAAGGGATAAGAATCCGCTACTACAGAAGTATATAGATAGAAATATCAATCACCAGTGAAAATTACCTAGGTCTTCGCGACTCACCTAGGCGGACTTCACGACCCTCTTGCCGCCCGCGAAACCCCGGTAGGGAACCACCGGTGTACTTGTTCTAGAACACATGCATACGTTTCAATTATCGAGTTATTCTTCGAACATGTCTCACTTTAAAGGCAGCAAACTTAAAACAACTCCTATATCAATATTGTGAGAAACATAGTTGAACGTAGTTGTTGAGATTAAAGTTTGAACATCTGAAATTCTTAGTGATTTTGAAACTCAACCGGAGTTCTTTAAAAGTATCATCATCGATAGTAAGACTTTTCTATTGAAACCATCTGCAGCTAGTTGTTATGCTTTTCAACTCTTATTATTTTACTTTACCAGCTAATTTCAGTTGTTGTCTTATGACTTCGTTTTGTATTTAGTAAAGTGAGCAATATATGTAGTTTTACGAGGATGCGAAAAATGACGAGAATGGAAGCTGTGACTTAGACTTAGAAAAAGATCTAACTATTGTTTGAATAACAACACGTATTCGCAATATAAGTTTGAATACAAAATGTTTCAAATTTTTTGTTTACTTGCGCAGTCGAGTTTAGAGTTAAAATTCTTCTCATTTGCTTATTGCTAAATGACAATACATCGCTTCTAAGAGGAAGGGGGTGACATTGTTACACATACACCAATACATCCAAAAACTTAGACGAAAACTTTTGAGTTTGACACATTGATTCCTGTAAACAAACTTTTAGCCATGTTATTCAGCAGAAATAAAATATTTAAATTTCTTCTGTTCTACTAATATCACAGTAGAATGTTTCCATGAGAAAAATTGTTGCTGTGTAATCAAATCATGAAAAAAAAAAACATCGAAATCACAGCTGTTCTTTGGACCAAGTAACGTTTGGGTCGTTTGCACTTACACGAATCGGTACAGTTCTTGCTTGACATAATCCGATCACAATCGCTAGTATTAATATTACAACACGACACATTATCTTTATTATTTGTGTTTTTTTTTATGCACAACTTTTTATAACATCAATACTTTCACACACAACGGTTCATCGATTGGAACAAACTTTACTGGATCCAGCCAGTGTTTCAGTTCCAAACTGATTAATCACAGCACCAAAACGCCAGCACTCTCACTGCTGCTACTTCGTCTGACAGGCAATACTATTATGTGCTGAAATTTCGCCAAAGAAATCAATTTATAGTGAAATTTGATGCACACTAACACCAAACTGTCACCGAAACAACGAACTCGAACTTCCACGGTCTGCGAACACGAATAAGTATGGTCCCCGGTGTAAGCTTGTGGTCGGTAGGTGACTAACAGTGTCCCATGATGAGCCCTTCCTTGCCGGCCGGTGTGGGACACCGGTAGCAATACCAGCACTAGCACAGCACGCAGGTACGCCAGGTAGGAGAATTATTGCGGTAAATGCAACGATACATGTTAATTAGCATTCCGTCCTCAGAACCGTTGCGACCGAAGATGACCAAAGCATAGGTATTTAGATGAATTGAATATTACCCGATAGTTTGTATCAATAAATTGATTTGTTGAATACATACACATCAGAATTATATTCCATTAGTTAAAACAATATGTCAGCCTCCTAGTTAGAGAAGAGGTAAAAAGTATTTTATCGATCATTTACTGTAAATATATACGAGTTATTTATAAAATTTTTGGAACGGCGTGTCTGGTAAATGGAGTTGTTATATAACTTGCAATTAATTTTAAGGAGTATAACCTCAGTATTTCAGATTAGTTGAGTTATCGTGTACATAAAGATTAGACTCGAAAAAAAATGAGATACACAGGTATGATCACCAAAAATTCAGTTTGAATCATATACTTCTCAAATTTTCAGGGATTGAATTACTATTTATTAGCTATGTTTTGGCATAATTTATTTATTGAATTTCCTCCCCCAAGTTGAACGCTCGTACATTTCTCTTAGCACTGCTCATGAGATCTTGGGCGAGGCTTTGCCCATCTTCCATACACAATGTCTCTCAGTTTTTCTTCAAAGCTTCATAAGTTTTGAATGTTATACTTCATTATCGCTTAAAACTTTTCGATCGGACGAAGTTCTGGTGAATTTGGCGGGTTGGCTCTTATTATCTTACCGGAAGTTGTTTAGATAATATTTAGTATAAGGAAAGTTGGTTTTATTTATCTAGCTTTGATATGTTACAATCAAATTGCATTAGCTCTTGCACCAACTGGTATTGTAGTTATTGCGTTTGGGTTTGAGGTAAATGTTGTCAATTTTGAGGGCAGGAGAGCATAGCAAAATCATAACAGTTTTGAGCAGACGGGCATAGCAAAATCATAACTCATCAATAACGTATTTTGTTATGAGATTTTTTTTATTGCTTTATTAAGGTGGCTTTCAGCCACAGGCTGGTTCGCCACCGACGGTTATGATACCTTATCGTGTTGTTTGACAGATATTCTCGATTCCAACACGCGTATCGAATGGATGTCAAATTTTGATACCATATCATGTGCCTTTCACAGGATATTTGAATTTATTTTCACATGTTTCATTGGAGACGCGTTCTTAAGTTAAAAAAAGTTTGCTTTTGTTACAATACAAACCCTGTTCGATGTTGGAACGTTTCGTTTTCGACACGGTTCAATTTTGGCCCTGTTCGATTTGGCGTATGTGCCAAAAACGAACTGTTTTTTTTATTCACGATTTTAGTTATCTCGTTTTTTCTTAAACAAAGTTAGGTTCAATATCCGCCGAAAGAGAGGTATTATGGGCCATCATTCTGCCTTGGTCTAAGTCGGCCTCTAATTACTCAGGTTATCATATCAAGTGTCTATGTCGTCATAGGCCACATGCGGACCGGTTCCGATTGTGTTCCGGAAACTCTCATACTCTATTGAGCCAAAATCCATCAAGCGACACCTCTAACCACTTGGAATCCTACAGCTAGTCCATTGGTGTCCATAGAGTCGAAGTCATCATAGGCCACTTAAAAAGTAAAAAAAATATGACGAAAGAAAACCGTTTGTTTTTGACATGGTTCGATTTTGGCAAAATAAAAAGTTTGAACGCGTTGCCGAAATCGAACGGGACCTGTAATTCAGAAATATCGGAACCGATTATTTTCGTTATTTTCAATGCAAGTTACTGGTTTGCTATTCACAATATCAAGATATGTTACTTATATCGTCCTGGAGGAACAACAATTTGTTATTATATTTTGTTATTTTACCAACTACAACCAAATTAAGATCAAAATGCGGTTTTGTGTAATACAGGGTGTTTAATAAGTTCGAATACAACTTTTCATCGTTATATAGGTGCACACCATGTGTATTCTGTGTAATACTATTGGTGTCAGCTTTAGCCTCATACATAGAAATCCGGCGCAAACTGTTTCCGAAGCTGCAAAAACGTGATCGAAATTATTTTGACCCAAAAACATTGATTTTAGAGCCGTAACGTCTTCAGCAAAGTTGTTCCATTAATTATTTTCCATGTTATAGAAGTTGAAATTCCACGATTAATCCATTCAATAGTGAGAAACAAATTTTACTTTTCTCATTTTGGAATATAAAAATCCATTTTGTTTAGCAAAGTTGTAGTAAATTTTAAAAGAAACAACTTTGTGGAAGACAACATACTTCTATCTATCTATTTAAATGGACTTTTGTGGAGTTTTCCATAGATCATTACTAAGAATCTTTTTTTTACTATTTAACGTTTTATAGTTATTTTCTACATTTTTTTCGAAGAAAGTTTTTTTATCTCACATATATTTTTGGTTGTTTACGATTTTTACTAGAATAATGCGCTAATTTACACTAATTACTCTTAACTCAAAATATAATGTTTTTGGAGTTGTAGTGTCTTCAGTAAAATTGTTCTATTAATTTTTCTCCATTTTGTAGAAGTTGAAATTTTGTGATTAATCCACCTAATAGTGAGAAATGAGTTTTATTTTTCTCATTTTTGCATATAAAAATCCCTATTGCTGGGTAAAGTTTTAGCACATTTTATAAGGAACAACTTTGTCGAAGACGCTATACTTTTTTTTCTCATATCATTTATTTGACACGGCACAAATACAATTTAATGTTTAACGGCGCCAGCAATATCTGATGACTTAAAATCTTAAAGCAAATTTTTTATCCTCGCTGCCGACTACGAGCTGAAATTAAGTCTATCTTAAAACTAGGATGTATTTTTCAATCAGTGTTTTGTAGTTTGATGGTCGTCTGATGCTCTTCGAATGGCCATGAATATGCAGCATGTATGGATTTGTTCTGCTGAGCCACGATGTCATGAGCTGGAAGAGGGGCTTGTAATTCTCGGGTCCTGAAGGTATTGTGCGGGGTCTAGTTGCTGGTTATGGTTCGTTGTTGTTGTTCGCTGGTGTTTAAGTGGCCTATGGTATGTGTCGCTGAGCCAAGATATCACTGAAGGCCTCGGGTTCTCAGGTCCTGGTGAATTCGTGTGGGGTGCAGTTGTTGATTCCAAAATCTCTGCTTAAGGTTCAAACGTGTTCTTGTCGTTTTGTTGGGTGTAGACTGAGGGGAACGGGACTAGACTGGGGCATGGATGGATTTTAGGAAAATGTATATGAGGGTCATGTAGGGTATGTCACGGCTCGCCAAGACATCACGAACAGGAACAGCTGGCCGTCTACCTCCGGCCTGAAGGAAAGCTACTAATTTAGACCTGGCGTCACGGTGGACAGGGCATGACCAAACAACGTGCTCTATGTCGTGATAACCTTCGCCACAGGCACAGATACCACTTTCCCCGAGCCCAATACGACGGAGATGCGCATCAAATCTATAGTGATTGGACATAAGCCGAGACAACACGCAAATGAAATCTCGACCTACATCCAATCCCTTGAACCACGGATTCGTCGATACCTTGGGGATTATGGAATGTAACCACCTTCCCAGTTCCCCTCTGGTCCAAGAACTTTGCCAACTGATGATCGTGTTCTGACGTACAAATGCGAAAAATTCATTGAAAGCAATTGGTCTTACATAAATTTCACCGTTTGATGCGCCCACCTTAGCCAAAGAGTCCGCTTTCTCATTACCCGGTATCGAGCAGTGAGAAGGACCCACACTAAGGTAATCTGAAACGATTTTTCGGATAAAGCACTCAAATGTTCCCGTATTTTCCCCAGGAAGTACGGAGAGTGCTGAACGTCTTTCATCGATCGGAGAGCCTCAATGGAACTGAGACTGTCCGTAAAGATGAAATAATGGTCCGTGGGCATTTTTTCGATGATCCCTAGGGTGTACTGAATTGCAGCTAATTCGGCGACGTAAACAGAAGCAGGATTATCGAGCTTATGGGAGACGGTTAAATTGTTATTGAAGATACCGAAGCCAGTGGACCCATCGATAAGTAATCCGGCAGTGTAGAACATATTGTCGCAGTTGATGTTTCGATAATTATTGGAAAAAATTTTGGGGATCTGCTGCACGCGTAAATGATCCGGGATTCCACGAGTTTCTTCTATCATGGATTATCGAATAACACAGTAGAATCAGAAGTATTTAATAAGTTGACACGATTTGGAAAATTCGAAGAAGGGTTAATATTTTGTGACATGTGATTGAAATACAATGTCATAAAACGGGTTTGAGAATTAAGCTCGATTAACCTTTCAAAATTTTCAATCACAGGACGGTTCAAGACCTCACATTTGATAAGAATACGAGAAGACAGGCTCCAGAAGCGGTTTTTCAATGGTAGAACTCCAGCTAAGACCTCCAAACTCATCGTATGGGTCGATTGCATGCAACCCAAGGCGATACGCAAACAACGATATTGTATTCGCTCCAGTTTGATCAAATGTGTGTTTGCTGCGGAGCGGAAGCAGAAACACCCGTACTCAATTACCGACAATATCGTTGTTTGGTAAAGCCTTATAAGGTCTCCCGGGTGTGCTCCCCACCATGATCCGGTTATTGTACGAATAAAATTCACTCTTTGTTGGCTTTTTTTCATCAGATACCTAATGTGACAACCCCAGGTGCCTTTAGAGTCGAACCAGATACCAAGATACTTGTGTACTAAAACCTGAGAAATCGTTTTACCCATTAATTGTGGCTGGAGCTGAGCTGGTTCATGCTTCCTAGAAAAAACTACTCTCTCAGTCTTCTCCCGAGAGAATTCGATACCTAGCTGTAGAGCCCAAGCAGACAAATTGTCCAAGGTATCTTGCAATGGTCCTTGCAAATCGGCAACTTTGGCTCCTGTAACAGAAACCACGCTGTCGTCTGCAAGTTGTCTTATCGTGCATGAATTTGCCAGACATTCGTCGATGTCATTTACATAAAAATTGTAAAGAAGGGGGCTTAAACATGAGCCCTGGGGAAGACCCATGTAGCTAATTCGAAAAGTTGCCAAATCGCCATGCGTAAAATGCATGTGCTTTTCGGACAACAAATTGTGCAAAAAATTGTTCAAAATTGCAGAAAATCCTTGTGTTTGCCCGAAAGAATGTCAATAGAAACGGAATCAAAAGCCCCCTTAATGTCCAAGAACGCAGACGCCATTTGTTCTTTGCGAGCATACGCCAGCTGAATATCTGTTGAAAGCAACGCAAGACAATCATTCATCCCTTTGGCACGGCGGGAGCCAAATTGAGTATCTGATAGTAGACCATTTGATTCGACCCAATGGTCAGAACGACGGAGTATCATTTTCTCCATCAATTTCCGGATACAGGATAGCATTGCAATCGGCCTATAGGAGTTGTGATCAGAGGCTGGTTTTCCCGGTTTTTGGATGGCGATCACCTTCACTTGCCTCCAATCCTGCGGTACAATATTTTGCTCCAGGAACTTATTGAACAAGTTCAACAAGCACCTCTTGGCATTGCCGGGTAGATTCTTCAACAAGTTGAATTTGATTCTATCTAACCCAGGCGCGTTATTGTTACAGGACAGGAGGGCATTTGAAAATTCTGCCATCGTAAAAGGTGATTCTATCGCGTCGTGGCCCGGAGACGCATCGCGAACAAAGTTTTGCGCAGGAACAGAGTCTGGACATACTTTCCTGGCAAAATCAAATATCCACCTACTTGAAGACTCTTCGCTTTCGTTGACCGTTACGCGATTCCGCATTCTTCTGGCTGTGTTCCAAAGAGTGCTCATCGATGTCTCCCTCGACGTCTCGTTCACGAACCGACGCCAATATCCGCGTTTCTTTGCTTTAGCCAAGCTTTTAAGCTTAGTATCAAGCTCCGAATACCGTATATAGTCGCCAGGTATACCTTTCTTCTGATAGGCCAAAAACGCGTCGGATCTTTGCGTGTAGACATCGGAGCACTCTTGGTCCCACCACGGAGTGGGAGGCCGTTCTTTGATCGTTACGCCGGGATATTTCTTCGTTTGGGCTTGCAACGCGGCTTCGAGAATCAAGCCCGCGAGAAGGTTGTATTCTTCAAGTGGTGGATGATGTTGAATCGACTCGACAGCTTCTGAAACCATTTCCTCGTATAACTTCCAATCAACATTCCGTGTGAGGTCATACGGAATGTCAATTGGCCGCATGCGAGTTGACTCGTTGGTAATTGAAATAAGAATAGGCAAATGGTCGCTACCGTGAGGATCGAGGATTACCTTCCATGTGCAATCCAACCGTAGCGACGTCGAACATAAAGAGAGATCCAAAGCACTTGGGCGCGCTGGAGGTTTCGGGACACGTGTCATTTCACCGTTGTTTAGAATAGTCATGTCGAAGTTATCGCAAAGGTTATAAATTAAAGAGGAGCGGTTATCATTAGAAGGGGAACCCCAAGCCACGCCATGAGAGTTAAAGTCTCCCAGAATCAAGCGTGGCGAGGGAAGAAGTTCTATTAAATCAAAGAGCAGCCGTTGCCCAACCTGTGCTCTGGGAGGAATATATATTGAGGCAATACAAAGCTCTTCACCTTGTATTGTCATTTGACATGCGACAGCTTCGATGCCTGGAATCGAGGGGAGGTTAATACGATAGAAAGAATAGCACTTCTTAATCCCTAGAAGTACTCCTCCATATGGGGTGTCTCGATCAAGGCGAATAATATTAAAATCATGGAAGTTTAGATCAGTATTCGAAGTAAGCCAAGTTTCACAAAGGGAAAATGCATCGCATTTGTTTCTATTTATCAAAACTTTAAACGAATCAATTTTTGGTAAAATACTTCTACAATTCCACTGTAAGGCAGAGATAGAATCCTTCACATAAGCAGATGAATTAGGCATCGAAGGATACGATCGCTGCAAGGAGGGGCCATTGAGCAGTCAACTGCTTCAAAAATGTTCTAACTGTTGGGAGGAATGCTGTAAGAAAATCTTTTATTGGGTCGGGTACATTGAAAGTTTCAAAAATCCAGTCCACAATGTCAGAAAATTTCACCAGTCCAGCATTTGATTTTTCAACTGGATGAGCAAAAGGAACAACTGGGGTTTTAGATGTTCCAGGAAGTGCTGGGAACTCCTTCTGGGACTTTAAATTTGCAAGCCCAGGAGGGGTTTGCTCCGGTTTTTCCGCTGCACTTTTAGGTTTGTTTGTACCATTCATTTCACTTTGGGAAATCTTAGGACCTTTTCGGGGAAGTTTAGGAGAGGAAATATTTTTCCTCTTTCTAGACTCCCCAGGATTGGCATAAGATGTTCCCGCTGGTGAATCGTCAGAATCGGTTTCATCAGAGGACAACAGATCAAAAGGGTTTGATGTTATGGGACACGTGGTAGCGGTCTTCTTCAGCATGTCAGCGTAGGAACGCTTTGAACGCTCTTTGAGAGACCGTTTTATTTTATCCCTGCGCTGCATGTACACCGCACATGTCGAGAGCTCATGCAGATTTTCCCCGCAGTGAATACACTTTACGGCGTTAACACTGCAAGAATCTACCGCATGAGTCTCCCCACACTTGCCACAACGTGCCTTATTGCGGCAGTAGGCGGCTGTATGGCCTAACTGCTTGCAATGAGTGCAGTTCATGACGCGGGGCACGTATAGCCTCACAGAGAGACGAACCCGGTGGTACGAGATGTGGCTTGGTAGTGCAGACCCGGTGAACGTAACTCGAAACGAGTCTGACGGAGTGTAAACTTTTTTGTCACCGACGATCGATACCGACCGCAATTGCTTGCAGTCGAGCACCTTCATATCGGGACATGTGTTGTTCTTAAAGCACCCTTTAGCACTTTTCAATATACACTCGACGGACGGACTCGAATCGGTCACGACACCGTCGATCTCCACATCTCTAGCGGGTACATAGACACGGTATTCCCGTGTAAAAAGCTCGGAGCAATCTATATCGTTGGCCTCTTTAAAGTCATTGACCACGACACGGAGCTTGTTCGGCCTGATTTTTAAAATTTCAGTCACAGCTTCAAAGTGTGACGTCAGGTCTTTCGAAATCTGTAGAATTTTAAAGATTTCGATTTCGGCCCCGCTTTAGGCCTGAGGTAAACTGCCACCGGAAGAGTCGATCCATCTCGATACAATCTGACACGTGGGGGAGCTGAGGAATTAATATTAGAAGGGGGGGGGGCAGGAGGGACAGGGTCGAGGGGATTCGAGGGTGGAGGTGCGGGAGGTGGGGGGTCTACATCCATCGCGCTAAACCTAGCGCGCCGATGGGACAGACAAGAAGCACGTACCTTCCTTTCCTTTTCTCCTTCGTGTTGGAGTGCACTGCACTCACCACCAAATCGTTCGACAGCAGGCAGCTACAAAGCGACACAGTAACACAAAGGCGCTTGATCTTGCGACACAGCAATCTAGACAAAAGACACCGGGGTCGGTCAAAAAATGCGTGTTCGGCACATAATGAAGACACTATACTTGTATCTGCTAATTTAAATGAACTATTGTAAAGTTTTCACTAGAATGCCCCTTTAAATAATTTTTTTATATAACTTGATTTGACTTGATTTTCAAAATTTTTCAATGTTCTACAATGTTGTTAGCTATAATAAAAAACACAAGTTCACCGAAGAAAGTTTATTTTTATCTCTTTAGTTTTGTTAGTTATTGAAGATTTTTATTGAAATAATGCACTTATTTATTAACGAATATCTACACAGGAGAAAGCGAGAGACAAATGCCTATATCTGGATTAAGTGATGTTTTACTTATACTTAAATATAGAAATGGTATAGTCTGCAGATATTTGCAGATTTTAAAGATATCTGTTAGTCAATTAGTGCATTGGGTTAATAAAAATCGTCAATAACCAATGAAATATGAGAGATCAAATTAAACTTTCTTCGATGAAATTATTCGTTTTATGAAGGCAAACAACAATGTAGAACATTTAAAAATTGTAGAAAATCACTACTAAGTGTTATATTGAAAAAAAAAAAAATTTTTAGTGACAATCTGTAGATACCTTCACAAAAGTCCATTTAAAAAGGCAGATAGAAGTATGGTGCCTTTGACAAAGTTGTCTCTTATCAAAAGTGCAACAATTTTGCCGAACAAAGTGAATTTTTATATGCAAAAATGGAAAAAGTAAAATTCGCTTCTCACTGTTAAGTGAATTAATCACAAAATTGCAACTTCTATAACATGGAGGATAATTACTGGATCAACTTTCCTGGAGGCACTATGGCTCTAAAATCTGTTTTTTTGGATCAAAATTATTTCGATCACGTTTTTGCAGCTTCGAAAACAGTGTGCGACGTGCACGGTGTCGACTTGCTGTCATCGGTTGTTTGTTCACCGCTCACGATCAGTGATGGAATTGAGACGAATATGATGCAATCGTCGTTCAATCTCTCCCTCAACCTCAACTTTGACTCTCAACCCATGATGAAATGACGATTTGGTGCTTAGGTTTTTGGGAGAAAACAGACACATGATTAGACTACATTAGCCCTGAGAAGCGATTCGCTTGTTGTGTACGCCCGTCGTTGAGGGAAAAAAGGATAGCAAGAGGAGAATGTCATTTCGACATATTCTCGTTAACTGGTAGTCCGTCCTGAATTCCAGCCATTTTAGTATTTTGCAGTAGCTATTTATTACTAACAGCCACCAGCATAACAGGTGAAACCGGCAAGAGATGACCGGTACTATTTTGTTTTTCCTCCGTTAAGCTACTAACACCTAGCGTCCGTATGTAACCGGTACGATTTAGTAATGAAACTGATGGGGTGAAATGTTCGAACGATACGTTTTATACCAAGGCTTCGTCAGATAATTAGAAAGAAGGAGGGTAACACAGAAAATTCAATTAGCCGCTTCTGTACCAAAATTTCGAGGCACCAAAAGGTGCCAGTTGCCGATTATAGTTTCCTGGTTAGTCCGTCCAGAATTCCAGCCATTTTAGTATTTTGCAGTAGCTATTTATTACCAACAGCCACCAGCATAACGGGTGAAACCGGCACGAGATGACCGGTAATATTTTGTCTTTCCTCCTTTCAGCTGCTAACACCTAGCGCTGTCGTGAAATTAACATCAACACAAACATGCATTTTTGCAAGGTTTTTTTCCGCTAGCAGCAGCAATTGTAAAACATAAAATTCAACTAATCGCTTCTATTATAAAACTGCGAGGCACCAAAAGGTGCCAGTTGCCGATTATGGTTTCCTGGTTAGTCCGTCCAGAATTCCAGCCATTTAAGTGTTTTGCAGTAGCCATTTACTACTAAAGCCACCAGCATAACGTGTGAAACCGGCACGAGATGAGCGGTACTCTTTTGTATTTCCTCCATTCAGCTACTATCACCTAGCGTCCGCATGTCACTGGTGCGGTTCTGGAATCAGAATGATGGGGCGCCGGCCGCTGTCGTAAAATTAACACCAACAAAAAGATGCATATTTGCAAGGTTTTTTCCGCTAGCAGCAGCATAAACATCGGAAACAGAAAGTGACAACAACAATAACAACAAAGTCAGATCGATTGTATCCGTTAGTGTCGACTGTGCTTGGGAAGAGAGGTAGTGATTGGCTGCGCGGTATGATTTAGACAATCGATATTAATTACCAATTTTTCAATAGTGTATCTCAAACAATAGTTTGTTTTTGTTACATAAATTTAACCGTAAAAGAATTTCTGATCGTTTGATGCCAAAACCTCGAAAACCTGATTATAGATGACTGCAAAATAAGCGCTCAAAACCTGACCACTTTTCTCTGGTTTTCCCTGGTTGAAATACTAGATTTTCAAATTCAGGAGCCTAACTTCGATATAGACGTTAGTCAACGTCAAAATCAAATTTTTAGTTGTCACTCGTTAGTTTGAATCAGAGCGTGCTCGTCCTGATTTTCAACCGGACCAGCTCGAGCTGGATCCCAACGTTTCGTGCTGATGTCGAATACCTGCTCTGCTTATCTAATCCTGAACAACATACCAGTAGTATTCTTTCAGTCGAAGTTTACGATAGAACATTCAGTTCAATTTGCGACAGTTTTAAGTTGGCGGGTCTTTGGAGGTTTATGAAAATTTATGAAAATTTCAGAGAATAGAAACTAATCTGAGAATTTTATTTCAGAGAATAAAACTAATCTGAGTGTAGCGGTTATCATTTTTTTGTTGTTGTTTTTTTGATAACTTAATGTGTTCAATTTTGTATATCAACAATAATAACTGTGTACCAATATAAATAGCAGAAAAATATCATCAAGGTAATCGAATGCCCTGAGTATTTTGCTGCTTTCAGCAGAAGTAGGTTTCAGCAGCTCAAGGCGGTTATGAATGGCGTACAAAAAGAATGCTCCACACATCGGACATCCTGTGCACCAGCAAGTGATTATTGTAAAACAATTGCATTTTCGAACCATAATCGTTTGGAATCGATTACAACTGGAGCTATTGATATGCAACTTTTTTAAACCAACCAAAGGCTTGGTCCGGTGCGCCACAACTAATGAAACAATCATATTGAAAGGCAGCACCTGCACGTGTGTCCATTCTGCGAGATTTCAAAACAACAGAATTGTTCCACTGGAGGTAATAACAAATTCTCTGCACGAAGATCTTTTACCAGAAGCTCTGTGTACGGGGGCCTCAGTAATCCCCAGTTGGACGTTCGTCGGTTCATAGGAAATAATATCACTAACGGAACTTTTATACGTTTTTCGCTGTGCCAGGGTTTGTCCACCGCATTGTAAAGATACTGAATAACACAGGAGACAAACTGAATTTGCGCAAATTCTTTTCATTTAAATTAGGCTTACCTTGGACAGGTCTGAACAAATATTTGCTGTTATACATGCGTTGCACGTTGATGGGCACATAGTTTCCTTTCTGCCAGCGAACTTTTGCGTGTGTTTGCCAATGAATCGAGCAGTATTCGCTATTGGCGCTTTTTTAGATATCCCGCGATTCCCGAGACCTAGTGGAGGGTCTAAGTTTGATGGAAAAAACAGGTCGAATCTTTCATATGCTAACCCACGCACGTAGTGAAGCACTTGATTTGCTCTTGTTTGATGCCTGTTTTTGAAACCAGAGTAATGGTTTTTGCAATTGCATCAGACGTGATTTGGGACAATGTTGGCAGACTAAAGGGTGTACTGTAAAGCATTTTTCATGGCTTTCTTTTCCCGAAAATCGAATGAGCTTAAATCGGAGCCTAATAGTATGATGATTTGGAGGATTTCTAGAAAAAAAAATGTTTCGACCTACCTATTTTAAGGGAAACATCCTCCCACAAAAATTTTTTTTTTGCAATATTTTATATTGGCCTAAATCATGCTAAAACTATCCTAGAATCAAAATCTACATACACAGTACCAAAATATGAAATTTACAACTAATACAAATGAAAGCACATAACGATTTCTAGCACATAAAGTGAAAAACATATACATTTTCACACCGTTAATAATGTACAATACAGAATCGTTTTAAGCCATGTAAAATTGTACGTTAATTGATATAAACATAAAGCTTCGAATATAAATATGCATGCAAATTCACAATATATTCATTTACTTTGCATGTGAATATGATGACACACGGAATATTACGTGGTTTCCAATGCTCCATTTATGTGCATTTAAAGTAATGTAAATTTTTTTTACTGTGTACATTCAATTTTTACCAAACAGCTTTTATGCTCCAAAATCACATTTTTCGTATAATTTGGTGATGCTCGGCTTTGTAAAATAGTAGAAGTTACCTATGATCGATATCGTGAATCAAATTTAAAGTATAGAGGTCGCTACATCAAGTTTCGACCGTTACAGCGTCTTTACAGCACGTGTTTACTCACAATTTCCCTTTGTTTAGTCAATCAGCCGTTCTAGTTGTGTACGTTCTCAGTTTGAGTTTTTCTATACTTTTCAACTGTGAGTCATATTCAAAAGTACTTAAATATGAGTGATTAGGTGTACAGTGGCCACAAAGGCAGTAAAAGAAGAAGTACCAGAACAACTCGAAGTAAAATTAGTAACCGACACCCGCCTAACCGCCATGCGTTCAAAGGCTACGTTAGTACCTTGGCGAAAAAATTAAAAACTTATGATTTAAACCATGATCGCGATGTTGATAGGGATTTCGGCTACAGTTTCATACATTTTTCGCTGTATTTACTACCCTTTCTGAATTAGGAGTGTGTAAAAAATGTAATAGTGATGTACGGTTTTCACAATCGAGCAAGCGTGGACTAGGCTTCAAGATTCTTGTGTCTTGTTCGAACTGCGGTGATGCCGATATTTTTACCTGTCCTCTAATACATAATCATGCTCTTGGGTTAACCGTTGGACCGAACATGTACGGGTTTTGTGTGGAATTGGACGCCAACCGCGTAAAAGTCGCTGAGCATCGCATGTCCGATATCGCGAAAGAGTATAGGCGCAGCCTTTCATCAGACAAAACAAAGGAAGAAGAGGCGAATAAAGCCCAGGAAGGACAATTTTATGACACAGGGATAGCTGACTGATGGTAAAAAATTATTAGGGGCTTTGTTATTGCGATTCTTAAGATTTAAAGCATTTTGAAACTTTAAACGCGTTTTTCTCAAAACCATGTTTTCAAAATCGGCGAGCAGTAGAACTGAAAAAGTTTACATCCGATTGACTTGAAATTTTAACAGTAGCTTCTTCATTAGATTATCTAGTGAATTACACACGATTTTAGTGATTAATTGACAACAACAAAAGTTATAAACAATTAAAGCCGATTTTTTTTGTCGAAATTAGAATTTTTTCTTCCAAACCGTTGCCATTTTGCGAAGAAAAATGCTAGAAATATAATCTTGTGTACCTCACTAGCGACACTTATGTAGATAATGAAAAAATAAAATTGTTTCGGTGATAGGTGGAGTTGGGCACGATTTCTACTGCTCGCCGCGGATCAACTTTTAAAAAAGCGGTTCACGGCAATCGCTGCACAGCCGCCATTTTGTAACAAAAATAGCAATAAAACTTTTTTTCTATTTTGCAAGAGTTGCTTAATACAATGATATGATATGTATATACCTTACATCTCAACTGTCCTTTAAAAAATCACTAAAAAAGCCTTGTTTTTTTAGCATTTGGTGGATATTACCCCTTGAATGTAACATTGATGGCATGTTGGTTATCAGGTGTGGTGGTGCTTTTCATTACACATGATTTATTTTATTGAAATAATTAGTTCCTGAGATGAACACATCAAATCGCCGCAATATTTCTATTGCACGGAATTAACGCCAGATTCTCCGTCGAAAGGTTGGCAAGTTGGTCTTTTTGATTATTTGTTGAGAAACGCGAGCAATAATTTGAAAATGGGTTAACACGTTATGAAATTGTTTTGCAACCGTTCTGAAGTTATTGCGAATATCTTTTCATCATAGTGTTTGCACTTGTCTATTTTCATTTTCGGTATTAAAAATCAATAATGTTCATACACTAGAAGTGTTTACAGACTTATCAGATAAACGATTATTTTCAAAATGGCTATTCGGGCGATTGGGTCAAGACTATAAGTAGTCAAGAATGTAAATAAATGAATCTTGAAAAGCGTATTTTATTAAAAAACTCAACATTAAAATCTTTTTAATTGATATTCGTTTTCAGCATTATTTTTGAGAGGGCGTTTGAATATAGTTCACATTAAATACATACCATTGCGTATCGCAAAAGCTGACGCACATGAAGCGAAATCGCCCAACGCAGTTTTCATTGAAGGTTTTAAATTTGTATTCCATTAAAGTAAAGCACTCTTTGACCTAACCATGTTATACGCAAGCACGGTGATAACTTTAGATAAACGTTTTTTTTTTCGAAAGGTAGAAAAAGCTAAAATTTATTATGGTCACGCTCATCTCATGGCATGGATATTTAATTCATTCATAGGCATTATGCTGCACTATCCACACCTAGGTTCACTCTCACTTTAAAGGTTCAATTCTGGGCATACACATGAAAGTTGATCACGTAGCTTGCAAAGTATTTCAACCCATGAATGGCAACGGTCACTGGCTTTGCATACCGTAAGATCCCTCTTCCAAAAGTTTACCGTAAGTGACTTTTAATTCGTGCTCTATAGTCAATGAAAATGGAAATCAGACGCCAGGCCTCGATGTCCAGCTGAAAATATGAAAAATCTCAGCAAATATTGGATTCCATGGTCATTTGAATTATTCATGTCACATATTTACTGCTTAATCATTGGAAATGTATGATAGAGCAATCAACGCGTGAATACCTGGGTTAGCCATATGGAACTATCAATTTGAAACGCATCATGCAAGCGAATGCACTTCATAATGCAACGACGTGGCATTGCTTTGTTTAATTGTGGAATGCATAAAATTAACAATACATTTTTCTAAAAATAACAGCTCTTATTCAGAACAACTACATCCGGAATGATCCAGTTTGCTAGGTGACAGACTTTCGCACTAGGTATACGACTTTTTTCGGGTTCGAATGTCCATTAAATGATCATGACAGGTCTTTTGCAGCCCATTAACATTCCTGATTAGTGTGGTTCAACATGTCGGTTTCGCTTTACATCCTTTTATAATCGATTCCTTGTAATTTTGTTAAAACTCAAGCTATTTTAACTGCGAATTCGTATGGTAGATTATTCTTGAACAGTGGTTGAACAGTGAGAATCAGGAATCTTCCTTTTGTATCATCGGCTCTTTCTCTGATGTTAAACATATGCATCAATTACTCCACATGTCGTTAAAATGGTTTTATCTGTGTTATAAAATTGCAAATGGAAATTACAAGCGTCATGCAACAGTAAGCTCTAGGTTCTAAATTTTGCATTCGGGACATGCCATTTCTGCTCATTCGTTATAGGCTCCGAGCATACGAAAAGGATTCATTTTAGAACGCCTAGATTGTTTGCGAGTGCTTTGGGCCGAAATTTTCATTCAATCGTTTGAATTGATGGTTTAGAAGAAATAGTACCTCTATAGTATAAAGTATTCTCTTGTCTCAATGTTATCTTGAGATAAGGTATAGCGATTACTTCTTAGTTTTGGTTGAGCTATACAACTTGTGATTGCATTTATACAACAATCCAAACGTTGGATATAGCATCTTTGTACAAGAAACTCGACATCTCACTCCGGATCTTCAAAACCGCAAAAGGTCATCGAGGCAACTTTATAACGGGTACTCACTAAAAAATGGAAATGAAAAAAATGGGTCAAGAAAAAAGCAACAGAGAAGTTTTCTTCAATCTCATATATTTATCTTAAGTTTCCAAAATGCGGTTAGTGAACACTGATATACGGTCGTGCAGAGCCACTTAGTCATGACATTGTAACAAGACGGTTGGATGGAAGTCGAAATATTGCTTTTGATCCTGTTGATAAGTTGCTTTGTGTTCTCGGCCTTCCAATTTTTGTTGTACACCGTGTACATGTCAATGGCATAAATCGTCAAGATAATAATGTTTACTGCAATCTGTCAAAATTTGGGGATGGTACGGCTTACTGGTCGCAACTACGTGAACCAATATTATCATTTAGCAGCAACTTTTTCGGTGTATTTTGAGGTGAAACTGTATTGAAACCAAAAATGGCCGACTTTGAGCCACCACGTGGTCGACTTCGAATTTTCAAAGGTACAAGACTCGGTAATAGTTAATGCGTCACCTGCGAGAGCGCTATTTAATGTTTGCTGCGGTAATGCATGCAACTTCAACTGCCTATAATCGCATATCAGTCCCATCTGGAAAATCATCGAGTTGAGAAAACAACACTTGAAGATATTTTGTTTTGTTTTGAGTATTTCACCTGTTTGGGGTGGGTTATTCTTATTTTTTCGACATAATGTAATGAAATAGACCTTAATCTTAACTTTTTGATTGAAGAATTGCCTTTTTCGTGAAAATCCAATGAAAAATAAGGGAGACTCTGGTATGCGATTATTTAGGCTATCGTATAGCGCTCGGTGTAGGAGTAATCATATTTTTCTCAAGTATTCTGAATATGGGTAGACGTTTATGGCCGCAGACAGCTTCTATGCTGCATGAAGAATGGCAGAGACGTCCACCCATTATTTATTTACTTACCCCGACTTTAAGGTCGTCGTTGAAACAGCTAAATATAAGATACGCAACTGAATAATTCCCTTTCTTACGTCTTCAGTGTTTCGCGATATGTGCTTAATAAAATTATTCCGCATTAGCGCGTGTATTCAGCATTTTGGAAAAGTGGTATTGAGAAAGGGAAGTTTCCAATTTCATTACAACAGTGACTTATTTTATTCTCGCTTATTTTCCGTCGCACAGTGGTCTGGAACTGCATATAGTCGGAAAAAAGTCAAATTTTCAACTTAATGCATCGAGCAAGCCCTTTTCGGGAATTATTTCTGCAGGATTTAAGCTAGTGAAAAATCATCAGAATGTTCGGATTATTAATGCTGTCATACATTTAACATAGTTGAGAAAGTGGGCTTCTTGTTCACTCACGGCTTCTCTATTCTCACGTTTTTGGCCCAGGTGATTTATTACAGAATTCAGAAGTAGTAATGAATGTTATAATAGTGTCGAAATGATTATATAGCCTTACTCTAGTATTCTAACAACTTCAGATATCCTTTTTAAAGCCGTTTCATGGAAACAAGCCCTCCACAAAATAGGTATAATGAAATACTTGGCATTCCAACTTTATGTAAAGTTTTAAATGCGTATCCCCGCCGATACCCGCGCTCATTCAAAGACTAAAATGTTCCCTCGTGTTCATTGAGACAGGAGCAAAAAAGTTTTTTGGGCAATTTTCGCCGAAACGTTCACAATATCAAAAACAAAAACGAGCGTGTGACGCGCAAGCGGCCATTTTTTAGCAAGCAATGTTAGCTTAGAACGCTACTCATAAAATCAAAATTCAAACTACCTAAATATTAATAGCCGTTACGCATACCTTAACTTGGTTTGATATACCTGGATCGTGAAATTCGAGATTTTTCGGGTTTTTTTTCTTAAACATGCTATAGATAGCCGTGAATCATGTTTTTTTAAGAATAATTGCTAAATTTCTCAAAAAATACATCAGGTACTAACTTCATGTCCAAGGAAGAGTTCCTAAAAAAAACTATTCTCTACAAACTTTCTTTAGACATTATCCTTTTATTTTGCTTCCTTGAGAAGTTAGCGATAGCGCCCCCCTAGTGGTGAAATTTCGAACTACATAGCCATCACCAAAAGTTGGCCAGTAGTTTCAGGATCAACTTTCGAGAAGACATCGTTCATCTAGGAGGCAACCCTTAGTAGTTATTAATTTAGCCCTGATTCCAGCCCTTTCCGAACACTGTGCGCCGGTCTAGTTCCGCCACTGTTGTTGTGCCAATCACCGACGCCCAGGGAGGTTTATTAACGGACCGGCGCCAACGGCTTTACTTCCTCATGCGATGGAAGGCGTGACCCCAGAGATTGTTCGCCTCAGAAAATCTCCCGGTGCTGGCTAGGATTGAATCTAGACCAGTTGGGTTGGTTGTGAGTGGACTTGACTTGACGGAAGATGACGGCGATGAAAAGAGGTACAGGCTGTTTTTAGTTAAGCGACTAAAACGATTTTTTGACTTCTGACAATTTCAGCTTGAATGATTATTTGAAGTGAGCAGATCATCTACAGGAAATTAACCCCTTACAGGAAGCAGCATTGCTCAAGGCTATTATCCCTCTGATTGAAAAAACCAATAACCTTTCGGGAACGAACTTTCAAAAATAAGTTGCAGATCCAGTGTCTACTTAAAATTAACTTTTGTGTGGAATTTATTTGAAACAACCTTGCATTTATTAACTATTTGATGATTTTTAACAGTAAAAAACTCGAAAAACAGCACCAAATATTTGTTATATGGATTGAAGAGAAAAATATGGTCATGCTCAGGAAAAACATCTGGTGGGACTAATAGCCATTATTATTATTAAGATGGGGCAATTTGACCTCACATTTTTTTCTGACTTTTCAAATAATTTTATTTTCTTAATCGATAGTAAAGCCATAAATAGATGAAATCTGATATTTAACTCGAAAACAATGAAAATCCATATGGGACTGGTATGCGATTATAGGTAGTTAAGTCGTTACTGAGTGCAGGTTGTTTTTCACCGCCGCCTCTTCAATCAATTCTGAAAGCCATTCTAGATTTTCGTATGTTATTGGCCTGGTGGGAAACCATATGAATGACTGGCTGCGTGCTTAAGGTTAACTTGGATATTTGTGCCCTTCATGTGGAACAAGCATTTGAATTTCCATATTAAGAAATGACCTATAAAAACTTTGGAGTGAAGGCTACCGGCTAGTCAGCCTATACACCAGAGAGACGCCGAGACACTCACCGTTAAGGCAACTGTCAACAACAAAACGGTCGAGCTGTATAATTTTGCATTGCCGTTATCCGTTTTGATGTTGACAGTTGCCTTAACGGTGAGTGTCTTGTCATTTCTCTAATATACAGGTTCGCTAAGGCTCCCTACTACCGGCGCATACGGGAGCAATGATTATCGGAATTGTATACATATATTGTATACATATATCAATTACTAAATTTTGAAACTCATTTTTTGGGGTTATAGTTCAGCTTCGAAGGACAGCAAAATGTAAACAAATATATATGCAATTTTATGAGTTCTCTAGATATTTCAGTGGCACTAAAATACTTGATACAGATTTTAAAGGCGATTTATATTACAAACAGCAATTTCCGAACAATTGAATCAATAAGTTTATAATAAAAAAAATCTTGTGATGCGTCGTTGTACGAGTTGAAAAATTAGTTATATTAGAACAGAGGGTGAATAGAACGTCCGTCTCTAACATGTGTTGCAATTGTGATTGTCTTTTTCAATGGTAAATAACTGAAAAAAAAAAACTTATATCGTAAATTGATCCTCCATTGTTTTCGCTGAAAAGATCATTTGTGTTCATTTTATGAGCTCTTATTATATAATGGCTATTGTGAATAGAAAATGTAGAATCGAAAAAATCGCTTTAGACAATTCCAATACAGGGACCTAGTAATATCACATTTCCGTTTCCTCATTTTAAATTCTTTCGTTCAATAGTAAGTAAATATATGTAGAGTCTGGATGCGACAGAGAAAGAGGTAAAAAACAAAATTCCATGTATGAGAAGCGATGAAAACAAAATGCGCTGTCGATTATAGAAGCACAAAATCACTGATATTTTTCTTTGGCTGACAAAGGTTCTCCGGAAGCAGGTCTACAAGCTTGTTGTACAACAGACAACGTCGAATTTTCAACTCAAATACATGATCATTGGCTTTTCTAGTGCGCGACGACAAGCTGGATGAAGTTGACGGTATTGCTCGAGCCGTCTGCGAACTGGAGCACTCACTGCTGAGCGAACTGATACTGGAAGCGTCCGCCTCGTCGGCACTTTTTGGTGATTCTACACGCATCATTTTGGCACTCTCCTCATGTGGCTCGTGCTCATTTGGATGTTTCTGGCTATTCGGTTTGAGACTTCCTCCCAGAGGACACGACAAAAGACTAGTTGGTTCAGTTTCGCAATCGACGCTGTCCGATTTAAAAAGGAGAGAAGCCAGCTTGTGGAACTCTTTTAGCTGTACTGGATCGTTGTGATCGATAATATCGTACAATTTCGTTTGCAAATAGGAAATAGCCGAGAGTGGATTTGTTTTCGCTATTTCCTCGTATTCTTGCTTTCTTAACAGGTATTTACAGTAGCGCAAAATGTTGTCCCTCGTTGGTTTCTCCAAGCGTAGCATCCAGAAATCATCGAGCCGGAAATGTGAGTTCATTCCAGGATTGCCTCCAAACAAAAAATGAACTTGGTTCGCTGCATCGTACACAATTTGATGGGCATATCGTGGACACGGTTCAGGGCAAGCATTCTGATTTTTCAAATAGCAATTCTCTCCGATTGAATGGTCACTTTTATACACACAACACCACTCTTTCTTGGCTAGCGAGAACAACCAGAAAGAGTTGATGTTGAGGTCGCGACGCTCCTTGTCCTTGCTGAGACTAGTCAACACATAAATTTCATCCTTTTCGCAGTCGATGGTAGCACGCTGTGTGAAACCCGATTGAGGAACGTTTTTCGAGTCTGTCCCAACATTTTCTGGTGTCAAGTTTGATAGTTCACTGCTATCCACATCGTAAATCAAGAAATCCGTCATATAGTCCTTGCCTCGTTGACCACCAAAAATGTAGAGCTTGCGATGTTTCTATGGAAAAGAGTATTAATTAGAGGTATGCAATTTAAGTTGAATTAGCAGATTCTTACGTGATGGAACAGCATTGAGTGAGTCACCCGGGATTTAATGCTCTGTACATGTGGACTGGCAGCTGATGGATGGCCACAATCTACCAGTATGTGGTTCCAGGTATTAGTACTGATGTGGTATGAAAATAGACCAGAATACTTGTAGTCTCCCGTTGTTTCTTCCTCATTTCTGAAGGAGAAAGAAAATCTGTAAGTTGCAACGAAAATTCGAGAATAGAGAAAAACACAACTTAATATTGCAAAGCCAAAAAAATAAGCCAATTTCGATAGCAAAAGAAAACAAATAACTTACTTCGGCTCTAGAATGCGCCCACCGAAAACATAAATCGTTTGTTTGTCTACGTCGATACACATCTGATGATCGTACACAAGTTGTGGACCCCCCACTTGAGCGGTATCGTTACATATTAAAAACCACGTTCGACTTATGGTGTTGTACAAATAAAAATCACTGTTAATGTTTTCCTCGGTACGGGAAGCGCTGTCAAGATAACGTCCTATCATAAAAATTTGTGAGTTTTTCGTATCGTACACCATTTTGTGGCAGGCGCGAGGTGTTGGTCCTTCTAATAGTTCCGATTTCTCATGTATCAAACACCACCGGTTGTTTTTTACGTCGTACGACCATAAATCACTTAGGTCTTCACTGCCGTCCCAACCACCAAACAAATAAATTGTGCTTGTCAATGGGTCAATAATCAGTTGATGCCCTCCTCGCCTTCCTGGTCGTGGCTCATGCTCCGGTGTTAACTGCAGGCTCCAATGAGGTTTGTATTCCTGCTTCGAGAGGTAGTCGTCCATTAGGCCATCTAAGAAATATACAATATACTTTATATGATGTTTTTCATTTGAAACGTAACCTTACTGTTGATAAAATCGAGCAACATTTCCTCAGTCTTCTTAAAATCTCCTTTATTGACCAGAATTTCGTGCAGTTCTGTCATTTTTTCATCCTCCAAAAGGACTCCAGTTTCTTCCTGCAATGCGCTAAAAGCTTTAACGTATCCTTGCTGGCGGCAGTGTTTCATGAACAGTCGTACGATTTCAACCTCGCGCAACATGTTGTACTTGCGCAGATTGGAGAGTATAAAAATTGAATCTTCGATGCCAAGAAGCTCGACGTACCATATGCAAAAGTTGAAGCTAGGTCCCCAGGACAGTAACGGTACAATCTGAATAAACTTAATCGGTAGCAGTTCTCCGGAGCTGGTGCGGTGTTTCAGATTGAACGTTTCCGGTACTGAATCATTTTTAAGACCCCTAAAAGCAACAAAAAGTAAATGTACAATTTTAGACAGTTCAAGAATGAAAAAAACTTTCAAGCAAGACTGGGAAAATCTCATTTATGATCTTATTTCTTGTATTCCTCAAAAGTTTAGTGCTTATATACAGTCCGTGAAAGTCAAATAACTCATTGAGATCGTTCTCGGTTTAAGCACGGAAAAAACTTTTGCAAAGTAAAACGTATTGAGGGGATATATGTGGCACTCGTATTATACAAATACCAACCCGTAAACTGTGCATCTTCCTTTAGACGTTGAGTAATTTTACGGCTGGGTAATATCGGCATGGATAAGAAAACACATCTGCAAAACTTACCCTTCGAACAGCAACACCAACCGTTCCTCTTCTAATCCGCCGAGAATTTTGAACTTGCGCAAATTGCAAACGTGCGTTTTCTCGTATTTGCCGAACTTAATCTTTGTCACGATAGCTGGCCGTTCCAGCTTTAACATTAGAAACTGGGGTGGACTGTTGGTATTTGATGACCAACGAGACGTTTGATTGGTGGGGTTATCCTCGCGAATGTTTCTGTTGGATGAAAAACAAAACAATCACATAGGATTCGTAGTCTATCACACCGAGGAAAGTGAAAGTGCTGATGATTCAATATGAAGGCGCTGTCATGCTTGAAGTGTTTGGTGCTTGTTATCACATCGCATTCATCACAAGGACGCCGACTGTATTTTTTTCAGCTTGTGACGCGAAAATACGATTGGCTTCAAATTCAGTAGTAACCAGGAAGATAAAAATTATTATTCCCAAAAAAATGACGCAAAAGCGAGAATGTTCAATGGTATGTATTTTTATCTAATCTCATGTATCGTCGCAGGAAAAAACTGGATAATATTCTAAACATAGCAACATTAATTGTCTACCCTGTTGAATTAAATTACCATTCAACAGCTTACAGACCACTATCATCATCGGTAGCAGTGAAAGTGTTGCTAAATTTAAACATTCTTTAGTCGGGTTGTAACTCAATTTAATGCGACATTTTCGAGAAAGGTGAATATCTCTCGATTTACATAGCCAAGCATAGTGAAATTACTGTAAACACGCCACCAATCACTTCAATACTACGAAAAAACTTACTCGGGTAAATAGGATGATGAATAACTGGAATATTTGTAAATTTCATAGTCGAGCTTCTTGATGTCGCTAATTCCTCCAGCCATTTTTGATATAGACTCTATTGCTATATATTGGATTTTTTGGCTATAGCGGATAAGATTGTTAAGAGAAAACGCATGATGACAGCAGCAGATGACAGAAATACTATTGGTAGTGTTTTAAAAAACATCGATCGGCTTGGCATCAAAAATAAAAGCTAGCAAAAAACGACAAAAAGGCGTACGAAGAAAATCTATTAACTCCCTAAATAAGATACATTTCTCGCGTAATTTTTCAAAGCGACCTATCTAACATTTAAAGACTCTCTTTGTTTTCTTTCTCTTTGATCAATAATTATGTTATTTTTTTCCATATTTTATAACACTCAATGCATAGTAAGCAAGATAGTATTACTATCTCTCGATTAAGGGGAAGAAAGCTTGGATTATATATATATATATATATATATATATATATATATATATATATATATATATATATATATATATATATATATATATATATATATATATATATATATATATATATATATATATATATATATATATATATATATATATATATATATATATATATATATATATATATATATATATATATATATATATATATATATATATATATATATATATATATATATATATATATATATATATATATATATATATATATATATATATATATATATATATATATATATATATATATATATATATAATGACGACGGAATTAACGAAACAAAGTGAGAGAGGAGAGAATCTGTCATTCACGGTTGGGTTCTAAACTGTACTAAATGCAGCACCGATCGCATCAAAGTTATCCGCAAGATTTCAAACCAATCAAATTTGATGATTAGCATTGTGGGGAAAATCAGTTTTACCGCACACTCAATCAGAAAAGGAACCATTCAAATATTACATAACGCAAAGTTTGGCAATTTTCAATACCCACCCACCCCCACGTAACGCAATTTCACATGTTTTACACACGCAAAGTAACACTTCGCTGAATACACCTCCCCCCACCCCTGAGCGCGTTATGCATAATGTATTGTGTATTATATGAATGATCCATAATAAAAGTTCGGTAATTATTATTAAAATTTCGATCGGTAAGTTTGACAAAATACAGAGTAGTTTGTAAAATTGATATAACTTTACATATTTTCTGTATTCAACAAATAATTTTACTGAATACTGCTATACTTTCTACTGAACCGTGCGGTAAATTACACTTTTACCGAATATTGGTAAAAAACTACCGTACCAACTATAGCGCTGTCAAATTTCCTCTATTCGTTGTTCTCCTTCTGGTTGTTAAGTAACATTCTCGGTTCATTTGAACATTGAAGTTCCTGTGTAAGAAAAAGCAGGAAGATGATCGCATAGAACAAATTTTCCGTAAGTATATGATGATAAAATTTGTGAATATTTTAGGCATCAAACCATCACAATTTTTGCTTCTACTCCCGAGCATTTGTTACATACTAAGTAAATAGTTTACACCGCCATGTTAATGGACACATCCGGAAGATCCTCAGCTTTGAAACTATGAGCACAACTGGCATGAATTCATGCACAGTCCACAGCAGTAAAAAATGTTTGATTTTCACTCATGCAAATTCGGTGCGGCGAACGACGATTTTTGATTTTTTTTAGTTTTCAATAGTTAAAATTTTTGATAACATTTGAATAAAAATAATAATATAAATTTACGTCATATTTCTGGTTTTCTTAAATAATTAAAAGTGAACAAAAAATAAACATCTCAGATCTTTCGGTACTGTCTTACACAACTTACAGATTTGATCGGTGGTTTTGGCAACTAATTGCATTCGCTGTTTTCACAAATTAGGTCGGTAATAATGACAGAAAGCAACAACAATTTGATTACTGATCGGTCGGTAGTGGTTTATATTACCGAACGTTTTACCGAGCGCTCAGCTGTTGAAAAGTCGGTGAAAAAAAAACCAATTCGGTGATTAAATGTAAGTGTGGCGTTACGTAAATTTGTTAGTGTTTTTCTTCCAAAAATTAGAGCTGAACATTCCGCCGAGGAAACAAACGCAACAAGCGGGATTTTGATGCAAAGATGTGTAGCAATTGTTCACTCTAATGCCTTGTTCACACTACACTCAAAATATTTTTCACATAATTGTTACGTGAAGCTTCCTGTACTTATTCATTTTCTGTCATTTTGCATAATTTATGTGACAAACATAACATCTACGTGAAAATCACATGCATACTATGTTTTATCACGTAGTATCTACGTGAACTTGGCAACGTCAAACAGAATTTCATAGAAGAAGTATCGCGTGAACTCTCTGTGTGAAAATATACAGAAATCAAAATGGCGAAGCTGTTGTCTAACTCAGTCTCTGAAAATAAAATAGAGTTTCTCGACGGCTTGCCAATAAGTTAGCTTTCCAAAAACCGTACGAATTTTACATCGAGTCTTGAGGTTTCACACAGATTTGGTTCAAAGGTCGAGGACTTTCCTGTACAAAAACAGTTGTAGCTTACAGTAGTTATCGCCGGCAAATGTAATATTTGTCAGTTTTCATGTCGTTTGATCCATTTACGAATCGGCGATTTTGCATGGCCATGCGATTTATCAAGCAACATATTTTTATTATTTCTAAAAACTATTTTCCGTCATTTAAGAATTGGGGAAACAAAATTTGGGAATTTTACGTTGTATAAAACATAGTAGCTAGCAGATAATCGAATGCATTCTATTTTACCGGTAGTTGAATTTTACGTGAAATTCACATGAAATGCATATGTCTGCTGTAAAAGATTCATAGGATATATCATCTCACCAGATCATGATGAACTCAAATGACAATCACGTAGAATCTACGTTAGAATGACAGTGGAAAATATTCACATAATTTTTCCGGTAATTATAACGTGTAAATTTTTTTTTTTTAGATTTTATTGTCGAGAACTCAACAGCTGATAAACTCAGCGAAATGTTCTACAAGTTCTCGGCAGAATTTTTAAGAACTTCGGCAAACGAAACTTCAATACTTGCTGGTTTACGGTAAATCGATATATTTGCTGAATGTTCGTCGAAATATACTGCTAACATTTGTTAAAAACTTCGCCGAGCTCAATCAGCTGTTGGGAAGTTTGCCGAGATAAATTAAGTGTGTACATATTATCCATTTAGTTGAAAATTGTAGTTGTCGACTGGCGACAATTGGGTTGTTTAGCTATATCAGGGTTTTATATCATCTGAAAGATATGCATATTTTAAGTAAAACGTGATAAAAAAATTTTCTATCGTTGTCCTTCGCTTTTGAAATCACAATTTTAAACTGGGGTGGCATTGTGCAGCTCGATTCGAACGATTTTCGCTATTTTCGAGAACGTCACATACTGCCAGTTTCGCTCTAAGCTCGAAAGGAGCTGTCATTGTCATTTGTCTTGCGGCTCATCTAACCTGCAAAGTCGAAAAAAATACGAAAAACGAAACATAACGCCCACCAGCGATCATCTAGTTCATCTAGTACTCGAAACGAAATGCGCAATGTCACCCCTGCTCGAAATCGCTACAATGACAGCTCGCCCATATACCAACTGTCATTGTAGCGATTTAGAGCGGAATTTTGTTTTTTATTTAAAAATTGAAGGATAATAATATAAAGCTTTAAAAAATCACGTTTTGCTCAGAAAATTACACTCTTTCAGATGATATATAAAAATCATAAATCCGTGAATAGCCAAACAACCCAATAGCTATATCAGTTTTTTATATCATCTGAACAAGTTACATTTTCAGCAGCTGATCAGCTGATTTTCAAAAATTTTCTATCTTTGCCCTTTAATTTTTTAATCACGGATTAAAACTGCTCGATATCTGCTCGAAATCGCTACAATGACAGTTCGCCCATATACAAACTGTCATTGTAGCGATTTTTATTCTTCATTTAATAATCGAGAACAATGTTATAGAATTTTAAAAAATCACGTTTTGCTCAGGAAAACACACTCTTTTAGCTGATATATAAAAATCTGAAATCCGTGAATAGCTAAACAAACCAATTGGTTTTTTTAGCTATATCAGTTTTTTATATCATCTGAAAGATCTGCATTTTCTAAGTAAAACGTCATTTAAAAATTTTTTTCTATCGTTGTCCTTCGCTTTTTAAATCATGGCTCAAAACTGCTCGAAATCGCTTCAATCACAATTCTTTCATATACCAACTGTCATTGTAGCGATTAAGAGCAAATTTTTAATCTTCATCCAAAAATCGAAGGATAATGATATAAAATTTTAAAAATTCACGTTTTGCTCAGAAAATTACATCCTTTCAGATGATATATAAAAATTGGAAATCCGTGAATAGCTAAACAACCCAATTGATTTTACTCTCATGCCGCACATTATACCTTACGTCGCAAATAGTGCGCTGTATAGCTCATCTGATGTGATGCTCCCACGTAGGGATATTTAAATTCGCAGCGAAAAGTCGCGCGCAACGAAAGTCGCGATTTCGATTTAGTGCTATGACGTTAATATATAGTTCATACTATAACGGATGAGATGGGATATCGCGTATCATAATATCAGAGTCCATACATCTAGTTTTTGGGGAAACTCGGTGGGTTGTGTCACATTTTCCATAAAGTCATTTTCCTGAAACACAATTGGGTTGTTTAGCTATTCACGAATTTCTGATTTTTATATATCAGCTAAAAGAGTGTAATTTTTTGAGCAAAATGTGATTTTTAAAAATATTTTATCATTGTCCATCGATTTTTAAATGAAGTTTGAAAAATCACTCTAAATCGCTACAATGACAGTTGGTATATGGGCGAACTGTCATTGTAGTGATTTCGAGCAGATTTCGAGTAGTTTTAATTCGTGATTTAAAAATCGAAGAACAACGATAGAAATTTTTTGAAAATCACGTTTCGCTTAGAAAATGCAGCTTTTTCAGATGATATAAACAACTGATAGAGCTAAACAACCCAATTTCTCGAATGATATTTCCCCGAATGTTTTTTTCCCGAATGTACTATTACCCCGAATGTACCACTTCCCCGAAATTATTCCTCGAATGTAACATACCTCCGAAATTTGATTCTCCGTGTGTCAAATTTTCTCGAAATTTATTTCCCGAAAGGGCGTTCATGGATTTGCACTCAAGAAATTTTGTTTATTGTTTTACGAAGCAGGTGCTCGGAATTCTCGCTTATTTTCCGTCGGTCTAGCTCCGCCACTGTTGTTGTGCCAATCACCGACGCCCAGGGAGGCGACTCCACCCAGGACCCTAACTTACGAACCGTTTATTAACGGACCGGCGCCAACGGCTTTACTTCCTCATGCGATGGAAGGCGTGTTCCCAGAGATTTTTCGCCTCAGAAAATCTCCTGGTGTCTGCTAGGATTGAATCTAGACCAGTTGGGTTGGTTTGTGAGTGGATCACGCCACCTCACAACCATCGACATCTGTGTCGGCGGTGGGATTCGAACCCAGGCGTCGAGCGTGGTTGGCGGAGACGTTACCAACCACAGCTAGGCCCCCGCTCGTAATTTTCTTATTGCAATATAAAGCAGTATGAATTATAATGACCAAAATTAGAACAAAAGCTAATATATCGTCTAAAAATAAATTATTTGATTGATTTCGTTTTATAATTGTTTTTTTTTTCATATTTAACGGCAAGCAACTGATTGGAAATATGTAAGCAAACATACTATTGAGCATTAAGAATAATTATGTAGAAATCGTTCATTAAAAATTATTAATTTTTAAATCGTTAATTCTCTGCAAGAAAGCTTTCGTTAGAAACTTTCGTTTTCTTCACAACACAGTGTAAAGCTCGTTTCTATTGTGCTGTGTGTTCAGAGCCGGATTTAAGGGGGGGCCCAGGGGGCCCGGGCCCCACATTTTTGGGGCCTCCACAAAACGAGAAAAAGTTCTTTTCGCTATCAAAAATGATATTCAATCAAAAGTTCAATTTACAGCAAGAAAATTTAAACAGATCATTCCAATCTGAAACTTTGCTTCAATGTTATTTTTTCGCGAGCGCCAATATCACAATTAGGGTAGGGACCGGCTTAAGCAGTAGTGCCTATTTTAATCAGTCGAAGAAAACAGGCCTCAAACTCCTGCATTTTGATCAATATCGACAATTTCAATGATGGAAACGAAAACTTTGATTGTCTAGCTGTCTTACGAATAAAAGAAATACCGTTAATCACAAAGCCATCTCTGAACAATTGCAATTGAAATAAATCGACCTATATTGAAGCCATTCAGGAGCCACTTCGTGTGCTGAAAAAAAAAACGCCTGGAAAACAGATGGAAACTGCTTAAAATAGGTTCGGGGGTTTGGTAACTCTGATTGATGATTGTTAAAGTTTGCTAACTTAGTTTTACAATCTGAAAACAAGTTCTGACAGAGAAAACGATAGAGAACAGATTGATATACTACTGTTCGAGTCTCACCCAATACATTTCGAGTATTTCGTCTGAATACACAGGTGGTTCCTAAAGCTGCTTAGAATATGTTCCCTACCCTACATCCATAAGAGTTCACCTTCGATTCTCTTGGAATGACACACATTAACACATCGTTTGAATCGAGCCAGCGCGCATGGGAGGTTAAGCGGAGAAAGAACATAATCTAGAAGTTTTTTTAATGCATTGCTGTTGATTCCAAATAAAAATAAGTTTACTTGTCCGTGCACAGATAGTTTTTTCCTAGTTTCTGTAGATTATTGCCAGGGTCGCCTTATATTTGAGCAGTCTTTTTCAAATCGTGTGCAAATTTTTACCTGTGGATCACAATTTTTCAAATTGCGGTAGAATTTTTTTAAATATCAAGAAAAAATTTTCAGATTTCAGATCTGGCTGTAAGCAGTAAGCAAGCACCACATTTATTATTACATTTGTTCAAAATGTGCGATCGCCACAAAACCCCGCGTGTATATCAAAGTGGAGCTCAAAAAAAAAAAAGATTACACGAAGAAAAAAATACCCCGTTCAAACTACACTGCATATTACCTGATATCGGGCCATTCGTGCTGTCGAGGCCATAGCACCATGTCATATCCATATCACCTGATATTCCATACAATCGAGCTGTCATTGGAAATCACCTCGGCAACTAGTATCGCGGATATCATGTTCGAAAACCAATAAAATCCAGATTTGCCGCAGTTGGCAACACGGCCAAAAGACATTTGACGCAACCCTACAAATTTCGAAATTCGCGTTGCATGCGAAATAGATAGAAGGAAACATTTTTACTCTTGTCATCCCGCACATTTTGACAATTGCTTATGAGAGTTCGCGTTGGTGCGAGCCAACTAGCTGAAATCTCTATCGTAATTACATTGCTCTTGTTGTCTTGTTTTTGTCTTGATCTGTTTTTGTTTTCTTCTCTTTTCAATTACTAAAGTAAATGTCAAACCATATCATCTGACTGTAGAGTGAACACCCGAAGTGATATCCGATATCATCTGGCGATATCAGGTGATATGCGGCGCAGTCTAAACAAGGCGTAACTGGAGAAAGGTCTTTTCGAAGATGAAGATGATTGAAAATAGGTTGCGTACGACTATGAACTTAGCATTGTTGAGTTGAGAGTTCGTTATTCTGGAAGAGTTGAATGTTGATTATTTAATTAATAAATTCTTTGAAAAAAAATCTAACAAATTTTTGGTAACTTTTGAATACAATTTAATCGTACGATAAAAAACGGTTTTGTTTTTTTTCGGGGCCCCCACTGTGAACTGGGCCCCGGGCCTCCGCAATCGTAAATCCGGCTCTGTGTGTGTTGAGTGATTTGTGAAAAAAGTGTATATGTATGTGAATGCCACTTTTTTGCCTGAGTTCTGTCTGGCTCTGTCAACAGGCTCAGTTCTATTAGCTATCGCGATGGAAACGGAACAATTTTTCGGCTATAGTGAAGCAGCTAGCAGCACAGGCTGCGAAATAGTGAAGAGGCGGCGAAAAACTATTGCGGGATGACTACAGCTACCCGAAGGACAAGCAGGTATGGTTTTAGGATATAAATTTGAATTAGATCATTTTCAAGTAGTGAATGTTGGAATAAATTAACTGGAAAATAGGGTAGCGAAAAAATATAGTAAGTGGGACTATATTTATCGTACTTTCCACTATTTCATAATACAGTTAATTCATTTTCTCGGTTATGACGTGAGACTATGTCTTTGTTTTCTATACAGGAATGCATTTTGTAAAATTGGAAATGTAACTGGCAAATGTTGCGTCAGATTTCAAACGATAATAACAGCATAACCACGTGATGGATAACAATAACCAATATGTTGTTGGATGGATGTGGAACAATTTTTTAATGCACTAGTTATCATTATTTTTCCGTTGCAAAGTGGTAAAAATCGATATAAAGCGTCAAGGACAAATTTACTCGAACAATGAACTAATCACATGCGAGCATTTCCTGCACAGACCCCAGCCATTCCCTGTGATATTCTCTGTATCAATATCCAAAAAAATTGGCAGAGTCTCCCCGTCCCAATAGGTTAATTTATGTATGCTTCCATGAACCTAGACCAATTTGATGTCTCGAAGGTAAAGGTCTTTCGGAAAGTTTGAAACAACCCCCTTTTTAAACAATTTCTAAACCTGCTGCGAGAGCGTAATAGAAACTGATGTCTTGAAAGAAAACATGCTGGTAAAGCAACTGTACTGTAGTATAATAGTATATATGGAGCGGAGCACCGCTAGTTTCTCGTCGTTATCATTGCAGCGGGCACGACTTCTATTCGTGTGTAATCAAAACTACAATGCTGATGGTGATTGAAAGTTTATCTCATGAATATGATTACCCTAAAAACATAAATTACTCAACAAGAATTGAACATTTTTGCAACGGTCATATGTTATTTTTATTCATTTATTTTAGCTGTCTTCGTAATACAGTGAATGTAATTGTTGGCAAATGAAACAAACTTGTGAGGCAAAAAAAAAATTATCTTTTTAAACATTAACTTCGTTGTAATTGTAAATTGTTGTTTGCATAAAAAAATACATGCAGTGCCACCAAGTGTAAATTAAGTTCTTTCGAGTGTAATTAAATATATTTCTGAAAAAATGAAGAGGAGGCTGAGAATTGAAATACGTAAATCACTGAACAAACGAATTTCTCGTGTCTGTAATTACAGTGTTTAGCCCACGTCACCATTTCATACAATCCTAAGGCTGTATACCTTGTAGTATTTCCAATTAACGCGGACTTTCAAATTACGCTTTTTTTACGAGGTGCGTAAAAAAACCTGACCGTTCTAAAATTGTATAATGACACAAAGACAAAGATTCGTTTTTGAACTGCCATATTTTAGATTTTAGATTGAAAAAATAAATTGAAAATAACAAACATTTCAATTTATTATTTAATATTTATTATTATTAATAATTGATTATTGAACTTTATTAGGTACAAACGCAAATATGAAAAGTGGCCCAGAAACGAATATGCCAGCGAGCTGGAGGCAAGTCAGGTTAACCGGACGATTCGACGGACTATGATCACATAATCGATAGCTTTACCGAGTCCTTTGAAGGACGAAAATTTTTACAGCGGAATGAAACGACGGACGATGGAAGAATTTTAATTTTCGCTACGATAGACAATATTCGCCGTCTTTCCCAGTCAAAAATTGTTTTGCTGGACGGCACTTCCTCGACAGCACCGTGTGGATTTCGCCAAATCTTTATACTGCACGGTAGCTTCGGAAACGGGGATAATAGAAAGTTTTTGCCTTGTGTACATATGTTACTACCAAACGAGGCCGAGAAAAGCTTTGGAAATGCTTAAGAGTTTGCGTGTAGAAAATAAGATTACTTTGAACCCCAGCAATAATTATGACGGACTCGAAGTCCAGCGGAAATTAATGCTATTAAAGCAGCTTCTTGCGAAGCAGTACAGTATGGCTGCTTTTTTCATCTCTCAAAAAACCTATGGAAGAGAATCCAGAAACTCCATCTGACGAACACATTTTAAAGCACTTATTTAAAAGTACAGCTGGCATCCGACAGATTGAGGCTCTGGCCTTCTTGAAAGTTCAAGAAGTGCCAAATGGCTTCACCATCATCTGGGCTCCGTCGCCAAACAAAAAAACGCCATTCTTCGATTACTCAGAGAAAAATCACATCGGAAGGACGGTAAGTGGCACTGGTGAGGAAACCAGAACGTTGAAGCCGCGTTTCGAACCCACATTCTGGTCCGTTAAGGCCCAAATACAATGGATACGTTTGCTTTGCGTTGACGTCAATTTGACAGAAAATGTATGGGCTAAGTGTCAAATTGTAACAAACGCAGCCGCAACGTACCCATTGTGTTTGGGCCTTTAGGGAGAATACTTTGGATGATAATCCCGGGACAACCAACTTTTTAGAAGGGTTTCACTAACTAAGCGGGCTATTAAAAAACAATCGAGAAAATAAATTTTACGCCCTTATGAAAACCTCTCAAGAGGAGGAACGGGCCACCACAACGGCTGGTTGGTTATATGAGGTTTAGGGAAAACCCTGGTAAGGCCACGCAGTAAGAAGCTGGGGGAAAGGGAGAAAAACTTAGAACGGGCAATCAACTGCCGCGAACAAAACGATGTACTCCTGCTAGACCACATCAAAGCCATGGCTTTGATTTTAAATAAAAAATAATGTACTGATTAAGGTATGTATGATGATACATATATATATATATAAATTATGCCGTGATTTATCGCGGGAACTAAAAAAAACTTTATTACTACGATTAACACTTTAATGTCCGATCACTACTGAATTACACACAAGACTGCTTTGAAAATTAAATCTAGAAAGCTTAAATAAACTAAATCCGCTGACTCGTCGTTCCTCCGGTGGTTCAATTCTGATGCAGCCTTTGTCCGCGTGGTTCGATCGAATCCTGCAGTCGTCATCGATTGTCAATTTATGGTTTCGTTGCTGGTTTGGTTCCTCCGCTTGTTGCTACGGGCCTCAGCTGGGTTTTTGCTGACGTCTCGGCTCCGGGTGCGCCTAGGCCGGTCGGTCGTGGTGTAACGTCTCCCCCCTTAGATTGTCGTCCGTCCTCGGACGATTTTTCGAAAAGGACGAGCCTCGGTAAGGTTGCGGGTTCTCCTTTTCCAATGGTTCCTTTAGGTTCCGTGGTGGTTTCAGCATGCTTATGGATTTTCAGGATGGTATCTTCCTTAGATTTGGTTCTTCTGTTGATGATATAAATTGCAAAAGAGCAGAAAAAGGTTAGTGTGAGGAGAATTCCTCCTCCGATGGTTGTTGTCCTCTTCGAGCGATGCAGGTCCAACTTTATCTCTTGAAGACTGTTTAAGTGTTCCAGTTTGATGTGGGTGATCTCATTCCGCTCTTCCGAGTAGTTGAGTTGAATGAATTTCCTTCCATAGATTGGTATGAGGTATTCTTCGTGGTCTGTTAGATGCTTTTGACCATTAAATGTGAGATTCATCACCTTAATCGTACAATTGTCTGTTTCGACAATAGTCGGGGTGTTGACTAATCTCGAGTTATTACATGAGTCGGAAATCAATACTTGTTGATTCGTATCCAATAGTATGATTCCTTTTTTGATTTCTTGTATTCTGATATGTTGCCTGACGGGTTTTAGGACACATTTTGGTGTCAAATGATTCAAAAGGTTGTTGATACAGTCGTCTTCGATAAGAGTTGTTGCTTCGCAGATGTCACAAATGTGCTCTTGTTTATAGATAATGTCTCTGTGCTTTGCCACCAGCTTGATGTCTGTACTGATTCGTGTGTTGTTTAAGTTGAGCGTCTGGATGTTGATCAGGTCGAACTCGTTGTCTTCTAGGATGGGTATTTTCGCCAAAATTAGGATTTCGTCGCCTTTTACAATTACGCTTCCTGAGCTGTATTGGAATATTTGATCTAAGTAATCCAGATTCAATTTTTGTGCTTTAAGTCTGTTATAAATGTACAATTTATCATCTAATGAAAATAAGTTTCTATTCAAAATGTTTAGCTTTGCAAATTCGATTTGTTCTTCTACGCTAGTGAGAATTTGAATTAACATGTCAAGGTTCATAATAAGATTAATGTATTCCAAGTCCGTATTGGTCGTAAGTGAGTTATTATTTTGGTCTACAATTTGTTTGTTTATTTTCTTGAGAATATCTGTAATATTATTCAGTTTATTCTGAATTCTTTCGTTTATAATTATTTGCCTTGATAAAGATTGAGAGAGTAAGTTTCCCTGCTTTTCTAACGTTTCTAAATTATGATTTATAATTTCCATATCATCGTTATCTGGATTGCCTGCAATAAGTTTAATTACTGATCTTAAAGCGTTAACTAATGCTCTTCTATTTCTGCGGGGATATAAACTCAACAATTTTCCTCTTGCGTATTGGATTTTGTAATCAAGGGTCCTTCTGAGATGATCTATTATTTTCAGGTTTTCTGTCGTTTTTTCTATGTAGTCAATGTTGTTTGCAATGGATTTAATATTGATTTTGTGTATAACTCTCTCAAACCCTATTCTTATCCTAACTTGTTTTAGTTTTATGGCAATTATGCCATTATTATATGATATTTCTTTAAATTTTGTGCCGTGTATTAGGATGATGTAAGTTAATCTGTAACGAGAGTTATTGATTTAAACGATTATTTTTTTATTCTGTTTTTGTGTATTTTTACGTCATTGATGTCTTTAAATGTAAGATCGTTATTCTCTTTTATGGTAGTTATTTTGTAAGGGTTTACGTCTTTAGTTATTCGTTGGGAAATTTTAATGTATTTAGCATCGCCTGGGTTGTATTGTTCAGGTTGTTCGTTATCTTTATTTTGTTGTTCATATTTAGCTTTCCTTTTATCCAGTTCGATTTTAGCCGCTGATTGCAAGCTTTTAAATTTTTCCGAAATTTCTTCCATGTTTGTCGAGCCCGAATGATTGAATACCAAATTACGCGGTAAATTTTTTATAGCGGTGTGAAAACTGTTGTTATAAATATCGACGGCGATATTAATTTGATCTCTTGTAGACAAATCGTTGAATTTAATTTTGTTTGTTCGATAAATTTCGATTAGGGTAGAATGAAACCGTTCTACAATACCGTTTGAATTTGAACTACTCGCGAAATGTAACTCGACTCCTAGGTCGTTAAGGAATCCGATGAAATCAATAGACCTGAAAGAAGGTTCCTGGTCACTCACAATAGTCTTCGGTCTGCCAAATTGTCTAATGTGTTCTGTAATAGCATTTTTTACGTCCACTATTGTTCTAGTTTCCAAAGGTATGGCATTTGCAAATTTGGAAAACGAATCGACTATGGTGAGCCACTTTTGACCTTTTAAAAAGAATATGTCAATGTGGACTCGATCGAAAGGGTTATTGCCGAAAATGCTTTTTCTTATCAAATTCGGTGGCTTCCTGTCATATTTGGCTTTTTTGCAGATATCACAGGAATCTATCAAAATTTTAATCTTTCGATCAAGTTGTGGGAAGAAATATTTTTGCATTATCTGGTTCTTATTTTCTTTGATTCCTCTGTGGCCACGATTATGAGTTTCCCTCACAATTTCATCCTGTTGTTCATCTAGGCGTATGTCCTCTAGAAGGGTTTCTGAAATAAAAACTTTGTAGGGGCTATTAGTTGAAAAATGTTTCCGGTAAGTTTCTTGAACTAATTGAACTAAAGAGATTGGAATTTTGAGGCAACTTGAACCTCTGGGGTTAAGAGTCCGCTTTAATGTTTCTACTATTTCTTCTTCCGTATAACTTTGTTTGACTATTATGTGCCTGTGAAATTTGGGAAAGATCTGTTCATATGCCGTAATCTCTATTTTTCCGATTTTAAAAATAATTTGGGTCCTGAATGTGTTGATTGGTCTCTCAGTGCACGGAATAAAGTAATCATCGCTTGTATCCGCTGAGTGTACTGTCATGTCGTCACTTTCATCATCTGAAAGTTCCTCTTCTCGTTCGGAGGGTTCCACGCTTAAAGACATCGATGATTGTGAATGTGCGTTTAATTGATTATGTTTTTTTAGGTTTATCCGAGACAACGCGTCTGCGACGACGTTTTGTTTCCCTGGTTTATAGATTAATTCGTAGTCAAATTCTTCTAAAGCCAGTTTACCTCTTATGATTCGGTGATTTGCATTAGTCATAGAGAAGGTAAGTGGTTGGTGATCTGTAAACATTTTGAATTTCCGTCCGTATAGATACGGTCTGAAATGTTTGACCGCCCAAACGATTGCCAAAAATTCCTTTTCCGTTGTTGAGTATCGTTCCTCTGTTTTACTTAAAGTTCGCGATGCGTATGCTATGGGTCTGTCATTGCCTGCGGGCCCTTGCGACAGTACTGCCCCTATTGCATAATCGCTTGCATCGGTAGTAAGAATAAATTCCTTGCTGAAATCGGGGTAAATTAACACAGGATCTAGCGTTAGAATTTGTTTACACTTTTCGAAGCATGCGTTTATTTCGGGTGTTATCTCAAACTCCGCGTCTTTTCTAAGAAGTGCTGTCAACGGTTTCACTATTTTAGCGAAGTCTTTTATAAATCTCCTGTAATAGCCTAGCGTTCCTAAGAATTGACGAACTTCTTTTTCTGTTTTAGGGATTGGCCATTTTTTTATGATTTCTATTTTGTCACTGTTTGGTCTTACTCCATCTTCAGAGACAGTATGACCTAGAAACTGCGTTTCTTTTTTAAAAAATTCGCACTTGTCTAGCTGAATTTTTAGTCTAGCTTCTTTAAGTCTTTTTAGAACTTGTGCTAAATTTTTCTTGTGTTCCTGAAGTGAACTGGAAAATATGATTATATCGTCCATATAGACGAAACAACATACTCCAATTAAATCTCTTAGTATACAGTCCATTACCCTTTGAAAAGTTGCCGGGGCGTTTTTCAACCCAAATGGCATGCGAGTAAACTCGTACTTTCCTCCGTTCACAGAAAATGCTGTTTTCTCTGTGTCTTCTTCTGCCAGCTGGATCTGGTGGAAGCCAGAAACTAAATCAATAGTTGAGAAATATGTAGCCCTTCCCAGTTTATCCAAGATGTCGGTAATCTCGGGTATGGGGTACTTGTCGTTGATAGTTTTTTCATTTAGCTTTCTGTAGTCGATCACTAAACGAAATTTCTTGTGACCAGATGCATCTGCCTTTTTCGGGACTATCCATACGGGTGAGGTGTATGGTGAGATTGATTCTCTTATAATTCCATCGTTTAGCATCTTTTTAACTTGCTTTTGTACTTCGCTTTCATAAACGTAGGGATATTTATATGATTTCGTATGGACTGGGATACTATCTACCGTTCGAATTTTATGTCTTATTTTGTGTGTGAATGACAGTTTGTCGGACTCCACGTATAAAACATCTCTGTATTGATCGATCACCGTTTCGAGGGCTTGTTTTTCTTCCCTATTCATGTGGTCGTCACGAAAGGTATAGTTTGTCATGTTTATTTGCTTTGGCAATTCGGTTAAATCGAACGGATCCTCATCCATTTCGATTTCACTCGAATTTATTTCTTGTGAAGATTTTGAGAAATTTTGAATCGCTACAAAAGCTTTATTATTGCTGCTTCTGTAGATACCAGGTAAAATAGTGAATGAATTGTATTTCTTTTCATTCGATATTATGAAATCACCGTTCTTTTTGGTTTTCAGTGCGATGTACTGAAATTCTTGTTCATTTATGTTAATTGCTTGCTCTTCAGGGAATTTTTTTTGCATTTTTATTGTTTTTCGTCCGATTTTCAAGGAATTATTACGAATGTCGATTTGAGCATTTAAGTCTCTTAATGACTCGTAACCTATTAATCCATCGAAAAACTTGTGGAATTTAAAAATATAAAATTTCAATTTCTTCTTGATCTGAAATGGATCAAAAGAAGCTGATTTGTTTATTATGTGTGTTCCACTTATATTCGTTACCCTGATTCCATTCTCAGTTCTGCAATTTTCAATGTTTACGTGCTCGGGTGAAATATAATTTTTGTTCGCTCCCGTGTCGATCAAAAATTTCATCTCACCTTTCGAGGTTTGAATTATTATATAAGGTACAAAATTGTTATCGCTTTTTATTTTTTTCGACGTGGCTCTTTTACCACGTGAAAATTTAACTCCTCGTCGACGAAGTAATCATCGTCTTCCGAGTTCAGAGCTGATTCTTCCAGCTGATTAGAGGTGTCGTACTCATCCTCGTAGTTTTTGCTGAATTCGCTTTCTTGTTTTGGTTTGGTTTCGTGGTTGTTCACCTCCGTACGGGACTTTGCGGTTTTCATTGAAACGTCGTCGTCCACCGGTGGACCTCTAGGGGTTTTAAATTTCCCTGATTCGGTTTCGCGTTGAACGTGTTACCGTGCTTGTTGTTGCTGTTGTTGTTGTTGTTCGTGTAGTTGGGTTTTGTATTCGTCTGATTACCGTTGTTGGAATTTGAAAACGGTTTTGAATTGAATGAATTGTTAGAGGTTGAACTGGAATGTTTGTTAAATTTTTGCCTGTACGCGGCATTCGCGTATTGCGTTGTTATAGCGTAGGCTTCTTCCAATGTTTTTGGTCGATAGCTCCTCACATGCATAGACAATTCGTCTGTGAGGCCATCTATGAATCTAGTAAGCGTCATCAAGCTTACTAAATTGTTTATTGCCTTAGTTGCATTCTGATAATCTTCCATCGTCGCCGCTGTCGATTTGATAGCGGTGTCGATGGTTTTGATTTTATTATAATACTCAGGAATTGTCTTTTTTCTTGTGTTATGTAAAATAATGATTGGATGTGTGACGTAAGGTCACGTCTATCCCCGTAGGAATTCAAAATCACCTCTTTAATTTCTAGCCAGCTGTTCGGGTTGCCAGCAGCGATCAAAATCTCTTTGGCTTCGCCCGTAATTTTATTTTTCACTGCCCTGACTAATTGGCTATACACTGGTTCGTCTCGGTATCTTCTAAAAAGTTCGAGAGTATTTTCCGCGTCTTCCAGCCATGCATGGGTCTCTTTTTTATTTCCACTAAATGTTGTTAGATTTTTGATTGGGTCTGGAGTCCTGAATTGCATAAAAGGATCATCCGCCTTCTCTTTTAAATTTCTGAGTTGTTCAATCAACTCATTTTGGTTCTGGGTTAAACTTCTTATGTGCTGAAGTAAACCCTCAATTGTGATTGCCGGTTGTGGGGCTGGTTGAGGAGCTGGTTGTGGCTCTTCTTCATAAAGTTCTGGGGCTGCGAGATCTGGTGAGATCATTAAGTCGCGCTCGGCCATTATAATAAATTAACTTCGTTTGCTTTGTATTGCGTATAGATTTGTTGTCAGTATTCACTTACACTGCACTTTCACGGTTAGTTGTTAGTTTTGTTTTTTCACTTTGTGATATTTCAGGTGTCCGCTTACCGCTGGTGGGGGCTCGCACCTCTGAATTAGTATGATTTTGTTTGTGTTAATCTTAGAAAAATGGTTGTGGTTACTTACAGGAAGATTACTGCTTTCATCTCCTGGAGTCTTGGTGTGAAGTGACGGATGGATGGGGTAGGTTTCCAAATGGCGGGATCGGTCCTCTGATATCCGCAAGTCCTTGATGTTCACTCAGGGGTTGTTCTTGCTGGGTGTATCAGTTGTCTGCCATAGACGTGGGCTGTTCCTCTTTGTAGAACTCGGTGACTGTGATACTAGATATTCACTCTGTTAACACTGTTCACTTTGTCTAACCACTTGGCCTTGAGACTGCGCCAATTATGCCGTGATTTATCGCGGGAACTAAAAAAAACTTTATTACTACGATTAACACTTTAATGTCCGATCACTACTGAATTACACACAAGACTGCTTTGAAAATTAAATCTAGAAAGCTTAAATAAACTAAATCCGCTGACTCGTCGTTCCTCCGGTGGTTCAATTCTGATGCAGCCTTTGTCCGCGTGGTTCGATCGAATCCTGTAGTCGTCATCGATTGTCAATTTATGGTTTCGTTGCTGGTTTGGTTCCTCCGCTTGTTGCTACGGGCCTCAGCTGGGTTTTTGCTGACGTCTCGGCTCCGGGTGCGCCTAGGCCGGTCGGTCGTGGTGTAACGTATATATATATATATATATATATATATATATATATATATATATATATATATATATATATATATATATATATATATAATATTTATATTCGATATTTATTACGAAACGGTGGTTCAGCTTTAGGTGGAATTTTTTGGATCTCTTTCAGCACATGTTTTTTCTTTGGAAGTCCGTCGAAATACTGCTCTGTGGTTTAAAGTAATATTATCTTTCGGTATGCAGCTCATAGCATTTTCTTGGCTCGCCTACACGTTTTCTGAAATTTGATGTTCATATGTACATGAGGCTAAAACTTTTTGTATTATGTGCATTTGTTCAATGTAAACTCAAAGTGTAATTAAATTATTTATTATTATATGATGTAGCTATAGAAATATTTGAATATGTAAATCGAAATATATGTAGATAATACAAAAACGAGAAAGTAGTTTAGCAGTAGAATTTTCCTATTTTTATGTAATTTATTCATTATATAATTTAGATTTAAGTATACATAATTATAAAATTCCAAATATGTAGATAATACCAAACTAAAATGTATGAACATTTCTATGTAACCTTGTAACCACAGACTAACAGACATAACACGTCGAACGAATTTTCAATAAAATCATCGTTTGGATAATTCCAGTACTTTACGTTAGTAACACTAGCACCGCGCTGCGTCCACATCCCTGTCACGAACGTCATCCCCATACATTTCGCTTGAAACCGTTTTTCTCTGGCTCTCTGGCTCGATTATACGTCAAAAGGCTGTCAGTGCTTGCGAAACAGCCGATTAAGCACCGTCCATGCGAGATCAACTGTGGCTGCAAGTGGTGTGAAGAAATACAGAAAGCGAAAAACAATTGTTTTGTTTTGAACGTTTTATGGATTTTGTGCAGAACATAAATGGTCACGTTCAAACATGTTTCAACACGTTCCGGATAGCCCTACATTCTATATAGTTAGAAGCACGCGAAAAATCCGTACTGTAACACATGCGGCACAATGAACGGTGCTTATGACCATATTTCCAACAGTAGCGCCATCATCATCGGCGGCGGCTCCAGGAAACTGTTGTCATGACATCGGTCTGGCTGCGTCATGTATTTCGACATCAGCGCCAGCGTTACTGCATGTGTCAAATGGGGAACTATAAAATATGTATGAGATTGCATGACAGCGCCCCAGACGACGTTTTCGCGCGATGACTATTATTCGAATGAAAATTTGGAATGAACGTTTTTTGTGGCGATTGAGCTAGGTTCCAGTGTTACGCCTGTTAGTCTGTGTTGTAACCTTATAATAGCTTTAAATATACAATTGAAAATGTAAATAATTTCAAAATTAGAAGGGAAACATAAATTACAGTAGAACGTTTCTGTTGTGGTTTCCGGAAAAATAGTACATATGAGCTGTTTCGGAATAGAGTGGTCTATGTGCCATCGAGCATTTTTTCAGGAGAAGCAAATTTCGAAAAATCTGTTCAATGGATTCTTACAAACAAAATGTTCTAATATAAAGATTATGAAGTGGTTTAACACGGGAATATATAAAATTAACAGTTTCTTTGCGAAATAACTGATTTTATCTCTCATATATATATATATATATATATATATATATATATATATATATATATATATATATATATATATATATATATATATATATATATATATATATATATATTATATATATATATATACATATATATTTACATATATATATATATATATATATATATATATATATATATATATATATATATATATATATATATATATATATATATATATATATATATATATATATATATATATATATATATACATATATATATATATATATATATATATATATATATATATATATATATATATATATATATATAAAATCTCGGTAATCAAACCGAACGAGTTATATTTTCCAAAAATGCATTCTGCTAAGTTCCTACAAGTGAATCTCCACCACGCTAAAGGCGCATCGGCAGTCCTTAGTAGGAGATTCAAAAAGGAGGAGCTAGACATGGTTCTTATTCAAGAACCATGGTGCAATAAAGGTAAAATATTAGGGATTCCAATGAATTCTGGCAAACTATATTACGACGATTCACAGAGTTCGCCAAGAGCTGCAGTTCTAGTGAACAAAGCAGTAAAATGCTATCCTGTGACAGAATTTGTAAAACGAGATATTGTAGCGGTCATGGTTCAGGTGCCAACCACCAGGGGGAATACTGAGGTAATTGTTGCTTCGGCTTATTTTCCAGGTGAAATAAATGAGGCGCCTCCTCCTGAGATTGCTTCGTTTGTCAAATTTTGCAGAGACAATAATAGGGCATTCATCATAGGCTGTGATGCCAACGCTCACCATACAGTTTGGGGGGGGCAAGGGTGTTAATGGTCGTGGTGAGTGCCTATTGGAGTTTCTCTCGTCAAATAATATAGATATATGCAATAAAGGTAACAAACCAACATTCACAAACGCTATCAGAGGTGAAGTTTTGGATCTGACGCTATGCAGTCCAGCAATTTCTGAAAAAATTGCTAACTGGCATGTATCGGATGAAACCTCACTATCTGATCACAAGCACATTTTGTTTGAATGGATTGGTGGGAAACCATCATCTGTTACTTACAGAGATCCTAAAAAAAACAGACTGGGATCAATATGCACAATATTTGCGAAAAGATTCACCTTTAAATTGTAGCAGAATTAAAACAGTTTCAGAATTGGAATCTATGACAATTCAGCTAAATGAAATGGTGATAAATGCATACAATAAAAGTTGTCCCGCCAAACAATCGTCCTCAAGTAGGGACGTGCCATGGTGGAACAAGAAGCTTGAAAGTCTTCGAAAAAATAGTCGGAAACTTTTTAATAAAACAAAATGTACTTCAGACTGGGCTCAATATAGAAGAGCCTTAACTGAATATAGCAATGAAATCCGGAAATCTAAAAGGAGGTCTTGGGTTCAAATGTGTGAATCTATAGAAAAAACTCCAGTTGATTCTAGATTACAAAAGACTCTTGCAAAGATCATACCATTGAGCTTGGCAATCTAAAGCGTCACGACGGAATCTATACTAGTGGTCCTCGTGATACCTTAAATCTAATGATGGAAACTCATTTTCCCGGTTCTATTGAAAAGACGGATTCAGCCATCTCTGATTTAGTTGAAATTTGTTCTACGCAGACTAGCTCTTGGTCTGCTAGAACGGAAAATACTGTATCAGATGTGGCGGATGAAATTTTTACGAGAACCAGGGTGGAAAGTGCTATGAGATCCTTTGAGCCTTTTAAGTCTGCAAGTGTAGATGGAATATTTCCAGCATTGCTTCAAAAAGGTGAAGCAATACTAATTCCTTCTTTTTTTTTCTCGCTTGTTTTCCGTCGGTCTAGTTCCGCCACTGTTGTGGCCAATCACCGACGCCCAGGGAGGCGACTCCACACCCAGGACCCTAACTCACGACCCGTTTATTAACGGACCGGCGCCAACGGCTTTACTTCCTCATGCGATGGAAGGCGTGATCCCAGAGATTTTTCGCCTCAGAAAATCTCCCGGTGTCGGCTAGGATTGAATCTAGACCAGTTGGGTTGGTTGTGAGTGGATCACGCCACCTCACAACCACCGACACCTATGTCGGCGGTGGGGTTCGAACCCAGGCGTCGAGCGTGGTTGGCGGAGACGTTACCAACCACACTAGGCCCCCCGCTCTTACTAATTCCTTCTCTCATTGAGATTTTCAAGGCCAGTTTAAGGTTGAATCATATTCCATCAAAATGGAGGGTAGTAAGAGTAATCTTTATACCTAAAACTGGGAAGCGTGATAAGACGCATCCTAAATCATTCAGACCCATTAGTCTTTCTTCGGTTTTGTTGAAGACAATGGAAAAAGTGCTGAATGATTTCATTCATACATCTTACATGCAAACAAAACCGCTTTCAAAGTTCCAGTTTGCCTATCAAACTGGAAAATCCACTATAACAGCGCTTCATACGCTGGTCATGAAAATTGAAAAGTCACTTTCAGCTAAAGAAATTGCTCTGTGCTCTTTCTTGGATATTGAAGGTGCTTTTGATAATGCGTCCTATTCTTCAATGTCTAGTGCAATGAAGAACAAAAGATTTCACACGAGCATTGTTAACTGGATTCATACCATGCTTGCAAAAAGAGAAATCACTTCTGAGTTGGGAGGTTCGTCTATTACGGTAAGGGCAACGAAAGGATGTCCGCAAGGAGGTGTTCTTTCGCCACTTATGTGGTCTTTGGTGGTGGACGATCTTCTAAAAGCTTAGAAGCAAAAGGTTTCGAAGTTGTGGGCTTTGCAGACGACATAGTCATCTTGGTAAGAGGAAAGTTCGACAACATAGTTTCGGAAAGAATGCAGGAGGCTCTGGAGTATACCCAGTCTTGGTGTATAAAGGAGGGTCTCAGCATTAATCCGACAAAAACTGTAATCGTACCTTTCACTAGAAAGAGGAAATTCAATCTAAAAACTCTCAAGCTTGGAGGAGTAGAAATTCCATTCAGTGAACAGTTTAAATACTTAGAAGTTATCCTAGATGCCAAGCTAAACTGGAATGCACATCTTGACTATGCAATCAACAGGGCGATCAGTGCATTATGGTTGTGCTCCAAAACCGTTGGGAGAAAGTGGGGCTTGAGACCGAAAATGGTGATGTGGATATTCACATCTATTATACGTCCAAAACTGACCTACGCTGCGTTAGTGTGGTGGCCAAAAACCAAAGAGTCCACCGCTAGAACAAAGCTAGATAAAGTTCAACGACTTGCGTGCATTGCTATAACAGGAGCAATGAAAAGCACCCCGTCAAAAGCTCTTGATGCAATTCTTCATCTGCTGCCGTTGTACGAATACGTGCAACTAGAAGCAGAAAAGAGTGCCTTGAAGCTAAAAGAACAAAAACTATCTTGTCAGGTGATCTTGTGGGTCACCTGACAATACTGGACTTTTTCAAAAGAGGGCCAGTGATGAGTATGAATGGAGACTGGATATCCATGATATTCCCTACAAGGTATGCGAAACGTCGCGTGCAGACTGGGAAGTCGGAGTTCCTGATGTCCGTCCCGGTTCAACGATATTTTTCACAGATGGCTCAAAAATAGGTACCAAAACTGGTGCAGGAATCTTTGGCCCTGGAATTAATATTTCAGTGGCAATGGCAGTGGCAGTGGCAACAGTGTTTCAAGCAGAGATTTTTGCAATCCTTGAATGTGCGAATGTATGTCTGACTAGGAAATACAA